>NW_022145532.1:0-1289379 GCF_000002235.5 Strongylocentrotus purpuratus | reverse complement strand
TTTTTTTTTTTTCATCTTTTTTTTTGTTTAGGGGACACCCCCTCTTCCTCAACAAAGGAGTAAAATTAGTTTATCAGTATATCTTTTAAATTATTTACATTAGAAAGTGTTAACATCTTGAACCGAACAAGTTAATAACAGTGAAGCACAGTGGTCATGTGGATAAGCCATCGCTTCACAATGCAGATGTACTCGGTTCGACTCCCGGCTTTGCCTTTCTTTTCGTTTTTTTTTTTATCATTTTTTTTCTGCATATTAATTTGTCGTTCTCTTTTTTGTTTGTTAAGGGACACCCCCTCCTACTCCTCAACAAAGGAGTAAAAGTAGTTTATCAGCATATCTTTTAAAGTCATTAACACCAGAAAGTGTTAACATCTTGAACCGAACAAGTTAATAAGGTGAAGCATAGTGGTCATGTGGATAAGACATCGCTTCACAATGCAAATGTACTCGGTTCGATTCCCGGCTACTCCTTTCTACCTCGGGGTTTTTTTTTCATCTTTTTTTTTGTTTAGGGGACACCCCCTCTTCCTCAACAAAGGAGTAAAATTAGTTTATCAGTATATTTTTTAAATTTATTTACATTAGAAAGTGTTAACATCTTGAACCGAACAAGTTAATAACAGTGAAGCACAGTGGTCATGTGGATAAGACATCGCTTCACAATGCAGATGTACTCGGTTCGACTCCCGGCTTTGCCTTTCTTTTCGTTTTTTTTTAATCATTTTTTTCTGCATATTAATTTGTCATCATCTTTTTTTTTGTTTAAGGACACCCCCTCTTCCTCAACAAAGGAGAAAATTAGTTTATCAGCATATCTTTTAAAGTCATTACATTAGAAAGTGTTAACATCTTGAACCGAACAAGTTAATAACAGAGAAGCACAGTGGTCATGTGGATAAGCATCGCTTCACAATGCAGATGTACTCGGTTCGACTCCCGGCTTGCCTTTCTACCTCGTTTTTTTTTTTTATCATTTTTTTCTGCATATTAATTTGTCCTTCTCTTTTTTTGTTTGTTAAGGGGACACCCCCTCTCCTCAACAAAGGAGTAAAAGTAGTTCATCAGCATATTTTTTAAAGTCATTAACACCAGAAAGTGTTAAATCTTGAACCGAACAAGTTCATAACAGTGAAGCATAGTGGTCATGTGGATAAGACATCGCTTCACAATGCAAATGTACTCGGTTCGATTCCCGGCTACTTCTTTCTACCTCGGGTTTTTTTTTTTCATCTTTTTTTTTGTTTAGGGGACACCCCCACTTCCTCAACAAAGGAGTAAAATTAGTTTATCAGTATATCTTTTTAAATTTATTTACATAGAAAGTGTTAACATCTTGAACCGAACAAGTTAATAACAGTGAAGCATAGTGGTCATGTGGATAAGACATCGCTTCACAATGCAAATGTACTCGGTTCGATTCCCGGCTACTCCTTTCTACCTCGGTTTTTTTTTTTTTTTTCATCTTTTTTTTTTAGGGGACACCCCCTCTCCTCAACAAAGGAGTAAAGTTAGTTTATCAGTATATCTTTTAAAGTATTTACATTTAGAAAGTGTTAACATCTTGAACCGAACAAGTTAATAACAGTGAAGCACAGTGGTCATGTGGATAAGCCATCGCTTCACAATGCAGATGTACTCGGTTCGACTCCCGGCTTTGCCTTTCTTTTCGTTTTTTTTTATCATTTTTTTCTGCATTAATTTGTCCTTCTCTTTTTTTTTTTAAGGGGACCCCCTCTTCCTCAACAAAGGAGTAAAAGTAGTTTATCAGCATATTTTTTAAAGTCATTAACACCAGAAAGTGTTAACATCTTGAACCGAACAAGTTCATAACAGTGAAGCATAGTGGTCATGTGGATAAGACATCGCTTCACAATGCAAATGTACTCGGTTCGATTCCCGGCTACTCCTTTCTACCTCGGGTTTTTTTTTTTCATCTTTTTTTTGTTTAGGGGACACCCCCTCTTCCTCAACAAAGGAGTAAAGTTAGTTTATCAGTATATCTTTTAAATTTATTTACATTAGAAAGTGTTAACATCTTGAACCGAACAAGTTAATAACAGTGAAGCACAGTGGTCATGTGGATAAGCCATCGCTTCACAATGCAGATGTACTCGGTTCGACTCCCGGCTTTGCCTTTCTTTTCGTTTTTTTTTAATCATTTTTTTCTGCATATTAATTTGTCCTTCTCTTTTTTTTTGTTAAGGGGACACCCCCTCTTCCTCAACAAAGGAGTAAAAGTAGTTTATCAGCATATCTTTTAAAGTCATTAACACCAGAAAGTGTTAACATCTTGAACCGAACAAGTTAATAACAGTGAAGCATAGTGGTCATGTGGATAAGACATCGCTTCACAATGCAAATGTACTCGGTTCGATTCCCGGCTACTCCTTTCTACCTCGGGTTTTTTTTCATCTTTTTTTTTGTTTAGGGGACACCCCCTCTTCCTCAACAAAGGAGTAAAATTAGTTTATCAGTATATCTTTTAAATTGTATTAACATTAGAAAGTGTTAACATCTTGAACCGAACAAGTTAATAACAGTGAAGCACAGTGGTCATGTGGATAAGCCATCGCTTCACAAGGCAGATGTACTCGGTTCGACTCCCGGCTTTGCCTTTCTTTTCGTTTTTTTTTTATCATTTTTTTCTGCATATTAATTTGTCGTTCTCTTTTTGTTTGTTAAGGGACACCCCCTCTCCTCAACAAAGGAGTAAAAGTAGTTTATCAGCATATTTTTTAAAGTCATTAACACCAGAAAGTGTTAACATCTTGAACCGAACAAGTTCATAACAGTGAAGCATAGTGGTCATGTGGATAAGACATCGCTTCACAATGCAAATGTACTCGGTTCGATTCCCGGCTACACCTTTCTACCTCGGGTTTTTTTTTTCATCTTTTTTTTTGTTTAGGGGACACCCCCTCTTCCTCAACAAAGGAGTAAAATTAGTTTATCAGTATATCTTTTAAATTTATTTACATTAGAAAGTGTTAACATCTTGAACCGAACAAGTTAATAACAGTGAAGCACAGTGGTCATGTGGATAAGACATCGCTTCACAATGCAGATGTACTCGGTTCGACTCCCGGCTTTGCCTTTCTTTTCGTTTTTTTTTTATCATTTTTTTCTGCATATTAATTTGTCCTTCTCTTTTTTTTTGTTAAGGGGACACCCCCTACTCCTCAACAAAGGAGTAAAAGTAGTTTATCAGCATATCTTTTTAAAGTCATTAACACCAGAAAGTGTTAACATCTTGAACCGAACAAGTTAATAATGGTGAAGCATAGTGGTCATGTGGATAAGACATCGCTTCACAATGCAAATGTACTCGGTTCGATTCCCGGCTACTCCTTCTACCTCGGGTTTTTTTTCATCTTTTTTTTTGTTTAGGGGACACCCCCTCTTCCTCAACAAAGGAGTAAAATTAGTTTATCAGTATATCTTTTAAATGTATTAACATTAGAAAGTGTTAACATCTTGAACCGAACAAGTTAATAACAGAGAAGCACAGTGGTCATGTGGATAAGACATCGCTTCACAATGCAGATGTACTCGGTTCGACTCCCGGCTTTGCCTTTCTTTTCGTTTTTTTTTAATCATTTTTTTCTGCATATTAATTTGTCATCATCTTTTTTTTGTTTAAGGGACACCCCCTCTTCCTCAACAAAGGAGTAAAATTAGTTTATCAACATATCTTTTAAAGTCATTAACATTATAAAGTGTTAACATCTTGAACCGAACAAGTTAATAACAGAGAAGCACAGTGGTCATGTGGATAAGCCATCGCTTCACAATGCAGATGTACTCGGTTCGACTCCCGGCTTTGCCTTTCTACCTCATTTTTTTTTTATCATTTTTTTCTGCATATTAATTTGTCCTTCTCTTTTTTGTTTGTTAAGGGGACACCCCCTCCTCCTCAACAAAGGAGTAAAAGTAGTTTATCAGCATATTTTTTACAGTCATTAACACCAGAAAGTGTTAAATTTGTAACCGAACAAGTTCATAACAGTGAAGCATAGTGGTCATGTGGATAAGACATCGCTTCACAATGCAAATGTACTCGGTTCGATTCCCGGCTACTTCTTTCTACCTCGGGTTTTTTTTTTCATCTTTTTTTTTGTTTAGGGGACACCCCCTCTTCCTCAACAAAGGAGTAAAGTTAGTTTATCAGTATATCTTTTAAATTTATTTACATTAGAAAGTGTTAACATCTTGAACCGAACAAGTTAATAACAGAGAAGCATAGTGGTCATGTGGATAAGACATCGCTTCACAATGCAAATGTACTCGGTTCGATTCCCGGCTACTCCTTTCTACCTCGGGTTTTTTTTTTTTTTCATCTTTTTTTTTGTTTAGGGGACACCCCCTCTTCCTCAACAAAGGAGTAAAGTTAGTTTATCAGTATATCTTTTAAATTTATTTACATTTAGAAAGTGTTAACATCTTGAACCGAACAAGTTAATAACAGTGAAGCATAGTGGTCATGTGGATAAGACATCGCTTCACAATGCAAATGTACTCGGTTCGACTCCCGGCTTTGCCTTTCTTTTCGTTTTTTTTTTTAATCATTTTTTTCTGCATATTAATTTGTCCTTCTCTTTTTTGTTGTTAAGGGGACACCCCCTACTCCTCAACAAAGGAGTAAAAGTAGTTTATCAGCATATTTTTTAAAGTCATTAACACCAGAAAGTGTTAACATCTTGAACCGAACAAGTTAATAACAGTGAAGCATAGTGGTCATGTGGATAAGACATCGCTTCACAATGCAAATGTACTCGGTTCGATTCCCGGCTACTCCTTTCTACCTCGGGTTTTTTTTTCATCTTTTTTTTTGTTTAGGGGACACCCCCTCTTCCTCAACAAAGGAGTAAAATTAGTTTATCAGTATATCTTTTAAATGTATTAACATTAGAAAGTGTTAACATCTTGAACCGAACAAGTTAATAACAGAGAAGCACAGTGGTCATGTGGATAAGACATCGCTTCACAATGTAGATGTACTCGGTTCGACTCCCGGCTTTGCTTTTCTTTTCGTTTTTTTTTAATCATTTTTTTCTGCATATTAATTTGTCTCCTCTTTTTTTTTTTGTTAAGGGGACACCCCTTACTCCTCAACAAAGGAGTAAAAGTAGTTTATCAGCATATTTTTTAAATTCATTAACATTAGAAAGTGTTAACATCTTGAACCGAACAAGTTCATAACAGTGAAGCATAGTGGTCATGTGGATAAGACATCGCTTCACAATGCAAATGTACTCGGTTCGATTCCCGGCTACTCCTTCCTACCTCGCGTTTTTTTTTTTCATCTTTTTTTTTGTTTAGGGGACACCCCCTCTTCCTCAACAAAGGAGTAAAATTAGTTTATCAGTATATTTTTTAAATTTATTTACATTAGAAAGTGTTAACATCTTGAACCGAACAAGTTAATAACAGTGAAGCACAGTGGTCATGTGGATAAGACATCGCTTCACAATGCAGATGTACTCGGTTCGACTCCCGGCTTTGCCTTTCTTTTCGTTTTTTTTTTAATCATTTTTTTCTGCATATTAATTTGTCATCATCTTTTTTTTTGTTTAAGGACACCCCCTCTTCCTCAACAAAGGAGTAAAATTTAGTTTATCAACATATCTTTTAAAGTCATTAACATTAGAAAGTGTTAACATCTTGAACCGAACAAGTTCATAACATTGAAGCATAGTGGTCATGTGGATAAGACATCGCTTCACAATGCAAATGTACTCGGTTCGATTCCCGACTACTCCTTTCTACCTCGGGTTTTTTTTTTCATCTTTTTTTGTTGTTTAGGGGACACCCCCTCTTCCTCAACAAAGGAGTAAAATTAGTTTATCAGTATATCTTTTAAACTTATTAACATTAGAAAGTGTTAACATCTTGAACCGAACAAGTTAATAACAGTGAAGCACAGTGGTCATGTGGATAAGATATCGCTTCACAATGCAGATGTACTCGGTTCGACTCCCGGCTTTGCCTTTCTTTTCGTTTTTTTTTGATCATTTTTTTCTGCATATTAATCTGCCCTTCTCTTTTTTTTTGTTAAGGGACACCCCCTACTCCTCAACAAAGGAGTACAAGTAGTTTATCAGCATATCTTTTAAAGTCATTAACACCAGAAAGTGTTAACATCTTGAACCGAACAAGTTAATAATGGTGAAGCATAGTGGTCATGTGGATAAGCCATCGCTTCACAATGCAGATGTACTCGGTTCGACTCCCGGCTTTGCCTTTCTTTTCGTTTTTTTTTTATCATTTTTTCTGCATATTAATTTGTCCTTTTCTTTTTTTTGTTAAGGGGACACCCCCTACTCCTCAACAAAGGAGTAAAAGTAGTTTATCAGCATATTTTTTTAAAGTCATTAACACCAGAAAGTGTTAACATCTTGAACCGAAAAAGTCAATAACAGTGAAGCATAGTGGTCATGTGGATAAGACATTGCTTCACAATGCAAATGTACTCGGTTCGATTCCCGGCTACTCCTTTCTACCTCGGGATTTTTTTTTTTTTTCATCTTTTTTTTTGTTTAGGGGACACCCCCTCTTCCTCAACAAAGGAGTAAAGTTAGTTTATCAGTATATCTTTTAAATTTATTTACATTAGAAAGTGTTAACATCTTGAACCGAACAAGTTATTAACAGTGAAGCACAGTGGTCATGTGGATAAGCCATCGCTTCACAATGCAGATGTACTCGGTTCGACTCCCGGCTTTGCCTTTCTTTTCGTGTTTTTTTTAATCATTTTTTTCTGCATATTAATTTGTCCTTCTCTTTTTTTTTGTTAAGGGGACACCCCCTACTCCTCAACAAAGGAGTAAAAGTAGTTTATCAGCATATTTTTTAAAGTCATTAACACCAGAAAGTGTTAAAATCTTGAACCGAACCAGTTCATAACAGTGAAGCATAGTGGTCATGTGGATAAGACATCGCTTCACAATGCAAATGTACTCGGTTCGATTCCCGGCTACTTCTTTCTACCTCGGTTTTTTTTTCTTCATCTTTTTTTTGTTTAGGGGACACCCCCTCTTCCTCAACAAAGGAGTAAAATTAGTTTATCAGTATATCTTTTAAATTTATTTACATTAGAAAGTGTTAACATCTTGAACCGAACAAGTTAATAACAGCGAAGCACAGTGGTCATGTGGATAAGCCATCGCTTCACAATGCAGATGTACTCGGTTCGACTCCCGGCTTTGCCTTTCTTTTCGTTTTTTTTTTAATCATTTTTTTCTGCATATTAATTTGTCATCATCTTTTTTTTTGTTTAAGGACACCCCCTCTTCCTCAACAAAGGAGAAAATTTAGTTTATCAACATATCTTTTAAAGTCATTAACATTATAAAGTGTTAACATCTTGAACCAAACAAGTTCATAACATTGAAGCATAGTGGTCATGTGGATAAGACATCGCTTCGCAATGCAAATGTACTCGGTTCGATTCCCGACTACTCCTTTCTACCTCGGGTTTTTTTTTTCATCTTTTTTTGTTGTTTAGGGGACACCCCATCTTCCTCAACAAAGGAGTAAAATTAGTTTATCAGTATATCTTTTAAACTTATTAACATTAGAAAGTGTTAACATCTTGAACCGAACAAGTTAATAACAGTGAAGCACAGTGGTCATGTGGATAAGATATCGCTTCACAATGCAGATGTACTCGGTTCGACTCCCGGCTTTGCCTTTCTTTTCTTTTTTTTTGATCATTTTTTTCTGCATATTAATCTGCCCTTCTCTTTTTTTTTGTTAAGGGGACACCCCCTACTCCTCAACAAAGGAGTACAAGTAGTTTATAAGCATATCTTTTAAAGTCATTAACACCAGAAAGTGTTAACATCTTGAACCGAACAAGTTAATAATGGTGAAGCATAGTGGTCATGTGGATAAGCCATCGCTTCACAATGCAGATGTACTCGGTTCGACTCCCGGCTTTGCCTTTCTTTTCGTTTTTTTTTATCATTTTTTTCTGCATATTAATTTGTCCTTTTCTTTTTTTTGTTAAGGGGACACCCCCTACTCCTCAACAAAGGAGTAAAAGTAGTTTATCAGCATATTTTTTAAAGTCATTAACACCAGAAAGTGTTAACATCTTGAACCGAAAAAGTTAATAACAGTGAAGCATAGTGGTCATGTGGATAAGACATTGCTTCACAATGCAAATGTACTCGGTTCGATTCCCGGCTACTCCTTTCTACCTCGGGATTTTTTTTTTTTTCATCTTTTTTTTTGTTTAGGGGACACCCCCTCTTCCTCAACAAAGGAGTAAAGTTAGTTTATCAGTATATCTTTTAAATTTATTTACATTAGAAAGTGTTAACATCTTGAACCGAACAAGTTATTAACAGTGAAGCACAGTGGTCATGTGGATAAGCCATCGCTTCACAATGCAGATGTACTCGGTTCGACTCCCGGCTTTGCCTTTCTTTTCGTTGTTTTTTTAATCATTTTTTTCTGCATATTAATTTGTCCTTCTCTTTTTTTTGTTAAGGGGACACCCCCTACTCCTCAACAAAGGAGTAAAAGTAGTTTATCAGCATATTTTTTAAAGTCATTAACACCAGAAAGTGTTAAAATCTTGAACCGAACCAGTTCATAACAGTGAAGCATAGTGGTCATGTGGATAAGACATCGCTTCACAATGCAAATGTACTCGGTTCGATTCCCGGCTACTTCTTTCTACCTCGGGTTTTTTTTCTTCATCTTTTTTTTTGTTTAGGGGACACCCCCTCTTCCTGAACAAAGGAGTAAAATTAGTTTATCAGTATATCTTTTAAATTTATTTACATTAGA
Organism: Strongylocentrotus purpuratus; assembly: GCF_000002235.5. NCBI lineage: Eukaryota > Metazoa > Echinodermata > Echinoidea > Camarodonta > Strongylocentrotidae > Strongylocentrotus > Strongylocentrotus purpuratus. The sequence continues at coordinate 1,280,580 of NW_022145532.1, read as the reverse complement.
AAGTGTTAACATCTTGAACCGAACAAGTTAATAACAGCGAAGCACAGTGGTCATGTGGATAAGCCATCGCTTCACAATGCAGATGTACTCGGTTCGACTCCCGGCTTTGCCTTTCTTTTCGTTTTTTTTTATCATTTTTTTCTGCATATTAATTTGTCCTTCTCTTTTTTTTGTTAAGGGGACACCCCCTACTCCTCAACAAAGGAGTAAAAGTAGTTTATCAGCATATTTTTTAAAGTCATTAACACCAGAAAGTGTTAACATCTTGAACCAAACAAGTTCATAACATTGAAGCATAGTGGTCATGTGGATAAGACATCGCTTCGCAATGCAAATGTACTCGGTTCGATTCCCGACTACTCCTTTCTACCTCGGGTTTTTTTTTTCATCTTTTTTTTTGTTTAGGGGACACCCCATCTTCCTCAACAAAGGAGTAAAATTAGTTTATCAGTATATCTTTTAAACTTATTAACATTAGAAAGTGTTAACATCTTGAACCGAACAAGTTAATAACAGTGAAGCACAGTGGTCATGTGGATAAGATATCGCTTCACAATGCAGATGTACTCGGTTCGACTCCCGGCTTTGCCTTTCTTTTCGTTTTTTTTTGATCATTTTTTTCTGCATATTAATCTGCCCTTCTCTTTTTTTTTTGTTAAGGGGACACCCCCTACTCCTCAACAAAGGAGTACAAGTAGTTTATAAGCATATCTTTTAAAGTCATTAACACCAGAAAGTGTTAACATCTTGAACCGAACAAGTTAATAATGGTGAAGCATAGTGGTCATGTGGATAAGCCATCGCTTCACAATGCAGATGTACTCGGTTCGACTCCCGGCTTTGCCTTTCTTTTCGTTTTTTTTTATCATTTTTTTCTGCATATTAATTTGTCCTTCTCTTTTTTTTGTTAAGGGGACACCCCCTACTCCTCAACAAAGGAGTAAAAGTAGTTTATCAGCATATTTTTAAAGTCATTAACACCAGAAAGTGTTAACATCTTGAACCGAACAAGTTAATAACAGTGAAGCATAGTGGTCATGTGGATAAGACATCGCTTCACAATGCAAATGTACTCGGTTCGATTCCCGGCTACTCCTTTCTACCTCGGGATTTTTTTTTTTTTCATCTTTTTTTTTGTTTAGGGGACACCCCCTCTTCCTCAACAAAGGAGTAAAGTTAGTTTATCAGTATATCTTTTAAATTTATTTACATTAGAAAGTGTTAACATCTTGAACCGAACAAGTTATTAACAGTGAAGCACAGTGGTCATGTGGATAAGCCATCGCTTCACAATGCAGATGTACTCGGTTCGACTCCCGGCTTTGCCTTTCTTTTCGTTTTTTTTTTAATCATTTTTTTCTGCATATTAATTTGTCCTTCTCTTTTTTTTTTGTTAAGGGGACACCCCCTACTTCTCAACAAAGGAGTAAAAGTAGTTTATCAGCATTTTTTTTAAAGTCATTAACACCAGAAAGTGTTAAAATCTTGAACCGAACCAGTTCATAACAGTGAAGCATAGTGGTCATGTAAATAAGACATCGCTTCACAATGCAAATGTACTCGGTTCGATTCCCGGCTACTTCTTTCTACCTCGGGGTTTTTTTCTTCATCTTTTTTTTGTTTAGGGGACACCCCCTCTTCCTGAACAAAGGAGTAAAATTAGTTTATCAGTATATCTTTTAAATTTATTTACATTAGAAAGTGTTAACATCTTGAACCGAACAAGTTAATAACAGTGAAGCACAGTGGTCATGTGGATAAGCCATCGCTTCACAATGCAGATGTACTCGGTTCGACTCCCGGCTTTGCCTTTCTTTTCGTTTTTTTTTTATCATTTTTTTCTGCATATTAATTTGTCCTTCTCTTTTTTTGTTAAGGGGACACCCCCTACTCCTCAACAAAGGAGTAAAAGTAGTTTATCAGCATATTTTTTAAAGTCATTAACACCAGAAAGTGTTAACATCTTGAACCGAACAAGTTCATAACAGTGAAGCATAGTGGTCATGTGGATAAGCCATCGCTTCACAATGCAAATGTACTCGGTTCGATTCCCGGCTACTCCTTTCTACCTCGGGTTTTTTTTTTTCATCTTTTTTTTTTTTTTAGGGGACACCCCCTCTTCCTCAACAAAGGAGTAAAATTAGTTTATCAGTATATCTTTTAAACTTATAAACATTAGAAAGTGTTAACATCTTGAACCGAACAAGTTAATAACAGTGAAGCACAGTGGTCATGTGGATAAGATATCGCTTCACAATGCAGATGTACTCGGTTCGACTCCCGGCTTTGCCTTTCTTTTCGTTTTTTTTTAATCATTTTTTCCTGCATATTAATCTGTCCTTCTCTTTTTTTTTTGTTAAGGGGACACCCCTACTCCTCAACAAAGGAGTACAAGTAGTTTATAAGCATATCTTTTAAAGTCATTAACACCAGAAAGTGTTAACATCTTGAACCGAACAAGTTAATAATGGTGAAGCATAGTGGTCATGTGGATAAGACGTCGCTTTACAATGCAAATGTACTCGGTTCGATTCCCGGCTACTCCTTTCTACCTCGGGTTTTTTTTTCATCTTTTTTTTTGTTTAGGGGACACCCCCTCTTCCTCAACAAAGGAGAAAATTTAGTTTATCAGCATATCTTTTAAAGTCATTAACATTATAAAGTGTTAACATCTTGAACCGAACAAGTTAATAACAGAGAAGCACAGTGGTCATGTGGATAAGCCATCGTTTCACAATGCAGATGTACTCGGTTCGACTCCCGGCTTTGCCTTTCTACCTCGTTTTTTTTTTTTTTATCATTTTTTTCTGCATATTAATTTGTCCTTCTCTTTTTTTGTTTGTTAAGGGGACACCCCCTCCTCCTCAACAAAGGAGTAAAAGTAGTTCATCAGCATATTTTTTGAAGTCATTAACACCAGAAAGTGTTAAATTTGTAACCGAACAAGTTCATAACAGTGAAGCATAGTGGTCATGTGGATAAGACATCGCTTCACAACGCAAATGTACTCGGTTCGATTCCCAGCTACTCCTTTCTACCTCGGGTTTTTTTTTTCATCTTTTTTTTTTTTTTAGGGGACACCCCCTCTTCCTCAACAAAGGAGTAAAATTAGTTCATCAGTATATCTTTTAAACTTATAAACATTAGAAAGTGTTAACATCTTGAACCGAACAAGTTAATAACAGTGAAGCACAGTGGTCACGTGGATAAGACATCGCTTTACAATGTAGATGTACTCGGTTCGACTCCCGGCTTTGCCTTTCTTTTCGTTTTTTTTTTAATCATTTTTTTCTGCATATTAATTTGTCATCATCTTTTTTTTTGTTTAAGGACACCCCCTCTTCCTCAACAAAGGAGAAAATTTAGTTTATCAACATATCTTTTAAAGTCATTAACATTATAAGTGTTAACATCTTGAACCAAACAAGTTCATAACATTGAAGCATAGTGGTCATGTGGATAAGACATCGCTTCGCAATGCAAATGTACTCGGTTCGATTCCCGACTACTCCTTTCTACCTCGGGTTTTTTTTTTCATCTTTTTTTGTTGTTTAGGGGACACCCATCTTCCTCAACAAAGGAGTAAAATTAGTTTATCAGTATATCTTTTAAACTTATTAACATTAGAAAGTGTTAACATCTTGAACCGAACAAGTTAATAACAGTGAAGCACAGTGGTCATGTGGATAAGATATCGCTTCACAATGCAGATGTACTCGGTTCGACTCCCGGCTTTGCCTTTCTTTTCGTTTTTTTTTGATCATTTTTTTCTGCATATTAATCTGCCCTTCTCTTTTTTTTTTGTTAAGGGGACACCCCCTACTCCTCAACAAAGGAGTACAAGTAGTTTATAAGCATATCTTTTAAAGTCATTAACACCAGAAAGTGTTAACATCTTGAACCGAACAAGTTAATAATGGTGAAGCATAGTGGTCATGTGGATAAGCCATCGCTTCACAATGCAGATGTACTCGGTTCGACTCCCGGCTTTGCCCTTTCTTTTCGTTTTTTTTTTATCATTTTTTTCTGCATATTAATTTGTCCTTTTCTTTTTTTTGTTAAGGGGACACCCCCTACTCCTCAACAAAGGAGTAAAAGTAGTTTATCAGCATATTTTTTAAAGTCATTAACACCAGAAAGTGTTAACATCTTGAACCGAAAAAGTTAATAACAGTGAAGCATAGTGGTCATGTGGATAAGACATCGCTTCACAATGCAAATGTACTCGGTTCGATTCCCGGCTACTCCTTTCTACCTCGGGATTTTTTTTTTTCATCTTTTTTTTTGTTTAGGGGACACCCCCTCTTCCTCAACAAAGGAGTAAAGTTAGTTTATCAGTATATCTTTTAAATTTATTTACATTAGAAAGTGTTAACATCTTGAACCGAACAAGTTATTAACAGTGAAGCACAGTGGTCATGTGGATAAGCCATCGCTTCACAATGCAGATGTACTCGGTTCGACTCCCGGCTTTGCCTTTCTTTTCGTTGTTTTTTTAATCATTTTTTTCTGCATATTAATTTGTCCTTCTCTTTTTTTTGTTAAGGGGACACCCCCTACTCCTCAACAAAGGAGTAAAAGTAGTTTATCAGCATATTTTTTAAAGTCATTAACACCAGAAAGTGTTAAAATCTTGAACCGAACCAGTTCATAACAGTGAAGCATAGTGGTCATGTGGATAAGACATCGCTTCACAATGCAAATGTACTCGGTTCGATTCCCGGCTACTTCTTTCTACCTCGGGTTTTTTTTCTTCATCTTTTTTTTTGTTTAGGGGACACCCCCTCTTCCTGAACAAAGGAGTAAAATTAGTTTATCAGTATATCTTTTAAATTTATTTACATTAGAAAGTGTTAACATCTTGAACCGAACAAGTTAATAACAGCGAAGCACAGTGGTCATGTGGATAAGCCATCGCTTCACAATGCAGATGTACTCGGTTCGACTCCCGGCTTTGCCTTTCTTTTCGTTTTTTTTTATCATTTTTTTCTGCATATTAATTTGTCCTTCTCTTTTTTTTGTTAAGGGGACACCCCCTACTCCTCAACAAAGGAGTAAAAGTAGTTTATCAGCATATTTTTTAAAGTCATTAACACCAGAAAGTGTTAACATCTTGAACCAAACAAGTTCATAACATTGAAGCATAGTGGTCATGTGGATAAGACATCGCTTCGCAATGCAAATGTACTCGGTTCGATTCCCGACTACTCCTTTCTACCTCGGGTTTTTTTTTTTCATCTTTTTTTGTTGTTTAGGGGACACCCCATCTTCCTCAACAAAGGAGTAAAATTAGTTTATCAGTATATCTTTTAAACTTATTAACATTAGAAAGTGTTAACATCTTGAACCGAACAAGTTAATAACAGTGAAGCACAGTGGTCATGTGGATAAGATATCGCTTCACAATGCAGATGTACTCGGTTCGACTCCCGGCTTTGCCTTTCTTTTCGTTTTTTTTTGATCATTTTTTTCTGCATATTAATCTGCCCTTCTCTTTTTTTTTTGTTAAGGGGACACCCCCTACTCCTCAACAAAGGAGTACAAGTAGTTTATAAGCATATCTTTTAAAGTCATTAACACCAGAAAGTGTTAACATCTTGAACCGAACAAGTTAATAATGGTGAAGCATAGTGGTCATGTGGATAAGCCATCGCTTCACAATGCAGATGTACTCGGTTCGACTCCCGGCTTTGCCTTTCTTTTCGTTTTTTTTTATCATTTTTTTCTGCATATTAATTTGTCCTTCTCTTTTTTTTGTTAAGGGGACACCCCCTACTCCTCAACAAAGGAGTAAAAGTAGTTTATCAGCATATTTTTTAAAGTCATTAACACCAGAAAGTGTTAACATCTTGAACCGAACAAGTTAATAACAGTGAAGCATAGTGGTCATGTGGATAAGACATCGCTTCACAATGCAAATGTACTCGGTTCGATTCCCGGCTACTCCTTTCTACCTCGGGATTTTTTTTTTTTTCATCTTTTTTTTTGTTTAGGGGACACCCCCTCTTCCTCAACAAAGGAGTAAAGTTAGTTTATCAGTATATCTTTTAAATTTATTTACATTAGAAAGTGTTAACATCTTGAACCGAACAAGTTATTAACAGTGAAGCACAGTGGTCATGTGGATAAGCCATCGCTTCACAATGCAGATGTACTCGGTTCGACTCCCGGCTTTGCCTTTCTTTTCGTTTTTTTTTTAATCATTTTTTTCTGCATATTAATTTGTCCTTCTCTTTTTTTTGTTAAGGGGACACCCTCTACTCCTCAACAAAGGAGTAAAAGTAGTTTATCAGCATATTTTTTAAAGTCATTAACACCAGAAAGTGTTAAAATCTTGAACCGAACCAGTTCATAACAGTGAAGCATAGTGGTCATGTGGATAAGACATCGCTTCACAATGCAAATGTACTCGGTTCGATTCCCGGCTACTTCTTTCTACCTCGGGTTTTTTTTCTTCATCTTTTTTTTTGTTTAGGGGACACCCCCTCTTCCTGAACAAAGGAGTAAAATTAGTTTATCAGTATATCTTTTAAATTTATTTACATTAGAAAGTGTTAACATCTTGAACCGAACAAGTTAATAACAGCGAAGCACAGTGGTCATGTGGATAAGCCATCGCTTCACAATGCAGATGTACTCGGTTCGACTCCCGGCTTTGCCTTTCTTTTCGTTTTTTTTATCATTTTTTTCTGCATATTAATTTGTCCTTCTCTTTTTTTTGTTAAGGGGACACCCCCTACTCCTCAACAAAGGAGTAAAAGTAGTTTATCAGCATATTTTTTAAAGTCATTAACACCAGAAAGTGTTAACATCTTGAACCAAACAAGTTCATAACATTGAAGCATAGTGGTCATGTGGATAAGACATCGCTTCGCAATGCAAATGTACTCGGTTCGATTCCCGGCTACTCCTTTCTACCTCGGGTTTTTTTTTTTCATCTTTTTTTGTTGTTTAGGGGACACCCCATCTTCCTCAACAAAGGAGTAAAATTAGTTTATCAGTATATCTTTTAAACTTATTAACATTAGAAAGTGTTAACATCTTGAACCGAACAAGTTAATAACAGTGAAGCACAGTGGTCATGTGGATAAGATATCGCTTCACAATGCAGATGTACTCGGTTCGACTCCCGGCTTTGCCTTTCTTTTCGTTTTTTTTTAATCATTTTTTTCTGCATATTAATCTGTCCTTCTCTTTTTTTTTTGTTAAGGGGACACCCCCTACTCCTCAACAAAGGAGTAAAAGTAGTTTATCAGCATATTTTTTAAAGTCATTAACACCAGAAAGTGTTAACATCTTGAACCGAACAAGTTAATAACAGTGAAGCATAGTGGTCATGTGGATAAGACATCGCTTCACAATGCAAATGTACTCGGTTCGATTCCCGGCTACTCCTTTCTACCTCGGGATTTTTTTTTTTTTCATCTTTTTTTTTGTTTAGGGGACACCCCCTCTTCCTCAACAAAGGAGTAAAGTTAGTTTATCAGTATATCTTTTAAATTTATTTACATTAGAAAGTGTTAACATCTTGAACCGAACAAGTTATTAACAGTGAAGCACAGTGGTCATGTGGATAAGCCACCGCTTCACAATGCAGATGTACTCGGTTCGACTCCCGGCTTTGCCTTTCTTTTCGTTTTTTTTTAATCATTTTTTTCTGCATATTAATTTGTCCTTCTCTTTTTTTTTTGTTAAGGGGACACCCCCTACTTCTCAACAAAGGAGTAAAAGTAGTTTATCAGCATATTTTTTAAAGTCATTAACACCAGAAAGTGTTAAAATCTTGAACCGAACCAGTTCATAACAGTGAAGCATAGTGGTCATGTAAATAAGACATCGCTTCACAATGCAAATGTACTCGGTTCGATTCCCGGCTACTTCTTTCTACCTCGGGTTTTTTTTCTTCATCTTTTTTTTGTTTAGGGGACACCCCCTCTTCCTGAACAAAGGAGTAAAATTAGTTTATCAGTATATCTTTTAAATTTATTTACATTAGAAAGTGTTAACATCTTGAACCGAACAAGTTAATAACAGTGAAGCACAGTGGTCATGTGGATAAGCCATCGCTTCACAATGCAGATGTACTCGGTTCGACTCCCGGCTTTGCCTTTCTTTTCGTTTTTTTTTTATCATTTTTTTCTGCATATTAATTTGTCCTTCTCTTTTTTTTGTTAAGGGGACACCCCCTACTCCTCAACAAAGGAGTAAAAGTAGTTTATCAGCATATTTTTTAAAGTCATTAACACCAGAAAGTGTTAACATCTTGAACCGAACAAGTTCATAACATTGAAGCATAGTGGTCATGTGGATAAGACATCGCTTCGCAATGCAAATGTACTCGGTTCGATTCCCGGCTACTCCTTTCTACCTCGGGTTTTTTTTTTTTCATCTTTTTTTTTTTTTTAGGGGACACCCCCTCTTCCTCAACAAAGGAGTAAAATTAGTTTATCAGTATATCTTTTAAACTTATAAACATTAGAAAGTGTTAACATCTTGAACCGAACAAGTTAATAACAGTGAAGCACAGTGGTCATGTGGATAAGATATCGCTTCACAATGCAGATGTACTCGGTTCGACTCCCGGCTTTGCCTTTCTTTTCGTTTTTTTTTAATCATTTTTTCCTGCATATTAATCTGTCCTTCTCTTTTTTTTTTGTTAAGGGGACACCCCCTACTCCTCAACAAAGGAGTACAAGTAGTTTATAAGCATATCTTTTAAAGTCATTAACACCAGAAAGTGTTAACATCTTGAACCGAACAAGTTAATAATGGTGAAGCATAGTGGTCATGTGGATAAGACGTCGCTTTACAATGCAAATGTACTCGGTTCGATTCCCGGCTACTCCTTTCTACCTCGGGTTTTTTTTTCATCTTTTTTTTTGTTTAGGGGACACCCCCTCTTCCTCAACAAAGGAGAAAATTTAGTTTATCAGCATATCTTTTAAAGTCATTAACATTATAAAGTGTTAACATCTTGAACCGAACAAGTTAATAACAGAGAAGCACAGTGGTCATGTGGATAAGCCATCGTTTCACAATGCAGATGTACTCGGTTCGACTCCCGGCTTTGCCTTTCTACCTCGTTTTTTTTTTTTATCATTTTTTTCTGCATATTAATTTGTCCTTCTCTTTTTTTGTTTGTTAAGGGGACACCCCCTCCTCCTCAACAAAGGAGTAAAAGTAGTTCATCAGCATATTTTTTAAAGTCATTAACACCAGAAAGTGTTAAATTTGTAACCGAACAAGTTCATAACAGTGAAGCATAGTGGTCATGTGGATAAGACATCGCTTCACAACGCAAATGTACTCGGTTCGATTCCCGGCTACTTCTTTCTACCTCGGGTTTTTTTTTTCATCTTTTTTTTTTGTTTAGGGGACACCCCCTCTTCCTCAACAAAGGAGTAAAATTAGTTTATCAGTATATCTTTTAAATTTATTTACATAAAAAAGTGTTAACATCTTGAACCGAACAAGTTAATAACAGTGAAGCACAGTGGTCATGTGGATAAGCCATCGCTTCACAATGCAGATGTACTCGGTTCGACTCCCGGCTTTGCCTTTCTTTTCGTTTTTTTTAATCATTTTTTTCTGCATATTAATCTGTCCTTCTCTTTTTTTTTGTTAAGGGGACACCCCCTACTCCTCAACAAAGGAGTAAAAGTAGTTTATCAGCATATTTTTTAAAGTCATTAACATTAGAAAGTGTTAACATCTTGAACCGAACAAGTTAATAACAGAGAAGCACAGTGGTCATGTGGATAAGACATCGCTTCACAATGCAAATGTACTCGGTTCGATTCCCGGCTACTCCTTTCTACCTCGGGTTTTTTTTTCATCTTTTTTTTGTTTAGGGGACACCCCCTCTTCCTCAACAAAGGAGTAAAATTAGTTTATCAGTATATCTTTTAAATTTATTAACATTAGAAAGTGTTAACATCTTGAACCGAACAAGTTATTAACAGAGAAGCACAGTGGTCACGTGGAAAAGACATCGCTTTACAATGTAGATGTACTCGGTTCGACTCCCGGCTTTGCCTTTCTTTTCGTTTTTCAGGTGGGCTGTATAACGTACAGACCACCTTATAATTTCGTTAGAATTGCCTTTATTTATTTATTATTTATTATTTATTATTTATATATTTTTCTTATTTCTAACCACTTTTTTGTTGGCAAGATAACTTGGAAATGGCTCAATCAAATAATTTGAAATTTGGCACACATATGTATAGGCATATGTACAAAGCACAATAACGTTTTCAACATTGACCTTCACTGATGACGTCATCTAGGCGCCATTTTGTAAAATTTTACGAAAATCAACTCCTGATCATATCTTCTTAACCAAACGGTATTTCTGATTCATATTTATCATGATCAGGGTCAATATCCGTCCGGTCAATTTCAGGTCAAATAACGCGCGCGTGCGCGTACGTCCGCGCGTCAATGCGCGCGCAAAATTTTGAAATGCTCAAAATCGTCTCAAAATCATTTTGCATACGTTTTAGGCCATTCTAAGCATTTTTTTTAAAAATCGCGCACACGCGCATGCGCGCGCGTTTTCGCGCGTAAAACTATAAGACACCATAGAATCGCCATTTTTTTTCTTTCATAATATTCCACATATTCTTACAAACAAATTGATACCATGTTTGTCTCTTTATGACTATAAATAATTGAATAATCGACCGTTTAACATAAATTTCAATGCGCGCGAGCTCTTGTAATACATAGCATATATGGGCAAAAACATGCCTATGCAAAATCCATTATAGCTCTTTAGGATGCAAGGTGACCCCAATTTTTTTTTCATATTTTGAGCGAGTATGAATCAGAGATATGATTTCATGTCTCATTTGACCCTCAATTAACTCATGACGTCATCATAATGGCCTCCGAACTCAAAATTTTAATTTGCCTATTATGACGTCAGCATTTTTTTGGAAAATTGATTGTATCTTTCTAAAAATTGATTAATTTTCTTTAAAATTTTGATATGTTTTAGCTGAGACAATTCTCTACAAATCCAGTTGTCACAATTTTTCATTTTGACAAAGGCATCATGGCGTATTTTTGCGATTAAAGGAGGCAAGCTAATTTTTTCACATTTTGCGTGTATTCTCTATGGGACATGACTTTTTCTCAAAACTTGATTCTACATTCCCGTCTTTCGCGAGCAATATCTACGTCGTTTTAGCTTCATTTACGCTGAACTCCGAATATGTTGTAGCTGAGACAAAAAGCTATTTCAAATGTACCCTTTATTTTGTCTCAATTTTTTGTTGGATCAGCCCACCTATACTTGTTCCAAACAAGTATTACAAATCTAGTTTTTTAATCATTTTTTTCTGCATATTAATTTGTCCTCCTCTTTTTTTGTTATTAAGGGGACACCCCTTACTCCTCAACAAAGAAGTAAAAGTAGTTTATCAGCATATTTTTTAAATTCATTAACATTAGAAAGTGTAAACATCTTGAACCGAACAAGTTCATAACAGTGAAGCATAGTGGTCATGTGGATAAGACATCGCTTCACAATGCAAATGTACTCGGTTCGATTCCCGGCTACTCCTTCCTACCTCGCGTTTTTTTTTTTCATCTTTTTTTTTGTTTAGGGGACACCCCCTCTTCCTCAACAAAGGAGTAAAATTAGTTTATCAGTATATTTTTTAAATTTATTTACATTAGAAAGTGTAAACATCTTGAACCGAACAAGTTAATAACAGTGAAGCACAGTGGTCACGTGGATAAGACATCGCTTTACAATGTAGATGTACTCGGTTCGACTCCCGGCTTTGCCTTTCTTTTCGTTTTTTTTTAATTATTTTTTTCTGCATATTAATTTGTCATCATCTTTTTTTTTGTTTAAGGACACCCCCTCTTCCTCAACAAAGGAGAAAATTTAGTTTATCAGCATATCTTTTAAAGTCATTAACATTATAAAGTGTTAACATCTTGAACCGAACAAGTTAATAACAGAGAAGCACAGTGGTCATGTGGATAAGCCATCGCTTCACAATGCAGATGTACTCGGTTCGACTCCCGGCTTTGCCTTTCTACCTCGTTTTTTTTTTTATCATTTTTTTCTGCATATTAATTTGTCCTTCTCTTTTTTTGTTTGTTAAGGGGACACCCCCTCCTCCTCAACAAAGGTGTAAAAGTAGTTCATCAGCTTATTTTTTACAGTCATTAACACCAGAAAGTGTTAAATTTGTAACCGAACAAGTTCATAACAGTGAAGCATAGTGGTCATGTGGATAAGACATCGCTTCACAACGCAAATGTACTCGGTTGGATTCCCGGCTACTTCTTTCTACCTCGGGTTTTTTTTTTCATCTTTTTTTTTGTTTAGGGGACACCCCCTCTTCCTCAACAAAGGAGTAAAATTAGTTTATCAGTATATCTTTTAAATTTATTTACATAAAAAGTGTTAACATCTTGAACCGAACAAGTTAATAACAGTGAAGCACAGTGGTCATGTGGATAAGCCATCGCTTCACAATGCAGATGTACTCGGTTCGACTCCCGGCTTTGCCTTTCTTTTCGTTTTTTTTATCATTTTTTTCTGCATATTAATCTGTCCTTCTCTTTTTTTTTGTTAAGGGGACACCCCCTACTCCTCACCAAAGGAGTAAAAGTAGTTTATCAGCATATTTTTTAAAGTCATTAACACCAGAAAGTGTTAACATCTTGAACCGAACAAGTTAATAATGGTGAAGCATAGTGGTCATGTGGATAAGACATCGCTTTACAATGCAAATGTACTCGGTTCGATACCCGGCTACTCTTTCCTACCTTGGGTTTTTTTTTTTTTTATCTTTTTTTTTGTTTAGGGGACACCCCCTCTTCCTCAACAAAGGAGAAAATTTAGTTTATCAGCATATCTTTTAAAGTCATTAACATTAGAAAGTGTTAACATCTTGAACCGAACAAGTTAATAACAGAGAAGCACAGTGGTCATGTGGAAAAGCCATCGCTTCACAATGCAAATGTACTCGGTTCGACTCCCGGCTTTGCCTTTCTTTTCGTTTTTTTTTTATCATTTTTTTCTGCATATTAATTTGTCCTTCTCTTTTTTTTTGTTTAGGGGACACCCCCTCCTCCTCAACAAAGGGGTAAAAGTAGTTCATCAGCATATTTTTTAAAGTCATTAACACCAGAAATTGTTAAATTTGTAACCGAACAAGTTCATAACAGTGAAGCATAGTGGTCATGTGGATAAGACATCGCTTCACAATGCAAATGTACTCGGTTCGATTCCCGGCTACTCCTTCCTACCTCGCGTTTTTTTTTCATCTTTTTTGTTTGTTTAGGGGACACCCCTCCTCTTCAACAAAGGAGTACAGGTAGTTTATAAGCATATCTTTTAAAGTCATTAACATTAGAAAGTGTTAACATCTTGAACCAAACAAGTAAATAACAGTGAATCACAGTGGTCATGTGGATAAGATATCGCTTCACAATGCAGATGTACTCGGTTCGACTCCCGGCTTTGCCTTTCTTTTCGTTTTTTTTTAAACATTTTTTTCTGCATATTAATTTGTCCTTCTCTTTTTTTTTTTTAAGAGGACACCCCCTACTCCTCAACAAAGGAGTACAAGTAGTTTATAAGCATATCTTTTAAAGTCATTAACACCAGAAAGTGTTAACATCTTGAACCGAACAAGTTAATAATGGCGAAGCATAGTGGTCATATGGATAAGACATCGCTTTACAATGTAAATGTACTCGGTTCGATTCCCGGCTACTCCTTTCTACCTCGGGTTTTTTTTTTCATCTTTTTTTTTGTTTAGGGGACACCCCCTCTTCCTCAACAAAGGAGAAAATTTAGTTTATCAGCATATCTTTTAAAGTCATTAACATTAGAAAGTGTTAACATCTTGAACCGAACAAGTTAATAACAGAAAAGCACAGTGGTCATGTGGATAAGCCATCGCTTCACAATGCAGATGTACTCGGTTCGACTCCCGGCTTTGCCTTTCTATCTCGTTTTTTTTTTTTTAATCATTTTTTTCTGCATATTAATTTGTCCTTCTCTTTTTTTTTTGTTAAGGGGACACCCCCTCCTCCTCAACAAAGGAGTAAAAGTAGTTCATCAGCATATTTTTTAAAGTCATTAACACCAGAAATTGTTAAATTTGTAACCGAACAAGTTCATAACAGTGAAGCATAGTGGTCATGTGGATAAGACATCGCTTCACAATGCAAATGTACTCGGTTCGATTCCCGGCTACTCCTTCCTACCTCGCGTTTTTTTTTTTCATCTTTTTTCTTTGTTTAGGGGACACCCCTTCTCCTCAACAAAGGAGTACAAGTAGTTTATAAGCATATCTTTTAAATTTATTTACATTAGAAAGTTTTAACATCTTGAACCGAACAAGTTAATAACAGTGAAGCACAGTGGTCATGTGGATAAGCCATCGCTTCACAATGCAGATGTACTCGGTTCGACTCCCGGCTTTGCCGTTCTACCTCTTTTTTTTTTTTATCATTTTTTCTGCATATTAATTTGTCCTTTTTTAATTTTTGTTAAGGGGACACCCCCTCCTCCTCAACAAAGGAGTAAAAGTAGTTCATCAGCCTATTTTTTAAAGTCATTAACACCAGAAAGTGTTAACATCTTGAACGGAACAAGTTAATAACAGAGAAGCACAGTGGTAATGTGGATAAGACATCGCTTCACAATGTAGATGTACTCGGTTCGACTCCCGGCTTTGCCTTTCTTTTCGTTTTTTTTAATCATTTTTTTCTGCATATTAATTTTTCCTCCTCTTTTTTCTGTTAAGGGGACACCCCCTACTCCTCAACAAAGGAGTAAAAGTAGTTTATCAGCACATTTTTTAAATTCATTAACATTAGAAAGTGTTAACATCTTGAACCGAACAAGTTCATAACAGTGAAGCATAGTGGTCATGTGGATAAGACATCGCTTCACAATGCAAATGTACTCAGTTCGATTCCCGGCTACTCCTTCCTACCTCGCGTTTTTTTTTTTTCATCTTTTTTTTTGTTTAGGGGACACCCCCTCTTCCTCAACAAAGGAGTACAATTAGTTTATTAGCATATCTTTTAAAGTCATTAACATTAGAAAGTGTTAACATCTTGAACCAAACAAGTAAATAACAGTGAAGCACAGTGGTCATGTGGATAAGATATCGCTTCACAATGCAGATGTACTCGGTTCGACTCCCGGCTTTGCCTTTCTTTTCGTTTTTTTTCAATCATTTTTTCTGCATATTAATTTGTCCTCCTCTTTTTTCTGTTAAGGGGACACCCCTACTCCTCAACAAAGGAGTAAAAGTAGTTTATCAGCATAATTTTTAAAGTCATTTACATTAGAAAGGGTTAACATCTTGAACCGAACAAGTTCATAACAGTGAAGCATAGTGGTCATGTGGATAAGACATCGCTTCACAATGCAAATGTACTCGGTTCGATTCCTGGCTACTCCTTCCTACCTCGCGTTTTTTTTTTTTCATCTTTTTTTTTGTTTAGGGGACACCCCCTCTTCCTCAACAAAGGAGTACAATTAGTTTATTAGCATATATTTTAAAGTCATTAACATTAGAAAGTGTTAACATCTTGAACCGAACAAGTTCATAACAGTGAAGCATAGTGGTCATGTGGATAAGACATCGCTTTACAATGCAAATGTACTCGGTTCGATTCCCGGCTACTCCTTCCTACCTTGGGTTTTTTTTTTTTATCTTTTTTTTTGTTTAGGGGACACCCCCTCTTCCTCAACAAAGGAGAAAATTTAGTTTATCAGCATATCTTTTAAAGTCATTAACATTAGAAAGAGTTAACATCTTGAACCGAACAAGTTAATAACAGAGAAGCACAGTGGTCATGTGGATAAGACATCGCTTCACAATGCAAATGTACTCGGTTCGATCCCGGCTACTTCTTTCTACCTCGGGTTTTTTTTTCATCTTTTTTTTTGTTTAGGGGACACCCCCTCTTCCTCAACAAAGGAGTAAAATTAGTTTATCAGTATATCTTTTAAATTTATTAACATTAGAAAGTGTTAACATCTTGAACCGAACAAGTTAATAACAGAGAAGCACAGTGGTAATGTGGATAAGACATCGCTTCACAATGCAGATGTACTCGGTTCGACTCCCGGCTTTGCCTTTCATTTTCGTTTTTTTTTAATCATTTTTTTCTGCATATTAATTTGTCCTTCTCTTTTTTTTTGTTAAGTCGACACCCCCTACTCCTCAACAAAGGAGTAAAAGTAGTTTATCAGCATATTTTTTAAAGTCATTAACACCAGAAAGTGTTAAAACCTTGAACCGAACCAGTTCATAACAGTGAAGCATAGTGGTCATGTGGATAAGACATCGCTTCACAATGCAAATGTACTCGGTTCGATTCCCGGCTACTCCTTCCTACCTCGCGTTTTTTTTTTTTTTCATCTTTTTTCTTTGTTTAGGGGACACCCCTTCTTCCTCAACAAAGGAGAAAATTTAGTTTATCAGCATATCTTTTAAAGTCATTAACATTAGAAAGTGTTAACATCTTGAACCGAACAAGTTAATAACAGAGAAGCACAGTGGTCATGTGGAAAAGCCATCGCTTCACAATGCAAATGTACTCGGTTCGACTCCCGGCTTTGCCTTTCTTTTCGTTTTTTTTTTATCATTTTTTTCTGCATATTAATTTGTCCTTCTCTTTTTTTTTTGTTTAGGGGACACCCCCTCCTCCTCAACAAAGGGGTAAAAGTAGTTCATCAGCATATTTTTTAAAGTCATTAACACCAGAAATTGTTAAATTTGTAACCGAACAAGTTCATAACAGTGAAGCATAGTGGTCATGTGGATAAGACATCGCTTCACAATGCAAATGTACTCGGTTCGATTCCCGGCTACTCCTTCCTACCTCGCGTTTTTTTTTCATCTTTTTTGTTTGTTTAGGGGACACCCCTCCTCTTCAACAAAGGAGTACAGGTAGTTTATAAGCATATCTTTTAAAGTCATTAACATTAGAAAGTGTTAACATCTTGAACCAAACAAGTAAATAACAGTGAATCACAGTGGTCATGTGGATAAGATATCGCTTCACAATGCAGATGTACTCGGTTCGACTCCCGGCTTTGCCTTTCTTTTCGTTTTTTTTTAAACATTTTTTTCTGCATATTAATTTGTCCTTCTCTTTTTTTTTTTAAGAGGACACCCCCTACTCCTCAACAAAGGAGTACAAGTAGTTTATAAGCATATCTTTTAAAGTCATTAACACCAGAAAGTGTTAACATCTTGAACCGAACAAGTTAATAATGGCGAAGCATAGTGGTCATATGGATAAGACATCGCTTTACAATGCAAATGTACTCGGTTCGATTCCCGGCTACTCCTTTCTACCTCGGGTTTTTTTTTTCATCTTTTTTTTTGTTTAGGGGACACCCCCTCTTCCTCAACAAAGGAGAAAATTTAGTTTATCAGCATATCTTTTAAAGTCATTAACATTAGAAAGTGTTAACATCTTGAACCGAACAAGTTAATAACAGAAAAGCACAGTGGTCATGTGGATAAGCCATCGCTTCACAATGCAGATGTACTCGGTTCGACTCCCGGCTTTGCCTTTCTATCTCGTTTTTTTTTTTTTAATCATTTTTTTCTGCATATTAATTTGTCCTTCTCTTTTTTTTTTGTTAAGGGGACACCCCCTCCTCCTCAACAAAGGAGTAAAAGTAGTTCATCAGCATATTTTTTAAAGTCATTAACACCAGAAATTGTTAAATTTGTAACCGAACAAGTTCATAACAGTGAAGCATAGTGGTCATGTGGATAAGACATCGCTTCACAATGCAAATGTACTCGGTTCGATTCCCGGCTACTCCTTCCTACCTCGCGTTTTTTTTTTTCATCTTTTTTCTTTGTTTAGGGGACACCCCTTCTCCTCAACAAAGGAGTACAAGTAGTTTATAAGCATATCTTTTAAATTTATTTACATTAGAAAGTTTTAACATCTTGAACCGAACAAGTTAATAACAGTGAAGCACAGTGGTCATGTGGATAAGCCATCGCTTCACAATGCAGATGTACTCGGTTCGACTCCCGGCTTTGCCGTTCTACCTCTTTTTTTTTTTTATCATTTTTTCTGCATATTAATTTGTCCTTTTTTAATTTTTATTAAGGGGACACCCCCTCCTCCTCAACAAAGGAGTAAAAGTAGTTCATCAGCCTATTTTTTAAAGTCATTAACACCAGAAAGTGTTAACATCTTGAACGGAACAAGTTAATAACAGAGAAGCACAGTGGTAATGTGGATAAGACATCGCTTCACAATGTAGATGTACTCGGTTCGACTCCCGGCTTTGCCTTTCTTTTCGTTTTTTTTAATCATTTTTTTCTGCATATTAATTTGTCCTCCTCTTTTTTCTGTTAAGGGGACACCCCCTACTCCTCAACAAAGGAGTAAAAGTAGTTTATCAGCATATTTTTTAAATTCATTAACATTAGAAAGTGTTAACATCTTGAACCGAACAAGTTCATAACAGTGAAGCATAGTGGTCATGTGGATAAGACATCGCTTCACAATGCAAATGTACTCAGTTCGATTCCCGGCTACTCCTTCCTACCTCGCGTTTTTTTTTTTTTCATCTTTTTTTTTGTTTAGGGGACACCCCCTCTTCCTCAACAAAGGAGTACAATTAGTTTATTAGCATATCTTTTAAAGTCATTAACATTAGAAAGTGTTAACATCTTGAACCAAACAAGTAAATAACAGTGAAGCACAGTGGTCATGTGGATAAGATATCGCTTCACAATGCAGATGTACTCGGTTCGACTCCCGGCTTTGCCTTTCTTTTCGTTTTTTTTTCAATCATTTTTTCTGCATATTAATTTGTCCTCCTCTTTTTTCTGTTAAGGGGACACCCCTACTCCTCAACAAAGGAGTAAAAGTAGTTTATCAGCATAATTTTTAAAGTCATTTACATTAGAAAGGGTTAACATCTTGAACCGAACAAGTTCATAACAGTGAAGCATAGTGGTCATGTGGATAAGACATCGCTTCACAATGCAAATGTACTCGGTTCGATTCCTGGCTACTCCTTCCTACCTCGCGTTTTTTTTTTTTTCATCTTTTTTTTTGTTTAGGGGACACCCCCTCTTCCTCAACAAAGGAGTACAATTAGTTTATTAGCATATATTTTAAAGTCATTAACATTAGAAAGTGTTAACATCTTGAACCGAACAAGTTCATAACAGTGAAGCATAGTGGTCATGTGGATAAGACATCGCTTTACAATGCAAATGTACTCGGTTCGATTCCCGGCTACTCCTTCCTACCTTGGGTTTTTTTTTTTTTATCTTTTTTTTTGTTTAGGGGACACCCCCTCTTCCTCAACAAAGGAGAAAATTTAGTTTATCAGCATATCTTTTAAAGTCATTAACATTAGAAAGAGTTAACATCTTGAACCGAACAAGTTAATAACAGAGAAGCACAGTGGTCATGTGGATAAGACATCGCTTCACAATGCAAATGTACTCGGTTCGATCCCGGCTACTTCTTTCTACCTCGGGTTTTTTTTTCATCTTTTTGTTTGTTTAGGGGACACCCCCTCTTCCTCAACAAAGGAGTAAAATTAGTTTATCAGTATATCTTTTAAATTTATTAACATTAGAAAGTGTTAACATCTTGAACCGAACAAGTTAATAACAGAGAAGCACAGTGGTAATGTGGATAAGACATCGCTTCACAATGCAGATGTACTCGGTTCGACTCCCGGCTTTGCCTTTCATTTTCGTTTTTTTTTAATCATTTTTTTCTGCATATTAATTTGTCCTTCTCTTTTTTTTTGTTAAGTCGACACCCCCTACTCCTCAACAAAGGAGTAAAAGTAGTTTATCAGCATATTTTTTAAAGTCATTAACACCAGAAAGTGTTAAAACCTTGAACCGAACCAGTTCATAACAGTGAAGCATAGTGGTCATGTGGATAAGACATCGCTTCACAATGCAAATGTACTCGGTTCGATTCCCGGCTACTCCTTCCTACCTCGCGTTTTTTTTTTTTTTCATCTTTTTTCTTTGTTTAGGGGACACCCCTTCTCCTCAACAAAGGAGTACAAGTAGTTTATAAGCACATCTTTTAAATTTATTTTTATTAGAAAGTGTTAACATCTTGAACCGAACAAGTTAATAACAGAGAAGCACAGTGGTCATGTGGATAAGACATCGCTTTACAATGTAGATGTCCTCGGTTCGACTCCCGGCTTTGCCTTTCTTTTTGTTGTTTTTTAAATCATTTTTTCTGCATATTAATTTGTCCTCCTCTTTTTTTTTGTTAAGGGGACACCCCCTTCTCCTCAACAAAGGAGTAAAATTAGTTTATCAGCATATTTTTTAAAGTCGTTTACATTAGAAAGTGTTAACATCTTGAACCGAACAAATTCATAACAGTGAAGCATAGTGGTCATGTGGATAAGACATCGCTTCACAATGCAAATGTACTAGGTTCGATTCCCGGCTACTCCTTCCTACCTCGCGTTTTTTTTTTCATCTTTTTTTTTGTTTAGGGGACACCCCTCCTCCTCAACAAAGGAGTACAAGTAGTTTATAAGCATATCTTTTAAAGTCATTAACATTAGAAAGTGTTAACATCTTGAACCGAACAAGTTAATAACAGTGAAGCACAGTGGTCATGTGGATAAGCCATCGCTTCACAATGCAGATGTACTCGGTTCGACTCCCGGCTTTGCCTTTCATTTTCGTTTTTTTTTAATCATTTTTTTCTGCATATTAATTTGTCCTCCTCTTTTTTTTTGTTAAGTCGACACCCCCTACTCCTCAACAAAGGAGTAAAAGTAGTTTATCAGCATATTTTTTAAAGTCATTAACACCAGAAAGTGTTAAAATCTTGAACCGAACAAGTTAATAATGGTGAAGCTTAGTGGTCATGTGGATAAGACATCGCTTTACAATGCAAATGTACTCGGTTCGATTCCCGGCTACTCCTTTCTACCTCGGGTTTTTTTTTCATCTTTTTTTTTGTTTAGGGGACACCCCCTCTTCCTCAACAAAGGAGAAAATTTAGTTGATCAGCATATCTTTTAAAGTCATTAACATTATAAAGTGTTAACATCTTGAACCGAACAAGTTAATAACAGAGAAGCACAGTGGTCATGTGGATAAGCCATCGCTTCACAATGCAGATGTACTCGGTTCGACTCCCGGCTTTGCCTTTCATTTTCGTTTTTTTTTAATCATTTTTTTCTGCATATTAATTTGTCCTTCTCTTTTTTTTTGTTAAGTCGACACCCCCTACTCCTCAACAAAGGAGTAAAAGTAGTTTATCAGCATATTTTTTAAAGTCATTAACACCAGAAAGTGTTAAAATCTTGAATCGAACAAGTTAATAATGGTGAAGCTTAGTGGTCATGTGGATAAGACATCGCTTTACAATGCAAATGTACTCGGTTCGATTCCCGGCTACTCCTTTCTACCTCGGGTTTTTTTTTCATCTTTTTTTTTGTTTAGGGGACACCCCCTCTTCCTCAACAAAGGAGAAAATTTAGTTGATCAGCATATCTTTTAAAGTCATTAACATTATAAAGTGTTAACATCTTGAACCGAACAAGTTAATAACAGAGAAGCACAGTGGTCATGTGGATAAGCCATCGCTTCACAATGCAGATGTACTCGGTTTGACTCCCGGCTTTGCCTTTCTACCTCGTTTTTTTTTTTTTATCATTTTTTTCTGCATATTAATTTGTCCTCCTCTTTTTTTCTGTTAAGGGGACACCCCCTACTCCTCAACAAAGGAGTAAAAGTAGTTTATCAGCATATTTTTTAAAGTCATTTACATTAGAAAGGGTTAACATCTTGAACCGAACAAGTTCATAACAGTGAAGCATAGTGGTCATGTGGATAAGACATCGCTTCACAATGTAGATGTACTCGGTTCGACTCCCGGCTTTGCCTTTCTTTTCGTTTTTTTTAATCATTTTTTTCTGCATATTAATTTGTCCTCCTCTTTTTTCTGTTAAGGGGACACCCCCTACTCCTCAACAAAGGAGTAAAAGTAGTTTATCAGCATATTTTTTAAATTCATTAACATTAGAAAGTGTTAACATCTTGAACCGAACAAGTTCATAACAGTGAAGCATAGTGGTTGTTTGGATCAGTGAACAAGCCGAGATGTGCCCGTTAGAATGTATAGTTCCTACTGGTGTAGGTATTTATTCAATCTGTAAAGATAATGCACAAAAAATAACATATTTTGAGTTATCTTGTTCATACTCTGAGTCTGACATGTTCTTAATAAATGGTTTGAAATGTACAATTCCTTTTGTGACCTGGTTCTTATTTATGTTTTCCTTATAATTATATACATAGAAAAGAATCTACAAATGCCTGATTAATGAATAACCCATATCCTCTAAATTGCCTAAGTGTATGAGTGTAGCAGACAATATTGCTTGTTATCAAAAACCAATTTTCAAATCACCTTCATATCTTTAACTAAATCACTAACAACTCACTCACTGACACATTACCTTAAATTCCTTTACACAAAAATTGTGCTCCTAACTTCAACCTATTTTCACGTGTACATTATTTACCAAGAACTTTGACTTTTGTTTATAACTTTCCTTTTCCTTCTTGTTTCACATAATCACATCATCAATACATTATTTACATAATTATATCATTAATCCAAAGAACTTACTTCTGTGGCGGGACACAAATTAACATGCTGAAAACGAGCAAATAATGACGAGCTGACAATTCCTTCCTGTCAACGTGTTGAAATGAAAGTGAGTGACAACTGAACATGCCGTACTAAAACCACCGTGAAAGAAATTGCTACGGTATCTTCAGAATGAAAAATCCAAAGAAAATACGACTCTAACTGTTTGAGCTTACAAAAGTAACGGGAAAAAACGATCTCGAATAAATACCTTTGCAACGATTGAATTTCCTTAATAATATGAAAAACAACAATTTCATACCAAAACATCCTCCCCACCCAATGAGGGAATTTGTCCTCATGATATAAATGAAGAAAATCTTACATCCAAAAAAAAATGCAAAGATTAATCTGTTCTTAAGTTTACAATGTTTCAAACTTAAAGTTCTCGTGTAACCTAATCTTCGTAACCTTCTGCGGGATAGATTACAGCAATCTTCGTGATCGGGCGACGGTACTCAGAGTTCATAGTCTTTACTTTCACGTTCCGTACTTTACCGTCATCACCCGGAAACACCTCGATTATGCGAGCAATTGTCCACTTGCTACGCACAGAGTTCGCGTCTGCGAACATAACGATATCATCAACGCGTACATTACGTCGATGCACATTCCATTTTCTTCTAGGAGTTAACAGTGGCAATACGTCCCGCGTCCAGCGTTGCCAGAATGAATCTACGATGCGCTGAACCAGCTCTACTCTGTGCCTCGGATTTCGCGTTTCCAAGAATGGACCTTGCGCTACGTTCCCTGATGCTCGTCCCAGAAGCATGTCATTCGGTGAGATATATCCGCCATCATCTGGATCGGTCGACAGCCTGCCAATTGGTCTCTGGTTGACCAGATTCGCCACCTCAGCCAGACAAGTTAAAAGCTCAAATGGTGCCAACACTTGATCCCCAATTGCCTTCTTCAAAGCATGTTTGCAGCTTTTGACTAAAGCCTCCGCACAGCCGTTCTGATGTGGTGCTCCTGGAGTGGTAAATCTCCATACGGTACCTCTCTCAGCACAAAAGTCCTGAAGTTCTTCGTTGGACAGTCCCTCAGTCATCTTCCTTAACTCCCGTTCAGTACCGACAAACTGAGTGCCGTTGTCGCTTAGGATGCTGGCCGGTTGTCCTCTCACAGCGAAAAAACGCCGCAGTACCTGCATAAACTCCATGGCACTGCAATCTACTGCCAGCTCGAGATGAACGGCCCTTGTGTTCAAGCAGGTAAAGATGACTCCGTAATGCTTCGACGTCTTGTTGCGTCCCACTCGCACGGTTAGTGGCCCGAAGTAATCGCACGATGTGAAGTGGAACGGTGGTGTATTCGGAGCTAATCTCTCCCTAGGTAGCTGGGCCATTTCTTGGGTCTCAGTTTTTTGCAGAAAAGCTCTGCATTTAGTACACCTGTACTTGAGCGTTTTGATAAGTTTATGGCCCCGTAGAATCCAGTACTTTAGCCTTATCTTTGCCATTGTTGCAGCTACTCCACTATGACTCATCTCATGAACATGACGAGTAATCAACTTGGAAACATGATGTCCATACGGAAGAAGAGCAGGATGCTTGTGCTCGAATGATGTCATCGCTTTATCTATCCTGCCTCCTACTCGAATGACTCTATAGTCATCAATGAAGGGACTCAAGGACTTCAGTTCTCCCTTCTTGATTCGTGATTCCATGCCTTTCTGTACGTCTCTGATGATGTACCTTTCTCCCTCCTCTAGTTCTGCGGGAGTCATTCCTTTACTGGTCTCTTTCTCCTGCTTTCCCCGTCTAGCCTTGAGTTTCTTCACAAACTTTAACACCAATGTTGCGACTCTGACCAGTTTCCTCCAGCTGGAGAACCTCTCATAATCGATTAGGTCACAACTTAAACCCACAGCTAGAACCGTCTTCTCATGACGCCTCTCCTTCTCAACGTCAGGTAGATTCGTAAGAACCTTCACTTCCTCAGGCCAATCAGATCTTGACTGTTGTAGGAAGTCTGAACCGTGTTGCCATGACCCCTTCAGTTCACTTGCCTTCAGTCCTCTTGACAACACATCTGCTATGTTGTCTACTCCTGAGATATGTCGCCATTTGCTGGGGTCTGTGTTGCTCTGGATCTCTCCTACCCTAGTAGCAATAAACGTCTTGAAGTTCCTTGCCTTAGACCTCACCCATGAGAGGGCTATCATACTGTCTGTAAAGAGGATGACATCATCTATCTCCATCGTCAGCTGCTCTACTATCGTCTTGTACAGTCGGCTGGCAAGAACTGCAGCCTGAAGTTCAAGGCGCGGAACCGTCAGTGGCTTGAGTGGTGCCACTCGTGATTTCGCTGCCACAAATCTTGTCTTGTAATCTCCATCCTCCGTCTCCCACCTCAGGTATGCACATGCTCCGAAGGCGTGCATTGATGCATCACTGAAGATACATAGTAGCGGCTTCCCAACTACATCCTTCGGAGTCAAACATCTCTCAAACGTTACTTCCTTGAGCTCTTCCATCTCTTGAAAGAATCTCTTCCACTCTATCTGGCATTCCTCTGGAAGAACTGCATCCCAGTCATAGCCAGCTTCCCACATCTTCTGTAGTTCTATCTTTGCTCGGATGACAAACGGTGCTGTGTAGCCAATAGGATCAAAGATTCGAGAAACCTGGCCTAGGATGATTCTCTTGGTTAGCTCCTTATCCAAGAACTTCTCAACTTTCACCCTGTAAGAGAACTCATCCCTTTTTCTGTCCCAGAAGACTCCTAGCACCTTTTCCTCTGCTAGACTCTCCATCAGAGTTTTCTCCATTTCATCTCCTCCTGCTCCCTTTAGCTGTGTGCTTGAAGTCCAGCCTTTCACCTTAAACCCACCATTAGCGAGAATATTGTCAATGCTCTCAGTTAAGGCTTGAGCTTCCTCTCTCGTATTTGTAGATGTGCAGATATCATCCATGTATGAGTCTCTCTTCAACACATCTGCAGCCTCTGGGGACTGAGTGCGTCCCTCTTCTGCAGTGAGCCTCAATGCTGTCTGCGCCATTGCTGAAGCCGGTTTGTCACCGAAGGTAACAACTTGCATCACATAGGTATCAGGCTTTCTATCAACTTGCAAGTCTCTCCACAAGAATCTGTGTACGTGTTGATCAGATTCCGGTATCAGCACCCTATGATACATTTTGGAGATGTCCGCACAGACTGCTACTGGCTTCTCCCGAAATCGTATGATGACTCCAAACAAATTGTTCAACAAGTCAGGCCCCTTCATCCAGAAATCATTGAGACACTTGCCTTGGTACACTGATGAAGAGTTGAAGACAATTCGTATCGGTGTGCTCTTTTTCTCTGGTCTCAATACGGCGTGATGAGGGATGTAATGCACAGGACCGTTGTACGACTCCATCTCCTCGGCCGTTAGCTTCCTAGCAAAATCCATCTGAACCATCTCCTTGATTTGATGGTCATAGGCCTTTGCATGCTCTGCATCCTTCATCAGCCTTTTCTCAGTAGCACAGAGCATTTTCTCCACTAGAACCTTATTGTCTGGAAGTTCTCTAGGATCTTTCAACCATGGGTACGGTACCAGCCACTGCTGTCCTTTCTTCTGACAGGCCTCGGTGATTAACTTCTGTTCATCTGTCTCCATAGCTGGACATGCCACACCCATGGACTCCGTCGTCCAGAAATCCTGCAGGTCAATAGGATTTCCAACCACCTGTACATTAAGTACACTTCCACTGCTCTGTCCTGGCTTGCCGCCAAATACCACCCAACCTAGTGGAGTTCGCGTAGCCACTAGATGTCCTCTTTCTCTTGACTTGACGTCACCAAGATGTAGTCTTGCATAATCAGCACCGATGAGTAGATCAACTGACCCGTCTCCTCTGTTGAGCTTATCAAGATCGAAAATCCTTGCAAGCTCCCGAACTTCAACACTTCTGATGTTGTCGTTGATCACATCTAGTCCAATAGCTTTCACATTAACAACTCGATGATTGTCCAAAGACTCTACCTTCACCCGATACCACTTAGAATTAGTAGTCTCTCTATCTCCGCCGATCTTTGTGATTACTATTTGAACCGGATCACCCTCCAGGTTGAGCTTCTCTGCTACTCCCTTCCTGATGAGTGTCACCTGAGAACCCGAGTCCAGTAAACAGTTGCCAATGACCGCTCCCTTTGGACCACGAACCTTGACTGTAAGAATTGGCAGAAGAGTTTCTTTCGATCCGGTGCTTGCAACATCCACAGTAGATTCCTGGATCTTTATGGTTGAATGTAACAAAGGATGGTGAAAGGAAGAACATCGATCACACTTCTTTCTTCTCCGACATGTAGTCATCCGATGTTCCTTGCCAGCCCGTTTCAGACAGCTAAAACAAGCCCTGTTTTCCTTCATCAACTCGTACCTCTCCTGCTGGCTCATCTTAACGACCTTCTGACACTTATCGACCCAATGATCATTGGATTTGCAGAGCCAACACTTAAAGTCTGGTTTGCGACCTTCATTTCCTTTGTCCTCCTGTGTCAGATGGTGTATGAAGGCACCCTGCCTTGGCTTGCTATCTGACCTTCCTTCTCGAATCGATGCAGTTGCCCTGATACGAGTTTGCAACTCCTGGCTCAACCATTCCATTAAGCACTTCAAAGTTGGTGACTTCTGTTGACGTAACCAGATCTTACGATCTTCATTCGTAAGCTTTCGCTCTATCAATGACAACATGTGAGAATTGTTCATGTCCTCCTCCTTGTTGATTTCCTTCAGAGTGTTGTAGCTCCTCCTCACTAACCCTGCTAGTTCAATGAACCCTTTATCATCTCCGTCTTTCAAGTTCTTGAACTTCGTGATGTCGTAGATAACAGCATCTGCGACATTCCTCTGATCACCGTAGATGACATTTAGTTGCTCCCAAGCTGCGTTGTAGTCTGTTCCTATGCCTTGAATCACTTCAAGTGCTTTGCCTTGTAAACTAGTACGCAGAATGGTTATACAGTCCCTCTCCGAGTATTTGGACTCGATAAGATGTTTAAAGTCCGATTTGAAGGTCTGGTACTCTCTGATGTCTCCTGAGAAACGTGGCAACTTTGGTTTCTCTATCTGTACGTGACATGTTGTTGTGTTTCTCACTTCTGACCTTGGGCTTTCAGCCTCTCTTGTGGTGTCAACCGTGTCATCCGCGCCGGTACTATTGCCTACATAGTCCACAACCTTCAACTTCATCTGCATGAAGCTATTCATGCACTCCTCCATCCACGCCTGCTCTGCTTCATACGCGGTGTCATCGAGAACCTCAGAATAGGCATCATGCTTTGCCTCCACATTTTCATACAGTTTGCGGAATTCGTGATAGCTCTCATCTACCTCCTTGATGGATCTTTCAGTGTTCAAAAGGGCCTGTAGTTGGTTCATACCCCTTGTGAGCTTCCCTTTTGCCGTTCTCCTCTTAACTTTCAGCTCGCCTGCAGTTTCAGCCATCTTGTCCGTCTGATTCCAATCCCGGAGTTTCGTAAGAAATTGAATTATGTTTGGATCAGTGAACAAGCCGAGATGTGCCCGTTAGAATGTATAGTTCCTACTGGTGTAGGTATTTATTCAATCTGTAAAGATAATGCACAAAAAATAACATATTTTGAGTTATCTTGTTCATACTCTGAGTCTGACATGTTCTTAATAAATGGTTTGAAATGTACAATTCCTTTTGTGACCTGGTTCTTATTTATGTTTTCCTTATAATTATATACATAGAAAAGAATCTACAAATGCCTGATTAATGAATAACCCATATCCTCTAAATTGCCTAAGTGTATGAGTGTAGCAGACAATATTGCTTGTTATCAAAAACCAATTTTCAAATCACCTTCATATCTTTAACTAAATCACTAACAACTCACTCACTGACACATTACCTTAAATTCCTTTACACAAAAATTGTGCTCCTAACTTCAACCTATTTTCACGTGTACATTATTTACCAAGAACTTTGACTTTTGTTTATAACTTTCCTTTTCCTTCTTGTTTCACATAATCACATCATCAATACATTATTTACATAATTATATCATTAATCCAAAGAACTTACTTCTGTGGCGGGACACAAATTAACATGCTGAAAACGAGCAAATAATGACGAGCTGACAATTCCTTCCTGTCAACGTGTTGAAATGAAAGTGAGTGACAACTGAACATGCCGTACTAAAACCACCGTGAAAGAAATTGCTACGGTATCTTCAGAATGAAAAATCCAAAGAAAATACGACTCTAACTGTTTGAGCTTACAAAAGTAACGGGAAAAAACGATCTCGAATAAATACCTTTGCAACGATTGAATTTCCTTAATAATATGAAAAACAACAATTTCATACCAAAACAGTGGTCATGTGGATAAGACATCGCTTCACAATGCAAATGTACTCGGTTCGATTCCCGGCTACTCCTTCCTACCTCGCGTTTTTTTTTCATCTTTTTTGTTTGTTTAGGGGACACCCCTCCTCTTCAACAAAGGAGTACAGGTAGTTTATAAGCATATCTTTTAAAGTCATTAACATTAGAAAGTGTTAACATCTTGAACCAAACAAGTAAATAACAGTGAAGCACAGTGGTCATGTGGATAAGATATCGCTTCACAATGCAGATGTACTCGGTTCGACTCCCGGCTTTGCCTTTCTTTTCGTTTTTTTTTTAATCATTTTTTCTGCATATTAATTTGTCCTCCTCTTTTTTCTGTTAAGGGGACACCCCTACTCCTCAACAAAGGAGTAAAAGTAGTTTATCAGCATAATTTTTAAAGTCATTTACATTAGAAAGGGTTAACATCTTGAACCGAACAAGTTCATAACAGTGAAGCATAGTGGTCATGTGGATAAGACATCGCTTCACAATGCAAATGTACTCGGTTCGATTCCTGGCTACTCCTTCCTACCTCGCGTTTTTTTTTTCATCTTTTTTTTTGTTTAGGGGACACCCCCTCTTCCTCAACAAAGGAGTACAATTAGTTTATTAGCATATATTTTAAAGTCATTAACATTAGAAAGTGTTAACATCTTGAACCGAACAAGTTCATAACAGTGAAGCATAGTGGTCATGTGGATAAGACATCGCTTTACAATGCAAATGTACTCGGTTCGATTCCCGGCTACTCCTTCCTACCTTGGGTTTTTTTTTTTTTTTATCTTTTTTTTTGTTTAGGGGACACCCCCTCTTCCTCAACAAAGGAGAAAATTTAGTTTATCAGCATATCTTTTAAAGTCATTAACATTAGAAAGTGTTAACATCTTGAACCGAACAAATTCATAACAGTGAAGCATAGTGGTCATGTGGATAAGACATCGCTTCACAATGCAAATGTACTCGGTTCGATCCCGGCTACTTCTTTCTACCTCGGGGTTTTTTTTCATCTTTTTTTTTGTTTAGGGGACACCCCCTCTTCCTCAACAAAGGAGTAAAATTAGTTGATCAGCATATCTTTTAAAGTCATTAACATTATAAAGTGTTAACATCTTGAACCGAACAAGTTAATAACAGAGAAGCACAGTGGTCATGTGGATAAGCCATCGCTTCACAATGCAGATGTACTCGGTTTGACTCCCGGCTTTGCCTTTCATTTTCGTTTTTTTTTAATCATTTTTTTCTGCATATTAATTTGTCCTTCTCTTTTTTTCTGTTAAGGGGACACCCCCTACTCCTCAACAAAGGAGTAAAAGTAGTTTATCAGCATATTTTTTAAAGTCATTTACATTAGAAAGGGTTAACATCTTGAACCGAACAAGTTCATAACAGTGAAGCATAGTGGTCATGTGGATAAGACATCGCTTCACAATGCAAATGTACTCGGTTCGATTCCCGGCTACTCCTTCCTACCTCGCGTTTTTTTTTTCATCTTTTTTTTTGTTTAGGGGACACCCCCTCTTCCTCAACAAAGGAGTACAATTAGTTTATTAGCATATATTTTAAAGTCATTAACATTAGAAAGTGTTAACATCTTGAACCGAACAAGTTAATAACAGAGAAGCACAGTGGTCATGTGGATAAGCCATCGCTTCACAATGCAGATGTACTCGGTTCGACTCCCGGCTTTGCCCTTCTTTTCGTTTTTTTTTTTTTATCATTTTTTTCTGCATATTAATTTGTCCTCCTCTTTTTTCTGTTAAGGGGACACCCCCTACTCCTCAACAAAGGAGTAAAAGTAGTTTATCAGCATATTTTTTAAATTCATTAACATTAGAAAGTGTTAACATCTTGAACCGAACAAGTTCATAACAGTGAAGCATAGTGGTCATGTGGATAAGACATCGCTTCACAATGCAAATGTACTCAGTTCGATTCCCGGCTACTCCTTCCTACCTCGCGTTTTTTTTTTTTCATCTTTTTTTTTGTTTAGGGGACACCCCCTCTTCCTCAACAAAGGAGTACAATTAGTTTATTAGCATATCTTTTAAAGTCATTAACATTAGAAAGTGTTAACATCTTGAACCAAACAAGTAAATAACAGTGAAGCACAGTGGTCATGTGGATAAGATATCGCTTCACAATGCAGATGTACTCGGTTCGACTCCCGGCTTTGCCTTTCTTTTCGTTTTTTTTTCAATCATTTTTTCTGCATATTAATTTGTCCTCCTCTTTTTTCTGTTAAGGGGACACCCCTACTCCTCAACAAAGGAGTAAAAGTAGTTTATCAGCATAATTTTTAAAGTCATTTACATTAGAAAGGGTTAACATCTTGAACCGAACAAGTTCATAACAGTGAAGCATAGTGGTCATGTGGATAAGACATCGCTTCACAATGCAAATGTACTCGGTTCGATTCCTGGCTACTCCTTCCTACCTCGCGTTTTTTTTTTTTTCATCTTTTTTTTTGTTTAGGGGACACCCCCTCTTCCTCAACAAAGGAGTACAATTAGTTTATTAGCATATATTTTAAAGTCATTAACATTAGAAAGTGTTAACATCTTGAACCGAACAAGTTCATAACAGTGAAGCATAGTGGTCATGTGGATAAGACATCGCTTTACAATGCAAATGTACTCGGTTCGATTCCCGGCTACTCCTTCCTACCTTGGGTTTTTTTTTTTTTATCTTTTTTTTTGTTTAGGGGACACCCCCTCTTCCTCAACAAAGGAGAAAATTTAGTTTATCAGCATATCTTTTAAAGTCATTAACATTAGAAAGAGTTAACATCTTGAACCGAACAAGTTAATAACAGAGAAGCACAGTGGTCATGTGGATAAGACATCGCTTCACAATGCAAATGTACTCGGTTCGATCCCGGCTACTTCTTTCTACCTCGGGTTTTTTTTTCATCTTTTTGTTTGTTTAGGGGACACCCCCTCTTCCTCAACAAAGGAGTAAAATTAGTTTATCAGTATATCTTTTAAATTTATTAACATTAGAAAGTGTTAACATCTTGAACCGAACAAGTTAATAACAGAGAAGCACAGTGGTAATGTGGATAAGACATCGCTTCACAATGCAGATGTACTCGGTTCGACTCCCGGCTTTGCCTTTCATTTTCGTTTTTTTTTAATCATTTTTTTCTGCATATTAATTTGTCCTTCTCTTTTTTTTTGTTAAGTCGACACCCCCTACTCCTCAACAAAGGAGTAAAAGTAGTTTATCAGCATATTTTTTAAAGTCATTAACACCAGAAAGTGTTAAAACCTTGAACCGAACCAGTTCATAACAGTGAAGCATAGTGGTCATGTGGATAAGACATCGCTTCACAATGCAAATGTACTCGGTTCGATTCCCGGCTACTCCTTCCTACCTCGCGTTTTTTTTTTTTTTCATCTTTTTTCTTTGTTTAGGGGACACCCCTTCTCCTCAACAAAGGAGTACAAGTAGTTTATAAGCACATCTTTTAAATTTATTTTTATTAGAAAGTGTTAACATCTTGAACCGAACAAGTTAATAACAGAGAAGCACAGTGGTCATGTGGATAAGACATCGCTTTACAATGTAGATGTCCTCGGTTCGACTCCCGGCTTTGCCTTTCTTTTTGTTGTTTTTTAAATCATTTTTTCTGCATATTAATTTGTCCTCCTCTTTTTTTTTGTTAAGGGGACACCCCCTTCTCCTCAACAAAGGAGTAAAATTAGTTTATCAGCATATTTTTTAAAGTCGTTTACATTAGAAAGTGTTAACATCTTGAACCGAACAAATTCATAACAGTGAAGCATAGTGGTCATGTGGATAAGACATCGCTTCACAATGCAAATGTACTAGGTTCGATTCCCGGCTACTCCTTCCTACCTCGCGTTTTTTTTTTCATCTTTTTTTTTGTTTAGGGGACACCCCTCCTCCTCAACAAAGGAGTACAAGTAGTTTATAAGCATATCTTTTAAAGTCATTAACATTAGAAAGTGTTAACATCTTGAACCGAACAAGTTAATAACAGTGAAGCACAGTGGTCATGTGGATAAGCCATCGCTTCACAATGCAGATGTACTCGGTTCGACTCCCGGCTTTGCCTTTCATTTTCGTTTTTTTTTAATCATTTTTTTCTGCATATTAATTTGTCCTCCTCTTTTTTTTTGTTAAGTCGACACCCCCTACTCCTCAACAAAGGAGTAAAAGTAGTTTATCAGCATATTTTTTAAAGTCATTAACACCAGAAAGTGTTAAAATCTTGAACCGAACAAGTTAATAATGGTGAAGCTTAGTGGTCATGTGGATAAGACATCGCTTTACAATGCAAATGTACTCGGTTCGATTCCCGGCTACTCCTTTCTACCTCGGGTTTTTTTTTCATCTTTTTTTTTGTTTAGGGGACACCCCCTCTTCCTCAACAAAGGAGAAAATTTAGTTGATCAGCATATCTTTTAAAGTCATTAACATTATAAAGTGTTAACATCTTGAACCGAACAAGTTAATAACAGAGAAGCACAGTGGTCATGTGGATAAGCCATCGCTTCACAATGCAGATGTACTCGGTTCGACTCCCGGCTTTGCCTTTCATTTTCGTTTTTTTTTAATCATTTTTTTCTGCATATTAATTTGTCCTTCTCTTTTTTTTTGTTAAGTCGACACCCCCTACTCCTCAACAAAGGAGTAAAAGTAGTTTATCAGCATATTTTTTAAAGTCATTAACACCAGAAAGTGTTAAAATCTTGAATCGAACAAGTTAATAATGGTGAAGCTTAGTGGTCATGTGGATAAGACATCGCTTTACAATGCAAATGTACTCGGTTCGATTCCCGGCTACTCCTTTCTACCTCGGGTTTTTTTTTCATCTTTTTTTTTGTTTAGGGGACACCCCCTCTTCCTCAACAAAGGAGAAAATTTAGTTGATCAGCATATCTTTTAAAGTCATTAACATTATAAAGTGTTAACATCTTGAACCGAACAAGTTAATAACAGAGAAGCACAGTGGTCATGTGGATAAGCCATCGCTTCACAATGCAGATGTACTCGGTTTGACTCCCGGCTTTGCCTTTCTACCTCGTTTTTTTTTTTTTATCATTTTTTTCTGCATATTAATTTGTCCTCCTCTTTTTTTCTGTTAAGGGGACACCCCCTACTCCTCAACAAAGGAGTAAAAGTAGTTTATCAGCATATTTTTTAAAGTCATTTACATTAGAAAGGGTTAACATCTTGAACCGAACAAGTTCATAACAGTGAAGCATAGTGGTCATGTGGATAAGACATCGCTTCACAATGTAGATGTACTCGGTTCGACTCCCGGCTTTGCCTTTCTTTTCGTTTTTTTTAATCATTTTTTTCTGCATATTAATTTGTCCTCCTCTTTTTTCTGTTAAGGGGACACCCCCTACTCCTCAACAAAGGAGTAAAAGTAGTTTATCAGCATATTTTTTAAATTCATTAACATTAGAAAGTGTTAACATCTTGAACCGAACAAGTTCATAACAGTGAAGCATAGTGGTTGTTTGGATCAGTGAACAAGCCGAGATGTGCCCGTTAGAATGTATAGTTCCTACTGGTGTAGGTATTTATTCAATCTGTAAAGATAATGCACAAAAAATAACATATTTTGAGTTATCTTGTTCATACTCTGAGTCTGACATGTTCTTAATAAATGGTTTGAAATGTACAATTCCTTTTGTGACCTGGTTCTTATTTATGTTTTCCTTATAATTATATACATAGAAAAGAATCTACAAATGCCTGATTAATGAATAACCCATATCCTCTAAATTGCCTAAGTGTATGAGTGTAGCAGACAATATTGCTTGTTATCAAAAACCAATTTTCAAATCACCTTCATATCTTTAACTAAATCACTAACAACTCACTCACTGACACATTACCTTAAATTCCTTTACACAAAAATTGTGCTCCTAACTTCAACCTATTTTCACGTGTACATTATTTACCAAGAACTTTGACTTTTGTTTATAACTTTCCTTTTCCTTCTTGTTTCACATAATCACATCATCAATACATTATTTACATAATTATATCATTAATCCAAAGAACTTACTTCTGTGGCGGGACACAAATTAACATGCTGAAAACGAGCAAATAATGACGAGCTGACAATTCCTTCCTGTCAACGTGTTGAAATGAAAGTGAGTGACAACTGAACATGCCGTACTAAAACCACCGTGAAAGAAATTGCTACGGTATCTTCAGAATGAAAAATCCAAAGAAAATACGACTCTAACTGTTTGAGCTTACAAAAGTAACGGGAAAAAACGATCTCGAATAAATACCTTTGCAACGATTGAATTTCCTTAATAATATGAAAAACAACAATTTCATACCAAAACATCCTCCCCACCCAATGAGGGAATTTGTCCTCATGATATAAATGAAGAAAATCTTACATCCAAAAAAAAATGCAAAGATTAATCTGTTCTTAAGTTTACAATGTTTCAAACTTAAAGTTCTCGTGTAACCTAATCTTCGTAACCTTCTGCGGGATAGATTACAGCAATCTTCGTGATCGGGCGACGGTACTCAGAGTTCATAGTCTTTACTTTCACGTTCCGTACTTTACCGTCATCACCCGGAAACACCTCGATTATGCGAGCAATTGTCCACTTGCTACGCACAGAGTTCGCGTCTGCGAACATAACGATATCATCAACGCGTACATTACGTCGATGCACATTCCATTTTCTTCTAGGAGTTAACAGTGGCAATACGTCCCGCGTCCAGCGTTGCCAGAATGAATCTACGATGCGCTGAACCAGCTCTACTCTGTGCCTCGGATTTCGCGTTTCCAAGAATGGACCTTGCGCTACGTTCCCTGATGCTCGTCCCAGAAGCATGTCATTCGGTGAGATATATCCGCCATCATCTGGATCGGTCGACAGCCTGCCAATTGGTCTCTGGTTGACCAGATTCGCCACCTCAGCCAGACAAGTTAAAAGCTCAAATGGTGCCAACACTTGATCCCCAATTGCCTTCTTCAAAGCATGTTTGCAGCTTTTGACTAAAGCCTCCGCACAGCCGTTCTGATGTGGTGCTCCTGGAGTGGTAAATCTCCATACGGTACCTCTCTCAGCACAAAAGTCCTGAAGTTCTTCGTTGGACAGTCCCTCAGTCATCTTCCTTAACTCCCGTTCAGTACCGACAAACTGAGTGCCGTTGTCGCTTAGGATGCTGGCCGGTTGTCCTCTCACAGCGAAAAAACGCCGCAGTACCTGCATAAACTCCATGGCACTGCAATCTACTGCCAGCTCGAGATGAACGGCCCTTGTGTTCAAGCAGGTAAAGATGACTCCGTAATGCTTCGACGTCTTGTTGCGTCCCACTCGCACGGTTAGTGGCCCGAAGTAATCGCACGATGTGAAGTGGAACGGTGGTGTATTCGGAGCTAATCTCTCCCTAGGTAGCTGGGCCATTTCTTGGGTCTCAGTTTTTTGCAGAAAAGCTCTGCATTTAGTACACCTGTACTTGAGCGTTTTGATAAGTTTATGGCCCCGTAGAATCCAGTACTTTAGCCTTATCTTTGCCATTGTTGCAGCTACTCCACTATGACTCATCTCATGAACATGACGAGTAATCAACTTGGAAACATGATGTCCATACGGAAGAAGAGCAGGATGCTTGTGCTCGAATGATGTCATCGCTTTATCTATCCTGCCTCCTACTCGAATGACTCTATAGTCATCAATGAAGGGACTCAAGGACTTCAGTTCTCCCTTCTTGATTCGTGATTCCATGCCTTTCTGTACGTCTCTGATGATGTACCTTTCTCCCTCCTCTAGTTCTGCGGGAGTCATTCCTTTACTGGTCTCTTTCTCCTGCTTTCCCCGTCTAGCCTTGAGTTTCTTCACAAACTTTAACACCAATGTTGCGACTCTGACCAGTTTCCTCCAGCTGGAGAACCTCTCATAATCGATTAGGTCACAACTTAAACCCACAGCTAGAACCGTCTTCTCATGACGCCTCTCCTTCTCAACGTCAGGTAGATTCGTAAGAACCTTCACTTCCTCAGGCCAATCAGATCTTGACTGTTGTAGGAAGTCTGAACCGTGTTGCCATGACCCCTTCAGTTCACTTGCCTTCAGTCCTCTTGACAACACATCTGCTATGTTGTCTACTCCTGAGATATGTCGCCATTTGCTGGGGTCTGTGTTGCTCTGGATCTCTCCTACCCTAGTAGCAATAAACGTCTTGAAGTTCCTTGCCTTAGACCTCACCCATGAGAGGGCTATCATACTGTCTGTAAAGAGGATGACATCATCTATCTCCATCGTCAGCTGCTCTACTATCGTCTTGTACAGTCGGCTGGCAAGAACTGCAGCCTGAAGTTCAAGGCGCGGAACCGTCAGTGGCTTGAGTGGTGCCACTCGTGATTTCGCTGCCACAAATCTTGTCTTGTAATCTCCATCCTCCGTCTCCCACCTCAGGTATGCACATGCTCCGAAGGCGTGCATTGATGCATCACTGAAGATACATAGTAGCGGCTTCCCAACTACATCCTTCGGAGTCAAACATCTCTCAAACGTTACTTCCTTGAGCTCTTCCATCTCTTGAAAGAATCTCTTCCACTCTATCTGGCATTCCTCTGGAAGAACTGCATCCCAGTCATAGCCAGCTTCCCACATCTTCTGTAGTTCTATCTTTGCTCGGATGACAAACGGTGCTGTGTAGCCAATAGGATCAAAGATTCGAGAAACCTGGCCTAGGATGATTCTCTTGGTTAGCTCCTTATCCAAGAACTTCTCAACTTTCACCCTGTAAGAGAACTCATCCCTTTTTCTGTCCCAGAAGACTCCTAGCACCTTTTCCTCTGCTAGACTCTCCATCAGAGTTTTCTCCATTTCATCTCCTCCTGCTCCCTTTAGCTGTGTGCTTGAAGTCCAGCCTTTCACCTTAAACCCACCATTAGCGAGAATATTGTCAATGCTCTCAGTTAAGGCTTGAGCTTCCTCTCTCGTATTTGTAGATGTGCAGATATCATCCATGTATGAGTCTCTCTTCAACACATCTGCAGCCTCTGGGGACTGAGTGCGTCCCTCTTCTGCAGTGAGCCTCAATGCTGTCTGCGCCATTGCTGAAGCCGGTTTGTCACCGAAGGTAACAACTTGCATCACATAGGTATCAGGCTTTCTATCAACTTGCAAGTCTCTCCACAAGAATCTGTGTACGTGTTGATCAGATTCCGGTATCAGCACCCTATGATACATTTTGGAGATGTCCGCACAGACTGCTACTGGCTTCTCCCGAAATCGTATGATGACTCCAAACAAATTGTTCAACAAGTCAGGCCCCTTCATCCAGAAATCATTGAGACACTTGCCTTGGTACACTGATGAAGAGTTGAAGACAATTCGTATCGGTGTGCTCTTTTTCTCTGGTCTCAATACGGCGTGATGAGGGATGTAATGCACAGGACCGTTGTACGACTCCATCTCCTCGGCCGTTAGCTTCCTAGCAAAATCCATCTGAACCATCTCCTTGATTTGATGGTCATAGGCCTTTGCATGCTCTGCATCCTTCATCAGCCTTTTCTCAGTAGCACAGAGCATTTTCTCCACTAGAACCTTATTGTCTGGAAGTTCTCTAGGATCTTTCAACCATGGGTACGGTACCAGCCACTGCTGTCCTTTCTTCTGACAGGCCTCGGTGATTAACTTCTGTTCATCTGTCTCCATAGCTGGACATGCCACACCCATGGACTCCGTCGTCCAGAAATCCTGCAGGTCAATAGGATTTCCAACCACCTGTACATTAAGTACACTTCCACTGCTCTGTCCTGGCTTGCCGCCAAATACCACCCAACCTAGTGGAGTTCGCGTAGCCACTAGATGTCCTCTTTCTCTTGACTTGACGTCACCAAGATGTAGTCTTGCATAATCAGCACCGATGAGTAGATCAACTGACCCGTCTCCTCTGTTGAGCTTATCAAGATCGAAAATCCTTGCAAGCTCCCGAACTTCAACACTTCTGATGTTGTCGTTGATCACATCTAGTCCAATAGCTTTCACATTAACAACTCGATGATTGTCCAAAGACTCTACCTTCACCCGATACCACTTAGAATTAGTAGTCTCTCTATCTCCGCCGATCTTTGTGATTACTATTTGAACCGGATCACCCTCCAGGTTGAGCTTCTCTGCTACTCCCTTCCTGATGAGTGTCACCTGAGAACCCGAGTCCAGTAAACAGTTGCCAATGACCGCTCCCTTTGGACCACGAACCTTGACTGTAAGAATTGGCAGAAGAGTTTCTTTCGATCCGGTGCTTGCAACATCCACAGTAGATTCCTGGATCTTTATGGTTGAATGTAACAAAGGATGGTGAAAGGAAGAACATCGATCACACTTCTTTCTTCTCCGACATGTAGTCATCCGATGTTCCTTGCCAGCCCGTTTCAGACAGCTAAAACAAGCCCTGTTTTCCTTCATCAACTCGTACCTCTCCTGCTGGCTCATCTTAACGACCTTCTGACACTTATCGACCCAATGATCATTGGATTTGCAGAGCCAACACTTAAAGTCTGGTTTGCGACCTTCATTTCCTTTGTCCTCCTGTGTCAGATGGTGTATGAAGGCACCCTGCCTTGGCTTGCTATCTGACCTTCCTTCTCGAATCGATGCAGTTGCCCTGATACGAGTTTGCAACTCCTGGCTCAACCATTCCATTAAGCACTTCAAAGTTGGTGACTTCTGTTGACGTAACCAGATCTTACGATCTTCATTCGTAAGCTTTCGCTCTATCAATGACAACATGTGAGAATTGTTCATGTCCTCCTCCTTGTTGATTTCCTTCAGAGTGTTGTAGCTCCTCCTCACTAACCCTGCTAGTTCAATGAACCCTTTATCATCTCCGTCTTTCAAGTTCTTGAACTTCGTGATGTCGTAGATAACAGCATCTGCGACATTCCTCTGATCACCGTAGATGACATTTAGTTGCTCCCAAGCTGCGTTGTAGTCTGTTCCTATGCCTTGAATCACTTCAAGTGCTTTGCCTTGTAAACTAGTACGCAGAATGGTTATACAGTCCCTCTCCGAGTATTTGGACTCGATAAGATGTTTAAAGTCCGATTTGAAGGTCTGGTACTCTCTGATGTCTCCTGAGAAACGTGGCAACTTTGGTTTCTCTATCTGTACGTGACATGTTGTTGTGTTTCTCACTTCTGACCTTGGGCTTTCAGCCTCTCTTGTGGTGTCAACCGTGTCATCCGCGCCGGTACTATTGCCTACATAGTCCACAACCTTCAACTTCATCTGCATGAAGCTATTCATGCACTCCTCCATCCACGCCTGCTCTGCTTCATACGCGGTGTCATCGAGAACCTCAGAATAGGCATCATGCTTTGCCTCCACATTTTCATACAGTTTGCGGAATTCGTGATAGCTCTCATCTACCTCCTTGATGGATCTTTCAGTGTTCAAAAGGGCCTGTAGTTGGTTCATACCCCTTGTGAGCTTCCCTTTTGCCGTTCTCCTCTTAACTTTCAGCTCGCCTGCAGTTTCAGCCATCTTGTCCGTCTGATTCCAATCCCGGAGTTTCGTAAGAAATTGAATTATGTTTGGATCAGTGAACAAGCCGAGATGTGCCCGTTAGAATGTATAGTTCCTACTGGTGTAGGTATTTATTCAATCTGTAAAGATAATGCACAAAAAATAACATATTTTGAGTTATCTTGTTCATACTCTGAGTCTGACATGTTCTTAATAAATGGTTTGAAATGTACAATTCCTTTTGTGACCTGGTTCTTATTTATGTTTTCCTTATAATTATATACATAGAAAAGAATCTACAAATGCCTGATTAATGAATAACCCATATCCTCTAAATTGCCTAAGTGTATGAGTGTAGCAGACAATATTGCTTGTTATCAAAAACCAATTTTCAAATCACCTTCATATCTTTAACTAAATCACTAACAACTCACTCACTGACACATTACCTTAAATTCCTTTACACAAAAATTGTGCTCCTAACTTCAACCTATTTTCACGTGTACATTATTTACCAAGAACTTTGACTTTTGTTTATAACTTTCCTTTTCCTTCTTGTTTCACATAATCACATCATCAATACATTATTTACATAATTATATCATTAATCCAAAGAACTTACTTCTGTGGCGGGACACAAATTAACATGCTGAAAACGAGCAAATAATGACGAGCTGACAATTCCTTCCTGTCAACGTGTTGAAATGAAAGTGAGTGACAACTGAACATGCCGTACTAAAACCACCGTGAAAGAAATTGCTACGGTATCTTCAGAATGAAAAATCCAAAGAAAATACGACTCTAACTGTTTGAGCTTACAAAAGTAACGGGAAAAAACGATCTCGAATAAATACCTTTGCAACGATTGAATTTCCTTAATAATATGAAAAACAACAATTTCATACCAAAACAGTGGTCATGTGGATAAGACATCGCTTCACAATGCAAATGTACTCGGTTCGATTCCCGGCTACTCCTTCCTACCTCGCGTTTTTTTTTTCATCTTTTTTGTTTGTTTAGGGGACACCCCTCCTCTTCAACAAAGGAGTACAGGTAGTTTATAAGCATATCTTTTAAAGTCATTAACATTAGAAAGTGTTAACATCTTGAACCAAACAAGTAAATAACAGTGAAGCACAGTGGTCATGTGGATAAGATATCGCTTCACAATGCAGATGTACTCGGTTCGACTCCCGGCTTTGCCTTTCTTTTCGTTTTTTTTTTAATCATTTTTTCTGCATATTAATTTGTCCTCCTCTTTTTTCTGTTAAGGGGACACCCCTACTCCTCAACAAAGGAGTAAAAGTAGTTTATCAGCATAATTTTTAAAGTCATTTACATTAGAAAGGGTTAACATCTTGAACCGAACAAGTTCATAACAGTGAAGCATAGTGGTCATGTGGATAAGACATCGCTTCACAATGCAAATGTACTCGGTTCGATTCCTGGCTACTCCTTCCTACCTCGCGTTTTTTTTTTCATCTTTTTTTTTGTTTAGGGGACACCCCCTCTTCCTCAACAAAGGAGTACAATTAGTTTATTAGCATATATTTTAAAGTCATTAACATTAGAAAGTGTTAACATCTTGAACCGAACAAGTTCATAACAGTGAAGCATAGTGGTCATGTGGATAAGACATCGCTTTACAATGCAAATGTACTCGGTTCGATTCCCGGCTACTCCTTCCTACCTTGGGTTTTTTTTTTTTTTATCTTTTTTTTTGTTTAGGGGACACCCCCTCTTCCTCAACAAAGGAGAAAATTTAGTTTATCAGCATATCTTTTAAAGTCATTAACATTAGAAAGTGTTAACATCTTGAACCGAACAAATTCATAACAGTGAAGCATAG
Organism: Strongylocentrotus purpuratus; assembly: GCF_000002235.5. NCBI lineage: Eukaryota > Metazoa > Echinodermata > Echinoidea > Camarodonta > Strongylocentrotidae > Strongylocentrotus > Strongylocentrotus purpuratus. The sequence continues at coordinate 1,238,204 of NW_022145532.1, read as the reverse complement.
TGGTCATGTGGATAAGACATCGCTTCACAATGCAAATGTACTCGGTTCGATCCCGGCTACTTCTTTCTACCTCGGGGTTTTTTTTCATCTTTTTTTTTGTTTAGGGGACACCCCCTCTTCCTCAACAAAGGAGTAAAATTAGTTGATCAGCATATCTTTTAAAGTCATTAACATTATAAAGTGTTAACATCTTGAACCGAACAAGTTAATAACAGAGAAGCACAGTGGTCATGTGGATAAGCCATCGCTTCACAATGCAGATGTACTCGGTTTGACTCCCGGCTTTGCCTTTCATTTTCGTTTTTTTTTAATCATTTTTTTCTGCATATTAATTTGTCCTTCTCTTTTTTTCTGTTAAGGGGACACCCCCTACTCCTCAACAAAGGAGTAAAAGTAGTTTATCAGCATATTTTTTAAAGTCATTTACATTAGAAAGGGTTAACATCTTGAACCGAACAAGTTCATAACAGTGAAGCATAGTGGTCATGTGGATAAGACATCGCTTCACAATGCAAATGTACTCGGTTCGATTCCCGGCTACTCCTTCCTACCTCGCGTTTTTTTTTTTCATCTTTTTTTTTGTTTAGGGGACACCCCCTCTTCCTCAACAAAGGAGTACAATTAGTTTATTAGCATATATTTTAAAGTCATTAACATTAGAAAGTGTTAACATCTTGAACCGAACAAGTTAATAACAGAGAAGCACAGTGGTCATGTGGATAAGCCATCGCTTCACAATGCAGATGTACTCGGTTCGACTCCCGGCTTTGCCCTTCTTTTCGTTTTTTTTTTTTTATCATTTTTTTCTGCATATTAATTTGTCCTCCTCTTTTTTTTTGTTAAGGGGACACCCCCTACTCCTCAACAAAGAAGTAAAAGTAGTTTATCAGCATATTTTTTAAAGTCATTAACATTAGAAAGTGTTAACATCTTGAACCGAACAAGTTAATATCAGTGAAGCACAGTGGTCATGTGGATAAGACATCGCTTCACAATGCAGATGTACTCGGTTCGATTCCCGGCTTTCCCTTTCTACCTCGTTTTTTTTTAATCATTTTTTTCTGTATATTAATTTGTCCTTCTCTTTTTTTGTTGTTAATGGGACACCCTCTCTTCCTCAACAAAGGAGTAAAATTAGTTCATCATCATATTTTTTAAAGTCATTAACACCAGAAAGTGTTAACATCTTGAACCAAACAAGTTAATAACAGTGAAGCACAGTGGTCATGTAGATGAGAGATCGCTTCACAATGCAGATGTACTCGGTTCGATTCCCGGCTACTCCTTTCTACCTCGCGTTTTTGTTTTCATCTCTTTTTTTTTGTTTAGGGGACCCACCCTCCTCCTCAACAAAGGAGTAAAAGTAGTTTATCAGCATATCTTTTAAAGTCATTAACAACAGAGAAGCACAGTGCCACTGGCGTACCTGAGGGGGGGGGCAAGGGGGGCAGACTGAAAAAAGGAGAAAAAAGGAAAAGGGGGAAGGGGAAAGGAAAAAAAAGGAGAAAGAGAAAAAAAAGGGGAAAGAAAAGAAAAGAAAGGAATGGAAAGAAAAAGAAAAAAGGAAAAAGGGAGAGAAAAAAAAAGAAAAAAAGAAAAGAAAGAGAAAAAAGGAAAAGGAAAAAAAAGGAAGAAAAAGAGAAAAGGAAGAAACAAAATGGGAAAATTATTTTTAAAAAGACCATGGCCGTACGCACGGGGGGGGGGGGGCAGTTGACCCCAGATATTTTGAAAACGTACAGTTTTTTTCCTGAAATTATTTAACAAAGCTCACAAGTAGTGAAGGCCTATACCAAATCCTTCAATTCTACTTTTGAAAAATGCATAAGTACCCTCATGACCAGTTTGGTTGCTCGAACTCCCTTCACTCATTTTGCTTTAGGTTTCTTCAAAAACTTTGTATGCATCTTTCCCCCTCCCCCATCAGAAAAATATTCCGCATACGGCAAAGAAAAAGACAAATGAAAATAGGAAAATATAAGTGATATAACAAATTCGACACTCTTCGCTGGCGCGAGCTGCTTCCTAGCCTTCTTTGTATTAATTGTTTTCACTTGCTCGTCCCTCTGAAAAAAAGAAAAGGATTAGCGTTGCCTAGAATACAATTGTGTCTGCCCCGACTGGCCCCGACCTGCAACCATGGCAACCATAACACCCAGTTTATGTACCAAATGTTATTAAAAGAGACTAATTCATTTTTTCTCGCTCGCTACGCTCGCTCGCGAATAAATGAAATAGACATTGCTTTGAAAACAATTGTGCCCACCCTTGACCTGCAACAATATCATTAAAAATAGAAGTGTTTTTTCGCCCTCTCGCCAAAAAGGAATTGATATCGTGTTAAACGCGATTGCGCCCATCCCGACCTGCACCAATAAAACCAAGTTTATGTATTAATTTCTATTAAAAGAAAATTGATTTTTTTTTTTGCATCGGTATGATCGCTCACCAAAATGGAATTGACATTCCTACCAAAATATGTGCGCTCCCTTGCCTGCAACGAAAATCCCAGTAAATATTAAAGTACCGAACGTTATTTTGAGAGATATTGTTTCCTCGCTCGCCAGAATTGATGAATTGATTGATTTTAGTGATTGATATATGAGTTGATTTGTTTTTTGTTTTACCCTCTCTTGCTACGCTGTCTTTACAATGAACATCGCTAACAAACATGCTCACCCCAACCTACAACAAATTACCAGTTGATAATTATGTACCAGACGTTAATCAAAGAAAATTTGGTTTGCTCGCTAGCTACGCTCCCTAAATACGCCAATATGGAATTAACATCACCCTAAACATGATTGTGTAAGCCCCGACCTGCAACAAAAAACCTGAAAATTATGCACCAATCATCATTAATTTTGTTTTGCCTGCCCACCAAAATGGGATTGACATTGGCTTAAACACGATTGTACCCACCCCCGACCTGCAACAATGATACAAAGTTTATGTAGTAATTCATTGAGGACAAATGAACCAAGTTTAATTGGCAATATTATTATTAAAAAAAGAAGCGATTTTTTTATTCTTGCTCACTACGCTCGCCTCGCCAAAATGAAATTAACATCGCTAACGTGCCCGCCCTAACCTGCAACAACATTACTAGTTAATAATTATGTACCGAACATTATTCAAAGAAGTTTTGGTGTGCTCACTCGAAAAAACGGAATTAACATCACCTTAGACATGATTGTGTAAGCCCTGACCTGCAACAAAAAAACCTGAAATTTATGAACCAATTATCATTACAAAAATTTTGCTCACTCGCTACGCTCGCTTGCCTAAACAGAAATAACATCGCTTTAAATAATCATGTCCCTGATGTCCCATGGATCAATGAAATCAAGTTTATGTACCATGTTCTCACCGTAGAGAAGTTATTTTTCGCTCGCTAGCTCGTGGAATTATGGGCCCACCACTGACCTGTTACAATATCATTATAAAGAGAAATGTAGGGGGGGGGGGGTTGCCTGCCCGCCAAATTGGGATTGAAATTGCCTTACACACGATTGTGCCCGCCCCGACCTGCAACAATGAAACAAGTTTTATATAGCAATTCATTAAGAGAAAGGTGTATTTTCGCTCGCTAGCTAAAATGGGTATAAAATCACCCTAAACACAATATTGTTCCCGCACCCGGCATGGGACAATTGGACCAAGTTTAAGTGGCAAATATTAAAAAAGAAGGGATTTTTTTTCTTGCTCGCTACGCTCGCTTGCAAAAATGAAATCAACGTGGCTAACAAAATATGCCCACCCCCGACTTGCAACAATACCGGTTTATATACCAAACGTTACTTAAATATATTTTTTCGCCCGCTCGCTCGCCAGAAGTGAAAATTAGCATCACCTTTTTGTTTTGGTTCGATCGCTTGCCCCCCCCTGACGGAACACCCCAGGTACGCCACTGGAGGGGGTGAAGTTCCCCCTACCCCGCGACCACTAACCACCAAGGCGGTGATCATTTCCTGAAATTCTGAAATTATCCCGAACTTTAAACCAGTTTGACAAATTTTGAGTAGAGTGTTCCAGAGCTGGACATAATTATATGGGGTTCTTGTGCACCATCTATCTTTTCTTCTGGTGTTAATAACTAAGAAACAGAAATGTCGGCGTAAGGCAGGGAGCGGGGGGGGGGGGTGAAGTTTCCCCTACCCCGCGACCACTAACCACCAAGGCGCATTTCCTGAAAATGTTGAAATTATCCCGAACTTTAAACCAATCTGACAAATTTAGAGTAGAGTGTTCCAGAGCTGGATAAAATGGGGTTCTTGTGCACCATCTCCCCTATCTTCTGGTGTTAATAACTAAGATACAGAAATGTCGGCGTAAGGTAGGGAGGGGGTGAAAGTTCCCCCTACCCCGCGACCATTAACCACCAAGGCGGTGATCATTTCCTAAAAATTCTGAAATTATTCCAAAATTTGAATCAATCTGACGAATTTTAAGAAGAGTGTTTCAGAACTTGACACATATGGGGTTCTTGTGCACAATCTCCGCTATCTCCTGGTGTAAATAACTAAGAAACCGAAATGTTGGCGTAAGGTAGGGAGGGGGGGGTGAAAGTTCCCCCTACCCCGCGACCGCTAACCACCAAAAAGACGCTACCCATTTCCTGAAATTTCTCAAATTATCCCGAACTTTAAACCAATCTGACAAATTTTGAGTAGAGTGTTCCAGAGCTGGACATAAATTATATGGGGTTCTTGTGCACCATCTACCCTATTTTCTGGTGTAAATAACTAAGAAACAGAAATGTCGGCGTAAGGTAGGGAGGGGTGAAGTTTCCCCTACCCCGCGACCACCACCAAGGCGGTGATCATTTCCTGAAATTTCTGAAATTATCCCGAACTTTAAACCAATATTGACCAATTTTGAGTAGAGTGTTCCAGAGCTGGACATAATGTTCTTGTGCACCATCTCCCCTATATTCTGGTGGTAATAACTAAGTAACAGAAATGTCGGCGTAAGGTAGGGAGGGGGTGAAGTTTCCCCTACCCCGCGACCACTAACCACCAAGGCGGTGATCATTTCCTGAAAATGTTGAAATTATCCCGAACTTTAAACCAATCTGACAAATTTTGAGTAGAATGTTCCAGAGCTGGACATTATATGGGGTTCTTGTGCACCATCTCCCCTATCTTCTGGTGTTAATAACTAAGATACAGAAATATCGGCGTAAGGTAGGGGGAGGTGAAAGTTCCCCCTACCCCGCAACCGCTAACCACCAACAAGACGCTACCCATTTCCTGAAATTTCTGAAATTATCCCGAACTGGCCAATCTGACAAATTTTGAGTAGAGTTTTCCAGAGCTGGACATAATGTTCTTGTGCACCATCTGCCCTATCTTCTGGTATTAATTACTAAGAAACAGAAATGTCGGCGTAAGGTAGGGAGGGGGTGAAGTTTCCCCTACCCCGCGACCACTAACCACCGAGGTGGTGATCATTTCCTAAAAATTCTGAAATTATTCCGAAATTTGAATCAATCTGACGAATTTTAAGAAGAGTGTTTCAGAACTCGACACATATGGGGTTCTTGTGCACAATCTCCGCTATCTCCTGGTGTAAATAACTAAGAAACCGAAATGTCGGCGTAAGGTAGGGAGGGGGCGGGGTGAAGTTCCCCTTACCCCGCGACCACTAACCACCAAGGCGGTGATCATTTCCTAAAAATTCTGAAATTATCCCAAACTTTAAATCAATCTGACAAATTTTGAGAAGAGTGTTCCAGAGCTGGACATATATGGGGTTCTCATGCACTATCTCCCCTATCACCTGGTGTAAATAATTAAGAAAAAGGATTTTTAACGAAAAGTAGGGAGGAGGGTAACTTTCTTCTAGTTGCGAGACGAAAGCCACAGCAGTATTTGTACAGTATCTTATACCCGCAGAAAAGTATACTGATGGGACTATTGTGCGTAAACCGTACGCACTATTCTTTATCTAGGTTTTAACCACGTATATGGAGCGCGAACGTACATTGACCTTTTAGTGGTCGCGAACTAGCAGTCGCCAAATTCAGCTCAGCTCGCCGCTATTTTTGATGCTCAACTTCAAAGTCTACTTAGACAAAAGGTCTCCTGTCTTGTCAGCTAACAAAACCTTCCAAAATGAGCAAGAAACGAGTTCGAATAAGAGAAGCTAGTGGAGAAATTGTAGAACCGGCTAGAGTGACGGAATCTCGGGAACGAGAACAGAGGATGAAAGAACGGGCTGCTTATTCCGTAAGTAAACAGTTCAAGTATTTTTAAGAAGCTCCTCACTCCAGTCCTGTCCATTGAAATTTGTGTGGTAATGTAAAGCTCCTGAATCAAAGTTAAAAATCAACAGGTTAAACTGGTGGTCGAAAAAGTTTATCAACCACTAGAAACTCTCAATACATTAGGACAAATTATAGATTTACTGCATTGATTAGGGAAAATTAAATAATTTGTGCTTGTGAAATGTGAACTTATAAAAGTTATAATTAGTCTAGACTCTAGATCTAGTAACAATGTTGTTTCTAAGACTAAATTATTAAATAGTAAAAAGATGACATACAAATTTTCCACGCATAGCTGCAACTATCCTGGATGTTCTATTGATTCTCGACATTTCAAACACCACTGTACAAAACTCAACTGATCTCACTCAAATTGGTACTTTACTCTGACAATTGATGACACCCAACTAGCAGTAAAATACCATTTTTTCAACTTACCGATGAATAATTTGAGAACTCAAATCGTGAGTCGACTGTCAAACTTGACGATCAGCCACTTCGTATTCATTATGTGCATTAGTGTGCGATGTGTGTATTGTGTGCAATTGCTGCCTCTCAGCACGTAGTATTCATTAGTGTTTAAAATGTTAATTGTATTTTGTCCATGCTATAGATTTACCTTTTCCTAATCATTGTGAGCCCCCAGTGCTGGATATAAACATTTAGAATCCGACCACTACCCTTGAAGAAACTGCAGCTGATTTTTCTCTGTTGCGTTGTGTTTTACTAGTGTTTGTGAATCTTCTAGTTTAACACTTTGACTGTCTTTACCACACTATAAAAAAAACAGGTCGATCTTGGTCTCTCCATCCTCCTCTACGTGACCCCATTGGTTCATCTCATAGCCTGCCCTTACACCAAGGTAGAAGAGAGTTTCAACTTACAGGGGACACATGATATCTTATTTCATCGCTCCAACATAAGTGCTGTAAGTGTGGTCTTCATTATTTTACCTATTTTCCTGCTCTCTTCTCTCTAATTCAAGGTTTGAATGTCATGATTATTATTTTTTTGCCTGTAAGACTGAAGAAAAAACATGAAAGAGGACCATATCATCATGCATAGACCAATTCTTGATTACATTTAGTGTTGTTTTCTAATGTTTACCTTAGGACACTTAAAAATTGTATATTAAGTGTGGCTTTACAGTATTCATAAAGGCATTCTCAAAGACTATAACATTCTTGCAGCTTGAAAATTATCAAACTGAATAGGGAAATTTCTTGTCACATTATGATTAAGAATTTAATCAATGGTTTAGTTTTTAATCTGTGTTTCAATCTTCAAAGAATGGCCTGTACTCATGTACTGTATTTAAACTGTTTCTACCTCTTTCTTTTGTTCTTGTAGTATGATCATTTAGAATTTCCTGGGGTTGTACCAAGGTCCTTTCTTGGACCTCTCTTCATCAGCTTCTTATCTTCACCGTTTGTGGTACTCTGCAGCCTCCTGCATCTTGGTGCTACAAAATTGAGTGCACAATATATTGGTAATTATGGACAATAAGTACTATATTTTGTTGATTAATCAAAATTTATTGCGATGATTATGCGAGAGAACAGGGTTTGAGTCAAAACAGTTAACCAACGAATAAATGACCCATAGAAGCATAACCCATTGCGATATTGCAATGATAAAGACAGGGTATTCTATTGACACTAATTCAGATTTAAGTATACATCTGCTGATCACAATGTTCCAATGTTTCAACATCCATGCCCCACAATGCATCACCAACTGCATGAAACGTGAGGGCGGTCTGCGGACTATAGTTACTTGGTTAACTTTGCCCAAGGCCTGGCTGCACAACCAGGTGCACCCAGTGTTCATGTATTTTTGTGTGAGTTGCTATTAATTAATTATTTTTAATTCTGTATTTTGATATCATGTGTTTTCTGCCAAATAAACTGATAAGAGATGGAGAAAAGCAGGGGAACGTGAGTGGAAAACCATCATAAACATTGTGACTCAATCAATAGCTATTATCCTCAGATTTTTTTTTGCCTTTGGGAATGCTGTAGATGCTTTTAAAAAATTCAAGAGTATCTTCTGTTGATGCATATTCTGATGAAAGTTTCCTACATGTATGCCGGTAGTGTTTAGCAGAGATCAAGAAATGCAATCATAACACATGGCTTTGAGCTTGAATATAGAAATCATAAACCTGTCATTCTGTCTTTGGCATGCTCACAAATGTGCAGTTCAGGCATTTTGCTGTGCGAAATCCAAATCTTATATGTGATAGATTCTTACTCTTATTCAGTATATCATGCAATTAGCAGAGCACCAAAAATGCAATGATCATGAATGATGCATCTTGAAGTAGTATTGTATACTAAATAATGAACAGATATTTGACGTCCATCATGCTTAAAGGATATTTTGGAGATTGGACTGTGGATTGGACTTAATCATTTTAATATTTCCTGCCAAATATTAAGGAGACATTCATATAGGTACTTTTTATAACACAGGACTTAAATGGAAGTCTTAAAAAATACTGTAAAATGGGATAAACAGAAATACATTGATATATATATATATATATATATATATATATATATATATAGAAACAAAATTGAAAAAGTGGATTTTGAACAATTTTAGGGCAAACAAACACTCAGAACTGCTTTAAAACATTTTTTAAACGTATTAAGAATTCTATTTACTTTTCTCTTTCTGCAGTGCGTGCCATGCTTGCTGTGATAGTCGTATCATCATTCAACTCCTTCCGTTCAAGCGTTGCTGATATCTTTGGGCGGGATGTCTCAAGATACCTTGTTCTTCTCACATTGTCACAGAGTCACTTCTTGTTTTATGCGTCTCGTCCACTACCTAACATATTTGCACTTGCGATTGGTGAGTCGTAATTGTAATAATAATCATCTCTCTCTCTCTCCCTCCCTCCCTCCCTCCCTCCCTCCCTCCCTCCCTCCCTCCCTCCCTCCCTCCTTCAAAAAATGAAATGGAAGCTCTTATTACCAATCATGTGAAAGAATATGTTTTGACTAATACATGATGATAAAAAATTTGCCGGGAAACCGCCTACTATTTGATATATTTGGTAAATTAGTTTATCTATTGGTGATTCCAGAACCTTGCAGTACACACCAATACTTATATGCTAGATAATCAACCTTTTCTGATCGATTCCACAACGTTTCTTTCACAATGCTATCGCATGACCATAACTGGTCTTTATCTTTAAGGAAAGGGGGGATTTGCATAGTGTGTGGATGTGTCCTGTTTACTTCAACTTGTAGTTGTACAACAGAACTTTTCTTTGAATTACCACAGATCTTGCTGTGTTGTTCAAATTTCATTAGTGGAAAGACAATGTAGTCAATTATATACCTCACTTAAGAAATCCAGCCATCTGATTGGTCTAAATTGCATTCATAAACTTTAACTATTTCTGTAAAATTCCCAGTAACCATGGTTAAAACAGTTCTAAAATCCCAGTAACCATGGTTACCGGGAAAATAGTTCAGTCTCCATGGTTACCCCATAGGTTTACATGTTAAAAAATGGTCTGAGCGATCGAGGATACCGTACGTGTGCGAAGAATTGGTTGGTAATTTCAATACAATTGAATCTCGATCGATTTTACCGACAATTTTATCTTGCATTGTTGACATGAAGACGAAAATAAACTTCCAAAAACAAAAAAAACAACATCTGCCGATAGATCTTGATCTAAGTTCGTGCCAATATGCATTGCAAAAGTAAAAGTAAAAGAAGGGCCCGTTTAATGGAGCAGCGGCGAAGCATCCACCACGCAAAGCCGTTTTCAATCCATTTTAATGTATATATTAGAGAAAACTGCTAGATATGGTGACAGAGCACGATGGCCGAGCGGTTTAAGGCGCTGATTTTAGTTTCATCACCTTTTGTACGCAAGAGATCGAATCCCATCTTCGACAAAAAAAAATTATTTTTTATTTTTTATTTTTTAGTCTATTTTTTTTTGGCATATAAAAGTATTAATGACTGCTTTAATATTCGAGAAGTAGTTGTTTTTATACGCTCTCGGGAAGGTTACAATTGGGCTATTGCCCTCGGCACGCCTCAGGTAATAGCACAATTCTAACCTTCCCTTGAGCGTATAAAAACAACTATTTCTCTCAAAGCAGTCATTAATACTATACTGTTCCACTCCAAACCATCTTTATAGTGACTGTATGGAGTGTCATATGCTCACCTATTCCAATGCCCTACCATGTGTTTTCTCACTTATTCATTAAACATAATGTATGAAATGGACTGCTGACCTATACTGACAGCGCATTAGGTATCTCAGTTGAAGCATGACTTACATTGACTTAGTAAGATGTGTGGTATGCCAGGAATGTCTGGCTTACAGTCATAGACCCTTCAAATGTTGCTCTGTTTATGATCTTGTTAGGGTATACCTGCCAAAGTAAATTGACTGATTAATCTCTTTGACATTGTTTATGTCTTTCTGGGGCTGAGGTGAGACTCTTGGCCTGTTCAGACTTCCAAAAATTGTACTAAACCTCTTATAAATAAATGCTGTGTGAAGGGAACAAACACAAATAAAGAGACTATTTTGGAAGAGGTCATTTGACATGACAGCTGGCCAATCATCATTACATGCTCAAGATTACGTGCTCCTGCCCACTTACACACGTATGATATGACATTCAGAGAAGAACAGGACCCTGATACTTTATGGAGGTTTCATTCATACGATACTCAAACATACGTTTTGCTATATGGTATGGTAATTAATGTACTTAATGTATAGCTATATGGTTCTTGAATAGCAGTAATGACATCTGGGGAGTGTTTCACAATTAAAGACTAAGATCAACTTTAAGTTGGACTTAACTATGGCAGGCCATTCATGCCAATTGCGATATTTCTAGTTATTTTTTGTTGTTATCACTATAATTATTATTATTATTATTTATTTTTATTATCAATATTATTATCATTATTATTATTAATACTTTTAAGTTATCACAGACATAAACATATTTTAAATCTTGGGGTTGCAGACAAAGATTTTGGGCGCCCATGTGTCCAGGGCACCTGTTAGTGTTGTGCCCTGCATTAGACAATAAAACTGATTCTGCTTTCTTACAGCTCTGCGTGCCATCAGTGGCTGGATGCGTCGGGATCATGTAGCCTTCATTCTCTACACTGCCTTTGCAATCATTGTCTTCCGCTCTGAGCTTTGTATGCTGATGGGACTGATGCTCCTGATGGAACTCCTGTCCAAGAGACTAGCAGTACCTCAGGTCATCTTCTGGGGAGCTCTGGGAGGTATTCTCAGCCTTGGTGAGGTTTTTTTAATTTCTATTTATCCTCTTTCGAGGAACTTTATTTGTTCATATCATAAAATAACAGCTATTTACAATGGTGTTTATCTACAGAATTCATGCAATTGTAATATATCATATATAGTACAAAACATGAAACTAATGTGACATAATCACTAACTAAAATAATGAAAACATTTGTGTTACTTCGTTTGTATCAAATTTCTTTTGATTACATTTCATATCGAGATAGGGGCGAATTTCTACCCTTAATTTTTTATCAAATAGCATGTATCCTGTGTTTTTCACTTCCAAAACATTCTCTAATATATTTTCTATAGATAATAAACTGAGCAAAGTTTTGGTTAGTTAATTGCATGCACAGACCCTTAAATTCATAACATAGGGTCTGATTTATCCAGGCGCAAGACTAATTGAAATAGGCCATGTTATATAGCTGCTCATATTGAATTCTTGAATCCTGGAATACCAATTCTTTGGTATGTGTCAGACATTACACAGTTGGCCAAAATATCTGACTTTGTTACAAGTAGCTTTAGTCAGATGCATTATTTGTAAATTGCCAAATATCAACATTTTTTAAATCTATAGCAAATTTCAGTGACTTGATAACTAAGCGAATAAACATAAATCAATTTATCATACACTTGATTTCTCAGTTTCTTGTTCTCATTTCATTTTGTTACAGTAATTTATATGGAAGGAGGATGTTCACATATTAATGTGCAATTAAAAAGAAAAAAAAAATTATAAAGCCAGGTTTAATCCACATTGAAAATACAGGTAAACATACATTTCAAGTGTTGATTTCATGTTTTCTTTTTGTCTTTTTCCAAATCAGGGGCGACAGTGTTGGTGGACTCCATATTCTGGCAGCGATGGCTATGGCCAGAAGGTGTGGTCTTCTGGTATAACACAATCCTTAATAAGAGCAGTAACTGGGGTGTATCCTTTAGCTATATATATATATTTGTGCGCTAGGTTTTATTTGTGGTGTTATGTTTGCCTAATCTGTTGTATGCCTACTTATAATACCTGGTGTAAAACTGGTTCTCTACCACTGTTATTTTGATTAGGTAACTCTGATTAATGAAGGTCTTTAATAGTCTCAGTATTCCTCTAGGTCTGAGTAAAATGTGATTTACCTAACTAATCTACTATATGATCTGAGTTTTGTTATCCATTATTGTTCTAATAAGAGGATAAACCCCTGTCTGGACTATGATTCCTAATTCGTGGAATCCAATTCGCCCTACCGCATATAGCTGAAAACAAGCCAACGTAAGTGGCGTTCTATTTTTACTAGCAAATTATCTTACCCAGTCAAAACCAGCCAAACAGTTTTGCAGCGTGCCAAGTTTTACTGAGAGAAGTTCTCCAAGCTCTAGTTGTTTGATAATGCTGGTATATTACTTTTAATTAATAAATGTGCTTACTGCTTGTGTATTTTTTCGTAATTTGGAACTATCAAGCAAGATTAAAAATTGCAGATAATTAAATGAATTATCATATCGTAATATAGCAGAATACATGTTTTAGAATCACCGGAAGCTAGTGTGTCTAAACAAAAAGCTGAAGTATTGGAGGTGCATTGCATTTTGGGAAAGTATATGCAATAGAGAGAATTGTTCTGCTAACAGCTAAAGAGCTTTTGTGCATATCAGGTAGTAGTAGTAGTAAGTAGTAGTAAGTCAAGGCAGTATCAATTCTTGTATGGAATTCCTTGTAAGTTTATTCATTGCTTGCTAAACAAACTGTTCAGATGTCATGATTGTTATCTTGAAAGGGGTTCATTTGTTACTTCTGAACCATAACCATTAGACCATGCCGTTCCTGTGGTACTTCTACTCGGCCATCCCAAGGGGTTTATGGACCAGTGTGGTGCTGGTACCTCTTGGCTGTTTCTTAGACAGGAGGATACCATGGTTTCTACTACCCTCATTGGGTTTTGTCTTCCTCTATTCCTTTCTTCCTCACAAGGAGCTTCGCTTCATCATCTATGTACTGCCTATGCTCAATGTCAGTGCTGCAACCACCATTGCAAACATGTGAGTATAGAGTCCCCCTCACAAGGGGGAAGAGTAGAACATAACTCTCTTCGTGGGTGGTTTATTCTGTAATGACAACAAAATGAAGACGGGAGACAAAGCTGTGATGGTGAAATAGAATGATCAGTTTCAAAAGCTGTGATGGTGAAAAAAATGAATCAGTTTCAAGTTTTATCACAGTTTTGTTTATTTCCACTATCAACAAACATATTGTAACTCACTGCCAATTAACATATTGCATATTGCATACCATATTGCAAGAAAAGGCGATGATATCCAGAAAGATGATAAATCTGCCGTGATCAGCCCCTCCCCCCCCCCCCCCCTCCAATAGTGAAAAGATAAGGGATTTGGGTTACCAAACATATACACCTAATGAATAACAAACCTTGGTTATCAGAAAGTGAGTTCATAAAGATTGATATTTCTTGCATGGTTACCAGTTTTTAGCATCGTTTTTGACTGCGCGCACTCGAAGTTCCATCTAGTTTCTATTTTTTTTCTTTTTCTCTCTTTCATACTCCCAGATTTCGAAATGTCCAGAAGTCTAGTGTCATGAAGTTGCTTGCCGTAGGAGTATTAGGTCACTTCGCAGTTAACATTGTAGCAACAGCATCAATGTTAGTAGTATCCCATTATAATTACCCAGGGGGTGATGTCATGCATCAGATACATCAACTTGTTCCTCCTAATGCTGGTAAGAATCTACATTTGATTTGGTCTATGCTGTTGGTGTTGCTATTTTTTAATGACGTAATCACCGTTACAATTCATTTAAAGAGAAGGTTGAGTTCTGGGAAGAGGTGAAAAATTTGTGAGCGTTGTCATTGTATTATGCAAGTGTGGAAGAACATCAGATAAAAATGTTTCCTGAAAAGCATGGCTTTTCAAATGCCTTAAAGGCACACTGCCATACTTGTAGCTACTTGCTCCCTCTATATAGAAAACTTCCCCAATTGGTGCCTGTTGGTCCCCCATGATCCTCTTTTTCTTATGTTAAATGAGAGCTGAGTTAATGAGATAGCCACCTGTCACAGTGACCTCGATGGCTCGCTGTGTGGTCTAATCCCTTCTTGCCTAGTAGTGGTGACGGTCTTTAATATTCCAAATATGTCTTATAACATAAAAATCGGGACAGATTTTTATGCCACATGTTCGTTTGGTCCCATATACATCTTTCTGTGTACAGTGCTTGTACCTCTACCAAGACTGGGTCAAAGTTCTTATCATTTGATGATTCCAGAACCTTGCAGTACACACCAATACTTATATGCTAGATGATCAACCTTTCTGATTGATTCCACAATGTTTCTTTTACAATGCAATCGCATGACCAGAACTCAACTTTATCTTTAAATGTAATAACATTTTAAAAAACTGTAGAGATTTAGTGCTTCATATATGAATGAACCTTTCCAAGATTTTAAAGGATATGACACAAGAATGAACATATATATCAACAAGTATGAAAAATATTCAAAAATTATGTTTTAAAGAAAATCAATTTCTTATCTTTATATTAACTTTTTAAAGCAATTATTACCCTAATTTTTGTCAGCAGCTGCCTCATTTGCACATAATAGCTGTATTTTCCATCCCCTCTCTTTAGTTTACCTTGATTTTGTTTGTTTATGCTACTGGTATTTTATTGATAAATTGAGTAGCTAGTCTTTTGTTGACATCCGGTCCATTTGAGGTTTCCATTAGGATAGAAGAACTGTCATCTTTGTACTCTTAATAATAATACATTTATATGTACATTTGTTGTCCTCTTCTTTTGTTGTATAGATAATGTACACATTCACATCGATGTAGCCACAGCACAAACTGGTGTTTCAAGATTTACACAGATCAACTCAAAATGGAGGTAAGCAAAATAGAATAAAGTGGAGGAAATGGTCCCTGACTTTTTTTTACAGTTTTCTCTTCTCTGTCCCTATTGTAAATGCCTTTTGGTATTTTCATAAATTTACATTGAATATTGCATGTCATTACATAGTCTACAAATAGTAGATTAGTTCATATTGTAATTTCAAAATATTGTTTCTGAGCAAAAGCCCTGAATAGAATTTTACAAAGCTATAAGGGATTTCTCTGCATGATCTTTATTTCACCTTTTTATCCAAAATTGCTTGAGAGAGGGAATATTCCCAAGTTTATTCTAAGAAATATTGCATGCAATTAACACATCACATTAACATTTAGAATTACCTCACGACATTATGTTTAAATCAAGACTGAACAATTACTTGTTCATGTAGTATGTATAGCATAGCATTTACGAGCTCTTGCAGCACATTAGAATATATCCACATATTTATTGCGCTTTACAAATGAATATATTATTATTATTATAATTATGATTATTTTTATGCTCTGCATGCGGTATTGGTAAAATTTTACATCATTTGCAAATTTTCAAATTTGATGGTTCATTATATAATGTAATAATTATGTATAACTTCCTTTTCAATCACTCAGTTGCAAAAAAATATTTAAAAAAAAAAAAAAATTACCATTCATTTCTTTTTGTGACAGTCATTCATGATTCTTTTTCTGTTGACCTATATCCTTGTATCAGGTATGACAAGACAGAAGCCCTTTCCCCTGGGGGACCAGAAATGATGCAGTTCTCTCACCTCTGTATAGGAGCCCCATCAGAAAAGAGCCCAAGTCTGGCTTGGTACAAACAAACCCACCGTGTTCTGACCTTTGCCGAGGGATACGCCGGCATTCAACGACCTTCCACCTTGAGAGAGCTTGTGATTAAGCCACCAACACTCATCCTTGAACCTCAGATCTTCATCTTAGAGAGGAGAGGATGGTATCCCGTCGGTGAGGAGGACTGAGTGAGGTGGCAGCAAACAAAGATCTTCTCATTGATATAATAAATGACAATTAGGCCTTTACACTGTGCGGTGCTATTGCAGTTTAGTAAGTGAAAATTACAGAGTGGTTCAAAGTCCTGTAAGTGCTTTTGTAGTTTTGCGTTGTATGAGTGATGTTTTGTGATTGGTGCTTGAATAATTTTATTGCTGTAGAAGGGTATCTATCAGATAGTAAGAAATCTGACTTTTTTGAATTAGAAATCAAATTGCTTTTGCATTCCTTAATTGCATATTGGGTAACTTTTTTGTTTTATTTCCTGATTTCTTGTGCCCGTACAGAGTCATATTTTAAAGTGCTACAAAAACTAAAACAGTACAATAGCTATGAAGCTAAATATGATTGGATACTCAGCATATGGAAAGAATTTTCATTTGTGTACCATCATGCCATGAATAGGAGAAATTGATTTGGTGATTAATGTCACCAGCAAAATGTTGTGTTATTACATGAATGTGTAAAATAAAAGTACAGTACTTCTACAATTAATATCATTTGTTTTTTCAAATTCTTGAAAGAAAAAAAGTTTTTAACCATGGATCAATAAAAATATATTATTTAATGTTTTTTTTTTCCCTGTATAATTTTGCCCATTGATATTGTGCAATAACTTTTTTTTTCTTTACCCTCTGATCATGTATTGTTATGGTGTTTGCAACCATAGTGCCAATTGATAAGAATTAAGTATTGTATCTATCCTGTACCTGATACTAATGCTATTGTCTCATTAGGATGAGATTAGAATCATGAGATAAAGATAATTCATCTTATTTTGTTTGATAGTATTTATATCATTTCATCAAAGGGGTCCATTCACCGAAAAGTAATGTGTTTGTCGTTAAAAGATCGAAAATATATGGAACATTTAAAGATTAACAATTGATTTATGCCAGTGTGTATACTGGTCTCCTAATAAGAAACTCTTGCCTGTATTTATGTGCAGTTTCAGTATTTAAAATTGTAGAATCTCATTAATGAATTAATATTCAAAGCTGATATTTTGAATATAGGATATGAGGATAGAGCCCCAAACATACAGAACATAAGCAGCTTTGTTTTGAGGGTCCCCTTGTAAAGCAAAAAAGTACATTGACATTAGGTTACAACTTTTACGTTATGTCAGAATCCTTTATTTAAATTATTGTCAATTTGTCCTAAACAGTTCTACTGGAAGATTATTCTTTAAACTGAAAATTGATTCTCTGTGACACTATACAATGAATTTATGAAGTTTTTTTCGTTTTATTTTTCATAATTTTTTACAATTTTTTAGTTAACATTCCTTTCTTTGGGTGCTTGAGTTCATTGTTTAAATTTTGTTTGAGAATGTAAATTTTCAAAGTATATGAGTAAATGACCATTATTATATTATTGTAAGTATACTGTGTATTAACATTTAATTTTGCTTGTAAATGCTTGCCATGTCTCTTTGACAAATGCTATCAATTATGTGTAGTTCCTGTTTTTACTAATTCTGTTTCTAAGGTCTTGTGTTGGAAGAAACGGCTGATCATGTCAAAGCTCTTGATATTTAAAGAATGAAATAATAATGCTTCTGATGATCAAATGGTCAGTATTCATAAAAGCTAATACTGTAAAAACCCAAAACTTGTGCAAATATGAGTGTTTGAGAGCAGGTGTCAGTACATAATAATCATAAAAGTTTCATGTCAGGAAATTTGATCATTTGACATTAATTTTAGTCAAGATATTAACTCACACTGCAAATGAGTCAAGTAATTTAACTGATGTATGGAGCCCCACATAGTGTTAATTTCTTAATCATGAATGATAATTTATCAAATATTTAATAAACCTGGAACTAAATAATTACAAAAATATGAAGTTGAGAAGGGGCACACATCCAAAGATCTTTGATCAAAATCTGATGACACTGAAAATTGTTTATTTTGTGAGTTGCCAACAGACTATGGCAAGTCTCATCAGATGACTGGCAGTGAAGACTACTACATGTAGAATCATTATCTTTGCTATCACAAAAAATGTTTGCCATTAAAAAAGCTACCGGTACATGTATCTCTGTTCTGAATGAAATCTTGAGTTTGAGAAAGGACGTTGTGAGAAGCATTAGGATCAGTAGATTTTTAAGCATAAGTACATTTATAATGTATGCATTGTTAAGCACAAACCTGTACTAACATATTGCACTGATACAAAGTAACACCAAGTCAACACTCAAGTTATCACTCAGAGTTTGCTTCCTTGCCAGTTTTGCCTTCCAATTTGTTATATAATTTTATTAAGAACATTTCCCATCTTTGGTTTGCAAAATCATGTACTACTAATTTACCTGCTTTGATTTTGAAGTGTCGTTCAATGCAGTTGTGAAATTATATATGTTTGCCTATAGTACAGTATGAAGCTAATGTCATGTCTTGTGTAATTATGTGATCAATAACAAAATAATGTATTAAATTATTTAGGACAGAAATCTTTAAAATGTAATTTATTTCATGTGAAATAATTATTAGATTGAAAGTGTTAGGGAGAGGGGAAAGGAGGAGGGTAGAGTGACAGAAATAAGTCATAGTTAGAAGGGTAAATTACAGAAGAAGAAGGATGGGAAAATGGAGGGAGAAAAAGGGGAAGAGGGAGAGAATAAGAGAGAGAGAGAGAGAGGGGAAGGGGGAAAGAGAGAACAGGGGGAGAGAATGCTTGAGAGAGAGGCAGATAAAGTTCTTGGATGTATTTCGTGTGATTTTATTGAACCAGTATCAGCGGCCTTTCAAGGGGCAGCAGAACAGTATTCAAAGCGGGGGACATCCCCCAAAAGGGCACTTTTGTGGAAGAGGGGGGGTAATTGTCCTATAAGAATTAATGGAAAAGCTTGATACATTACGATATTTGATATTTTTTATGACCTAGTTTTTATTTTATAGTGCATTATCCTCTTACTGGGTATGTTGGATTTATTCTTGTTTTCAATCATGGACATATGTGGCTGGTCATTAATTAACTATTAGTGAACAAGTGAAGTGATCAAGCTATAAAAAAAAGAAAGAGATAGATTTTAGCTATCAGCCTTGTTGCCTTCTCTATCATTTCACAGTGTTTCATCTATTCGATGTGGCAAATTACATTTACGGCATTTTTATCAACAGATATAGGCTTGTGACAGTCAAACCTATACGTAAAGACTATACTCGAGGAAGACAATTAAAATGTTTTTTATAGGCAGATCCGGGAGAGTGAGCACTATTTTGTTTTGTCTCAACAGCCCGCCCCCCCCCCCCCCCCCCTTGAGTAAAAAAAATAAGGTAAAATTGGGGTTACCATCTTTTTTTTAACTTTTTTTTTTTGCCAGGGGTGGGGGCCCATCTATTTTTTTTTTTTTTAAAGAAGGTCAAATTGTCGTTACCATTTTATTTTTTACTCCTTTTTTTTTGCCAGGGGTGGGGGCCTGTGCCCTCCATCCTGGATCCATGGCCTACGTGCGCGAACGATGCGAACGATGCGATCGATGATGTAAAGTCGAATCTTTGACGCCGCGCACCGACCAGGTACCGGTACGTCTGCACTGCACTGGAAATATATTTCTGACATTTGAGGAGAAATCGAGTACCACCGTCGTAGGTCTTCGTGTGACTTTATTACTCCGTGAGTATTGTTTTCATATTTTTCGTCATTTACAGTGGAACTCAAAACATGCCATAGTGAATGAAATCCAAGATTCTTACTACGGTATTAGCCTAGAGGTTTTAGTTTTATAGAAAAATTAATCAGACATGCATGTTTCTTGGAGCTGCAGTGACCAGCCCACGGCCCGGCCCGGCACGCGCCCGCCCATGCCCGGACGGGTATGGCACTCGTTGAGCTCGAGTCTAGTAGTGGGTTCTCTAACTTGCATGAATATACAGTAGAGTCTACAGTGCGTTCCAGAAAAAACGAAACCGAGAATTATCGATGTGTTATTCATAACTTAATCACAATTATAATTACTGAATCACACATATTTGTAAATATCCTCTTTCATTTGATGCAACTCGTATGATGGAAGAGAGCACCAAAAAGTCATTTGGCGGACGGTATCTGGCTTTCAGTTTCAAAGAGAAAATCTCATTTCTAGAAAGTTGAGTTTCTGCCCTCTCAAATGACACCTCAATCAGGAAAAATGAGCTAGGAATAACAAAGTTCTGTTTGTTTAAAGTAGACCTAGTGCTTGCATTTCCATAATTTTATCAAACAAATTTGTTTTCACTGGCTGCCTGCCTTGGCAACAAGCAGAATTGACAAAAGACTAAACTTGGTTTCATTGACAATCAGCCATGCATGAAGTCTTTCGTCTATGGCTGATCATCAAGGAAACGGAGTTGAGTCTTTTTGTCAATTCTGTTTGTTGCTACGGCAGGCAGCCAGTGAAATAATTCCCCCTAAAATCCTTGTTTCCTCACATCAGCATCGCGCATCCAAGTTATATTGATAATAGTCCCTATGTTTTCATGTGGTTGCATTAATATAAAGTAATATTTTTATTCTGTTAAATCATAAATTTTTTTAATTTTGATAAATTATTAATAAAAATCTATGATTATGAATATCGGTATACAATATTCAAAAAATAGTATCAAATCTTCTAAGATCATAAAAGATTTTGTGAAATGTCATGCATGCAATATGATACAAATCATATAACCTGAGGCATGGGGAAATCAAGTTTTGGGGGATAAAAAGGTAAATTAATGAGATCAAAATCAGTATATAAAGCAATTGATAAATAGTGAGGCAATGATGTCACAAACTGATAACCAAATTGGAAATTTGTGTAATTATTTTCTAACTTCCACAGTTTTTCATACTGTAAATACTGTAAATTCATAAGTTCCTTGTTTTGCTCTGTTTCTCTTGTTTTTCTGCATCCATTAAAAGCCAATTATTTTGGAGTGGACTTAGCCTTTAATGAACAGGGGGTAATTTTCGGTGGGGGGGGGGGGGTAATTAATTTTCTGAGGGTTGATTGTCCTGATACGACTTTCAGCTAATCTGTCCGTTTTCTTGAAGCCTGCGTGATGAGATCAGCAGTCACACACACACACACACTGCACACATAAACTCACACATTTAATAACTGCATTGCGTAAATTTCCCTCTCCATGATCAGGGAGTTGGAATGGATCCATTCCAACTCCCTGATATGATATGTAAGATAAACTTCAGTACAGGGACAAACTTTTTGCCAGACCTTGTGCATGTTTCAAGTTTATTGATACAAATCCACAAGGTCTGATTATCATCAGATTCAGACACCAACAACAAAACATCAGGACAAAATACATACATTGGTACACAAAACATACATTAGGTCAGAATACACCTCAGATATCAGGTACATGGTTGTAAGTTAAAGGTAATTTAGAGTACATACTACATGTAAGTGAGTCTTATGAAGTAATTTCTCTCTTCCTATAAACATTTGACTTTCGGCAAGGGTTTCCATCTATCTTTGGGGATAGCTGACAATTTTAAGTTTGTTTATGAATTCCCCATACCAGACTCTCTGTCTAGGTCAGGATATGATTATAAATTTAAAAAAGAGGATATATGTAAAGGAGAAAAGAGAAGAATTCGAATGGGAAAGAAGATATAATAAAATATATTATATAATTAAGAGAAAGAGAGGGAGAGGGAGAAGGATATGCTACAGGAATAGAGAGGATATAATGACAAACAAAGAAGATTATGAATAAATAAATGACTAAGTAATATGTCATTTTGAAGGAAGGGCAAAGTGAGCATTTAGTTAATTAAAATTTTATCTTCAAACCCCCAAATTTGTACCAGAATATATTTGAAAAGACCATGAATTTGTCCCTATTTTCACGAAGTGACGGTAGTGAGGAAAATCGCGTACAATTTGCGTGACGATTGTCCCCACTACCGTCACTTCGTGAAAATAGGAACAAATTGTGTCATTTAACATTGTACATGCCATTGGTGATGAGTTCATACCCAATCCCTACCCCCATAACAAAAAAATTAATAATATTATTAACTAATAAAGTTGACAAGATATTGAAAATATTTTACCACCAAGTCATTAGAATTAAATAAGAAATTATCAAAACATTTGGCAACAGATTTGCAATTTTAGCAGGTCTTCTTATATCCAGAGAAGATGTGATCAAAAGAAAAATACAAACCTGACTTATTGTATGATAATAACATGTTGCCCTGTTGTATTTGATCACTACTTTTAAACACGATCCGTAAACTCACTTCCTCAGACTTCGGACCCTTTTCTTTATTAAATTACCAAATTGATATGCAATGTGATTTTGGAATTACAATGAAATGTACACATACAATTTGCATGACGATTGTCCTCACTACCGTCACTTCATGAAAATAGGAACAAATTGTGTCATTTAACATTGTACATGCCATTGGTGATGAGTTCATACCCAATCCCTACCCCCATAACAAAAAAATTAATAATATTATTAACTAATAAAGTTGAC
Organism: Strongylocentrotus purpuratus; assembly: GCF_000002235.5. Taxonomy (NCBI): domain Eukaryota; kingdom Metazoa; phylum Echinodermata; class Echinoidea; order Camarodonta; family Strongylocentrotidae; genus Strongylocentrotus; species Strongylocentrotus purpuratus. Next base: position 1,215,220 of record NW_022145532.1, on the reverse strand, counting down.
AAGATATTGAAAATATTTTACCACCAAGTCATTAGAATTAAATAAGAAATTATCAAAATATTTGGCAACAGATTTGCAATTTTAGCAGGTCTTCTTATATCCAGAGAAGATGTGATCAAAAGAAAAATACAAACCCGACTTATTGTATGATAATAACATGTTGCCCTGTTGTATTTGATCACTACTTTTAAACACGATCCGTAAACTCACTTCCTCAGACTTCGGACCCTTTTCTTCATTAAATTACCAAATTGATATGCAATGTGATTTTGGAATTACAATGAAATGTACACATACAATTTGCATGACGATTGTCCTCACTACCGTCACTTCGTGAAAATAGGAACGAATTGTGTCATTTAACATTGTACATGCCATTGGTGATGAGTTCATACCCAATCCCTACCCCCATAACAAAAAAATTAATAATATTATTAACTAATAAAGTTGACAAGATATTGAAAATATTTTACCACCAAGTCATTAGAATTAAATAAGAAATTATCAAAATATTTGGCAACAGATTTGCAATTTTAGCAGGTCTTCTTATATCCAGAGAAGATGTGATCAAAAGAAAAATACAAACCCAACTTATTGTATGATAATAACATGTTGCCCTGTTGTATTTGATCACTACTTTTAAACACGATCCATAAACTCACTTCCTCAGACTTTGGACCCTTTTCTTCATTAAATTACCAAATTGATATGCAATGTGATTTTGGAATTACAATGAAATGTACGCATTGCTAGGTCCTTCCTCCATTTCTTCTGATCAAAGTTCACATAGTAGGCAGGGTCAGGGCTGTTTCTCCACGTGGACAAAGATAAAAATGCCTAAATAAAGTTGTGGAACATGTTACATGTAGCTTACAAGTACACCAGAATAATGACATGGTGCCAAGGGTTACAAAGTACTTTATCAACTTGTTTGAGCTATTTATTTGATTTGTCATTAATAACTAGATTTTTTTGTGATACCTACAGACTTTAGACTGTAGAAGCAGGCAAACATTATAGTTTGTTGTTGGCTCTGAATGATTACATGTAGGTACAAATGTACATCTTTGGTCTGGTGCAATTGATACTGTGGATAAAGAAGTTTCTTGAAATATTGCCAATTTTTTTTTTTTTTTTGGGGGGGGGGGGGAGGAATATTTGCTGGTAGCTATATTTTATTCACTGCACAACTACAATAAGTCACAATTAGGAAGAGTAGATCAAATTAATGTAAGAGGTCTACCACTCCCACAAAGTACTGTATTCACAGGCTTTCTTGTTCTTTGTTCACATCACACTGTTGACCCCTGGATTACCTGTATGCCCACTCATTACCACAGCACTGTCCAGTCTGTTCTACATTGACCATTCTACATGTATGCTCCAGACATTCAGTACAGGTCTTAAATTCATACAAAGTATGTATGTATTCTTAAGCTTTCTTGTTCTTTGTAATACATCACAAAGTTTACTTGGTATTATGCTGACTCATGACCAAAGCTCAGTATGTCCAGTCTGTTCTACCATGGACCTACTACGAATGGATATTCAACGGAACAGTTCCTTTGATCATAGGTCCATGGTTCTACATTGACTATTCTATGCTCTAGACATTCAGTACAGCTGTATGGATTCCATAGTTCACAGTCTGGTGATTTATATTTGTTTTTGGTGTTGATGTTAATGTGTGTTTAAAAAAAAAAAATTCTTACATGATTAATTTATATTATATTGCATTTTTACATGTGTACATTGATATTTTTTCAGTCTTATTGAGGGTTATAAATGTGCCAAATTTACAACCCCCCTCCCCCCACCCCCCCCCCAAAAAAATGTATCATTTGCAAGGCAATACGGCTGTTACTGTGAACACAAGTACTAAGTGTATCTTGATCTTTTCTATATATTTTTGTTTCTAACTCACTTATTCTCATTTGTATGTACTCACTGGTCTTCAAGTCTCAACCAGCCTCTCTTTTGCCCCCCCCCCCCCATCCATTACTGTATGCTGTCTCACTCTCTCCCTCTGGACAATTTAATCTCCTATTGGGATGTGAGTAATCTCAAATGATCTGAAACAAATTAGCATCAGCTTATATGTAAATGCAATCATCCTTTTCAAGCATTAAAGGAGAGAATATTTTGGGGCTTGATCAAATAAAGATTATCTGTGTGATCATATTTCAAACCAGTTATTTCTGAGCTAAATACCAATGAAATGTACATGTACTGTATATGAGCTCTCAGAATTTCACTCTGACGAAATTGCCACAATAACTTTTTTGTTGTTGATATATTTTGCAGGAATAAATGAAGCATTACCACTTTTACTAGCATTCGTACATGTAGGGAGATGCAAGGATTCATAATGGAGGAATCACAGATCGCGAAGTTTGACTGGTTTTGTGGTGAGAACTCATCTACAACAGACAGCTTATATCCCTTTTATTGGGACCTCCCCCACACCATTTTTAATGGCTGTTTCACAGACCTCCTGGTGACATGCCTGCATGCTTTCTGCATACTTCTCTTCTGCTTGGTCCTCATATTCGTCCGATGCTGCAACGCAAGAACCACCACCAAGCACCCGTACATCACCAGGTACCCCGGCCACGTGTTCCGCTGGTTCATCTATGTGATTTACATAACACTATGCCTGTGCAAGGTGGGAGAAGGTATCCTCACAGATATAGATACCTTGAGTGGTGAGCCAACTTCACCGCGATTGTACGTGGCCCCGACCGCAGCGCTCATTGGGTCCATCCTAGCAGCAGTCTACTATCATCATATGGAGTACTGGGATGTCCCTTCCATGTTGGTGCCACAGATCCTGTACTGGTTCTTGCTTCTTGCCGCTGAATGTGTGCGCTTTGAGACCTTCTTCTACTACTATCCTCATGAGATCACACTAGGTACTTTACGATGGGACCTCAATATTGCATCCATAACCCTAATTGCTTTGGTATGCCTTACCGAGCTGCATGTTATCAGGGTCAAGGTAAATTACTTTTCTCATGAAATAAATGATAATGATAATGGAAGATTAATTCTGGTAATTCAAAATATTTAAAATCTTTAGGAATGTTACAACATGGGCAGAATTTCTGAAATGGCTGATTTTATTGATATAATCAAAATGCAGACTGTCTTCCTGTCAATCAAACCAAAAAACATTTTTCGATTGGAAAGTTCTTTATGTATGAATTCAAAATTCAGACGAACACTAGCTACAATACCCCCTCCCCCCTAAACAGTAATCAACCTCATTTGTATGGTATTTATGATCATACCTTGCCATTTTTAAGACTTTAAAGAATCATACAAAACTTTTCAGATTAGTTTAAATAAGAATGATACTGAAGCATTGATAACAAAATTGTTTAAGTACATGCAAAAGAGAAAGAAATTAGTGCATGACACTACATGTTATATATTGCATGTTACATGTATGTTATTCATATTCTATTGATCTACATGTACATGTGGATTTAGAATTGATGAGGTATTCTTTTTTTAATTTTGTTTAAATTAAGGTGTTGAATGTAAATTAAATAGTTGATTGTTTCACATATAACTTTATTGAGATTATTCCAGTCTTCTCAAAGCTAATGAATGGTATTGAATTATACCTTTTCATACATGTATTATAATTACCATATCAAAAATTTAACCTTGAATCATCTCTGCTCTAATAGAGTACCGAAGCTGTGACGTCATAAACATCTATTTTTAGAATTTCTCAATTTTTTCTTCAAATTCCGAAAGAACATCAAAAATAATGTCCAAATTTTGAAAACCAATTGAATATGTTTAGTATTGAATGAGATATGACCATCTGAATAAATATACTCCCCATAGGAACTCAGTGTTATATGCTCTGGCTCCTAATGGTTAGGAGCCAGAGCATATAACACTGAGTTCCCATAAGACATATATTCATTTAGATGGTCATATCTCAGCCAATACTAAACATATTCAATTGGTTTTCGACATTTAGACATTATTTTTTTATGTTCTTTTGGAATATGAAGAAAAAAATTGAGAAATTCTAAAAATAGATTTTTGATGACGTCACACTTCACCACTCTATATGTACATGTACATGTACATGTACATGTACCTATGTGCACTTTATCGGATACCAGCAGAATATTTTCTGTTACCATAATTAAAGACAGTTTTAAAGACATATCTATGACTTTCAATGTTTTTAGCTGTCACCCCTTCCTTCTCCATAATCATTTTATTTTTTTATTTTTTTATGTGTAAAGAAATAAAAGCAAGAGTAGTAATTTTGATAACATGTAATGATTTTATCACAACTTTTGATTGTTTTCTCAAAAATTTGCCTTTCATCAAGTGTTTAACCAAATGCAGTAAATAATTTCTCAAGATCTACACCCCTTCACTTAAAAAATTAACCCTTAAGCATCTTCTCAGTTTTTACCACCCAAATGTTGATATTGTATATACATATCGTATTGTGCTTGGGCAAAGATAAGCTTTGTTTTCAGATTAAAATGTAAAACACGGTAGAGAGATTCGTGAAAAGTATTGTACAAAATCATGTTGAATTGATGCACAATAAAAAAGGGCATTGTGATTTAAAATTTCTCTGATAAGATTTTGATTTGTGATAAACTTGTTGGCATTGTAAGAGTTAATTAGGAACAATACTTGTGTTTGGCAGGTGCTGAAGTGGTGTACTGTAGAGGAAGGTTTCCCAGCTGATCTCAAGGATCCACAGATGCATTACTATGAAGGATACTGTAACCTACCATCATCTGTCCTCTTCTGGTGGCTCAACTCCCTCTTCACGATGGGTTATGATAATGCCCTGGAGATCAAGGATTTAGGCAATCTCAATAAGACTCACACTGTCCATCACAATGGTGGCAGGTTTGCCAAAGTACTTGCTGAGGAACAGGTGAGCTTCATTTTATTCTTCTTTTAAAGGTAAAGACCAGTTTTGGGAACGCCCCCCCCCCCCCCCTCTCAAAAAATGAAATGAAAGCTCTTATTACCAGTCAGGCCTAAAATAAAAACTTGTTATATTGCCCTTTAGGTGCCAAAACATGGGTCGGTCGGTCAGAAAAGTTTTTTTTTTTTTAAACTTTATTTTTCTCCCCCTCTTTGGGCCGATATTTTTCAATTTGATTTTTTTTTTTTTTTTCCCCGCCCTCCTTTGGCTACAATTTCTCAGTTTTTAATGCTTTTATACATGTGTTTCAGCGTCATCATTCCATTCATATCTTTTTTAGGATTTTGAAACTAGGGCAGAAGACAAGTGAGAATTTGGGAATAATTTGATATTATGCATTTATATCCCATTTAAACAAACAAAATACATATTTTTGTATTCATTAAACAAGAAAATTGAAAAACGGTAAAAAAAAAACTTTTTTAAAATGCCGACCGTAGATTTTCAGATTTTTGGGTCGGTCGCAAAGGGCAATACAACAAGTTTTTGTTTTAGGCCTCCTGTGAAAGAATATGTTTTGACTAATTTGATACAAATTTTGCTGAGAAACCGCCTAAAAATTGATATATTTGGTAAAATATTGTATGTATTATATCTATTTGGACCTGATAGATATCATGCACGTGTCGCGCACGTGTCGCGTAGTCCCATATTCATCTTTCTGTGTACAGTGCTTGTAACTTTACCAAGACCGGGCCAAATTTCTTATCATTTTGATGATTCCAAAACCTTGCAGTACACACCAATATGCTAGATGATCAACCTTTTCTGGTCGATTCCACAATGTTTCTTTCACAATGCAATCGCATGACCAGAACTGGTCTTTATCTTTAAACTAATGTTTATGTCAGGTACCCAGTAATAGATTAAAAGAACTCTATGCCTGAGCCTTATGATTTTGGCTTGTAAACTGGGCCAGATTTCTTCTCTTACCCAAAGCACTTATTTCTACATGATGTGTGGGATTGTGAGACAATAGTGTAGGTTTGCATTGACTTTGTACATACCTTAAAGTTGGTTTGTTCAGTTTACAAAGATTACTGAAGAAAAAAATTCACCAGGTTAAATTTCATGCCACATTTCATTCTCAAGTACCCAATATAATTTTTTTTTTAATTTTACGATTATCTATTTCTTCATACCGGTAGTCATTTTTTTCAAGTGTTTTCTTTTTCGAACATGACCATACATGTTTATGATGGAAAATTCTGAGCACATTTTCTTGTTGGCAAATATCAGGGTACCCGGTATGCAGTATTGATTACATAGTGCTATCGTTAAAGTTTTCAAAACACATGTTTATCATACATGTATGATCATTATGCAAAATGTTTTTAGCTTCATTGCGAGTCATGAAAGAGACTGATGCACAAGGTGTTCTAGGTGAACACAATAAATAAAACCATGCCATGTTTGATTTTTAACATCGCCCAAGCTACAGTGCCTTTGAAATAGAATTATTAGAATATTCCTGAAATAGTATATACAGTGTAGTAACCATTTTTTTGTTATAAGAGTCATACAAAAATCGTCGTCATCATCATCGTCGTTGTGCACATTCTAGCTTGTAATTTTGATAGTCATTGCACTATTTATCAATTTTGTTATTATTATTATTATTATTATTATCATTATCATCATTATCATCATCAACATCAGCAGCAGCAGCAGGTGATATGGATCTACACTGTAGTAAGGGTTGAGAATGTTTTACATTGTGTTGATTTTTATGCCTCCGCCACCGAAGGTGGTGCCGGAGGCATCATGTTTTCGGGTTGTCCGTACGTCCGTCCCGTTTGACCGTTATCACAATATCTCAAGAACCATTTAAGATTTAAACTTAAGACTCGGGAATAGTATTTATCACCATAGGAAGACGATCTGATTAGATTTTGGAGTACGTAGGTCAAAGGTCACAGGTCACAGAGGTCAACTTATGAAATTCCTTGTATTGAGTTTGTTTGCGCGATATCTCAAGAACCATTTGAGATTTAAACTTCAAACTTAAGGATAGTATGTATCACCATAGGAAGACGATCTGATTAGATTTTGGAGCACGTATGTCAAAGGTCAAGGGTCACAGAGGTCAACTTATGAAATTCCATACATTGAGATTGTTATCATGATATCTCAAGAACCACTGGAGATTTAAACTTCAAACTTAGTGATAGTGTGTATCACTATAGGAAAACAATCTGATTACATTTTGGAGCACGTAGGTCAAAGGTCAAGTGTCATAGAGGTCAACTTATGAAATTCCATACATTGAGATTGTTATCATGATATCTCAAGAACCACTGGAGATGTAAAAACTTCAAACTTAAGGATAGTATGTATCACCATAGGAAGACGATCTGATTAGATTTTGGAGCACGTAGGTCAAAGGTCAAGGGTCACAGAGGTCAACTTCTGAAATTCCATACATTGAGATTGTTATCATAATATCTCAAGAACCACTGGAGATTTAAACTTCAAACTTAATGATAGTGTGTATCACCATAGGAAGACAATCTGATTAGATTTTGGAGCACGTAGGTCAAAGGTCAAGGGTCACAGAGGTCAACTTATGAAATTCCATACATTGAGATCGTTATCGCGATATCTCAAGAACCACTGGAGAATTTTAACTTCAAACTTAATGATAGTATGTATCACCATATCATAATATCTCAAGAACCACTGGAGATTTAAACTCCAAACTTGTTTAATTCCTTTTCTTTTCAGGCCAAAGCTAAAGCATCAGGTAAGGAGATAAACTTGTATTGGGTTTACCTGAAGGCATTCTACCCTGGCCTGATAAGTGGAGGAATCATCAAGTTCTTTGGAGACTCCTCATCCTTTCTTTCACCATACCTCATATCTGGGATCATTGCATACGCTACCGCACAAGCGTTTGACGACGGGGGAGGCAACGAGGTAGGGAAGCAAGGTTTTACTCTATTACTGTGACAAACAGATGTTTAATTAGTACTTTTCTTTACATAGAGAGTGCATTGACCTTTCAGCAGCACTTCATTTTCGAAGGGGCTCACATAGACTTTTTAATCGAGAGGGTCAATGTGGTTTTATTATCAATAAAAGTGAAATTTGTGATTTTTTTCTTTTTCATATATTAATTCTCTTTTCCATAAGTGTGGTATCCAATATTGCTTACAGTTGGTAAGTGTTACATGTTGAAGTAACCATTAAGATATTAAGGTAACCTCTTTGGAACCCGTGTCAGGGAGAAGTAAGCCTGGCTCATTCTTTTTTTGAAGTCTCCAATTTTGTTCCATCAAGAACCTTGGGTCCCTGTACCTTATAGCAGGACTAACTCACATCATTTTTTTGCAGTGTAGTTGTATAAAAGACTTTAATTCAGCACAGTTTTTGTTTGTGTGCAAGCGAAGCGGTAAAAGGAAAAGATGTCCTCAATTGTGAACTTCTTAACAAAGTTCTTTTTAGAATGCTTGGATTTAGGCGAAATCATGTCAGGTGCAGTAGATTTTTGTGTTATATGGCTGATTTGCTCAATTATGAAGTTCTCAGAGATTAAATTGTTACCAAATTTGGAATTCTAATATTTATTCATATTGATAATTAGATGCATCCCCCCAAAAGATGTGAATGCCCCCCCCCAAAAAAAAAAGTATAATAATTAAATAAAATGGCAATCTATTAGACCCTCTTTGATTGAATTACCAGTATAAGTACTCAATTTTCACCTTGCATAAACCTCCCATGATGTTTAATGATTCTTCTCTGATACTATTTTCCAATAGCCATCAACTAACAAGTATATAGACTGGTATGACTTCTTCACCAATGGCTTTGTACTTGTGGTAGTCTTGTTTATACAGTCTATATTCCAGCGGCTGTGCAACCAACATCACTATCATAGTGTCATCATGGAATCCGCTCATTGTAAGGCCGCTCTTCAGGTATGTGCTGTTCAAATTTCAAATAAAAATGAATACACCCTCTTTACAACAAAAGTTTGAATTTCAATGTAAAGCCTTCCGGTACTGATAGGGCAACATTTTTAGTCAAAACATCCAATCTGTAGATTTAAAACTGTTGTTTCCTATATTAAGGATACCAGTATGTAATCCATAATAAAGTGAGCAAAACATAATCGGCAAAGGACAGGTTTACCGACATACTCAAATCTTATGCATACCTTTAAACGAAAGTTATTCTTGACAACCAGAAAGCTTGCTAGATGTTTACCTGACAGATCAACAAGTAATATATGCAGACCGGATTCCAAGTATTTTAGTTCAGGTTACTGGAATAACTTGTCACTAGGACCTGAAGAAAGAAATATCCATAAATTTTAAAATGGACCCGTGTATTGCTCCCCTTTGATGTTACATTTTCATTTTTTTCTTTCTTTTTTTCCCTTCAATATTGACATGGCAGGCTGCTGTCTACAGTAAGGCCCTTCGTCTCTCAAGCTACTCAATGACGGGTGGATCAATGACTATGGGACAGATTACCAACCACATGTCGGTGGATGCTACTAATATCCTCAACTCTTTCCAATGGATACACTACGTCTGGTCTATTCCTTACTTGGTAAGTTAGATATCTTGAGACCTACAGTGGTGACAAGTTTGTAATAATCCAGAATATGATGGTAGGAAATGGTATTGTTGTCCCCCGAATGTTGTTCAATTCTTCTATTAACTTTGTTTGATTTTCCTACAGATATATTTTTAAACACAGCTGGGTCTGTATTCTTTATTCTCTAACCCATTTTTTAAACGAATCCCCCCCCCCCCCCCAATATCATTGTTTCCATGACTGTCATCAATATATGCATAATAAAGCAAGGATATTAAAATGAACTCAATATAAGTGATCATATTGCTTGCAATAGGGTGCCTTTATAACTTGATGATTTTCAGTTTATGAACTGATTTCAACTCTGAAAATCAAGAGATAGAACCAAGAACAGAATATCAAAGTACAATCTTTTGGCAGCCAAATGCAGTTAATGCGATGGAAGTATGGTTATTGATGCATGATTTCCAGAGTGTAAAAAATGCAAAACTCTAGCAACCTTTTTAAAGATCTGCATGATGTTTTTAAGGCCAGATTTTCACCAGTTTGGAACAAAGGAAACTGGCACCCAAGTTCAGAAATGACCACAACTCAGACTTATTTCCTTTGTATCTTTATTATTGTAGCATTAGGGTTTGTCCAGCCTGTAGAGAATTAATCATCTAATAGCCTGCATATTTAGTAGTCACAGGCTCACTCAATAGAAAATTATTACGTGACCATAGTAAAGCAATTTATTGTTTCATTATTTCCTTTTCTTTTCTCTCCTTAGGTGATTGGGTACCTGATCATTCTCTATTTCCAGCTTGGTGTTGCATCGTTGATTGGGTCAACTATCTTTGTCTTGTCTATACCTCTCCAGACATTGATTGCCAAGAAAACAGCTCAGTATCAGAAAGGGGCTATGGTAAGATCTGGGACCTGTTTCACAAAGCCTTTTTTCAATGACAAATTACAAAAGATCAGTGACAAATCTGCTGATAACCAATCAGAAGCAAGGATTTCAGTAGCTTATAGCAAGGACTGTCATTCGTCACTGATGACAAGTTTTGTAAAACGGGGCCCTGGACCCTCTTTCCTAAAATTCGGTATCAGTAAGAAGATCCAATAATTGTTATTTGTGACTGAAATCCTTAAATGCGATTGGCCATGAGCAGATTTGTCATAGATATCTTGTAGTTGTTTACTATTTGTATGAAACTTTAGCATCATGTTCGATTCAAACTTGGAACTGGGAGAGTGCCAATATCTATGTACATTTTGCCAAATCAAATGTGCCATTTAGACTGAAAAATACTGTGTATGCAATCTATAATTCACTTGGGAAAGAGTGGAGTAATGTAGTGGCTAGTTCTATGAATTGTGTTGTCTATTTACCAACCACCAGCCCCTATGTCGTAATATTAGACACTTACAGATAGTGGTCGTGGGTTATGTAAGGAAATGAAATATTGTAATGGCTTTTTATGAACCACCAACCCATGCGTGATATTACAGACATGTGCAGACGGTCGACTGAAGCAGACAAACGAGATGCTACAAGGGATCAAGCTTATCAAGTTATACGCTTGGGAAGACATCTTTCTCTCATCCATCGGACACTCTCGTGCTGCAGAGATTGGGCAGCTTGTCACTCAAAATATCTGGAAAGTCATTCTGAGTAAGTTTGATAATTTGATAATAAATATTGTTTATTTATAAGTGTGTATGGTAGCTCTAGGGCTAACAGTATTCCAAAAGCATTCATTCGTTCATTCGTTTCTTTATTTCATTTTCATAAAAATACAGTCAAAGTAAAGATTATCATCGACAATGTAGATATGTTTCATTTTACAAAAGGAGACCTTTAAAAATAGCTCATGATGGCTTTGTAAAACAAAGTTCCCACTAAGATATATAATTGATTATTATGGAGCATAGATTATACAGCACAATGATACTATATGATATCATAGCTTTCAATCATATCTTGATCTACCTCATGATAACACTGTTCCTATATATTCATCAATTTTCATGAGTAGTGTTTTGGCATTTAATCCTAACTTGAACTTTGTTGTGGTGGATCCCTTATTTTATATTGAGTGAAGTCATATGTGTGATTGATTATATTGTCTTGCATGTAATTCCAGACAAACAAACAATTTGATTCTTTTTCTAACTCTGATTATTACTCTTTTGGTCATAGATGGTGTTTCAAATTCTGCCCCATTGCTGGTGATGTTGACGGTGAGTATCATCACATTTTTATGCATTCAAGGCCCCTGTTACACATGCCTCGGCTTTTAAAGCCAGCCTAAGAGGCGGCCTCACGCCTGCAATTTGAAGCCACCTCAGTCATTAAACCTCAGTTACACATATCTCGGGGTTTTTTTCTCATTGACGTGGACATCGCAGTCGGTCCGTGCACAGCTCTTACCTTCATATTTTGTTTTGATTTCGCTATAAATACATTACCTTCATATTTTTTTTATTTTGCTATAAATATATAATTGCCATATTACCTACTGCCTGGTCAACAGCTTATACATGAACCTGATCCAGATAGCAAAGCGTGTCCGATGTAATGTTGTCTTATGCAGAGCTGCCAACCATTCCGTTTTTGCCGGAATTACTCTGTTTTTTCCTCCAAATTACGGTATTACGATTTTTCTTCATATTTTTTTTTTTTTTTTTACATGCCGCACGTCAAACAACTGCCCTAAAATGGTGATTTGATCACAAATTCAATAGAACACTAATTTTAAAACATACTTGAAGAGAAAAATATTCTCAAACAGAATGAAATGCCGATGATACCAAAATAACCACACACAAAATACCTGCTTGTATGGAAGAAACAGCATGATTAATGAACATTTCTACATTGGAAGTGTGTCACGCGTGGTTGTAAGTTTCGTTTTAATGAATTCCTTTTTTTTGCTTGAAATTCCTTTTTTTTGCCATCATGATTCCTTTTTTTGGTCGCACAAGGTTGGCAGCTCTGCTTATGATGACGGGTCATGTCACTTCCGCGAATAAGCTGGTGCCGAGTCCACTTTGGTGTTACACCTACTGATTGCGGGACTGAGTCCAGACTCGGGCCGACTTCAAACCACACCAAGGGGCGGACTCTGATGGAGGCAGCCTCAGTCTGGCTTTTCAAAAAATTTGATGTTACACATACAACGAGCCAACTCCAGAGGGGCAGTAATAGTAGTAGAAGTAGTAGTAGTAGTAGTAGTAGTAGAATCCTACACCCATGGATAATGTGCAGCAATGGCCGAGTAAGTTTCATTCTTTGAATTCTTTTCCCTTTTCATGCTGCCCTACAGTCCTACAGCTTGTACACTGTGCTGACGGAAAAGCCGCTCACCCCTGACATCACGTTTGCCGCCCTCTCTGTCTTCAATCAGCTGAGTCTACCTCTATTCCTTCTGCCTATGATCTTCACCTTTCATGTCAATGCTGTGGTCAGCACCCGTCGCTTGACCGCTTTCTTCACTGCTCCGGAAGTAGAGGAGAAAGACGATGGACGAAAGAAGGAAACCGGTGATTCTTTCCAAGTAAATGGGACAGCCAGCTTCGATGCAAGCAGTTCAGAGGTAAAGATTCATGTACCAGGACCGTATTAAACAACCTTTGACAAATTGAATAGGTGCACCGTGCATTCCATCTGTGATTAACTTGTGGATGAAACATTACTTGAGTTACTTTTGAAAATATCTGAAGTTAAGTCCTACTCATCAATATTCCAATCAAAGACGAAAAGAAATCTCATGAAAATTTCATATTGTTATTTAGAAATTAGAATGGTTTTCATGTTTTTCCTTCTTTCTTGTGATTGAGATAATCTACTCCCCTGAAAGCAAGATATAGAATGCAAAATGATATTCTACGTCACATATTATGAAGTCGGATCAGGAACACAAATAAATACGAAGAAAACAAAAAAATTGTGAAATTTTATGTACAAAAGGCATGGAGAGTTGTCCACAGATGATGTCATCAAATTGAATACCGCCCTCTAGTGACTAGTCATTTAAAAAAGCTCTAACTCTAACTAGGCGTTGTGGCGTGCGCCTGTAATCCAGCTAAAAAGTGGAAGTTACAAACTGATTCAGCCGAGGACGCAGGTTCGAAACTGAGTCACGTCTTTCGGATGGTGACGTTAAAAGGTCGGTCCCAGACGTAAATAATCATATCTGATTGATACACGTCTGTAAAAACCCAATACACACACACACACACTCTAACTTCCTTATTCCTTGCCCGATTTTGTTCAAATTTTCACAGATTTTATTCAAATCTTTTAAACTTTACAATAAAAGTAACTTAGTACGAAGGTTTTGGTTCCCTTTAAAAGGAACAGGTTGCTCAGTAACCAGAGTAGGCCTACTCCATTTTTGCCTTTTAAAAAAAATGTATTTAGAGGTAAATTTATGACTTTTTGTTGTTGAAGATTCTTTTCTCAGTTTTAGTTTTAATTATCTCTCTGGGTGGATTTTGTTGTTTTGAGAGTTCAGTTTGTCTAAGAAAACCCCTTTACCCTGCAGGTTCCTAACACCCTAGTGATTGACCCCAAAGGAAAGGGGAGTAGGTCATCTCATAAAAAGGCACACACAGAGACATACCGCCGTCTGAGAGATAGTGACGATGATCTCGGATCAAACCAGACCTCATTAAATCAAGCCAACAATCGAGCTCAGGACTCGACGAGACTACACAGCCCACATGAAGATGTTCTCTCCAGTGATGTGGTTCTCAAGGTTAGTCTAGTGTTTAGTTACTCCAGATTCTCTTAACACATCATGAATTCTTGAAGCTGATCTTGAGTGCTGGGTGAGAAAGAATAAAGTTGTCCCAGAATCCCACAAAACTTAGAGTGGATATTATAAAATTTGACGTGATATTAAATGTTGACATATTAGATGTTGACTGAAAACATGCAATACATGGAGCTGGGCCCCCGTCTTACAAAGAGTTGCGATTGTTCCAAATGAATCGCAAGTCCTCCGATCAATCGCAAGTTTGCCGTCTCCTATCTCTTATGTACATAGTTGCGTTTGATATCAACCCTTTGTAAGACGGGGCCCTGAGGTACATAAGCTAACAATGATGACAAATCAGGTCAGTCTGTCCATATGTCGGTTCACATTCCAGACGTGCAAATATGTGTTTTTTCGCTCTCCATTAATAAAAAGACTTATTACCACTTAATACCGGTCTTAATATCCCATTTACTGCATGATAAACAATGCAGAGTGACCTTTGTATTGTTCCTACTATAGTGCAGTTTTAGAACTTGAGCTTTACCTTCATTACTTGCTGCCATGAATAGAAGTAGAAAATATTAGAAAAATTGATCGGTTAACTTTTTTACATCCTCAACAAAATCAGAATGATAAGCAAATTGTGCATTGATTATAGTCAAGATTTAATCATTAAAAGAGTGTCTTTGGAAAGAGGTAGTCATTAACGACTTGTTTTGTACAAAACAATTTTCAAAAGTGTGACACCACAGACTCAGTGGCCCGAATTCACAAAGGAGGTTTGTCGACATATCTCCTTTTGTTTTTTACATACCAAGGTTTGTAAAAACGCGTCGAAACACGTTGTATGACGCACATAAACCTCGGTTTGTCGACAAACCTCCTTTGTGAATTTGGGCCATTATGACAAAGCTTACTTCTCAAGAAATTATATTATGAACTCATTGACACCTCTAGGCCCCGTCTTACAAAGAATTGATATCAATTGCAAAAACTTGCAATTGATTTGGATAAATCATAAATCTTTGTAAGATGGGGCCCTGGTATACTAAATAAAAGAAAAGTCTGCATAACTAACCAACACATACATCTCTTTTACCATCAGGTGACAGATGGAGGCTTTACTTGGGATCATACTTCAACAACTCCTATACTCTCAGATATTCAGCTCGAGCTTCCTGCAGGTACACACACATTTGTTTAAACTTCATAATCAATGTATTTAAAGACAGGTTTGCTAGCAACCAAGGGATTGGAATGAAACATGTTGAAAATATTGTTCTGCGTGTACCAAAAGAAACGTGCCAGATATTCTAATGAATTTTAGAGTAAATGTCTGAAAGAAACACCTATTATATCAAGGCTATCTTTCTAAATCTGTTCTTGCCAGCACAAGTTTTCTGCATGGGGTCTCATAGGTTCGTACAAATTTCCTTCACTCCCACAGTTGTCTGTAGGTGAGCTGAATCATGCTCCAGCGATATTCCCCTCAGTCCCTTTTCATCAGAGTTATAGGGTTACCCTTTGGGTTTACGATTGGAGTTTAGATTGGGAGTTGAGGTAGAATTAATGTTGTGTTATGCCCAATGTGGTAGTCAGGAATTTAATGTTGCAAATTGATAATCAAATTTGCTATTAAAGGCATATGTCATACAATCAACAAAGGAGTTCCTTGAGCCCTACTGAAGTAAATAAGTAATAAACAAGTTATAATGTTTCTCTTGATATCATCGTTTAAGTCTTTATTTGCCATGGATCAAAATCCTAGACCACCATTGTTTGGAGTATAGTTGACATTATGCACTGTCTGTGTGACAAATGTCCTCTGTGGCATCCCCCTGTATTTTCCACTCATTAATCAAAGCCAGTAAAGGGTTAGATATGAAATATATATATTATAATTTATGAAATAATGATTCCTTCCTTTCTGAGTCATGCCCCAATGCGACAATCATGTTCATCGTTATTCAAATCACTGTGCAGGTCAGCTGACCATGATCGTAGGTCAGGTGGGTTCTGGCAAATCTTCATTGCTCTCTGCCATTCTGGGTGAGATGAGTACATTACATGGCGAGGTCAGATGGAATAGGTAAGGACTACACAGTTGAGCTTGCATTGTTGACATGTATTGTCATGATAAATTGAATTCAACCCTATTAGTGGTAAAGTATTTACAACAGACATCTTAAGCCCCTCTAGAGTGTTGGGAACCCCAAATTTGCAAAAATTGGCTGTCAAATTTCACTTAAATTGTATCATAATGTGAAAGAAGATGTCATTTAAGACACACTTCTGCAAAGATTTCATCCAAAAAAAATGTGTTTGAAGACGAATATTGATAAAAGGATACATAATTTGGGTTTTCTGTTGTATGCAGAATTTTTTTCATTTTTCTTGAATATTTGACTTTAACACAAATTTTTTTTTAAATCTTTCCAGAAATGTGTCTTAAATGACATCCTCTTTCACATTGCAAAACAATTTACGTGAAATTTTGCTATCAACATTTTGGAGCTCCTAACACTTTAGAGGGGTTTAAAAATATTTCATGAAACAAGATTTTAGTCACTGTATCCTTTTTCATGGTACATTTCCTACATCAAGGTCTGTATTCTACTGCTGCAGTGAACCCAATCCTAAGTCTGCAATCCGGGAAAGGAAGGAAAATTTAGACGTCATATATGTTTTCTTTGGCCAATTTATGCCTGGCATCGGGCCCAAATTTAAGTAGAATATGGCCCAAGTGTTCCAGGAAATGATTATTTTTATGACCCTAAAATGACATTCTGGTGAAGAGAATTGCACAGTATATGAATTACTTATTTTGCACAGGAGCTCTTTTGTATTTGAGTTAGCAAAATTTAAATTTCCTTATGTCAATTTATTTGTATTCCCATGTTTGTTTTCCCCCAAACTGCTTGAGAACTTGCAGAGCTAGTATGCTCACCACTGCCATTTATCTTTATCTTCACTAGACTGTCAATGTAAGTGTTTCAGACAGGCAGGGGTACATGTGTGTGTCCCAATAAAATCATGTTCTCAAATCATTAGTATGCTATGAAGGTTTGTATTTTTGTAGATTAAAAAGAGTAAGCTTTGATTGCTATGCATGGAATAGTGCTTGTAATCTTTCTATTGTGCAGTAAAACAAATTTGAGACCCTGATCAGAAGTCATGTTATTATCCATGTGTAATTGTTTTTCTTCCAATAGGGAGTTGAGCACCATTGCATATGCAGCACAGAAAGCTTGGTTGATCAACGCAAGCCTGAAGGAAAATATCATCTTTGGAAATCAGTTCTTGCCAGATAGGTATGTGCCTGAAACAGAGTATCACCAGTTAGCATGTAATACAACAGCCATTTGTCCTCTTTATGTCTCTTTAATCCCCCCTTTTTTGTGGAGCTTGAGCAGTCAGGTTAAGAAATCATCCAAAATCACAAAAGATTGTTTGTATTTTTGGTTCGTGCCTTATTTTCATCATGAATGGGGGATATAATGATAGTTTTTTTAAAGGTTTAAAGGTAAAAAGGTAATGTAAATTCATAGCACCATGAATAGACCATGGTATATCATTGATTTTCGTTCCTGTGTAAGTAAGTCTATGTCTATATACTTTTATATATCAATGTTTGATATTGCATAATAAAGGAACTATGTGGAAGGGTACTAAAAAAACACAGCAACAAACCAATTAAAATTAATGGTGGTAAAAAGGTATCTTATGAGCTTGCATGTATATTTTGCTAACTTTGTGCATAGATATGAGAAAGTGATCAAGGCATGCTGTCTTCAACCTGATATTGATATCTTACCTGCTGGAGATAAGACAGAGATTGGAGAGAAAGGGATCAACCTGAGCGGAGGACAGAAGCAGAGGGTCAGTGTAGCCAGGGCAATGTACAGCTTCAACAATGTGGTGATTCTGGTAAGTGATGGCCAGGCTGCAGTAGGTGTAGAGCTGTAACTAGAGGTACTTCAAGTATTAAAGTATCAAGTTTAGATAGCAAAAAGAAAATTGGCATGAAAGGTGTCGATTATAGTCTTACATGTTCTTCTTGTATTAAAAGATATATATGTAAGAGATCATTAGATCGATGATATCCAGTGAATTTTAGTGTAAATATCTGATAAGGATGCTAGATCATGATCTTACAATAATACTACATGAGGCCCCTTCCACCCCTGGGGGTTTCTGCCAACAATCTTGGCGTTTCATGTGGAGATGCCCTGTGTGTGGCATACACACAACCCTCAGGTTTTAAACATGTTTACTATATTTTGGCGTTGTTGAAATTTGTGTACCAGGCCATGTAGATGCAAAGAAGATGTTTTTTGTCTCTCATAATAAGTATTCCTCTTGAAATTGTACATGTATGTGGGTATTGCACAAGAACTTATTATTAAATAAGGCTTGCAATTCAATCTTGTCTGATTTCTATCAAGGTTGTATGATAAAATTGAAGTGAGTAATGTGCATGAAGTACTTACCATGTCTTGCTCTTCATGTGATTTGATTTGTCTTTTATATAGGATGATCCTCTGTCAGCTCTGGATGTTCATGTTGGCAGTGATATGTTCTACAAGGGTATCATGGAGTTCCTGATTGAGAATCAGAGGACAGTGATCCTTGTTACACATCAGATACAGTACCTAGAGCATGCTGATAAGGTAATTTATGTGCCACATTTATATCATAAAGGTGTCTATGAATGCGCTAATGATTGTGCACCTAGTTATCTATTTATTCATTTAAATACACAAAACCCAATCACAATATCAACTCAACTCGATTCTACACTGTCAACTCTAAATCGGGGGATTGTAGTTTCTCTCATTACAGCCCAAAAAGATGGAACACCCTCCTGTCTTTTGTCCTCACTTCCACTTTTGTTAACCCTTCAAAAGAAATTCTTTCAGCAAGTTTTAATAGACAATGTAATAGATGTGGAAATGGGAGAGTAAAGTGTAACTGATTTATTTCATGAAGAGTCTGAATGACTTGAACCATGAATATTATGAAGGAAGATACTTTGTAATGTGCATTGGGAGTGTCTTTTTAGGAGGAGTTAAATCCTAAAGAAGCATGATTAAGAAAAACTCTGGGCCCGCGGTGAGGTATTTATATATTTGTGTCTTCAATTCTATGTTACCTTACTAAAATCCAAAATATCTGATATCGTACAATTCTTAGTTCATTGTTCGTCTTTTCTAGAGTTTGGATCACTTATGAAGATGAAGATGTATATATTATCATAGTTATGTACATGTAATATGTGCTGTGTGATGTTGCTCACAGGTGATATACATGAAAGATGGGTTGATAAGACATCAGGGAACGATGAAAGAGATTGGAGCTAAGGATGCTGGTCTCATGACACTCTGGAACGTGTCAATCAAAGAGATTACTGAATCAGAGCCGGAGTCTGAAGATGAAACAAAGACGGCACAGGAGCGCAAGAAACTCATCAGATCGGTATCTCAAACCGATGAACTCAAGATGAAAGGTAAGACATAAAGAATGCTTTCAAATTAATGTCTGTCTTCATTATTTCAGTTATTCAACTACTTTACCAACTCTCCTCTCCTTCTTCATCCACTTCTATCTTGTCTCTTCCTTCCCCTATTCCTTCCTTTATCTCTCTTTTTATCCACCTTTTCTTCTTCTTTTCCTTACTGCTTCATCCATCTCTCCTTCCCTTTCTTGTTATCTCTCTTCATCTTCCTCCCTATCATTGGCTATGTTTTTGTTGTTGTTGTTCAGTCTTGCTCATTATCTCTCCTATGTTTCTTCTGTGCATCACTCTCTTTATCTGTTCTACATGTATTATCCTAACATTTTTTTTTTGGGGGGGGGGGGTTTGGTTACATAGGCAAGAGTAATAGTATTAACCTGTTAACCTATGATTATTCTTCTTCTTCATTTCTCCGTCTTTCAAAAGTCTGCAGATGTTTATCTTTATACTGGCATACAAGCAAATTGATCCTTGAGAATCTAATGTGAGCAATGTCTCTAAAAGGTACTTGAAGGGAAATCAAACTTTGATTTTAAAAAAAACAACTACTTTAGAAGAAAGAAGAAAGATGAGAGAAGCATACTGGTGAAAGTTTGAATGAAATTTAAACAAATAAGAAATTATACATTTTTGAAAGTTGCATTCACTATGAGTTTGGGCTCTTCAAATTTACTGAATCAGTATAAATGTCTCTTTCCCATTTGTTCCAACACATACAATTAGTAAAATTTCAAATTCTCAAAAATGTATGACTCAAGTTGGTCTTTTCTTTTTAGAGGACTTATATAATATATTTTCCATACTATATTTTGAGTAGTACCCCAAGGGTGAAGGCACTTGGGGGGAAAAACAAAAACTAATGACAATTTTGTACACAACAAATAGGAGAGGAATCCGTAACTACGTCACAAAATTGCCAATTTGAGATTTGCAAAGTCTTGATGCTCTCACATTTCAAATATTGATTACTCTCTTGTTATTGGTCCTATTTATTTCAAACTTCCACCATTCTGTTTCTCTGATTTAATGATGTCATTCAAATGAACTTACTACAAGGGTTTGGATTGCCCTCCAGGTATACAAATCAAGTTTATCATATCTTTAATACAATGTACCTCATATATTGGTTTACTCTGGCATCAATCTCAATTACTAGTGTTTACGGCTATTATTTGCTTGTGTTTGAATAGCATGGGATGAAAACCACATTTTCTTGACTCCATTCTTTGTGTGTAGAGGCTGGTAAAGAGAAGGATTCCGGCAAGATCATTGGAAAGGAGGAGCGTATGTTGGGTTCAGTATCCATGAAGTATTACTGGTACTACATACAAGCCTTTGGTCCTTTCATCTTCGTCATGGTCTTCATCATGGCTATAGCTCAGAATGCTGCACAGGCTGCTACAAACTTCTGGCTTTCTGAATGGTCAGATGCAGGAGCTAATCTCACTGCAAACGTTACCAAGGTAGGTACATGTATGTATGTATGCATGGTTGGGTGGGTCTAGATTTGCCACACACATGTTAGTCAGTTCATTTTCTTTGAATGTCCATTACATGCAAATACAAATATTTGAGCTAATTGATGTTTTTATTATGCCAGTTATGATGATGTTGGTGGTGATCTTCTTATTCTTCTTGATTCACCTTCACTATTGGGTGCAAGGGTTTGGTATGGGCAGGCCAGGAGATGTTTCATAGTCTGCTCCTCTCTACAAAGGCAGATGGTTCTTACTATACCCTGACTTTACTAGGTTGGTTTTGCAACGACCAACAGCAGCTCTTAAATGGTTGAGACAAGACTAGAAGGGCCATGCATGCCTCGATGGAGTCATGGGGAAGGTTTCCTTAGGGCTGATGGACATTGTATGCTGGGCAAGATGTTGGTGGTGATGATGATGGTGAGGAGGGTGATGAAGACAACTCTTTGTTCTATACTTTGTCCTTCAGGGAGAGTGTGTTTGGCTATCTTAAAGGTTCTGAATTGCTAAAAACTTGCCCACAGGTCAGCTTTTATTCTTCTTTTCCAATTTTAGGGAAACCCTGGATCCACCTCTATGATGGTGATTGTGCTGGTGATAATAGCGATGTGGAGATAGTGATAGAGACAATAATTATAATGATAATGATGAAAATGAAGGGGGAGATGTTCTGACGATGAGGAGGATTGTGTTCATGATAATAAGGAAGGAAAAAAAGAAAATGGAAAGTAAAGGATGGAAATCTGCACCTTTTATAATGTCTTCCATAAAACAACACTCATCATTCAAATTTAATCTTTATATTTCTCTGCAGGAAGAATCCCAGGCAATTCTTGACAAGTACCTGGGAGGTTATGCTGGCTTAAGTGTTGCTAATATCGTGATTGGTCTGATCTGGACCACTATACTCCTCATCAATGCCCTCTACACAGCCCGTAGTGTTCATAATGTCATGCTGGAAAGAGTCATACATGCACCCCTACGGTAAGATAATCACCCAAAGATTGCCACATGGCTTGAAATGAGTTCCCTTTAATTTCTTCAGACAATTTCAATACTGTTTTGCCAAATCGGATGAAATTTGCCTAGATTGGTCATATTTTATTTTTCTTAAAACCACCTGATATGTATGATATTTAGATGTTAGTTTTATAAAAGATATGTTTTATTTAGCATGTTTATGTAAGATTCACAAATCTACATGAAGGATTTTCAAGGGAATTTAAGGATGTTCTAGTGAATGAATTCAAACTTCATTGTTACAAACAAATCTTGTTATGATGAAATAATTGAAATACAGGCATGATACTGTGCTCTTTTTGTTTTACATTCCACTTCAAACAAAGTTTTGTGTATGGTACCAGTTTTTCCTTTATGATGTGTATTGGTATTATTTTCTGTTGATTCTAGATTCTTTGATACGACTCCCATTGGAAGAGTGTTGAATCGGTTTGCAGCAGACATACAAGTCATTGATCAGGTAAGTAGTTTAGATTAATGGAAAGTGCTATGTTGATCAAGGATCAACATTTTCCCATAATTTGATTTGATATCAGGTTGTTTATAACATGCATGAGTTTCGGCAGCCATATTGTTACCTCAGCTTGCAAACGTACACTTTCTACACAAATATAGCAACACAATAAAAGTTTCATGCCTTCAAGCCAGATTATAGGACGTGTATATCGAGTCTTTGATCCTGTACATTTTCATTCAAATTGAAAAAAGAAATAACTTCAGAAGTTATTCAGGCTACATTACTTTCCTTGAGGTCATAACTCTTGATCTCCTTGAGGTAAAGCAGGAAGATATTATTCATATCAGTAGTTTCAAGCATCTTCCTACAGATGTGATCTGTTGACAGTCTGTTTTGGAACCAAATCTTTTTTCTTTCAGAGGATGGGTCAGCTGTTTGTCCAAGGGATGAAGTTTACTCTGGCGGCTATTGCAGGTGTCATAGTAAATACGGTCATATCCTGGTACTTTGTTGTGGCTATCTTACCAGTAGCTGTCTTCTATGTGCTTCTCATGAAGCTCTTCATCAAAACATCAAGGTAAAGATGATGAGAATGATTACTTGGATGATTATGGTGTAATATCAATGATGATGATGATGATGGTATAGTATTGAAATGATGATGAAGATGATGTAGTGAAATGATGATGAAGATGATGTAGTGAAATGATGATGAAGATGATGTAGTGAAATGATGATGATGATGGTGTAGTGAAAGTGATGATGAACAGATGAAGATGATGGCGATACAGATAGTGGTATAGAAATGATGATGATGATGATCAATATGTTTTAGATAGTATAGTGTTGAAATGTTGATGATGATCAGATGAAGATGATGATGTTAGTGATAAAGATAGTGGTATAGAGATGATGATGATCAATAAGTCTAAGAGGGCACAGTGTTTGAGGGTGTTAAGATCATGATGATGTAGTGATGTGGAGGATGATAATACTAGTCAGACATCTTTATGTTTAAAGGATTTGTGGATATTTGGAGGTCATTTGTACAAATACTATCTCTGAAGTGGCTTATTGACATTGTATTGTAAGTGAATCATGTATTGTAAGTTTTCATAGATGTCAAAGAACACTGTGTATATAAATTAATTATGGCTCATAACTTTTGTAAAAACTTAAATGTTGTATGATCAAGGTAAATTATTGAAATGTATTTACATTTCTAATGACAGAGAGCTGCAGAGACTTGAAAGCATTAGTCGCTCACCGATCTTTGCTTACTTCTCGGAGACTCTTGGAGGTTTACCTACCATCAGGGCTTACAGGTAAAAAACAATTTTAATTTTTTTTTTTTTTAAAACCTTTCCTGGATGACAGGTTCTTCTATGTAAAAGTAAAATTAGGAAATAGGTGAATAAACGAGAATTTATGATGTACATTGTAAATTACAGAAATCTAAAGTTGGCAAGTTGCTCATGTAATTTTGATATAAAGCTTTAAATTTTGGTGGTTTTCCACTCAAAATCTCCCCTGTAATTCATTTTTTTTAAATCTTTCAGAATACTTATACTCATCATATGAGGATAATAAGGAACACATATAAAACACAGATATAGGGAAAGGTGTAAAGAAAATGTTTATTTTGTGATAAGTGAAACAAAATTATGAACTTCATGAAAGTTGTGTTGTTGGTAATGGATAATAAGATAAAAATAAAACATTTTGTCATTGTTGTTTACTTTAATTTTAGTAATGTATTTTGTTTGTCTTGCAGCCTGAATAGCCGATTTCAGAGGAATATTTTGAGTAAGATAGAGACCAATAACACAGCGTTCATATATCTCCAGACTGGGAACAGATGGTTGGGTGTAAGACTGGTAAGTGTTTTCCTTTTACTTTAGCTTTCCGATTATTAAGCAAACTTGGTGTTTGAAAGTCCATTCAATCACTATTTCTGTAATTGTGCGTGTAATGTTGATTGGATGTCTTCAGGCCTTGATTCTTAAATCTGGGCTTTCTTAAAATCAAGGAATGTTAATGTTTGTGAGATGTTCATGTATCTTTGTCTCATGATACTACTACTAATGATAACATATCAGGTTTGCAAGGCGCCAAATCCACTTGAAATCAAATGCTCAAGATGCAGTCGTCCAAAATAAGAAATCACATAAAAGCATCTGTATTATACACGAAAGAACAACAGGGGTAATGTAGAACATACACAACTAAAAGAGGACAATTAATTATATGCCAGATCAAACAGATCAATGTTAAGACTGTTCATTAACACTTTAACTGATCTGAATTGATTGTACTTTAGTTGTCATGCTTACATATTATACATGTAGAGCATTGTGAAGATTAAAAAGTTCTTAGTTCAAAACCTGTGATGTTGAAAGATGTTTGTACTTATTATTTGCTTTGATTGAATTCCATTCTATGTTTATTTTTCTTAATGTTTCAGATAGAAACCGTGATATACCTCTGTAATATATTTTATCATTCCTTTATTTAAAGGATACCATTGGAGCTATTGTTGTCTTCTTAGCTGGTATGTCCAGTCTTGGAGCTTCAGCACTTGATAAATCGTTTGGACCTAGTCTTGTTGGATTGTCTATTACCTATGCCATGTCTGTAAGTAGTATTGTCATCTTCTGCATCTAATGTATGGACTATATGCAGCATTAGGATTTTTCAAACGTACAGTTGGTGTCTAATTAATGAGGTAGAGTCTAATTAATGAAATATTAGACAGGGCTGTATGCTAACAGGTTCCTGGGACACATAGGCACCCAAAATCCAAGTCTGCCTGGATCCCATTATTTCAGATCTTTTCCATAGGGCTCATGCATGCAGACTCTAAATTATTAATAATTTCTATATGCAGTAGCGAGAATTAAAATATCCTGGTCATGAGATCATGTGTTGTTATTGTTGTTTGTAATCCATGTCATATGTTTACACTGTACATGTTCATTTGATGTAAACAACTTTGCAGGGCCTGTACCTTAAATCCAGCAAATAAACATGATGATATTCGATATATTTCATCCTAACTCATGACTCGATACTCTCAGTGCCATTTTGCCTTTCAAAGCAGATGTAATGCAGTGATCTTATCATCTTGTTGCTAGATTGCTGGATTGTTGAACTGGGTGATACGATGTGCTGCTGATTTAGAGATGGCCATGAATGCAGTAGAGAGGATTAATTTCTATTCAGAGGTGGACATAGAGGACTATGATGGTAAAATACAGCATAAATTGTTTCCCTTTTTGTTTGTTTCCTTTCTATCTTTAGTTCTGCATGTTTTAAACTGCAATTTCTAAATAGTTAATTTCTCTGCAATATTTTTCCTCTAGTGCATGTAATTATTGTTGCTAACTGAATGATGATAATTCTATAGAATCATTATTGATGTTTGTCATGACGGTTATCAGTTTTTGAGCGTCAAGTAACTCCTGGCTGGAATGCTCCCCAGGGAGTGGAGATTGTGCACACAGTGTGGGCAAGCACTGAATCCAATGACCGAGGTAATAGTATACATGTATCTATAAAGCGCTTTGTATTACTTGTATTAAACGCTATATAAGCGGAATATTATTATTATTATTATCATTCTTAACTCACATACTAGGTTCTGTAATACCCCCTGCAATATGGCCAGAGGATGGACACATAGTGTTTGATAGCGTCTCAGCTCGCTATGCTAAGGACCTGGATCCTGTTCTTAAGAAGGTCTCGGTGCATTTCAAAGCTGGTGAAAAGGTGAGATCCTTCTGTCAAATTATGTCAAATATCACACATTCAGAGAAATAAGATTCCCTGGCCAGTATTAAACCTGCCTGTTGAAGGAGGTGTAAGGGTTCAATTCCTTGATAATAACAATCTGCCGTTCTTGTATAGCTCAATCCTACCAGGTACCCACTTACTACACCTGAGTCGAGTGTGGAAATGTATATTTTTAAAATGTCTTGCACGTCCTGAGGCTTTTATCCATTAGACCACAATACCTTCGAAAGCAGATGACTAAATCCTAAATTGTGTGTATACAAGTTATGCGTTTATTGATTGATTGCGGTTTTCTGATTCTTTTGTTTTTTAGACTTCGAGATGAAAAGCAGTAGTATGTCTATATTTAAACTTTCTTTCAATTATTAATTGCAAGCTTTTATCGTTTCTTCATTTACATTTCTCTCATGTTCACCTGCTATCTTTAATACAGATTGGAATATGCGGAAGGACTGGCAGTGGAAAGTCTTCTCTTACTCTCACTCTGTTCCGTATCATTGATATGTTTCATGGTAAGAGATCCCTCTTTAATGATTACACTGATTTGTGAGAGGGGTGAATACTAAATGAATAATAATGAATGATAATGAATAATGCCTGAGGCTAAATTTGTACATGTGTTGTATTTTTCAATAATCCACCCCCTTTTTTCGTTCTCCTGACCAGATTACAATATAACAAGAGCCTGAAATTATGCTATGAAATATGCAAAGATATGTATGTAAATAACTATACAAATAAGTGGCTCTTGAACAAAGTTTTCCATCCACATTTTCTTTTCTTTCTTTTAATAAAATTCTTGAATTACATTTGTTCTTACTGTTCAAAACATACACAAATACTCCTTCCACTACAGACGAGCTATCATAAGAAATTTTTCTGGAAATAGGTTAAGAAAACTGTAAGTATTTATGTTTCTCAGATTAACACAAACTTACTCACATCATCTTCAATAAAAACCACAACTCCCATTTGCACATAGTGACCTGTGTTGAGTACATGGTGTCGGCCTACTTACCCTGATTTTCTTATCTTTCAATGCTCGTTACTCAGCCACTATACATTTTCCACCAAAAATATTAGGCACATGTCATTTATTTGTAATCTTGAACATTTAGTGTAAGTTTCATTGGACTATGTAGAGGTGTCGTGGTCGAGTGGATATGTCACCGGACTGTGGATCACAAGGTCCGCGGCTCAAGTCCCACCACGTCACTAATGTCCTTTGGCAAGACATTGATCTACATTTGCCACTCTCTCCACCCAGGTGTTAAAATGGGTACCCGGTAGGATGCGAAAGTTAATGTGGTTGGATTAGCAAATAGCGCTTGTAAAATGGCGACTGGCTGGAATACTCCCCAGGGAGTGGAAAATGTGCATACATTGTGTTGCGGGTAAGCCTTAATCCGATGACTGGGGTAATAATATGTTCCGCACCTAGAAACAAAGTATTAGGCGCATTATAAATGTGAGCTATTATTATTATTATTATGTGAGAATATATTTTCTATATTTACCAGAACTCAAGTTTATCTTGAAATTTACATTTTTTGTTGTTTATTGAAATGCAACGTATTTCAAAACTCATCAGGAGCTGAACCAAAGAGAGTGACAAATTTATCTAAGTATATGCATTTGCCATTATTTCCGGTGAGCACAAGCTCACAAATTGTAATATGTAGGATATAGGAATGATAATGCCCTTGTATCTAAAGGGTTATGGTGCCTTTCACTTTTAACTGTTTTATTCGTAAAATATCACTCTGCCTTCAAAGCAAGTGCTGGTGCTGGTTCTGCTTTCTTCAATTAGTTTATTAGCACATTTGTTCCTGACATTCATTTGTTGAATGTTTGGTAAGGAAAAACGTGCCGGCATCAGAAGGTTGATATTTCTTATTTTTGCTGTTTCTCAGGTGAAATTGTGATTGATGGGATCAACATCACTAGACTACCACTGAAAGAGCTGAGGACACGTCTGGCTATCATTCCTCAAGACCCGGTATTATTTACTGGTACTATCAGGTAAGACCTTGAGTGACCCAAAACATTGTTACCATTAAAAACACCTTACTACCGGTACCCTAAAAGTCAGGGGGAAAAGAAAATAATTAGTAATTCAACTCTTGGAATCCATGCACTTTCCTTTTATTCTGCATGAAAATCTGGAAATCTTTGACTATACCTTAAAGTAACTCGGTAACATTGCCTCAGATTCTGAAACAAAATCCTGGATTTAGCACGTGCTGCAATCATAATTATAAACCTTCAGGTCAGTCAGGAATCCCATGACTTTTATAAACTCATTGCCTGTCTGATTATCAAGATATTTATGATTGGAAATCAAAATGTCATTCTTCGTTTGCCTAACGGTTTGTATAACACTACAGTCTATTGGGAAAAAATGAGTATGGTAAAACCGGTCACTTAAAGATTTTCACTTTATTGAGGCACTTCATGATCATTTTGAAGTGCAATTTTTTTTTAGGGCTTCAATATTACACCATATCACATACACTGATAACACGTAGGGCCATGCATCTCAGATTTAAAATTGTTAAACAATGCCTTTAAACTAATCTCTCTACATGTCCATTGGTTGTTGATGCAGGTTTAACCTCGATCCTATGGGAGACAGGACCGATGATGAGATCTGGCAATCTTTGGAGATTGCTCAACTCAAGACTGTAGTGACAGAACTGAATCTAGGGTTAGGTGAGTCATCTGTTTATCCAAATAGTAATTTACGGACAGACTAGGGTGGTGTTTCACAAAGACTTAGATCAACTTTAAGTTGGACTTAACTATGGCAGGCCATTCATGCAACTGTTTGCTCCCACCATTTACTGGCATTGGTCTCTCAAGGGACATACAAATCATGGTCACAATTCTACAAAATTTACATTTTTTGATAGTTCATTATTGAAGAAAAAAGTAATATCTAAAGATCATAATGGTGAGAGAAAACAGTGGCATAAACGGCCTGCCATAGTTAAGTCCAACTTAAAGTCGATCTTAGTCTTTGTGAAATACTCCCCAGAAACTAGAAATGTTACATGCTGTGCAATATATATATATGTATCCCGCACCATCATGTAGTATCATCAAATGCTTTTTTACCGATGCCAGATGCTGTTCATGTAGGAGTAGCAGGAGCTTGCTTTAATGAATGTGTGTGATCTTTGTCAGTTATGCTTTGCTTTTTCTGGAGGTTAAGATTTCTCTGACTCTTATTGATGATCAAGATACTTGTCAATCTGTGTATAGAATGAATCTAGGTTGATTGTCATTGATTGCTCTTTGACATCACATGGTTCTACTTGAAATTCCTCAGTGGATGAGAGTTTTAGTGGTGAATAAAAATTTTGTATGCATTTAGCAGCATTCCCTATACTGGCTATTTTCAGTAGCACTGAATGTTCCTGCAGCACATTGCATTCCATATTGGCCCCATTAGTGAGAATCATTAGAAGAGAAGTAAAGCTCAAACTTGTTGAGCCAATTAGAACTAAATTTTAGCTAGACACACTCTGAGCACAACCAATTTGACTGAATGCGCCTAGCAGGCAGCCGTCTCTGTTTTTGCTCTGAATTTTACCGTGTTTTACTGATAATCTGAGTGTATGTTGTTTTATTGTTGATCAACTGTCATCTTATGTACTTGTGACACTGCATGACATTTTTGAGGTGATGTATTGATATATAAGATACTGGAAACTGTTTTTCTAAATTTTGATTCAACGGATGTGTACACAGTACATGCAAGTAAAGCCATTTTACACTGGGCTGTTACACATGTACTATACTGCATGGATGTGTGAACGTCGTTCGTGTGTGACTGATTTGCCTATCCGTGGTGTGACATTCATCTACATACAATGAATAGTCTTGATACGCACTGATGGATACTTACAAAGTATACGTTCTTTTCTACATTGCCCTATGTATAATTATCGGCCTCTGTGGACATTTGAGTTACTCTAAACATGAAACTGCGTTTGTTCCTGTTCGTGTTCCTAGCCGAGCTCATAAACAGCTTCATCGTAGCGGATATCACAAAACACCAATTAAGTATTATGCTAATGCAAGTGCAACTTTCACTTTACCTATCATTTGTTGCGGTGATGTGGAATCTAACCCGGGTCCGTTCGAGTTGACATTATGCAATACAAATAAACGATATAAATATACGCGAGGTGAATTGGTTAATATTAACTCAAATTCTTGTGGGAAAAGCTTACAACTACCAGTCCAGACATGGAAAACAATATCAGAGCTTGAAATTGGAAAAGAGTTTAAAACCCGTCGCGGCTGCAGAGCTGGTGTTCGAAAATTGAAGCATTTCAAGCATCCCATTCCGATTATTCTACCTACGGCCCGTACCAAGCTCCCTAAGAAATACCCTAGGTTCCCTAGCCGAAGATGCTTGACTTCTGTCCCAGTCGCCCCTCAGTCTGGGTGCGATTTGCCTTCTTTTCTTTTAAGCAATGTCAGATCAGCATGCAATAAGTTTGATGAGCTATCAGCTGTCATCTTGTATCTTCATGTAGACATTGCAGCTATTACCGAGACCTGGTTTAGGAATGACTGCCCACTCGATAACTTCTCTATACCAGGTTATTATCTCTGCACTAAATCACGTACTAATCGTATAGGTGGTGGAGTAGCTATCTACGTGAGAGAATTTTTTAATCCTTCTCCAGCCGATGTCCAAGTCCCTATAAACCTTGAAGTGACTTGGGTGAAGATACGCCCTCCTCGTCTTCCAAGATCCATCTCCTGCATTTACTGTGCAGTCGTATATTACCCTCAGCCTGATGTTGAACTTGAGACAGAACTCATAGATCATTTGGAAACAACTATTGATGTTATATTAACTAATCATACGGATGCAGGTTTTGTAATATTGGGAGATTTTAATCGAATGAATATTGATCTGGAGCTTTTAACCCACTCATTTCGTCAAGTCGTTGATTGCCCTACTAGAGGGGCTCACATTTTAGATAAGATTATCACTAATATTCATCAGTTTTATGATAAACCACAGATTTGTTCTCCTATTGGAATGTCTGACCACAATTCAATTATGTGGTTTCCTCTTAAAATCAAACCTAAATTACCAAATACTACTCGTTATGTATTCAACAGACCCATGACAGATAGTGCAATAAGGGCGTTTGGACAGTGGATATCTTCTTATGATTGGCCAGAAGTGACTCAAGATGTTGATGTAAATGTTCGATGTGGTTCTTTTTATAGTACTTTAAATAATGCAATTAACATTTATTTTCCAGTTCGTAAGGTATTATTGCACTTTAGAGATAAGCCCTGGATGACAGGTGAAATTAAATCTCTGATTCATAAGAGACAAATTGCATTTCATCAGGGTAAGGGAATTTTGTGGAAACGTTTAAGAAACAAAGTAAATTCATCAATTCAGAAAGCAAAAGTTAAATATTACAGGTCACGTATTCAGAAACTTAAGAAAAGTAATCCTTCACGATGGTATCAAGAAATACGCAACCTCACAAAGGGAAAGTCGTCAATCACTCAATATCCCAGTTGATGGTGTTGATCCTAGTGAGAGAGATAAAATTGTGAATGCGATAAACGAACATCTCATATCTGTCTCTTCTGATTTACAACCACTAAATTTAGCAGCTTTACCTGCATACTTACCTTCTAGAAGTTTACCTGAGGTATATCCTTGGCAGGTTAATAAAATTCTTTCTAAAATCAAATGCTCGACGGCGAATGGCCCAGATAATATTTCAGCATGCCTAATCCGTCTTTTTTCTGTTGAATTCTCGGGACCTTTAACCTACATAATTAATGCTTCTTTTAGTCAAGGAAAAGTTCCGGCCTTCTGGAAATGTGCTATTGTAGTACCGATCCCAAAGGTGAATCCTGCACGAATTGACAAACTCAGACCTATATCATTAACAGACCACTTTGCTAAAGTCATTGAAGGTTTCATCACAAAGTGGATGTATCAGGACATTGCCCAACATATTGACCCCTGTCAGTTTGGAAACCAGAAATGTTTATCAACCTTACACTGTTTGATTAATATTCTTCATTATGTTTTTTTAAATGCTGAGGTACCAAAAACTTCATCGACGATACTTCTCACAGATTTTCAAAAAGCGTTAAATAGAATAGATCATACAGTTGCCATCAAAAAGTTAATTGAAATCGGTGTACGACCAGCGGTAGTTTACTGGATATCTGATTTTCTTTCTGAACGTAAACAAAGAGTTCGCTATCACAGCGATCTCTCAGAATGGTGTCAAATAAATGCAGGTGTGCCCCAGGGTACGAAACTTGGGCCCCTAATTTTTCTTGTGATGATAAATGATTTCAAATCTTCTGAAAGTATACATATGTTTAAGTATGTCGATGATCTAACCCTAGTTGAGTGTCGTAACACAAACCAAATTTCAAACATGCAAGAAGCTGTAGAATGTCTATCTTTGTGGGCTGATATTAATAAAATGCAATTGAATCCTACAAAGTGTATTAAAATGGACATTTGTTTTTCAAGAGTACCATTCAATCAGTCTTCCATTATTCTCGAAAATTGTGTTCTTTTAACTGTTTCACAGGTGAAATTACTTGGTGTCACGATACAAAACGACTTGAAGTGGGAAGCCCATGTCAGAGATATTGAAAAAAGAGCGAATGCGAAACTATATATGCACCGTTCTTTGGGGAAGTTCGGTCTTTCACATAAAGATCTGATTACTATTTTTATTGGCTATATTCGCCCAATCCTTGAATATGCTACTCAAGTTTGGAGCGGAGGTCTCACTAGTGCACAAAAACAACGCATAGAAAAATTACAAAAACGTGCATTGATGATTATCTTTGGAAAGGATTATCATAGTTACGCAAACGCTCTTACTAAATCGAAATTACAAACATTGGAAAGTCGTCGAAATGACTTATGTGTTACCTTCTTTTAAAAAACTCTTTCATGCACAGACCAGTTCAAATAATTTATACCCCAAAGAGCACACAATAGAACTTTGCGAAGAACTAACAAGATCCCTGAACCCAGGTGCAAAACTAAACGTATGCAGAATAGCCCAATCCCAGATTTGATCCGTTTGTATCACAAAAGTTTTTTATGATTGTATTTAATATACTCTGAAAAAAATTACAATTTCATATTCCTTAGTATATAATTAATTCATAAATTTGAGGTCTGATTTTTTTAGTCAAGTTAGTCAATGTATTTTTTATGACATGAAGAATGCGATGCATATCTATATTTATATCTTAATATCTCTAATGTTCACCTTATAATATTCATATTTGTCTTGCAATGTATCTTTGTATTTTATCAACATGTACATAATTGTTTTCCCTCTCTGTCCATCTGTCCCCTTTCTCCCCTCTCTCTCTCTCTCTCTCTCTCTCTCTCTCTCTCTTTCTCTTTCTCTTTCTCTTTCTCTTTCTTTCTCTTTCTCTCTCTCCTGCTTTCCCATCTCTCTTTCTTTGTAACTCAAATTTTTAAATTGAAATATTGTATAAGATTAATGGTATATAGTATATACACGCTCTTCATAATTATGTACATTGTAGTGTGACATCTTGAAATGTATACTTGCTTTTTTCCAGCAATTTACTCATGTGCAATTCAGTTACTTTTTACTGTGATATCACTTGAAATGTATAATTGTCTTCACCATCAATGTTTTATTCATGCACAATTCAGTTACTTGTAACTGCGATACATTGAAATGAATCAATAAATACCATTTATCTATCTATCTATCTATCTATCTATCTAGATACTGTTCAAAAACAAGATATTTGATCTTTATCCAGAGGTCAAATTACACAAACTGAAAAGTTCCTATATCTGCACTATTGAACTTTTGAATAACTTATTTTCTCAAAATATTTGATAAGAAGTACATTGATGAAGTATAATTGATATCAAGTTTTTGCAGGTTAAAAAAAGTACAGAATGAGCTACTTTTACCTTTAGTATGTTCTATCAAATACTGAATTACCGTGTGCACTCTTTGTGAGAAAAATTATGGGTAGGAGCCAGTAGTTTTCAATTTTTTCTTATTTCCATGATTCTCTTTATTATACTAGACTCGAACATCTCTGAAGGAGGTGAGAACTTCAGCGTTGGTCAGAGACAGCTCTTCTGCCTAGCGAGGGCTTTCCTTCGTAAGACAAAGATTCTAGTGATGGATGAAGCTACTGCTTCCATTGACTTTGAAACAGTAAGTAAAGTTGTTACTTTCATCCTCTTCAAATATCTTTTCCAATATCATGCATCTCTTGTAATGTTTTTAATTGTTACCAATCAATCTCATTAAATGAATTTACACAGTACCGACCACTTTGATCATTTCGATTAATGGCTAGAATCTTGCGGCTGCGCTACACTTTTTGCAAGATGTCGAATCACAAGCTGTAAAATTGGCCTGTTGCGGCTTGCCGGTGGAGGCGCTGTTCATTATGAATCCACCCTATTTTCATATTGTACCATAATGTACCACTATTGTACCATAATTTAGCCAAATTAATACATTGTATATATATATTTACAGCACAAATGTCCACCTATTCAGTTACCTTTTCCTATGTTAAAGGGACTCTGAATGTTGGGGTTCCGTGCTGGCACAAAATTCTCAAAAATGTTTAAAATTTCAGTTTTAAATGTTACTATTGTGAAGAGAAATGGCAAGGTCATGTATTGGTAAAAGCGACTCGAGAGGTAGACTTCTCAGCTCACTCATTAGCACACACATACATATGAAACCAACATTCAACCTGGGTTCTATGCACATGGCTTTGTTATATCAATTTTGTGATACTCTACTATTCACACACAGAACACCTACAATATAGTGGAGTTTTCTGTGATTGATTTAACTGGTATGTGTAATTGCAATGGACAAATTATGGGTGGGGGGGGGGGGGGAGGCAATTAATTCCTTGTAATATTTTCAACTGAGGGAGTATCAAGAAAAAATCTCATTTAAAAGGATTTTTTTCTTTTTATTGTTATACCAGCACTAATTTTCACTTTATGTACATGTATTTGTACAATGCAAAATAATTTCTTTTGATTTTTGTTCTTATTAGGATCACATTCTGCAGGAAGTTGTTGCGACTGCCTTCCAAGACAGAACAGTTCTTACCATAGCAGTAAGTAGGACCTTATATTCCTTGTCTTTTTTCTTCATTACTCTTCTCTTTATTCTCTATTTTCTCTCACACAAACTATCCATCTATCTCGCTCTCCCTGTCAAATTTCAATGTTCCTTTATGTCTTTTAAAGCCCCTCTGCACAAGTTTAGACAGAGGGGATTAGACCTCCCTGCAAGGTCACTGACAGGTGGTTATCTCATCAAATCAGCTCTCAATTAACATAAGAAAAAGAGGATCATGGAGGACCAACAGGCACTGATTAGGCATTGTTTGCTATAAAGAGGGCGCAAGTAGCTATAAGTAGTGCAGTGGGGCTTTAAACAAACTATCAATCCATTTCAGGTATCTAGTTTTTTAAGTACCAGTCAGGCAGACCCCTGTATTTGTAACATTAACATTTGTAACATTCATATCATTAGGCCTCTCAACCAGGGTTATCGTGAAAGCATCCTTTTTTATTGCTCCATGTATTACATCTTGGTTCATGTCACTTGCACTGTTAAACCTTGGACATTTCTTGATAATTATTACAAGTACATTTGCAAGTCTTTCATTGAACCTTATTTGAATTCTCACTCTCAGGAATTTTTCCTCTAAACTTAAAGCTACAGTTGAGTTCTGCCATGGTCATTTGATTGCATTGTGAAAGAAACGGTGTGGAATTAATCAGAAAAAGTTGATCACATAGCATATTGGTATTGGTGTGTACTGCAAGATTCTGGAGTCATCAAAATGATAAAAAAATTGGCCCAGTCTTTGTAAAGTAACAAGCACTGTACACAGAAAGATGCATATGGGACTACACAAACATGTGGCATAATGCTTTTCAGGGAAGTTTTTCTTTGATGTTTTTCCACACTTGCATAATAACAATGATAACGCTCACAAAGTATTTTTCACCTCTCCTCAGAACTCAACCTTCTCTTTAATCATGCTTTCAAATCTTAAACTGAATCATACTTTTTGTTTTGTTAATAGCATCGTGTGGCAACAATCATGGACTCTGACCGAATCCTGGTCCTATCAGAGGGTGTGATAGAGGAGTATGGAACACCCGAGGCTCTACTGGCCAAGGAAAATGGAATCTTTGCTTCCCTGGTCGCGAGTGGCAAATAAATCCTCCACTAGCTCCCTCGAAAGACATAAATATGATGTTCCATAATGTAGTGTATGATATCATGCTGCCAATTTAAAGAGTAAATTTTTGTAATGATTAAATCATTCTACATGTATTGTTATATAATAATCTCAAGATCACATTAGGTCAAATATAATATCTGAATGCATTCTGTATTTCAATGATATGTTATTTCAGTGAACCTTGCTATAAATAAGTGAGAGTACAACTGGCAATTCTTTGATATGTGTGGGATATTTTTGTTCACATGATAGGAATAAATGTATTGCTTTTTTTTTCTTTTCTTTTTTTCATTCTGCTTTAAGTGGATAACCTTTCCACATGTTCTGAATTTAAAAAAAAATATGTTGTTTTACAAGAAAATATTGTTACAAATGAACGAGTTTTCATGTGGATTGTGAATAGGAAATCTTATGAGATGTTGCAAATGTCCCGATGACCGCTTTCTTATATTGAATTATCTATTTTTAGTGGACCTCCAATATCAGAAGTCGAACTAACCCTTTTTCAGAACTGATTTACATTAATAAGGAGACTTGAAACTAGTTCTCTATTCACTATGAGAATTAAGCAAGGAGAGTCATGTAGCTTGTTAAATCTTTGTATGCTGTCTGTAGCAGCATTTTAGCTTTCTGTAGCTGAAGGATTATTATAAGTAGTACATAGTGCCCAAGTTCAATGAATGGAAACTTAATTAACACATAGTTTAATATTCATCAGCTACATATTCACACATAGAAACTTGTACATGTATATTACGTACTATCAACCTTTAAAAATGCCCCAGTGATAGGGATCATATTATTGATGATGATGATGGTGAAATTCATGATTTTGATTATGGAAATGATGATAATAGATCTATACAGTGCGTCCCAAAACAAACTTTACACTTTTGTAATGCCTGCCGAATAAAAAAACATGATTCTGGGGCGAAAGCTCATAAACTCAACTTTCATATGACACACAAAAGTCCGAAAATAATACATGCTTGGGTGAGCACTGCTCACTTTTGTAAAGGGTATGAAAATTAGGTTGCGCAGGAATGAGCCTTCCAATTTGTGAGAGGTAAAATCCTTTGGAGCTCACCCTCAATGTTGTAAGCTTTTTTACCTCTCACAAATAGGAAGGCTAATTCCTGCGCAACCTAATTTTCATACCCTTTACAAAAGTGAGCAGTGCTCACCCAAGCATGAATCGTTTTCGGACTTTTGGGTGTCATATGAAAGTTGAGTTTATGAGCTTTCGCCCCAGAATCATATATTTTTTTTATTCGGCAGCCATTACAAAAGTGTATAGTGTGTTTTGGGACGCACTGTATAAATGGTTGGATTTAATAGATTGTAGTTCATTAACACACTTTTGAAGTGTATGTTACTTGGCAGCTTTAAAATCTGATGATGATGATGGTAATAACGGTTATGATGATAATGATTATGACAATGATGGTGATTATGATGATACTAGAAGTGATGATAATAATTATTAATGTTTTGAAATAAATTACAGTACCGGTACATTAAAACACTGGTAAAGTGACTGTTATTCTTTAGCTTTCAAAGCTGCATCCATGTAATGCTTGTATATATTTTTCTTCTTGTACTTGAACAAATTATATTCCATTTATTACCGGTATGCTAATTCTTTCCTATTCAAATAGTTGGAGTTGGGCAAATTATATATCATAGAAGTAGTTCAAGTTGTGCCAATTATATTTAATTGAAATAGTTCGAATCAACTCAGTGGTGCCTGTGAAAACAAATAATGGAATATACCTTGATGAATCCGGAATATCTGGAAATACAGATATTTTTTTTAGTATATAACAAAAATTTTGTATCAAATGTTTAAAAATCACAATGTGGATGTAACATATGAATCTGTGTTTAATTATTTGACCGTTCCCCGAGAAGAATTGGATTGAGACCCATTGTTAAATCTTACTTAATAGGCGTTTGAGAATGTAAAATGATAAGCAACCCCAAAAATGAATTTGTGTAACTGGAGAAATGTTCTAGTATAGATTCCTACATCAAATTTGAATATGCACTATTTCAGTTATTTAGCAAATTTATGAGTTTATGACAAATTTTTTCTACAAAGATTTTCACTTATTTTTGAACTGCCTCTTAGGTGTTTTTTTTTTCTTGGAATTTATGTAAGTTTTTAGTGAATACAATATACTTTTGAACAATAAATGCGTCATAAGCACATCGTAAGTGTTTTCATTTTAATAAGTTCTTTCATATGGACGTATGCATGTATATATATATATATATATATATATATATATATATATATATATATATATATATATATATATGTCTGCATGAAATTTTATCAGCTTCATTGTATGAGAAAAAGGGGTTTGTGTAGTGTAAGAGACGAATACATATATACCATACTATGACTATGAACCTTGGACTGGGTGCACTGAAGCCATTCTGCATAATAAAATAATTCTGTGCACAATTTATTGAATCGATTGACCGGGGTAATAGTATATCTGTAAAGCGCTTTAAGAGACATTGTAGATGTATTAAGCGCTATAAAAAGCAGAATATTATTTTTGTTGGTAAATGACATCTGTAGACGGTTTAAATAAAAGAAATCATGTTGCCTAGAATGATTATTTGTTGTCATATTTTTATTTCAGTCATGGAATGTTGAGTGCGAGTCTTCTAAAATGAAAATTTGCTAGAAATCACTTTCAATGAAAAGCACATCACACATATCACAAATTACAAAACCGTCATAGGTACAAATTTAATACACGTTTTAATGGGACGTTGGTGAACTAGTACTTATGACGGTTTCGTGAAACGCTGCCCTGGAGTCCTTGAGGTAATATGTGATCGGGAAAACTTGTTCAACTTCCTTAAAAGGCGGTCCAACCCTTGTAATAAGTTCATTTGTATGAAAGCGGAAAAATGAGAGAAACGGAATAGTGAAAGTTTGAAATAAATTGACCAATAATAAGAGTAATAAATGATTAAAATATGAGATCACTACAGCCATGTGAATCTCAATTAGCAATTTTTTCAATGGATCGTGTTGTACATGGAGTAGCGGACAACTCTCCACATCTGGTGTGAGCAAAAATATCAATAGTTCACGGTTTTCCAAAATGCTTTCTTCCTTGGGGGCACTTCTCAAAATATACATATATCCATTACTAATTTTCACTGTAAAATCTAGGACATGCTTGCCAAGTAAGTAACAGAAGCAAAACTTGGCTACATGTGGGAAGACTATATGAGTCCAGAGTCATACAAAGACATTTCAATCATATTGTGTGTTGAAACAAATTTGAATTTCCCATACTTTCATAAATTCATAACTTTCCAAATTTTTGTCCAATTTTGTTCAAACTTTCAACAGTCTGCTTCTCAGATTGTTATGCTTTCATTTAAAGTTGTATGTCATCAAGGTCTGATTTCACTTTAACCTTCTTTACTCTTGACTTGGTTACAAAACATTGTTCACAGGTGCCCTCTCAGGCATCATTAATTTTCAGTCCTTAACAATCAGCAAGATTTACATTTAAATTTGTTTACAGTAGGGTTTGCCATTCTTAAACCAATGGATGTATCGTTTCTCAAAAGTAGATTTGATAAATATGCATTCTTTTATGTAGTCGGCAGAGTTTATTTCTTCACCTCGATATCTATTCTATTCCAACACTACTGAACCCTCATACCTCAGTCATACTGCCAAACTGACTCCATACCGACAGACTCTTGGCCATTCTGTCATTTTTGTTCAGTCCGTTATTGGTGTGGCATTGAATTTTGTTGATGTAACTGCGGTACGACCCTAACTTAACCTTACATGAAACAATAGTGCAATCCTAACCCAAATCCAATACCTTTGATGCAATAACCTGGGTTGGTAATTATCTGAAAGCCCATTTTGTGCTCATTTAGCAAATCGGTATTCCAGTCGGCAGAAGATGCATTGCAAGTATGCTTTGATGCACGCCTGTGGTGTGCACGCAGTAGTTAAATGAGTTATTAAAACAAGTTTGGGTACTCTGTAATCTCTATTAGCACTCAATTAACTTCAAAAAGATAAAAGACCCAACAGGTCTCTTAAAGCCACACTGTACTACTTGCTCCCTCTACATAGAAAACTTCCCCAATTGGTGCCTATTGGTCCCCCATGATCCTCTTTTTCTTTTAATTGAGAGCTGAGTTAATGAGATAGCTACCTGTCAGTGACCTCGCTGTGTGGTCTAATCCCGTCTGGCTGAACTAGTACAGCCGGCCTTTAATTTTTCTGTTTTTTCACGAGACGGCACTCTTTCACTCTTTTTTTGATGTTACGTGATGGAAGTTCAAATCCAAGGATGACATGTTTGATTAAATGAGAATTACCTTCTTTATTTCAAATACGAAGGAGCGGTCTCAATATTAGTTTTAAACAATTGGTGGAGGTTTGAAGTCAAGAAAGTAAAATTATTGCAAGGCTGAAAGCCGTTCCCGCTGGCTGGGGTTGATTACACATTTTCCTATGTTGAGTTTGGAGCGCATATACAATTATACATCGTTTTTCTTTGTTATAGTGTATCTGATTGGTTGGAAATTGGCAAAAAAGAGAAGGGACATATTTTGATGACACAGGAGCTAGTTGACCACCAATTAGGCTTTTAGAATACCAATTTGGAGGTCAAATAGCGCTCAATTAACTTTAGGACTTAAAAGTTTAGTGAGCTTTCAGAATACTGCCCCTGGAGTAAATATTGATGGAGCATGTGTTGAATCACCCGTTTACACAAATCTGTCATAAAAGTTATTCTTCATCATTGATGACTTACGTGGTCAATTTTGATGAACCATCTTTCAATGCTTAATTACTTCTTTTTATTTATTTGAAAATAGATGTTCTGAATAAAAAAATGATACAAGTGAATAACAATTCCATTTAAAAAATGACCTTTTATTTACAAAAAAGAAATCAAATCAGTAATTAGTATGGGGTTCGAAGTTGAACGAATTCTACAAGAGAGCACAATTATGAACTTGATTGTTGGTCTTTCTAGATAATCACTTTGAAGTCTATTGGTTCTTTACTCCTGTCAAACATCCAATCTTAACTCCTGGCACAATGCGGTAATGTACATCGGGTATCCCACCACAGGTAGACATGGTAGACGATGTACTGCTAATGTCTGTACGGCAGCCAATATGTCAATGTAATGTCTACGAACATGAGACCTTCATGTCTCTTCATGATCCTTCCTCTTTAGAACTGGTTGAACCTTTAGACTTCCTATGTTTGGTCTCTCCAGACATGGCCGCCTCTATCTCAGAAGCATATGTCTCTCGTATAATCTTGAATGCCTGCTTCGTGGCAAAGGCAATCCCTGTGACGGGATCAACATATCGGGCAGGGTACCGCGTGATAGGGCACAGCTGCTTAGGGGGAGCCCTCTTTCGACCACGAGGGAAACTATCCTTGAACATCTGTGGCTCGCTGTACATTATGAAGTTCCTACAGCACTTTTCACCTGACTTTGTCTTTCCTCTTGTGGCTGGATGTGTTGACCTGCAGAAATTACATAGAACAGAATGTTTCAAGGTCACAAAAAATGTGTATGTCCTCTTGAAGCTACCAAATTGGGTAAAATGTTTGAATAAATACTGTTTGAGGGATGCCAGTTAGAATTGATCAGAGGGTATGAAAATCACCTAGAATGAGCTAGTTTGTTCACAAAAAAACCTAAACTATGGTATGAAAATAACTTGCCAGGGCCTGAATTCAGGCTTATTGCCTGAAAACTGGCATCCCTGTTGGTTATGCATGTTGATTTAGCATTAGGGTAGTTGAAAGCAATGATAAATGAAATAACAAATTTGTTACATTTCACATAAAGACCACCAGCCATGTGCAAAATAAAATAGAGAAATCAGTTTGTGAAATGTATTGAAGTAACATGTACATACCCTGATTGTGACTGTTCCACCTTTTCTACGTTGACATCTACTTCCTGTATCTTGGGTTCAACTGGCATTGATGTGGAATGAAAGCGAATGAACGGTCCCATAAATGCCTTCTTGAACACCTTGGTCTTCTTTTTCTCTTCTTGTAGCTGCTGGAATAGGTCTACAAAACAGAATAGATCAAAACTGTAACTACCTAGCTTCCGTGTCAATAAACCTGGACAATCTGCTGTTTAATACACTTAAAGGGATAGTTGAGTGATGTTGCACAGGGCACTACACAAAATAATTTTTTTATGAGATAATAAAAAACTGAGTGTCAAATTTGAAAGGACATACAATTTAAATGACAAAATCATCTTTGTTTGATCGATATCAGTTCAGAGACGGCTGAAATATCCATAAATGATTTCTAATATTTGTGGTGCCCCACAAATATTCGATAATTTGAACCAGCCGTTGAAAAACAAGATAGTGCCTTATACATTTTATTCCAGCCAATGCCGATTTTGGCTTTTTGTTGGCTTTTTCGAGTTGGTTATAATACGCACAACCAGCCGGCCCATGTATTGTTAGTATTAATTAATTAATTTATCAACGGTCACCATA
This sequence comes from Strongylocentrotus purpuratus, assembly GCF_000002235.5. Classification (NCBI taxonomy): domain Eukaryota; kingdom Metazoa; phylum Echinodermata; class Echinoidea; order Camarodonta; family Strongylocentrotidae; genus Strongylocentrotus; species Strongylocentrotus purpuratus. The sequence goes on along the minus strand of NW_022145532.1, from coordinate 1,171,818 downwards.
GTTGTTTGAAAGTGGAGCTGAATTGGTATGATCATATTGGCTAAATTTCATACGTTTTGGAGTCTAAGATTACCTTCATAGCAATTTTAGGTCCTAAAAGAGCACTAGAAATGTCATAAATAAGAATAAGAGCAATAACCATGCACTTTGAAGGCGTTTGCGGTCTGAAACAAGAACTCAACTATCCTTTTAATACCCAAATTGAAAGATGTTACTCCTCTTTACACCAAATATGGAAATGTGGTGATTTTGCCAACAGCAATTTTATTAGTGCTGTAAGTCAGACGCTATGTTCGTGTTCAGTTTGGTTCGGCAGAGTTCGGCAATTTTTCACCCGAACTTGGTTCGGTTCGGGGTTTGGTAATATAATAGCAAGCAGCGTTATAGCCACGGCACTCGGCACTGGGCGGGCTGGCCGGCCGGGCCCGACCAGCACGGAGGACCTCTGCCCACTCCTGATGAACAACACTGCTTCCGACCAGCACGAATTTCACATTAAAAAACTGCTCTAAACGTAATTATTTGTGAAGAAAATTACTATTTCGTATTTCCGTCTTGAATTGTGTTTTATTTTCAATTTTAAAAGAATCATGTTTTCAATTTGTCAAAAAAATATATTTTTTAAAGATTTTCTGAGACGGTTGTTTTCTATTGTTAGAGTCATGAAAGATGCCATCTTGAATAGCGACTCAGGCTCGTCGATTACTGTTTTTTACAAGTGTTTATTTTCAATAGGAAAAATATAAAATCCCTATTTTTCCTGAATAAATAAATACTATACTATAATATATATTTATTTCATTATTTATATTGTACAATTTGTCCAATATTGTTACAATTAAAATATCAATTTTTTCTTTGTTGAAGGGGTTTGAGCTGAACTTGTTTTGATCAGCGCCTATCACGCACATGTTTATGGCTTGCGATCGCAATGTAGCAGAGGTCAGGATTTGGGATTTAAATGGCGCCAGTGTAGTCGCAGGCATAAATCACAAAGGTGGAAAACGGGAAAAAGTAAATATAAAATGAGCAATCATAACATGAAAATTAAGTACAAAATGACAAGTTTATTAGCGTTTACATTTTTCTGCCGAACATCCCAACCAGGCCTTTGCGTTCGGTTCGGAAGTGCCATGTTCGGCGAACTTCCGTTCAGTTCGGCGGTTCGGCTACAGCACTAAATTTTATAGAGTATAACTATGAAATAACAGTCATTTGACAGTTCCTCCCATATAAAAGTAACCATCTGCATTAGGAATACAATATATATCTCAATATTGGAAAGAAGTAGCTAATTGACATCAACTCCAAATGAAAAAATATTGCCAACATTGATATGCTAGTGGGTATTACAAAAGATAAATGAAATAAACTATCCTGGACATATCATAACGATCCATGAAGTATTCTGAAATTGAAAAAGTAGCAAACTATGAGGCGGCTCATGCTTTAATACTCACTCAAGTCAATCAATCAATCAATGGTTGGGTATTGTATTTATTGTAAAGATTGGCAAGATTTAGATTCGTTTCATTTCCCATGAGTATTCAAAGTAGTCTTAACAAGAAAATACTACAAGTCTTGAATAGAAAATGTTGTATGAAGTTCTCAACATAAACCTATAATATGAATTGTCTCTTAATCTATATGGTTCATACAAACATGCACCATTTAGTTGTCAAAGTGTTCACTTACCAGTACTCAGAGTAACAATTCTTGTATTGCATAAAATATCATTCATGTGTGCAGAATAAAACAAAACAAACAAAACAAACACACAGAAACGACCACTGACCACTTGTCATTAATGGGGCAAAGCTAAGGAGCTTTGGTTCCAAAAAGGCCTTTTGTTTTCGACAACGCACAGAGATATAACTGACTGATCAGTCCAAAGTTAGTTTAAATAGAATCTTTTGGCACTTACAGAGCGAGTGAAGATTTTTCTTCTCGGTGATCTTAGCCTCCACAAGTAGTTCCTCTTGAGTGAGTCTCCTCATCTCTGGAACCTTCCTCTTAGTCTTCTGTTGCTTGGAAATCTGAGCCTTGGTTTCACGTTCCTTGATCCGTATCTCAAACTCATTCACCCGCTGTATGGTTGAACGTCTGCTGGACTTACGAACTGAGTGATAGACAGAACATAAAAGAATAGATTATAAAGGGTATTTGTTAGCGAGTGTCCTATTGGCTGAAAAGATGTCACTTAACACTCTTCATTTTGTTATATGTGCACAAGCAAGCGTGCAATATAACAACCTCTTTTGTAGAGTAAAATACATGCAAATGTGAATTAGACTGCACATATCTGTCATTTGCATTATCTAATAGCTGCCCACATCTGACGCAAGACAACCTGAATCTAATCAAGAAGGCCCGACTCCAAAGGATCGCAAATATCCTACGTCTTATATGATACATATTTAATGAATTTCATATATTCACCTCAAAATTAAGGATTTCCCTCGTGCTATCATATCTCAACCTTGGTTTGGGGCAATTCCACGGTAACGGAAGGACACTCAGACAAGATTTTTGAACTTCAGGTTCATACTAAAAGAACTGTTTTATTAGTATAAGATGTGAAACAGTACAGATATAATACCTATATAAGTGCCTTTAATTCTCCCCCAAAAAATTGTCATTATAGTTAAGTAGTTTAAGAATGTGCATATTAATTATCTCGGTAACGGAAGGACAAAAAAATGGACATGGTTTTTCCAGTTAATTAGTGTTTATCCAAACTTTGTGAAGTTGATGAAGCTTTCCTCTTGACTGAAACACATTTTGTTCCCCATAGTTTAATACATACTAATAAAACATTTCTTTTAGTATGAACCTGAAGTTCAAAAATCTTGTCTGAGTGTCCTTCCGTTATCGTGGAATTGCCCTTTGCAGCCTCAGTGAAATATAGAAATCACTCGGGAAATTTTGAATTTGTCAGTTAATATGTTTTGTTACATTGAAATGCCAGAGCATGCAATATTTGCAAAATATAATAGGCTTGATTACTAAAGATAGTAGTGCAGACATGCAGAATTATCTATTGTAAATAGTGGAGATAATCTATTCATCAACACCATCTCCCCACTTGCGAATCGCTATGCTACTGATGTTAGATATTTCTTTAAACAAATGCACATGCTCTACAGTATGTTCACTTGTAGTGACTAGAGAACTCGCATATTTGCTCCTCCATACAAAATGACTACCAGTAAATGCAATTTTTCAAGATTTGATGGCAGAGCTGGATATCATCCATAATCTATCTTGAGTACAGCCCAAAGAAAACTGGAAGTTTAAGATAGTAGTGTAGTGTACATGTACAACAAATGGGAGAGTTATCACATCGCACATCACAGTCAAAAGCCCAATTATTTGTTAAATTTTAGATTTGTATGCATTTGGTTAATTACATTCCTAACTTGCATACCACTTATGTCCCGTTTGCAGGCCCAAAAAATGAAAAGGTTAAATTCCACCAGCATTTGAAAGATAATACTAATTTAAAACTTCCCTCAATACGTAAAGGCTTGAAAATGTCTTTTTGTGGGGAAAAAACGACCTTTCGTTGTAGGATCGAATTTAGGGATTGCAATCCTTTTCGTAAAATAGTCTAATTTTCAGACCCTCGTACCAAATGGTGTAAGTTTTGTGCTGCGCAAAGATTCAGTCAGTTTAATTTTGGCCATTACAAGAAGTGGGTTATTGATGTAGACAAATGCTCATGTACCCTTTACAGCTCATTTTATGTATCTTATTATAGTCCGGCAGCCAAATCAAGATTATTGGCCTAACCTTGTTTTATGGTCTATAGTTTTTTTTTCAATGGATTTTGATTGATTAGACCTTCTATTTCAAGAATCCGATTGCTGACACTCTGTCAGCCTTGAGCAATTTAAGATATATGACGTCATACAAAATGGCCGCCAAAGTACATGATTTTCCTTTAAAAATGAATAATAAATATATAATAAGGATTTTTTCTACAATTTTTGGCAGCCAAATGTCTGTATCTCTCTACGACCATCACTAAAAATATGTTTCGTGGTGTTGCATGGCTAGAGATGACCAGCTTATTTGCATATTTTGAAATAGCGCCCTCTATAAACACATTAATTTGAATAAAATATGTGTGCCAGCCAAATGCCAATTTCTTAAATCTATGTCACGTTGAAATCATATTAAATGCTTTTTGGGGGAAACAATTGCAGTTGTGCTGCATTAATCTTTCATCGTGTTTGGTACAAATTTAGATAGGGTAGGTGTGGGGAATGGAAGACCCTTTAGCAGATTTGCATAATTTACATAAACATGAACAATGTTACACATACAGACATTTTTGTATTCTCTTTAGTATTTTTTCTCTTTATTTGGTAACGAAATTGTGGTGATGATGTAACTGATTAATAAGATAACAATGATTAATGACGTCATCACCAAAGGTCTCTCATTACCTACATGTGTAGGTAATAAGGGACAGTTACAATTCAAGACATTTTAAATACAATTTGAATGAAAATGGGATTGTTATAGTTAGTTCAAACACTTTTTGAAAGATATACATGCAGCCAATGAACTTACTGTAATTTTGAAACGATTTTAAAACAATGGGGCCCAAAATATTTCTGTAGTTTTTTGTTTACAGTAATAAAGGTGCTCTCAAATATGTTAAAATACTTTCAGAATAATGTTCTGGCAATATGACTTTTACATTTATCAAACTCACAGCATAGAAACAACTTCTTAAAATTAAATGCATTCAAATTAGAATGGTGACACATTTCTGATCAGACACCATTCATAATGTGAATTACAACACCCATTCACAACACACAATGGCCATAAGCTTTCTGTGATGGTTGGCACATTTCATAAACTTCCTTTTAAAACTATTTTTTTTAAGAGCCACCCCTAAATATCTGCATACACCACAACATTCAGTGAAAATCGTGTTTTTATATCAGAGCAAAATTTTACGATCAAAATTGCTTATCTTGGTCAATTTTGCCAATTTTCTCGTAGAGAGAACGCACTGTAGTCTTCGAAATGAATTGGATATATGCAGTAGTGTTGTTGAAGGCCACATATGTCGCTATATCAATATTGGAGCCAACACGGACAGACAGTGATGGGTTCAAGCTTGGTGGTCTCCAATTCCCTACACCTACCCTACATATGTCAAGAAAAAATGGCTATGAAAGAATTTATTTTTCAACAAATCGGTGAGAAGTGGTTTAACGGCACACATTATTATTCAATTAATAGGCTTTATTTAGACCAGCATTGCTCCAACGTCAGTGAATGTGGATAAAGCAGTTGACATCTATACTAGACAGATGCATGATTTTCAAAAGAAATTACCTGGTGGATTCTATGTCACAATTTCCAAGAATGTTCAAACCGTGGCAGCCATGAAGAAGTCAATGTTGGGGTACGAAAGTCTATGAAAAGTTGATCTACTCCAGAGTAATAGGACTGCAGACAAGTTCAAGAGAGGCCAATGTCAAGGACATTTTGTCATAAGAGCTTTCACCAGTCCCAACATCACTTTTTGATGATTTTGGAAACGAGCACTCCCATGTCAAAGACGGACTTATAGAATTTGACAAAAGTTGAGATGTCAGCCAGGCATCAGACACTGGAACAACCTTGTACAGTCATTGATGGTTGTGCTCTGCTGTGGATGAAAATCTGATGATGTTTGCTTGGTGTTTGACAGATCCGAGAGTATTTAGAGGTCATAACGGGTCGAGAGTCTTCCAACTCAGTCCCGCGTCACTGCTGCCCTCCAAGAAACTATCTCTTACTGTTCGTCGTCGTCGTCGTTGTCATATAGATCATGGCTCACCCTTGTGACCCGTTTGATGAGACCTTTTGATCGGCATCTGTCTCCTGCAATCCGGTAGAGTGTCTTTAGTATTTAGAGGGTGGCTAGTGATTTCCCTAAGGTCGTCAGTCCATCTGAGCTTGAGTCTTCCTTTGTTACGTGTTTCTTCAAAGGTACCTTGAATGATAATTTGTCAAGGTTGTCTCCTGATCTTCTGCTAACGTGACTAAACTATTGTAGCTTGTACTTGTCAATCCTGGTAGCAAGTGGCGGTTGATCTCCGATGATGGACATTAATTGTGTCCATTGGTGTTGTAATCTCTTCATGATATCCCAAGTAGCTTCCTCCAACACCACATTTCAAAGGCAGATATTGCCGAGCTTCCACCCTCCTTGACAATCATTGACCCAAGAACATTATATAAACTTGTCCACTTGATCAACTTCTTCTCAATCAACCACCATGCTCTGTTGCATGTAGTTAATTTCCACCAATCATGATCTTGGTCTTTTTCACATTGAGGTAGGGTCCAAATTATTCACTTGCATCCTTCACTCTTTTTTAAGGAGTTCTAGTAGTTCTTCTGATGTTCTTGTTATAAGTGTTGTTAGTGGAATACTGAGCAAAAACACTTAGAGGGGCAGAAAAACAATCTGCATCACCACCACTCTTACATGTTACATGCAGGCCCTGCGGAACTTTTTTTTAAAGCGGGGTGGGGGGGGGGGGTTGAAGTATTTACGATCAGGAAGAGAGGAGCGCAAATTGGCGTGGTGTTCAAGGGACACAGCCCCCGGAAGCTCAAGGGTTTCAGGCATTTATTAACTGTAAGATGAACATATTTTGATACCTCATTTCACCTCTGGTCACTTTCTTTCTTTCTTTCTAGTTCTCTTTAACATACTTTATACAAAAAGTGAGGAAGGCTCGAGTCCCCTGAGCCCCGCTGTTCTGCGGACCCTGACATGTAGGCTTTTAAATAAGCATATTTTTTGCTTGACTGTGGATTTAGGATTTGTCATTTTCCAACATACGCTTAACAAATAATAATTTACTAAAAAGTGAGAAAAAACCCAGGAAAATCATGTCATTTCAGCAACATTTGTAAATCACTGGTATCGAATATATAAACAAAAAACAGTTTGAATTTTGTTTGGGGGTTCAACTGTCCCCCCCCCCCCCATACCCTTCCCCATTAATACGCCAGAGAGTGTTGTATTGTCGGCGTATCTTAGGTTGGTGATCGTTCGTCCACCAACAGAAACTTGACCATAAAATGCCTTTCTCATGATGAATTCAGCATAGATGTTGAAAATTTATGATGATAGGTTGCAGCCTTGACGGACAACTTGACCAATAGTAAACCTTTCGGTGTCGCCATTCTCTGCTCTTACTGTTGCTTCTTGGTATTGGTAGAGCGACTGGATGAGTTGAATTATATGTGCTGGAAAGCCCATCTAGCTCATAATCTTCCATAGGCGTTTATGTTGTACGCAGTCAAAAGCTTTGGAAAGATCAATAAAGCTAGGGAGAGAAGTTGTTGAAACGTGTCTCTAGTGTTGCTAACTTCACTATCTTTTCATGACAACAAACTACAGTTGATCGACATCATAATTATATGCGCGAGTCTGCAGGATGATTGGGTGCTCAGAAATAGGCAAAAGCACAAGCAGGCCTTTACCGTCAAGATGAGGTTCTTGTTGAAGTGATTCTAGTCAGTGATGTCATGCCAAGGAAAGGTCTGTCCACAACATAGTTATGATGAAGCAGGCAACATCAAAGAACAGCAAGCGATTGGAATTGATGCTAATGAGAAGATGTATGTTAGGGTCCTAGTGGATGACACAGACGTCTACGTACTACTTTTGCATCATTATCTACATGACGGACTTATAAAACGCCAATGAACATGGAGACGCCCCTTCACAAATCGAACTGTTATTGATGTTCCTGCCAATGTAGACAAGTTAGGAGATATCATTCCATCGATGTTGGCAGGACATGCGTTGACGGGATGCGACACTCTTGGGGCATACTTTGGCATTGGATAGGGTACAATGCTGAAAGTGATGAAGCAGAAGATTCGACTCCCTTAGGACTGAGTTGGCAATGTTGATGCAGTATGGTCATATGTCATCACTCAACCTACTCAATGCTTTGCTTCAGGTTATGGACAGTCAACAACCAACTGAATGTCAGAGGCTCGTATATCAACGTGTGGCTATCAAGGGTCCGAAGACTAGGAGCTCCAAATACCCCCAAACCTTGCCTCACTACCTCAAACTACTGAAGCGTTTGTAGAAAATGTTAAGAGAACTCATTTGCAAACATGCGTGTGGAAGCACGCATTACAGTCACGACCTTACTTTGCAGAATTAAGTGTTAAATGACACCCTCTTCCGCATGGAATATTTTAGGGTTCCCAACACTTTAAAGGGCTTTTAAACAAATTTCAAGATTTTGAAGCAAACTTATAAACGGATATAGTCCTGTATCGTAGTGGTAGTTCGTAATTTTTAGGTTAATTTAAAAGAATCTAGTACCTTAGAATACAAATCTAGTTTCTTAACGCTGTCACTGAAAATGGGCATTTATCACCATATGCCACCTCATATCTATGGGACAGAGAGCATAAAATTCAACCGTGTTTTCTTCGAGTATCAAATTACAAAATAAAAATAAATGTGCAGCACAATCTTTACTCACTGTATCCAGTGCATCTGACTCATGCCATATGATAATCTCATGTTAGAAATTGGTATTTGGCCATCATTTTGACCTATGCAAGTTAATGTGTCTATAGAGGGCGCCATTCCGAATTATGCAAATTTGCATATCATTTGTGATCATACAGCATCGCAATTTTTATTTAGTGATGATTCTAGAAAAAAATCAAGATATTTGACTGCCATTTAATGTAGTAAAATGCTGTTAAAACTTTTTATATCATTAATTTTGGTTAAAAAGGGGATTTTGGCGGCCATTTTGTATGACGTCACATATCTCAAATTGCTCAATGCTGACAGAGTGTCAGCAATCGAATTCTTCAAATTGATGGTCTAAAGGACTATAATCCGAAGAAAAAAAAACTATAGACCCTAAAACAAGGTATATCGAGATGGCTGCCGGACTATTACCAAAGAAAAAATGAAGTCAGTCTGTCCCTCAATAGTGTCTGACAGGGAAGCCTAGGAAGTAAACAGGTTTCCTTGCATAATTTGAATACTAGGACACTGCCAACGTTTAAATTTCACAGATATGACATACATGACGTATTCATAATTCCTGCAAAGTTATACAGAATTTGATGTTGGCTGCAAATAGTCCCTTTAGATAAACCCTTTTCACACAACTCAACTTGCTACAAGGCTAGATAGCTCTTTACATGACACGGTTAGTTACAGCCAGCCTTACTTTATTCAACATTATATTCTTTTGAAATGTGTAAAATTTGCAATGGTTTGTTTGTTATATATTTGTAAAAATACAAAAGAAAAAGAAAATCAAACAGAAATAAATCAATCAAATCAATCAAATCAAATCAAACCTGAACTATCATCCTTGGAACTATGTTTCCGCTTTTTAACGCTTGGTGTACCAGTAGTACTTTTCTCTTTCTTTTCTCTAGGGATGTGACTTGTAGGAGATTTCTTCAAGGCAGGTTTGCTGGCAGGTTTGATGGCAGGTTCCTGTCAGAAATCGGTTAAATATGGGGAGTGCTATTTAATGGGAGGCACAAAACATTCTATACAGATTATGCACAATAAAGAACAGAGAGAAAGACAAGGGGTGTACATAGACAGCCAATAGATAAATTACACATGACGATGAAGAGAGAGAGAAAGACGGATATTTTGGCATTCTAAAACTAAATTCTACCTTCAGCAAAGTTGCATAATGAGTTACTTCCAAGACTCTTTCTAATTTCTGTTCATCGATCAACATGAAAATAGTGAACACACATCTTACAGGAGAAATGACAAGATGAAAGGCACATAAGTATAAATTGATATTACACTAAAGAAAGGGGAATTCAGGTTAGTCAGATGACGACATACAAGAGAAGTTAACCTAGCCCGATCCCACAGGAATCTTACCTTGTAGGATTTAGTCATCACTCTGCGTTTCCTCTTTGTTCCCTCATCATCACTGCCACTGATTGGTTCATCATCTTCTGGAGCATCGATATCACTATCTGATGAGGAGTCCGCATCACTCTCCTCACTGGAATACTCGTCATCACCAGATTCCTGCAATCACAAGCAATCACACAAAATATATGTCATTCTTCACTATTCATACCTAACCTTGGAATAATTGTTGTTGACCTACTTCTCTGCTTGCCACAATAATTTAATGACAAAATTGATGAAATAGCAATGGACATTACTGTATAGTAAAAAAAAGTTGTACTTAGAGAGGCAGACTAACTTCAGCCTGGCTTAAACCTGGTTAAACTTATACTGAACTGCTTTATGAAGCCCCAAGTGTCAACTTCTTTACTCTGTACAAATTAGTTTGGTTATGTAACAAAATATACTAGTGAATTGAAATTCATATTTCATATGGATGACTAATTTTTAATTATTAACATAACAGCAAAACAATCAATATATTCATTACACACTTAACTTAAACTTGGACTAAATAGGGTAGTCAGCATAAGGCAAATCATCATGTACAAAGTTCTACCCAATAAAAGGTCAATTAGCGACAAACAAAAAAGGTAAAGTTAGATTTACTGTAACGTTTACAAAAAACAACTAGGTTATCTCACATCCTGGAATCCTCCATAAGTAGTTGTGTAGAATTCATCTTCCTGTTCTTCTGCCAGGAGTCTGTGCATCTTGCTGCCGGCATTGGCTCTCTTCTCCCTTGATTGGACAAGCGACATGGTTTATGATCTAACGCTCTCCTACAATGGAACCAATGAAACAGAAAACAAGATGAAAATAGATCATAATAATCATAATAGATAATAACCAAAAAATTGTTTACCAAGGGAAGCCTCAGCAGCATCAATGCTCTTATTCCTGAGGACCCTGCAAGAGGCCATTTCAAGATGAAATCATTGGCACATGGGCAGCAGAAAGAGGTCATTTGTACTAGAATTGTAAAACCCATAAAGACAAATACGGTCCTGGATTTGTGCTCATGAAAGTTGTGTAATCATTATTCATTTTATCATGAACGGCACATTCTCTGATACACAGGTAGAAGTACATGTATTACTCTCAAGAGGGGAGGGCAGACTAAAGGTATTCATAGAGCACCTCCATCACTTTGGCATTGTCATTGATTATTCTACAAGTACAATGCACAAAGTGGGACGCCTGGGGATTGAGCAACATTCATCAATACTCCTCACATGAACCTTTTTTTACACTTAACCAATCGCTATTCGCAGCGCTAGAGAGTAGAGGTCAATACGCATTAGCATTGACTCTCAACTCTATGCTTTGCTGGAGTGGGCAGGGTGCCGTTTCTCGAAACCGTCATAACTACAAGATCAACGACATCTCGCCACTGTCACGCAACTTGTCAGCTAAGTGTTTCACAAAGCCGTCTTTTCCAAGATGAGAGACAACTTCCGCGACAAGCGAGTTGTCACTGCTCCGAACCTGTCATATCTTTTTTTAATGCTGTAAAGCGCCACCACAAGTCAGTTTGTTGCTATTCCATGGGCCGCGAAATGTACGATTAGTTTCACTATCATTTTATGATTATGAAGGAAAAACTGTGATAACGCCATTACGAACGTGTAGATGGCGCACAGTTTATCCTTCATAATCATTTTGCCTTCGGCGTAGACTAGAAGGGATGAGATTGACGGCAGCGAGAGTTTAACACGGCTTGCAAGATTTTCAACATGGATGTTGATTTTGACCCATAATTTCCTTAAAAGGGACCATTAAACGGATTATTTCAATCAAGTTAGTAAGTGGAACCGATGTATTATAGCCTAGGCCTAATGTAAAATTGGATATGCACGAGGTAAAATGACATTTTGGGGGATTTTGGGGGCATAACAATACGGCCGTGGCAAGTTTGTTCATGTTTGTGGGAGGGGCCTAACGGCTAAAATCTAGCCGTGATATCTTCAACATAGGCTGGCATAGGCGATCGTTCTGTCTCTATAACCGGAGGTCTAGTGGAGCCAGACGTAGTCTCAGTGGAACAACCGACGGTATAGAGACTGAAGCTTTCGGTCTAGCTATCGTAGGTCTAGGTCTAAGTCAAAGCCATATTTGTTTGTTATTTTTTATATTTTTATTAGCCTAATGTAATATTGCAGCAACAGTGCATTTATTAGGATGTAAAGAGTGAAAATCTCGTTGTATATCTCATTCATCGCGGTCCTGCCGAACCGAACCATTTGATCCACTAGTACAGTCTACGTAAAGAGGCGGTCAGTGGACCCAGATGCAATCTCAGCGGAACCACCGTCGATATCATCTACTAGACTAAAGCTTTCGGTCTAGTCTGTCATGGCTTTGTGAAACGGTTTATCCACTTCATGACATCTCCGTAGGTCGCTGACAAAAATATGACTGTCATGGAGTTGGTTTCATGAAACGGCCCCCAGAGGTTAACGAAAGGTCGACTATGCTGTAACCAGCCGAGCATCATCACCCGTGTCCGAAAACGCAGACGCACCGCGCGCCACCGTCCTGGCGTTGCAACTCTGTGATAATAGAGTGGGATCCGCATTATCCGGCTTGGATTTGGACGAACACAATCACAATTTCAAAATACAAGAGAACATTCGACTTTAAAGTATTGCCCTAATTTACCGGTAACTAATCATCTATGATTAAATACTAACTAAACTGATCAAAATTACTTACGGTATGTGACAAAAGAGGTGAAACTATTCGGCTTCGAAGTTTGACTTGAGGTTGAAAATGTAGTGCTGTAGCCTGTATGTAGCGCTAGTGTGTTCCTTAGGTGTTTTTTTTTTTAGTTTCGCACTTTCGCTATACCGTACTTTTTTTTACAGGACTCTAGAGGGATAGGCATTCGTGCGTTCAATCAATATACAGGCTGCGCCTTTACATATTTCCTAGTTCTGTGGTTTGATTGACTGATTGATTGATTTTTATTTGCCAAGCTTCCAACCTACAACAATATATACGAATAACAGATCAAAATTAAGTCAGCTTGAACAGGATAATTAACCCATGAAAGCTCGAGAGCTTATTTCCAGAGGGGTCCCCTACAAACATGTACAAAATAAATAAGTTAAAATAGTAATATTTACAGACAGATACAAAAAGAAGAGAAGAAAAAAAGAAAAAAATATTAAAGATAATAATAATAATAACAACATTAAACTGATGATAGAAATGATAATAAGTACACGAAGAAAAAGAAGAAGGAGAAGAAGAAAAGGAGGAGGAGGAGGAGGAGGAGGAGGAGGAGGAGGAGGAGGAGGAGGAGGAGGAAGAGGAAATAATGATGAATTTGTAGAATTTCTACTGGCAGAAGAATACAAATTTCAATCATAAAACATGTCATTCGCTTCTCTTCTCTGACTCTCAGCTCGAAGAATCTCTTTTGCCGCTTTTAGAAAGGGCACTTGGGGGAAGGAGGAGGCGCCTACAAAAACATTGATATAATTATCATCACATATTGATGTTCTTTATACTTCCCTTTTGATCCGTACATTATCCTGTTTTCATGACTTAATTTCTTGAAGTATATTGTGGATGTCTTGTCAAAGAGGCAGGCTATAGCGGAATACGAGTGTAAAAGGGAAATCTCTTGGCTGACAGCCCTAGCTTTTACTTTCTGTATTTTTTGGTGTATTTCGTATGCAGAGGCAGCGCTCCAGGGAGGGCAAGGAGGTGCACAGTGCACCACCCCTCAAATTGCCCTTCATTTTTACCTCGAAAAGTGCCCCCTTTTTAACCTCAGTTAAATGCATTTTCTTTTAATAAGTGCCCATTCCCCTTCTCATAAGTGCCCCTTTCCACCACTGATCGATGCCCCTAGCTTTCAGATGCGGGAAGTACCCCTTTTCACCTCTGAAAAGATTTCCCTTTTCCTGTGACCCTTGCCCTTTCTAATTAGTGTTATTTCTCTTCTGATAAGTGTCTCTTTTCCTTTTGTAAGTGCACCTTCCCCTTTCTTGTAAATGCCCCATTATACCTCTGATAAACACCTATCTAAATCTAATAGGTGCCCCTTTTACTTTGACACAGTGCCCCTTTTCCTTTCTTATAAATGCCCTTTTCATATATGATAATTTTCCCTTGTCAATTTTGCTAAGTGTCCAGTTTCCATATTATAAAACTGTCCTTTCATAAATGCCGCCTTTTTACCTGCAAATGTTAGTGTGTCCTTTCTCGCGGTCATATATAGTCTCAAAGAATAGGAGCAGCTATTAGTTTTTACACTAAACTTTTGCCCATTTAATAATAAACTACGGTAACCGCGATATATTCTACTCTAAAAGAGTCACTCTTCCAACCTATTGTCTTTTAAACCCCACGCCCAATGAACTCTATATAAAATACCATTACAAAGCTATAGTCAATTGCTTTTTGTTCAAAAATATGTCATCCATTACCTATGACAAGGTATTTTTATCATCCATCGTCCCTCATCCGAAACACTACATTTCTCATAGCTTCCTCTCGTGTGCATTATCTCATAAGTGACATATCTTATGAGATTGTGCTGAAAGAGCAAGTCTACCCTGATTAAGTTAATTTAATAGAAGTAGAAATGAAAGAAGCAAATCCTATGAAAAAAGAAAAAAGTTATAAACTGTTGAAATAAAGATCATAAAACATATTGGTGACAACTAACTTTAGGCCTATGAAGTCGTAATTTAACTTAATCTAATATGGCTTTAATTTTAATACATTTTCTCCTATAGCTTGTTTCCTGTTGTTATTAATACATTGTACCAGCTATTGCAGCTAATTATTAGGGTGGACTTCCCCATTAAATCCAGGGATTTATTACCGGGGGGGGGGGCACAAAATCGCATGGGGTGAAATATATGAAAAACGATGGAGCGACAGAGCAAGGCGTCAGCGACGAGGGAGCGGAGTGACCAAGCGGGGTAAGTCTGGGAGAAGGTTAGAACCCTCTCTTAGAATAGGGATCTTTTGCAAATTGAGAACCACATTTGGCGCATTAATGTCCACCTACACGTCCTTGAAAAAACGAGGCCTTCTGATTGGTTAAAAGTTAGAGCAAAGTGATCTGTCACGTCGCGAGACGTACGCATTGTGTATGCTTCATTGCTGCACAATGCACAAAGACGGTGGTCTGGTACTCCACCAGTATAGTACAAGTTTGCAAAATTAACTCGAGTGTATAAACAGTGTTGTTATCAGGGGCGTCGCTTTTTCAGTGAGGGGGGGGGGGGGGGTGTACAGGCCACCGCTTTGACACTTAATTAAATTATTGGAGAAAGAAGACGATTCGTTGTACCGTTCCCGACTCTTAATTCTCGTTTCGCTTTTCATTAAAATTATTAGAGAAAAAAGACGATTTATTGTATCGTGTCTTTGTCTGGATTCAGTTTTCCCCCTCCCACGCGAAGCGCGGAAGCTTTGTCGTTTTATTTCATTATTACTCTTAATCCTTGTCTGAATTCATTTTCGCCGATCCCGCTCGAAGCGCGGAGGCTTTGACGTTTCATTAAATTATTAGAAAAAGAAGACGATTTGTTGTACTGTTCTCGTCTCAGTTAATCCTTGTCTGAATTCAGTTCTCCCCCCCCCCCTCCCACGCGAAGCGCAGAAGCTCTGACGTTTCATCAAATTATTAGAGAAAGAAGACGATTCGTTAAACCGACTCTTAATCATTAATTTTTCATGAATTCTCAAAAATGTTTCTTTGTCCGATAAAAAGTACCAGTTCGTATAGGGAGAAAAAAATTGCGGGCCGACCGACATAATCCTCTCACCGACTTCAAACGTCTGCATTGATATAGTGCACGAGGATTGTGCAAGAATACTAAAACAGCGGACCCGACACAGCAACATAATGATTCTATGCGTAATCTAGATTTCTTGCCCCCTCGAAGTGGTGACTCCAACCTACATCCCCCTCTCTCTCTTACTCCCACCTCTCTTCTCTCAGGCTCGTCCCCCTCTCTCTCTCCTCTGTTTCATCCTCCGTTTCTTTTGTTTCCTTTTTCTCTTTTTTTCCCCTTTTCTCCTTTTCTATTTTTTCCTTTCTTTTCCTTTCTTAACTCTCTTTCCTCTTTTTCTTTTTTCTCTTTCTTTCTTCTCTTCTCTTTCCTTTTTTTCCTTTCTTGTCCTTTTCATTTTTTCTTTTCTTTCCCTTTCCTTCTCATTTTTCCCCTTCCCCTTTTCTCATTTTCCCCAACAGCAGCGCAATTTTACCGACAATATCCTGACATGATGGGGGGTGTCGCAACCCACACCCCCTTTAGCGATGGCCCTGGTTGTTATCCCATAATCCTTTTTAAATAAATGCAATTCCTCATGCTCTCGCACCTCTCTTCTATCGTTGTTTAATTGTCTTTCATTTGTTTTCCTTTGTCCTTTAACTCACAAAAATTCTCTCTGTTCCTCTTTTTTCCATCCTTTTTTGTTGTTTTTCTTCTTGTCGTTTTTTTTTTTTTTTTGGGGGGGGGGGGGGCGGGGGGCTATACCCCTGACATAAGGGACCCCATATTATGCACACTGCAAAATTGCGTGCCCCCCCCCCCCTTTCCCGGTAAAAAATATTAACACCTTCTTATGATATCATCCCCCTTTCTTTCTTTTCCCTTCTCGTTATTCTCCTTTACCCCCTTTTCTCTTCTCCGTCTTTCCCCCTTTTTTTCTTCTCCGCCTTTTCTCTCCTCTCTCTCTCTCTCTCTCTCTTCCCCTTTCTCCCCTCCTCCCTCCTTTTTTATCCTCTCCCCTTTTCTCTCCTCCCTCTTTTCTGCTTCTTTCTCTCTTCCCTTTTCTTTCTTTAATTCCCCTCCTTTTTGCTAATTTTCTCCCTTTTTCTTTCCCCTATACCCCTTCTCCCTTTTTTGTTTTACCGGAGGGCTTGTGCCCCCTGTGCCCGGATTTTAGTTATCCGGATTTGAGTTATCCTTTTAATTGCTCTCTGTCACCAATTATCCCATCAAAAATCCTCTAACAAAGCAAGGAAATTCTCCCTTGAAAGGATTTTTTCAAGGGATTTTTTAAGGGATTTTTCTGTGTGACACCGCCTAATAAAGATAATAATAACAACAAAATTAAACTGATAATGATAGAAATGATAGAAAGTACCAGAACAATAAGAAGATAAAGACACGAAGAATAAGAAGAAGACTAAAGGAAGAAGAAGAAAAAGAGAAGGAGGAAGAAGCTATTAAAAAAAGAAGAGGAGGAGGAGAAGGAAGAAGATCGGAGGACTTATTGCATGTTGAATTTCTATATTTATATTCGTTATATATAACGTACAAAAACATAAGTATAAACACAATTAAACTGTATGAACCGACAGAGAAGAGAAAGGTGTTCTGTACGGTGTTCTGTACGGGGTTCTGTATCCAGGCTATTTGGCCATTATATTGTCATTCGCTTCTCTCATGTGATATGTGTTAGGTACATTCCTTTAATTTTAAATTTGTCCTTTTACTTCTATTCCTTTAAATAATAATCATCTTTAGGAAGGGAATTCCAATGTTTTATGGCAATGATGTAATAAAACGAATTTCCAATACTACCTACTCTTTCAATGTACGTTACATGAACTACAAAACAGAATTGAAGACCTCCTGAATCATATTAATATACACATTTTATCTGCCAAATGTATTGCCCTCCGTCTCTCTTGAACCTGAATTTACTTTGTACGGACCCTTTACCATACCTCAAAATACATACGGTGAATCTTTGCGGTGAATACAGAACGCCAACGTACCAACATGTGCGCGTTCAGCTGACGACATATGCGCCTGAGCTGTCTGCACACGTTGTGTTGCAATTACCCACTAACTACAGCTACCAGACTGAGTCAAGAGAAGAGCAAGAATTTACTTGATTATTTGCAATCCAAAATTGTGTATTGATACAAATAACGAAATGTCGTTTTTTAGGAAAACCTCACATCTTGGAGCTACCATTTTAGGAGCTACAATGGGCGGTGTCGGGATACCACTGGTGATGTCAATTTCTCCCCTCTCAGTTTCAGCATCTGACGGAAATGCAGCAGACAAGGACCCCAGAGCTCAGGCTTGCAAGGATGACGCTATTCCGCTGGTTGCACGGGAAGATTTGGAGCTAAAGTTTGTGCAGATTTTCTTTAGACATGGAGCTAGAACACCGATAGGAACAGGATGCATTCCTAATGTCGAAGAGGCAAGACATAAATATTCTACTCTAGTTTAAACTTTCACTCACTTTTAACCATTCAATTTAATATTAAACTGAGTGTTACTGTAAGTGAATAGTGTTACTGTCAGCAAGATCTAGCGCATCTTCTGTGAAAAAATATAAATAAATAAACTACGAGTTAAATCATCTTGCCCTTACTTCTAATGTGCTTCATTTTTAAATTTTTCATGACCTGTATTAATCTATCTTGCCTGGCTCACAGTCACAGTGCAGTATTCTATCTCTTCCTTTTCATTTATTCATTCACTAATTTTGCTTATTATTCCATTTTTTTTTTTTACTAAGTATCATCATCTCCCTGTTATCATCAAGTACTAATGGAACCATCTGGGCAATAACATCGTGAACTCCAAGTAGCTTACATCGTAGTTCAAATCCGCACATGCGGTCTCGGCCCCATTTGCCCAGAAGGGCCCTTCTGATTGGCTATCGCTGGTTGCCATTGGCTCGACGTTATAGAGGAGAAAGCTTGCGATTTTATGTATTAATCTGATAGCAAACTTATGATATTCCAGTCAAACCTTGATTTTGTATGATTTTTTCAGTTTCCTAAAAAAAGTTAAGTTACAGTATTTTACTAAAGTTTAAAGGCCAATCTAAACTATGGAACAATGAAAATATATACATATACATGTACAATAATTCATGGAAATATAAAAACATGGGGTTAGGAGCCCCTAAGAAGTTTGAATACAAACTTGTGGTTTGGGCACCAACCATGATACATATATCGAGAAATTAGAAAAATTGATGAAACAACGATATCAGAAAAAAAATATAATACACCTGCCTGCAATACTGATATTAATAAGAACAATGACTTGGCATTTATCATGTCACTGTGAATATGAACGTGAATGTTTGTAAATAGCTTAACTTCTTGTAACATTTCAGATTTGTTTGTTAATGCTATGTACCCAAACAATGTTTTTCATTTGAAGGTACAAGGTTTGATTTGCATTTATGCTAATTTCTGGTTCCTTTTATCATTTTATGTTATTGAATAAGACTGTTTATAACTTTATAGCTATTGTTATGTGTTTATTATTGGATACTAAATTTCAAGTTCAATATTACTTAACATTTGTGTAAGTGCCTTCTTTCACTACCTATATCTTTCTCTTCATCCTCCTCTTTATCTACTTTGCTTAGTCATGTTCTAGGGTGCTGTAAGTCATAAATTGTGGGTTCGTATATATGTATAATTGTACATGGTAAATTGCCAAGCTTTGCAAAACAGTAATGAAAAACATGAGTTACACACGTACAAAATCTCAACTACGGCAAAATTACCAAGGATAGAAATATATGCACACAAATGGATTTAACTTGGCTAGTCGTATATTACATGAATGCCCAACATGACACAAGATCCATTAGAACAATGAAAATATATATAGGTCTATATATATATATATATATATATATTTTGTTTAACCACAGGGTGTTTGGGATAAGGATACAATATTCCAAGGAGCAGCCGATCTATGCATTGATTACAAAGTGTGTGCTCTAAATGGAGAGCCACAGCCAGAATGGAAAATTGAGAATTACTACAGGAAAGAACCGCTTCAGGTATGTTTGTTGGCTAATTAAGTAGACTCCCAATCTGTTTTATTGAATTGCCCTGTGTGGGATATACACTGTAATGCGGTATATTACACGATATATTACGCTGATGCGCAAATTTCACGAGTCAACAACTCCAGCAAGCCACAAGAAATATGTTTTTAAAGATACACAAAATAATTAGAAGTTGAAATGAATGCAGTTGAGTTATGTTTATGTACAATTTGGTAGCTAGTTTTATCAGACGTTTCCCAAATAATATTACTGTTACACAAATACATCTTGATATAGGTGCTTTCCAATAACTTTTATTTCCTTTTGCCTTTTGTGACAAACTCTCAAGATGAGACCACCAGCAAGTGGACTTATTCTATTCTGAACTTGTTCTCATGTTATACACAGGGTGGGGCTTTCAAGGGTCAGCTGACAGCCGTAGGTATGAAACAAGCCAATGATCTGGGAAAGAAACTCAGGAGACATTATATGGAGAAACTTGGCTTTCTACCTCAAGAATTCAGTCCACAACTTGTCTAGTAAGTGTTTATTCTAATAGAATTTATGAAGGATGTCTTTTCCCAAAGTATTCAGTCCCCAAATTGTTCACTAAGTGTTTACGCTTGAAGAAAGATTAAATTCATAAAAAAACCTCTTTTCCCAAAGAATTCAGTCCATAAACCGATATTGAGTGTTTATGCGTGGAGAAAGATGAATTGACATGTGAAAAGAATATCTTTCAACCAAAGAATCAAAGAATTTTGTCCATAATTTGTCTAGTGAGTGCCAATTTTTTGAAAAGTTTTGACAAAGATAAATTTATGACGATCTCTTTCTACTCAAAGAATTCAGTCCATAAATCGTCTAGTAAGTGCTAATGTTTGGAGAAGGATGAATTATCAAAGATTTCTTTTTGCTACAAAATTGACTCCTGCTTATAATTCTACAGTTGCAGTAATTCAGGAGAAATCATATATATGTAGTAAATACAAAATTTAAATTTTCAGAGTACTTGTAGTTTTTATTTTTTAATAAATGATTTATTAGTGTGTTTACATTGATGCACATACATACAAAATCTGTTTCAAATGCAATATATCAATTTAAATGCAGCAGTTTTATCACTTCATATCTGAACAAGCCTTATATATCAATGGTTTTTATTTTTCCATGACCACTTTTAAACAAATTTGAAGTTATGATTAATTTGTCCATAGCTTATCATGTATCACTATTACCACACAAGCCCATTGATATATTTTTGGTGCATTATACTGGTGTATTTTTGAAACTCTGAAGAGGATAATTTGTAAAAAATGTGCCGGGAATGATTAAGAAGACATTAACTACTTTTGTTAAATCTTAGAATGGTGTAGATCTACATGTAATTAACAAATTAAGTATACTGGTAGATGATTGTTGACATTTATTGATCAGACATAATTTGTAAAAGAATGTACCAGTATGAAAACAAAATGATTATGATTAATTATTATTAGTAATTAAAAAATATTTATATTGAATATTTTTTACAGCACCAGATCAACCAATATCAACAGGACATTGCAGTCTCTTGGCTGTTTGATGGGTGGTTTATATGGCAACATTATCGCATCCAAAGAGTGTAAGATAATTTGAATTCATCTTTTAAAAGTAATTGTTTGAAGCAGTATTCAGAAAGTGTGTTCATGATATCAATATGGTGCACAAGACTGTCTTTGTAGGCAAAGTAATTAAATTTAAACATTACAGTAATTCTCAAATTTTATACACTCAAACTCCAAGGGCTTTTTTCGGAATTCTTCTAAAAGTGGAAAGATGAATGCAATGAATAAATAGTTTTAGGGTAACCCCATTAACCTGTATATCAAATGATTTGCTAGTTCAGATTGACAGAACCTTGTAATATGACTTTCACTTTTATAACATTTCAAAACATGTGCATATGCAACTGGTACAATATAGAGATCACTTTTTCAGCTTTGTCAAGGGTGTATTAAAGGGATTGGGTAACTTTGCCTCAGATTCTAAAAAAAATTATGGATTTAGCTCATGCTGTATGTATCCCATGACTTTAACAAGCCAATACCTAAGATATCTATGATTGGAATTAGAAATTTCAGAATTTGTTTTCCTAACGGTTTTTATTACTCTACAGTCTATTGGGGAAAACGAGTATGGTAAAACTGGTCACTCAAAGGTTTTTACTGTTTTGAGGCACTTCATGATCATTTTAAAGT
The DNA here is from genome assembly GCF_000002235.5 of Strongylocentrotus purpuratus. Lineage (NCBI taxonomy): Eukaryota > Metazoa > Echinodermata > Echinoidea > Camarodonta > Strongylocentrotidae > Strongylocentrotus > Strongylocentrotus purpuratus. The sequence continues at coordinate 1,149,828 of NW_022145532.1, read as the reverse complement.
GCAATTTTTTTAGGGCTTCAATATTACACCATATCACAGACACTGATAACACGTAGGGCCATGCATCTCAGATTTAACAATGTTAAACGATGCCTTTAATTTCAAAGGAAACCTTCCTGTATTTTCAGCAGTACCAGTCCAATTTTATACTGATGAAGGCTTAGGAGAGGTCCTCTACCCTAACAGACAACGTTGCAATCAGCTATCACATTTCTACTCATCTGTCTTGAAGGGTATGTTTAGTGTCCCCGGAATAGGACACGGTACTGATCAAATTGCCCCCCTTCTGGATGCGAGCGAGGAGCAGAAAAAGAAACTGGACTTTGTTAGTATGAGGGATGATATCACTGCTAGATTAGTAAGTTATTTCATTCAACCTATTTCTCATGTTTTAGCATTTAAGGTCATGCATAGTTTAGCAATACCTTAAAAACCTTTTGTCAGATTTCTTTGATTTTAGATGCTGAATAGGAAGACACTATCAAGTTTTTCCTGCCATAAATGGAATATTAAACAAATGAGAGGCAAAAAATTATTAAGATGTGAATATCTTTGTTTAAAGACTTAATAACTTGAAGAAAAAAAGATAATTACTTGAAATAAAAATCACACTTTAAAAGAATAAAAGACATAGATATTTATTGTGAATACCGGTAATACAAAAAAAGACAGGTAAAGATAGTGTACAGAACCCTGAACCCTTTAATTTAACTTAGATTGTCCATGTTTGGAATGGATTCATGAATATGTACTTGATAATATTTAAGGTCATGTAGTGAAATTAAATGTAATTGAGTCAAGGAAATTGACAATGGTGATTTGTATGTTCTGGATATGCAGGTATGCACCTGTATGATAAGACAAATAGACATACACCTACATGTATGATATACAGGAAATTTACAGTCATCGTACCTGAATTTCTTGTCTCTCTGCTTTACAAATGACAGGAACACAACATGAAAGTACCTGACCATCTAATGCCTGTTATTGATCTCATTGAGAAACATGCCGTAGCTCTTATGAGGTTCCTTATTGAAGGAGGCAATGAACCTGGTAAAAATATTATCAAATTCTCTGCTGGACCCACGATGCATTATATATGTGAAACCCTGGAAGCTGCCAAAAAAAAGGAGACGTAAGTATTAAAAACATGTGTTAGAATTAGGGGTTAACTTAGTAGACCGACTGCCCACGTGATCGACAAAACAAAGATATATACATTTTAAAATACCGAGAGGAAGAAATTCACAAAAGGTTCACGAGGCGAACCACTATCAAGACTGTCAAAACAAAGAAATATTTAGAGAAGATAGAAAAATGTCAGTCTCATGGATGATTGGCCTAGTCAACTGCTTGAAAAGTAGCTAAAAGGCCAACAAGAAAAACATTGTCATTCTCATCACAGTCAGTCTGGTGGGCCATCAATTTAGGGAACCCTAAGAAAAAGGTATCAGAAGGCCCATGAGGCCGATATTATGGATCTAGTGGGCTGTCAGTCCCGGGGGGGGGGGGGGGGGGGGGGGGGGCTATTGGCTTTATATTGAACCCTCACAAAAGTTGTCAGAAGCCCCGGAAGACGGAAAATCAGGTCTGGGGGGCAGTCGACCTAGTGGGTTCAAGCCATTGAATTTGAGACATACTGTTTAATCTTTGTATCGGTCAAGATCTCAAAATATGTTAAGGCTCTACAATGAAACAAATGACTTTAGAAGGGGAAACAGACTACTGTGTGTTTAGAAATCAATTAATAATGCTTATTTATCCATATTAATAGGGACCCATCCCTGTCTTTCTTATCTCAATAACACAAATTCCTACCGGGACTCAGAAATAAAGTTTAAAGGGATAGTTGAGTTCTGTTGCAGAGGGCGCTACACAAAATAATTTTTTTTGTGAGATTTTGAAAGAACATAATATTTAAATGACAAAATCATCTTTGTTTGATCAAAATCGGTTCAGAGACGGCTGAAAAATAACGATTTCTAATACTTGTGTACCACCACTAATACTTGTGTACCACCACAAATATTAGATATTTTGAAAAATTTGAAAAAAACCGTTGAAAAAACAAAATAATGCCTTTTACGTCGTATTTCAGCCAATGCCAATGTTGGCTTTTTTGGTGGCATTTTCTTGTTGCTTATATTACGCACAACCAGCCGACCCTTGAATTGTTATTTTTAATTAAATAATTATTTAATGGTCACCATGCTTTTTTCAAAGTAGAGCTGAATTAGTATGCTCGTATTGGCTACATTTCACACATTTTGGGGTCTAAAATTACCTTCATAGCAATTTTAGGTCCTAAAAGGGCACTAGAAATGTCATAGATAAGAATAAGAGCAATAACCATGCCTTTTGAAGGTATTTGCGGTCTGAAAGCAGAACTCAACTATCCCTTTAACATTGAAAGCATTGTAGACAAATGACATATTAAATTAACCTGCAATATTTTTCATTGCCAAATTTTTTTCTTTGTTCCTCACAGGGTTCTATTTAAATGGGAGGAAACTCCAGTAGTGAACAATTACCTGTCATTAGCAAACTACTTCCTGACAAGCCAGATAAAAAGATGAAGTAGAGAAAATGAAAGTACAATGAACGTTTAAATATCTTTCTTTTATTCTGTGAACAATGCAATCATTTAGAATACAAATTCTCTAACCCTTTTCTGAGCATACTTTCAACTTTATTTTCAATAAATCACTTCTCATATTTTAGTATTAATAAATTCTTTTAGAGCTATAAGCAAAGCAAAATAACTTTTTATATAGTAGGCTTGTGGATGCACCATGTGAGAGAGAGGGAGGATTGAGGAGTCCTGAAAAGGACTCTCGGTAATCTTTCTTGAGTGTGTGTGTAGTCCTGAAAATCCTCAATCCTCCCTCTCTCTCACATGGTGCATCCGCAAACCTACTGTATATCTACATCACCATGCAAGCCGATACTTACAAGCAGCATCTAAATAAATTTTTGTTTTGAAATAATTAATTGAAACAATTGCAGGCAAATGTATGATTAGAAAATCAAACATTTAAAGCCTTTTTTGTACCAGCAGTCTGATTTTAGCCTTGGAAATTGTCATATGTTCAAAGATGTCATTTTGATAACCATGGGGTTGTAACAATGAGTACAACTTTATTTTCAATTATATATATGTCAGGTATCATTGAACAGATAGATATGTCACTTTAGCACATTCTATTCAAAACAATTTAGTTATTGTCAAGTTTTTTTTACTCCTTCTTTTCTTTTTCTTTTTTTTTCCATTGAAATTACAGAATTACAGAATACTGTAAGAGAATTCTCTTTCAATTTCATTAAGCTATTAATATTTTCAAGCTTTCTTTTTGTTTTTGTGATATGAAGAAGTTGTAAAAATATGAAAACATGATATTGTACACTCACTCATTTATGTACATAGAGTATGTGCACAAATGCAAATGTATGTTTAGGTACTAAATTAGAAATATCCTGATAAAATGTCGATCTCAATCTCTTTTGCAAAGTGGATGTGAAAATTATATCCAAAATGTCACATAATTTATTTTCATTATCCTTCCTTACCATTCGTAATCACACTTGTTCCTTGAGAGCTTAAAGCCCCAAAGTCGCCAACAAATTGATGGCAAAATTTCGCTTGAATTGTATCATAATGTGAAAGAGGATGTTTTTGCTTTAAAAATTCAAAATTACAGTTTCTATGCAAAGTACCAATTATATTTCTTTCTGTCAGGTTTTGTTTCTTTTTTCTTTTCTTCTTGTAGATACGGGACATTATTGTAGGAATAAATGTAGCAACCAAAGCGAAAATACCATTGTTGTCATTAAGGTGAAGAAATTCTGATCAAATTTACTTTTGAAATGCTTTCTTTTTTTTAGTCCTTACAAGCTTCATCTGAATTCCTGCCATGACACGACACTGATGACTCTCCTACTAGCCTTAGAAGCATTTGATGATGTATGGCCTCCACTTACTGCTTCAGTCATCTTTGAACTGTATGAAGACAAAGCTGGCAATTCATTCGTTAGAACTCTCTATCAAAACAAAGTAAGAACTCTCTAATTATTTATAGTAGAATTATTATTATCATCATCATCATCCGTAGTAGTAGTAATACAAGTGTAGTAGCGGTAGTGGTAGTAGTAGTTGTGGTAGTAGTAGTTGTTGTCGTAGTATGAGTAGTTGTATTGGTAGTATGATGTTATGTTTTGATACCAGGGGCCAGTTTCTTGAAGCTGTAATAAGTATTAGTTCATGGCCATCTCATTTGATTAAAGAATACATAATTTGAGGCTTTCTGTTGAACGCAAAAAACCTTAATTTTGTATTCTTTCATCAATATTCGACTTTAGACACATTTGTTTTGAAAAGTCTTGCAGAAATGTGTGTTAAATGACATCCTCTTTCACATTATGATACAATTTAAGTCAAATGTTGTCATCAAATTTTGGGGGCTCTCAACACTTTAGAGGGGCTTTAAAAGAGACATATGCTCAAAGCACCAGTGATAAGTCTTTGTTCTGCACCATATCAGTTGTTTGGCAATTAACCTACTTTTTTAACACAATTTAAACAAGATAGTTTCCGGAAAATGGCCCTTGAGCAAGAATCTCATTCTTTTTGTTACATTGTCAGTTTAGATATCAGATGGACTTTGTTCATTAACTTATCCTGTATTTGACATTCAGTTTGAACTTCCTGTCAATTGTTTCATTGATTGACAAAAAGTACACAGGTTGAAAGTTTCATCAATATCTGATGTATCTGGCCATTGATAGTTTCAAAGATATCACATTGTATTTTATAATGATGTCCTTTTCACTAGTTGAAATTCAAAGTGCAATTCAAAGTGCTATTCATGTGCATTTTCAATTAATTTATTTCAATTTATTTTGGGTTTTAAAACTGGGCTTAGAAACTTGTACAAACATAGGGTTAAAATGTAACTTGAGGCTGACATTTGTAGCCGGTTTTAGCCCTCATAACATTTTTATTTGCCCTGTAATAATATTGAAATTTACTTGTCAAATGGTAGAACTACATGTGAATTAACAAGACACAAAAACATCTCTTTGCGAGTATAATCAGTCAAAGCTAATTATGCAACTAAATATGAATTTAAATTTCCATAAACTCACTTTCTGTCTCATTCTAGGACATTGTGTTTGTAATTTCAGTTTACTTAATTTAATTTGTTCCCACTAAGGGTTAATATATTTTTTTTTCACTTAAGCTTTATCACACATGAGAGAATCAAAATAGGCATGAGTACATTTCTGAAATAGCGCCATCTTTTGACGAAGAATATGGAGCTGAGTCTCACATTTATGTCCATAGCTTGGGTTATAAGAAGTATCTTGCTTCTATTTTGTATAATATGTTATAACAAAATTGATTGAGATTGATTTATAATTATTTTACAGGAACAGCATATAAGTTTGGACAATTTATTGTTGAATAAACTTCATCAATGCTTGCCATTTTGTATATATTATCCTGGATCAGGAAGGTTACAAGTATTCAAGCAGACTGATAAATTTCTATATGTTTTGAACATGTTGTTGAATGTATTGGAATATAAAAAGGCATATGTTGACATGTTTACTTATCAAAAGAGTAAGGGAGTTGAAGGTGCTAATGCTCTATTTTGTCACATACAAATTTGCATCACTGTGAGAAATCTGATATATCAATGTCAGATCTGAAATCTGATTTATTTATCAAACTTTCCTCAGGACTCAAAATTGTTGTTGCCTATAAACTCATTGACAAATGGTACCTTGATATGAATATTAACCTGAGCTGTGGCTCAGGCGACTTCAGTTGGATTCATTTGATAAGTGTCAGAATGATCAATTGTTGACTAAACTTACCAGTAGTAGAAACAAAAATTCTCTAAATTATCACATCTCCCATAAATGTAGAAAAACTTATCCAAACTTTGAAAGCATCTGGAGTCATTCATAATTTTAAGTCCATTTTCTTTGAATTCTCCTTTCTTTTTAATGAATTCACTAGCTGCCATTAGGATGTTCTTGTATTAAACTGAATTTGAGTAAAAAGATAAGTTATGAATATCATTCAAACATCTTGCTTCATTTCTTGTATTCTTTATGATGCCAGGAGCTGAGGATACGTCAAAGTGAAGAGACCCTCCTACCCCTAGAGAAGTTCAAGGAACTGCTTGCCCCTGTGTCCTACACTGCCCAAGACTATGCAGATGCATGCAAAGTGGCTAGTTAATGATCGCTTTCTACTAGGAGTATTAAAAGGTGAGATTTTATTTCTAGACTCGAAATAGGCGCCGCTTTTTGAATGGTGACAAACGGCGGCAACTACCTCAAGATTTTTTCAATTCATATTGATTTCAGAAGTCAATTTAATGAAATTTGTATACAGGGTTGCTTTGTGCTGATGTCCGATTGATAGTTATCTGATCTGTTTTGAGGGATTGCTTGTCTTGTTTTTCTAATTGCTACCAAACTTGACTTCAATGGTCAATTGTAAGGCTGCGACGGGTAGTCGAATGCTCGAGTACCCGCACGGTTGACAACTACTCGGGTACGATTTCTCGTACCCAAATATTCGGCCACCAAAAAAAAAAAAAAAAAAAAAAATGTCCAAGCCCACGCTTACCCCTGCCAGGGAGAGCGGCGGCCGCTGGCATGGTACCGCCGCTAAAAATGTTTCCCAACTCAAGCACTGTCAAACTCACCTTTTAGAAACTGGGACCAAATGTCCAGATTTCTGTTTGGACTTGGAGGAAAATGGATTTTTCTGCCATCTTCGGTTTTTAAAACAGCATTGTTTACTGTTATTATTCTTATTAAATCGGCACCTTCAACTGCAACTCAAAGTAAAATTGCATGCGTTTTCGGCGAGGGACCTGGGAAACTGCCGAGTGGTATGGTAGTGGCAAAAAAATCAACAACAAAAAAATCTAAAAAATTCAAAAAAAATCTAAAAAATTCAAAAAAATTATAAAAAAAACATGGCGTCCGAATATTCAAGTATTCGCTTGTGAGCCTGGGTGTGTACTCGGGTACCTCATTACACTGTTGTGCACAGCCTTAGTCAATTGGTACATGTAGGATTGGTCCTAAACAGCAAGTAATAGGCCACCAGCAAGACAACACATGCTGTTTGACATGTATGACTATTATAGTCCTATCACAACCTTAACTGTACATGTACTTGGCTTGGAAAATGTTTATACCTCTTCATTGTAGTGGTAAAAGTAAGCATTTACACTTCTCTACATATTCTGTCCTTTAAAAGTAACATTACACACATTTGAAACACATTGATATCTCCCAAATCTGTTGGTGTGGATTCTGGCTAAATGTTGAAGTAATCATTTTGATGTGGATAAGACCTCAATTTGTTTGAATGGGATACCTGCCCCTGCAAGGGACTTAGGAGCAGCACCCCTAAATTTCCCTCATATTCCAATAAATCCTATGTTTCTGGTGCAAAGGGGATGGGAGTTAGGTCCCTTAGTACGAGGCCCCTATTTTCATCTGCTCAGGTGAGTGTAACATTCACAGATCTCTTGTTGATTAAAGCGCTTTATGACCTGAAATTTTGCACAAAGGTAGCTTATAAATACAAAAAAATTGATTGAAAAAAACACTTGTATGCCAGTTTGTAAAATCAGCGACTATATGGATGTAACTGTGCACAAAAAAGAAACAGCTCCACCTTGTGGTGCATGTTGATTATTCAATTGTTGAGCTTGTTTGTGAACGCCCTCTGATCTACTGTGTACTTGTACATGCATGTCATTTTCTGTTTTGGATGTGGATTTGGATTTTCTTACCGGCTTGTTAGTTGCTTTCGTATTACACTTATTTCTTACCATATGTATATTTAATGCACTAAACAATCATGTCATGATTTAATATTTTAGCTTTTCATTCTTTTGTGATAAAAAACAAACATGTACCATGTAATTGCAGGGAAGCCAACAAATGAAGATTTTATACAGACGGACTTCCTTGAAATACATCATTCATGAAAAGAATTCTCCTTCTTTCTTACTCACTCCCCTTTAATAGAGTGTGCTACAAGTTTGTCACAGCATCCATGTAAATGTGGATTGTAAAGCACTGGCATGACCTTAATTCACTTTTCATATGAATCTGTAAAAATGTTTGTTAAATATTTATTTAAATGGATATACAGATTTACAATTGAAATTCATATATTGGAATGTGCAATAGCAAAATAAACTTGAGGACGTACATGTACATGTAAATATTGAAAAATTGTCCCCCCCCCCCAAAAAAAAGGCTATGATGGAAGGAAATAAGAAATAAATCTCTCATTTCATTTGCTTAGCTTTTTAAATAGAAATGTTACGTATCTGTCCCCCCCCCCCTTCCCCCAATTAGTTTTTAATTTTGTTGTTATTTATTTATTTATTTTTAACAGTCTATTTATTATTGTATGGAAGAATTTTATATCTCTACATATATGGTTAAAAAGTCAGATCAGGGGGGTGTTTCACAAAGATCCTAAGTTGAATTAATCTCTAAGTTGAACTTAACAATTATGGAAAGCCGTTAGCGTCTATGAAAGAGTTAAGTTTGACTTTGGATCTTTGAGAAACAACCCCTTGGAATCCTAGAGAGATCACAAGATCAAACAGTGAACAAGACAAGACGAGATGGTAAACAAATGAAAGCAAGAAATTCTATCCGGGGAAATGGGTGTTATTTAATTGAAGAGAGACCCTGTAGGCAAGAGAACGGGACTCCTGTGTATGGTAACCATAGCAACCTAGCAGCCACGACAATGGCCAGTGGCATTCTAAGCTAAGAATGATTGCAGTGATGCGTACATCTATTCATCCATCCATCCATATAAGCTAGAAATCCTTTCCTTTGTGTGGATGTATGTAGCCATCTCCACAGTTGGATTTGCTGTCTTGCTGAGTAATTCTAGTTTTTTTTTCATTTTCTTTTGTTGTTAAACCAAATATGTGAGAGGGCAACAAAATTGCAAGCCCTCATGCACATCTGTGGTAATTTAGTGATTACCAAGCCAGAGTGAGCATTACATCTATGCATCAATAGCTATCTACAAAGCTCACAGTGACGTGTATATTTTTCATTTTGATCCTGTTTCATGCTATTTTTTTCTGCATTCTTCATGTTTTGGCGAAAATGCTTACTTTTTATTTTGATGTGGAAGTAAGAATTGGTTTTCAGATTTTCTCACATTATTTATTTTTATACATTCTGAAAATGCTTTTAAAAAAATCATTTATTATCCTCATTCATGTCATAAGGAAAGGATCTTGTAGAAATAGTAGGTAAATTTCCCTTTTTTATGGTTCTTTTTGATAAATTTGGTATGAATTTGTATAAGATTTGATACATCTCTTTTTGTTTGATATACATTCATTCACATTCGACGTGATATGGAAAAAGCTTTCACAATTCTATTTTTTTAAAACTTGTTATTATTGTTCTAATAACTTTTAAATATATATACATCTTTTTTCTTAAATTCCATCCTCAAACTAGTTTGTAAAATTCGAAGAATGTTTTGGTAATTAACGAGAATAGAAATAGATGAAGAGAGGAATTCAATACCACCAAAATGTATAATGTTTTCGAAGTGCCGTCAGCAGACCCACTTACTTTCAAAGAATCTATATCATACTTTCATCCTGTAAAAACACAGGATTTCCTCTACATCTTTTGTTTCATAGTGTTCACGATTAGACCAGGAAGGGCTCGTAATTATTGCAGCTTTTAGTGATGAATCGGCTTGAATGATTTGGATGATTTTAATCAGAGAGAAATTGAGCATCACTGCTTCCCAACAAAGCCTCTACCAAGAGTCATGCTGTGTGTAACTACGCTTGCTGGATTGGCTTCGGTTCATAATCATGTTACAGCTCGCTTGAGAAAATATAATATGTATTATTACACGAGGAGAGATGTGGTACAGAGAGAGAGCATGGAAGAGAAAGGGAGAGATATAAAAGAGAGAGGGGGTGAGACATAGAGAGATGGGGAGTGAAAGACAAAGAGAGGAGGGCTGGAAAAAGTATGATTTTAGATGCAAATCATCTATATTCATAAAGAAAATGTAAGTGAAAAGGAGATTTTTTTTTTTAATTGTTGTTTCTGTTTTATGCATATTTTCACCTTCTAAATATACAAACTTTAATGATACCAGAATTAATTTCAAAACATGCATTAGAAGATTCGAACAATTGTTGACTTCATCCCAATAAATCCCTTGCCATAAAATATATGAAGCAATACTAGAGTTTTCATTTACTCTAGCTCAGATATAATGCTTGTTGAAATATCCATGATAAGTCTAGAGTTCTTTTGCAGCCCTCTGTCGTTTCATTTTAAGACTACCCTAAGTTGAGTCAGGAGTAGCCAATCTGCACGGAGACACCAGTAGTTACGTGCCGGAACCCCACGCCATCCTCTGATTTCTAACGCTGACTTTCTCATCTCTAAATTGATTGATCACACCTCCGACGTCTAGTGATGCCAATTTGATGCTTTCCCAGACTCACCCTAACTAGATATATAGTATTAATTCATTAGAAAGTAGCCTGACTCTACCCATATGAGTCATCACAACATATATCATAAGAGTTTCTCAATGATGTTTTCCACTCTTATTGATTTGTTCTTTAAACGTGGGTAATGATGAAGGTCATTTGTAGCGCAATCAGACGTTCGCATCGCTGGAGTAGAATTAAAAACTGGAGCGAGGCAACTCACCGACTTGGAAGTAATCCTATTGTGTCTCATAGCCAAGTCATGGCATGATATCATATGAGAGGAATACCTATTTTGGTCTCATGATCGCATGGCGCTTCTTTGCTTGTTGCGGTAGTCAAAATATCTTTGGATGATTTGTGTCTTGAGATGAGTAGTTTTTCAGATAAGGGCTGATGTTTCTCTCTGTTGCCTTGGTGATCAGTTGTGGATGAGATAAGATTATTTACGTAGGTGTAACTCCATGTTTCTTGAAAACCTGGTGAATCACGATGATACATAGGAAATATGATATGACTATTTAATTTTTTTGCCCCAAAGCCCTTTGTTTTTTGTTTTTTGTTTTTCTTGTTAGATTTGCAAAACGTCTAATAAACGTTACTTGTAATTTGGTTTTAGACTTCATATTCTTTTGTGTTTAAAGAATGAAGTTGTGGATTGTGAGGTATACACCTCACAACCCACAGAAAAAGATCTTTTTGTGTGTCAAACTGCCAACTTCTCAACTGTCCTCATAAAGATTCATTCAAACGGGCAGACATTGGCAGCTAATATTGCATTTATAGTCTTAATCGCACCTGTTTTTATGATAGAAAAGAAAAGTAGGTCTGAATGGCAACATGAAATTGTGTGTGATATTTGAACTTGATTTTTAGTACAGGAGGTATGTTATAAATAATCTGTAGTGGAAGGTAAATTGTTTGTCTTCCAATGTCTGTGTTTCTCCAATAATGTATTTCCAATAAATCACCAGAGTATATTCTGTATTTTCCATATCACAGTTGGTAATGGGAAAAACCATTCAGATGATGATAATACTAATATCAAGATATCTAGCCGGCTTTGTACTGTACATCTAGATACATGTAGTGTGATATGAACATTTCATGTTTGACACTTTAGCCACATAATACGTTCTTCACATAATATTTATACTATTACATTTTTTATGAAAAAATAATCAGTAACTGATATTATTTGGTCTTTTTTGCCAATGTAATAAATTATTCTAGATCACAAATTTTATACTGAAACCCGCTATCCATGTTTAATGATGGATGCAATTGTCTCATTCAATTCCCAATGGCATGATCTTGGGTAATCTAAACATACAAGTCCAATGTGCCCAATGTAGCATGCTGCCTTTAATATTTTATGAGCATGTATCCATTCAATTACAATTTTATTCCAATTCAGTTTTATTTTCATCGGGGAAGTGGTTTACAAAACTAGTTTGTGGCTCCACTCAAGCATGGCGAGTACATAGATTATCACCTTTTTCCCTGGAAGCAGATTTTCCAAACAGAAGTAGGACAAGTATATAGGTCGTGGGTGTCAATGGGCAAATGTGTAAGTAGGGCATGGTAATTACTCCGACTGCTTCAAATTAGCCGCAGCCGTTATGCCAACAGAAAGTCTGTGTCTTCACGGTATATAAATCACTTCATCACACCAAGAAAAGAAGAGGATTTCTGAGGGACCAATGTGACTCCGCTCCCCGACCGACCGACCGACAAGAATAGATTCAAACCGTATGTTTGCTTCGGGCCATCAACAACATGGTCTTACATCAGCCTAATTCTTGGCTTATTAACCTCCACTCACCCAAGACAGTTCAGATGTTATGGTTTGACAGTCAAAATACTACCTCTCTTCAAGAAAAAGAATGTGTTTGCTTTGAACTTATCTGCATCTGATTCTTATTGCAATACATTTTTATAATTTTATTATATGTTTGTTTGTGAATGTTCATGATTTGGTCGTTGATCTAAGACTGATTTTGACACTTGCATAGATGTGCAAATTGAAATTACAGCATACATAATTTTGTGCTTTTATTCAATCTTTAATTTAATTTTTAATGTATCATCTGCCAGGAACCAGAAAGCTGTTTGGTCCTCAAAAGTTTTTTATCTTTGATAACATCTGATATATGCCATTAATTTACATGTCTTCTATACATTTACATGTAATCAAATTATGTCTTTCTTTATGTCTTTCTTTATGCTGGCATTGCCAAGATTTGAAATTACACCTATATTTACATCTGCTGAGATTGATTGAGGATTACACTGTCTCATCCAAAACATTCACTTTTCCAAAGATGTACAAGTTCTTTTAAGAACTAACACACCTCGCCAGGAAAGAATACCCCAGTCCTTGTAAGGACTACTCACATGGTGTACCTGTTTAAGTTTTCCTCAATCATCTACCTCACCATGTAAACCCATTAAGAACATTTGATAGCCTTCATTTTGTCCTTCATTAGGGACTTTTAGATTTGTGTGGACTGATACGTGTGACGTCCATTCAAGGCAGTGCATTAAAAGGACGTCTATCGTAGCAATCCTCGTCGTTGTGCAAATCTAAAAGTCCCTATTGATGGGATTACGACATAAAAAGCTTAAAGTATACTAATCACCTAAAGGTAATTTGTATAGAGCTAGAAATGTATAACATCAACATTAAAAAAAAGATTACATGGCATTCATACAGGATAAGAAGTATGAAGAAAAAAAGGCTTACAGAAAATCGCATGCACAAAACCAAAATCAGATTTTGGTTCAGTGTGCAACATATTCCATGCAAGCATAATTGGTGTGTCAACAAGTCTTTCAGATCACTATTATGATAATCAAGGGTGTTTTTTTAATTGCAATATATCTCAGTATAGAAGTAATATTGAGGCTTACATGAAAATAGAGTAATGACCAGGAACCCCCATTAACAAACAGAGCAAAGTATCTTCTGCCGATTGTTACACTTGTAGTTGTGGAGTAGTACATGAGGATTGGTGTTTAAACCTCTGTGCCTGGGAGCATCATCTCAAGAAATACGTCGCCTGGCTGGCAGAAGGGCGTTAGCTTGAACTTCAGGTAAAAAATGAAGCCTTAAGCAGAAGGGCATTAGCACTAAATCGCCTCAAACTTTTATAAAACTGACTTATTTCCACACAAAAAATTGTGGCCGTGTTCTACTATAACATTTCTATCAGTCTTTTAAGTGTTAAATCAATTTTTGGGACGAAAAGCAGTTGAAATATAAAACAAATCTTTAAATGCGAATAATTTGAAAAGTAGTTTTGAAGTCGCTGACGCCCTTCTGCCATCCGGTCGACGAGTACCTCTCCTCCAGGTATCCTTGGAGACAAAAATGCCTTCTGGTTTTGTTACCATGGTGATGTATACATACCAATGTCATTCACCTGTCAGTTCTATGAATGAGAGTGAGTCTCTCTTGAAGATGGAGGAGGTTGGATGTTTACCCCTCATCCACGTTGCACCTGGAGTCTGTCTGGAGGAGTAGGGATGAGTGCGTTCATGCTCCTTGCGTCGCTATTATAATTGATGATTTGCAAACCTTGGATCATTTGCAAAAAGAGGAACATCAATTTGAAGTTCAGTCATGAAAACATACCATGTAATATTGGAGGGTGATTCAAGCATCGGGGAAGACAGTGAACCAAGAAAAAGTTTATCAAACTGTGATGGATATTGTTGATGTACAACAGTTAAATTTGCAAACAATGGAAATATATCAAATGTTCAAGTTCTATCTTGTCTAGATTTCTTAAATTAGGGGTTGTATTTATCTGAATACACCAAATTAGTCTGGGCATTGTAAAAAAAAAAGTGTTAAACAAGATTTTATATGAGTTTTTAATTATGGTTTGGTTATATTTTAGTATGAACTAGCATGAACAGTAATGACAAAAGAGAGATATTTCATTGTAGCATCGAACCTGTAAATATTTGTCTCTAAATGCTAGTTGGTCACCACTGTTTGTTTGTTACATCACATTCTCCTTTGAAAAGAAAGATGCACGAGAGGAGATCTTTCTTCTTGGATCTCTTTACATACTGCCTGAGGGGAAAGTGTACATCTCCTACACCTGACCTTGGTATGTATGTTATGTGATAATCATTTTCTGTGTCTTTGATCCTCTCTCACCATCTCACCGATGAAACAGAGGAGCATAACCCAATAATGGGTGCTGTCCTTTCATGTTACACCCCGAGGGTGACTGGTGTTAGGTCTCAGTATTATTGCTTCAGTCTAGGTCTCTTCCCGTAAACAGCTTTCTCTCCCATGTACTCTGTATACTCAGGCAGAAAGGTGATGGTTTGTGTAGTGTGAGTTTGGCTTAGATTCAACATCATTTTCGGAAGATATCCACGCTGCCATATAATTTTCATATATTTTTATACTCTACTTTTGGGGGGGTGGGGGTTTAAATACCCTATTTCATTTAAATTTGGATAAACCCAGAGATTTTTGTGGAGGAAATTATTTTCATATTTTCACTTTTGAATTTGGATTATGTTGGGGGTTGTCTTTTTCTTTTCAAGTAAATTTTAGGTTGCAATTTGAAGAAGAAAGTTTCATCAAACTCACATAATTTGAATGGTGTAATTTAGATTTAAATTCTTAATAATTAATGAAAGGTATGTTGGCATAAAAGTTTTATACCCAACTTCTTCAAAACATCCTTTGAACTTATATTTTCTCAAGTCAAACCTGAATTTTCCCGAACAATACATGGAAATGGAAATGGTTGTTTAAAAATATGAAAAATAAATACATCAATGCAAATAGTGTTGCAAATGTATGTGCTTAAAATAGATCAGTGCATTATGCTGTCACCAAATTGTGGTTCCCTTATCTCATTTTCAATGACGGTGAGTGCAAGATACTGCAACAGTCTATATAGTCATCTCCTACTCAATGGCGGTTTAATCCTCTTATAGGCCAAATTATTCATTTGAGAGACTTCTAATCCTACTGCTAAAAGCCTGACCAAGAGGCAGTTTTGCTATTCGGATATACCATCTTTTTCTCCCGAAGTAGGTTTTTTTGAAGATATTATTATTAGCTTTCTAGCCTCACTTTCTCTGTGTTGCTCTTTCTCCAACACACACACTCTCTCTCTCTCTCTCTCTCTCTCTATCTCTCTCTCTCTCTCTCTCTCTCTCTCTTTCTCCCTCTATCTCTTTCTTCCAATCTTTATCTTTCTCTCTCCCTCTTATCTTATTTCCTTTCATCTAACATTATTTAGTGAACCTGGGGCAACAAAAATATTTAGCTTTATCCATCCGATCTTAGTTAATCCAATTTGTGTATGGAAGAATGGACGCATGGATACAGGAATCCTCAGAGCTTGTTGGTGTTAATGATGGATCAGAACTTACCTAGAATGAGTTTTATTGCATAACATATCTAGTGGCTCCTTTTAAATGAGCCCACATAGATTTAGGACATTTTAAAATCCGTTCAATTAACATTCTTTTAATGAAGACAATTTTCAATCTATCAATATATGAATCAGAATACTTGATATACCGGTAGGCAAATACAGTGAAACCTGTATAAGACTTCAGGGAGATCAGAAAAGCAGTGTTTATATACAGGTGGTCTTTATATACAGGTTCCTTTAGACAAGATTTCAATGAGAAATGATTTTCAAGGGGTACAAAAATATGGTCTTAATAGGCAGGTGGTCATTCTATACAGGTGGTTGTCCAAGTATGTTTGACTGTATGTGTTGGTTAACTTACTAATGGTCTATGGAGACTACATTTAGTTTGCATGAAATAGTGATACAAATAAGTCAGTGTAACTACATATAGTTTTTTTTTAAATACAGAGAGTATATGTATAGATTGAAACAACAATATTTAATGAATTTGATTATACTTTATGTTATAAATATTAAATCTAGAAATTAGTGAAAATCCCACTTAGACCTTTATGTCCACTACTGACCAGTAGTGATGTAAATTACGTCCTACTTTTGCTATAAAGAATTGTCAAATTATTTTTAATTCAACTTCAAAATTGGTTGTCTGGTTCGTTTGATATTAATCAGCGCTGAACAGCAAAGTTTACTTTGTTACCATTGCACTTTAGCTGTCATGCCAATGCTTATGATTCACTGTGTTGTGATACCAGGCTTGAATCACTGAAAGCAATATGGGTCACTATGTCCAATCATGCTGAAGAGAAATATTAGAGCCACCTCTAATTGACCATGTCAGAACTTGTTTGGGAATGCATTCATTCATACAGTACCTGCAGTAAGCACTGATGAGAGGGCAGAATGGAGGTCAGGAGAGGGTCAAACAAATCATTTGAACCCTGACATTTATTCAGCTCATGTTCTTGATTTGAAAGAATTGACAGAGTCATTGTGAGAAAAAAACATACAGTGTTTTGTTTAATTGGTAACCATTTATTCATAGAAATTTCAAATCTTTTAGAGCTGTGTTTACGCTACACATTCAGTGTAACAAAATCAGTGACATCTCACATGTGAGGGGCTTATTCTTGTAATTTCATTAGGATTTATAATGTTAAGGTTTTATTTGGTGGCATAACCTATGCTTCCAGTAAAATGATGGTCTATTTGGAGCCAGAAGGGCATAATAACTCCTATATGTTAACCAAGGGCTTCTGAGCTTGTAATTTGGCCTTCTTGCTCTGGGCAGATGTTACAATCAATGCTAGTGACCAGGATGAGGATGTGGGGGTCCAGGAGGGTTATGGCCACTCCCTTCTTAGGAAGATATGAACTGAGTGATTCTAGGAAAGTGTTTCCTCTACTTGCATCAACTGGACTATCACCTTACAGACAATGACTCTCTTAAATGGTTTCCTCCTAAATTGGATAGTTAGTTGTCAGAGTGGCAAATAGAGTCAAATTTGTAATTGTCTTTATCTGGGGTAATTTACATTTGGAGGTAGTGTTTGGAGGAAGAATGTTGTTAACTTGTTGACTTGGGATAGTAATTGTTCAAGGTAAAGTTGTTCAAGGGATGGTTAGTACTTTCATGCTAACAGGTAAGATGCCAATTCAATTTTTGTTGGGACATCCAAATTGTTTGATGGTTAGTGCAGGAGCAGTCATTATGATAGGGAACTAAATTGACCAAATAACTTATAATTTAGAGGTTAGAGTATGGTTCCAAGATATGCATGGAATTTATGTAATTCATGAAACAACACTTTTTAAAAATCTTTATATATAAAACAATATTTTCTACTGTTTTCTGTACTTGATTTAGAGGTACATATACATGTACTGTACCTTCATAGATGTGATGGCTAATATTGATGGATAAAATCTTCAATCTCTCTACCTCTAAGCTCATCATTTTGTCCCGTCATGTAATGTAGGACATGCATATTTGCAATGTAGTCATCCATTTTAATTCTGATGGACATTGACATCATACAACAAAATTATTGATTAGATGATTTATAATAAAAGCAAAGACTGAACCCTGTACTGCTCACAAGTACTACCAGGGATGAACTTTCATGCAAACAGGTAAGATGCCAATTTAGTTTTTCTTGGGACATCCAAATTGTTTGATGATAGAGCAAAGTCGTGATGACTCACCGGACACACACGGGAGTGGATGTTTTATGTGATAATATGGTGATAAAATTAAGAGCGGATTGGGGGGGTTGTGGAGTAACCCTATCTCCTCCCAAGTTTACCCACATCATTGTTGAGTGCTCATCCTATAGCTGCTGAAACACCCTCAATTGATAAATGTTTTGGCAAGAGGCTGCTCTGGCCCGGCCTTCTCCCTGGCAATAGGACACCACCAGGAAGCGCCTCACATCCCCATCTTTCTCTTTGTCTACCGCCGACATTGTATCCCTTCCTCCAATATTGACGGCTCTCGGTGCTCAAACACGGGGTGCGTTCACTTGCCTCCAAGTATAGAATATCTGGTATTTCATTTTTCAGTGTGAATGTGATAGATTGTGGACAATGGACATTTCAATACATGCATATCCATATTTTACAAGTATGAAAGACTTGTTGGCAAATACTTATACAAAAGATGGTGTATATTTTGTACATTTGTAAACCTTGGGTGATGATTAAATCTTTAACATTTTCTTTAGCAATAATTTGCTTTTATTGATATTCGTATATACTTTTAGTGTAACATTATTCTAAAAGTCAACTGCCAATACTTGTAGTTACATTTAAAGTGAGGGTGTTATTCATTACTGTATCTTTCTAGTAGACAATTCTTCCTGGAATGAAGACTTAGTTGCCATTTGATTAAAAATCACCAACATGAAAGAAAAAAAATCATAATCATTATTTCCTTTTGTTAAAACTGGGAAATGTTGTGCATTCTAATAGTATTTGCAACATTGATGTCTTTTACTTGCTCCCTGCAAAACAGGGAAACAAAGGGAAGGTAGCTCTCTAAGAAATAGATTGGGCAATATTTTTTGGAGTAACTTAAGAACTTTTGAGTGTGAATGTGCCTACAGGTACACGCAGAATTAAAATTACTCTGAAAAGAGAGCCATTATTTCCCTTTTGCCACTTGATGAGAAACCGAAGGAAAGCAAGAAAGCTCTTGGGAAGACACAACAATTCAATTAGTGCAATTCCATCGGGTACGCGATACAATCACAGTGGCCCATTAATTGTTGTTTCTCTAACCTTAAATTGTGCATCCCAAAGTAGTTCTCCTTTTCTCTCTTTTTTATCAGGAGGGGGGGGGGGGTAGGGATGGAGTAAATGATCATAGTAGGCTGTGGAAGGAAGGTGGAAAATTGGAATTGAAGGTTGGTCTTTGAAACTATATCTTTTGTGTATTGGTTGTAACTCTCCACCTGTGAAGTGGCCTGCACTATCTTGTGTTTGAAAAGCAGTATTGGAGATCTTAACTCCAAGAGCGCTTTGTGAAATCGCTTCAAATTTTTAAAGGAATGAAATTCTCATCTTTTTTCTCAAACTGCCCTCTACCCATTATTATTTGTTTTAAGGTTATTACAATCTAACCTCATGTTCTGATTTTAATATTTATAAGATGTACTTACTCCCGGAGTCCCTTGTATGACTGCATAATATTTTGTTGTGTATAGTAAAACCTTGCTGGTGTAACTAACTATTCTGTTGAAAGATGCTTTATAAAGTCTTCAAAATATACCTGTGATCTTAACTTCTTGCAATGATTGATATAAGACTGAAGATGAATGATCAGAAGGACATTTACTAAGTTTGTTTTTGGTGATTTGAATGGTGATATTATTAAGCTGAATTTATATTTTGAAATGAGATAATTATAAAGATCATAGACTACTGTTCTATGATGATGATGAGTGCCAATATATTATGATTATGATAGGATGTATAACCTTACTCACAGTTAATCATAATAACCACATACATGTATCTTTCAAAAAGTGCAATAATGCTTATAAGAGACAAAGGATAACGATTGATTAAAGATAAAAATTAGGTCACAGGTATTACAATGAAAACATGATGACATCATTTTCGCTGCTGACATAACCCAAAGATACATCCTCATAAAGATTGATCGTCATAACCCATAATGGATGGTCAATCAACGTTTGAAGATGCCATGCAACACTCACAAGGTGACTCATTATTTACTCTGGATATTTTTCTAATTACATGGGTGTCTTTTTCTGACTAAAGGGTGCTTCCCCTCCAATCCTATCCCAAACAAGACAAGGCCGGCCCATCTCTTGCTTCTTAATGAGACACGTGTCTGCAGTGGTCACATCACACAAGATTAGACCTGCTCAATTACTGGTATTAGCAGCGGTCACTCGCCAGTTCAAAGCTCATATTTTCTATACAGATCACTAGGGAATGCTTCATGCAGATCACAATGTCCGCTTGTAGCTTCAGATTTCTCCAGTTTGATGTTTGTTTGTTGAAACAGAGGCACCCAACGATGGCATTTACAATTTATGAAGGTTTTTGATGTTTGTTGATTGAAATGATGGCAAACAATTATGGCATTAGCATTTTTTCTTTTTAATGAGTCATTTTGATAAGACAATATTGATAGTGGTGGTAGTGTATAGTGGCCATGACTAGCCAGGCCTTTTTTCGTTGATAGATGTGATCACTCATTAAAGTAGGGACGTTTCCAATTTTTAAACTCTGGGATGTATTTATCTACACTTTAAATGCATTTCAAATATGAATGTGCGATGTAGAATGTTTGTGAAATGGCAACAGGTAGTTTATTTTAGTATCAAGTAACAACTCCAAGACAACTACATGTAAAAGTATCTGAAACATTATTGTATTTAATGTAATGATCGTTTTACAACTTTGTTACATGTAGGTTAAGTGTATCCGGACTATTAGAAAATAAGAAGACAAGGAGAATGAGGATACTACATACCGGTAATTAAAAATATGATGTTCAAAGCACTTGAAGTATAATGCAACAATTGTGCCAATAAGGTCACTTATGATTATAAAAGAGTAATATAGGACTTTCAGTTTCCAACCTACAAATATCCAGGTGAAGTATATACAGAAGGGATGTACACAATGCTGAAGAACACTCCCAGTGTGCCACTGCAGACCCTTGCTGATATTTTGTCTTTTTTTAATGATGTCACTATCTTGAGATTAGCTGCTTGTCATTTACATATTTTAGGTCTTGACATACTGTATATTCACCAGTTTCAGTACCTTATGACGGCCATCTCACCTATTCATCTTTCGAACAAAGTCTTCATGAATCAAAACACAGTCTTTTTTGGCATGGACGATGAGCCGTCCTGTTTTCTCCCTCAGTTCACCCACTTTCACACGTTCCAATGTCAGCTAGAGTCTGAGTGGGCAGACTAAGGGTAGATTAGAAAGTGGTGGGGAGGGGAACACTCTTCAGGTGTGAAGAAGTAATGAGAAAGAAGGCCCCTCGTGAGCTCCAAAGGTTTGTGCCACTAATTGTGCCTTTTGTCTCCACCACCCCATGATGATGATGATGATGATGATGTCATCCAGACTGCACTTTTTCATTTTCATTGGTGGCCTCTTGGCCCCAGCAGTACACTCACTCTAATCAATCAAAACCCTATCTTGAGATGTCTTTATACAAAGCAAACCTCTTGATAGTACTTCTAATAATCTAATTGTAGTCATTGATTCACCTACACCTTCTAAAGCGCAACGACCTCAACAGCAGGTTTAAGTTGTTACTGGAATTTTGCTTTGTTCAAGAAAGAAGTTTTATTAGAACGATTCATATTTAAAGATATTATTTATCTCTTTGAAGTAGAAAAAATATGAATAAGTTTGACAAAATTTGTCAAAAAATGTATTTAATAATGTTGGGAAAATTTTCAAGCAAAACCAATAATCAGGTAGTATATTATATGTAACTAAAGAAAATTGTTCTTTTTTTTTCCTTTTCTTATTCTTTTAAAGACAACAGTTTTTAATAACCATACATTTGAGTTAGGGCAAATATTTTCTTTTGTTGTCTTGCCATTCATATGTATTACTTTTTAGTGATTTTGCTTTGTTGATCAAATGGTAATAGTCCCTTTGAAATATCTTTTTTTTGGATGTATAAGACATTTGTATCCATTTCCTGTAATTCATATTAAAGTCAAGAGGCACATTTCAGCATGCGAGACACGTCTATTTTTACATTCAGCATTTGAAAACATATCTGATGGTATGGTGTAACTGTTGAATCATTTTGCTTGTCCCGTCCCTGAGGAGTGCAAACACTCACCATGTAGCGGGATCAGTTTCCTTCAGAGATTGGTAGTCGAGACCATGATCTTCCATGGAGAGTGAAGAATTATACCCTCGCAGCATGCGCTTTCATAATTTATAGGGCAGTGGCCCCCGACCCCCATCTTGGAAGGGGCTGCAAACCAAGTAACACCTATATCATTAATGTTCCTGGAGTCATGGAAGGAATGGGGGTCCGATGGAGGGTCGTATGACAGTGAGATGTTACCCCATACTCATCCCAAACTACCGTTAAGAGACTTGGTCCCGTCACTGGGCTCATCAGTCATTCTTTTGTCCCCTGTTTACCCCTTGAATGCGTCCACACTACCATGTAAAATGCAGTGCTTGTATTAAAGCTTTTTTAAACAAAATTTGGCAAGATGAAGTACCGGTACAGAGTAATTATTAAACTGTTATTGGTTTTTTTATTTTTTTTTATTTGTGTAAATTATAAACATGATGACATTTTATATGTTGGAATCAATTCAGGCAGATGTCAATAGTTAAAATTATATGATTCATGAATGTTTTTCAATAGTACAAACTAAATGCAATGTAGATGTACATAAAAATGGAAGCATCTATCACCATCATTATTGATAAATACATGTGTATGAGTTTAAATGTGAATGTGACTGACGTTTATTTGTTGCTTCAATATGAAATATGAAACAGAATAGCATCAATTTTAAGTAGTTCATGTGAATGTGCTTTACAGGCTGTTGCACCCCAAGTGGATGAGACCTTGTTTGGAAATCATTTGTGAACATGGTCAGGATTTGGTTATTCCTTCTGGCTGATTTAAGCATGTATTGGGATTGAATGTGAACATGCTCACACTTTTGGCGTTCCCTTGCTCAATTAGACATACATGAACATGTATAATGGCATTAGTTTGGGGGATTATGTGCTGTATGATGGTATCATTGTTTCATGAGTCGATGGAACATGCTCAAGTTATGGTTGCTGCCCTGCTAGATAAAACATGCTGTATGATGGCATCAATGTGTGATGCTAGAATTCAATATGAACATGCTGAAGTTACATGTAGTTTGCCTCCCTGATAGATGATGTACGGTGGCATTCATGTTTTTTGGTCATCGGTGGGAACATACTCAAGTTATGTTTGCCTCCCTGCTAGATAAAACGTGCTGTATAATGGCGTCGTGTTTAATTATTCCATGTGAACATGTTTGTTGCTCTTTGCTGGATGGAACATGATATATGAAAGCATCAATATTTAGGGTTAGATGTGAACATGCTCAGTCACTGGCTGCTCCTTTACTGAATGAGACATGCTGTATCCTAGCATTGTGATTAAGACTTGAGTGTGAACATGCTCCTGTTCTTGTTGCTCCCCTGCTGGATGAAGCATGATGTATGATGGCATCAATCAGGGGGAAGACATATGACAGTAAGATGGATGGATGCCATCCCACTGAATAAAGAGCTTATGAAAGCTTTCAAATAGATCTAGCAGCAAGCAAGCATTGCTATTAATGTCTCTCCATCATGAGAATCTAGAGCAGCTTCACCATTAAACCTTCCTTTGTTCCAAGTATGAAAGCCAGATATAGCTGATTGTGAAAGAGAAATATGAACAAATAATTCAAAAATACATTCTGTTCATAGTTTGTTTGTTAGGTTGCTTATTAGGTTGTTTGTTTAGTTGTAGGAGACTGATATTAGCATATTTTACATACTGGTATTCATAGGATGAATTTTAATGCACTTATACAATTTTACACTTTTTCCTTTAAACAATCTTTGTGGGGTAAGAGAAAACTATTTACTTGTAGCAATAGTGGCTATTTTCCTTCATTAAAGTGATAGAGAACTTTAACCTTTTGACTTTTGAATTTGCTAATTCCCATAGGCGTTTTAAGTACAGGTACCACTGGTTACCCTGTATACAAAGGGTTGAAATGGTAATGACCTACATGTAATTGTGATTGCATGCACATGTTCATCTCATCTTTCAATTGCCCTTTACCACCCCCACCCCTCTACCCTTGCCCTCCCCTCTTTTCAGACATACATCTTTTGAGACTCTATCATTTCCCAAAACAATTTTTCTTATTAAATATGTAAATTGTAAGAAGTTTGGATTGCTAACCTGCCGTGGCATTCTCTTATTTCCTCACAATTTGTTAAATCATCTTCACAATATGATATTCCATGAGCTGGCTACTCTGACATTATATACAATAGCCTTCTATTTTTGCATTTCATTGTATGGCTTGGGTGGGTTAAATCAGTCGACATTTATTTAATTTGCAGAGATGATTTCAAGTCAAGCAACCCATCCATTATACTGCATCCCCCTCAATCATCAGGCATGCACAGGAAATGAATTCAAAGCAACTGTATTGGTGAAACGCCTGTCAGATTACATCAGTCATCATTCTAAACTGTTCTGCATTTTACCAAATCATGTGTAGATGAAAAATATAGGATATTTTCCAACTTGATAAAAAAACAGACATCTTCTGATTTCTTTTTTAATTCTTTTCTGGATTTTTTTTTGTTATAGTTGTAAATGAGTAATAATCATCCAATGAAAGACTGTGTACCTGTTCTCAAAAGTGCCTGTTTTATGATTAGATGGCAATTAGTATTCATAGGTAAATCCTCTTCCTCATCTGCAAATAGAAAGAAAGGAAAGAAGGAGTCACAAAAAGATGAAAGCGACCGCTAGAACAGGATGATGAATAATGATTAAATTGGCTTTAATCGAGGAAAGACCTTTAGGACAATAGAGCGGTGAGTCATGGTGGAATCACAAAGGAATCACACAACCATTTCTCTAGACGGACCACATGTTGAGGGTCGATATGGTAGGAAAATAAAAGTGTTCTTCAGATTAGTAGCGCTTTTCAGTGATTGTTTTGTCAACGTGATGAAAGTGTTAGGTGGAGTGAGTTCTTTTTAATGAATTGTGGGCAGCATTGTTACGATCTCAGCCGCAGAAAGATGATTATGTCGGTCGGTTGTGTTGCTTTGAAGTTGAGATCACATTAAACTTGGTAGATATGGAGTTGTTCTGGTAGAAGTTTACTCACACAACTCTCAATCCTAGGGTTGAGAGTTAGAAACTTAGAATCCTAGCTCGACACTAATTAATTAATCCACATTAATCCACATTTGTCCCTCTGAGTACCTGGTAAATTCTTCGGTAAGACTAATTGCAAGGTCCTCAGGAAGAACAGCATTGGTGTTGATGAGGTAATTGAGGCTACCCTGATATAACACCAAGCATGTTTGTGCTTTTATAATGATAAATAAATAATAATAATATTTCATTTTTATATAGCGCTTAATACAAATGTCTCTAAGCGCTTTACAAATATACTATTACCCCGGTCATTGGATTCAGTGCTTGCCCGCACACACTGTGTGCACAATCTCCACTCCCTGGGGAGCATTCCAGCCGGGCATTACTATGTTTTTAAATTGTACATTCATGTAATGAATTAAATGTTTTTGCCTTTAAATTCACTTCTTGGACTCAAACAGTATGATAGTTTACTAAACAACAATATATCATTTATGATAACATTGTTGTGTTTAATATTTGCAAAGTATAAACTACTTTTAGGGATTTCGTAAAACCTGTAGTACATTCTGTGTAATTGAAAAATGTAATGGGCTAGTGATTTGCAATTGATGATAAAGAAGTAATTGCAGCAAACAGATAATTAATGCCATTTTTTTTTCTCCTGAAGCTTGGAAGACTATTTCTTCAATAAAGGTCTACCACCTCAATTAACCTCATCTCATGTTACATCTCGAGATTGGTATATATCCTTTTCATTCCCAAGAAGTTTCCATACTGCACTTTCTTATCACCTCCCATCAGCCATTTATATCTCCATCGCCTACAGCCAGGCATCGTATGTGGGGAAAGAGGCCCTACGACACTCTAGAAAATGAACATCATTTGGCGACTTTACTGCGACCAAACCAACCCTCCACCGCTGGGATTTGGTGTCTATCTATCTATCCAACTAGTGGTCCTCAGTGCCTTTTGGTTGCATGGACCGAGTGGTGGAAGAGACGGAGGTGCGGCTGCAGGGCCCTAGGCTACTACAGTCAAGCTGTTTCAATTTGTGGGGAGAACAAAGAGCTGATCAGAAGCCCTCTCCTGTCTTGTTTCATCCACCCCCCCCCCCCCCTCCCTTTAATATTGTGTTGCATACAGTATATTGTTGTCAACCATTGTTTCCATGTTCACACAATGCTTCTTGAACATAGACAAAAATGTTTTGTCAGTCTGTGAGTTATTCAGACTCGGTATTATGCATTGTATTGTTTGTTTAAGTTTAGAAAGTAGTAATCTCTTTTGTACTTCAGTGGCAATAGAAAATGTATTAGCTTTAGGCTGGACAAGTCTAATTATTGTTATATGCTGATTTAGCTTGGAGCAAATGAGAACACAATTAAAGCACAATTTATTCTTACAAGGTAAGAAGAGGGGATACTTGATAATAACTGGTCATGCAATGTAGTCCAATTTCATGTGGAAATTGCCCATTGTATTTAAGTAGCTTTACAAGTATGAAGTGGAGCTGCTAGTATACATACTATAGAAAGTGAACCTGCCTATAATAGGACAGTCAATCCTCTTTGCTAACAATACTAACAAAGAGGATTGACAGACATCATTGAGACTCTTACATAACATGATTCATAAGCTTCATGTTTGACTTGCTTCATGTGCATAAGTAAAATCTGAAAACATTTAAAAATGGACTATTGGATTATGCAGTAAAATATGAAATATTGATCTTACAAAATTCTAATGAAATTGCAGTTGTTCAAGACATTGAACACACTATTGAACACCTATGTTATTCACTTGTATTATCAGACAATTTACCAAAACAATTCCAAATTGACTCAAGTTTGAAAGATTTTTGGCTTTGGGGGTAATGTAATTTTTTTTTTGGTTAAGTCTGTACATGTAGTCAGTTTGTCATTGTCTCGTCAGTCTGACTGGGGTATCAGTACAATCATTTGGCAGTGTATGAACACAATTTGTCTGTGATGTTGCACTGTTGGGTTGCCCAAGAGCTGTTCACACTGATGCAGTAGTGATGAAAGGGTGATGCAAGTGGGAGTGTGTGAACTCAGTCAGTCTGTGATGTTGCACTGTCGGGTTGCCCAAGAGCTGTTCACACTGATGCGGTCGTTATGAAAGGGTGATGCAAGTGGGAGTGTGTGAACTCAGTCAGTCTGTGATGTTGCACTGTTGGGTTGCCCAAGAGCTGTTCACACTGATGCGGTCGTGATGAAAGGGTGATGCAAGTGGGAGTGTGTGAACACAATCAGTCTGTGATGTTGCACTGTTGGGTTGCCCAAGAGCTGTTAACACTGATGCGGTCGTGATGAAAGGGTGATGCAAGTGGGAGTGTGTGAACTCAGTCAGTCTGTGATGTTGCATTGTTGGGTTGCCCAAGAGCTGTTAAAACTGATGCAGTCTTGATGAAAGGGTGATGCAAGTGGGAGTGTGTGAACACAATCAGTATGTGATATTGCACTGTTGAGTTGCCCAAGAGCTGTTAACACTGATGCGGTCGTGATGAAAGGGTGATGCATGTGCTGGTAGATGGTAGATGGTGGAGATGGTATGGCTGGTAGTCATTCTAGTGATTGGACTCTGAGTCATTCACACCTCACAGTTATTAAGTTTATTGACCTCTCAAACCTACACAACATGTAGATCAGCATCCTATATGTGTGTCCATACAGAGGTTTTATATATTATTATTTTTCTAGCCTTACATGATCAGGGCAGAAGGTTTAATTCATGGATTTGAAAGAAAGAAACAATAATACAAGGGTTCCCTTTTTTTAGAAAGATTAACCTAGAAACAATCTGATTGCCACCTCAATATATTTTTCCTGGTTAAATACTGAATTCAATTTTTCTTTCAAATAAGAAGTATTGCTTTGAATACGAGCATCTTCATCCCATGCAGGAAAGATTTGCTTCAGACAATGGATTTTATCTCTGAAATTTTTTACATATATATTTCTTTTAAATGATGTTTTAGTAAGGAATTCATGTTAGGGTATTGAGAAGAAAAATGTCACATAAGATGAAGAAACGGGATACATCCTTCCAATGCAAGACATTTCATTTCTATTGATTTTGTCTTGGTGACTTTCTGTATGTGTTCATACCTTCAGTAAGTTTAGTTAAAGTTGAAGTAAGACCAGTTTTGGAAACGCCCCCCTCTCAAAAAATGAAATTGAAGCTAATATTACCAATCATGTGAAAGAATATGTTTTGACTAATACGTGATCATACAAATTTTGCAGAGAAACCGCCTACTTATTGATATATTTGGTAAATTATTATATCTATTTGGATCTGATAGATATAGCGCATGTGTCGCGCACGTGTGGGAGTACATGTAGTACCATATACATCTTTCTGTGTACAGTGCTTGTTACTTTATCAAGACTGGGCCAAATTTCTTATCATTTTGAGGATTCCAGAACCTTGCAGTACACACCAATACTTATATCCTAGATGATCAACCTTTTCTGATCGATTCCACAACGTTTCTTTCACTATGCAATCGCATGACCATAACTGGTTTTATCTTAAAAATTCATTTAATACATATCTAAATGACAGGGAGGTTGAAATATGTATTTCTGTTTAAGTAAACAAAAAAATTCTTGTTATAGCATACAAGTTATCACACCTACTTACTTTCTTTGTTTTCTACATACAGGTATGAATATCCTCCAATCTTCATGAAAGGGTGTATTTTTATTAAGAGGCTTGTGTCTGCCTGCCTCTCATGTAGCTAATTAAACACTTGTAGACATTTTCTGTGTAGTATGAATGTGAAATTTAATAGCAAGATGGAGTTCATTGCCTAATTCCTGAGGAAAGTCTTTCAGCAGCTCAGTTTTGATACTAAACCCAGTGCATCTCAATCTATGCTAAAATACCACTCACATCCACTTCAGTTTATGCTCAATTTCTGCACTTCAATTATCTCTCTATATCCTTCTCCCTCTCCCTCTTTCTCTTTCTTTTTGTATAGATCTGTATTATGTTTCTCTGCCTTCTTTCCTCTCCTTCTCTGTCTCCTCCCTTCCCTCTCTCTCTCTCTCTCTCTCTCTCTCTCTCTCTCTCCCCTCTCTCTCTCTCTCTCTCCCTCTCTCTCCCTCTCTCTCCCTCTCTCTCTCTCTCTCTCTCTCCCCCTCTCTCTCTCTCTCTCTGCCTGTCTTGCTCTGTCTGCCTGTCTCTCTCCCTCTTTCTCTCTCTCTCTCTCTCTCTCTCTCTCTCTCTCTCTCTTTATAGCTGCCCTCTTTCATTATCTCTCTCTGTCCTTCCATCTATCCTGTTCACTCTCTCTCTTTTGCTCACTTTCTCTTGCTCTCTTTATTTCCCTTTTTGTCCATTTATCTCACCTCTCTTTCCGTGCTCTCCCCTCCTCTCTCCCTCCTTTCTCTTGTCATCTTTTCTGAATGCATCAATTATTTTCTCGACTTATCACCTTTATTGTTTCTCTTTTGGGTAATGTGCATTTAATACCATTTTCCTTTTACCTTCTCTCTTTATACTTCGATGAATAAAGACATCCCTTTTCTGACTTCTGTGACCCAATCATTGTGGAAATCCAGTCTCCAACTCTCTTTTTATGAGATGGAAACGAGGTTAATTGAGAGAAGATTGTCTGGGCAGCTAAAGGGTTAATTGCTGGGTACGAGCCAGGTACTAATTACACTAGACGCTGACAAAACTCCTAAGTCTGATAAATGAGAGTACCCAGGCCAGTAGCAGACAATAGACATTATTTTCATCTGAAAGAGTTGTATACCATAGAAAGTTATATTGCGTGACTCACGTGAGCGTACCGGTTTCCCAAGGTTGCTTTCTTTTAAGGACCCAGAATAACGGAGAAAGAGAATACTTTCTGTCTTGCGCATTTTAGCCATGAACAATGAGCGTAGCGTAGAGACCTTCGTTTCATTCATTTGCGGCAAACGAGGAGGGTATTGGTCTTGTTCATGCTTGCCATGTCAGTCTGAGTATTAGCATTGATCAACTGAAATAGGTAGCAAGGTCAGGAGCAATTAATGTCTCAAGGAAGATATTGTGATGACTTCTTAAGTTCTTGGTACATTACATGCTGTTGTATACTAGCAGAATGATGTGCTCTTAAACTCTTCAAAATTAGAGAGAATTTTCTAGATGTGTTAGATACATTTGAAGAGCAATGTATTTATTCCTTGTTTGACAGGACTACAAACAAAAAATGCTCCACTCCCCCCTCCCCCACCAAAAAAAAAGAATCTTCTACAGACACAAACACGTTTATTTATATATATATATATATATATATATATATATAGATATATTTTTCTATATATTTTATAGTACTTTACTTCTGATTAAGAAATATCTCATCAAAATGCTTCTTCTTCTTTACTTGTACATTGTGTACTTGCAATCTGTTGTAAGATAGGTCTACATTCTCTTTTATCTTTTTATTTGTTTCAAAATTGTTCATTAGATCCCAAAATAAGTACCAGTAAAGGAATTTGTGTTATTCAATTTTTGGCAGGTCAACCCATAAATGAGTGTAATCTAGAGATGTGCAACTCGGATAGACCTACACAATTTATGTTTTGAAACATATCACTATCACTCTACATTTATAGGAATAGTGTAAACATTGACTGTAATGTACTTCAATCTAATTACATATTATTTTTTGTTAATTACATCAACTCGAATACAGGGCTCTGCTCTAGTAAGTAGCACTTAGGGAATTCACAATTAATCTAGGCCGTTAACCTCTCCAGTACTTTCCTAATACATTTACAAATTCATGGAAATATATAATGGTTTCATGAGGGTGTATAGCAAATTGATTTGACACCATCATTAATTAAATCTAATGAACTTATTGAATAGGTCCACATCCTGTAACAATCTAAATAATACATGTTTATCACTCATGTTTACTATTTGTCTGTCTCGCAAGCACCAGGCAAGCTTTCTGTGAAAAGTAAGAGCTTTGTAAATGTTAATCTCTCCATATTTGTTTGGGTCAGTAAAATGGTATTCCATAGCCTTTATGTCACAAGTGTTATAATCAGTATCATCATCATCATCATCATCATCATCACCACCACCAACACAATAACAACAACCTCCACCATCATCTTCACAATTTTCATTATCTTCTTCTTCTTCATCATCATCATCATAATTATTCACATCACAACCAATACCACCATAATCATCACTACCCCCCCCCACCACCACCACCACCATCATCATCATCATCATCATCATCATCATCACCACCGCCACCCCACCTCCACCACCACAACCATCATTGTTACTATCATCTTCGTCTCCATCTGCATCATCACACTTCACAGCATTCCCCAGTCCAATGCAAATTCAGGCAGAGTAAGAAACGTGGCAACAAAATGGCAGGAAATTGTGCCCAAAATAGTCAAATATTGTTATTTTGCATCAGTATATATATCTGGTGCATCTTTGAATTTGAAATTCTCATGGGCATCCTGAGCCCAAGGGCAATTCTGCAATGTGAGATGGTTACCATGGAAACAGGAGTCAATTACAGTGACTGCATTGATACTAGCCATTTGAGAGCGAGCCTGCACACTCTGCTGATTGGGCAGATAAATGCAATTTCTGACTGTTTGGTTATTTACGGAGAGCTGTTGTTTACGGCGAAATGCATTGAAATGGATATATTGACCGATGACATAGAGCCTAGGTTCTGATTTTTCCAATTCGTTCATTCATTTATTTATTGTTTTATTGTTTGTGAAAGGTAGATAGACAATAGAGTGAAAGACAAGATTCTGTATTCAACCAAAATTGGGATATGAGCGGACAGATATTTTTAGAAAATCAATATACCTATATTCAGATGTAATCTGCAATGATCTGCAACACAACACTCCAAAATTAAGTCTAGAATATGGAATTCATAAAGAAAAAGAAAATATATGTCAATTGCAGTAGGTTGGGTTCCTTTTCAGTGTATAATCAATTTAAATTCATGAAAGGATAGTAGTTAATACAAAGATAGTTGGAGAGGGGGTACATTTTGAACTTGTATCCTCTGATTCATAAATATTCATTTTCTTTTAGAAGATACTGGAGTATATGTTCATTCTGTGGATGGGGGATGTAGTAGCCTAATCCTCAATTACAAACCACTGAATATTAATGAATCTTCAAAGAGCTCTCTTCTCGGGAATGGAACGGTGGAATTCAAGGGGGAATATTCTCTTCTGTTTTTTTTTTTTTTTCTAAATGTTTGATAATGTTTGCATTTTTACCCATTATTAATGGAAGAGAACCTCAACCTCATAACAAAGAGAAAAAAAATCAAAAAATGATAACAAGGAAATTCTGTTTTTATCAGGACACACAACCTTCATATTGGTATTGTGTACCGTACTTAAAGTCGGTCTGAAAGCAAATTAGCCTATTGGTTGAACATAAACCACATGTTTTTAGAAAACTGTATTGGCACCTATCTATCTTATTGAGATATTAACTTACCCGACATTGATTCCTCAAAGTATTAAACATTATTTAAGAAGTTTTATATCACAGTCATCAATATCTCTTTGAGTTTCCCTTTTATTAATAAATCAATATCAGTCATTGGTTTATTTTTCATAGATGTTGCTTCAAAATCACATAGGAAGAAGTTTGAACGGTATAGTTAGACTGACATAAGAATTTACTGATGGACAGGGTGGCTATCAAATATGAGGAAAAACTAGGTTTCTGTTTCTGCCGAGATATTGCTGGAAGCATTTTTCTTCGTCTTCACCTTGACTGATCGAATAGGCCCCGCCTCCCTCGTCGCCGACAAACATTAATGTGCAATCTTGGAATTGATGGACAATCAATTGACAATCATTAAATATGAATAGAGGACACTTCTATAACCGTAATCTGATCTGATCTGCAAGGCCCCTCTCCCTCCCGCATACCAATCCTTATATCTACCTTCAGCCTCCCTCGGAATGGACGAGCTGCCTGACCTAGCTTGTATCTAAACATTTACACCAATTTAGAGCGAGACACATCGTCGTCGACTTGATGGTCAGGAGCCTAATGTGTAGAGATTGTTAGAGTGTATTCCGTGGCTAGTTTAATGGTGCCTCCGTTGCTTGATTGAAGGATCACTCCTCACAAGCTGGGCTAGTTGCAGGAATTCCACCAGTTTAGGATTCAGAGATGAATAGGAGAGAGATAAAAAGTGGGTATTATCAGAGAAGGGATGATGATTTTAAATTTATGGGTTTCAGTGTTTGGGGAGAGAGAGATGAATGATTCTATCATGGCTGTATATTTTTAGTCCTGATCTAGCAAAATTGTGATCTTCCCAAAATGTCTATACAATTAAAGAACTGTATACAAATAACGCACGGCCCAGAGTGCAATAGCGGTGAATGCAGTAGGCCCGAGGTTTCTTTAGATTGGTGCGGCTCTGTGCAACGAGCCGCTTGCGGCGAGTTGACAGTGCGAACCGAGTGTACACTGCATTTACGTTTTGCACAACAGGGTCAAGTGCGTTATTTGTTTTAAAAAATAGCGACACAAATAGCAACAAACAAAAGTTTAGATCTTAAGTTAGAGTCTACGAGAGTTTGATCTAGATCTAGAGTTATGTTGGTTCTACAAGACTTGCAGGCTTACCAAAAAGTCCACGGGATTCATTGTTTGATTAAAAATAAAATCCATAGGGGGTCTAGAGACGAGTCTACATCAGACAGCTGAAATTCCTGGCTTCATTATAAAATCCAAAAGTAAAAACAGGTCTAAATCCAAGGCAAAAGTAAAATAAAAATTTGCTTTCTAATAATACCCCGCTCTAGCTAGCTGGGGATCATGGTGGAGCATACAATACTTGATACGCATAGCCTATAGCCTACAATGCACTCGAGGGAGCATACTAGTACTACGTGTACGCGCGCGCGCTGGATATCCATGGTAACGTGTATTATAACTTTTTTTGTGCTTTTTTCTGCAAAATCGTGCTTGCATCAAAAATTTGTCAATGTCATGTGACGCGTATTGACCAATCACGATGCTTAAAATACTAGAGCCATTTTATAATGTGTCATATTGTGACAGCAAACTCCTCAAAATATGATAGTTCATTTGGGTTCCCAATTCATGATTCTTTTCTTATAAGTGAAAGGTTATTAAAGTCATCCCCTTAGACACTGGGACCTTAACTATTTAAGGGTATGAGTTAACACCCCCTCATGTTCACAGCCCAATAATCATTTGCTTGCTGTAACATGCTCATAAATATGGCTTATTTTTGTATGTTCCTTATTTCTCCTTTCAAAGCAATTTGATATGAGGAAACACTAAGTTAACAATATTCCCGAGATAAACTACTCTTGGAGAAATTTATCTTCATTTGTATAAACTAAGTGATGTGAACTTCATGTTACATGTCATTCATGTTCTGTTTTAATGTTCATTTTTCCTCTCAAGCATAAAGCGGTAGCAACTGCTACGTAGACGTGTACCTAACGTTTTCTGTACCTGTATCGATTTGTAGTCAAATTTATTTCACTCAAGAAAAATTCATAGAGCTTAATAATTGAAACTTGAACAAGTTCTCTATTTTTTAATTTGTTTATAATAACGTCCATAACATAGGTTTAAGAGTCAAATGTTATGTAAACATTTATCACTACTTTTTTGTGTGTGAAGATGTCTAAAAGAAATAAGGAATGAAAGAATATTTGAAGCACTTCAAATTACAAGGAACCCTCAAAGAAATGATCTGCAACATTCCAGTATAACATGTGCATTTATCCACATATCTCTCTCATATTTCTTCTCACTTACAGATCAAATCAAGATATCAAGGTATTCAACTTAGATGATATTCAGTGGATAGCTGAGGCAACTGTGATGGAAAGATGGGCATTCATTATGAGGATCAATGACAAAACAATATATTTTCTTACGAGTCTTACATTATTCTCTAAATCATGGTTAAGGGGTTAATCCAGGCAATTTTTAGATGCTTTTACCTTTCATTTTGGCTAGTTTACAACAAGGTATAAAATTTCAATTCTATCAAACTATATCTGAATAATAAGGCCATACACCAATGAGGATAACAATTGCTAAATTGTACACTACCTAGATCTTCCCATTAAAAGTTAGAAGTCAATAGAACAAGAAACATGCACTTGTGAATTGAAGTATAATTGTCTATCAAAATGTATTATGTAAGAAATGTTGACAAGGATGATATATTGAATGCTAGTATGACAATTTAGTGTTACAATGATAATATTTCATTCAAATTCAAAGGTTGTATTAAGATTATGAAATATCATTAACTACAGAATTTCAACCTGATGATCAAACCATTTTCCAAGAAAAATAATGACATTGGAACAGAGCTGTAACACTTAAGTGAAGCATCTTTCAAGTGGAATCATTCACAATCATGGTGTTGATTGAGTGGATCAAATCTTGTGTAATGACATAAACTTTAATCATGCCAAATTTGAATAAGAATGGTTCTACTATTGAAAAGGTAAGACAAATAGATATTTAAAATAAAGACAAAATGGCACCTGGATGTTGTCAAGACGATCAAATGACATTGTAGTTGCATATCTTCTCACCATGCCTGTTAACTGCCGTATTAATCATGTTGATTTCAAATTATTGCCATAATAAAGTAAAGGAATGCAAATAAAGAATAACAACAATAATTGTTGACAATATTAAAAGGTGGTCTGTTGATGACAGACCACCTAATGAGAGCAATACGTTGAAAATATATCAATATTTATATCATGTGTGTGATCTTTAATACAACTAAGACTTCTGAATTAGGTATTTTTATATTGTAGAATTTGTTTTCTAATTCTCCTTCTGCCACTCGATGATGTATGTTTGTCTTACACCTTCTGAAAAAGGTATATTTTTGTCTGCTATCTTTTGGCTGTGCCTCCCTTTCCCCTTCTATTTTCTATCTATGTCTGTTGTTTTTTTCCTCCATCATTATTTGTTTTCTCCCCCTTTTACTCTGATTTTCTAACGATCACAGTTGATGCAAATAAATACAAATATATTGTAGACATTCTATGATATGTAACACACAATGTGTAATGTTTTGTAAAACTTTGGGTGAAATAACGATATTTCATTATGTTCAGACATCTGTTATGCATGTAAGCACCAATATTCACTAATCTGTTATAAACATTGTATGATCACAGATATTTACATCTGACTGAGAGGGTGTTTCTGCAGAAAAGGCTATGAAATTCCAAAGATATTTTCATTGTGTTTGTGATGATAGCAAACTATTATAATTACAGAACCCTTATTTTCTGAGAGTTACAGTATTTGAAATTAGATATTCAAGTATTATGGCTTGTTACCTTGAGTATTGATCAAATAGCTAACATATTTATTGAGACTGTTGCTGTTGATGATGTTTTACAGAGGAAAAACGGTAAGTCATAGATTAGCTTGAGTTAAGATATATCTGTTATATTAAAAATCTATTGAATTTAATTAATTTTTTCTTTTTTTTTAGTCAAATGCATTATCAAAGCTTAGTGATCAGTCATGATCTATGCACAAGGATAGTCAAACTCCATAAAGTGATCATGTACATTTCAAGTATTCCTTTTAAAAAATGATTAAAGAACAAAGCAATGAGTGGATCTTGCTACTTGCTGTAAAATATGTTAGTCACTCACTTCACCTGTTAAGCATGGTTTCGTTTTTATTATGTTATATATATTTTCAATAGACCCCAGTCTATCGAAACATACAAATTTATAAGTAGAAATGAATTCAATAATTATTGTGTGTATTATTCTCAGGCCAGATATCAATGTATGATTACTTCTAGTTTATTGTTATTATCATGTCTTGAAATGTCTTCTTCTTATTAATCCTGCTTAGCAGAGCTGTTTTCCCACCAAGTGAATGGTGCTTATGTCAGGATGGCATTTAGATGACCTCACAATCATGTAAACATTAGGAATATATACGTGTAGATGCTATGTCACAGCCTTACTGCAGCTAAGATATTATTGTATTTTGTATATTAGGGGTCTTTAAGAGCCTTATTATTATATGCCATTCTTCAAAAGAAGAACATGAAGTATTAATTGTTTATGAATATTATGGTTGATAATTGACCATGATATCATCATTAGTACTTGTATGAAACTGTTAGGCCCGAATTCACAAAGGAGGTTTGTCGACAAACCTTGGTTTTCGTACGTCATATGACGTGTTTTACGCGTTTTTTACAAACCTTGTTTGTAAAGAACAAAAGGAGGTTTGGCGAAACAAAAGGAGGTTTGAGCTCAAACCTTGGTCTGAGCTCAAACCTTGCTTTGTAAATTCGGGCCTTAGAGTTTAGAGTGATAAATGATTAGTTAAATGATAATTAATTACATGACAGGAAGAAGGAAAAAATGGCTTAAATTTGGGGGAAAAGTTATGATATTTCTTTAATTTTTGACAGATTCTTGAAGAATAATAGTACAGGAAGGATGATGTGTGGCCTACATGTGACAATGTGGCTATGTACACACCATAGTATGTTCACACTGGATTTAGAAATCTTCTTATCAGATATTCAACTTGAATGCTTGATGGTCAAACTATTTCTTGACTGTGTCACACTTAAGACACTCTTTAGGAGTAGGGAAGGCCGGATGATTATTCAGCCTTTCATCCAAAACTTTCAGATTCAAATGTTAAGACCACTGAATAAAAAAGATGAGAAGCATTTCTGTAGGGAGCTGAATTTCCAAGTTGTGTTATTATTAAAGATAAACTTGAGTTCTGGTAATGCGATTGCATTGTGAAAGAAAATGTGTGGAATGGATCAGAAAAGTTGATCATATAGCATGTAAGTAATGGTGTGTAATGCAAGGTTCTGGAGTCATCAAAATCATCATAAATTTGGCATAGTCTTGGTAAAGTAACAATCACTTACACAGAAAGCTGTACATGGGACAACACACATGTTGTCGGGGCTGGTACTACCCTGATTTCCTTATCTTTCTATGCTCATTACTCAGCCAGTATACATTTTCTTCCAAAATTGTTTAGCACATGACATTTATTTGTAATCTTGAACATTCAGTGTAAGTTTCGTTAGATTTTGTGAGAATTCATTTTCTTTTTTTATCAGAACTCAAGATTATCTTTAAATAGGTTCCTTCAGTTTACCTCATGATACTGTCAGTTAGTCGTGGTGTATACCATCTGCATTGTTTCAGAGAGTATATTCTTCCTAATTTGTGTGACCAGTTTCTTGCTTGAAAAGGTGCAACAACAAAAAATTAATCAAAGGTGATGGGTTACATGGGTAACTTCTTCAAAATTATATTCTTATATTGTATTTTTAGGGGAAAATAAAGGCATATCAAACTTTTGGTATTATGTTGTATGAATTGTAATTTATTTTATGCGTGGCCTGGACATATAAGTGTTTAATGATGTTAGCGATCAAAAACCATAGGTAGAAAACAAATACATCCATATGACATGGTATGCTTATAAGCTCATTGATAACGAAACCAAAGACAGTTTCCATGCCTCCCAAAGATCACTACACTCAAATATGAGGATTTAGATACTCCCTAATTCCTTTCGATTGAGTTGTGCATTGGAGATTTTTTGATCGTGTGTTTTATTTTACAATAATGAGCGAAATCGTCTCCAGAAAGTTGAATATTAAGGGAGGGGGTGTAGAGAGCATGCCTTCGTTACGGAATGTTCCCATTTTAGATGGATGTGATACTGTTAGCACCCTTCCGTGATATGAACTGGCCCAGACTGTCTGATTCATTCATCATGACTAAGTTTATCAGCAAGAATTCAATAGTTGCATGGCGGCATCCTCTTTGATCTTCACGCCTTATTTCCTTTCATCTAGTACCACACTCTTACCAAGCATTTTCAACAGTGTCTTGGTTTCTTCTCCTTTTCCATTATACTTCTATACTACTTCTTTTTCTCATTTTATCTGATTTTCTTCCAATAACCTGAATTTATTTGCTGTTTATTGTATTATTGTCATTGAATTTACCGTTACATCTTTTTGAAAGAATTCACTACCTTTGAATTGAATTGAATTGATAATGGTTTTATTGAGAATAAAAGAACAACACTGCATCGGGGCCTGAAAGGACGAATTGGGCAATGTAAATTGCAATATATAAAAACATTCATATCAAATAACATCAAAATTAATGAACTGAACTAAAATGAGTACAATTATTTCTATTACTATTTGATCTCCCTAACTCACTTTATATAAAAAGGAGATAAAGAAAAGTGAAGAAGAGCATGATGGTGTAGAGTAAAGAAAGAACAGGAAAGAGGATGGTAAGATTAAGAAGAGGATGAAGGTGAG
Source organism: Strongylocentrotus purpuratus (assembly GCF_000002235.5). Taxonomy (NCBI): domain Eukaryota; kingdom Metazoa; phylum Echinodermata; class Echinoidea; order Camarodonta; family Strongylocentrotidae; genus Strongylocentrotus; species Strongylocentrotus purpuratus. The sequence continues at coordinate 1,110,054 of NW_022145532.1, read as the reverse complement.
AAGGAAGAGAAGGAGGAAGAAAAAGAAGATTCAAGTGGGGATAGTAAGATGATATACAGAGGGTAGTGCGAATAGTAACACTATCTTAAAGTATCGGTATCAATATGCAAGTACATGTATTACATATTATACAAACTACAAAGGCGAAGTTATGTAGAAAATAAATGCCTATATGACAAATTGTATACGAATTAAAAATTAACTCTAGGTAATAGCTACTCTAAGGAAAAGGTTATAACGTTTCATCCAGACTATAAAAAAGGAGAACCATTAGAAGAAGCAACAGCAGAATGAGAAAGAGGGAAAAGAGGATTGAGAAGGAAGGATAAGGATGAGATGAAGAAAGGAGGAAGGAAAGTAGAAGTGGTAGAGGAAGAGGAGACAACTGTGACATTGGCCATGGAGGATAATTTCAGTCATTTAAACAATTAAAAATAAATGGTTAACTTTTCTCAATCGAAACCATGCGTTATTGTGCTTTCTCTGATCAGGTTGTATTTTTCAGTGGGACAACATTGGTCTAGCAAACTGGTGTCTTTGGGAGCACCCGTCGTACTCGATGGGTAAAATACGAATGAACAGGGCCTCCCGATTACAGGAGAGGAAGGGGTGTCAGCTTCCCCCTCTCTTTCGCTTGCCCACTTTCCCCTTGTTGTTCTTCTTCTTCTCCTCCTCCTCTTGGTCGTCCTCCTATTCCTTCTTCTTCTTATATTCCTACTTCGTTATCTTCTTATCATTATAATTCTTCTTCCCCCTTCTTCCTTTTCTTCTCTTTCCTCTTCTTCCTCCTATCCACTTTTAATAGTGTTTTATTGTCCTGTTTTCGTGATGTGCATATAATCGACGAAAAAAAAAATGTTTCCTTTCAAATGTTTGTGCGGACATTATTAAGTCAATTCTTATTATTTGCCGATTTATATCCTTAAGGCATGTTTATGCACATTTTCGAAAATTGCATGATTAATCTTTCACAAAAGTAGTAAAACTCATGTCTTGGTCACTTCTCGCATTAAAAAGTTGTGATAAATCTCCAACCAGCAAATGCTAGTCCTCTAAATGACTTCAATTGGTTGAGAATCGGGTCCCATTTGATTGTCTTTCGGGGTTCACATTTTAATGGAAACTTGAATGCAATTCCACTTAATATGCTCAAAAGAATAACAAACTTTTTAGTACATTCATCCTACTTAATCACTTAATCTTTTCAGATTTCGTTCCATGTATTTTCAGTGATTGTTAAATTAAGGCTTCACTGTCTTATTTAAACTGAATAGATCAAGGAGTGACCGATTTTTGCCGCGATCCACCTGTCACTTTTAAAACTAAAAAGAACGGACTGGAGGTAATAAGGAAGAGCGGTAGGAGAAAGAAAAGTGTTTCAAGAAGAAAATCCTAATCGAGCGATGAGTCACTCTCAAATCTCTAAGGGTTAAATTTCATACTTGTGTTTTCAATGCCACCACCAAAATCTCGCTCCACTTTTCCTTTTCATATTCCAAACCATCTCGGGGTAAACGTCTGCTCTGCGAATGTAAATTTCCCTAATAAATTCCCCAGGGTTTGCATCCAAACAGCAAAAAGGGGGAGAGAAACGTACATTTTGCGAATAAATACCGTCAAAACAAATTCATTGTTTGGAGACACGTAATCCAGACTTCCCTCTCGAGAAGACCAATGAACGTAGGGATCTAATCTTCCCGAGTGTTCTTCCTACACTCACTATCACATTACCTCACCGTTCATTCATGATTTCGTTTTCCAGCGCCCCCATTGGAGATTCTTGTCACCATGACGACCATTTCCAGAGCGACGCTACCTCACTCTCATCTACCACTAAGCATCGACGCCATTCATATTATTTATTTTAAGAAAAACAATGACCCACTCCCATTTTTCTTAGCTCTGAGTAACTTGAAACTTTTTACTGCTGCGATGAGGGGTTATCTTATCCCCGGCCCTCATCCCTAATGTGAGATACGTGTATTCAAACGTACAAAAAATCGCCATTAGACCTTCTGGGGTGTTTCACAAAGATCATAAGTCGAACTTAACTCTAAGTTAGACTTAAATATTATGGAGAGCCATTTTTAGCCTTAAATTAAAATATATTTAAAAGCGAAAAATTTAAAGTATTTTAGACTTTTTATAAATTCTACATCAAGGACATGAAATCTCCTTGATAATAGAAAATATGAATGATTTAAATGAACATTTTATTCCTTTTAACATAACTTTTACAAAATAGTTTTATAGATGCTAACGGCTTTCCATAACTGTTAAGTCCAACTTAGAGATAAGTTCAACTTAGGGTCTTTGTGAAACACCCCCCCCCCCCCCCCCCCCCATAGCCACTTAAATACTGGAATATAGATCGAGGTGAAACACAAAGTTCTGCATAATGGTTAGGTAATAATGAACGAAAAGAAAATTGACACTCACTTGGGGTTCCGCGTAGACCTTGATCACGAACACTTTGATCGAAGTCTGTGGTTGATACAGTACAGATTTTTCCCGATTCATCGATGGCATACGAACCTATATTTCGTTCAATATTATGTTCTACTATTAACTATAAAATTGCTCTCTCATCTGTTTCAATTATTTAATTTGCGTCATAAGTATAAACAAAGTGACACAAATCTATATCATGCGACTGTATTGTACAAACATGCGACGATGCTTGATTCAAAAATGGTTTTTATTATAGCGCAAACATTGTTCATACAAATACGATTTTACATGAAAAACAGCAATGGCTGGAATATTAATGTTTATAAGTTAGGCGCAACAGATAACACTTTTAAAGATATACATGTCAAAAACTAGCAATATAACAAATGGGACTTAAATTCTGTAACTAAAACCATAAACATATTGCACAATTTATCAGAAATACAACAAGAACAAGAGGTGTTATTGTTTACAAACTTCCTATTAATGTCATAAAATTCAATACAATTAAGCATGGTAAAAGGATTAAAATAGGTACATTTTAAACAGCCGACTTGGGGGAGGAGACAAGCACCCAGTATACATGCAATAACGATTTTTTTTTTTTTAATTCAACTTTTGTTGAGTATATCAACTAAAAATGACAGTGGCTATTCTCAAATTTTTTTTTTTTTAATTGAAATTGCTGATAATTGGGAAGAGATACGGCGAAGAGGTATATTAGTGTGTTTTTCTGAGGTAGCCAGGTCTGACAAATAGGATGATTTTAAAAGGATTTTGCGAATTTTCTACAAAGTGGTAGGCCCCTCTCCTCTAGAGTTGGTAAATTGCATACTTGCATTAGAATAGGTAATGTAACTAGGCCCTAAAATAATCTTACATACTCTACGTGGAACGCTGGAGCACAATATTCTGAACTGTTTGTCTTCTTAGTTTTACAGTGCCGTTAGGTATTTTTACTCGATTCTAAAAAATAATTGAATATTTCATAAGTTCGTGAGAAGAAAAAAAAAATCTATAACATTTTTAAGAATAAAAACATTGTTTAATGGGGGAAATTGTCTTCATTTTTGTAAGTTTTTCACAAGAATTCTATTGATTACGTGAAACTAGTTTAGTTATTGATTTAAAAGAAATTTCTGCCACCCTTAATTATAATTATGTCTCTCGTTGCCTCTAGGACCGATTTATAAATATATTTAAAATAATTTGATATTAGATTTTAAATGGATTTCCAACCGTACATTATTCTTCCCCTTTCTCTCTGTCTTTCTCTGTCTCTCTCTGTCTCTCTGTCTCTCTCTGTCTCTCTTTCTCTCTCTCTCTCTCTCTCTCTCTCCCTCTCTCTCTCAGCCACACTCATACACACACCCATGCCCACCCTAGTACTATCTGCTTCGTTGTCTCTCTTCATTTTTTTCTTATACCATTTTCCAACCTTTTTACAGCACGCAAATACAGGACACGACGCCATTATGAATAGGGAAAGCATTATTTTTCTTTCGGCGTACAGACAGCGAAAGAAGTGAAAGCATTGAGACAGAATTCTCTTTTATGGCTCAACAGTCACGTGGAGGGTTGCCATAGAAACTTGCGACTAAGATGGATGTGGGTTATTATCAGCGGCAAAGTCTGCAAGGGGCCATTTTCGAGTAGAGCCCAAACCTTGTTAATGAACAAAAAAGGGGAGAGGAAGAGAAAGCAGTAAAAAAGAAAAAAAGAAAAATGGAACCTGGCCGTGACTAGGCGTTGTTCTGTATCATTGCCGCCAGTTTGTAAGACGCTAGGCGGTACCCTTTGATTGTGAAAGGGTTCGAACGAGCCAGGGTCTTTTCCAGCGGAAATTAGACATTCACTTCTTGGAGACTTGACAATGTTATTGAGCGTCTACTATGATTTTTTTTTTGTTCTTCTTTCATTCCCATCTCTCAGTAGCCCTATAACGCAAAGGAAACAGACGCCCTCTTACTTTTGGCTATTTCTGATATTATTTGTTTTACCATGCCAAATTAATCATGATAATGAAATAAAATGCAAGGGTCCCATGTAAATGTGTTATGAATAGCGAACAGACGTGCTTCTGTGAGAGAAAATCGATTAAACATGATCAAGCTCAAACTAGAGAGCTAGAAAGGTGGGAGAGAAAAGACAGAGAGAGAGACAGAGACAGAGAGAGAAAGAGAAAAAAAGAAAGAGAGAGAGAAAGAAAGAAGAAAGGAGGGGTGGAGAGAGGATACGCAATTGGATGGGTCCAGGGGATACACTCCGCCATTCATTTTCCAATCAAACGAATTACAATATCACTTATTTCCGACGGGAAATTGGAAATCTGTTTTGTAAGTTCTTTCCCCCTGCATTCTTGAATCGTATTTAGAAATTATATTCTTATTTCTTTTTAAATAGGAAATAAAAAGTAATTCTCAAAAAGAAATATCATTCTACGTGAAATATGAGGTACCTATTAAACAACATACTTCTTGAGGCTAAGCCCTTTCATCATAAAAACAAGAGTATACTTGTTTATCTTTATGTATAATGTAAATCATTATAATGCCATCTGCCGTAAACGGGAATTTTGAAATATGCAACCAATTTATTGTTAGCTGGAAAGAGAGAGAGAGAAAAAATACACATGCATTATACAAATTGATTGTATTTTCTGAGAAGGAAAAATGTTATCATAATATTATTTTTAAGGTTCATCGTCTGTAGTGCGGAATATAATATAAAATCTGCTCAGAGCCAGACTGACGTTAACTCAATAAATGATGAGTTTTTGTACTCTCAAGCATGAGTTAAAGTAAATAAGAATCAGTAGGGTTTCGAGATGGTATCATGAAAATGTGTCAACTTAAATAAGAAGCAATATTTTCGCTGAAATCAGTTCATTACCATAAAACCTCCATTCAGTTCCCGGACACGCTCGTAAAAGTGAGTCCGTAATTTCCTGAAATTGTTATGAGTACGTTAATTTAATTATCAATTAAGCTTCAAAGAGGTCGTGTGTCGACGGATATACAGGCTTTATGTTCCCTTTGGTCTCTGATGGCCGCGATATATTAATGACCATATCATATATCATTTCTTACATATGTAATTTGATAAGAGTGACCATGCGGTGATTGTCCACATTGAGTAAAGCTATGGACCGCGACCGTGGGATGGCAATCGTCGAAAGCCGCCGTCCTCTCACTGAATATAGGCATGATGCTGCAAATGGACATCCTCTATCATGCCTATCTATCACCACTCTCTCTCTCTCTCTCTCTCTCTCTCTGATCACCTTTGCCATTCTTTCTTTGCTATTTCTCTTGTGTTTGTCTCTGTCTTCTCTGTCTTAAGTTTTGTTTGGTTCCGTTTTATTTTCTATATAAAACATTTACCACATAATTATGAACTTTTTTTTTTAAAGAATACGTCTGGATTGCTCCATTCAGAGCCATTAGTTGAATGGCTCTGTTCTTTCTAGCAGTCCATCTCTCTCTCTCTCTCTCTCTCTCTCTTTCTCTCTCTCTTTCTCTATTTCTCTCCCTCCCTCATTCTCTCTCTGTCTATCTATCTCTCACCCTGTCTCCCTGTCTTTCACTCTCTTACCCTATTGGTGACCTCATTTATCTTCATGATTCCAATTTTGCACTCTTTAGCGACCTTATATTTTTCATGCCAGGAAAATTTGAAAAGAAGAAGAATCACACAATTGTAAAAGTCCTATGAAACAAAAAAAATACGATAAATTGCATCGAGCTGTCGGACGCAGAAAGATCAAAGATAAACAGATGGTTTATATTGCGCATAATATAATAACAATAATTATTGTAATTAAATTAATTATTCCGATGAGTTACAATCCACATTCATTTGGATGTTTATCTTATTGGACTTTTTCATAGGCCTACTTCAAAAGCGACATGCAAATTGTACTCCATGACCTTTTTTTACGACGAGTCATATTCAAAAATATTCCTTTACTTTTGAGGATGCAGTTGTTATTAAGTAAAACGAAACTCTTACGTGACGGTATAAGATTTACTTTAAATAACACGACACTCACTTCCCATGAAGGAGAAAAAATCAGGAGTAAATGGACTTACTTAACCCCAAAAGTGTGTAGTTTTTTAATTTAAATAATACCGTGGAACTATGGATTGTCTATAAATTGATAAATAAAGATACCCGAACTGTGACATGAGGTTGGTTTCAAAAGAAGTGTACATCTTAATTTACAGTTTTTCAATAGCTCAGGATAGTTTTGTGGATAAAGTCTAATTTTTTTAAAGTTCTAAGTAAATGGCATAGTTTAGATTTACCAAATCATCTGTGGTGATAGAATGACATAAGCACAAGGGTAATATATTAATTAATTTTATAATGGCCAAATAGACACTGAGAGAGTCAAAGCTAGAGACACGCAGTCAAATGTGGTAAAGGAAAAAAGGAGTGAGATTTTACAGAATGATGATATAAATTATGAGACAGAAGATCTAACTCCATACAGATGGCGGAATCAGGTCGAATGAATGGATGGATGGAAAGATAGAAGGGAAGGACGAATAACAGAGAGAGAGCAAATGAGAAAGAATCTATATTCATTTTATGAATGAAAATGGTAAGAGCCGAAGAGGTCAGTACACTCGTTAACCTACGCTCCATAAATCAGAGCATTTTCCAAAAATCCCTACACCAAACACCGTCCGACTGAGTGCGTACATACGTTCGACGTGTCAGCTGCCCAATTTGGCGGAACTAATTTGCAAAATAGGACTACATCATCTTCATACATATTTCTTCTCTCTCTCTCTCTCTCTCTCTCTCCCCTTCCCTTCCGATCAACGCCATTCTCCTTATTCTCTTCCAATCTTTTTTTTCCAACTTCATTTGCAAGAGGAACGTAGAATTGGGTGAGCAGACGGCGTGTGTATTGAAAAGGATTACCATCTTGGTCGAAGCCAGGCGTGAGGGGTTTTGGCGGGAAGATGATTTTTGACAAGTTCGTAATGGATGGACGCTCTCTCACTAATTGGTTCCACCTTGACGTTTGATGTATGGCACAAAGAAAATGGAGAACAATATATTGAACCATGATTGTGGTTGACTTCCAGGCGGCCAGAAAGACATGAAAGTTGGACGTTAAATGCTAAACAGTGGTACATATTCTAGTTTCCATGTTGAATTCTATGATAAGACTTGATAAAAGAACTACACGATAACAATAAATCAATTTATTAGACAAATATAAAACAATACATAATTATCAAGAACACTACAAAACGTCGGAACTGTAGGTTATTCATTGGGTGCATGGCTTTTTTTTTATACACTAGCTGGAAGAATAATGAATGCACTAATTTATTAAATTGTAATCTAGTCGAATTATAAAAAATAAAAGAATAAATTTACAAAAATAAAAGTACAATTAACCATCAATAATGAGCTTTATAACCAACATAGGATAAGTCTTACGTTAGCCCCGTCTCAAAAATGTTTGCTCACAGCAACGTATTAACCAAAACAATCAATGAATATTATAAATGTATACCTGTTATATAGTGAAATTGCATCATAAGTCTTGTCCATCAAATTAATAAAAATATCGATATATTAGTTTTAGTAAATTACTTGCATAACACTGCAAGTTGTTTTTACGACTTTTTATTGCGGTGTTGCTTTTAAACATGCTTTTAAGCATTCTCCCTTTAAACGTCTTCCATATGAATATTAAAGTTTAGATCGAAGCAAAAGAAAGCAAAGATCTTCTACATTCTTGGTCGTGACATGGGTTTTCATCATGGTCTTCACAACACGCATGGAAGAGAGGAACGAGCTTTATCGATTCACGCATGCGCAGATGAGATCACGTAGAGCAGGACCTCTCGAACCGGCGCCACGCTGACAGCAATACACGCATAACACTTGGGATGAGTAGCAAGAAGAAACATCGATGAAAAATAATGACGATTAATATTCCATGATTGTCACATACTCAGCCCCACCATTACTCAACACAGCTAATGAGATTTTCTTGATCTATTGGTCGTTGGCTCTCGAGGATTGAAAGAAAAATGTATCTGGAGAGCGGTTGTTGAGAAGAGACAACAAAAGTGGTTGCCTTGAAAAATGATTGCTACAAGTGGGCACCTACTCATGCGTTGTTCACCACGCGACATCTCGTCTAGGCACTAGAGATGAGATGCAAATAAATCTTGATGATTTGCATGCAATTTGTGAGTAATATTGTCTCATGTTGCAGTCTGTTTCTTAATTATCACTACACGACCTGAAGCCAGAGCGAGACGTTAATTCAAACAGGCTCTTGAAAATATGAATATAATCCGTTGCCTCTTTAAATAAATGATGAAAATAAATGAGATTGCATGTAATTAAGGCACGGTGTTTACCTATCATTAGTGAGTAAACCATCACCTTCGAGATCAATGACGTCGGCGTCTGGTCGACAATCTGACTCATCGACCTAATGAGCCTGACCAATTTGGTCGACGGGTCACCCGATGATAAATCAGTATAATTACAAAATGGTTGATCCTGAACATCATTATGACCATCTTAGGTGAGTTATTCATTGATGAGGAAAGCTCCACATGGGACGAATCAAGTTTGGTAGCCCCTTACGTGATGATAGTGGTATAATTTAGTCACTATTCATCCCCCTTTCTTTATACTTTATTTAAGACACTTGAGAGGTCAAATTGATTTCTAGCATTAGAAATGTGATATTCTATGGCCCATACCTGTTGTCACTTGTACCTTTCTTTCTTTGGTGCGTCATTCAATGATGTACTGTAGATATTAACACAGTATACAATGTCTTGTCTTTTAAACGTACAATGAGAATATTAATCAATCAAGTGTCTTAGCTCACTTTTCAACAATGATCTTTCATTTGTTTAAGATAGGTCTCGTAAAGGAAAAGACTGAAAAACTATTTTTAACCTGAACTTTTAGTGGTGACGAACTTGTATTCGTATAGTAGGCACCACAGGCGGCTCAAGTTCTGTTAGAAATATGAAAGCGAGATAGTTGAAAGTCCACTATCCCCAAAACATAATTTACGTAGACTAACAAATACGTTTTATTAACAAAAGGAGGAGGGCGATTTTCCTCCAATAAATAATAAATAATATTTAATTTTTATATAGCGCTTAATACAAATGTCTCTAAGCGCTTTACAAATATACTATTAATAAGAACTCACCTGTGGTTCAATATTTGTAAATATGTTCATGAAAGGTTTTTCATTCCCCTTCCCGTGTAATAAACTACATATGAATAATTCAGTAGGTATTTGTATCTACATCGTTTAGGTTATTTTCTTAAAAATTAAATTACATAGCCGTTGACGCCATCATGTTTTCTAACACATGATGCAATCATCTTAAATATGCTTAACAACACTGAAACTACAATAAACGTTTTGCGGTTATTATGAAGTGAACCTGATTCAGTATGTTAGGTCATTACCAGTACTGGCACAATGTGCGTGGTCAAAGTCCATTTCTCAGTTACAAATCCTAGTTATTTGAGTAGAGTTTTATGATTAATGGATTCATTCGGATTATTTCTATTGATGCATATTGAAAAATATAGAACGTTGTGTCCACTGACATAGCAAAAACAAAAGTACATGGTAAGAACATATTACATCGGAATCATGTCATAATAACAAAATGTATTTTATTAAAGTATATTTCTTTGATAAAACGCCTTTTTGTGAGATACAAAGCGCATAATTATAACAAAAATCCTTGCAAACAAAGAAAGAAAGCGTAATGTGAACAAAAGTACGCATTACGAATACGTTGAGAAAAGAGGGGAGGGTAAGGGGATATCGAGAGATCTAGAGACAAAAGACAATTGAAGGACAGGAAGAGAGACGGAAAAGTAAGATGGGAGTAGTCATGCTACAGAGATTATTCAGATGGAGACTGAAAGGTAATGTAAATGATGAATCAGGATACTTTTTGTGAGGAAACAAGGTAAAAAGACATTATGAATCAAAGATATAGTTGTTCAAAACAAAAAAATGTAGTCATAGTATATCCTATATTAAATAATACAACGGAATGCATGAGAAGTAAATATAGAACTCATATTGAAAGTAGAGAGCAGTGATCAATTCCTTCAAAAATTGTAAATATTTATTTTTTATTTGTTTTGTTTGGATTCGTTTTGATTTTAAGTTTAATTTGTTACCAAAAACACACAAGACAATGTTGCTTTTGTTATAGATTCATCGAAACTTCATAAGAGAATATTGAAAAATTAAAAAGGGTATTATCAGCCAGAATAAGAATCATCAAATCTTTCAGGAGAAATCGGGAAGAAAAAAAAATCCCATTTATTTTCAAATTAGTTGTAGATCTAATTGACAACCCAAAGGAATGCAATCAACAAAGTCAACAACAAGATGAACGCTTATAAAAATGTGGGTATTTTTTACTTCAAATTGTAACACCTTCAAGCGGCCTCTCCTTCTCGGATACGACTTGAATTCCTCTGCCCTTTTCATCGTCAGATCCTTATTTTTCTTTCTGATTAAACACCAAACTCGATTTAACAGCTGCCCCATTCGGAGGTGTGGAAAGGAATAAAAAGAAGAGAGCGAGTTTTTGAATGAGAAGGAAACCGCAGAATCTCTATTAGAATTTAGAGTACATGCAGACGATAAACACCCCTACAGCACGTTGCCATGGAAATCACTGACCGGAAACTCAATAGCTCCTTTCGATTATTGGGATTTTTTTATCCTCCACGGAGGTTGGTCTCTACATCTTGTCAATCTCGCGTATCTTAAGAGCCTCCGGTTTATCTTATTCAGAACCGCGTTCACACCCGGTTATCTACTTCTTTTCTCCTTCTATATTGAATTCCCCCTGATATTCTTGTTTCTTCCGATTTTCCCGCACTTTTAATTTCTGTACAGAGTTCCGCGTCTATATCTGTTATTGCTTTTTCATATCTTTTTTTGTTCGTTCTGTTCATTCTCTTAGTTGGAGGGCTTTTAGCCTATAGAATATTTTTCATTTTTAAAGTTTTCTCCTTGAAGAAAATTACAACAACTTCCTGAGGTTTCGTGGTTTTCCATTATCAAATAGGCCTACGTCTTGTTAGTAGCTTTATCAGACACTTATGATTCATGAAACATCGCCCAAAACGTCACAGCTGTCTCAGGTGTTCAATCAAATTGAATCAATTTACTTTGTTGACATAAAAGCATCGTACTGTTGCGAAATATATTTTCGGTTTTATGATTACGTAACAAAAAATGAGTCAGCCATTACTTCACCGACTCAGAATAGTCCGAGAAAGCGTCTCTCCAATTCTCTGTGGGAGATGTGACACCTTTCTGGATGTGACGCAAAACCACATGATAAACGAATTACCAACTTTTTCATAAATTATTGTAAAACAAAAGTGCTCTTAATATCCAAATATAGTTGCAAAAAAACAAAACAAGCAGTGTTTATGTTGTCACAGAAGATGATATTGCTATTATGATCACACCATTTCATAATTGTGTAAATACTTAAACTAGTTCTGTAATATCATAATGATTCCTATTTCATCCCAATCAGTTAGTCAAAAGTACTGTCAATTGTATTCATTTTCATTTTGCGATTCATGGTTGCTCTATATAGTTTTAAAAAGCGTTACTAAGATGAGCGTTTTTAGAGTCAACGAAAAAGATTAAAATAGAAAGATTTAATGGCTTGTACTCGAATTATTCTATTGACATTTTCTCAGTCAAGTTGATGAGCAGTTAATATCCATGGATTCGCAACACTACATGACATGAATGTGTTGTTTCTTGAAATATAGTTAGCTGGAAATTAAATATCTTAATGTTATTTGTCCCTAACAGTAATTTGACGAAGCGAAGAAGAATTGTAACCAAATACATGCAGTTACTTTTGTCGCGTATAGCTTACAGATTTACGTCGTCGAGATTGCAAAACATGACTTGTAAAGAATATAGTATCGTCAACATAGATAGTCGTCCATATCCTCTTTCAGCTTCCATTCTAACTTGTCCTAAAACAGTCTCCCATTCCTAAAACATATCAGACAGCTTCGTATTGGTTCAACAAGTAGTATCGATTACTGCCAATGACCGATGCGATATAAATCCATCCGTAGTATTCTTTCCTTTCTTTGTATTTATAAATATCGCGACGTTAAAAAAAAGCCTTTCCCCGCCATTAAAGACGTTCAAATCTTCAAGGATCTGTCAAGTTACGAAAACAATTCTTCGCTATAAAAAGTACGACAGTACAGTTTAAAGCGTTATATTGGTTTGTCCATATCTGCTCAATCTACTTCTGTTTCAGAATTGATAATCTTCAATCTAATCGTGTATGAGTCAACACAAACTATATATTCCTCATGGTAGTATATAGAGTGTGCAAAAGTGCCATAGTCGCATATTTCCTGTCCAGACAGACTGGAGACGTTAACTCAGCAAATACCCGTGCACTGGTAGACAATACTTCACATTTATTTGGTCTATGTAATGCTTTATAACATAAATCCTATTTTGGTAATTGTTAATGATAAGAGATGCGAGCCAATGAAATGGCAATGAATTAAGTAAATTGATGTATAATAGTAGGAAATTATTGAGGCGGGGGCAAGCCGTTTCACCCCAGCGCGGTCAGTATGACGACCATGAGAACTCAGTGCTCGACTAATCTAATGCTGATGTTAAACTATTGTTGACTATCCACTTTTCCATGTGTCCTCTCTCTCTCTCTCTCTATTATGTGATCATATTAATGTGCTTAAATAATCTAACACTCTACCACTCTATCACTCTACATTCTCTTCTCCCCGTGCCCCCCCCCCTCTCTCTCTCTCTTTGATTTGCTTTCCCTATTCCGCTCTCTTTCTCTCTATCTTTTCTTCTTACTCTTTCTCTTTTCCTATTCTGTCCCTCCTCTCCCCTCTCTCTCTTTAATCCATTCTCCCTAGTTGTATGCCTTCTCTCTCTCTCTCTCTCTCTCTCTCTTCCTTTTCTTCTCCCCTTTCTCTCTCTTTTCCCCTGATACACTTATCAACGTACCAGACATGTGTCAATACATTAAATCACCTCGACTCATGATATGGGCATTAACATTCAGTTTATTTAAATTAAAGGAGAGTCCAAAGTGGTGAATTCAAATTTTTTGAAAAAATCTCTCATTTTTAATTTCATTTCAATCACTATCTCGTAAATGATAACATGTGACAGATTACTTAAAATTAATGGACCGTCGTTAATGATGTACATGTATGTAAATAAGTTATATCATCTATATCATCTACATCTACATTACTTTTGTGTAAGTACATGTATGTATACATTTAATGTTTATGTCGTGCTGGATCGTACAGCCTTTGTTTTTGTTATTTTACAATGCCATTGATTTCATCAATTTGCTTTCTCTTCTTCTTCTTCTTCTTCTTCTTCTTCTTCTTCTTCTTCTTCTGCCTCTTCTTCTTCCACTTCTGTTTCGTCTTCCTTTTCTTCTTCTTCTTCCTTCCCTTCTTCACCTTCTCTTACTTTTTATTTACTCTTTATTTTATTTTTATTTTCTTCTCATATTCACTCTCCTTGATCGTCTCTAGAATCTCATACTACTCCGTTTTCGCTTCCTATAATACCTTTTAAATTCAGACCTATTATATTGTGTTACTCAGTACGGGAGCCTATTCACATATGCTTTTCATTTAGGCTCCCCACACTTACATTGTTTTACCTTGTCTGTCATATCTATATATTTCGAAACTTCGTACCTATTTTCCGTACATTATAATTGATTTGAATTATTATTTTTTGTGTAATTGTGTGAAATCTACGCTTATACGCGTGTATAAAAAAGAAAGAATTTAAATTGTCTTTTGATGTAAATGTGGAACAAATAAACTTCAAACTTCAATAAAGGTGAAATTATCCGTACAGATATTCTTTCTAAAACAAACCATTCCATTACCGACTTTCTACAGGGATTTCCAAAAGTATAGAAATAAGAAGTAACGAAAAAGAGAAAGTGTACAAAAAACAAGGCAGATAACACACCACCTTCAAATCTCTTAACATTCTTAATATAATGTATATATATATACAAACATGCAACATGAAAAATTGATGATACAAATGTACTTCGTTTCTTTAATATACATATGCACGTGATATTGCGCTCTCGCATTGATCTATCTCATGGGAATGGAATATCATTGCAGGTAATAACACACGATGAAAACGGGAGTATCGCTTTACATAAAAGGTGCGAATCTATACAAACTTCTGGGTGCTGATGATAAATGGGTTCTCACCTATTAGGCAGATGAACACTCGTTATAGTGTGACTTAGGAATCAGGTATTGCTTTTAAAAAGGACGCGTTGGGATTTGAGATAATGGCCTAAAAGTAGTCAGATGTTGATAGATGGTGCTAATAAAGTAGGCTCTGTCACACACTGGGATTTCGTAATTATAACACGACTTGATGGTGATATTGAAAATATGAGTGTGACTCACTTTCACCGCGTAAGCCGGGCGTGATAAATGAAAGACATTACAAAATAATATAATATAGCTATTGTGTATATCAGGTGCTCTATTCCTAACGCGCCCATTGAAAGAGTAGTGATCAGTCACGAAAACAGGTGATTTTATCAACTCTATTGCACCTCCCCATCTACCAACCCCCCCCCCCCTCTCTCTCTCTCACCCGCTCGTCTCCTCTTTTTACATCAGCCAGTCGCATTCGTGCTTCATCATGACCGAAGAGAAGTTGGGAAATGTGTGAAACATTACGGACTGAATTATAAAGTAATCATCAAAATAGTCTCTCCTCGTTTTCAAATATTCATTCAGAGGACGGTTTGGACTTTTTAAACTGATCAAATTTTCATGATACCGTCCGTGACCTTGACTCCTAGTTTTCTCATCTGATTCTCTCATTTATCTGAATAATTAAGAGTCATTTCTGACCCAGGAATACGAGATACGAGCATAGTGTCTGGTCTGTGTCTTTTAGGAACGAGGATTACGTTCCCTTTTTATGAAATTATGTATAAAAATGTTGAAAGGCATACAAAGTATTTCTGTATGGAATGTTCGTTTTCTTATTTTCTCCCTTTTTTGTTTGTTTTTGTTTTGTCTTCAAACGATACCTGCTGAGATTTAGATATAAAAATCATTTGAATTATTTTCATTTTAAATCGATCATTTTCAGTGTTACAATTCGCTGAATCATCTTATACATGTGTACTGTTAAAAGTGGCGTAGCGAGGATGCATCCATTAAGGGGTTACGCGTATCATGGGTGGGGACACCGGTCTTACTAAGTGGATGAAAGATAAAATTTGAGAGAAGAAGGTGAATGGTGAGGTCGTGTCAACTTTCCCTTCTCACTTTCCTTCCCTGTTCCCTTTTTTTCTCTGTCTCTCTTTTCTCTCGCTTCTCCCTTTTTCGTCATTCGATGGGGGGGGGGGGGGGGGTGGGTACTTTTCACGCCATGAAAGCTACATCAATGTTTTAAAAAGTATAGGCTAAACTAAATAATTACAAATGTTGATATTCGTTATCAAATGGATCAAAACGGTACCAGACATTGAAAAAAAATTGCGGGTTTTATATTTTGTTAAACTAAACTCATCCAGTCATGACATCGTTTCTATTCGCATTGCCCATGTTATGCCTTGATTGTGTCACATCAGAATACCAAAACGTTACCATCATTGCCATCCATAATATTGATGAGACAGAATTTCAACGTGCTACTGTCGTCTAAGGAATGATGGGAAATAAATCAAATTCATTCTATAAATCGTGACGGGACAGAAATGTCGATCATCAAAGTTAACCCTGGCTATTTGAACGAAACCTTTTTATCCCTCCAAACTTCTATACCTCACGAACACATAATCATGCTTTCATAAAATCATCTCCCTATCTATCTCTCTCTTTCTCTCTCTCTCTCTCTATATCTCTCTCTCCATCTCCTACATGTACATCCAAACTCTCTCTCTCTCTTTCAAACACACAACATACACACACCCACATACGCACATGAGCACTATTCTCTTCTCTTTCTTTCTCTCTCTCTCTCTCTCTCTGGCATTTTCCGTTCTCCATTCTCTCTCTCTCTCTCTGCATCCCTCCCTCCTTTCTTCTCTCTCTCTCTCTCTCTTTCTCTCTCTCCTTTTTTTACCCTCCCCTATCCCTTCAATACAACTCTTTTCATCCAGTGTATAGGGTTACTCATACTAATCTTCAATTAAAGTTTAAAATCTAATGAGCGTTAATATTAAACGAGGATTGGGCGGATTCGTGGCGCCTGTGTGATTACCTGAGTAATTCGCGCGCCAAACAGAACAAAATGTGTCGCTTGCAGTGCGCCATTCAGAACTCTATTGACCTAATATGTAACTCTAGTTTTCGAGTAGACCATTAAGGCCATGTGAGAACGAATACAAAAGGATCGCCAAATAGAATGGAAAACAGCTCTTCATGAGACGTACACAAATTATTTGTTGATTAATGCTTGTTTAAGTAATTATACTTTGGAGCATAAATAACTCAGACAAAAGTCACAACGGTACAATAAGCAAAGAGGATTTCCCTTTGATTCAGGCTAGTAGGCCTATGCTTATGTATATGCTATAATGTATTGGTATTTGGAAGGATTTCAAGGATTTCAAGGAACGTTGTATTCTATTCAAAACAAATCTGGCAGATACCAGAAACTGTAAGTTACCACTCGTGCTGGTATAAAAGTTCCAAAGTTATGGTACAATAACGGTGCCTTCAATAATGGATGGTGATGATAACCACCCAGAGATCCTATAATATACAACAGTTTTTAGTTTCCATGGTAACCGCATCTTTGGATGTTCGTCTGTCAATATCTGGAGTTAAACCTTCAAAAAGTCTCTCTTTGTGTGAGAGGTGGAGTCTACCCCGCCTCATCGAAACATATACCCACGTCTGAGTACACATCATTCGAACCAGCCAGCACCCAGATAAGCTATGAGAGTCATTATTAATTATCATCCCTTTGCTTCAAGCATTATCACTTTTAATCATTCTTTACGGAAAGTATTATCAACAACAATAGCCCGAGTAATGAGAGTGCCTTGACATTAGTAGGCAAAGCGGCCGGTACGCGACCGCTGTTCAAACACAACTTTTAAAGAGCGGGAAACAGACTGGTGTTCAAACAAAATTTGAGAGGAGGCGGTGTTGACTTATTCGCTCTACATCCGATGAACAAATACACCAATCTTCGGCGGATTATTGGAGAAGACGAGAACTGGTATAAATTACTTTATTATGAATATTATTGTCTGCAACAATATGGGTGGAAACAGCTGTATAATCTTTATTTTAAAACTGTTTGGTCTATTCGATTCTCGAGAATCAAAATAGTATGATAAATGTTCTTTTTTTTTATTTATCGCAATATTATTATCACAACATATTATTTGATTTGTTTTAATCAGTAATAAATGCTTACTGTCTTTATATTTTCTTCTATATTAAAAAAAAATAGATAAATACTTTCTCATGTGAAAAATAGGTTTACGTAGATATTGAACGAATGATCAGCTTATGACTATCAATGGTTTACACAATTTGGCCAATGTCTAAATGAAGTCAAACTAAAAGTTAAAACTGATCTGAAATTTAACGAATAAATTAATCACTTTAATTTTGAAAACCGTTGTAAATATCATGAGAGTTTGCCGTCATATCGATTATGCATATTGCACGATGCGCCTGAAAGCACGTAGAAGTACATGATGAATGTTCAAAGTATATATTGACGCCGCAATAGTATATATTTTAGAACTATGACCTTAACATTCGTTGGTTTTAAATATTTATGTTTCATATTTGGAAATAACACATTTCGCATATTGGACTATTATGTGATTATTATATTAAGTGATTAAATAAAGTGTACAAAACAAAAATCCATTTGTAACAAAATTAGAATTGGGGTTAAAGAATTGACATTTAGAGATATATATTTCATTGGGCTAAAATAATGATATTTTCCCCCTTTGCAACAATATTTGTTGTATAGTATTAATACATCAGAAGTTGAGTGGAGAGCGCCACTTTCCCATCTGTACCACACCCAGTCAGAGCCTGTCATCAATGAAATTATTTGCAATCCCCATGACGTAAATGGAGGAAACTCGAAGCGCTCCCTTCTGGTCGGCTTAACACCTGCGTGCAAAACAAGACATTGAGACAGCAAAGATCAACAACATTCTCCTCTTACTGGACAAATTATGTTGTTTGACTGCAGAGCCTGAATGAAAAGATGTAACGCAAGAGTGTTTCCACACGGGAGCTGCTGAATCGGTCTTTATTTGAATAGAGAAAGGAGGAGGGGTAAGACGGGGAGAAGATTTTAAAAAGGGGTTCGGTATTAAAGGAGAGTGATACTAATATTATTAGAGAGATGGAGATATACACATGTTATGGATAATGATAGAGATATAATGAGAGAGGGTGAATGTTAGAGATAGGGGCAGCCATGGAGAAGGGAGAGAGAAAGTGCAAACCTGTATATGCTGGAGTCATTAAGTACAATTTGTTCAGCCCAAATAGAGATGGGAGGAAGGTAGGAGGACAACGTCAGAGATGAGGAATAATAATATTAAAGACTTTCGTCCCGTTTTAAATTAAAATTTTACGGGCTACGCCCCCGTTATCAACTTCTACTCACTTCTTCTCTGACCTCAACGAATAGATTGTGTCTTCAGTTTTAACATGTGAAACATGAATATGTCAGTGTGTCTCAGACAAAAAACAGAAACCAAAAGAAATCGGTAATTTTGAATTTAAGGCATTGGCGTTCTAAACCAGGAATCCGGGTTTGATTCCCGTCGAAAACATTCTTTCAACCTTTGCAAAAATGTTTTAAAAAATGAAGACAGCAATGGGAAACTTTAGTCAAATTACGCACCATTTTTTTTTCTCCAAAGAGAGTCGCCAAAATTGTTTGCATTTGTCGAAACTCGTACATTGTATTGTAATGATTAGTATGCATTTATTTAAGTTTGAAGCTAAGATTCAACTGAGGCACGCGGCTTGTCATTGTGGAAAACTCAATTACCTGCCACCGACAAAAAATATGAAGGTTGTAGATTTGGCAAACTGTCGGTCAATTGAATCTGGTCTCGACGAAATTACTGACCAATCTCCGTGGGTTAGTGGTTAAGTCATTGGCGTTCTAAGCTAGAGACTGGGTTCGATTCCCAGCGGAGACATTTTGCAACCTTTGCAAAAATTAAAAATATGGAAGTCAGCAAAAGTGAACTTTGATAGAGTTACGCATCATTTTTCTCTTATTTTTTCATTTCTCACAATTATATTTATATACATAATGGTGCTTATCGTATGGTATTACTGTAAAATTCGACACACTAGCCAGTATATTGAGTTAACCTCGTCTCATCAACTAGTGGAACGAACGAGTGTTGCCACATTGCTTACATAGGGAACCAGATGGGTCCTGTACTCTCCCTGTGTAAACGACTTAATTATATTCATGTAAAGCCCAATCCCTCTTTTCACCATGGTAGCTAGTACAACTATACATGAAATGCAATATAGCTCCGAACAAGAATAGAATGAAAGAGAGGAAGATAAATACCATGAAATGCTAGATAATAATAAGGACGGGCAGGTGAACAAACAAAGATGCATTTACGAACAGACGGACAGACAACTAAAGAATCTGGTAATTACTCGTGTCATATTATCAATGTTTAGATGATTGAGTGGGTTTTATCACGGCGTACGCTATTTCGTAGTGCGTGATGATCTCAAAAGTTAGCGATTAACAAAGCTTGATTATTTGGTTGTCTGTCTGCTACGAGAAGAATAGTATGATTGATGGTAGCTGTATAATTAGCTTTGACATAAGCGTGAACAGTTATGAAATCTCTCTCAGCAATCATCACTTTGTCTAGGTTTTTCTATGATATTTTATTATTGCCGATTGCAAACCAGTACCTTCTCATTCCACTTTCCCCTTCTCTTTCTCCCCTTTTTTCTTCTTTTTATATCTGTCTCTGTCTATCTCTCTCTTTCTCCATTCCCCTTCTTTTTTTATTGGACTTAAAGGCATTTCATTCATAATTGACTATCTATGCCTCCCTTCCCGTTTATTTACACTGCTATTATGATTCACTTTCTTGTATATCTTAGTCCAGCAACTTAGAGAAGATATTCTTTTAGTCATTCATTGTTATTTCTGAATGGAAAATCAAGCATAAAAAAGAAACATATTTTGTAAATTACTTACTGAACATAAAATTGTCTTCCTGGAATATTTGTGTGCAGTTTAGAAACTTTAACACACGGCGATCCACAGAGCGGATGCTTAATATTACCATATACCTGAAAAAAACTCTAACTCGAAAATACAAATTTTCCTCCGATTGCTCTGACGTACACGTTCTTTTTTTTTTCCTCAATCAAAAGCCTGTTTGAATATTTTGTTTTATATTCTTCATAAATTTGGTTAATGGCACTTGACTGAGACGTAAAGCTAATTGTGATTGATGTTTTGAAGACGATAAAACCGGTAAGCGAAGTATAATAACACCTAGCTGTCTAAGAGAAGGATTCATGTGAAGAGTGCGTAGATGCTGTTAGGTTAGTCATTAACCAGTTCTTCTTAGATACCCACTGCTCTATGGTGATTGATGACTACAAGCACGACCAGGACTATGAAGGACGAGTGGTCTTGACTCTCGACGACCTTCGCACTTGATGTCAGCGAAGCAGCAAATGGTTCTTGTCTGGTACTAAGTATTTCCTTTGTCCTGAAATTGTGATATCCCTAGAAGGGGTTTCTCTGGCAAATTTGTTATTTGAAAGTTCTTTTTTTGTCTGAAGTTTTAAATAAAATAAGCTTCTAACTAAATAATGTTGCGTAGGGGAATTGAAGCTGTGGTAGAGGAACATCAATTAAGGAGGCATCGGTGTAACTAGCTGGATGAACTAATACTTAAAATATGCCATTATACAAGGCATTGGTGTATCGCATATCACAATACACTGTAATGGAGAGAAAGACAAGAAAAGGAAAGGAAAAGGAATACTAAAGAGTAAGATACGCTCAACAAGGAAAACAAGAAGAAGAAGGATGTTGGATGGGGTCGTATTATTTCCTTGCCCTACCCCCCTTTTCACTATATCTTTGTTTGTTTCTTTTTCTCTGCGCCATTTAGGCGCATGGGGTGCTTCCCAGCAGCTATGCCTCTGGTCAGAGCTATATAGTAAAGGTAGACCGGGCTATCCTATAAGCTGTAATTGAGAACAAATATTAAGTCATGTATCACAATAACATAGAAATAGATTAATACCATAAAATAATATAGGACATTCCACATGACCAGAATCAATACTCAGATTTACCGGAGGTTCCTACAATAATCCACGAGAGTGTACTGCACTGGAAATGGGGGACACGGATAAGAGCTATAGTGTGATAGTAACGTTTTTTGATATGAAATGATTTGGGTTTAAAAGTTTGATTAAATTTCTGTCGGATTTTAGTAATGATTTTTTACGATTGGTACTTGCAGATTTGAAAATCTCATAGAACTTCTTTCTGAGTGTAAAAAGAAAGGCGAGTGAAATTTCTTATATTTAGCATTGTAAATATATTTCCTTTACGAACGAATCGTACACAAAAAAGTGTCGAGGCTCAACTTTAATATCCAATAAGCATAACCTACGTTCTGCACTTTTGCATCATTTCTACCCGAATGAAGTGCCTTTTGGTTGTACAAGCAGAGATAGAAACTTTCAACAGAGATCGGCTTCTTTGCTGGAAGATAAGGCGTTCAGATAGCGGGCTAGCAGAGTTTGATCTAGGAGTTAGGGTAACAGCTAAAGTCATCCAACCTTCTGCTTCTGTTAGTACGTCTTGAGAAGGCATCTTGAAAGATCAGTTCACATATGAACTAGGGTTTTATGAAGCTCACCTTCGCCCCTCGAACACCGCTCAATATCGAATATTATCGTACATGACTGTTTTTAATCTAATACTCTAGTCCAACTGAATTTAATTGTTATATATTGCAGTGATATCATTCGTTCTTTAGGTTGGTTCTCACAATATGATTCACTAAGGACTACTTGGGTGAAATAAATTCATGAAGGTTCGAGCAACATTTCTGAACGGATCTGTTCAAACATGAACGTGAGCTGGTGGAACACCCCTTTGTCATTGTTTGTACTCCGTGCTCTCATCTGATTTCCACTCATTATCGTCTCCAATGCGGACCATGCACGTTCCACGTTAGATTAGGATGAGGAAATATCGTAGCTCCTCCATCTCTTCATATGACAGAGATCAGATGCATCAATGGAAATTCTATTTCTATGGGTCCACCAGCGGTCAATATGAGGAAGTCGGTTGACCGATATTGCAAGGTGACGTGGACTTCTTTTTAAAGAGCTTAGAATTTATTCAAGTTTTACACTTTATTACTTTAATGACTGAAAAAATCAAATAAATCGATAACAACAATATTTTCGGGATATACATAACAAAGGTAGAAACAAGCTGTCTGCTTCCTAGTATTGAAATTTTAACTTTTGATATGATTTATTCATTTTATTGCTGAGATTCGATTTTGGAGAATTAAATATGGAAGGTTAAACCCCCTTCTCATTTTCCTAAAAAAAGAAAAATTGGTTCCAGGACGATTTTTATATATAATTTAAAGTGTCTCATTTCATTTAAAATCGTCTACCAAAATATTATTCATTTCCTTTAAATGTTAAGACTTTTCCTTCTGTCTTGCAGTATGATTTACCAGTGACTTTCCTTCCTCACGCCACAAACAAATCTACAGAGGAGACTTTTTTGTACACCCCCCCCCCAAAAAAAAAAAAAAAAAAAAAAAAAAACAACGAGTTTCTACTTCTGTTTAACAAATTTTGTTTGACTTGACGGTTAATTGTATCCTGCATAATTATAACAATGTTTATAGTGATGACACCAAAAATCTATTTCTCAATTACCCTTACTGAATTCTGTACTAGTTCTATGTTCTGTTCTGTTCATATAACGTAACTGCCCCCCCCCCCTTTCTCCCACATCAGCATGCATGCAATAGAGTATTGACATATTTCCGTCAAAATTCAGAATAGATGGCTTTATGATTGAAGTGAGTGGATCGCGGGAAAATATTGAATGGATTTGGTCAATACGTCCTATATCTTCGTCCTCCCATGGGTGATTGGTTACTGAGGCGGCGCCAGGAGAGAGGTCGTACTCTGAGAGATAGTCCAACTCGCTCTCATCTTCGTCTAATGATCACGGGAGTCGTGTCCCATCACGTGTATATGACACGATGGGAGGCCCCGAGTCCGCATCAATAACGTCTTTATCAGCTCTGCAAACACACGTGCTCAAACTCGGGTTTGCGTGTTAGCCACAAAATACGTGGTTCTTTTTTCTCACGCACCTTACGGAGGGATGAGTCCGAGGCCGAGGCAGGGTTACAATGATACTTGGACATCAGGCAAGGGTATTTTAGGTACACCCCCCCCCCTTCTCCCCCTTTCTCTCTTTCTCTCTCTCTCTCACACCCAAAACACAAGTGGGTTGGTGAAATAATAGCTGATGAATGCGAAGGTATAGCCGGGGTAAAACTGAATGTAACAAAATGAGGTTGATTAATGATCGGAGATATCAATAAATTTACTGAGATTATACGTGACGTTTCTAAAATAAGTTAGAGTTGATTCGTAGCCTATTTGCGGGATGACACAACCTATTGCTTTTATCCTTAAAGTGCGTGAGTAAAATTTCAGTTCATTAATGGGGAGGCAATGTTATTCTATAAAAGTTATAGATGATGATAATGATAATTGTGTTTACCAAGGGAAGCTTCGTCAGCTTCAATGCTTTTCTTTCGGAGGACCCTGCAATTATTCGATGATTCCGCACGGCATGCAATCTCCATCAGTCTTCCATTACACTGATATCAGGATGGAAGCAGCGATAATTATGAAGGAGAGGTCAAGAGAAGCAAGTCCCCTTCCCCTCACACACACACCCTCTTCATGGTTTCTTACTAGGTCAGGCATGGTGAGGACAAAAAAAAAAGTGGTTCAAGTTGAAATGCGCCATCAAAAACAAAGAAGAAGCAGGAGAGAATGGATAAGAGAGAGAGGGAGAGAGAGAGAGAGAGAGAGAGAGAGAGAGAGAGGAAAAGGGTATGTGTGTTGGGTTATATGCTTGCGTGTTTCTGAAGTAAATAGTTTGTAAATGAGAGACAGAGAGAGAGACAGAGAGAGCTGGAGAGTTAGACAGTGCGTGTGTGTGTGTATGGGTGCGTGCGTGTGTGCGTGTGCGTGTGTGTATGTGTGTGTGTGTGAGAGAGAGAGGTAGAGAGAGAAAGAGAGATAAGAGAGAGAGAGAGAGAGAGAGAGAGAGAGAGAAAGAGAGAGGGAGAGAGTGCATCTGGGAGAGGAATATTTTCACATCTTGAGTAGATCATGTATCAAGCTTACGTAGCTGTTATGAAAAAACACCATATACCATAGCAAGTGTAGCGTTACATTTATGCTTGGGAAGGGAAGAAATGAAGGGAGGAAAACAAGGGGACTAGTAATTTTTATTTTACACAGTTTAAAAAAAATTAAGGTTCACTATTTTCTAACCCATAAGGTAACATACTTGTGTAAATAGTCCAATCGATGTTATTATGTAGCACCATCAAGAGGAACAGGGTAAGAGCATCAAGGATTTTTTTTTTGGGGGGGGGGGGGTGGGGTAAATATGTAGAAAGACAGAGGTTTCATTTTTCACTTTTGTATTTAATTTTTAGGTTACCAGCTTCTCCAATGTTTAAATTGCCTAATAAAACCATGTTTGTGTGAGTGTGTATAATTATATATATATGTGTGTGTGTTTTTGTTGCTTTTGGAGTATTATAGATATTTTTTTTAAACATTGATATAGCCTTTATGGAAATAAAAATCTGGGTCCATTTAATCCTCAAATTAATCGATAAGTTCGGGATACATAGTCAAAAAGAGCGTATAAGAAAAATAAATTGCATTCAAAAGAAATGAGAGAAGAAGAAGATGAAAAATAAAGAGCGGAATAAAGAGAGAGAGAGAGAGAGAGAGAGAGAGAGAGACGGGGAAGTGAAATAAGAGAGCCAGAGAAAAGTGAGGGGTATGTACGGAGAGAGTCGGAGAGCTGAGGAGAAGATTGATGGGAGAATGATAGATAGAGAAAAGAAGGATTGAAGAGATGAATAGAGACAGAGAAATAAGGATAGTGTGATAGAAAGGAGAGCGGCAGTTAAAGAGAAAAAGGAAAAGATGACTAGAGACAGACAGAGAGACAGACATATTGGGAGACACACAGAGAGTTCCATATTGCTCTAATCCTCCTCTAATGATTACGGGCGTCGTTCCCCATCACAAATACAAGCCTCGGAATGAGGCCCAACATCCTACACAATAATGTCTTTCTCTCAATCCCTACACAACTAGAGCTCATGCTAAGCTCATATGTAATCCTAGTTGTCAAGTGTCACAGCAAAGCAGGCTGACAAGCTGCCCTGTATCCGTACATGCCTAGTCTGTCTCCACCCTTTATCATACTTCTTTTTAAAGTAACATGCTGTTGTTGTTCTTGATAGATCTACACAAGTCATGTTATGCATCATTTAACTGCAAACGCAAAAGAGAGGGAGTTTTGAACAAATATTTCAAGATTTAATTTTGATTGTATAGCACTTACTTTGGCAAATTATTAATATTTTCAAATTAATCATTGGCTTCGAATAGTGATTCTAAAATTCATAACTGTTTGCTTCCAACTCGTCATAAAACAAATAACACTCATACCCCGTCGGAAAACCCGTTCTCCCAGTCTGTTAAAAGATCATGATTTATAACGGTACGTCTATGACATTATTTTAAGGATCCACTTCCTCAAAATCCCCCCACCCCCCCCCCCCTAAACAAACAAAAAAATTTTAAAAAATGAGAATATAAATAAGAAGAAAATATATATATAAATAATAATAATAAATTATTTTTCATCGAGTAATGAAAAACAAAGTTTTGGGGGCAAAAACTACTAGTCTCACACTGAAATTATCAAAATTCTATTTCAATCGTTATTACAATTGTCACAAAAACTCCTGATTTGAGATGAATCAAATCAATAAGAGCTTACACCACCCCACATAATGTTCTACTTAACTGTTTTTGTTACTAAATATTTTTTGTTAGGTAAATCTGTGCAAATCCAAGACTTACAAATTGTTTAGCTCAATAGTGATCCAGCTTTCAAAAATAGCTTTCCGAATATTCTGCATTGATTATATTTTTCATGCACATTCTCATGTTCAATCGATTCCTTCGAAAACGGACTCCTTCTCCCAATAAATCCTTTCATCTATTCCTTGATGTATCCCTTCATCCATCTACTAGCTTATCCATCTTCTCATCTTACCATGCCATGTAGATCGAGCTCTGCTTACTATCATGTCTCAGATCGATCCATGCCCGGACTAATGTCCGTCTCTCTCATCGCGATGCATTATGCTGATTATCTTATTCAGGCTAACCAGCAAAGATCCGCCGAAAGATTGCTTTATTTTCACAAACCCCGATGTCATTACCGCTGTTGATTCTGACTGAGTGAGAGCAATCTTCCTCATGTTTATCGGACAAAATCAATTTCCATCTGGATTTGGACTTTAAGAATATTCCAGTGGTCCCACCTTTCTAACTTGAAGGCACCATGGTGGGGAAAAAATCTCGAAACATGATCAATAAGGGGAAAAGGAATTGGAGAAGGAAGGTTGGATTAAAATATTGAGGGGGATCGGGGTGCAGGTATAGGAGAGAGTTTGAGAACATAAATACATAAGCGATCAAACTTTTCTGTCAATTTGAGAGACGGAGAGCAGTAGAAATCAGAGCCATTCTGTAGAGAACTATAGAATCCCAAAGAAACTATGTGGTTAAGGACTTATGCATATTGTGCTCACTGTAAGGGCGTTAACATAATTCTTATAATAAGAAGGACAACCACACCCCAGAAAAAAACATCCTTTATCATGAATTCTTTTAACATCAACCAGATTTCCCCCTCGAAACTGTCTTAACCGGATGGAGGAGCTCCTAACTCCTAGTGGATATATTCCATTGTGGGTAGTTTCATGAGTAGGCTTATAAACTTGAATTCTGGTAATGCGATTGCATTGTGAAAGAAAAGGTGTGGAATGGATCAGAAATGCAAGGTTCTGGAGTCATCAAAATCATCATAAATTTGGCAGAGTCTTGGTAAAGTAACAATCACTTACACAGAAAGATGTATATGGGACAACACACATGGTGTCGGGGCTAGTACTACCCTGATTTCGTTATCTTTCTATGCTCATTACTTAGCCAGTATACATTTTCTTCCAAAATTGTTTGGCACATGACATTTATTTTTAATCTTGAACATTCAGTGTAAGTTTCGTTAGATTCTGTGAGAATTCATTTTTTTTTTTTTTTTTTTTACCAGAACTCAAGTTTATCTTTAATATTTCTGCTTTATCTGTTGTAGGGGTAGTATTATAATCGTTTCAGGGGTGGAGTCTGGAGTTCTGTAATTCCTGACATGATGAGACGGAAGTACAGTCGTTACCAATACTTTGAACCCTAAACTTTATCGGTTTCAACATGCTGCACGACTAGAGAAACCTCGTTGACTACACGGGGTACAGAATAAAGCAATAAATCGACTTCATCAATTCCCACGAGGCGCCTAGTAGCTCCGTGGCGTCATGTGATTTGTGCATTCCTCCAATATACGTCTCTTCTTTTCGCTTGACCCCCTTGTGATGGGTCACAATTCTATTATGTATGATACGAGTCTCAGGGGACAGCTTAATACCCTCGTTTCGCTCATTCCCCGGCGCCAATAACACACGAATTTATCCTGATAAGGTCGAGGAGGAACGAGACATCAAAAGACGAAAGAAAGGGGGAAAGAGGCAGTTACAAAAAGTTGGTTAAGTTTATTTTTCGTCGGTATAAACAAGCGAAAAGAGATCAATGTATTCATATCTCACTTAGATCACGCCTTCCTATTTTTGATAGTTGTTCCGTTCTGCACCTTCACTGCCTCACAAGAAAATGCTTAGATTCCCGTACCCTGATACGGGTATCAAAGACAATAACAGTGTAAGTAAATATGGTCACGATAATAAAATGATGGTCCTTATCGGGTTTGTTATTTGCATGCCTTAAAATATACTTTTACAAACCAAGCTACTATAAATGTCCACCCGGGTTACAAAAGATATTCTCCAGCTAACATTAATTTTAAACAAACATTTGTAAAAGAAACTTGGGACGTAATGATGGCATCAATTACAAAGTGTCGCAAGTGCAAATTTTTTCATTATTGCTGTTTTTCATTATTATTCCCTAAGCTTTCCAATAAAAGCTGAGCCGTCCGTATTTTTCTCAACCCCCATCGACACAAGGGATAGCCTCTTTGGGAAGTTATGATGTGGAACGTCAATGAATATTACATGAAGGAGCAAACCCTAGTCAAATTGATCAAGTATCACCCACTTGGAAAACCCCATGATACAAAATTGAAATGTCGGGACATATTTTACAAATCTAATGCAAGATTAAACATATCTCTCTCACTCTTTTAACACACACACACCCACGCACACACGCACACACACACACACACACACGTACACTTTATTTTTTCCTTCTATTTCCTCTGTCTTTCTTCGGGTAGCGGTGTTCGTTCTCTTTTATAATATTCTTTAAAATTCGACGACAAAGTTTCATGCTATTTTCTTCTATGAAAATTAATGTCAGTTGCATTTTTGACAATCCTGTCTAATAAACAATAAATTAATAAAAGGTTTAAATGTCTATTTTCACACAAAAAATTAGTTATATGTTGGAGGGTGAACTAGTTGTGTTTATTTTTATTTAATATTTTGTAGAGTTGCTTCGACTACCTTACATGAATATTGTATAGTTAATGAGCATCTTCCAAAACAGATGACATAAACAAATATAAGGATTTCAAAAATATTATCATAAAGAGTTATTTGTATTATGCTTAAATTCTAATCAAGCATGATGTTCCAATTATAATGGTATAGATCATTTCATAGTAAAGCATAATGCTTAACGAAAATTATTAAAATTACTTTTTATAATTTATACAAATCACATTTACAGTGTGTTGTTATTGTAATTTACGACGTCGAACTCTCTGTAGAATAAAACACATAACCGTATTTTGCATCGTGTACCAGAAAAAAAGAGAGTTACGATGCTCATAATAGTAGCAAAATACGGTACAGACTTTGGCCAGCAATATAATGTTCTTGAAAAGTACGTAGAACTTGTACTTTTCTTGAGTTCAATTCTGTCACCGTTTATGCTTCCTACGCAATATGGTTGATAGATGGATATGGGAAGAGGGAGGTTATAATAACTCTGATAAACGAGATGTGTGATACCAGCTGAACTGTAAACGACGTACAATTTGTCTAAGTTATGACATCTTGTAGACACAACGCAATTCTACTGCATATGGGCCGAATGCATAACAAAAATAAATATATAAAAAGGAGATTGTTCTGTCTGACTAAAAAATGTTCCCAAATCAAAGCGTGATGAATGCATATAGGAAAAGACTCTTATTTGAATAATAAACCGACTTATTTTGAAATAAATCATATTCATGACATTAATAACAGGAATGATTTGCGAAAATGAAATTTAAACGACGTAAAAAGAAATGGGAGGGGGCTGTCCCCTTTTGTTCCTTACTCTTTCTCCTGAACATTGTGAAATTTATACTCAAAGGGTTGTTACCACCATAACGTTTCTTGTTATAAGACAAACATGTGTACCCCTTTTACAGAGGGATTCGAAGACGAAGGGAATATAGGGCGACTCGCAAGCGGCGACGGACTCGTTAAATGCCTCTTAGGAAATAGAACGTCTGAACATTAGAAAAGAATTACGAACCCACTATCGACTTATTGTCTCAACCAAGACAGTGGTCGACATTGACTTACTTTACACACTACTCTGGAGGATAGAACGGAGAAGGGCGAGACGGAACGTCTTGGCGTCTCCTTACATTATGAACAAGGAGTCAAGGTCGAGGATGTTTAGCAAAGATGAAAAAAGTCAGCAAGATATTTTTGTTGATGTAGTCAACAAATTCATATTAACTTTTACCATTAGACTGAAGATGTTTATTACATGATTTTTTTTTTTACTGTTACCAGATTCGTTTTGTTTGTATACTGCTCGAAGCTTAACCTTCCTATATATGAACAAAGAAACTACAGTAGAAATATTCTGGGTAAAGATGATTGAATTGTTTTGGTCATTTTTATGGAAAAGAGAAATAAACACAATTTTTTAGAGATGGTATAAGCCCAACAATGCCGCTATATTATTATAATTATCGTGTGGTTTTAAAACTGACACAAGTTATTATAAAGATTAGTATCGTCGTTTTAAATTAGTGGATGAAATTTTGGAATTTGTACATGTATATATTATGCTGTCCTTTCCTAATAAAAAAATAATTAACGCAGATTGGTTGTATTGGTAGCTTAAACTTTAAGAGATAAATGAGTTGCTAGATTTGCATTAAGTTACTAAATAGGTAACTTTTTGTATACACTGTAAACATGTGGCCGAAAATGCCGATATCAGGTTAAAACCAAAATAACTGTTTAAAAGCTACGTGAAGAAAACAACAATAATGTAAAAGAGAGAGAGAGGATGAAAGAGAAAACGAACAATATTTATTAGGTTCAACTCTGACTCTTAACACTTTCTTTCCAATATCTGCCTTCTGAAAGCTGTGGCGAGGGGCCTTTGTCCAGGAAAAGAAATCCTGGCTAGTCTGAAGTTATACTTTGTGAACATCGAGGCCAAGAAAATACATTATCACTGCTCGCCTTGCCCATACATAATTCAACGTGAACTTAGGACTATTGGATGCCCCGTCTGTGGGGATGCTAGAGCGATCACTTCAACGATCAAATTTCGAGAAAAAGTGCCTCTATCAAGGACCAGAAAGGCGAAAAGATGGAGAAAAACAAGGTCAAAGACGGCAGTAGAATGCAGAATGCGAGCCCCCTTTTACTTGACTTTTACCCATTCGAGAGACTTCGAGTGGGACTACGTGAAGTCGCCCGTGACCAGCTTGAATAAATCGATGCCTTGTTCTTTAGACTTTCGGGTATCTCTTCTCCCGGTACATACCGAACGTCGTAGCTTTCAGACGCCCTTACTGTCTTATAGAGAGCAATAATAAAGAAATCAAATAGTGCACTGTCGGGGTTTATGCTATAATATGACATTGGAAAAAACATAAACCTGTCAATAGATAATAATAATAATAATAATAGTGAACATTTATAATGCGCCATCGTTATCTTATTCAAAATCTAAACAAAGCGTAATATTTGGCTCATTCCTTAATGAAATAATTAAATATAGTCGACATTGAAACTTAAATGAGTAACCTCACTCATGAAAAAGCGAGAAAGGTCGAGTTTTATTGTATATATAATTACCGTCCTTGTATACAACCTTGTTCGTTGGTTTATTTTATGGCCCGTAAAACGAGTCACACATCACCAACTAAAACTCGTTCCGAAGACGCCACAAGAGGCTAGTCTAATCAGAATTGCCTCACAAACCTAATCTAACGAGGTCATCTACTCCCCTGCTTTATGCAACAGCGAGAAGATGCTACTGACATTATACACAGCAAGAATCCACTTCTACCGTTTCCTACACTTGAGAATTCAAATTGTTACACAAGATGAAGTGATCTGTTTCTGTATACGAAGATAAAAATAGGATAATCATTCGTCAAAACTTTTAAATACTTTGTTTAGCCTCTCCCACGCACCTTGGTTTATTCTTTCAATTTTTATATGACATGATAAAACGAAAACATTCAAGCAAATGCATTTAAAGTTGTCTACAAATCGTTTGTTAAGTTGTATGCAAATAAACGCCAAAGTAGTGGTTTTGTATCGGTTTGATAGGGGTGAAATTTAATTTAAAACTCTAGAAGAACATCTTCCATCACTAAAGCTTCTGCTATGCATATAGTTATGAAAAGGATGATAATGTCAGCTCTCAATTTTCTCTCAATATTTTAGCTTCTTTCCCAAAATACTCTCAAGGCCTTATTGAAAAAAAAAAACCTGTTTACCTCGGCTCAAAATGTATAGCATATTTGTATTTGTTTCCTCGGTCAGCAATCCCTCCTCCTAATAACCAATGCAGGTACCTCTCATGATGACCCAGGAGACTACTGGAGATCTACGTCAAGTCGACTAACCATTAAATAGCTCCCTACCCAAACATATTCCATTGACCTAAATCGCTCAAACTCTCTCCCTGAATATATATGCAGCATGCAGAAATTAGATACTCTTGAAAAACAACCACCGTAATAATACAGTGCAAAATAAGAGTATCGTGAGAATACTCTGTTTTAAAGAGTGTTCAGCAAGTAAAATCCCATTTCATTTTCATCGTTTGACTATGAACTGGCAAAGTGCTTCTAAACAAATGGATAAAATCAAGAGTTCCCCATCCGACCTGTGCATCTGTCTTGGCTTTTCTCTGTTCGTATAACGCTCTTTTTTCGTGCTGTGGCAAACAAATAGTTTGTATCTTCAATCTTCAATAACAAAGTGCATATACATAAAAACACCTGAAAAAAGTGAATAACTATGACTACTCATAATCATTTTGTATATTCTTTTTCCATAGATTTGAAAAATCATATGTAACTGCGTACTAATATAGTCAGTACGGTTCATTCGTCAGGGAAACATATACAGTTTATTCGATAATAATTGGACGAAAAAAAACACTTGTTGTCATTGCTTTGATAGCCTGTACTTTAAAGTAAGGACTGTTAACATATTTGTATATAGGAATGTAAATTCACTATAAATATAAAATTACGTTATAGGTCAAAGACAACGAAATCATTTGATAAGAAATCAAATATAACAAAATGTCCTAATGTAAAAATCCTACTAAAAAAAAAAAAAAGGTGGATGGGGAGACTTACTTTGCTCTATCTATAACTGGCCTGACTCATATCGAGGAAGCTAAATGCGAGCGGCAAGAGGTAATTATGACAACAAATGATTATTGTTTAATTTCTGTGGATTTTTCGGACATAACAAAATATAAATAAACATATTATTAAGCTTAAAATGAGGTTATTTCGGGACTTGGGGCAAGGCTACATATTGGCAGGCAGATAATAATGATGTGTTTTTGTAGAAGTGGTTAGTGATCGATCGCAGGTAGTCGAGCTTGCTTGAAACACGTTTCCCCCATTTCCGCCATTCCCCTAGCCTCAGGAAAACATTAGCACCAAACTGTGTGCTGTGACAACACAGCTCCTCTCTATACCGTAACCTATATACACCCAGTGACTGTGATCTTGATTCTTGGCGGGTTCATTCATAACTACCCAATTTACAACCAGTAGCTAAGGGGTAGTATTCCTCTCTCTTTCTCTTTCTCTCTCTCTCTCTCTCTCTCTCCATCTTACACACAGATAGTCACACATACACGTAAAACGTGCCAAATGGGGATTTTTTATCTTTACTATGAAATTGGGGATATTGGAATTGGAGGCGTTTTTTATAAAGATTTCTTTTCTTTGATGCATGTAACCCCAGATAAATGAAGCAAATTACAGTTTGTCAAAGAATGACACAAATTTAGCTTCCTCTTTTTATGTGAGAGGTTACTAGGCGTTGGTCATTTATCAGAATTTTAAAATCTCAGATGATACACAAAGTAGCGCTCGTAAATGTGGAAATGGGTAGTAGACACGTCTCGGTTCACTTTTACCAAAAACGAGCAAAAAAATAAGAAAGTTATCAACTGGGGATATCCACAGTTGCCAGTGTAGCCCCACTAGGGAGTTATGTATACATAATATGATTATCCCCGTTTCACACGGCTTACAAACACAAACACACAAACAAACGCGCAATACATGCACGCACGCGCACACACACACTCTCTCTCTCTCTCTCTTACTCTCTATGTCTCCCCCTCTCCCTCCCTTTACATTTCTTCCTCCCTTCTCCACCTCTCCCACAACACTCTCTCGTTCTTTTTCTCCCCTCATCTCTATCTCCTATCTATTATTTATGTCGCAACTCTGTCCATCTCTCCTCTACCCTAGCTCTTCTCCTCCTCGCTCTTCCACTCCTCCCTCTCTCTATTTCCCTCTCCTCTCTTTCACTCTCTCCAACTCTCCATATCTCCCTCTCCTTATCTACACTTTTTGAAAGCTTTTAAAGACTTTTAAAAATACTTTTTTTTTTTAAATAACACTCTAAAAGACCTTTGAAGAACACCACAACTCTTTATACAAAGAATAAAGATAGGGAATCATACATTGTTGATTGCTTTATTTGTTTTACCTGCCTGCTAAGGAAAGCATGTACATGCTTGTAAGTAAACAAACAGGGGATCGACGGCTTTATATGTCCTCTCCGATGGACTTGATGATGAAGATTAATGCCTTACCAATGGGCACTAGCACATCGAATTAGTTTCGAACCGGGGACTTCCCGGTTGCGAGACCAGTGCTTTACCACTGAGCCATCGCGCCTCATACATTGTATTCATCGCCATCACTAGATCATGATAAAACCAGTGAAATTTCATGAATTGCTACAACTCTAACTTATTTGAAGAAACATCTCAATCTGTAGTACGAAACATCTTATCTGTAGTACTTTACTTAAGTAAATTAAAAAGAAAATCAAAATTGTCCTCCCACTGAGAGAAGGGGAGGGGAGCGACTAATACAACGAGGCATATTATTATGCACTACTACATGTAATTATTCAATCAATGCGATCTCTTTTTATTTGAATGCCACTAAACACTATTTATGCTTTTTCGTGCAGTACCTCCTGAATGTATGACGCCACAAAATAATGTACGTTTAATTATGGAGTGAAATGTTATCGGTATTCTTTTAGAATGAGTGTTACATTAATTTATTTTGTTTATAAGAAAATTGGTGTGTGCAAAATTTATTCCACGTTATCGAAACTGTTGCTTTCGTCATGAGAACTAGACTGATTGATGACCTCTATGCTAATACAAATAACAATACAAAAACCGAATCTTTCAAATATGATAGACTTGATGACTACATTCATGAGGAGACGATAGTATGATCTTCAACCTGCCATGAAGTGATGTTGATACATTTTATCTTGCTTTCAACCAGAAGGAAATGATGATAACTCTTTCCCCTAATGTTGTTGTTGTCGTTGTTGATGTTTATATTGTTGTTGATGATGATGATGAGGATGATGAGGATGATGATGATAAATTATATCACGTGCCTTAGTATAAACTGAGATACGTTCAAGTCCCAGATACCCAAGGAGGATAACCATTGGGTGATACAAAGAGAAGGAATTCAGATTTAGCTACCCCTTTGTTCCATCTCTCTTCACCTTCTATCTTCCTCCACCTCTCTCTCCCCCCTCTCTCTCTCTCTCTCTCTCTCTCTTTCTCTCTCTCTCTCTCCCTCCCTCCCTCTTTTTGTCTTTCTCTCTATCTCCCTCTTGTCCCTTCTCTCCTTCTCTGAACACTTTTTCGGTCTCTTTATTTTTCAGTCTAGCGTTTCCATGTCCTTGTCTCCTTGTCATGTTGCCCCCCCCCTCACCCCCCTCTCTCTCTCTCTCTCTCTCCCACACTGTCACACACACGCTCTCTCTCTCTCTCTCTTCCCTTTATGTATCTCTTATACCTTTCTCTCCCCCCCCCCCGCCCCCACCCTTCTATCTTCAACTTTTTGGCATAGCATACGTGCTCTATCCCCGTAACACAGAGAGTATCTCCCAAGAAAAATATTATGGTAAGGACCATATTCTAGTCTGTGGGTAGGCACGTAGGTCTAACCCCCAGATGGCTCGTCCTGCATAACAAAACCGGATAGCTAGAGGTTATTATCATTTCAATAAGACTCTTCAACGTGTATTCAGCAAAACTTTGCACTTTCTCAATTTTTCGCTTCCATCCCGCTCCTCTCTATTTTCCTCACGGTATACTCCTTTCCCTCTAACTCTTGAACGACCATCTGCAGACATGAAGTGTGTAAATACATCTCGTCGTAAACGTCTCACATAATTTGTCGTCGTCCTATTATACACAATTTTGATGAGTGGAAAATTGACCACTAACTATTCATCAAATTTGACATGTACTCAATCGATAAGTGAATATATAAGTATTATCTATATACTCAAAGTCTGTTTTGGTAATGGAAATATTTTTTTCAGCTTGTGTGTTGAGATTTGTCTAAATATAAAGATGTACATTAGTGAATGCCACTTGTGATAATATCAAATTGTATGAAGAAAAAATAACTGGAAAGTTAATCACTTAGTTGAGAGACGTCATCCCCACCCCCACTGTCCGCCCACGAGTGCTCGTGGTCTCTATACAACTTCCTGGAGGTTTGCGGACGTTATGTCTATTATATTTACAAATAATACACAGGGTTGAGGGCATTAGTAAGAATTACCCACACAAGGTACCTTTGGAACAGTTTAACACGCCCGAGGCGATAGCCGAGGGTGTTTGGATTGTTTTGAAAGTACCGAGTGCGGGTAATTTTACTAATGCCCGAACAAAATGATGGATATTATAAGATTATGATGTTTTATTTGTTATATATAGAGATGTTTTATTCAATGACCGGTCATAAGCAAATTTACGTGTTAGGCAAAATAAATGCCTGGTCACGTGTTCGCTCTCAACCAATCATTTGATTAGGATCCTCTTCATCATCTTATAAACCGTAATATTGATAACCGAACGAGAATAAAATCTGTGCAGACTAATTAAGCAGGATGATAATGTATTCTTGCCAGACAGTTACATTAAATCTACCATAGCAACCCGCAATGTTATTTGAACATAGCTGACTCTACCTATTTCGGAAAACCCTTATTAAAGATAAACTTTAGTTCTGGTTAAAAAAAAGAAAATTAATTCTCACAGAATCAAACAAAACTTACACTGAATGTTCAAGATTACAAATAAATGACATGTGCCAAAAAAATTTGGAAGAAAATATGTACTGGCTGAGTAATGAGCATATAAAGATAAGGAAATCAAGGTAGTACTAGCCCCGACACCATTTGTGTAGTCCCATATGCATCTTTCTGTGTACAGTGCTTGTTACTTTACCAAGACTGGGCCGAATTTATTATGATTTTGATGACTCCATAGCCTTGCAGTGCACACCAATACTTGCATGCTACATGATCAACTGTTTCTAATTCATTCCACACCTTTTCTTTCACGATGCAATGGCATTACCAGAACTTACCTTTATCTTTAAGTTTCCTTTAAGAAAAAAAAAAAGAGTGTATATTTTTTGCAGTCCACCTACCTTTTACACGATTATCGATGTAAATTTCCGGTTTATTACAAAACTTTGTGTTCAGACTCAGCTTTCGTCCCCCATCCTAAACGATTTACAGCTGTCTGTATATGTCAAGGATAAACCCATTACCCATCACACCGCATCCCTAATATACCTTTATGGCTTAATCGATGAGAAACAAGCAGTCCATATTTGTGTTGATGTGTACCCTCTGTGTGCTGGTCGGTCGATGGGGTTGAGGGGCAGCAGGGTGGGGGAGGGGGGGGGGTGGGCGTCACGGTATAACATAATGATAAGCATATGACGAAGACACCTCAAATTATAGCCAGTTATATATCTTTATTTGTGCAGCGTCTTATTCGATGTGCATGTAGTTAATCATTAGCGTTTTTTTTTTTTTACACCAAGCTCCTTTTCACGGAGTTTTGTAAAATTTTTATTCCTTAAAGGAATTGAGTAACTTTGTCTAAGATTCTGAAACAAAATCCTGGATTTAGCTCATGTTGCAATGATACTTATAAACCTTTAGGTAAGTCAGGAACCCCATGATTTTTACAAGCCGATCGCCTGTCTGATTATCAAGATGTTTATGATTGGAAATCGAAATCAAATTCTGCGTTTTCCTAACGGTGTTTATAACACTACAGTCTATTGGGGGAAAACGAGTATGGTAATAATGGTCACTCGAAGATTTTAGCTTTTTTGAGGCACTTCTTGATTATTTTGAAGCGCGATTTTTTGGAGCTTCAATATTACACCATAATAGACACTGATAACACGTAGGGCCATGCATCTCAGAGTTACCATTGTTAAACGATGCCTTTATTAAAGGTATGAGCTAAATCCAGGATTTTGTTTGAGAATCTGAGGCAATGTTACCGAGTCACCTGAAAGTTGTTAAAGCTACAAGCCATGTCATTGGATATTAAAAATAAAACATTAATATCATGTAGTCGTCAGGGCTATAGTTTGTTCTTTCGTTCATATAATTCTTAATCATGCTGTGTTGTATTTGCGACATACATTTTGATGTAGGCCTACATCGATTTCAGAAACCTACTGACGACGCCAGGTGATTTATACATAGATAAAAAATTACTAAATCAATTGATTTTAGAGTTAACAAAGTAGCTTTAACGGTTACCAATGCAGCATATTACTTACATTTAAAATACAGACATCTACGGTAGATAGTAACACATTAATTACGGTACCGTTTGATTTGTTTTCATCAGCATGTATTAACAACACCCCTCCCCCCCCCTCCCCTTAAAGGCCCACTGCACTACTTGTAGCTACTTGCGCCCTCTATATAACAACCAATGCCTAATCGGTGATCATTGGTCCCCCATGATCCTCTTTTTCTTATGTTAACTGAGAGCTGAGTTGATGAGATAACCACCTGTCCAGTGACCTTGCAGAGCGCTCTAATCCCTCCTGTAAACTATGGCAGATAAGCTTTAAAAAAAGAAGAGGTTATCTTACATTATGTCCAGTAATAATGTACCACCCCTTATGAAAAGGCCCTCATTTATCTCTACTGACACTAGGAAGATATGAATGAAATGATTTTTCCATTTGGACAAGTAAATGCCGCTACAAAAATGCTTCGTACAATAGATATCTTTAACATTTTGCATGAAACACGTGCGTGTTGTGCAGACCGTTTCCTTCAAATACTGCGTAATAATCGATAATTCTTCTATGCAAAAATGACCAAAATTCAAATACTGATGTTGTCATTACAAATAGTATATGCTCATGTTTGCAGAAATAAGGGGGAATAAGTCATCGTCCGATCTTTGCCGTACAGAGCAGGTGTTTATTTTTATATCTATTCACAAATGTCTACCGGGACCATTTAAAAATTCAGATGAGAAGAAGAGGTGGCACTACTATAGAGCAAAATATAGGATATATTATTTGTGTGCAGCCATCGAGAGGTGAACTGGACATGAATCTTTTACTATTCCTAACCTTGAACGTATTTCTAGTTACAAAGCAGAGAGAGGCATGCTGAGAGTTGGGTAGGGAGAGAGAGAGAGAGAGAGGGGTAGGCCCGCGTGCAGACAGAAATAAAGACATGGACAGAGAGAGAAAGAGAGGGAAATAGAGAAAGGAAGAGAGAGAGAGAGAGAGAAAGAGAGAGAGAGAGAGAGAGAGAGAGTAATGTATTCAGAATGCATTCGTTTTTGGTTGAATGAAAATTTCCCTTAGAGAATTCCTCGCGCAAAATGTAAATCAAGTTGACTCGAAGTACAACTGGACGAATGAATGTAAAACATTAGTAGGGCTTTCCGTGTTGTAGCTGGGGGGGGGGGGGGCAAGGAGTCATATACCCCAGGCGCGGATCCAGGGGGGCCGAGCGCCTGAAAAAAAGGGACCTGAATTGTTGTTGTTGTTGTTTTT
This sequence comes from Strongylocentrotus purpuratus, assembly GCF_000002235.5. Lineage (NCBI taxonomy): Eukaryota > Metazoa > Echinodermata > Echinoidea > Camarodonta > Strongylocentrotidae > Strongylocentrotus > Strongylocentrotus purpuratus. Next base: position 1,069,658 of record NW_022145532.1, on the reverse strand, counting down.
GTTGCTCAAGGGGGGGGGGGGGAAGGGGCTCACTATCGGCTGACGCGATTTTTCAATTTTTCGGGGTCAAAATAGAAAAAAAAAAATTAGTGCTCACACCCCCCCCCCTCGCGGATCCAGGGGGGCCGAGCGCCTGAAAAAAGGGGACCTGAATTGTTGTTGTTGTTGTTTTTGTTGCTCAAGGGGGGGGGGAAGGGGCTCACTATCGGCTGACGCGATTTTTCAATTTTTCGGGGTCAAAATAGAAAAAAAAAAAATTAGTGCTCACACCCCCCCCCCCCTCCCCCCTCGCGGGATCCAGGGGGGCCGAGCGCCTGAAAAAAAGGGACCTGAATTGTTGTTGTTGTTGTTTTTGTTGCTCAAGGGGGGGGGGAAGGGGCTCACTATCGGCTGACGCGATTTTTCAATTTTTCGGGGTCAAAATAGAAAGAAAAAAAATTAGTGCTCACACCCCCCCTCCCCCCCCCCCCCCCCTCCCCCCCCCCCCCCTCCCCCCCCCCCCCCCCCCCTCCCCCCCCCCCCCCCCCCCACTGAGCGAAATATCAGCCGGGACGGTTTTAAATTGATTGCCAATTTGGGCCTCACCCTAAGAAATCCCGGATCCGCACCTGATATACCTGAATACCTCCCCCTCCACCATCAAGTTTTCTGGAGATAGAAAGTGAGAGAGAAAGAGAGAGAGAGAGAGAGAGAGAGAGAGAGAGAGAAAGATAGACTGCATACACTGTATTTGCTATTTGCTCATGTAGTATCTGTACGTCATAGGACAGAAAATGATAACGAACATTTTCAACAAGTGAATTAAGTGGCGACACGTTATTGGCTTGCACGCGTTATTAACAGATGGGGTTTGTATGCCTGACTGAATCAAAGAATTCCCACTCCACACGGAGTTACTAAGAATTCATGTTGAGTTTATGGGTATTTTGGCAGATCGATCAACCTCGGATATGATTATAAATATACAACATTTTTCTGTTTCAGATGTTGAAATGAAGAGTTAACGCGTGTAACCAGACAACCATACATTTCTATTGTAAACACTCAACGAAGATTAGGTTCCCCTGAAAGGTAATGGGATTGTAATATCTTTTTTGCATTTCGAAGGCGATCTTTGCCCAGTTTGTTTTAGCGTGAACTACAAAGGAAACTATAATAAGACATACAAGACAATGTAGAAATCGAGAGGAGTAAGAATAATGAGACTTTATTCATACATGTAGCATAATAGGGAAAATAAGATGAATTTCATTAATATTTACGAATTCAAAAAATTCAAACTTTTTCAAGTGTACTATGATAATGATATGAAAATAGTAAGATGTAGAAGCTTTGATATACATATTTTTTTTATCTGCAGCGAATCAAACTAAAAAAATAACAGCATAATATATACGAGGGAGAGAGAGAGAGGAGGGGGAAGAGATCTTTCTTGGGGAGTGTCGTCAAGACAAAAGTGCATCCATTTTTTCCCCGCCATGGCATCGATGATAGAAAGAGTGGCGGTGTCTGTCTCTATGAGTCACGCATGACTTCCAGCCTCAACACATCTCCGCTCTCAATTCCCTCCACCCCTACAAACAAGAGATGAGACCAGAGAGAGAGAGAGAGAGAGAGTAATCAGGGATTGTGATTATGAATAACAATAGATCCATCTCGCCCATCATCCTCTCTCTAAGACAATCTGTCACACTCGTGTCGTCGAGTCTTTTGTTATCGTCGACGACGCTCCGAAAGTTGGAAGCATTCTATGATTCAGTCTCGCCCTCGCTGGATGCTTCAAACGCAGCAGTGCTCGGCGGGAAGGCTAAGCCCGCCACACATCACTTTCTTCATCATTCTACATCAAAAAGGATAAAAAGATAAGGCGAGAGAGAAGGAGAAAGGGTGGAGAGGGAGATGATGAATTATCACACATTTGGGGGCATTTACATGCATATGTGTAATCTAAAGCGTTAAGAGCAGTCACGGTCTTCAATGTGATGTCCAGTGAGATAACCACGTGATTCACAAGGCGGTGTCCAGTTTCTACAGACCAAAGACGATGGTCCTCTAAGGAACTAATTGAGCAAGCACGTCATTTTCCTCTCCCGTAGCATGAATAATATTCGTCGTTTCTATGAATCGTAATACTCATTCGATTCCCATTGTCATTGTGATGCAAATAGTGCTGTATAGTAATGTATTCTAAATGCCTTTTTTTTTCTTTGCCCGAAATGAAGAGAGGAAAATGAGCGTTGAGCGAGTAAAATCATTAACATCCTTTGTTATACAGTATTTCTATCAGACGTAATATCTTTTTTATTAACTAAATTAAGAGAAATTAATGAAAGGACATTAATCATTTTTAATTCTAAGCACTCAGACATCTACTTGAGATCGGAGAGTGTAATTTAAAATGAGATTATTATTTGATGGGATGTGGTAAGTAAGTTGTTTTTTTTCTTCATAATTGTCGTCCATATCAAAATAATGAATATCATTTCTTTTTAAAGACCAAAATGTAGATTAACCGTTTCCCCCAAAATGGTTTTCCTCATTTTCTTACTTAAACTCTGTGAATCACGTACACCGTTTTTTCATTGAAAATGTTCATTTTTAGACAGCCAATTTTCTCTCTTTTCTGTTTCTAGTTTGTTGGAGAGATGTCGTGGTCTAGTGTATACGCATCGGACTGTGGATTACGATTCGAGTCCCGCCTCGGCACCGATGTCCTTTGGCAATATATTAATCTAAATTTGCCATTCCCCATCCAGGTGTTAAATGGGTACCCATTGAGTGATATATACAAATGTTATTATAATCATTATTATCAATATATCATTATTATTAATGATTATAATTATAATGATAATAATCGTTATTATTATCATTAATCGTTATCATTGTTATTAATATTATAATAGGTCCATTCATAAAGCACAGCTACTATACGAAAATACTCTACTGCACTTAATCCAAGGTATCATATTATAATTCATATAAAGCACTCAAGGAATTTCTTCCTACCGGGTATCCATTTACTGGGTACCGAAAATGTAGATTAATGTTTTGCCGAAAGACACACGTGTCGCAGCGGGACTCGAACCTCGAACCATGTAACCTACAGTCTGGTGACGTGTTCACTAGACCGCGACACCCCTATTATTATTATCAAATTATTGTTTGCACTTAATTTTTATCGGGTTGTATTGAATTAATAAAATAGGTTTTGGCTTTCTAGAGGAATATAAATGAACTGAAATGTATTTCCACGTCTTTAATCATAAACCTTATGCAACTAAGTTAAGAGGGCCGCTCTCTTTGTTTTATAGGGTTATCACGTCCACTCTGAAGGTGCCAAGAAATGTTGAAATCTCCACCCCAATCCACTGTATAGGCCTAATTTAAGCAATTAAACATTCAAATATATGTATACCCTAATGCATTACGTTAATATCGTTACAGCTTACATTATGATTTTATTGACTGAGATCACAGTGGAACTTTACGATGTCTTTAGTCATTATTTCATCATAGTGAAAGCTAAAAAAGGTCGTACTTTGGCCGTCATATAATTTCTTCATTCCAAAAAAGTGCAGAGCTAAGTAATAGGGGGTACTGATTTCATATTAACCTTAGAGGGCTTGATCTGAGTTTGATGTCACGTTCCATGTATATACATTATTCATATCGTCTGTTTTGATTGTTTTCATTCCCCCTCACTACTCGTATAAAACGTAATAAAGCACGACTTTCCCCCATCACTAGGCCTATACTGTCTTCTCGCCTAGACAAGAGTTGGTGAAGATGACTCACGCGAAATAAAATCATGATTTTTCGCCAGATCGTTATTAATTTCCGTCGATTTGTCACTTCGTTATAAGACATCAGACATAGATGGATGGACGTTCATGTCGGTGATAATTACATGGATGCGCTCATCCCTCCCTTCCCCCTCTCTCTCTACCTCTCTCTCTCTCTCTCTCTCTCTCTCACACACAGTTACTATATCTTGCTCCCCCTCTCCTTTTATTTCTTTGTATATTCTTCTACCCCCTTCTCTATTTCAAACTCAACCATATCTCAATTGTTCCTCTCTGTTTATTTGTTTATTTATTTTCCCTTTCTCTCTATCTCCGAACCACACCCGCCCCCTCTCTCTCAGCTCTTGTCTTCATCTACCTTTCCATATCTTCTCTCTTTATATTTTTTTTGGTCTAGTGTCTTGTCCATTTCTCATTCTCTCTCTCACGCTCTCTCTATTTTTTAAAATTATTGTTGTGCTCTATCTCTCTCTCTCTCTCTCTCTCTCTCTCTCTCTCTCTCTCTCTCTCTCTCTCCTTCTCTCTCTGTGTCTCTCTCCTTTCTATCTCCCCCATCCCTCCTTTCCTCCTTCCATTTTCTCATCTTGTCCACATATTAATGCATAAATTTATCTACTCCTGCCAACAAGTCCAGCACTGCATGCACATCGCAGATGCAAGTGAATTATTAATGATCATTGCAGTGTCCCTATCTGAGTATACTAATGAAGAAAATTATCTGTGTGAAAGGACAATTTTGATGAGATGGGCCTATATAATTATGGTGTGTGTACATGTAAGTGTGACGAGTCATAAAACAAACGAAGAAAATCGTACCAATGAGGAAGTCCTTGAATTGAAACAAAAAGACGGCTCAAAGTCATCGCTACGGCAGAGGGCTTTATTAGAAAATAGGAGTTGGGTTTAATTTAGGCATAATTAGATGTACGAAAAAGCAGACTTTTAATGTAATGCCATGGGCAAAGAAAACGATATGAACAGCTTGAGTTCTTTCCATTAATAAATGACCCATATGTGGTATACAAAAAGGTATTATATAGTACGGGAGCCCGCAGGGGCCAGCCTAGCTGAAAAGGTAACCAATTTTCATGTTCATAACATGATTACCTATCTATTACAGTGTAAGGAATTGCAGTTAAACAAACTTGATGAATACTAAACGTTTAAATACCTTAACATAAAACTTCATAATATTAGTTCATTGCACAAAACTTGACGAAAGAAGAAGTTGTACGATAAACGACGACTCTGTTTGATGCGATGATATCACACAATATTTTCAAAGAAATGTAAATCAACAGTTAAAACGACGATGTACAAGAAAATAAACACACATGCTTCCTTAATAACAAACAACACCTGGGACATTTTTTCGTTTAAATTGATTGTACATGTAAATTTCCCATTTTCATTTTTATAATAAATTATTGTAGAAGCTGTGCGATATGATTAAGGCTGCACGAACGCAAGCTCCAATACAACAAAGACCGCCTTGCACATGATTATTCCAATAGCTGAACGTGTGTCATCATCCTTTAACATCAGACGGTTAGCCTTATCGAAGCGAGGAAAGTTGAATGAAAGCGACAACCCAAGATCATGGAGACCATTTACGTAAGAAAATGAGATAAATATGTCATCGGAAAGACATTGATTGTAACATTATCTTAATGTCTTCTTTGTGCGTTGCTAACTCCATCCATATATCAGCTATTTAGCAAAAGAAATGGCATGTCATATTTCAGGTACACCTGTGTTTCCCCCATCTCTCTCATCCTCTTTCCCTAGGTCTTACGGGTGGTCATCACAACATTCAATGTCGTAATTCAAGTTTGCGTTCATTTATGAAGGGTTCCAAATCTGGGTGGGAGCGGGTTTGATGGATCTGTAAAGCACTATAAAGTCAATGAAATATTTTATGACATATTGACGAAAACATTATTATGACTCTGAATGTAATAATATTTATAAAAGTCAGTATTTCTTTCCACTATAAAAAGGTATGGTGGTGAATTTCTTTTTACAGACGACACTGTGGTAGGGATGTTTAAAAGTATTAATTCACGATTACCAGTAGTAATGATACTGTAGATATCATTAATACTTTTTTTTTTCCTTCTCATTCTCCATATCACGATAATAATGCTACAACAACAATGGTACACGACAGCACTTTTCAGATGCATCATGACTGGAATTGGGTAAGGGAGGACTCACGAACACAATATATCGTGCGCATTTTTTATTGTTGCTTGCGTATTTTATAAGTATGCAAGATAAATTGGTTTGCCAGAGGGGCACATACTCATATGCCCCCCCCCCCCCCGATCCGGTACTGAATGATTTTATCATTGTTCTTTTATGTTCGACGTTAATATATCTAAACACCACAATCATCATTTCTAATTATCATTGTGAGCCAGTATTTTTCAATCTGCCGCTAGCCTGACCGCGCCATCTACGTCTGGCTTGTATCACAAACCACAACATTACAGGTGTAGGTCTACCACGCATGTGTATCACGCACAACTGATCAAATATCCTGCTTTTATGAGGAAGCAGTCTATATAGTTATCGTCAATTTTATTTCTTTGAACAGTGTGGTAGTAAAAATGCAACTGGAAGGCATACAAATAAACAATCAATACATTCCATGGCACAGACAGGCTTTGTTTACTAGATTTTGTTCACACCAAACAGATTTTCATGAATGGCTATATATATTCTCTCTATGTATCAGAAATGGGTACCATAATTTTGAATTTTTTCCATGGAAGGAATTTACGCCCAATTTCACATTGAAACAAAGCTATAAGTCAAAATGTAATTAGACTGATATTAACTGATGAACGCTGATCATAATTTTGTGATACACAATAAATTGAAAGGATACCTCTATCCATGGAAGAAGCTTTAAGATTACATCTTTTAAAGTGGAAGTAGAAATATTGTCAGACAGAAGTGAATCTGACCAGGGAAGAGATGACGATCTGACCATGCTTAGTGCTTGAATCTATATCTTGACTTGTTAAATAATTAATGAAAACAAAAACACTCTGTTTTTTTTCCCCCAATAAACTGAACGGTTAGTAGATATGTTGAAAAAAAACCTTCCAAAAAAAAAAAGAAAACGAAAAGAGAACTGGACTTCAAATGACCATTTCATTTTTACTCGGCCATCTCTAATATTATCCCAGTGTTCTGTTTATTGCAAGAGATACATGCATGCCAATCAAAATAGTCACAAAATGAACACCAATCAGCAATGTCGAAAGTTCGTTTAGGGGCGTGGAAACGACATATCCACGCTGATTGGTCTGAGCCTTCGGAAAGCTTTCGCCGTATGCAAATATCCCAGCGTGCGAACGACTGTTAGCCGTCGATCGCACGAACACAAATTTCACGTCTGCCGTCTGTTCGCTTTTCCCGATGTGTAGTCTGCTACAGGCTATGGTATGGTGTGTATCTGAATATTGGTATACGTACTCCAGACCTTTCATTCACCTGTTGTCTTGTATATGTTTTCATAAAAATTATACAGCGGCAGATTAGTACGCGGTGACTATGGGCACTCGACTTTTCATGTAGTTGGAACAGTCTTACAAGGATTCTATCTGAGATATTACAGTGGTGGACAATAACGAGAACCCTAAACATCGCTATAAAGTGTAACTTGTCGTCGAGTAGAACAGGGATTGCTGGACTTTTATCCGTACTACTGGAAGACGAAGAGAACTAGAACCAAGTGATGTTTTGCAGTGGAGGTGGTATTAGCATACCCCGCCGCTGGAGCTGCTCGCTTCCCCTAACTATGGGGTGGATGATGTTACTCGCCGTAGGACTCATCATGGGGCTTATACCGGCTTCCATGGCACAAGGTACGTAATGGGAGTTTAATTCTCATTGTTGAACGAATTCAGTAAGATGGTTTTAATCGACGTAAATGATTTGTGACATACCCGAAAAAATGAAATTCGAGATTACCAGTAAGGCAGTAGGAAATTGATTCTCAATTTTTCTGTAGTTATTTTCTCAGGAGCAACACAAGTTTGAGGAAAATGTTTGTCCCTATTCTCCAGTTAAAGGCCTTAAACTAAAGAGAGGACAGACTGATTCTTAAAGAAAATTGAAATTAAAAATATGCAAGACTAACTTTAGCCCTAATAAAAATTCTTCTATGCATAGATCTACTCGATGGGTACTGATGATAAGATATGTGTACAATAATAAACATGTAAACTCCACTTGATGCAAAGAATTGAAATTCAGTACTAGATTAAATATTGATTAGCATGAGTAGTATGAATGATAGTGCACCTGCAGTGGATATCAGGATCTACTTGAAGTTGAAGAATGGTTATGGAAATGAGAAGGGGAATGGATCATAGGAATTAGTTTGGAAGTGGATATTTTGGAGTATTCAAGCTGTCAAACTTCTCTTAGTCATCTTGGTGGTACACACATGTAGATCATATTACTTTTGGTAGGAATAAACAGGAATATTTGATATAGATTGAAAATGTTCTAGCATATCAATTCAATATCAATTGAATGCATTAACTGCTGCCTATGGGACCTATATAGTAAGTCTATGGGAATGAGAGCATGCAATAGTCAGTGGATTAAATACCTAGGCAATTCACTATTAGTCATGATGGAAGTTCTAAACTATATTTCTATAACTTACTTGTAATATCAGAAATCTAAAACTGAAATCAAAGGACAAAACTAGAAATATTCACAAACTTAGAGATGAATAGCAAGATGTTATTAGGTGATATTCTGCATTTTACTTAGGATATGAATTTATGTTGGACCATGTAGCAGTGCTCTAAAGTTCTGCCCAAATATCATGGTAGAAAGAGTGAAAGAGAGTCTGTTATTGTTGCAAACAAACTTCTAAATACTCTAAAGAATGTTATGATTGAAACTCATCCATGCATTGGTTTCACACCCTGTGGTGATATGATAATGCCTTGTAATGGAGTCCTGCATTAATGCACTTTTAATGCTACATTAGCTCATTTTCTTTACTCATGGAAAGCAAGTCACAGTGCTTAAGGCTAAGATGAATGTTACGATTCATTAGATTAAAAGCTATGTTATTTTAAAAAAAAAAATTTTTGTGGAAGAAGGAAAAGATGTTATGGAGAAACAAAAACATGCAACCTATTTCTTTTTTATTTTATTCTATTCTGTTTCTCACTTATCATCTTTACGATGGATTTTATTATTCAGTCTGCCTATTCCAGTGAAGAGATAGCCTCCTGTCATTGACCTTGCCTTTGAGTGAGTTGAATGTGTGAAAAAGCCCCTCCAGAGGATATAAGCTTTGGTTCACACTGACACTTTAGAATGCCGTCTGATGAATAATGAGGACCCTATTCAAGGTGCCTACTGCACTTGTCAATAAGGCTTGACTGCATTTCAATAGTTTGAAATTGTGCTATAGATCAGTATTTTTTCCTACCGAAAAGTTGGTTATTTTAATTTATCAGATCTGGACTTCCAACCCATCACAATTATATTCATTTGATTAAAATCTATACTCATATTTCAATCTTTATAAAATACATGAGTTGTGGCAGGTTTCAAAGTAAAGGAATTCATAGCAAACTGTATACTTTCTTTCATTTGATTTCCAATTTATATCATAAATGATTACCAGTAGTTTTTCAAAAGATTTCCCTTTTTTTATGAATTTTGCAAGTCACAGATTCTAAGACATGAATATTTTGGATTGAATACCAAATGACTCAAGGTTAAAGACACCCAAGATACATATAAGGGATAGAACTTTTACGCCATACAAGTAAATTATCGGTATACTAATTACTCTTTTGAGAGTGCTACTAAAGAAATTTGGACTCGCAGCACTGTTCCTGTAGTGCACTTTGCAAAATTTGAAACGGGTAAAAGAAATGGGACTTACAAACCGACACAGAGATAGAGTACACTTATCGCAGCAGGTTACTGCACCAGTCGCCATCATGATTCGATTACACAGTAGCATTTGGAGAAGTGGCTGTAATGTGTGCTTTGGAGAGTGCGGAGGTTCATAGCTCTCGGGCATTTTGCATTAGTGTGCTGGCATAGCCATAAGTACAAACACCCTGTTTGCATAAAGCATTGTGGCTTTGTGAAGTTCACAATAACCCTTCCAATCATGTTGCAACTGCAATGAATTCATAAAGGTTTGAAAAGGATTTTTTAAAAGTAACTGTAAAGATTTTTGACAGTATTGGACTACTGGTCTGTAAAAGAATTTAATCCTGCTATCGATTTAATATGTTAATTCCTATAGTTATGCTTTGGTAACCAAACCCAGGCATGCAGAAAAGAGGATTTAATGCTTGTTTACTCAGTAATCGCTACTTTGCAGCTTTGTGATGGCACTTTTGTTTGTAATGATGATATTGTCATCTTAGTCCTCCCTACCTTATGGAATGTCAGTTGCAAGAATTATTATGAACAATATGGATATTAGAACTGGGTACTAATATCAGCAATGTTCACACTTGAAGGTGACCAAGAAGTTTGATCCACCTTATATGCTTACTGTGTATTCAAACAATTTTTTTGTCAGTGTAAGGTGCCAAAAGAATCTGATATGTAAACACATTGTAATTGTCAAGTTTTAATCCCATCTATTGGCCAGAGAAAATATCCCACTTTCCCATGTTATGTTAAACAGTCATTTGTATATATTTTCTTTGGGAGAGGGGGTAGAATGCATGTCTTTCTTCTTGAAGTTCAAAATAGGCTCTTGAATGTCGAACTTTGATATTATGGAACCTTATTTAACAATTTGAATACATGTAGTGATACATATTTGTAAACTTCCTGACACTGTGTGGGTTATAGCACTATGGTTGGACAAGAGACTGAAGCTTTTTAAATGAACATTACCGCTACCGGAATATACCACTTTTTGATATCTTTTTGATAAAAGTGCTCAGAGCTCTCTTAAAATGTCAAAACTACTGTTCTGTTGGAAATGAAAAATAAAACTGAAACTGAAAAAATGCTTACTGTGTGAATCAGTGCATTTTCAGAATCGGATGCTGAAAGAATCTGATATACATACATGTATGTAAACACTCTGTAATAGTCCATGTTAGCATTTGAGTAGCATTGGATTTGTTGTACAAGTCGAAACCAGGTTTGAGGAGTGCTGGGTCTTCTACAGTGATTATTGTCACACCTTATCAGACAGATTGTAAATATTTGATCATAATTCTCTTAAAAACCATCACCAATGAACCAGCACGATACACTACCCTGTTGTGTTCCTCACGTGTTAGGAGCTAGAGAATACCATGAATGTTTTTACTTATTAAAAAGACCACATGTGTGAAGATTTTATGTGTGGATGAAGTTTATTTGCTTTGAATCAAGTTTCATTTCTGTTTGGCAGCAATGGTATATTAAACCACCCCATAGCTATTGAAACAAACATAATGGTCCTTCAGTCATCGTCATATATTCTTCTTAGAAGTAGAAATGTTTTTTCCTCTCAAATAAAACACATTTGATATGTTTGTGCACCCACAATCACAACCATGTTGGTAACATTGACAAGAGAGTAATGATGGTTGCGATAAGGCCAAATACAACCTGTAAATTAGTAATAAACCAAACATTAAATGTCTGTGTAAGGTGCATTTTCCCATCCCGACACCCCTTGTTCTTGTATACCAGCCCACACATGTTTACACAGTTTCGGTGAGGAGACACCCAATTTACAGTAGTGGTGTGTGTGTGACCTTGTTCAAAAGAAAAGGCTTCCTAACAATACACACAGCAGTTCTATTCAATTTCTATTTGCAAGCGTTCAAGGTGAAAGCATGAAGTTTCGCTAGTGGCTTAGTCCCATAAACTTGAGTTAAAATACGGCCTTTCTTATGGAATTATAGTGGATAAAGAAAACAGATTAACAAACGTGAGTCAACTGCTGAAGTAGTTCATGGTATACATGGGGGCATGCATGTCAGGGCTGGAGTGGGTGGGGGCATGCAAACAATGGAGTTTCCAATCTAGTCAAATTCTGCCAAGTTGTATCCCGTAGCATTATTTCTGCTCTCTAGCAGGGCGAGGTTTGGGGGGGGGGGGGGTAAAAAGTTTCCAAGCCAGTCAAATTCTGCCAAGTTGCATATATGGTAGTATTATTCTGCTTTCCCAATAATTTCATTGCAATAAAGAAAAAATACATTTCTGCAATTATGCATTGTACAGTGTATCTTGTATGATTGTATCTGTACTGGCTGCACTATGCAGTACTTATCAATTCAGTGTGTATAGTGCCCAGAGACAGAGCGCATAGTCACCAATGTGATTTCAGCCTGAAATGAAAAGATTAGTAATTCTTTGCAGTCGATGAATATTCCAAGACTAAGTTTATCAATGGAATCTGTTGATTTGATGACTCAGAGCTGGCTGTTAAATTGTGCTATTGAGTGGATGGTATTGATCGACCTATGCAGAGGGTAACATGGATGGCAGAGAGTCATGTGAAAAAGAATTCTCTGAATAGATTGATGTCATGATTACGTAGGATGATTTGTTATTATTTCTTCTTGAGTTTGCAGCTATTGAAAACTGTTGTGTATTAAACTGTGGAGAGTCTATTTTATTTAAAGTAGAAAAAATTAATAACGATATCTTCATACAGAAGAATATTCTTTATCACTTCATCTGCAGTCAATGCATGCTTCAGGATTGAAAGGTCTACTTTTTAAAGGAAATCATGCTTTCATGTCTTTCCTTATTTAAGTGTAAATAAGATTTCAAACCAGTGTATGAGTTAGGTTTTTTATGAAAATTAGCTGTTGCAATGTAGATCTATTTGTATTTATATGACATATGTTGACAAAATTTTAATTTCCACCGCATTGGTATGTGTAATTTTGGCAATCATCTGGCAGACATATTAGCACCATTTGCCTGCAGTATGGACTAATAGCAATTCTCATGTGTGAAAGATTTGTCCTGTCAGTCAACTCATACCATATTTCAACTCTGTTCATTTAGAGGTCATTGCACCCATCTATATCTAAAGTGAGTTTGACAGAAGCTCCACCGAGGGGAGGGGTCGGTGCTACTTTCCTTCTAGATTAAGCACATAAACTGTCTGCATCCATGGGGGGTATATATATATATATATGTCATTATAGGTCAACCAAACAAAAATCACTTCTTGACTGAACTAGATAATATACCGTCTGTTCAGAGCCAGAAGGGTATTAACTCTGTGAGTTATCACCCTTTTTGGCTCTAAACATAGGATATATTCATAAGTGAACTGACTCCTGAAATAAAGACACTTTTATATGTTTTATTTTCAATAGGATGGGACAATGCATGAAGTCGTTTTTCTTTTCTTTGGTAATCAATCACCCCAATTCTTCCAAGTTGAAATCGTCCTCACCCACCCTCTAGATTTGTCTCCAAGATAGAACCATAAGCTGGAGCTGGTTGTTCTGTGAAGTAAATCAAGTAATTAGTAATTATACAGTTCATTGACAACTGAACAGTTTGTTTTGTTGATCTTATGGGATATTGAAGGAGGACCATGTGTTTCTCCATCTTATCTTCAACCCCTCTAGTCAATTGATAAGGAGGGATCACTATCATCCCTTGAATTAGACAACTGCAGGGGTAGGTCATCTGAGGGCAATCTGACTGGTATGTCACTAGCCTGTCTGGCACATTAGTCTCAACTTACTGACTGAATAATAACCTGAAAAAGTTGTTGGATTATTGGTTATATGTGGATTGTATTTGTCAATGATTACAATGACTATAATATTGAATATAGTGATGGATTGTATATAGCAATAGATTCCTATTTCACTTTGAAGTTGTAATATTTTAAAGTTGAAAGAAGAATTGGGAAAGAAAAAATATTGTTGTTACTACTTCAAACATTAAAATTGAAGAGTGGATGAGATTGTTCTGCATCTAGTAGAGGAAGAGAAAGTAACAGAAAGAAAGAGAGAGAAAGAGAGAGAGAGAGAGAGAGAGAGAGATTGGAGATGGGAGATCGGGGCTGGGATTTTGAATGGTATGAATGGAATTTCATGGACTACCATGGGTGAAAACATATCAAGTTATATCTTTTCCTAGAACTGTAAGAAATACAGCTGATGATCAAAGAATTAATCCCTCCAATTAATACTGAGCATGTCTTCATCATGTCTGTCTAAAACCACAAAGATACCCCTTAAAACTAATGGGGTTCAGACTGGACTTGGACGTGATAGAAGAAATTGTGATTGTTGATATGATTCCTCTCTGATCTGTCACAGACAAGTGATTAGGAGAGACACTAAGTGCCCTCTTCAACTGGCCTGTGGTATTGTTTATGGATACATCCTCTTCATGAATGAGAAGCAGTATCATACCCTCTATCTTTAATTGGAAACGACATACTGGGGTTTTCAATGACCGAAGAGTTATTCTCATGATTGATTCTTGTCTGGATACATTCCTATACCATTTACTACTTCATGAGAGTAATAGAGGTGATCATCATCATTAGATGGCAAGATAATATGTCATTGTTATTCAAAATCACTGATAAACACTGATATTGAACAAGACACCTTAATTTATTACTGGTTTTGTAATATTTGTACATTATCTGAAATTGGGAGATTCTAGGCTTACTCTAGTAGATTGAGCTTTATGTACAATATATTTTACCAGTCAATATCTGATCAGAGAAATTGCCCCCTTTTCAAGATGAGAAGTAGGTTGTTATTAGCACTTTTTATTCTATTTTTATCTTAGTCAGGGGAAATTCTATATTCTTTAGATGCAACTTATACCAGGAATCATTGAAAAATGTGTGCAAATTATGCATTAGGCTCTCGGGCCTTGTCAGGGATGGGGCAATACGATATAGGCATCACTATTGGGAGACGCGTCCTATTTTGGAACGCGGCTATCATCATCTCCAAATCGCCTCCTTCTCTCAACTACCTGACAAGGGAAATGAGAAGTAATTTTCCAAATGGGGGATATAAGATTGCCAGTGGGATATATTGTATGCTTGTTTTTAATGGGAGAGATGGGTCTTCACCCCTTTCTTGAAAATTCTGAACAACATCTGCGGAAGGGGGAAAACTCTTCTCGAAAATCTATTGACTGAAAAGTTGAGGATTGTTATATATACATGTATATTTTTTTGAAAATATATTACAAAATCTTATTTGAATAGGAAGGACATTTCTTTAGTATGCTGTTAAAAATCAAATTTTATGCTACCATTACTATTTTGCCATCCTTTGTTGGTTATCTATTCAAGTGGTATTATGTATGGACCACCAGACTAAGAACTTTATTTTTATCTTTTATTGTTTAAAAAAATGATAGAGTATGACTCATTTCATCAGAATGAAAATGCATTATGTATTTTTATATTTTGATTTGTAGCATAAAGAAGGCATTGTCAGTCAGAAATAGCAGTGTTTGATGCATGCTGTGTGTGACAATAAAAATGCTGAGACGAAATTTGGTGAAAGTTTGTCTTTGACTATGAAAGGAGAGTTGGTACTCCCTGAGTGCATCCCTGCGTGCATGCCATCCAGATGCTGATTTGAGAATCGTGAGGTAATGGGCATCCAACCAAATCAAAGAAGATGCGCTTTGTGTCAACTTCATTCAAACCCATGCTGGGCAAGACTTAGAGAAAGCCATGCTGGAGACAATGTCTGAGATGGTATGAAGGGAGAGGTCTGGGGTGATGGAGAAAGAGGGAAGGATGGAATAGATTGAGAGTGATTGATGTAGAACTTGATTAAAATCTCAGTGCAGTAGAAGACAGGAAGAGGGAAGGAAGGGGAAATGTAGCTTGCAGAAATTGGAAAAGATACAAATAGAGAGAAAGAGAGAGATAGAGATAAACTGGGAAAGAGGGGAGGGTGGGAGTGGCAGGGGGCAAAGCAATCGGCATGTTAGAAAAGGTTTTGTATAAAGCAGGAGGGCAGATGACAGAAGAATGTAATAAAACAAAGCTTGCTTGAAATAAAGATTGCTTAGGATAAAGCACAACAATTCAAGAGATCATGCAAGCAAGGAAATGAAAACTCCAAATTTCAGCCAAGAGCTGGAACTTCAAAACAGAAGGAAAGATGAAGACTTGTGATTAGATGTAGCTGACAGACCAAGATGAATGTCATTTGAAGAGATGTTGATAGTTGTCTCTAACACATAACATGTAACTCAAGCTTGGATGAATAGTGGAACTATGATTGGAGGTGTGTATGTATGGGACTAGGCTTATCGGATTTCACCTCCATTTAGCCTGTAATGTTTCATCGCTGAGATCCAACTGATCTGACATGGATATTGTGCAGCAGGGTGATGGCACAAACTGTCAATGAAGGGGCACCTCCATTTAGTCCCTCACACATTCTTTACATTCACCCTATACATACTTGGCAGGTACGGAAAAGTTATCCCTCTGTTGTTTATAAGATCATAATGAGAACCTGTGCGCTGAGATGAGACTAAACATTGGCCATCCTGAAAAAGTTCAGTCTATTTTTAACCTTGCATACTAACCGATAAGTACTCCTGCTTTTTCTGCTGTTCTATTACCTGTAATTTTTCAAAAATATAAATTTGTGATTTTCAGTGAAGAAAATTTGTGACAAAAATAAAATACATACAGCTTGTACAATTAGACCTACTATGAAATATAAGCCTATGTGATGTTTGGTACAGCCAGTTCGAGTACTGTATTTACATTAACAGCTCGTAAATTTGTTCTTGAAGAAATGAAACATAGCGATAAAATGTGCAGCAAATAGGCCTTTATATGGACCTATTCAGGCCCTTCAACAGAAGCAAAGTATTAAACATTTTCGTATAGATTTTGATATTCAATAAGTGCACTTTCTACCCCATCTACACAGCATAGTTTGATATGGACCATCCCACCCACTCCCTGTGGCTGAGGCATGTGCTTCAAGTGCAGGAGGTCCCCATTAACATTGCCATATAGTTTGCGGATGGATTTTTCACACATACTGAAAAAAAAATCAATGAACTTTTTGAGCAAGGTCAGGTCCATTAGAGTCGGGATAGATGACATACGTATGTATCCAGAGCACGGTCTAGATTCTACTGGAGCTGCTGCGTTCATACAATCCATGTTTATGTGATGTACATGTAGGATATGTTGCATTTACACTATCCTGACTACAGTGTACTGTAGAAGGGATTCACAATTCACATTATCCATGCCTGATGTAAAATGTATTACACATGTTTGTGAAGGAAAGATGGTTTTGAAAGGGTTTATGTCAAATTAATTCCATACACTGATTAGTTCTTGATGAAGTTTATATCAAAGTCAAACCATAAGAATGTGGTATTTCAATATCGCTTTACAGTTTGTTTTCATCTCAATATCTTTATTTACCCTTTTGAGCTTTCTTGTTGAGGCTTTGTGAATCCCCATGAGTAGCTGATATGTAAATAATTGTTGTAGAGTTGAAGTGTTTTATGTTATATGTGATATCGTGGTTTCTAACAATACAATAGTCAGGAGATGAGACACCGTTAGATGCATAATGGATGCAGACAGAGAATCCTTCTTTTTCATCATCACTTCAAAGTCTGTCATCCAGGGCTCTCCCTCAAGTGTATTCTCATTAAATAAGGAGCACAAATACACGGTGCAAGGAGAATAATTGTTATTCAGTCTCGTGCTATGCGATACGCTAAGAACAGACAGCCTTCTGACGCAAGTTCAACTCAAGGGTTGAGTGAGATGCAGAAAAGACAGCTTTGGAATTTCAATGAACTGGCAAACTTGAACTGTGTGGATCGAAGAGAACAACACTGGGAAGAAGAAGAGAGCGAGCGAGTGGGTACGGGAGGTAAAAACAGAAGGGAGAGAAAGGGATAAGAATTTGAAGACTTTGGTAAGTGAAGGATATAGAAATAATGAAAAAGAGGATCAAAGAAGAAAAAAAGATGACAAGAATAGAATTGAAGAAAAAAATAACTACAGGAAAACATGAGAAAATTAGGAAATTTAGTATTCAGAAAAACATGGGTTCAAAAGTTTACAGGTGAATCCTATGTCTGTGCAAATTCACGAATAATATATCCCCCTAATCTTTGTCTGCGCTTACCCGGTAGTAAAGTCATGACATTTGGATTTGTGAGAGAACTAGTACATGTAGTATTTATTATTTTGGGGGTGAATTGCAGCTGAGTCGCACTACCAATGCACTTGTTGTGTTTTACTACATTGCTTTTTTTAACCTCATGTATTGTTGGTTTTTAAAGTGAAGTATAAGAGTCTTCTTCAATTGTGGTTTGATGCTTCATGTTAGTTTTTATCTCTTCCAGTTTAAATTATATCCATGTATACCATAGTAGTACATGGCTGATTTTAAAGATAAACGTTTGCAACATTTGTAGAAATTATTGCTTTATTGTATGTGAACAATTATAATCTGTAAGGTAATAGGTGCTTCCACAATTTAAAACCTTGTGAACTATTAAGAAAATAGAGGATAAAACACTATGACTGTCAGGATGAATCTTTAAAAAGAACCCATGTATTTTTAATATTGCACTAATATATCTTACCCAGTAGAAACCAACTGTATAAAAGGGCGCAGCTGTTTGGCTTTAAAACTGTACAGGTCAGACAAGAAAATGAATTTATATGTCTCTGTAGCACCTGAGACTGCCTTTAACCTTGTTTGCAGTATGAAATGCAAAATTCAATATTCACCTGCTTGTGAGTCCATCTCTCTTGTTTACCCAACAAAACTATGTCAAGTAGAATAGCAAGTGGGTCATTATCTAGGTGCTTGCATGATGTGTCCCTATGGTAATGTTGTACAACCATTACCATTAGCAGTGGGTAAATAGATCGCTTGCATCGAGTCCTCTCAGTAAACTTCAAATAAAAAATGCTTCCCATACCTTTGGATCTCAACTTCAAATCTTAGCAGGAGGAGGATTGAAATATGCCTCAGCTGAGATGTAAGAACTTTAAATGTTATCCCCATGGATTTTTTTGGAAGATTTTATATTGTTTGCTCTCTTTATATGCTGCATTAATACAAAGATAGTGCAAAGCACAGGGAGGGACAGTCTATTCAGTTAAGATGAGAAAGGAAAGCTGTGTAGTGGATGATATAATACTGAGAGGGAATAGTAGCAGGTGCCATATTGACTACATAGTTTATTCCAAATCATCATGTGTGTGGAGGCAAGATGGCTCAATGGTATAGAGTAGCGGTCACATACATGTAACTGGGAGTTCCCAGGTTTAAGACCTTCGCCTCTTGGTTGTGTACTTGCAAGCATATTCTATTATTTCATAGGAGTCAGGTAAAAACAAATTATCAAACCATTTGTCTATCTGGAATGTTATCTTCCAATGTTGTATGAAATGGACAGGTCTGATAATGATGTAGGTCTGCTTCTGTTTCTGATCGTTAATTCAATTCGAGTAGGCTACAATGTTGTCCAGAGTGAGAACATCTGTCTGCTGTTTGCAATCTGAACTCCCTACTTCACTTTGACGATGTGAAGCCAAGAATAATTGCTTTTTAACACTTTCCACTCCAAGACCCCCTCATTAGAATCATTTTAGGCGGATTCACCCAGACAGATGTAAATAATAAGGAAAATTAGCATAATGCGAGTAACAAGGCGCCTGTGAAAAAAAGGCTAACATTAACATATGTTGAAGTGATTACAATTGATTGAAGTGTGGTCATGAGGACTCAGAGATTGCAATTTTGAGAGAGGGAGATGGGGAAAGCTGATGTGATGTGAAATCAATAATGTAATTCCGCTCAGAATCTCACTTTTATTACAAGGTTTCATTGGTTTGGGATTTAATCTGAGCTGGCCTGAAATAGGGTTTGTATAAGATTGAATTATTGACTTGTTTTTCCTCCGATGGAACAAATTGCACATAGATGTTTTCTTTGGGGGGACTATGTATGCCTGATCAATTTATCAGGGGTTCCATGATTATTTACATTACTTTCCTTTTTCTGATAATCAGATTTTTATGTACAAATCTAAAATGTTGTAAATAGCAGTAGGCCTAAAAGTAAATATAAGTTAATTAATAAAAAGGGAGTTGTGTAATGTTTTGTTATGTAGGCTATAGGCATGGAAGTACTGTCACTACTGTGTCATACAGTTTTTAATGTACTATGTCAAGTAAACATGCAGGTGTATACTCACAATAAGGTCTCTGTGATAATGCTGATATATCTGTCAGACTGTGACATGCATCAACATTAATGCGATGCCAGGTGAATTCAATCTCATCTTAGATAAAAGAACCAAGGCAAATCAAATGAAATGTATGGATAGGCATGTTCAGCATAACTGAACTGTTTGTACTGGCTATTATTGCAGCATCCCACATCATTTGTTGATTTACTATCAATGTACAAGTTGAACAGTTGTGCAGTGAGAAGGAAGATGCACACGTTCAATGAGTGATTGATGTGAATACACTAGACTGTTGATGATCAATGCACAATGAACATTATGGTGCCAGACTCGATAAGCTTAGGTCCAAAAGGAGACAATAGCTTCCCTTGGTGACTGTTTACAGTTAGGCTTTTGCCATTTTAACATACAAGTAAATCACACATAATGAGCTTAACTTTAATTAGGTTAATTTGAATGAGATGTCTTGCTTTGTACTGGGACCCAGTTTAAAATGGATTAACTTCATTAATTCTATAGCTAGCACCACAACAGACTTATCCTGCGTTGATACCATGACAGAAGGAGAGCATCTGCATGGAGAGTTTGATGAATACAGATAGAACTTGTAATTTCGATTCCCAAATGTCAGAGAAAAAAGCCATTATGTGCCTTGAACAGGACAGTCTTAAGAGTTTCATGTATTTTGAGTTAACAAATTAATTTTGAAATGAAAAGACACGTCAGAGTTACAAAATATTATTTAAAAGAAGGGATGAAAAAGAGAAGAAGAAGGAAAAAATGAAGGGGCACATGAGGAAAAGTGTAAGTAGACATATTGCCGTGTAGTAGAAGACAAGTAATCATATCCTACATATGAAATGTGAATATCTACCACTGCCAACAATACAACATTACACATGTACAGGGTGTACATTGAACAAGAGGGTCTTCCCTACACTATATTTAAACCCACATAACGAGTGATGCAATGGTGTGTGGAATAGACTCTATTGTTAAGCCTTTTCTTTGCCCTTTTCTTTACCCCCTACTTTTCTCTGAAAGGTGCATTGATTTTCCTATACTCCAGTAAAACATTGGTACACAAATGTATTTTCTACCTGGGAGCACCAGACCTTTATATATAAGGGTGGCACCACTGTGGAGGCTCTAAATACTGACAAAATGCTATTAAGAGGAAGTGAAATGTAACCACTGAGAGTAGATATTGTCAAGGTTTCAGTTTCTCTTGTTGGTGTACTCTGAGTATTAGACAATGTGCTAGTGTGATTTTACAAAAAAAAACTGATGCTGTGTCGATGTTCGTAACCTGAATAGATATATCATGATACATAAATTTACTGAGTCATTAAGTAGCAAATTAATTTCAATTCATGTTTCTTAACTGCTCAGGGGCATTTTTTTCTGTAAAGATCTCTACACATGTTCCTATTGCCATTTAAAATCAATACAGACATAATGAATATGCATGAATGTAAACTGAATGAGGTTTGTCACATTGGCAGTGCACAGTAATACATGAGACAGTGACCATTCTACATGTGACTGTGGTTTCTCCATTGATTCATATTGATTGACCAACGCAGGACAGGGCATGCATTGATTACAAATGTAATTAGTGTAGCCTGTAGGAGTTATTATCTCTCATGCCCTGCTGCTGAAATGACAAAGATGGACTACGAAATGTTCATCTCAATGTGTCTTCCTATCAGGGTGTATAACTGCCATGAATTAGAATGTGAGCTGCCAGAAATTCGTAATATGGTTATATGTATTGTGATCATCATACAAATGTATACCAAACTCATGCAATATTGAGTATATTTTGTTGATTGGTATAAAAAAAAACTTGATATATGGAAATAATTTTGTACCTCTATTTTACTTTATTCAACAGAAGTGAAGGGAAAAGAAAGAGAAACAGAGAGAGAGAGAGAGAGAGAGGGAGAGAGAGAGAGAGAGAGGGGGGAGAAGAAAAAAATGGAAAAAATGGAAATAAAGAAGATGAGGAAGAGGGTCGGTATATAGAAAGGTAGTAAGGGAACGGAGAGAGGGAGTGAGAGAGTGAGACAGAAATAGAAAAAAGATGTCTGAGATATGGTTAGAGAGAGCTAATTGCCTTTCTTCTTTGTTCTACTCACTCATCTAACACCAGAACCATTTAGTTTACACCACCATCCCACACCGTGCAGCGTTTCTCAAAGATCTACCGCCAGATATTGGGCTGTAGTAACAGATGGAAGCCTGCACAAACTCTGAAATTCGGCAATTCAACACTTTAGATTCAGTAAAAATCTCCCTCTCATCGCAAAATTGCAATAAGCGTAGGGGGAGTTCGTTACCCTCCAGCGTTCCTTAAACTGGTGCTTTCACGGGACAGGCAGCTGCATCAACGAGACCTCTGCCGCATCGTTCACATGCTGCTTAGAGCCATTCGCTTCTCTCGCTTTTCTTGGCATTAGTGGTTCGGTGCTCGCTCCATCATCCATCATATCCTACAGATAATGTAGACTTCTTTCAATAAATACCACTAAAGGTCTTTACCTTTTGTTCCAACATCTTATCTACTCTTTGTGTTTGGTAAAAGTTATCATGATCAAGTTCATATGCTGCCATTTTCTCTTTGAAAGACGTCTTTCTCTGTATGGTGTGACATGATTGGTGTTTGGATGACGGTTTTAGAAATTGATGTAGGCTAATCTTTGGTAATGCTTTCCCTCTCTCTAGTCTATTCTGTCTATGTCTATCTATCTTTGTTTTCTGTCTGTGTCTATCTGTGTCAATATTGATTTCTCTGTTTTTCTCCATGTCTCTTTCAGTCTTTTAAAAATATTTTTACTGTCTTGCCTTGTCTTTCTCTGCCTCTTTCGTGTCTCTCTATCTTCAGCTCTTTCGTCTATAGGCTTATACTGTGTGCTTGTTTCTGATGAAATAGCAAATCTGTCATATGAATATATCTTTTTATTGATGTGTTGACCTTTTTTATAACTGTGCCACATCTTTATAAAGCGGAAAAACATGTATAGTCTTTGCAAAAATTGAAGAATAAAAATGAAATCAAACTGATTCTGCTGTCAGTGTTTGTACTATGGATGGAGTGGTATATCTATCAACCAAAGAATACATGACAGAGCACCAGGCTATATTTTATACAGACAAAGAGTGAAAAGGAAAGCCCTTCTTTTGAATCAGTATTGTTAGTTGTGGTTCAATAAAGGCACTCATTGAATTGACCAAACTGCACCTAGAGGCTCGCCTCTTTAATAAGTCTGGATTGGGGTAGAATTATGACCACAAATATTTGATTATGACAAATATGTATGTACTTGGTACTTGGAAAGGCAAATGGATGCAGAGATATAGGACACTTATCATTTGGGATATGTCAACAGAGCCAAGCAAAGTTTAAGAATTAGTGCTGTAGCATATCTAACTTATATCTATTAGACTGAATATAACATGAATCTGTACATTAAAAACCCAGCTTTGGTATTCATATTTGATAGAGTCTTGATTGTAATTCTAATAAGCTAAAAAGAAACTGACATTTCATACAAAAGAAAAAGTACAGGGCCCACCTGTTTTATGATCCATTTAGATTAGATCCAGATGTAACAAAATGATATAAATGCAAATCTTATCATGTACAAAATATGAAGCATTAAATATATGTGTGTTCATGACACCAAAGATTTGGATATAATGATGGCAGGATAATGACCTTTATCGCCATGGGGGGCATGGATGGGGGTTTGGGGTGGAGGTCTGTTTAGACATGCCGGCATGCCTTGATCCAATATGGTGGAAACCTGACACGATACTTTGCTTGTGGTAGCGTCAATATATCTCTCCTTCTGCGCAGCTTGTCTGCTTTTGGGATACATACACCAAGTCACAGTTCCCTGCTACGTGGTTGTTTTTGTTGCCTTTTTATATCATGTGATATTGTGTGGATGGAACGAGAAGTAAACAGTCTCTAGCTTCCTGCTGGTATCGTCCTTAGATCTTGCCCCTTTCTTGATGCCTGATGCCCGAAGTTGTATGCAAAGATGCAAAAACAATTTGTCGGTGTTCTTGTTTGATCCGTGGTAGGCAGAATGTCTATGGCTAGGAAACCTGAGAAAAAGAATCAGAGAAAAAATAAAGTGAACTTGTATTTGTTTTGTCAGTAAAAACAGCCTGCTGCCATTCAGCTTGAACCAAAACATACCTGCATGTAATCATGTAAAGCATGATTTTAAGGTGCTACACATTATTTGTGAATCTTAATTAATTTATTTTTCATTTTTGTTTGTTTGGGGGGGGGGGGCATAAAAGATTATATTTGTGTGGGTAATCTGTATTAAGATTTCAAATACAAACATATATTTCACTAATTGCATTTTTCATGAACTATTGATTTCATTCTAAAGCCTATAATGATCATTTAACTAAGCTTAGTTTTGCTCTCATAATTACATATAAAGAGTGATCCTGTTTCTCTGGACCATACATATATTTATTGGGTAGATTTGATTTCTAAGATAATTTACAAAACGCTAGAGGGCAATACCAATCCTCATAAAATTATGATTTGAAATAGATTTTCCAGTGATTGATCAAGCTGAAAACCTACTGTAGCAGATTTCAAAGTAAATTTTGGAAGCATATAAACTTTGCGGGACGTTCACAAGCTGCACCTCCTTTCTAGGTGACAGAAAGGGAGAAATATCTCTTTCATACCCAGTCAGTTGTGGTCTTTGTAAACATCAGAAATATGTGTCCACAAAAGAGTGGGAAATGATGAAGAGATATAATTGAAATCCCTTTAAATATTGTTTGAGTATTCCAATGCCAGACTAGTGATGGATATTATCAAACCATGGGAGGGATCAATCAATAGCAGGTTCTAGTCATGACCTAGTGAACATGCATTTGCTTTTTTGGCAACCTGTCATGGAAAAGGCTTTCAGAAAACCAATGCATTGTAAAAACTATGAGATTCTAATTTTAGTTCATATTTTAATTTTTTGTTTGATTTTTTCAGGTCATTGATTATCATGCTAGTGTAAGTTTCACAAGCACTCCTTTAGAAATGCAGGCCTCTTCATGGTTTTAAATGATATGAAAATAGCTTTGAAAGATAAAGATGAAAGTACAGAGAAAAAAATTAAATGTGTTTTTATTTCAAGCAGAAACTCATAGTCAGTTCAATTCTTTCTCGGTTACAAGAGAAATTGATTATTTTGTTCAATATCCCACTTTCATGCGACACGTTACCTATATTTTTTTTATACTGCACATCGTTAGAGCGGTATAAACAAGTTATGTGTTTTGCACTTCAGAAATGGAGAAATCATGAAAAGGAGGAAATGTTATTAAGTTTAGATGGGATGTCATTTCTGGGGGCCTGGCAAGATTGACGTATTTTCACCTCTAGCTCTTCTTCTTCTTGTCTGTCAAAATTGTGCGTCCCATGTAATTAGTAGCTGTAGGTAAGACGTGACATTTAAAGATTCTGACTGACAAAAAATTGTGTAGAGAGAGGGAGGGATAGAGGAGGAGAAAAAATGTAAGAATAAGTTTCGTTCGTGCAGCACTAATATGTGTGCATATTATTGACGATAGATTAAGTATCAATTTCCAATGTATTCCCTTAAGCAGATTCTCAATGATCAGGTTAATAGACTTAGAGCAGGATTGGAGATTGAAAGGAATTCTTTATGCGTAGAGCAGGTTACTTGTTAGATTTCAGCATGGTATCAGAGCAATTCAAGATACATGCATGGGTGCAGGAGATTTAGTCTGTATTGGCTCTGTCTTTGCCTTTGTAATATTGACATTTTATTGGCTAACTTGTGATGATTGTTGTAAAAGCATACCAGAGACATTTATTGTGTTTTAGTTTTAGAGTGGTAACCCCGAAGATTGTGTATGCTCCCTATTTTTGCCAACTTCAATAACTTCTCTGATTAAACTCTCAGCCATTGCATTAAAACATTGAAAGTCTGTGAGATGAGACGCAAGAAGAGTATGTAGATGCCAATTTTTGTGGAACCCATTTAAAGAACTTGAGATGGAAGGAGGAGTGCGAGATGTGGGTTGGAGACAAAAGGAGGTGGAGGAAATGGAGCACCACTAGGGCTGTATCGCTTGCATGGATCTTTATGGAGTGTGGTTCGGTCTGGGTAGAAAGCGTGGTCATTGAGGAGATGAAACCTTAAACTCAGGCCATTGATACCCAGGACGACTTGAGCTAGCTGCCTGTTTCAACACCCTGAGCTCAGAAAACCCCTGAAGAGGAAAGAGAGCTTTCAAACCTTCCATTATCTGTCTCCCCCTCTCCCTATCATATTTATTCAATGTATGAAATATATTATCCCGGTGAACACTAGAGTTGAATATCACTAGTTAGTACACAGAGATGAAGAGGTAATGGGTATTATAAATATTTGAAACGCAATTTTGAGGGCTGTCCTAATTAGTGTAGGACTATATTTTATGAAAAACTTGCAGCAGTCGGCAAAGTCTGATACCACATATCATGATACAAAGCATGTCCATCGTTTCTCAACTTATCGTGCAAATTTTTAAAAGCCAAAACCTGCGTCGATATCGCTTATAATGTTGATGAATATGTGTGGGATAGAAAAATGAGGTTCCAACTTTTGTAAGCTGAGAATAGAAAATTTTAATCTTGAACTTCAGTGTAAGCCGGAATACAAAAATGGCTTTTATGCGAATAAGTCAAGATAGAGGTACCGTAAGCCAATCTCTATCATTGCTCCAAAGAGAACGCTGGATATAGTATGTGGGAACACTGCAACTTGACATCAATGCCTGCTCAGCTGAAAGTACCCGGAGAAGAAAATGGGTACTGATGAGGGGGAGAGGAGATGCATTCATTTCTAAAACGTTCATGAAAGGAATGAATCAAGAAAGGGGAGATGGGAAAGATGGGAAATGGGGAATGGATCAATTTCAAGCACACAACAGAGAGTATGTGCTTGGCATGATTAAATTCACTGTCCTCGTTAACCTATTTGAATGGTGGAAAGAACAGAGATAAGCTTCATTTAATGTCTACCAATACTTCAATCTAAATATTCTTTTCTCAGTAGGAGATGAAATGAAATGATATTAATAAAACATCTCTTGCACATATTCTGCCATTATATTTGATTTAACTCGGTTTAGAGCTTGGTATAGGACTCCTGGTCTATACCTCTGTGTTCCAAATACACTTGATTAAAATCCTTTATGCTTACCATTATACCACCATTGCTTCATAGATACATGTGTATATGAAAGATATTGCATCTTTTCATTAATTTGCTTGATTGAATACGTTGGAAGGTTTAGAATGATTTGACTGCTGATAGCCAGAAGGGTGTTTACTCCAGTAAATGTCCTTCTAGATCTCAGCAGATGAGTGACATATGTTTTTCTGTTTTGTGATACTGTACTGCCCCTGCTAGTTTGATTAGTGAAGTAATACAGGATAAAGAGTTTGTCATGTAAATGTTTACCTGTCTGTAAGTAATGGTATTCAAACCCATTGAAGTACCCTCAATGGTTTATATAAATAATTGAGAGAAGGATAAGAGATTATCCGGATGCTTCAAAAAGTCTTTTCAATCCGTAAAAGAGTATTTGCATCTTAGCAGGAACAGAAAAGAAAAGGAAACACCTAATTTGCAGACCTTAAAATTCCTGTGAGATTAGAGAAATTATCTCTTTATTTTGAGACCTGTGAAATGAAGAAAAAATATTGATGGAAAAGATAGCACAGTCCAGCAGACAGTGGTACATGTACATTGACTAGTAACAAAGTTAATATGACTATTGTATTGCCTTTTCTTTTGGAACCCTATGTTGAAGAAAATCACAGAGGCCATTGGTCAGGTGTATTGTTTATATATTTATCTTTTAAAGAGTTTTTATATATCATGTTTTGTTCTACATTTTGTAATTTTTGCCAAATTGTTGATATGACTTTACACTCTAGTCAGCAAAGGCAATATCCCGCTGCATATGTACCAAACGATTGCTATTGCCCCTGTGGAAGGCAAGTGTATTTGAATGGTGTCTGGAGTCACAGTTGAAAGAAGGCTGTCACTGATATGTTTTGGTTGAATAAGTCTCTCATTGAGAATTTAGTGAACAATGTTTGACAGAAGTAAACAGTAAACAATTAAAACCACTCATGGGTTTGGTGTTCTGCTATTCCATTGAAGGATGAATTGAAGAAAAAAAACAATAGGGGAAATGAAAAAGAGTTATGGAAAGAGGGATAGGGGAAGAAAGGGAGAGAGCAAGAATAAGAAAGACAACAAAACTGAGAAAGAGAAAGAGAGAGAGAGAAAGAGAGAGAGAGAGAAAGAGAGAGGGAGAAAGAGAGAGAGAGACAAACACAGAAAGAAAAAGAGAGAAAGAGGGAAAGAAAGAACAATGGTGAATATGCATGCCATGGGTAATGATCCAGAGACAAAGAAATCTTCATACACCACAAATCATGTGGAACAAGTGTATTGGTAAACTGTACCTGAATTATGAATGGCACCTGATACCCAATTGCCTTGATCTGTGTAGTTTTGTTAATTAATTGCTACGACATCATCATATGTTTACCAGGAAGGAGGCAGGCCTCCATAATCAGCAAAATATCATTCAGTTGCTAATGCAAACGCATTCTCCAGTACTTTGTAGTCTCTTTTTCATTAAGTGCAGATGATAATGAACAAACCCTTTTACCCTCCTAGACAGTGCAATGTAGTGTAACTCTTACAGTTGTAGCAGGAAGACAAACAGGTTTATTGTTACGGAATGGAAATGAGTTGAATTTAAAATCCCTGCTTTCCTGTATACATTCTGCTGCTTAAAATCTTCATTAGCTTAAGTAAATATCTATCTTTGTATGTTGGAACCTGGGGTTCGAAGAAAAAATAAATTTTGACTTCACACGTATTGTTGTCTGCTTAGTTCTCCTCCCAGTCCCCTTGATTAGTTCACACAATATGATATGGTACAACTTATTAGCTCTTAAAGGTAAAGACCAGTAATGGTCATGCGATTGCATTGTGAAAGAAACGTTGTGGAATCGATCAGAAAAGGTTGATCATCTAGCATCTAGCATCTGCAAGGTTCTGGAATCATCAAAATGATAAGAAATTTGGCCCATTCTTCGTAAAGTTACAAGCACTATACACAGAAAGATGTATATGGGACTACCCTATCTCTCTCACACGACCATGAGAGAAATAAATTTACCAAATATATGAATTAGTAGGCGGTTTCCCGGCAAATTTTTTATCATCATGTATTAGTCAAAACATATTCTTTCACATGATTGGTAATGAGAGCTTCCATTTCATTTTTTGAAATTGGGGCGTTACCAATACTGGTCTTTACCTTTAACACTTTATAGAAAATGAGATGGCAAGAGATGGAATGGAAATGTATTGGTCAAGTGGATCTATTGCGTAGAAGTTGGATGAGGTTCCAAATGATAGTGTTGTATCATGTACATGTTTAGACATATATCTTGTAAACAAAAAGTAAACAAAAGTGTGTTGGTCAGCAAATTAGTCTAATGTTTGTAGACTTTTTGCATGTTATTTTAAAAGAAATGACAGGAATTCACTTTTGAAGCAGATTTAGTACTCATTTTCTTTGATAGTTTTCTCTTTTAACGTCTTTAATTAAGTATGATTATATGATGAATATGATTTTAACACATGGAATAACTTGCCAGTTCTACTCCATAATTCATTGAGTGTGTTATTTTGACATTATCTACAGGTGAAGAAATAAGTTTGTAATATAACTATTTGCAGTCAATCTATTAAATATAATTAACTACAAACAAGTGATAAAAAAGGTGTAAACATTCATCGTATCTCTTTAAGGAATGACGGTATAATACCTACTCGTAACCTGTGATGTTTGGACAAAAATTGTTAAGTCGATGTACAAAAGCGCACATAACCCCCTCAAAAATTCCATACTGTATCAGTTACTCACCAAATCACTCAGAGAGGGATATTTGAGTCCAATTAGCATCTCAGAAAGCACAGAGGGGATGGATAATTGACAGTTGAAAGAGACAACGAAAGAAGAGAAAGAATAAAGTGAGCGAGGGATGGGGTGAAAAAAGAAAAAGTAGACAGATGAGTTACAGAATACCACAAATGCAAATAAAGTATTATCAGTGTATTATGTTCTTATGAAAAAATTGATTACAAAGAATCTTATCTTTTATCTTGATACAAACAAAAATAATTAGTGAATAAGAGCATATTTATCATATGAACTGCTGTAATAAATTTGTTTTCAGAATAAAGATTTCACAGTTTGCAATTGTAAGAAAGAGGAATTCTTCCACACGTTAGCTATGCTATTTCTGGTGTTTGATAATGAGATATTGTGCAGAAGTATTAAATAAAATCAAATATCATGAAAACGTGCATGAGCATTGAAGTATTCGCATCATTCCATCTCCCAAACTGTGGAGTGTTCCTTGAGGACTGTTTCTTCAGCTGAGAAATTTGACCAGGTCATCTCCGAGTGACAGAAAGACTTGGAAATTGGCTGTGAAAGCAGTTGTCATTAGGGAGCCTATAGATATCGAATGAAGAACGGAGAATGTCGGTCGGCTCTCTTCTAAAGCTCCTCTTCATTCCATTGCTCTTCTTTGCGAGAAAGGAATTGGCCTGTGAGGAAGTAGAATCGTAGGAGGATGATGTGTCCATTATATCTGCGGCATTTTTCTTTGAAGGCGTAGAGTGACAGAATTGTGTTCCTTTGGATTGTTCACATCAATTAGGGTCACAGACCTCTCGTAATTGTTGTTTTTAGGAGTTACTAATGTTGCTTCAGTGGTTTGTAGATGCAGATATATGAAATATCATTTGTTGCAGTTTAAGATTTAGGAAGACACACCCCTCATATAAATTTTATTCATATAAATAAGCTCACCCCATGTATTATCAAGTGAGAGGTTGAATACAAAATAAAATTATCAAATTTACGTTGAAGATGTTATTTCAGTCGGTATCTTTTCCACTGAATGACAGAGAAACAAATTCCTGTGATATGTCCTTATGTATTCATATGAAAAACTTATGGAAATGAAAATCTGCCTTGAAGTTCTCGTAAAGATGGTGGCATGTCTTGTAGTACAGAACAATTCATGATGTAAATAAAAACAAGAGATACAACAACACACCCCTTGGCAACAGCATTGCAGGGCCTACCAATACTGTAGTACCAATATCAGCTACATGCACATGTTTGTACTCTGCAAATTATCTTGCTCCATATTTCTAAATTGGGATGGGAGAGAGAGTGAGAGAGTCATGCCTGAGGCTTATTAGGTAATGAATTATTTAACCTACAGGTTTGTAGCAGGCCAACAAGTGGTATAGGATTGATTGGATGGAATGAAAATTGAATTGGATTCAGGAGTCCTGACCAAAAATACTCTGAAACAAGGTTATTGTCAGCTGGATGAGTAGTTGTGGAATCCTAAATTAGACAGGAGAATTAATTACTTGAACTGTAATGGGTTTATGACATTAGTTTTGTGGCATGTATCTATTTAAGGTAATAAAGTGTCATTCAACGGAAGAAATTGATATTTATCGTAACAAGCTTGGCAGCGGCATATTTCAAAAGGTTATGAAATGTAATCAGAAAATGATGAATTGCTATATTGCAATCCCTAATTTTTGAACTTTGAAGAATATTTTTTCATTAATCAGAAACTGATTAGCTGAAAAACAATTAATAACCACTCAGATCGTTATCAAAATGAGGTAGCCTGATGATTCAAGGTAGTGTTCTATTTCCTTCACCTAGATAATACGTGACTTTACCTGAACAGCAATAGATATCCTCATTTCAAGGCAATCAAATTTTAATAAAGCATAAAGCAAGTTATATCCTATTTTTTTCTCAGAATTAATTGATTCTGTGAAGTAGGATGATACCGTATTTTCAATACAAACTTTGCCCATCAGGTCATAGTAGTCTTCTGTCTAATGCTTATTTTCCAGAGTAGTCTATAATTAGTGCATGGGGTAGATGTCAGGTGGCACAGTAAGGACTTATGAAACTAACCTTAGTTGTTTCAGGGTCTGGTGGATTGGACAAACAATTCAGCAGTACTCTAGCAATCTATTTGTTGGTTGTAATCAAGGATTCATACAAGTAAAGGGGTGTTTGTCAGCTTCTATATAGAAAAGTTTTCCTCACCTCAGTGAATTTAGGTCAACATGGCCAGAGAACAGGCACAGATTGGATATACCTGTATATGGTCTTTTACACACTGGCTGGGATTTAATCCCTTAGATTAATCTGACTTAAATGTAATAGATAAAATAAACTAATTAAAACATATATTGACTGTAAATTTGTAAAACATTCTATTAATGTAAAATCTAGAATACCAAAGTATTTTGCATTGTCTTTTCTTCTTATTGTACTTTTTAAATCACTTTTAGAATACCTATGTCAATAACCCTTGGCATGTTATCTTTATGAAATGTGTTGTTAAATTTGTCCATGTGGACAAAGTGCATTGGAAATAGCCATCCTTATAAGGACATTTTAGCTAGAACATGAAAGTTGCCTGTATACCATTGGGACTTGAACCTGGCTTTAGATTTATTTATACCCAGTATATATTTATTGTTCCATGACAGTTTGTTTGTTGGCTCTCAAATTCCTTGTACATTCCTGAAGATCAGAAATACCTGTTGTATACTGTTTCAGCCAGAGACATGGAAATAAACACATTTCTTATTATTTGGATTACTGAGCTACATTCAGCGTTTGTAGTGAATCATATTGCAAGTGATATGGAAGCTAGGTTATATGGTAAATACATGTTCATGCTGGAGTAGATAGTATGGGAATTTATGACCCGGAGGGTAGCCCTTAAATTTTCCCTTTCGCAAAAACAAGTATTTCACATTGAGAATGTTTTCAGATGCCCTTTGAAATTTATGGTTATCACCAACTCAGGTGCATCAAATACATTAAAATAGAATTGAATTTTGTTGAGGGATCCAAGAGAAGGGTAGAGTTTTATGTCATGCAACTGACTTTTAGTACATTAAAACAAGATTTGTGTGGTCGGTCTAAGGCTGCGTTCATGCTTAAATTTTGAAGGCAGAATGAGCGATCTGAAACGCTCATCGTAAACGCTCATCGTGATCGCAGTTCCACGATGTAGTGTTCATGCTTACTTCTCTGGCTCCCCCAGGCAATTCTCAGTGTGTGGCCTTAATTGGTCTTCCAGCTGGATTCGCAAACCTTCACTGTGCATGCTACGTAGACCCACTAGAGGTCAGTGCGTTGACCCCATTTAAACGCGTTTACAAATTGTAAACGCATCTTTTTGTGAGTTTACGATCGGCGATCGTGATCGCCGTTTTTCGGTGATTCTACAAAAGTGAGCTAAGACGCAACCGTGTTTTAAACTAAACGCGTAACAGATGCCTGATTCTGGCCGTCAAAATCAAGCATGAACGCGCCCTCAGTTGCCCACCGGATGACTGAAAGTGTTGTCATGACAGGTAAAATATACTTCAGAAAGGAAAGATATACTACTAGTCTGCTTTGAAGATTTAAAGTGTCATGTTTTCTTAGATATCAAGCCCACACCATGCATTGCTATCGATTCAAATTTCAAGAAATATTCGTTATTTTTTTAATATTATTTATATGATTGTTTTAAGCCAATAAAATGAAACTCATGAAAATGAGATTGACGTTTGTAAACATACTATTTTAAACTTTTCCTGAACCACAAATTGCCCATTTTGCCTGCATGTAACTCTAAGTTTGGTTTTCTCCTGGCTATTTCCAGGTGGAGGCACTGAGAAAGCTCTTCACAGATCTTTGCTTCCAATTATCGGCACAGCGGGACAACATCCGCAAACAGAAAGAAAATGAAAAAGGAATGTTTAGAGGCACTGGTGGGTCATAGAGGCAAAATACTCAAAACAATTAGCGAAGTCTAAGAATGGCATTAGTACAGGATTATGAAAACTCAGTCTCAATAAGAGTTTTGTCACAAGAAGCTTGAGTTTAGAGATTAGTGGGATGAAAGGAAGTGCTAAAAGTTGTTAACTTTCCACTTTTTCACCACTAAATAAAATGAATGATATAATAACCCAATTCCATGGAAACAATTTCATTGATGGATCCCTCTGTGAACGGGTCTGAATTGACCCCCACCACTCTTGTCTCGATGTGAAGTTCATCTGCCCTCCCTAGATACCAGCCAACTCTCTCTACCCACCCACTCCTCTTAGAAGATCATGTCTCTTCAACGACGACCACCGCCACGAGCGCTCCTCTCAAACCGCATCTTTGGGGAACCGTGCCTTGAATCCCAAAATCTTGGATGTGTGAGTCTGCCGCCAAATTGAATAAAGCTGTCAAAATGGAGAGAGAAAGAGATAGAGGGAGGGGCTCTCCAGAAAACAAGCAAAATCAATTAATATCCCATCAATGAAGGAACGCAGAGACCAAACTCCTAGTCATGCCTGCACATTTTGATGCTTGAATGACTCGGAAATTGGGGTTTTGCTGTTCCAGGCTAAAATTCTGTTTCAGATGATGGATGAGAGAGAAGAGATAGAGCAAGGGAGGGAGAGACAGAGAGAGGCAGAAAGAGAGAGAGAGAGTGGGAGGGAGAGAAAGAGAGGGAGAGAAAGAATGAGAGAGGGAGGGGGGAGGGAGATAATAAAAACAGATCTATAGAGATGTACAAGTGAACTTTCTGTTAATATGTCACAAGAATAAGTGCATTTTCTCTTGTCTTGTCTGTTTGACATGGATCACATTTTTTTAGTTTTGGAAGAGTGCTGTTTATAAGTTGTATAATGCAACATGAAGGTAATAAGTATTCACATGGACAAGCATGTCATCTGTAACTTTGTAGAAAATAAATTGATGAAAAGTCCTCATATCTTTTGCATGAACTAGTGGGACATCTATGCCCGTTAAGTGCTTAAACTTTCTTAAGAAGTTCATAAATGTGACCTCATTTGCAAGAACTTCACTCATCATTTTGTATGGATGTTCCCTAAAAATAACTACCTGAATTATTCCCAGCTCATGATGTCAACTTTGCATCAAAATTGGGTTGAAATCCTTAGACTTTTCCTCTTTAGGCAGCTGCTGCTGTTGATTCAGATAATAGAGATTATATTCTGATAATTCCAATCTTGCAGTATTCCTTGAAGCCAAGTTCAGTCAATCAGGTTGCTTCATCCGTTCTTTTCGCCTACTGCAATGTTATTTTCCTGTCCTTGTTTTTAAAGGTTATTGTAATTGGGACGGCAATATACAGGCAGAGCCATATAGTTTCAGGCATGTATGTATTCATTTACACACATATTCATAGCAATGTACTCAAATGAAAGCTCTCCTAAGATGATTGAATTTCAGGCTGAGGAATGAAAAATTCATTTTCTAATAATGGAGGACGAGAAAAGATTATGAGGCCTGATTGGCTATGATACTGTGAAACCCTTGGGGTTTCTATGATCAAGATTTGGTGTTGTTGTTCAAGGCCTGGAGAAAACCAAATCCACATATTTTCATAGTTGTTCAGAAAGTGATGGAGTCGGGTTTGTTATAAACGTGTGTGGGAATGGGATAACAGGGTAGGAGGGAGAGGGAGAGGGGGAGGGAGAGGGAGAGAGAGAGATAGAGAGATGACCCAATTTAGATTTTGATGAGTGAAGAATATGAACAAAGAATGAAAAAGATTGTTACAGGATTCTGGCAGTTAGAGGATGGGGGGGGGGGGGGGGGGGGTGGTCAATAGGGATAAGGGAAAGTGGCTGTTGGTTCTATTTCAAAGTAGTATTCAATCTGTAGGAATGATCTCTTGTAGTTTGCACTTTGCACCACATGGGGAAAGAAGTATTTTCATAAATTTAAGGAATTAGTTTAAGGAATATCATATACATAATATCTGTTTCTTAGCTATCGTCAAACATAGCATATACGTGATGTACAAAGTACAAGTACATGCAAATGAAAGGTGAATGTGCAGTGTGCAGGATGCATTCAAACCTTAATCAATTTACTTGACCATTTTTTTTTGAAATGCAAATCATTTATTGGCAGATGCATATTTCAGTACTAATATGATGATGTAATGTAAAACTAATGGTTGTGACCATTGATAAAAATGAAATTCAGATACATTTGGAACAAATCCAATCTGAACCAATTCTGAACTCTACTGAATAGCATCAAATTGTTCTTCACACAGTGGCCACCAAGTGTCAAGCGAAAATGGACAAAATTGGTTTAGTAGCAGCCAGCCTTCTGTAATTCAGACCAGTGATCCAATTTTCGGTTACATGTCACTCTCAATTTGTCTGTTCTACAAGCATCTTGTCAATGTCATTGCTCTTTCTTGATATCCCCTGCTTTATATTCCATTGGTAAACTTTATCATAATGTTAGCAAGAGTATGTTGAGTGGCAAGCTGTTGTGTCTCTGACTATGGATGACCTTTAATTTCTTTTTATTTTTATTTTGAAGTGTTAAACATGACTTAATACAGTGATTGTGTTATAGTAATCCAAACTTCATTTACATGTACGTTTATTTTTATGATCATTTGACAAGATTTCCTATTTATCACCAATAATTTTTGTCTTTGGTATCCTGTATGCTCTACCGTAATATCTTCAGATTGTGTCTTTGTTTAGGTGCAACAGGTCATTACATCCACCTTTCACCATCCTACCATACAATCTTTGACGTTTCCAGACATTTGTACACAAAACAGAATCTTTTAAATTTGTTTTATATACACCCTGTAAAGTTATTGTGAAACACTCCATAGGAAATTCTTCGCAATACTGTCAAATACAATTGCCCTCAGAATTTGTTTAAACAAAGTCTATACTTACAAGATCTATTCCAGTTTGTAAGTAAAAAATAAATAAACATTTTGGGCTTCTGTTAATACAAGCACTTTGGTGTTTTCTTCATGAATAATGCCAGATTAGCATACTAACCATCTCTCACTCTCTTTTATGTGGTAGTATGGAAAAAATACTCAATTAGAATCTGTACAAGTACTACTTTCCATTTCAAGCAAGTGTTGACCCAAAATCAACCCACTGCCTTGTATGGCACAAAGAGTTGAGGCCAAAGGTTTCTTTTTATAGTAATAGAGCTAGCTCTGTGCTGTAAACAGTTGAAAATTGCCACCAGTTAGCCTGTACTGGGAAACAAAAGATATAATAAAAAATGAAACTTGCACATATTTTAGTAAGTGACTCTCCACTTTGAAAAAGTGCTGTGTTCTGACAGAGTTATTCTGTGGTATGTTTCTGGTTTCTAATAGCTTATAGGATATTAGATTCACATTCCTTGTGATGAACTACAGTGCTAAAATCCCTGGCAAGTGGTGGCATACATCATTCATGTTAGTTGATGTCTCCTATTGCACCAATCATGAAACCTTGTCATGGTTTAATCCAGGTGTTCTTGTATGTACTTCTTCAGAAAAGCAACTGCAGGGGGCCAATTATAGGTTTTGTGGCATACTTTTACCTATTTGTATGTACTCCCACCTCCCCCTAGTCCCTATAGCAAGAGTGATTCAGAGTTCTGCTCCTCTTCTTCACTGCCCCTCGTGAAGGGATGATCATGTTTGCAAGCATATACCAGATTTTAATCACCTGTTGGGGCCTACTCTAAACGTGC
This sequence comes from Strongylocentrotus purpuratus, assembly GCF_000002235.5. Taxonomy (NCBI): domain Eukaryota; kingdom Metazoa; phylum Echinodermata; class Echinoidea; order Camarodonta; family Strongylocentrotidae; genus Strongylocentrotus; species Strongylocentrotus purpuratus. Next base: position 1,031,898 of record NW_022145532.1, on the reverse strand, counting down.
ATCTTGTAAGGGTTCCAGTTTTACACATTTGCCTGCTTCTCTGTTACTGAAGAATCTAATGCTTTTTTCACATTTCATACTAGGTCTATATGTAAAATATAGATCTCTGGATGTGGTATTCACATAGACAGGTGATGATGACAGTTTGGTCAATTCTATCCTCTATTGCCATCTGAACTGTATTAAATGCAATTACCCCTCAACACATGTCCTGTGAATCTAAATTTTTTATCTGTAAACATTCCCATTTACTTTACTAGCTCTGCCATTCTATTCTATGGGTTTAATAACCACCACCGTCAACTTCACAACTGTCATTTAATGAGGGTGTTTGCAGAACATTTGCCTGGCACCCCAAGCCTGAATTTCAGCACACATCCACTAATGTATATTTGCCCAAACCAACTCCATTGTTACTGTACTCCAGTGACTGCCGCACCTCTATTTTCCACTTTCTCACACCAACATTCTTCATCAACACCCCCCCCCCCCTCTGCCCATCATGTAGCCATCTCAGGTACTATACACCATCTGCATTATTAAAAGTGCCTGCCACCTTGGGCCCAAACTTTCTCCATGCATCTCTCTTAATTTATGTGTGACCAATGATACCATTACATCTATCATACTTCTATTACTGGCAGTACTGTCACCCCCACCCCACTCTACCACCTCCACCACTGACACTCCTACCTCCCCCAACACCCCTCCCCTATCTACCTACCCCATCTGAGGCATCTCAGGTGTCGCCCCCACCCTACTCTACCACCTCCACCACTGACACCCCTACCTCCCCCAACACCCCTCCCCTATCTACGTACCCCCATCTGAGGCATCTCACGTCTTGCCCCCACCCCACTCTACCACCTCCACCACTGACACCCCTACCTCCCCCAACACCCCTCCCCTATCTACCTACCCCCATCTGAGGCATCTCAGGTGTTGAAGCACACCCAGCTGTCACCTGGGAGACCCAATCAACCAGTGACTCATCCAACCAGCCAGCTAGCCAGCCAGCCAGCCAGCCAGCCATAGCTAGCTAGCTTGTTGTCACCGTCACTCACCATTAAGACCATTAGAAATGGACTGATACACATTGGCCATGGAGATGGCATGACCGGGAATAGAAGGGGACATGCCCTGAATGCACTTTCCCTCCTTCAAGATGACACCCTTCGTTTCAACTCCTCTGACTACACCTAATGATCTAGTTAACTCTTTCCCCCTTCTTATGGGCCCCTTACTCCCCTAAATTCATAAATGAGATGCATCATACAGTTTCATGATAAATGTAATGCTTGGTTTCTAACGAGGTTATATTGAAGTAGCCCAGATTTAAAAAAGTATTCCCAATATCTGTACATGTAGCTGCCATTTTGTTGGCATATATGCCTATGTGCTTTTCACAACAGCCTAGAGTTACATGTATCTGATCTACTAGAAAGTTTAACCGAGACATGTTTCTATTTTACCGGTAACAAGTTTTGCAGTTAAAAGTCTTTATGATGACCATTTCTAATTAAGAAACCAATGATTGGAAAGTTGTTATGAATAAGATTGAACCCTTAGCTACTCCTTGTCGTATAGAATCCATGAGTTATCTTGTCCTGTAGATGAAGTTATATATCCACTAACTTCATATCTGTAGGAGATAGCATTACCTTAACAATGTGACATCTTGAGTCCTCTCATCTGAAACATACTATCTGAAAACAAGTTATTTTGTAATTTGTATCAAATACTAATGAGTTGGGGTGCATGACATCTTTCTATAACTGTCATACAGAATTATTTTGATAATAGTTTTCTAGCATGTTTATTATCCCTTAAAGGCGAGTATCTGTATCATGTTACTAATTGTTTATTTCATTCTGACACCCATCCACTCATGTGACCATGGTTGCCTAATGGGCGGTACTTGATGTAGAATTGTTGGAATGGTTGGATTGATTGCTGGATGCTTTTATGTACACATGGAAGACATTTCCATGGCACAGTCCTGCATGAGTCCTAATGCAAGTCATTCCGATGCGTACATAGGCGACATTCTCAAGTCAGGTCTATTACACCCACATGTCAGGCATGAATGTTGTGATGAATGAGGGCAATTTGGCTCAATTTTCCAGACTTCGAGCATGGAGACAGGGTTGCGTTTCCCCCCCATAAGGGAAATATGATGGATGGTATAATATTCGCATTTGGTGCTTTGGGCAAGGATGATGGCATTGGTAAATGAGTTTAGTTTATGAATGACAAATGAAATCTTAGGAGTCCCTGTGATTTCCAAATGATGGGGAGTTCTTAAGAAGAGTCTAGGACATCTTGTTTAGTATTCAGTGGAAATTTAAGAATGTAACAAATCCTTGTTCGTATCTCATCTCTTCTCAATTGCATCTTTTAGAGTGGAAGACCGAAACTTCTCACAGTTCTCAAAGAATATGCCTTAGAACTAAGGCAAAGGCAAATTTAATACAATCATTTAAATGGAAAAAAGTAAAATGATAGTCCAAAATTAATCACCAATGAAACAACTGTGAAGTGCGAAGTACTTATCTCTGAAGTATGCCCATTCAATCACTGTGCTGACTTTGAATGAAATGTTGATGCATAGAACTTGCAAATCAAATCTCGATTGAGCAAGGTTAGATTTGGATGTATATTGCCAATATTATAGATGTGCGTACACGTTTCACCGTGTGATGACTTCTATGAGTTACATCTCAATCTCATCTCTCTCTCTCTCGACTTGGCATTCCTACGATAACAAGGTAATGAACCTCTTTCTAGCGCCCTGTCCCACTTTAAATCACCAGGAATGCTCCAGCCAACTAAATGACATCATCCCCTCACCATGCCTCCTGTTCAAATCATATTGGTGTTACATGCTTGCCAGCCAACCCCTGGAAGCTTAACACCATGTTAAAATATTCATGGAGAATGCATGCATTGTGAGAGTATCAATTTTTAATAGATTGGAAAATTGAATACCTAATTTGGATTTGTATATTGTGTTGTTTTGAAACAGATGGAGAGCGAAGATTGCTTGGTTCAATTACAGTTCAGTTAGCGTAGTAACAGATTTTGCAAGATTAATATTTATTATTCCAATGCTGCATGGTTCGGACACTAAAGCTAAAGCTCATCAATTTCCAAATTCAGTTGCTAAATGAGCTCGCTGCCATGTTATCTACTATACCAAGATATCTGAGAGAAATAATAAGTTATGAATGAATCTACCATCTAGTGCTCTTCGAAAGATGACCAGCAGAAATGAAATTGTCTCATGGGATGGAGTATGATGCACACATTAAAATAAATGGAAGTGTATCCTATGCATTATATATTTATGCTATTTATGAATTACACTGATGAGAATTAAATTCTGATAGAATTAAGATCGTCATGCTCAAGATACCAAAGCTTTGCACGTAGTGGCCAAGGAGAGGATCTTTTTTCTTCTTTGTCTGATAGACTGGCTTGCATATTCTCACAAAGATTATAATGTATTTTTTTATCTGTAGAATGGGTACAGAATTTAGAACCTTTAAGGAAAGATAGAGAGTCATTTGTTGTACCATACTTCATTCTGTAAATAATGGTTAGTCTCCTATGAAAAGAACTTGCCATGGCATGTGAAAATAAGTGATAGAATAAGAACAAAAAAACTCCCACATGATTCTCAAACAATAGCATGCATCTTCCTGGAAATGAGTACAAATGATTAACATAGACCACAATTTACAAACTCACTTCATATCAATTCAAGCTGGATGCACCCCTCATATGACAGCTGTATAGAAATATGCACTGAACATTATGGTTGATGCAAATACTCCACCAGAGAGATCTCATGTGGCAAATAAAATGTGAACTGTGCAAATTTGATTATATTGCAAGTCAGGTCACATTTCAACAACTCTTTGTTGGAGAGGTGTCAATCACTTGAGGAAACGAGTGAAAGGAGAAACAGACAAAATGAAACAGAGAAGGGAAAGAAAAGGCACTTTTGTAGGCATGGCATATTACACCTGAAGATTAAAAAATTGGGCTGCACCCTTTTGCCGATAGGCGGAGAGGAGATGATTTGAATAGGCCTCACTCTTTGACGATTTCTCTAGCAAAATATCTCACCACTTGTACCACTTCCCAATGAAAGCACCAAATCAACTACCCTGCAATTTTTTAATCTATTTTCATGCGTGTCTTTTGTTAACAGGGATTCTACAAAGTTACACAAAGCCTATTACAACAAAAAGAGTTTTATTGAAAAAGATATGATACTTGCAAAATAACTTTTGAGCACAAAATATCAAAGCAAACATCAAAGCAACCGCTACTCTGTCCATTCTATCATCTAAGCCAACCTGAACTTCAGACAAAATAGAGCACATGTATCACTCTAGTTAAGGACAACATAATGGGATGTTGCATGAAATTCATTTATCATTCTTTGTCAGTTACATTGTTTATATTGTGTCACATTACTTAGTTCATATTTATGTAGAGCCTTTCTTTTTTTTAAACCAAAACAAAACCAGTTACTTTATACTGAGTAAAATTTCATACCGACTTATATCGTTCCAGTTTGAATGATAGAATGAAGACTTATTTTGCACCCTTAGGAATAGATTTCACATGTGATATGATGTGATCATATCTGCCTGTCAAAAACACTTGATTGTACTATTTTTCATGCATTCTGTGCAAGTAAATGGGTACATGGTAGGAAGTTATACCTTGAATGCTTCAGTGCTTTAGGGTAGCTGGTCTAAAGATAGGGTAGTAATCATGGCTTTGACTTCCTCTTTTTCATAGATTGTAGAAGATATGTGTGCAAAAAAATTGTAGGCTTTTGTAGGTGTTATTATTATTTAGCATAGCTTTTTTCAATGATCAAGGAATAATTCTTTACATGCAAAGTTGAACATTGACTGCTTGATGATAACATATGGTACTATAAAGAGAATTAAATATGTTAATTTTGTCTTTGTTTGTCTTGATATTAAAAATGATTCAGATCTAGAGCTTTGTTATCGATTGGAACATAGATGATTTGTCATCTTAATGATTTTGTGGAATACAGGCCTACAGAGTGCCATGTGGATGGAGACTTTTTTGTTCTTACTGGGGATATAAGTGTGTTCCTGTATTTTGTTTATTGTAGAAGGACATCACTTCACCAGATATCAGCTGGGACTGCTGTTCAAATACATCCAGCAGCAATTCAGACATCCCATGCAACCTTACCCTACCCATATATACCACTGCTCCTTGCAAACTATGCTAATTTCTAGAACAATTACTCACGTTTCTGGTACACCACTCATATTAGCTTTCACTTTGCCTTTTGTGACCCTTTCCCCATTTTCTGTCTGTGTTAATTCTAATCCAACCCCATGGAGGTACTTTTACAGAAAGCGAAGAATAGTAAAAAAATGGTAATCTTGCAATTTTTGTGTATTGCATGTAATCTGTGCTTTGAGGCAGTTGTGGGTGCAGGGATTTGGGTTTCTGATGTACCCTCGCAAGCCCAAGTGAGGCCTCGGTTTGTTCGTTGTGTCCCGAGTAGGGCTTAAACCATTGATTCGGTGCAGGTGTGACAGAGAGCTCTTTAACATGCAAAGCCAGCCCCCTGACTTAACCCCGCAAGGTGTAAGTGATACTCATTTCCATCCACCTCTCTACTATGCATGCCCAGAAACCCTTGCCTCTGATGAATAGAAAGTGAGAAGCAAATCTCACAACATGAGCTGCATTTACACAGCAACCAAAAATCGCTGATTATCTCACATTCCAGCAAACATGACGAAAAAAACAAAATGGAAAAATCAACCTCTGGACTGTGGTAATTTGAAATACCTGCCAAAAATTCACGGATTTTTGTAGTGTAAATCGAAACCTCTGTATGATGCTGGTTTTTCGTCACATGACTCTCCTCGCTTCCGTGCTATCGCATGCAGAGTAGCGACTAGTCACGCATGTGCACTAATCACCAAATATTGGTATGAGCAAATACCAATGTCTCTTTATTGGTTTTTTCAGCAGTGTTAATGGCAGTCCAAAAAATTAGTGATTTGTCTAAATGGTGTTTGGGATGTGTAAATGGGCCTATGTATGAACATGAGAGCTAGTGAGGAGAGGATTGAACTACTTCAATATTTTTACCAAATGTATACAGGACTCTTGAGAGAAAAATAGAATTGGGGAAATCCCTACTCACAAGTTGGGAAAGATATAGGCAAACTCAAATTTGGTAGATTTGGAGAAGATAGTAGTGTATCATTAATTTATGTGCTTTGACCATCCTGGAACTGACAAAGCTGTTCACAACCTTAAATTGGACAGATTTTGTGATTTTATTGTTAGAACAATTTTTGTCTTCATGAAAAGGAAGACAAACGTGAAGATCCAACTCCACTGCTTGTTTCTTCATATTTGTAAGAGGCTGAATGAATCTAGTTTTTCTGACTAGGAGAGCAATATCCAGTTTAGAATCTGACATTCTTCTGCTCTGAATACATCTATGCATGTGATGTAAGAGAAACTGATGTCTTTGCTTTCACCTCCATCTTCCTTTCTCCACTCAATGACTCCTGGGTCAGTTGAGATGGCATGACTGAGATGCTATCTCTTTCTTACAGGGATCTTGTGAAATGCATGCTTCAATTTGACGTTGAATCAGAAGGAAAAAACATTCTCCCTTCACCTAAAAATCTTCACCAGTGTATTTTCTCTTCTTCAGATACTTCACCTAGATATTTGGTGTGGGAATGAAGAAACAGATGAAGGTCATTGGTATTTCTTTCAAATAAGTTCAGTACAGGAATATGAGAATTCTTTCATTTTAAATGGTTTCTAAAACACTTGCCTAGCTGAAGATATATATCACTTCTGTTCTTCCCTTCTTCAAATATATCTTACTGTGTAGGGTATTACTTTGAACATTACAGTGTTGCTCATATGAGTCTTTTATGAAATACTTCCATTGTAAAGTACTGTTTTTTTTCACGGGATACGGTTTTCAATTTTCTATACACGAGTGTTGTATTTTTTCTCTTTTTGTTCCAGAGTTCTTTTGTGATCTCTTTAGAAGTCTTATTAAAGATTTCTAGGGCTATTAAATCAGACTCGGCTAAATCAAGATTTCTCTGATAACAAATTATGAGGTCTGTTAGGGAGAGACTACCACCTGCCACTCTCTTCAGTCTTCAGTCTCTCCTTCCCACTCACCAACCCTCTATGGATGACAGTGAGAAGAGGGGTCTTGTCTTACAGCGGTGAGCTGAAACCCAAATCGGTAGTGTTTAAGGCTTGATTAGGGCCGTGATTATGGCTTGGTTTGGGTAGCAATGGCAATGACCTAGCTGTGCAAAGAACCTCCTTCCTTCTCAGGGCATTCTCAATCTCCTGCTAGAGACTGACAGGCAAGGCAGGGCAGGGATGGGTTTCCTAATTATGTACAACCTAACTTTTTTTCCACCCCTGTTTTTCAGAGGATGATGCAGATAATGCAGTCATTTGTATTTTAGCCGCAAAAAAGAAAGTGCTTTTATTAATTGTTGTAAATAACTTTTTAATTGAATAATAGATATTTCATTACAGTGAGAATATGCAATCTATGTAACTTGTGTAATAGTGATAACAACATGAACTCTTGATATAAATCACAGCACATCTGTGATAATCTCAATATGAAAGGCAATGATTTTAATGAACACAAAGGCTTCCAATTCATCACATATTCTCTCTATTAAAGTCAATTTGCTATCAAGTGTTACAGTAGCTTTATCAATTTTCCTTTCTCTTTTGATTCATGGCTCAGTGATACACAATACGTGAAGGAATGCTAAGTAATTCTTTTAAAAAAGTCTAATATTTGTCACCACTCCTCCGCAAAGTCAAGGTCTACCGAATACAGCTTGCGAAAAAAAAGTCATGTTTGTGTGAAGTTGTAGCTTTAGGAAGTGTGAGTGCCACCAGATCTAGGTTGTGTTTGGTTTTCCAGTCACAACTCCCCTGTCCAGTTCTATGTGAATTTCACAGCCTTGGAATAAGTATTGTCCAAAGAATAGGGGCCCACACAATTTTTTTTCCAGTTGTCTCACTACCACTCATCAATCGCATGTTTTTGGTTGGTTGCTCCAGTACCAATGCTCAATTCATTTCATAGTAACCACCTCAAAATTTGAATGAAAATAGCTCTTTTCACAATGGCGAAGGACAAAATACAGACCAAATGATGCAGGACTCGTTATAAGAAATGGTAAAGGGACCCAAAACAGGGCTTTCTTTAAACTGAAACCTCACATTTTTCTTTCTATTGTGTTATAAGCTATAGAAGTCAGACTTTTTGTTCCGAAGTCTTGTCATTGAAAAGAGTTGGTAAAGGGAGTTTCTTTTTGTATTGACGTTGCTTCATAGAATGGTCAACATGCATTATGTTAGAAGCTACTATCCAAGAAAATGGTCATCTTTCATGTATTTGTTATTGGGTGCTTAGTTTGACTTTGCTCTCGAAGAAGAGATAAAATGCAGACAGAGATTGCCATGAATTGAACTTACTGTACCATACCGCCTTGTGTAGCTGAGATTTGTTCATTTGTTGTCTGTATCAGAAGACTCTATTTACTATTGGATAGGTTATAAGAGATACTGTGATTTTGATTCTTTATTCTTTATGAGGCTTGCCTAATAATAATAACCCTTTCTGTGCCATAAGTATAGTTTATAGTACCGCACTCAACATTCAAATACATATATATATATACACATATATTTTCAGGAAATGAAAAAGCTGTCCTGTCTGCATGATGTACAAAACACGCTACAAAGTTTGATAACATGGAATAATTTTACCACAGAAATAGGCAATTCATCTGAGAACTTGTTTCTCAGAGTTGAATTTGTGATAAATGTTTTCAAACTTGATGGCATCAGCAAGGTTTAAGCTTCCCTTATTTTTGTTTTAACTATTATTTTTACTTCGCTTTTTATAGGTACTGGAGATCATTTAACTTTTAATCTATATTAGAAGTGGAGTTTTCTTTGGCACGGCAATCAGTGGGTTAAACTCACATTGTGGACCCGATCAGTTGATAGTACATTTAGAATTGAGCTTGAAAAGGCTAGCAGCTCCTATCAAGTTATCCATCTATGATGTAAAGGTTACACTTGACCTCCTTGATTAACGTTTTCAGGAGGGGTATTCATTCACACTGCATGAAAAAAAACCTGGATTTTCGTCATCTTCTGGAGATTCATCAGAAGTTACTAAAGCAACTACTGTAAAAACGTTAGTTATAAAACCTACCTTTAGAGCTTTATTTTTTAAACACTGGCCAAAACTCTTTGGGTTTTGCAGTGTAAATGCTTGCCATCAAAAGACAGGTTAAGTGTTCTGGTTTATGCTCACATGACTCTCCTTGCTTCGCAAAAACACAGAATTAGCCAAAACCAACATTTTTTTGTCCAGTAGTGTAAATGGTACTTAATGAAAACCATTGGGTTTTCAATTAATTTTTTCTGCATTATAAATTGGCCTGATAGCTAGATCGGTTAGCTCTAAATCCTACAAAGAGGGGTGCAGATCGGTAGCACTCCATCATAAGGCTAAAGTGAATGCCAGATATTTAGGGCAGGGGGCAAAGGCAGGGGCAGTGTCAAGGTTGATTCAGCTGCTAGATTATTACCCAATGTGATGAAATAAGGTCAATAAAATCTGTCTCACTGGAGATGTATAAGTGGATCTGTCAGTTCATAGCATTTTTGAGGCAGTATATATAATTTCTAAAATATAACAAAGACCTACTTCTTACATTAACGAAAATGCTCGTAGTTACTCCCTTTACTACCCTTTAAAGAAACATTTTTCTCACTAAACCTCTGAATTTTTTTGAGAGCCCGTAAGTTTACTTTCTTTGAATGTTTTATTTCTGTTTATCTGTCATATATTTGATGACTTATGTTCTTTAAAATGTTCTATTAATGATGTCCTCTCTTTCTCTTTACTGTCATTCCTGGCATGTGAAGACTTGGAACTCTTACAAATATGTATCTTTTGTTCTTTCTTTCTCCTCGCCATCTCTCTTTTACTCTCTCTCTCTCTCTCTCTCTCTCATACACACACTCTCTCTCCTTTTCTTTCTCTCTCTTTGTCTTTCTCCCTCTCTCTGTGTCCTTTTTGATTTTTCATTATTGTGCTGTTGATCCCAGTATTTACACCATGAAAGATGAAATGATTGAAGACAGCCAGTGCTGTGTTTGAAGTTAGCCGCCAACAAAAGATGAAAGTGCAAAAATGTGTATCAAATTCATGGACAGTTGCAGAATATGTCCGGTGCTGAGCAAGCCTGTATGTAGTCTGGGGTAGAAGTCAAATTTAATACCCCTAGAATATGAATACATAGAAAAATGTTGTAAAATTGTACACTCTCAAATCTGAACTGATACATACAGGTACGCAAACTGGGATCTCTCATTTTTTCTAAAGGTAAATTGTGGGCCATTCGTATGTTAAATTTTAGAAAGTGGACAGAATTTAAGGCCAATATTTCTTGTGACATCACTTGCCATTCTCTCCTGGGGAGAAAGCTCATTAGAAGTTGATGTGTAAGATATGGTGGTGATCAGAATATCATCACACCTCCCATTTTTATCTCACTAATGAATTAAATGCAAGCTTCTCTTGGTTGGCTGATAGTAGATTGACTTGCAGGTGAAGAAATGAAAGGTCAGGTCAACAGTAAGGAGATCACATTTTCCCCCATGCAAAATATCAAAATATCAATCCATCTTTAAGAAAACAAATTTTATGGTATCTCAGTATCATTCCCTTAGGACAACTGTTCGTCACTCTGGAATGATATATCTTCATTTTACTTTACCTTGACTTTCTGGTCATTGTGCAGTCTAAACAATATCTGATTTTGTGATGGAAAAAATGACTAAATTCAATTTATTGGTGATCGTAATATTTCCCCCTTGCTTCGTTGATGTTCTTTGATAATTGAAAGGAAAGATCTCGAGGTTTCTTCTTCACATCAGCTGTCTAGCATCAGTTCTTTTTAAATACATTGGAATTGAGCATTTATAGCACCATAACCTCATTGATATATACAGATATTCAACTGAGATGGATGCTCGAGGACACATGGTCCTATTTCATTTTTATGTAATGACTTTATGATGCATCAAGATGTTTAACAGAGGGATATCTTCTTTCATGAGCAAGCAACCATATAATAGCACCCATGGGAGTCTGCCATGACATTGCAGAGTCCTGTTTTATGTCACTGTGATGTCATGCTAAATTGTTTATGTCATAAATTTCTCTTTCAAGTATCCTTTGTCAGGCTTGTATTTGGTAATGCATGCGCTGATAAATGGCAGATTCACATGATGATGCTATCTATAACAGGATTCCTGAGGATGTTATGTCATGTGTCTGGCTAAGAGAAAAATAGTTGATGCAAGCAAATTAAGATGATGAAGTTCAGATTGTTGAAATTGAAATTGAAATTGAAGTTCATGGGAGAGAGTGTCTTGTTTTTTGTTCTCCTTCCTCATTTATTTTAATTGAGATATTTCGTCCCGCTGTGTGTTGTTTTTGTTTTTAATGAAGGAGATAATGGGAGGTCGGGAGTTGTTCAATAAAGTTGAATAGTAAGCCACCCCCCGAGGAATTCTACTGTTGAAACCCATTAGAATGTCATGCAAATAATCTGGATGCTTTCACTTCCAAAACTGCAAAAGCCGCATTGTAAATGAAAGATATTCCGATTGCCCCTGTTTGTCAGTATATTCTCTTATGGCAATCCTCCAGTGTACCATTCAAGGTCATGTAGTTTACAGATTGGGTGCTGAATTTAGTCCCAGGAGCCTCCACCATGACCCCTCATCCTACATTCAAACTGCCCAGCCCCCCTCCATGATGGTATGGTAATCCTTTCTCTTTGTTGCTATCCAAACCATACTACTAACCATGAAATATTCAAGAGAGAAACTGATGGGAGACACAACACAGGATTGGCTGGGCGGGATGAGCTCAGTTTTGGTCCAGAAAGAGGGTTGAACTTGGGGCAGAGATTGATGTGGGTAAGGATTCCAAGGAGATCAAACAGGGACAAAATCAATCATCGCTGCTTTGATTTCGAAAGAGAAAAACCCCTCCCCTTTTGGAACTTTCCTGGAGATTAGGAGAGAGTGCCTAATAAGAATTTCTCAACTTTGAATCTGAAACCTATGGTCAACAGCCAGAAAGGAATGTAAAGCTTCACTCTTTGGACTTCAATATCCAATCCTAGGCTTTAGAATTCATATTCCAGGCAAGTGAAAGTCGAAATTAGGCTTGACTCAACTGTATTGCTTTGTTTGATTTAGTAAGGACTTACATGTGATTGATCACATTGTCATATATATACAACTTTTGTTTTGTTTTCTTCCAAGTTTTTCTTCCAAATCATCCTCTTTCAAGTTTCATTGATTTCCTCTATTCCTTCCCTCTTTCTGTTGTCAGACTTTTAGTATGATAAACCAGGGAGGTAAATCCTTTGAAAACATTGACATTTAGCAAGGAGTATTAAAGAGAGCTTAGAGCCAGCGAGAAAAGCAAGAAAAATGCAGGGGATCATTCAGAAGGCGCTCCATTATCCAAATTTAGCTCCAAGACTGTTTAAAAAACATACACTGATTAGATAGTGTGACAAACATTTTGTAGTCCAAAACAACTTCTTTCATAAAAGAATAACGGTTCAGCTATTGATGAAAAAAGTAGCAGAGACTTGAGGAATCTATTACAGTGCTTCTACCATTGTGCCTCCAAACTCTAGTCACGACCTAATCCATGGGTTTGGGCCCCATAAATCAACTGTTATGGGACAAGTAAAAGGGTATTTAGACTGCTTTTAAATAAGCACTCTGAAGAGTCTGAACGTGGTGGACCATGCAAGGCTTGTGTCTAAGGATTTTAAATCTACTCAACCAAGAAATACCTTACAATCATGCAAAGAAGCAAGAAGTAAACACTTTTTCTTTCTTTCTAAGAAGAGACCCATATACATGTACATTTAGAAGACTTAGAAGACTAGATGGTATTTAAATGTGTTCAGACAACTCGGTGACAGTATTTGGAGGGAAAACAACTTTGATTCTAGGTGTAGATATAAATTTATTCTGCATTTTCCAATAAAGGAGGAACAAAAAGATATATTTTCATTTCTTTTCTTAAGGACATAGTAATCAACTCGCAAGATTCAACCCATTGGGAAGTGTGTGGAAACATGTTATTTCATTTGCCTCTTATTAGAATGGGAAAATCAAAAGCTAGAAAGAATATGAGGGGAGGGATGACAGCAGGGATGTAACAGTAATAACTTTCATACTGAATAGGAATTTTATATTAGAGTTTAAAAAAAAAGTAGTATTAAAAGTGAAATACTGTTTGGAATCATGGATGCATTAAAAATGTTCTTGAGTCACAATATTGTACCCAGTTTAAAAATGATATGACATATGGAAGAGAAAGGGAGAGATAAAGACAGAGAAAGATTGATAAAAAGAGGAGAGAGAGAGAGAGGGAGATAAGGGGAGGGGGCAAATATACAGATACATGTAGATCTACAGAGAATGAAAGAAATACAAAAAGAAATTCAGAGAGATATATAGAAGAAAAAAAGAGAGATAGAGGCATAGGAATCATTCAACATTCAAAGCCAGATTTCAGTATTTATAGGATGGTCAAAAGTGGCTTGACCTCTCATGCGTCAAATCTTGTTAGAGGTATATTAAACCTGTATAAGAACCCCTTTCTAGGGATGGCTACAAAGTTTTCCTCTCTGGCCTCACTCTTTGAAGTTTCACAATGCAAGAATCTTTGTATTCAAAGGATTGAAAAGGACCTGCATTCATTTCATTGTGTCCAATTGATGACAAATTCCCCCTTTCCATCTTATTTTAGCATACTTTAGAGATCGTTTAAAAGGTCTATGTTCAATGTTGCATGCAGTTAAAGGGATAATGCAGGATTGTGAATTGTGTGAAAGTCCTTAATGGTTAGAGATATATACAACTGTATCAGGGGATTATTTTGAATGTAAATGGCTTTCTACTGATACATGCTGTATTCAAATGGCTTATAGTTCATTAAGTTCAATAAGCACTATAGCAAGTCTTACGATTACTTGTATACTACAAAGGGAAATGTTATTGGCAGAATTTCCAAATAGAGAAAATGACTTTTCTTCAGTTTTACCCATAACCATTGTTATCATCCTTTCTTTACCCAAAGTGTAAATGATATTAAAATTGCTTGAATCCGGAGGGAAATTTTGTTTGCTAATTTCATTACATTCAAGTCAAGAAGATGATTTCTCATAACATCTCCAGGAGAAGAGCAAGAGAGAGAGAGAGAGAGAGAGAAGGTAGGGAGAGGAAAAAAGGGTGAAGCAGTTCCGCTTCGATTTCGTGTCATTCATCCTCACACCTTCGTTGATGCTGAGCGGGGAATCTGCAAGAGAGTAATATCGCGTGTCATTCTCAAGACTGCTTGGAGCGGGTAAAGATTGAAGAGAGTTTACACTCCAGCAATCTTGCTGTCAAACCTCTTACTTTGAATGATAGGAAATAATCTGTTTTACACCCAAGCGAATGAGGCCCATCTATGTCTGTTCCGTGTTCTCTTGCTTCAGTGTGACTCTCTATTGACCTGTCACACCAGTGTATACTTTAATCTCGTTGGCATGTATGTGTTACCTTGGAATCTGAATGAAATAAAAGAAGAATACAGAAATGTTACAAAGTTTGCTTGCAGTAATGCAGATTTAGAATATGGTGCCATATATGTAGTGGAAATAAAATGAATTGAAATTTGTAGTGCATTTCTATATTATCAAAATGTTCAAAAGTACATAGAAATACTGCATTATAGTTACATGTAGTGTACATTTGCTAAATATTACAGTTTGTAGACATGCAGTTAATAGAATGAGAAAATTGTATTTGTGTCAGCATTATTAAATATATTAACATTTTTAAGACCTAAACAAAAATTAAAATGGCCTTATTATTTGGCATGACCAAATAAGTTTGACTTACAGTACATGTAAGTTAAGTATGACTCAATATTTAATAAACAAATAAATAATGTTTAAACAGATCATGTAATGATTTATTGCATTAGAAATAGCAGTGTAAACACTCTAATGTGGACAGCAAGCTACGTTTTTTTTCTCCAATCATCTTTGCTTATATCCTTGCATGCAAGTATCCAGGCTGTTCAAATGTGTTTGATTATTGTGGAAATCCTAAACCTGCCCATGTTTGGTGACTCCTCCAGGGCAGAAAAACAACTTTGAATGTTACTCTGACATTTAGGATCACACACCAAAACGTATACTCCATGTGCAGGGACAGTTTACACTCTGTTAAATGTTACAGGTGTTTAAAGCCTGCAGGGAGTTATTGCAATACCTGGGTTGGTTGGTATTTCACACGTATCCATGGTGTGAAAAGAACGCCACATGTAGCTAAACAGGGCAGGTGGAACGACAGAAAATGAGAAATGGAGTGTCGTGATGTAGAGAGATGTCTGTAGACAAGAGAAAAAAAAGTGAAAGAGAGAGAGAGAATCGAAAATGAGATGAAAAGTGTTGTTTTTAAAATAATCAAAGAAAAAAATCAACCAACACATTTATGAAGCAGGAAAGTACTGTGATGTTTAATGCTCACATTCAAATCATAAATAATTAACAGAAATAGAGAAAGAGATTTATGTAAGACACAGAATGAGTAGCAAATACCATTGCCTGTTCTCTTGTGCAGTTATTATTTGGCCAAGTGGTAAACATATATGAAGCCTTGTTTGAATGAATGTGCTAGTTTTTTACAATTTTGAATGCAAGGTGTTAGTGATTATCTTGTTTAAATCAATTAATCTATAAATTTCAATTTCCATTAACTAATATTAACCCCTTTAATTGTAAGAATAACCCCATACACAAGGGTCTGTGTGTCTTGAATGCATGGCAATCAATAGACCAAGGTATCTATGCTGCTTATCACCTCTTACGAATTGAAATCTGTCGTTTGAATGCCATTTATCACGTCTCCTGCTTGAAATGCAATCGTCCTCCCCAGATGAGAGGCAGAGATAACGAGATGCTGTAAATGGACGAATGAGGATTTGAGAGAAAGAGAGAGAGAGAGAGAGAGAGAGAGAGGAGGGTAGGGGTGGGTGCTGGACAGTTAAATCGAAAACAAAGATCGAACCGGGATTGAACTTGTCGCTTGTCTGTCCACCCACGATCATTAACTTTCTCAACATGCACATGACTTTGACACAAGTCCCTTTCCAAAAACTTCTCAGACATCCTTTTTATAGTCCTCTTCCAGTCTTCCTCTCCCCTCCCCCCTCATCTCTCCATATCTTCCTCACTCTCTCTTACATTTTTGTCTTGCTATGTTTCCCATCCTCTGAAACGTGATCTATTGCTCATCATTTTGCATTTCCCCGGGATAAAGAATAAACGAAGCAAACATCATCCAGGCAAATCATTGCAGTCTGTCTAGAGTCTTAAGTCCAGATCCATTAGTGGGGATGAATTTCGTGTAGCAGTCAGTCGGCTTCTAAATTAAGCCAATGGCTCCAGGCCCCCCTCAAGATGCTACATGTTCATGCCTTCGTATATTCTCCTTATGTCATCTCACGTTACCTGCTTAATATGTGTCAAAGTTGGTTTCCAAAGATTTGAAATTGACATCAATGGAATTTAAATGTATGTGTTAAGGCTCTGCATCCCTTTATTCTTAGTTGTAGATATACATTTGGGTAGTATTACCTTGTCACACTTACTGAGTAGACATCGTTGCATTTGAAAATGTTATCATGCACGTGAGTTGTTATTCTTATGGATCAATGCAGCCCCTACTTTTCTTGGGATTTATTGCCCTTTAATTATTTTAAAGAAAAATGATCTTTGAACCTTTTCATAGATATTTGCTATGTGCAATTAGAATTAACTTTAGAATTAAAGAATCACATTTGTTATTCTTCAAGAGTAATTGTCGGTAAATATTTGCTTTCTGCTTGAAGGAATTGTTCTGTCATTGTCCCTGAATCAAATGATTATTTGATTAAATTGAGTAAAGGAATAAATAGTGAATATGAAGGTGAAGGTGAATATATTTTCCTCTATTCTACAGTCATTCATTACATCAATGAGAGGCAGACAAACTAATATGAGCATCAGACCTCTTCCATGCACTTTAGAGAATCGCTTGCCTAGATATCTGAGGAGGAGCCATGTTAATAAATTGAATGACATGAAAAATCAGTAGAGTTGTAGTCAACGCTGACTTTTCAGTCTGAAATAATGATTTTATTTGAGAAATAATGGTTTATCATCATTGCGGAGGCAGGGTAGAATGTGAAAGGGCAGTCATGGAGGTCATGCCTTCATCAGGCCCTATTTCACGTAATCGCAATAGATAATACGTACGCTTAGCTATGCTGAGAGTAATGTCTTTAGCAAACGAGTGCACTCTTAGTTTAGTGTGGGTGGGTGCGTCGTTTTACCTACCATACGCATCTCAGTACCAATCCTCATCATCCTCTTATTTCAGGCTCAGCGACTTGTGAGTTCATGCCTAGCTTGTGAAGTGACTATCAATATTTTGAACTCCCTTGTGAAGATGATTTGTTGATTTTTATGCGATTGTTTTGCGTCATTTTTGTTATTGGGTATGGGCATTGGGACGTCAGTGTGTTTCTTTCAGTATGATGGACAACCGATTATATTTTCATCCACTTTGTTAGTTTCTTTGGGAAATGAATGAAAAAGAACGATACGATTGAGAATTCTCAATAACAGAACTCTGTTTTTAACTACCCACCCTAACATTCTTTCTGTGATGACTTTGTTTATAAAATAAATAGAATAATTAGAAATTAGATCTGTAACCTGTCATAACAGACATATAAAATACAAATATATGTGTATATTATTCTAATATGCAAATCACTGGATACATGATTACAGGCCAGAAATGTGTTTTGTTAATACCTTTTTCAAGATATTAGTTTTTGAATAAAAGGATAAATAAATAATACAAATGAATCATAACCTAATGTACTGACATTTGATGTGCAGATGTCAATAACAGGTAAAAACCTCAACATGCATACTTCTATAATTATATATCAATGGCCATGTATCTATCTGAATCATTACACCAGCTACACATCAATATAGAATCTACAGATATTATTCTAATATTGACAGTACTGGAAGACAGTATGGATTGATGATTGTAAAGCCAGAATGATTGAGACATAAAGATAGTTGAGAAGATTGGGATGAAAGATCATGATTTAAAAGAGATTGATATGAGAAGTTTTATTCCCAGTCCCAGAGGAAATAGATGTACAACGTGATTGTTACTTGGTCCCATCAGTTTTCTTGATTGGAAATAATATTGACCAGGTAAGCTAAACTAATCAAGCACACATTCTTACTTGCATGATGGTTGCCCAGCAATAACACTTTCCCATCGATATTCGATATGACAATATATCATTTTCAAACGGCAACGCCTTCTTTTGCTGACATGTCTGTGTTTAGGTTTTCAATTTTACCTGATGCAATCCTGCATGTATCCATCCATCAAATTGCATGAAATGAATATTATTCAAAGCTCTTATTTTAATGAAGCTTGGTTACCTGATTGATTTGGGTAAGGCTGTAAAAGAGTGGACTGCAAAATTGTACGCAAGAATAATATTCATGATCATATCAAAGCTCTTATCATCTGGAATGAAGAGAGAGGGAGAGAGAAAACACATTTTTTTTAAATGAAATATGAAGTGTTAAATTGTTATCAGTCACCTCTAATTCCTTAAATTATAGTGATCAATAAATATTAAGTCAATCTGTATTTATCTATTCAGTACTGGCATGAACGGGAAGAATTATCTGTGCTTATTATATGCAGGCAAACATGAAATACATCTCTTTAATAAAGGGCACTTCACGAATAGACCTCTGCACTTGAGTATGGACATGGTTGGTGGAACTCCCAAGGATTATTGGATCTTTCCATCATGTTTTCCACTGTCCCATGTGGCCCGTAACTTCACACTTCGGCAAACTGGTCACATCTGCAGTTACTCCAGTTCTAAATCCATCTCATCCATTTTTGCAATTACGCATATTCCTTGACGCTCAGTGCTGAAATATGTATTTTGAATGAGAGCTTTCCGCATAGCATCCTCTTGGGGGCGCTAGAGATGCTCCTATCAACCTGCATTAGTAATGTTCCAAGCCAGCAGACTTTGTGAAGCATAACACTCATAATATTCTTGTATAGTGCATATCACATTATGATATAACATCTCTACTCATTAAAAGAATGAATCCTACTACATACCCACCTACTACTCCTGGGTTGAGTGTGGCAATTGTAGATTAATGTCGTGCCAAAAGGACATTAGTGCATCGGCAGGATTTGAACCCTTTACCTTGTAGTTCACAGTCTAAAGACTTATCCATTAAACCACAACACCTCTACTTTTCTTAGATTCCTCTTGCATGCATAGAATGGGGATTAAAAATGATATGCATGCACATTAACATCTAAGCAAAATAAATAAATGAAAAATAATACCATGGATATTCCTGATGTAACAACAAAAATCCAATATTTAGGAGATTAGAGTAAGCAGTCAAATTTAACCCTTTTTAAAAAATATATCGATATGAATTATGTATATAAATCCTCTCTTATATCATGTTTTTATATAGTCTCTTTTTATTTTATGCAGCAACGAGCCATTCTGTTGTCTGTCACCAGCAACAGCATGTCTTTTTTGTGACAAGCAATTAGTATGAGTGGGACTAAGGGAGAGTCTGTGGGTCAGTGATGAGTGATAAGAAAAGCTGCTAGGATTATCCAGATATGATATGCCTGAACGAAAGGTCCCATGCAATTATCAGCGCTACTGCAATAATCGTTCTTGCTTTGTTGTCAACATTTTGGACGTTGTTGCATGCAAGAGGAATATTACAAACAACCAAAGAATGTAGACTTCCATTCATCATACGATCCATAAAGACTGATCTAAGAAACTGTAATCTACATCATAAGGCTTGCACATTCTTACTGAGACATACACAAGATAACCCCAAAGAAATGTATAAGAAGTATTTCTGATGAAATTTGTAGGTTAGTAAGAAAGAAATGATAGTCCCAGTTAGATTTCCAATTCAATATTAGTCACAGAATTACTGGGGTTTTATTTGCTTTGATGCATATCTCAGTATTGATCCGGCATGAATGAGACAGGGAATATTTACAGTGCAATGTTTCATTTGAGCAGTGCAAATAGAGTTGGGCCTTGAAACTGATTCAAAATCCATGCAAAGTGTAATATAACATAGTAGGTAAACAAAAGTAATGGATGGGTTAAACAAATACTCCTTTGATACAGACCAAACCTGATCATTGGGAAAACCTTGAATTCCAGCTGCTGCAGATGTAATGTAAGACTAATCGGGCTTGTAGTAGATGTGTATATTGGTGTGTAGGCGATGTATGAGAGGGACAGAGATGGATAGAAAGGAGAGAGCCAACCACACAGATAGACAGACAGACTCACAGACAGACAGGCAGAAAGATAGAGACAGACATGCATACAGATGGTGACAGACAAAAACATACATACAGAAAGAGAAGAATAGAGAAGAGAAGAGAGAGAGAGACAGTTTAGATGAGATTTGTGCTCATTTTCGGTAGTACTTTAACAGTAAAAACATGGCTTTTTGTATCAATGTTACAGGTACTGGCATCTCTTTCATTGTGCCTGAACATGTGTTTGTCGAGATTGATGATGGATGATTTAACTCATCTAATTTTGGACAGTAGGCTAATTGGTCTAATTGGTAGTAGACCTGCTTCTCTTTCAAGTTAATGACACCTTAGGCATAATGCATGGTTTTTAAGAGCAAGGTAGACAATTTGCTCATGAAATTGCTTTTAGTTTTAGGTCAAGGAATTATGGAATGACAATTCATCAAGTTAATACCCTCATGTGGGAGGATCTGGAAATCTGGAGGATTTAGAAATATATTTCTAAACTTAAAGCATGCCTCACCCCATAGACATTTATGATAACTTTATACTGACCCGTTCAACTCTCCATTGCATTTTTCTATGATCTTTTGTTGACATAGGCCATATTTTTCTACCAGCATGTCAACATGAAATCCAATGATGTGAAATTGCAAGTCCTGTCCAAAGTCTTATTTTATCATTGTCTCGCTATTTTTTACCAAACACCCTTTTCCGTTCTTTTCATCTTTGGAATCTGCTGTATAAAGTGTATCCGCCCCTCTGATCCGTCCTTACGGTTAATCTCTTGATGGTTTATCCCATGATTTTAGGTCAATGCACAACAAATCCATAGACTTTCCCAACTTTTAGTTCTCAACACAAATTTAGGCATGCCCTGATTAACACAATCTTTTCCTGTGTGCACTCTCAAGTTTGATAGACATCTTCATTCCATCATCTTCATTCTTTCAATTTTTTACCTTTCTGTTACTCCTTCTCCATCCTCTTCTTCTCATTCTTCTTCTTATTTTTCATCTTTTTCTTCCTTTTCTTCTTTTTCTTCTTTTCTTCTTTTTTTCTTCTTTCTTCTTCTTTTTCATGTTGTTTTTGTTGTTCTTGTTCTTGTTCATAGCCAGATTTCTTCTTCTTCTTCCCTGAGTTGCCCCTGTCTCCCGGATCAAATCAAATCAACCTTGGGGCTTCTGGTACTTTTCTTCCTTTGCCCCAACCAGATTAGAGTATCGACTATAAAACCCTCCACGTTCCCTGGAGCGTGTTTTCACGCGATGACTCAGTCCAATTTGGCTGCAGTTTGTGCGCAATTTGTTAGAGGACAGCTTTGAATCTCAACTTAAGGAGGAGGCCCTGCAGGTCTAGGACGGGTGTTTGAAAATCAGGGACATTTTGGTTTGAAAGTCAGTACCCTGCCTGGGGCTTGAACCTTTTTGTCTCCAAAGTGTCAATTGTAGATGAATAGAGGAAGGAAGTTGTGTATCACCACTGAGTGCATAGCGGTTAGGCGATGGAGATCAACGCTTCTCCATCATTCACTGACAGCAATGACTGCCATTTAGGGAAATATTCCAAACAAAGGAAATGTAATCATTCATTACACAGGTGTTTGACCCTTCAAATGTTTTTCATGAAATTGAATGTTTTAACCAAAGTTAACACGTACGGCTTTTACTTGTCAAGTTGATTATACATCATTGTCTATAAAGCCTATTATAATAAAAAAATTACTACATATGTAATTATGTATGATGCTCCAAACGCTAAAGTAATTTTAGTGACTTTAAATCCTAAAGGCCATTTGACTTAAATTTTACACTTTAAATCAAGGGAGTTGTGTAAAGCAAAGGACATTATTTAATCTGAATATGATAATTTGAGTGTGGATGACATACACAGTGATTAAACCCTACTTGCTATCTACCTTAGATATGAGGTCACTGTCGTGCTAGAAGTGAGACTATATAACATGTAAAATGACTTTCACTATAAAGCGATCATTAACTAACAAGCAACCATCTGTATGAAGGTAACATCGTTCTAAAAACAAAATAGAAAAGGTAAAGTATTTAAATCCAATTTTAGCCCAAATTCAAAATCTGTTTCGTTGTATTTTTAAAAATTTGTTGTTTTTTCTCCTTCCATTACCCAGGATCATCTCAGTACCGCTTCAGCAATCATCGCTTCTCCATGGAACCTCGCGATGCTCTTGTGGTCAATGGTACCGGTCTTACACTCAACTGCTCCGCCCAACTTTCAGATGATGTCGACATTGAATGGTACAAGAATGAGAATTATATTAATGTACGTAATTCACAGTACTACAACCTTCTACCAACGGGAGCATTACAGATCATGGCAGGTACTCCTGCTCAACAGCTGACGGGTGTCTACTACTGTACCAGCTATGTGAAGGCTCTAGGACTCATTGAAAGCCGCAAGGCTCATGTCACACTTGCAAGTAAGTTTATTTCTCTTAGGTGGTTCTCTCTCATTCTTTACAACCATATACCTTCAGGAATGACTGATTGATTCACTTGAGCACTAGAGGTTCTCCAATGATAATGGCTTCTTTTATAGCACTCATATCCGTTACATAGTGTGCTCAGGGCACTTATATAGGCATCATTACCTAGCTGGCTGTAGCTGATCCACCAAAGTAATTAGTGCTCAATCATATTGGGTACCCATTCACTCCTGGGTGGAGAGTGCCAAATGTATTGTCTTACTGAAGGAAGTTAGTGCCCGACTGGGATTCAAACACTGCACCTTAGGATCTACAGTCCATGTGATTTATTCACTAGACCCCAACGCCTCCAAAGAGTTATTCAGCACTTCTATGTAATTAGTGAACATATGAAATTCCTGTTGGATAAGATAGAATTTCAGCTAAATAATGTTAGACTCCAGAAATGAAACACCAGCCAAATGTATGTCAGACCAAGTGGTCATTAGGTTAAATTGTTTCATAGGTTTTATCTGTCAGTAGAAACATATGCACTACAATTCCACCTTGCTGTGACTCTTTAAACTTGAGCATGTTAGTCTCTATTGATGACTAGTAGGTCTGGTTGCAGGATATTAGAAACACCTCATGGGGTGCAAAGAGAAGCGAATTAATGCTGTCCGTTTCATCCAAATCCTTCTATAAACTTTTCATAGGATGAAGCGGCAACATGTTTACCCCAAATGTCAGCCGTGTCAAACTCTGCTCCTGAAATTTGTGATTTTCCCATCGCCGAGTTGCTTTAGAGAGTCTGTTTTCCTCGCTCATGTGTACATATTCAGGATGGTTGATTTGATCTCCCCTTGCTGTGATTAAAAGCTTGAGAAAAGGAAAAGGGGGAAAACACCAAGAGTGTGATCATGCAAGTGGGATGTATCCCCTTGGCTTATTAGTATGTGTAAAGTTGTGTATGGTTGACATGATGTTCATGCATTTATACATGGGATGTGTTGATGCTTACGTAATTGATTTCAATGAACACTGAAACAGTGTTGGTAAGTATATGCAAATGGGAGGGCAGATGATTTTCACAAGAGTTTTTTCAACAGTCACAAAGATGTTAGAATTTTGGAAGGGACTTAATATCTACAGGAGATAACTTTTATATTCTAAAAATGAAGATCATTTAATAAATGTCTTTCTTCACAACAATTATGCTGAAACTATCATGAATATAACTCGCTTCTTCAAAATGATCAGCAGATTATTGTTGCGAGATGTAAAAGAAACTTACAGAGAGTGGCAGAAAATTATTGGAAGCTTTGAGAGAAAGAGACAAGATGTTCATGTAGGATAGTTCAAGTTCAAAGGAAAGAGAGATCGAGAGAGAGTGAGAGAGAGGGAGGGAAAGGGAGAGAGAGATCGAGAGTGAGGGGGAGGGAGAGGGAGAAGAAGAGGGAAAGAGAGATTGAGAGAGATAGAGAGTGAGGGGGAGGGAGAGGGAGAGGGAGAAGAAGAGGGAAAGGGAGAGAGAGAGAGAGGGGGGGGGGGGGGGAGGTTATGAAAGAGAGAGAAATTGTTACACATCATTTACAATATGCCAACACATCATTTGCTGGGCCGATAAAATAAACATGTCAAGACTGTCTAACTCAAACACAGGGAGCTCCTTGCTAATAAAACACTGCATCAAGCTCTCATATTCATCCCCCAAGAATGATTGGGAGGCAAAATATAGAATTTGTTAAAGCCCGATCTGATGGGGATTTGGCTGTATGTCTGTTGAAGGCCCAATTACAGTGGGATTACTGTCATCATAGCTTAGAATGAGTCAGTTATAATGGACCTGACGTATTTGATCTTCTTCAAGACGAGATGTTTAAAGAGACGATTCACTGTTTGCTTCTAATCAAACTTCAGTTGGGATTTTGATGGATGGGAGGGAGATGGGGATTGGAATATTTTTGAATGATGTGAGGATATTTGATCATTTTTCTGGAGTGTGTGAACGTTGGGCACAATCAATACTAAACTTTATACTCTCACCTGCCAGTGAAGTTGTGCCCAAGATTAATGATTTTATTCAAGTAAATGCATCTAGGCCTACATACAGTTTATACCTCATCTGCAATATACATGTGTACAATCAAATTATTTATCTCATGTATATATTTTGATTTTATATTCATTCTAATTTCTATTTAATACCAAAAAAAAATTATTCAAGCAAGTGCTCTTTATTGCTTTCCTAAAGTGTAGAAGAAAATTTTTCTTGTAATATGGACCAGTTATTCAGAATATATACCAATCTGGAACCAAATAGCATTATGTTGAAATATAACATATTTCTTTTCAAAGAAAAAAGTGTGATCCCATATAAAAAAGTTAAAATGGACACCAACTTTGCAGAACAATTGAAGAGAAGTTGCAATGGAGTTCATGGGGATGATAAGCTTTGAACGAGGTAATGTGACAGTGGTTATTCCATTGTTCCGAGGTGACTTCAGTCCAAGTATGAATCACTGCCCCTCCTCTGTTTGCTGAAACATAAGTTCCCATCAAAACCCTAGCACATCCAACTCGAGTGGCGTAAGAAAATGTGAATATGATCTGAAAGCATCATAATTCCTGCGAAGTGTAACGAAACTAGATGTCCCTCCATTCCCCAGAGTCCCACTGCCTTCTTTGCCTGCTCCTAGTACAGACAGGACATGTCCCTTCATTATGGCATGGAACCTGAGAATAGGGGAGAGCGGGGGAATCTTGAAGTAGCCCATGCAAATTAACCCCCTTCTTTTCCATCCTTAGTGGGGTGGGACCTGGCTTTGATTCGCTTGGCAAACACTGGGCGTCTGGAGTGGGGTTAAACATGGTATCCTGAGAATGACTCATGGTGTATTAGCTATCCCCTAAAAGACCACTCCAGATCATCCTTCGATACTCCTGTCCAAAGAAACAGGTCCTGTCACTCAAAATGTGCAAGGCTTCCATACAGAGATGGAGAGACAAAGAGATCGACTAAAACAAAGAAGTAGGAAAGAAAAAAAGAGTAGGAAAGAAAAAAAGAGATTGAGAATGATAAAGGGAAGGTAAAAATGTATATTGTAGGCTAGGCATGTGTTAGACAGAGAGAGGGGGAGGTAGGGAGAGAGGAGGAGGAGATAGGGAGAGAGAATGAGAGAGATAGAGAGAGACAGAAAAAAGATAAAGTGAGAGAGAGTGTGTGTATGTGTGCGTTTGTATGTGCGCGCATATTGTGTTAGAGAGAGAGGGATTGAATTGAATTTCATTTGTTTCCAAACACAGTAAAATGACATCATACATTGTTGTTAAAAATAGGCAAAGAAAAATACATTGAAATATACATTGGGGAAAAAAGAAAAAGAAGACATAATTAAATCTACTTAAAGTAATCTTGATAAAAAACTTATCAAGATAAAACCAAAAAAAGTATAGAATCGAGAAAGGTACATCGGCAAAAGCCACAGTGGCTTGATGAATGGGCGCAACCTAAGTGCGTCACAATATAATTAACAATAAAAGCTCAGTCTGCTGAAAAAGAGTAAAGCTACAGTCCCATATACGTCCCGGACCGTCCCGGATCATCCCGGACCCCATCCGGGGTGATCCGGGATTCGGTCCGTGTTGACACCGTGTTGGCACCGGGGTGGTCCTGGATGGTCCTGGATGGTCCTGGGCGGTCAATAACTCACTCCCGGACTGCCACGGATCAACACGGCCCGCCCCGGCGCCACTACGGATGACCCCGGACGCAGCACGGTGGCTACACGGATCACCCCGGATCAAAC
Source organism: Strongylocentrotus purpuratus (assembly GCF_000002235.5). Taxonomy (NCBI): domain Eukaryota; kingdom Metazoa; phylum Echinodermata; class Echinoidea; order Camarodonta; family Strongylocentrotidae; genus Strongylocentrotus; species Strongylocentrotus purpuratus. The sequence continues at coordinate 1,005,030 of NW_022145532.1, read as the reverse complement.
TATTGTCCCGGACCGTCCCGGACCACCCCGGCAGTTTTTGACCGTCAAAAACATCCGGGGTCGACTCCCGGAACGCCCAGGACCATCCAGGACCATCCAGGACCATCCAGGACCACCCAGGACCACACCGGTGCCAACACGGTGTCAACACGGACCGAATCCCGGATCACCCCGGATGGGGTCCGGGATGGTCCGGGACGGTCCGGGACGGTCCGGGACGTATATGGGACTGTAGCTTTAAGGGATAAACGATGCTTACAAGATATCATTTAAGAGAACTATACAATGAAAAGAAGTGCTGCTTAAGTTTACTTTTAATCGATTTGGTGAACTGAATTGATTGTAAAGAATGTGGTAATGAGAGACTTGTGTGAATAGATTGGACATGACTGAATCATATTTGAATAAATTGTAGTAAGAGTGTGCACAGTACATTACAGAACAGGTATGCTAGTTTCCAAATGACCCTCCCTATTCAATAACAGAGATATATGGTTATTTCTCACTTGACAGTTGACTATTTCACTATACGTCACAGAAGTAAGGGCTGATTAGCATTCAATTCTCAAGTTCATGATTTATTATTTATTTTATTCAATAGAATGTTTGAAAATCACAATCCCATAAGTCTTTACTGAGATTAGGTATGATCTGTACGCTACCTACCGTGAAATGTCATTGCAGTATGCTGGATTTATGCATCGTTCAGGGTATTACCCAGTGTTTCTATAGATTGATTCAATACAGGCTTTGGTTTAATGTGAAAAAGAGCTGCCATTGACATTGAAATACAATCGCTCTGCCTGGAGGGTGTGATGCCTTTAAGAGCATTCATTTCTCGTAAGAGTAAAAAAGTTGATTTATGTTGAAGGTCACGTTTCATGGAAGTCAATGCTTGAAAAGAGACCGCAAGCCAAACTTTCCTCATTCTTTTGATTATTCCGGTTCCTGTAATTGCTTCCGTGGAGTTTGTTTACATTGATTTTGACGAAGAAAATGAGGATCCTTTAACTTTTGAACACGGGACAGACAACCATGCATCATATTCTTTTGCTAGCGAATGTATCTGATGCATATTACAGATCTAAGTTTGCCATTCAAGTACATACTAAATTATTAAAGTACCTTAGCCTTACTCCAATATGAATAATTGCAGTTATTAAGAGGAAGTAAGGTAGTAAAGGCTTTTAATTCTGCTGGAGGAGATAGATCAGGGTCCTGTCTAGTGAAGAGTTGCGATTGATTTGAATCTATCGCAACTTGAAATCAATCGCTAATGAGAATTTGTGGAGGACATGCAATCGCTTCCAATCAATTTCCGTTCTTTACAATTCTGTAAAACAGAATCAATCAATTACATTTTCCTCCAGTTATCATGCATATTCAGAGTGATCATAGGTATCTAGCAGTCCTGCCCATTGTTGTATATTGCTTGATTTGAAGCATGTCCTCGTACTTGAGACATTACATACATGTAAACAGACAAGAAAGAGAAGCTGCAGTCGAGTTGCCACTGTAGTAATGAAATCTAGAGCTGGTTGTATTAAGGATAAACTTCAAAACACATTTATTACGGTTGCCAAATGCACAATGTCTGACCTCTATTGCCTTAGCCTTTTCTTTGAGGAATTTAACTTCCATAAGTCAAGAGAGTAATCTATTGAAGTTTTCAAAAGCACTACTTAATAAGCTTTGATAAATTTCTACACTTCAACAAATATACCAACACTTCAAAATGCATATCCATACTTCTGTAACAACGTTATACATTGTTGCGTTTGTGCTATTGAGGAGCACCGAACCTAATAAACTTGAATAGAAACATTTTAAACTAAAGGCAAGCTAGAAATGTTTTCCTCCAGAGTAATATTGATCATTGTAGTAATATGTGGTTGCATGTACACTGTAACTTGGTAATGTGGTAATGTTAACATGATTTATGCATGTCGACAGTAGTAAGTTTTGTTGGTGTTTTATGACCCATGCAGCCACGAGGTGCGCCTGTTAGTAGAGTGAACAAAAGACTTGCACAATGATTTATCCTTTTCAAATTTTCATTACAATTTGTTTGTATAATGCTGAATATTATCAAGGTTATACAACCTTCTTTATTCCATGCCTGTCCCTACTATTCATAGCTGTCATATTTTGATACAGGTTCCTGTAATGAGTCAGTGTGAACAGAGTGTTTTATGGAAACAAGAAAATAAAACTTAAAATACCTTAAAGGTAATACAAAGTTTTGGTATGGGGTCATGAATTTGGTTCAAATGAACATATTGGAAGCATATAAGATCCTACAATATTCAGTGATCGTTGTCGCGGTCGAAATCGACTCTGAAGTTATGAAATTGTAAATAATGAACACTTTATGTTGAATAGCTCCCTCTCAAGGTCAAGATATTAATTAAGCAATAAAACAATGTTTATTGACTAAAATCGACCGATTAGCTATTCTCGTTCGGAAATAATATACGTTACCACAACTACATACTCTCAAATTTTCATGGTCGCAGCCACCATTGTACGGCCGTAGGAGCTATTTGAAATTCATCATAATTTACCAGGAGCACCGGTAAATCTTTATATTCAATTTTTCTCGAAAGCAGAAGTGTTTAAGGGGCTACAACTTCTGGTGATTTTAATTCATCCACAATGGCATCCAAATATATTAAAATTGTCAAGAATCACTATCCACCCATTTTTCAAAATTTCCCCAAAACTTTGTAATACCTTTAACAGAGATGCCAACTGTTCTGTTTTTGCCGTATTTGTTCCGGTTTTTCGCTATAAATACGGCAGTACGTTTTTTTGTATGTTTTGTTACGTTTTTTTAATTTTTTTAATTTTTTTTTTTTTAGTGATGTTTTTCTTAATTTCTGATCATGGGCTTTGTGTCGTAAGTGTATTATGCACGCAGGATGGTGATACGGGCCCCAAACTGCACACATTGCGAACAACCCACGTGTAATGTATGCATGTCGCGCTCCGATCCGGGTACGTATACGTGGTACTGCCTGGTTTTTTAAGCTGCTCGATTGGGTGATATGTTAAGTTGAGAGATTTTTTCAAAAATACTGTTTTTTGCTCTTAAGAATACTTTTTTTGTTGAAGAAGGTAGGCATCTCTGCTTTAATACTGCTTCCTTCGAATCATCAGGTCATCGCGTCAAGTCAGGTGGTTGCGTTACAAGACCTTTTGTGACACGAAAGCAGAAGATCACGAGACCTTTCGCACATTAGCCGTAAGGTTTTCATGAAGTGTCAGGGTACATAGGTATATGTACTTGTATGTTTACTTTCTCTGTGCTGCGGTACACACTGAATGTAAGAATTTTCTTTAATTGATGTCATATAGGTCCATTCTCAGAGTTCTTTTGTACCTTTAAAACCAAGCAACATCAATCATATTGATGATAGCGTCACTAAGTGGCAGGCTGTTTTGATTGTAGGTGATGTTGCTATTGTCATATCCAAACAGATGGCATTCAGTACAAAAGCAAAGTGTTCCTATATAGTTGGCATTTCTGTGGGTGAGAAAGTCAAGTTATCATTGAAGGTTGGGTGACCATACAAGGACATGCACACAATAGGATGGTATATCGGTGGGTCAGAGTTTGTGTGAAAGTTAGCTTCAACTGTATACTGCACTGGGTCATAATTGTGCTATATATTTGCTCACCCCACTCCTGAGTCAAAACTTAACAGCAGGGGAAAATATTCTGTAAGATAGTGAAGGTAGAACCATGTGATAAGCATATTCTGCTGTTAAATGCACATATCATCTTGATGCAGCTTAATGTTAGTTTAACTTTCACTCAGATATATGTCAAAAAGGAACTTTTTATTAACAAACATCTATTACACTATTATGCATTTTACATTCTGGATGCATCTTTTTCGTACCACTACATTTCTCTAGCTGTACTGTGCAACCAAATTTACAAATATGCATTTTATAAGGACTCTGACTTATCATTTTCCCCATAGGTGTAATACTGGAGCAACCCGGTTCAAGTTGACAGTCGGTTTATCATGAGACAGGTTCATCTTGATACAAAAAATAATACATGGAATAAAACTCCAAAATGAATAAAACTATTTTGTCAATTTTATGGAAAAAGGCTTGTCGTTCTTGAGAAAATTGAATTGAAAAAAGAAATGAATTAAACATGCTACTATACAGGTATATCCAAATTGAGAACAAATACATGTATCATGTTTTATACAAGTAGTTGTATTTTTTTCTCAAAATATGTTAGAAATGTCACTGCTCAATATAATCCGAATGAAAATTGTGTTTTTCAATTTAACAAAATGAGATACATGTACAATCGAAGGGAAATTGGAGGGATTTTAAAGTATTCACAGGCTTATATACAGAAAGGGATCATTTAACAAATATTGTAAAACTCCATATTCTACTATACCAAATGTGTATAGTAAATGTGGCTGTGATGGAAACCTAGAATAAAAAAGTGATTTCAATGTGGATGTTTTAGATTAATAGAAATAAATAGATATTCCCTCATGTAAAGTGAAACTATGAGAATATTTCAATGGCTTTCATTTTGTTGGAAAGAGAAAGGTTTTTTTGCTGTCTAAATAATGTAAATATCCCGTGTATTGCTGACATTTCTTAAAGCAACAAACCACAATTCTCAGAGCATGCTCACAATTTGTTATTGCTGCTGGCAAAAAGTTAGGTGTGTATTATGCCTTAGAATAACACCATCTTCCAACAAAATGAGTGATAGAAGGAAAAAGGACCAAAAGTGAAAATTTAAGATGTCTTGTAGTAAGATTATTTTGAACAGACATTCAAAGTCCTTTTTCTTAATAGAATCACATTCTTTTACCCATATAGACTGTACCCCTTTTAGAAGTGTTATGTTAAAACTCTATTGATGCGTGTATACATTGATACTTCTTATTTTGTATACAACTTATTTCACTGTTTGTAAAGGCTTCCTATTCCTGATCCTCCCCTTTTCACCAGAGGTCTATTGTAATGGTCTCTAATGAGGTCTTCTATAAAAGAAATTGTTGTATGCAGGGATTCTTACCGACCCAGTGGGCTTTGTCAAAGAGTTGCTTATTTCTTACTGAAGGCTATATAGTTCTATTCCTAGAATGTTTTATGAATTTTTTTTTTTTAATCCCTAAGCTTAGACAACTATCAATGCATGGTTGGGTAATATATCATTATTATACTAATTTTCTCATTTCATCTATCAAAGTAACTCTATCCCTGTGGTGTATTTAAACTGAATGAAACCTTCTCTATTTGCCTGTGCAAGAAATCTGTGTACTGCATTCACCTCAAATGGAATCTTTTTTAAATGTAAATGAAAGACCGAGAGAGTTCTGCTCAATTCTGCAATGTTTAACACAATTTTGCAATCGTTTTGAAAATCAAAACTATTCAGCTATATAGATGTGATGTCACTGGTTTGAATTTAAATGGATTGATACTGAGGAAGGAATAGATAAACTACATGTAAAACTGGAAAGACAAAAAGTAAAGAGGAATGGGATTAGTCTACCTTTTCCAGACATAATGCAACTTCATTTTTTATATGAGCAGGTAAAATTGACTGGATGGACCTTGAGCTTCAGTGCTATTTAATTGAGCATTAAAATAAATCAAAATAATGTACTTGACACCTTCTGTGAAAGAATTTTGTCAGATTTATTTCCATTTTTTTGTTCCTATTCACCTCTATTTTACAATGTTGATATCATGAGAGTGAATTATAAGCATAAAGTCTATTTCATTCCCCATGTAAGCCTGCTGGGACATCCTTAGATGGGAATAAGACAGGTCTCTGACTGGATATCAAAGGTGTTTAGAATGGGGTTGAATAGTTAAAAGAGGAACACTGACTCACACCTTGTCCATCTGTGTAAAGCAATCTGCTGACATTAAGACAATTTATCGATCTCTGCCGGTTCTTCCTCTCCATGAAGAACAGTCCCTGGGATCGAGAGATGTGTGAAAGATAGAAGAGTTACTCAGATCTGCAGCTCAGATGTGTTTAATTTGAGGTTTGTTGTTTCCAAGGTAGAGAATGAAATCATAGAAAGGGAGGATTCACGTTTCTCTGCCAATCCTTTCCTCGCCATGCATGGGTGTAGTGAAAATATTGATGCGTGTGGGAGCTCTATAACGGGGATCCCCGTTGGCATAGAAATCAGAATGCCAGGCATAGTATCCAGTTTCTAGGGCAAATGAAAATTTATTGATTTTTATCTGGAGATACGAAGTATTGACTTAACAAGCTCTTACAAAGTTAGCTACCTCACGTTGCTGTTTGTGTGGTATGTGCATACATTGCAATCTTCCTGCTTTTAGAAGCGTGGAGATACAGATTAGTTGTGAGGTGAAATATATTGCTTTTTTATTGAAAATATGAGGGCAGAGTTTTTCATCAAAGTCCCAGACAAAATAGTAATTGATTTTGTCAATTGATACCTGAATTTATTTTCAACCATGTATCCATCTTGATTGGATGCAACATTCTTATGTTGTATTTTTTCTTTTTAAAAATGTATCATTTATTGAAAATATATATACATCGATAGTAATATTTTGCTTTGGGTTGGATTAAGAGGGTCCTCTTGATTTATGTAACAATTATGTAATGTTTGAAAACTATATGCTATAGTTTGACCTCGTGGAGCCTCTGAAATAATAGTATTTCCAAAGGGCCAAAACTGTATTACACTTAATGGTAGTTTCCTCAATAATCTCTTTATATACATGCAATTAAGAAATAATGCATTATTCTATATCTTCTCTTTTTTTTGTATTACCTAGCTCTTGGAGAAATCCGTTCCCCGTTTGGCGTGACAGTATACCCCGGAGATACAGCTAGATTTGAATGTGAGGTGAATGGTACTGTACCAAAAACAACAACGTAAGTATGAAATTCCACCTTCATAAAGGCAGATTTCATCATAATGAGTAATCATTTATTTTGTGATCTTATGTTTTTAAGGTGTCTTATTTATCTTAATATACTTGTTTGCAGTATCATTTCTTTGCTGGGTGTAATGATTTCAAGATTTGTCCATTTCCTTTCAATTCTTGTCAGCATCCTAAGGCTTTACTAGTTTAATATTTTTTTCTTCTTAATAAATCAAATTAAAAAAAACAAGAGTGTAACCTCCTATGTAGCATCTTAATAAGAACAAATAATTACTCATCTGCAAAGTTTAGATTCGTCAGTGTTTTAAACCTCCATATATCTCCTGTGAGCGGTTATTATTTTAAAAAATATGAGACTCTGCTCCACTCTTTCTTTCTTGTTCATATGAGGAATTATATCTTGTACTCCAGAGAAAATATGACCGCAAACTTCAGTTATAATTTGACCGTATGGTTTGACACTTGCATTATGCCTTTATCATAGCCACAAAAAACATCAACAACAAACGAACAAATCAATGTGTTTTTACGTATATATATTCAAAGAGAATAATTGAGAATAGATTTTAGAGCCAAGCAGCCAAGCCTAGACTCTTTGATTTCTCCTTTCAGGTGGCTGAAGGATCGACAGACGATCGACCTGACTGAAGAACGTTATGCATCTCGCTACACTCTGCTTCCCAGCGGAGCACTTGAGATTCGGGACGTGAGGGAGGGTGATGCAGGCCGCTATAGGTGTAAAGTAGAGAGCCTTCTATTACCGGATCAGAGAAGGCGCAGCACCGATGCAGAGCTGGTCGTCAGGAGCGGTATGACTTGAGCTGCTGTTTTGCAATCATAGACTTTTTGGTCAAGTTTAACTCAAGGATAATTTTTTTAAAAGAGAACAAGACATTTGGTATTTTAATGGAATGAAAGCTACATGTAATAATGAAAATTACGTAGACATTTTGCTACACTTGTGATTAATGAAGAAGGATTCTCATAAAAGAAAATAATAATTTTAAGAGGGTGATCGTCTTTTTGTGAACTAAAGTTTGATAATTAAAATATTTTGAATTGTCCTGAATATTTTTGGTATTGCTATGTTCGTTACCATGAATTTTTCATTTTAGCCATAAGGTAGCACAAAAAAAATATAAGTTTAAACTCTACCTCGCATCATATGCACCATTCATATTTTGGGAAGCGTGGGATGTGTGTTTATTTTTAAATCATTTAAAAAACTCACAAATATGTCATTCAAGTTAGCGTCTGTTTTTCCAACCGCTTGTACCGCATCCTTCAAACTACAAAGAAAGAGAAATAAATGAGTACAATGTGATAGTGATATGACTTTTGAAGCATTTTTAGCCCAATTATTCAGTACTATATTTATCTTTCCATTATGCTCTGTGTCTTATTTTTCGCCCACACTCGGCGTCTATTTTGATTGCAACACTCCTCTTTTTTTGCTCCATTAGACCCAGCCCCAGCCCAGCGTCCAGAGGATTTGGCCTTCCTAGTAGCTCCAGGACCAAGCCAGATAGAGGCCCTGATAGGTAGTACTATCACTCTTGAAGCAGCTACTACAGAACCAGCAACACTGGAGTGGTATAAAGGAGAGAAAAAGATCAACATGTTAGTATTCAACTACCTAAATTCCTTTTCCCCAATACACAGATTTACAAACCAATGAGTACATGGCAAATTGTTGTATTCCAACTTTATACAGAGAAAGAGAAAGGGGGAAGGGGTACTCCAGAAAGGATGCCGTCCATCCTCAAGTTGCTATTAGAGATGAGCGTCAAATGTTTTTGATGTTTGCCAACGTCCATTCCACAAACATTTGTCCGTCATTTTCGCGCATAGCGTGCCACCCCTCCGCCCCAAATGAAAAAGACAAACATTTCCATTTCTCAGTTGAAGCTCCTCTTCAAATACACCTTTCAAATTTTGGCAAAGGTGAATTGATTTTCTTGTCTCCTGTTGATGGAAGGGGAGACAAATGATGGGAGTTTGGGAGAAGACGGAGAAAGGGTGTGTTAGTTCTCACTGTATATGTGTGTGAAGCTTGTTTGCTTATAGATGCCACTGTTGTCACTGTACGTGATGAGATATGAAGGTAAATGTCAAGAATTTTGATGAGGCTGGTATTATATCCAGGTATATAAACCTGATATGAAAACAATGGGGGAATAACCAAATAAAAAAGAGGATAAAGGTGGTGTAAAATATATTCATAGATTAAAAGCTCTTTACCTCTCTTTTTCTCTGACTCTCAATCTATTTATCTTTCTGTGTGTGTTCTTCCCCTTTCTCTCCAGCTCTGACCTGCACCCTATATATTCCCCCATCTCCCCCTCCCTGTCTCATCCCCTCCCCTCCTCCCCCACCTCTCTCTCTCTCTCTCTCTTTCTCTCTCTCTCTCTCTTTTTCTTTCTCTTTCTTCTACTTTAGCTCAGTTTTATGACTTTCTGTTCCTTTCTATCAATCACACGTGTCTGAAATTTCTTTTTTTTCTCTAAATTTTCTTCGTCCCCTTCACTGAGTTTAATCAGTTCTGTCATTACTGTATGCTTCTGAGTTGGCACCGTGCTTTCTATGGATATGTAATTGATAGAGGTGATATACTCATTCCAAATTAATCAGGCCTGCTGGTGCATAGCCATCTTATTTCCTAGTAACGATGCTACGGTGTGAATGTTCTGTTTAAGCTTTCCTTTAGTGTTTTATTATCACATAACATGCACATTGAATGGGTTTTAATATTAGTTTGCATCTGTCCAGGTCTTTTATGGGTTAATCCTTATTGTAATGCTCTAGTTTGCATAGAATGACTCCTTTGGGAGGAGTGGGATATAGGTAATAGAGGTACCCATGAAATCAGATTGAAATGATGAAATTCATCCAACATTTGGTATTCATGATTGAGAAAGAACATTTTCAAGGAAGTAATGATGAAGACAACTATAATAATTTGTCATCGGTTGGTTTTAGTGGTAAAATAAGAATAAAAATCTTTATGATTAGCTCAAAATAAAACATAGACTTTGGTGATAATATTAAATATTACAGTGGAAAAATGTTTCCTACAGAAGGTAATATTTCAGTACAGATAATTGAATTTTACCAAAATCCATTTAGAATGCTTGAAAAATTCATCTATTCATCCAAATAATCCCCTAGCTTGCTTAGAGAGTAATCAACAATGCAACATACATTTTCGGCTCCCTTTCAGGCAAGGTGACCATTACAGACGACTGGGTCAAGGGAGCTTGCAGATAACAGACCTAGGAGAGATCGACACTGGTATCTATCGGGTGGTTGCCATATCCATACTTGATCAGAGCAGAGTAGAGAGGGGTGTTACTGTTGTCGTACAAGGTGAGTTCATTAACAAAGCATATATTCCTTTTTTCATTTATCATTCATTTGGCAACATACATCATGATAAGATAGATTTGAGAAATATAGTAGTATGAAAAGACTTGTCCGGAATACAATAGGCCAAGATTTAACGATATTTTTTAATGTGAAGTTCTTCCTTGATATATCTGAATATAAGTTTAGTTAACATTAAGCTTAATCAAGATAGTATTTACCAGCTTCATATCTTAACAATGCGGTTCTATCTCTGTATGATATAATTTTAATTTCAATAATTTTGCTCTTTTTTTTCTTCGCTCTGAATGTGTCTTTTTGTGCCACTACATTTCGCCAAGCTACCTAAAACCATAATAGAAGATGATTGATTCAGAATATTCATCTGTTAAATCAATAGTTGATCATACTCATATGTAATTGCTCTTCATCAAACTATTGATTAAAAATATTATTAGCATCGAAGCTAGTAAATAATTAATAAAAGAAAGCCTTTTTATTGATGTTTTTGCAAGCTCTTTGTTAATGTGTTCTTATTCTTGTTTTTCTACATTTTTATAACTACCTTCATTATTTATCGTCCATTTGAACATTAATCACAACAAAAATTGAATATCTTAAGTAGCAGTTCTCACAGATATATGTTTAAATGTTAAATTGAATTTTTTGTCAAGGTCAAGGTTTGTCATTCAAAATTAGAAAATAAGTATAACATCTTTGTAATAGGCTAATATGAATGGGATCCAAGACAAAATCTTGAAAAGTCACTGGACAGTTGTGGAGGAAATAGCAGTAGGATATGTGCTGGCGTGACTTGGTATATGCAAGCTTAATTGTGCAGAACTTTGCTGAGTGTATTCCTGCATAATTCAGGGGAAATGAGATGTAATCTTACACCGCAAAATGATACGTTTTTGCCACGCTGTTTGGTCTGAAACAATTTGTGGTGTATTCTGATGCCAAGTGGAAGTTGTCAATATACATATTCACTATCAGAGTATATTCTGAGGGCTGCTTTGGCAATTAGGCAAAGAGTAATGCAATTTCCACTCGTCATTAATAAAAACACTTTGAATATCTTTGATCATATTGTGAGGATTGCAGAATAATTCATGGAACAATCTGAAATTATCTGCAAGTTCTAATGATATTTAGTTGCATTTTACTTGCGCAGAGAATTTATATAGATGACTGTCCCCAGATAGGTTTCAAATTTTTTTCAGAGGTTTTGTAATCAAATATTTACCAAGGTTTGTGGTTTGAGATATGGAACTACGATGTAAATGCGGTTAATATGTATCTATAAAAAAGATGTTCCGATATCGATTTGTCCTGTCTAGAATCGTCTTAAGATTTCAAATCTAGTTACTAGAGAAATTTTAACTCCATTAGGTGCTTTTAATCAAAATATTGAACTCTTCCCAATTGTATATACATTCAATACATTGTTGACATTTAAACACTTAGTGTAACTAGTCATATTCATTTTACATGCATTTAATATTTAATGCTAGCTGTTTCTCTGAAATACTTCAAAGGTGACTCCCCCTTTTGGCTAGTCTTGCATCTTTAACAAATACAGTTAAAACATGGTTGAGGGGGAAGACAAATAGACTGGAGGCGGTTTGGAATTGCATTCAAAATCAAATTAGGAGGCGTTTGGGGGCTTGCATGTTGTCCAGTAATGCATGCAGCATAACATGATTTGCAGGAGATGGTTTAAAGGGGATGGTCACACAATGCTAGACAGGATGAACAGTCGCAAACTATTTTAAGAGGCAATAGTCAGAAGTGAGCAAGTTTGGTAGCTTTTTGTAGTGAAACGCATGACAAATTGGGTCAAAAATGCTCAAGGGTTAGTTTTTGGTGATGTCATTTTGTGGTTTGATTTATCTTGCCACCTGTTTACCGAGTATGTAATGTTTAATATTATTATTGTTATTACCATTATCATCATTATTAAGGCTGATAACATTTTTTTAAGGAATTGAACCGTAATATTTGAATGATAGCTATAAACAAAATTAACCCTTATACGTTCTGAACTGGGTTTTCTATGCCACTAAAATTGGTACCTTTTATATTTTAGAGTGTTAAAATGGGTACATATCTATTTGTTTGTACTATCAATTTTTTATTTATTTTTTGCAATTTAAACAACTGTAATCCCTTAACGAATCAGTATTACAATGATGTGTGAAGGAATGAAATTGAAAGGTTGATACACTTACTCTGTTTACAAGTCAAGAACCATACTCCCATTGCCAAATATACAAGTATAATTCTAAATGGCAGGTGCATTTTTACTTGGGTTGATCCATGATTGATTAAAAGCAGATTTGATTGTGTAATGACATTTCCATTTGTATTGCTGCCTTCTTTTTCTTTTCTTCATGGGTCAGTATCCTATTCCATTATATTGCAATTGAAAAACAGAATAAACTTGACAGGTACCACATTGTCTCCAATACTAGGCTTTCTACGCATTAGATTTCAAATCATTCTTTACTTAATTTTTACTCAAAGTGACAGAAAATTGGCTGAAAGCAAAGTGTTTTATTTAAAAATAATTGGGAGTAGATCCATCAACACATACAATGTTTACTAAATTGACTTTGCATGTATGTTACAGTGATTAAAACCATGACATTCAGACTTGTTTTGAAACTACCACTTTTCATGATTTGATACCATGAAAAGAAAACATACAAATGATACAAACAGAGATGTTTTGTCCAAAACTTGATGTGAATACAGGATATTTATGTTTCAAAAAGAAAAAAGAAAAAAATATGTTCAAGCGATACAAACAAAGAGATGTTTTGTCCAAAAGTTGATATTAGTATAGGATATTTAAGTCTAAAACGGTTTTGTGATTGCAAAAAATAATTTCTAAGCACAGGAATGGAATGGAATGGCATAGCAATGTAAAACGTAATTATTTGTGTTTCATAATACCCTGAGGAATTTCTTTCTTTTTAAATTCTAAAATCCTTATATCTGAGCAATTGGAATGTTAAGCTCCTACTAGAATTTTGAACAGTTTCTGTATTTTTTTTCTTCATTGCTTTCCTTTAACAGTTCCACCTGAATTTCTGGAGATGCCTACAAACACCTACGCCAGGTTGGGTTCTACCAAGACCCTCCCATGTACTGTGTATGGTATACCAACACCCTCCATCCAATGGAAGAGTCATGGGGATGATATTGACTTGGTGGCTAATGGTGATTTCTTGAGTGTTGATAACCAGGGACTGACGATTCAAGACTTGACTGATCAGGACTCCGGTATTTACCAGTGCCTTGCCAGCAACCGTTGGGGCAACATTCAAGCTACGGCTCAACTGATTGTGCTTCCAGAAGGTAAGACAAAGACTGTTACCTCTTGAAGAACCCCTTGACTATATCTTGAATAATCATAGAAAAATTGTAAAATATCTACTAGCAGAATCCTAGACAGCTCTTTTTTTTTTTACTACCAGATAAGTTGTCAAATACCTTGCAACTATCAACTTTATTTCTAATGCACTATAACAAAAGCAGCTTGATATCACAAGAAATTGGTTACTTTTAAAATTTTACACTTCCAATTATCCCTAATAGAGTGCTATGAATTTGTAAGGAGCAGCATTGGAACATTTCTCTCATCAGAATTTTTGTATATATTGTCCAAAAGTATATATCTTACTTTTTAATAATTGTCTCCTATGAATTGAGAGAAAAAGTATTAATTTTGTAATGGGATATAATGTTCTGCCAATGGTTACCAAATCAAATAAGTAACCCTCCTTGACTCTTGTAGACCAGATTTATGAAACACATGTTACATCAATACTACCAAGTCAGATACAATTCCATACAATCACATTGACATGTTTGTGTCACATATACAGTCTTAATTCCATTCTAGCCACAAAATCATTAAATGAGAGTGAAAACTGCCTCCATGACATTCGCGCCATTTACATCACTTGTCTTCTCTTTCATGATAGTTAAACCAAAAGCGAGAAAAACAAGTATTTTTCCTGTAAAACAAAATATTACCTAGCGCAGGTGCAAGAGGTCCTGCCTTACCTCCGTAACGTACTCTGATACAATAATATAAGGTATTCATGCCAGGAAAAGTATTGCCATCGATCTAGAAAAATTCAATACGATTATTATTGATTGCTCCTAGGTTATGCAGTTTCATTGCTTTTGACAAAATAGCAAATATTAGACCAAGACTTTGTTTTTATCTTGCCAATGTTTTACATTGATTTTGAAGTCAATAATGGAATTTGTGATGAAGAGTTTGATTTCACTAAGACAGGGTTGACGTCAGAAAGTTCTGAAAGCAAAGAAGGAGAATACCCTCTGGAGACTCTTTTATTAAACAATCTACGAAAACAGGGTCAGAACATCTAACGGACAAGAATGTTAAGTAACAGTTTTGATTTGATAAAAGCTACTCTACGCACACACTTTCTTCATTCCCAGTTTTTATTAAAACTTTATGTAAACATCAGGCCAAAATATAATGAGCATACATGTAAGACGAAAGTTGAACAAAGTTAAGTATAAAGATATCCACAGGAGTTTCAGTTTATAGGAAGTGACGCAAATAGCCTCATAAAATTTTGATGTCAGATTGCATACGCATGCATTAAGATGCTGTTTTAATGGATGTAAAATCATGTGTGACAGAGAGAGGAACCTAGCTGTAAGGCTTGACACAATGATCAACCGTCAGCTAATGAGATAACAGCTTCTGCTTGCTTTAAAAGTGAGGAGGATCGTAAGAAAACTAGGTCAAATAAATCAGTTTGGAGAGTGAGAACGGGAGGAGCACTGCTGGTGCTGTCATTGAGTGAGCTTGGACTGATTTATTGTGAAATGTAGCAAGCCTACGTATCATTGGATAATGGGGGATATTAGCCGATGGAAGTCTTATCATTTGTTGGGTCAGGTAGTTGCCATGTTTTTTCTCTTGAATCTGTAGAAGCTTGGCTGTTTTTCTATTTGTATCCATTCCTGAGGAGTTCAGCTGTGGTGTTGTGTCTGTAAACAGTGAGTGTGGATGTATATTATGCAGCCAGTATAGTGCATTTCCATCCACTCTGTAATTTCTTTTTCTAGTTATTCATTTAAATTGTCACATATATTCTTTTCATTTTGTTTTATTAAAGCTTAAAAAGCAGTGTTCAAATTGTTAAACACTGAATATTTGGGAAATTCCCAAATACAGGATTCTTATGAACGCTTTTTACTATTTCAAAAGTCATACACCTGCAAATGATGAATTAGAGAAAGAAATCGCACACCATTTTGAAAGAGAATTTTGTTACCTTATATGATCATAATAAAACTATGAATGGAATACACTGTTACTGATCAAACTTTCCCAATAAATACATCAGCCCTGTATTTCACCAACCATTCAAATGTCTTTCACGAGAGCTCTCTTTGGGAAACTCTGCTGCTGCGGACCAGTGTCGTCTTACCGTGCATTATTCATAGATTGGGCACAGAAACTGGGGAGAATCATTGCTAATTCAGCACTCACACGCGTGACTAAAAATTCATGCAGAACCAGGACATGGGGATTAATTCAATCATACTCCAGCCCTGGACTCTCTCCTAAATATGCAGCTTGTGTTTCTGATATGCTGTTTATGTCTTGAACCAAGGCAGGGACGGTGCCAATTTGCAACCGGAGAGACAAAATGGGATCGTGTTGAGATCTTTTATTCATTATTTCCACATACAAATTCATCTCCCGCAAACAAATTGTGTCTCTGTCTGGGAATGAGAGGTAAAAAACAAACAAATTATTCAATGAAATGCTGGAGACAGGGTCATGTGCCTTTCAGCAATATTTTTCCATTCCTTAAAAACAACCCCGAAAAAAAATCAATTGCAGTTGCCTGTGGTTAGAAAAAGAGTTTGAATGAAAGAAAATGTTAGAATGTACATTGAATAACTACTAAATCAATGTACTAAACAGCCCCAAGAAAATATCTTGATATTAAACAATATCTGGTGATTGTCTTTATGTTATATGGAAAAGGCCTTAACATGATATACCTTCATTTTCAAGTCTCTTCCATTATTTGATGAATATGAATGAAATCATCGTTTATATGATGCAGTTGGTGAAATTGTATTAGTGGTTCTGGGATGATTGTGTTTCGATATCTACTTTAGATAGCTTGCACTAGTGAATGAAAATTTGTTAGATATTATACGAACCTTGATTAGTTTTAATAATTTGTATACATCTATTTCCAATAGATGTCAAACTAAATAGTTTCATATATTAACTCAATAAACATTTTGATACTAATATTCTGTTTATGAGTAGCACACATAGCATTGTCATGTGCTTTCAATACCTCTATAACTATAACCTCAATAACTCTAGTGTTATTTAGTCAGTTGCTATCATCACACATTGTAATGTCAAATATATCCTACCAAGTCTGATTTAACTCATGAGCAAAGAGAGTCTACTTTATACATAATACTATTATCTGGCTCATTCAAGGACACAAAATGCTTTCATGGTTTATTGTGCGACAACAAACCATATTAAAGACAGACAAGATTCTTCAGGAAATATAAAGATCTTATCAGACCTTAATCTTCAGATATATTCAGATATATTATTGAATTCAGCCTAAATCTTTATATTTCACATAATATTTTGAAATGTAATCCAGGAAGAATAGCATTTAAAAAAATTGTAGTCAAACTTTGAGAAAAAAGTTTAATAATGAAAGGACAAAGAAGTATAATCTTGTAGTTATAACCTATCAGTGTACCAATTTAGACAATGCATGGGTTGGAATGTGTTTGGTAGATCTAGCTGTGAAAGGTCATTACATAAAAATACATATTTGTTGAGATATGCATCTGCTTGGGGTGTGCCCTTCTGAAAACACACAAGAAAATACATTTAATATCTTCTTGCATGTATGGGAATCAAAATAAGTATAATCCTTTGAGTGGTGTTTTATATTGTCTCTCAGGGTTTGTTTCACTTTGTCTTCTTTGCATTATCTTACTGCCTTTGCATTCTTTGAGTAGGATTCAAACCGATCCCAATCTTTGGAAAGCAGCTAGGCTTGAGATGGTAAGATTACCAAGGGTTATTTTGAGTAAACGTGGAAGAGGAAAAACGGCGAGGGCTGTCACCTGCATCAATCCTAAAAAACCGCACTCTTCTCCCGTCCCCATGAATAATGCAGAAAGACCGCTCTCTCATCCATTATTCACCTAACATCGTGTTTCTCTTTTGTAACGCTATTTTTTCCCCTTACCTTTTTCCCCTCACCTTTTTCCCCTCACCTGAACCATTATCATCATTGTTGCCATGGAAACAGAATATCTTTAGGGAGAAATTAACTTGATAGCATCATATGCAGGGCCTTGTCAAAAGTATGTGTGTTACATTCTCACGGGAGGATGTTGGTGTGACAGCATAGAAAGTGAGTTATAATAACAGAGCCTCATACACTACACACTCAGCAGGTATAGACAAATATAGTTGTGATTTCAAGTGCATTTTGAAGGACGAAAATGAATGTTGAGGAATTTCTTGATTTGCTCTTGATTCTGGCATTAAATGTAATGTGGAACATCTGAAGGAAGATGTTTTGTTCTAAAGTTCCTTTCTATAAACTTTATTCTAATCTCATATATATTCACACAATTGTGATGCATCTACTATATCTTTGTCGCAGATTCACCCTCAAGTTATCAAGTTTACATTTCTAAGAAGATCAAAATATAACCTGTGTGCATTTAAATGTGTACATGTAGCATTTAAAAGTATTTTTCCCCATCAACATATACCGGTAGGTTTTGAAAACATCCATAGTCCGTATCATTACATGAGAGTGGCTCCAAATGTCCTCAAAATGTTTGCTTGCCCCAGAAAAATTGTATTTAGATTTCATAATTTTTCATAAACTGGAGTTTTATTGATATGGCTGCATACATAATTCAATAATATCTTGAGCAAAGACGTAACATATTACACTCCAATTTCATTTGCTCCGATGAAACTCCTTGCCTATTTTCTTTACATTTTGTAGTGAGCATTTATTTGAAATGGGTTAATTTTCTCTTCTTTTATTAGATTTCTGTGAGGGAGAGTGAAGTAACTATTTTTTATCAAGTAATTGGAGACAAGAAATATATGGATATGAGTCTTTCAGAAGGGAAATAGTTTTAAGGTTCATCTTTTGCGTGGTTTAAATTGTTACCAATACCTTCTTAGCATGTACAGAAAATAAATGAGGATTTCATCATACAAAGAATATTAGGAAGATCTAGGAATAATCCAGTGCCTCCTTCTAGTGTCTCTTTGTAGAATTACATTGAATTCTTTGTACAACTTTAGCAGAATATAAATTCTTTAGTCTGGAATTTTGACATTCACATAGGAGATTGTTAATTTTAAATATCTTCATCATCATGGTACTTATGGAGTCACCTTCTTTCGGATAGCATGAGTTTTTCTTCTTTTCTATGGTTGGGTTTCCAGTGTTTCTGCCCTTTTCCAATGTCTTTCCTTGCATAGAGATTATAGCTTTCCTGATCAGGAATTGCTGAAAGCTTTTGTGCATATAATCCTCCTTCCCTTCTTGTGTTCTTCCGTCTTCATATCACCAAACACTCGAGCTTAATCAATAGAGATTGCACTGGCGTTGCCCAGGGTGGGCAACTCGATCCTCATCCTAGTTCGCAGGTTTCTTCAGGAAGAAGGCGTATCACCTCTCCCCGCTCATCCAGAATCGAGGATTTGGGCGATTACTATGACAACGTGAGCCCGTATTCCTAGTTGCCTGTGGCCGGGTAAAAAACCCTCATGTTCCTCCGCACGCAACTCTTGCCAGAAATACGTCTCCAATCTTTCTAGCCTCTTCTTGTCATCTTCTTTGCGATTCTTGCTTGAAGGATGCCTGGTGAAAGGTCACTGCAACTTGTATCTCTAGGAACAGGGTCATCCAGGTCCTTTCTTGTCAATATAGCAGGTTTTTTGTGTTCTTGATATTGCACTCCTTGCTATCTTCTCAGTTTCTGCAAAGTGACAGTGAGGTCGCATGTTCAAGGTAGCATTTCCATAATTTGGAGATATACAAGAAACTGTGATGAGCATTGAATTAATGAAATCAAGTTGTCGGCACTCTTGTTTCTGCATATAATCCCTTTCCGATCGATCTCTCACCCTGTGGATAGTACCCATGTTACACCTTTCCTTTTGCTGTGACACCTTTTGCTGTCCCCTGCATCTTTAGAATGGATTCTTCTATCCTCGTCTCAAGTGTAGCTTTCGTCTGTCTTTACTCTTTTTATTTTCCCCTCCAACTTGCAGTTTTGTCAGCCATTCTGCATTCATAAAGGTCACTTTTTTTTAGTTCATGTCTTGATTTATTTTCAATTTTCTTCTTATGCAATTGAGATAGTTTCCACGTGCAAGATTATCCCTAAATATAAGCCCCCAAAAAGATATGGAAATTGAATACAAGTACATGTAACAAAATGCTTATTGTACTGATTGAATGTAGATGAATTATTCATGAGTATTCTCCAGTTCAGAATTTTTATGACCTCTTTGCCCCTTTCCGTTTCCACTTTAGAAATCTCTGGTATGGGTGATTGAAAATAAGTGACACGGTCACTATCTCTTCTCCTTGCTCAAATTGCTGAAATTTGATCATTTAAGTGAATAGTCTAAATGGCTACAGCATGGTAACCGTGACTCAGTCATCTTAACAGTAACTGGTGGTCCTGTGATTGACAGAGTAGGAGAAATTAGGTGGATGGAAGGAAGGAGAGAGGAAAGGATGGAGGGAGGAAAGGAGGGAGAGAGGAAAGGATGGAGAGAAAGAGAGAGTGAGAGAGAGAGAGAGAGAGAGAGAGAGAGAGAGAGAGCGCGTGAGAGAGAGAGAGAGAGAGAGAGAGAGAGAGAGAGGGGGGGGGGGGGGAGAGAAAGGGGGAGGGGTGAAGGGGGAAAGAAAGTGAGAGAGGGAAAGTTGGGTTCCACTTTCAGAGTGTTGATAACTATCCCATCCTGGTTAACCTTGTCACTCTCCTATGCAGAAATGTCAAGTTAATGGTGAATGGCATTTAGAGCTTATAATATCAGGAGGTTTAAATCCTTTTCTGACTATGATCAAGCCATCCAGATCAATCCTCATGCATTGAACAACAGTTACCTCAGCTGCCAAGACATGTCGATAATCGCCTCAAATCCAACCACATTGCCGGTTCCCACAAGAAAACATTTTCCAGTTCATCTCCCGAGACTTCCATAGCTTTTCTTACCGTGGTTCTCCCAAGTCAAGGTACCCAAATATTCTCTCTCAACCCTTGCGCACACATGCACATAGACAGTAGTGCCTGAGCTGAGTAACGGGTAACAATAACATCACTTGTAGCGTTGGTGGGATTTGATTTCACAAATGTTTGCTGTCATACCTGCCCCCGGGGCCCCAGCCTCAGGTAAGGAGACCATTGATGTTGAATCCATGTTTATCCACCACTTGGTTGAATGTTACTTTTTTGGACACGTCACATTGGGGAGGGTGTGCTAGCTCACAGGGGGTACCCTAGTCGGGAGTTGACTACCTTTAGTAGAGAAACGTGATCTACCATGGTTGTATTGCAATCCTTTCTTATAGGTAGCTAGCCTGGATAGTTTTATATCCACCGTCAAACTCATCAAGAGGTGGATGCCTCCAACGAGATGAGAAGAATACAGGGAGGAGGATGATGAGGTTGGGAGTATAGAGTTGAATGACCGTGAAGACATTGGTTCCAGCTCTAAGAGTTTAAAGAGATAATAGAGAGCCATGATCCATCTGCTCAGGGGATGTAAGGTGGTACCTGCTTATTGGATAATGAAACAAGAGAGCAGATATTAACAAACATCCACATCAGCTATTTTATGTTGCTTTAGAAGTGAATAAGAATATATTTATATTTCCATGGTAACACATACCATTAGATGAAATGTAAGCAGGTTTTTGATGTGATAATGCATTCAAAGTACATTTTCATCTAATAAAGATTATACAACTTTCAATTTATAAGATGATATAGAGCTCCATTTTTTTATTTTACAGAGAGAAAGCAAGAAAGCAGTTAAAAACTGATAAACTTTCAAATTATCAGTTCATTTTCAATTGCAATATATATTTTGAAAATTGACATGAAATATTATAAAAGCTAAGAAGAATGCTTCTTTTTTTTCACATGTGATGTTCAAAATTAAAATGTTAAATTTCAAGTCCTACAAATGACCCAATCTTCATCTGAATTTATAGCTTTTTATTTATACTGCTGCAGTTATAATTATTTAGTCATTGTGAGTGAAGAGATCAGGGACCCAGCTTATAAAGAGTTGTGATTGATTTTAAACAATGGCAGTTAATCACAACTCCTATCTCTTAAGTACACAGTTGAGATTGATTTTAAGTTGTGATTGATCACAGCTCTTTATAATACATGGTACTGCCCAGAACTACTTCTGGTCTATCTGGAAAAGGTTAGAGAAAAAAGAAGTTGTTTGAAGACATCATGACAACATTTCATAAAAATTAAGAGAATATATCCCAGATAGATCCCTAAACTAAAAGAGCTGGCTCATACTAAAAAACATGATCTTCATTCAGTTTAGAATACAAATAATAAAATTAAAAAAATTATTCAGTTAAGTTCGAATGACCTATATGTTTTTGGGACGTAAATAGTTTCCAGCCAGCGTCATATTTTCATTTACGTCATTAAAATAAGTGTTTTTTTTTCTTCTCCAAACGATACATCTCTTACATCAGGAAAAAGGCAGAGATACCAAAATAGAAAACAATCTTACATGTTGTGAAGGAGGGGGGCCTCAAGAGAAATCACCACATTTAGCTTGGTGAGAGTGAGAAAATGGCATCAAATATGGATTGGTTCTCACTGCAACCAAGATCAATATTTATATCTCATCACCTAAAGTGTGGGCAGTGGCCAGTGTGATTGATAGCACTAATCATGGGATTACAGCTTCAAAATTTGGGCCTGTTTGGAGGGAAAACATGGTCAGTAGACTGCCTTGTTTGTACGTCTGACCATCCGTCTGTCTCCATCCTCTCCCAATCCTCTCCCAATCCTCCTCCTCCTCATCCCTCTCTCCAAGTTTATGTCATCTATTTTTGCAGGAAGTTGATATGTTGATACAACTAAAACTAATCATGTTTTCTTTTGTCATGGGAGGATTTTCAATCATCATTTTCTGCATGGTTTGACATACAAGATGGCAGCTATTTGATTGAACAAAGACAGTTTCACAAGTTTGGTTTTGTGATCTTCAATCCATTTGCTATTTGTACAACCCATGTATTACTGTATGAAATAAACCAGATAAAGGCAGGCTATGGAAGTACAAATGGAAATGTAGTTTATTCACTAATGTCAAAGAGTGCCCTGGATTTTTTGTCTTTGTTAAAGGTTTTCTATGCATGATTTTTATGGGGATCTCAATAGTTCAAGACAAATGCATCTTCAGTCCAAAAACTAGATCATGTTATGATGGAACTGATAAATCAAAGTTAAGAAAGAATATGGAACTTTAGGGATAGTGCTTGCTGCTTGTCAAGGAAATGTATTTTTGTATTTATGATGTTCTTTCTTCAGGCTTATTGATGTTCGATGTACAAGATTTGACAGTCTTAGAAATAGAACAGCAAACAAATAAAACAAATGAAAAAACAGGAATAAAAACAAAAAACAAACAAAAACAACAACAGCAAATTCAACAGTGTTTTGATGAGGTATATTTCAGGGGATGATGTGAATTTCATAGATTAGAATCAAGATGGAAAGATTGGAGACGAGAAGATATATTGGCCGCTCAGAGTCAAAGGCAAAATAAGACTCAGCTAGTACCACACATAGCCGTCAGCTCTCTAGGCACTGAGCACAAGATTAATTGCATTGTCGGGCAAGAAGAAGGAGAAGAAGCGGGGCAACAGCTCAGGCTGTTTACCAACAAGCTAAGGCCTGCCCCAGGCAGATAAACTTAATTTGAGCCATATCTTGAAATCTATAGACGTAAATATATCTAGGGCTCAGCCTCTGTATGACTCTCAGACATGAGAGGCGCTTGATCAAATGTTACCGCTTTTGGGCTTTCTCCTTTTTTCTTCTAATTCTGACCCTTTTCTATTTTGTTTCCATTGTATATATTATTAGATGAATATTCCTCATGACTGTTGGCAGGTCATTGGGGAATCACACTTTAGAAGCAAAATAGAATTGCTATTTATGGCTTAAATAGCACTATCTTTACCCTTCATCTAATGTATTTTACACTATTTTTGGAAAAGTATAATTACAGTGATGTAGATCAGAATATCTAGAGGACTGTGAAACATACACCCTCATTCCAGCAGGTATCTAGATTATTGTTCCCTGTACTATTTACACTCTTGTGGCTACTTGCATACATTTTCAACACAGTTGCACATCAGTTATACCAAAATCAAATTATACCAACCCAGTTTACAAAAAATACTGCACAAAAGAAAACATATCAAAGACATCAAATTAAATTGTTTAATCATTTGCAGAATGTTATATCAAACCAGTACAATAGTGGTTTTGTATCGGTTCCTTCAAATTATGTTTTATCATGTTTATATCAAATCATTCAAGTGTTTTGTATGTGTTTAAACAATTAAAAGTTCCCAATCAGTCCACTATTCATTAAGGCACTCGTTCAGGAAATTTATATTTGTTTTAATGATGGAGATGTATTTTCTAGGGGAAAAATACATTAAGTCTCTTATTATCAATATTTGTATATATTGTTGACTATAAAAGATTATGATAAAAATGATAGAATGAAGATAATATTTTTCATGACATGACATGTGATATTAATGAGCCCTACCCCACCCGATGTCCCTTGGCCATATTTTGTGCATGGTTGTACGTACCTTTATTCTGATCCTCATTGATTTACATTATATGATGTTTTGTTATAGACTGCATTATTTTGTCTGTACATTAATGTTGCTGCATTTTAATTTTTCTCTGTGAATATGTGCTTCGTTTTGTGCTTTTTATATTTGCATTGACAAAATTGTAGCTGACACTGTGTTTTAATATAATAACTATGGTGGATTCACAATCCACTGCGTCATTACTGGATAAAGTCAACAAAAATATCAGCTGTAGCTTTTTTATATACCAAGGAGATAGGGGGATTTAATCCAAATTTTGGGTTGGGAAGGCTTGAATAGCATATCCAGGGTAATTTTTTTTACCCTACCTTATGGACCCTACTAATGTCGTTTTGGCCAATTTAACAACAACAAAACAATTTTGGATAGGAAACTGACCGTTATGGTCACTTTTGATCAGGGATAATTTTCCAATCATTATTGTCAACAAAGGAGATTCGAAGGGCCTTTTCTATCTAAAAATATGCCCTGATGCTAGAAAAATTGGTCAAACTGAGCTCATCAAAATCAATTTGGGTCATTTTTGCCAACAAATGACAATTTCTATTGATCTTTGACCAAAATCAGGCCAAAATATAAGTCAATTGATGGGTGGCTTTTGACATAAAAATTCAATATAGAAATGTACACTGATATCAGAAGTTTGGACCACTTTGGTCATTTCGATCAATGGCTAGTGTTTTGCTGCGCTGCACTGGTTGAAAGATGTCGCGAGAAGAACAACTTGCCTGTCACGGCTTGCCGGTGGGGGCGCTGTTACTTGTCAATCCACCATATTGATATATAACATGTGATAAGACATATGTATAAATTTGAAGAGAAATAGATAGCATGAGTATTGTGATTGACAATTTTTAACTGCATTGTTTTCCATGGGATACACTATTTACCTTTTATATCTATTGTGTGTATTTGGACAATTTTAATCAAGAAACCTAATCTTTTAACAGTTCATATGAAATAAACTTGGATATTTGTCAAATTAGCTGAAGAATACCTGATCATAAATTGTGGATGGAATAACTTATTGAGAAGTAATCAGTGGATAGAGAAATATCAAGCCCTTTATGTGTGCAAATTGGGATACATCATTACCACTAAAAGTATATATTATTTCATTCTCAATACAGTGTAAACTATGTGTTATCATAACATGATATATTTTAGCAGATTGATATTGAGTTCTCCTTTCAAGTGTTCTTATTCTGCATGTCTCATGAGTACTCCCAGTCTGCATGTATATGATCCTGATATGTAAGTATGGAATGCTTTATGTTTATGATTTTATATTGTTGCCATTTGTGACTTGCATGGTTGCAGCATGTTTTTATATATCGCATTTGTGTTTGTCTTTGTGTTTGCATGCCACTCCCCACCCCTCCCTTGATGATCCATCTCCCCCTCCCACCCCTCCCTACCCTACCCCACATACCCCCTCTGCCCACCAAACCTTCCCCCTGATCAGGAGTTGACCCCCCTCCACTGCCACTACCCATCCCCACCATACCTCGACCCATTGACGTGCCAGACCCCTTACCAACTGAGTTACCTGTTCTTCCTGATGAAGAAACTCCTACTGGACCCGTGGCTACCGCACCTCTTGACCTGAGTGCCATCAGTGTTCAACCTCAGAGCATCACGTTATCTTGGAGACCACCGACTGTTGTCCCAGGCTCTCTACTTCGATATCAGCTCTATCTTCAGAAAGATGAAGAGGGCGCCAGGTAGGTGATCTAATCTCAACCCCTCCCTACATCTGAAATATGATATCTCTGATTTTAATGACCAGAAAGTTCTAAAATAGATTTGTGCTAGTCCCAATTGTAGTTAATTGTTTTATTCTCTTTACTGGAACATCAATATTTTTGTAATTTCAGTGGGAAATAGTTTAGAAACTCATTCTATATACTTACCAATAGACATTTTATGAGAAAATTCCCAGTGCAAATATTTTTTAACTTCTGAAAATACATTTTGAAAATTTGTTTCTAGAAGAAGGATGATTTGAGTGGTGACAAGAAGAAGAAAAAAAAACACCTCATGCTTTTAAAGTTCAATGAGATTTTGTGGCACAGACAGGAATCTTATTCTTCATATTGAATATTTATATGATATTGAATGGCCTTGAGTGGGATACAAGGGCATATCCCAAGAGCTGGTACTGACTCGTGAAATACGCCCACCAGCTCTTGGGATATATTCTCAAAGCGAGTGCGATATACTCTTACTCTTGTGCCCCACAACGGAAAAATCTGTTCAGTATTATTATTATCTGTCTGAAACGTAGTATTTCAGTGTTCATTATTGCATTCAAATGCTTTTGTATGACTTGCACATTAAATATGCAGAGAAAAGACTTTCTTTTCCCGTACCCAAAATATTATAAACAATGCCTAAGCAGTACCTGTTGCTCCCCCATGGTCCCATTTTTCTTATGTTAATTGAGAGCTGATTTGATGAGATAACCACCTGTCAGTGACCATTAGGTCTAATCCCTCCTGGCCAAACTAGTGCAGATAGGCTTTAATGATTACGATAGATCGATCATAAAAG
The DNA here is from genome assembly GCF_000002235.5 of Strongylocentrotus purpuratus. NCBI lineage: Eukaryota > Metazoa > Echinodermata > Echinoidea > Camarodonta > Strongylocentrotidae > Strongylocentrotus > Strongylocentrotus purpuratus. The sequence goes on along the minus strand of NW_022145532.1, from coordinate 978,184 downwards.
AGGAATCTATTATTTTGTCTGTGTTTTTATAGGAAGAGGCTTGTGGATGTCAACAAGGATACCTTGACTAAGATGGTGACAGATCTCTTACCCAATCAAGCATATCGTATATGGGTAGTAGCAGAGAATAACAATGGACTAGGAGCATCTTCTAATGTCATCATAGTCACAACGCCAGATGATACAAGTGAGTCCATTAGTTCATGATTTGTTACTGATCGGGTAAGAATTTAAAGCCTGGAATATTTTTCAAGACTGAGATGGAAATTACATGTTTATATGTGTACATAGAGACTTCTTCAGTAAATATCAGTTTTTAAAAATAAAAGTTTATTAGATTAATATTACAATTTTTCAGTGATATGAATTAAACTCATCTTCCTGGTGGCAAATGTGATATAAAGATGTGTTATGCGTTTAAAAACAAACGCATTGTTACAATCAAAGCAGTGAACTTGTTGTCTGGGATTTAATACTGTAATATAGGAAGTTGTAGAAAGTGAAATGATTCATTATGTTAAACATCCTGCTTGAAATACATACAACATACATCATTTTTACCAACTCCCAGGAGTGACACCTGATGAAGTGACAGACATGAGAGCAATCCCACTCTCCTCCACCTCCATGGAGTTGTCATGGCGACCACCCTTTGACACGCACGGTGACCTGATGAACTACATTGTTCGGGTGACTGATGAGATGATGGGGAGTACGATGGAAAGAGAGGTGGCGCCCTCGGACAATAGCCTCGTTCTTGACAACCTGGATGTATACACGCTCTATGAGATGACGGTGATCCCCTATAATGCTAATGGAGCAGGAGGAACCAGTACAATTGATGCCAGAACACCTGGGGCAGGCAAGTAGAACTAGAATGAGTAATATCTTTTGTTTTAAAATTCAAAGTTTTCTCTGTTCTTTTGTTTTACAATTGGTACTCCAATTTGTGTCAGTTATATTTTCACATATTGTCAACATATATTTGTTGTGGTTTAATAAAATTAATGAAAGAACTTCATGCCGTATGTTTGATAAAGTCAGAAGATGCCACTCTAAAAATAATTTGGTAACAAATCATTTGATGATATAGATTAATTTCACATTCTTTTTATATATACTTTTGAGGTGACAGTTTATAAAGAAGATTTTTGTAAGAAAAAGTTTTTCTTATGATGTGTACTCTAAATCTACTTTGTGTCGACCCTATACACATCTGAATTATTGTTTTTAACATGAAAGAAATACCAATGTAAAAATGCTCTTAAACCAACTTGAATCATATATTTTTGCTTTTCTTTTAGATCCAACGGGTATGCCCACTAATGTGAGTGTGAATCCTGCTCCAGCGGTGCCCAATGCCCTGGATATCTCTTGGGTACCACCTCCAATCCACGAGCGTAACGGAGAGATCATGGAATATAAGCTACGATACCGTGTGAGGGGAGGAGAGGGAATACCGGTCACCATAATGGGGAAAGCTACTTCATACAGAATAGAAGGTGATTATACATTCATCACAAAAATGAATCAAGAAATATAATTCATGATTAGAAATGTTTGGCATGATTTCCTTATTGATTTTTAAAAAAATTGTGTTCATATTTGGTGACGAGCCTTCTGCTCATATGAGAGCTGGGGAAAAATAAGACGAACTCTACAGATAAAGCTAATTTATACAAGGAATTTGTAATATAACTTACTTTAATTCCTTAATATATGAAGATTGCATCTGTCTGAGTCACATTATTTCATTCAGATATAACATGTAACTTGAATGGTAAATGCATTGAATTTAAAGTAGAACAATAGTAACATGTCCATGAATTCTGCCAAGTGCCTGAAGATGATGTCCAGTATGTTGACACATTTTTAGCTTTTCTTGAGAGCAAAACATATTTACGTTGAGTGGGGAAATAACTGCTTGGGGGATTCAACTCGATCACTTGTCTTGTACAAGCACACATTTGCATTTGAGACCCTCATGAATAGATGCATGAAATAAATAGACAAAACCCAACTACGCACTGACATTATGACAATACATGAACACCCATCCTACTTTTGAAAATGTAGAATTTCCTATAGAATTGAGCATAAATGCAAAATATCAAAGAGCCTTTCAAATAACCTGGTGGGAATCAATACATTCCATGTTTATGTTTCTGCTGGGTAGTTAAAATCTAGAGTTTCCTATAGAATTGAGCATAATTTGCACGATTCCAAAGAGCCTTTCAAATAACCTGGTGAGAATCAATATGTAACATGTTTATGTTTCTGCTGAGTAGTTGATTTGTGAGGTTTACAATAACACAGATTTGAACCTGAAATCTCATTGAACCTTGACTTAATAACAAAAAGGCTTTTCTGCTCTATGTTTATATTGTCATCTTATGAAATTTATATACTTTTTATGATTTTTTTTTCATGTGAGAAATTCAGTGTGATATCAGTTTATACCTGCTGAGAAGTTGAATCTCATAGTGGGAGCAGTTGAAGTATAAGCATAGTATTGGAGAAACTGACTGGGTTGTGTAGTTGCAGAATCTTACCCCCTTTAAATTCTCCTGCAGCCAGTTCAAATTTAATTTAAGCCAGGGTAATAATCGGGAGCGCCAGGAGTGTCAAGTCTGACAGACATGAGCGCTATACAAGAACCCACTATTATTATTATTATTTATCATAAGGTTTCCAAGATAACTGGTTAATCAATAGGTGTAGTTGCAGACACTTGCCTCTTCAAATTCTCCTGCAGCCAGTCATAAATGAATTATAATGAATTATAAGGTTTCGAAGATGAATGGTTAATGAATAGGTATGTTTAGACATAGTTTATTTGATAATTTTCACAGAGATGTGCAAAGTTTAAACAACCTTTGACAGAATGTAATAAATAATATAATGAAAATAATTCAGGAATCAAATTGATCAAAGAATCTTAGAATAATCAAGAACATTTGTAATTTGTTTTCAATAGTTATTGTTATGCTATATCTATGATGTGGATCATAATTCACAATGTCGAATATGAATATATCTATAATATTTAAAACTAATTAACTGACCAATGCTTGATGTTACTTAGCAGAAGTGATATTAAACATATGTTTGTTCTCTCCTCCAAACCAATGCACGTAGACCTGGAAAGAGAGACGGATTATGAAGTAAGGATAGCCATGGTTAATGTCAATGGGACTGGACCGTTCACTGAGTGGATCGCTGGTAGAACAGAGGTTCTTGCACCAAATGGTAAGGAAACTACATTTCTTTTTTTTAAATATGATTCTACAGAAGTATGTCCATCCTGAAACATAAAGTGTTTTACTTTCCTAACTGACTTTGTGGAACTTTGTAGATCTCAGCCAAGTCTTGAAATATTTCCTTCCTTTCTCATGAAATAAAAATTCTTTTCTCATAGCAGTCCATTTTCCTTTCTACTCACACTTTCCTCAAGGTGTCCAAAGGTGTTATTCTTTATGGGAAATCACTCTTATTTTCTATTGCAAATGCTCTTTTATTTCAATAATAATCCATTTCTTTCTGGTTACATTTTTCATTTTCTGTTGATAGAAAACACTAAGTCAATTGCATTCCCCCTAAACACAATATCTAGTAATAAAGCACATTTACAACACATGTAGGTATAGTAGTAGTATTCTTTTGAGGAAAATTCTGTTTCTCTTAACCCAATGAGGTCACACTTTAAGATGCTATATCATCCTTTCTGACTTTTCTATATGTGTTCTTGAAACTAATGGTCTTTGATACTAACTCATATTTTTCTTTTGTTTTTCACTTCTTTCTTATTTCATTCATTTTAATAATAACCCCTCTTCCTAATGCTTCAACCATGCTCCAACCTTCAATGATATCCCAACCTACTCTTTCCCAACCTTGACTCTCCCATCCTACAACTTCTCCTTGACTTGTTCTGGGTAATGGTTTCCCCGATAGAAAATATACCACCGCCCCCTCCCACCGTAATCGAAACGAGAACGTTTGCCCATCAAATCACCATGCATTGGAGTCATCCCGAGGCAGCCATAGTTCTGGTGGAGGGTTACATCCTTGGTTACGGGGAGAACATCCCTGACATTACAGTCCTTGAGTTGGACGGCTCCACCCGCTATGTGGAGTTAGAAAATCTTAAAGTGAACACAAACTATGTGATCAAGCTTAGAGCTTTTAACAAGGCTGGAGAGGGCCAGCCCGTCTTCGAGAATGTCAGGACAAGCACTGATGGCAGTAAGTTGGCAACATTTGGTTTATGCATGGCCGTCTCTGTTGATAGCAGTTGTGAAGTTGTTACAGCATGATATCGTCTATACGTCTCGTCGTGAATTCTGCATCTTGTTGCATGTTCTTTTACGAATGACGCATGTTGTGTTGTTCTGCATGATTTGATTTCAGTCTGTATGTTTTATCATATCGAATAATAAACTGTTAACTTGTGTTTACAAATGATAAAAGGCAAATGTTTATGATTAAATTGTTTAAGGATATGTATAAATATGTGAAGAACTGAAATTACATGTAGACTAATCTAGAACACATGGAAAGTTGTCAAATGGATGATTCTATGCAATATGTCCCATCAGGACATACAATGATTGACATTTATCCATACATTTCATCACTGAATGAAACATTTCTGGATCAGACTGACTAAGGGTAGTGATACCTGAAAGTACCTTTATTCAGTGATCATATCAAGAGATTCTTCATTGTGGGATAAGAATCACAGTGATTCATTTCGCTTTTCCCCTCCCAGACACAGGTGATGCCAAATACTTAATGATGATAATAATATCATGTAGAAGAGAAGACATTATGTCATAAGGGACACATTGTATGGAATCATACTATTACGACTTTTGGGGATTTGAAATAAATATATTCAAGGCAAGTTTTAGATATTTTCTGAAACTTCAGGTACATTGTATAATGCATACATGGTTCTTTGTGTTCTCCATTAAAGGATATTAAAAACCAGACATTTCTCACAGATTTCAATCGTAATTACTGAAATATATTATGCATAGTAATACTTATCCATGTTTCTTATTAGTGAATGGTTTAGAGAACTTGATATATTTGCATGCACTTGTGCATGTTTTTATTTTTGTAATTTCTTGGTGTGTACAGTATCAATATTACTTCATAATACAAAGAAATCATATGGTTTTTGAATGAGGATATTAAATGTAAATTACATCCGTATCAACATGTTATCAAGAATCTATTTTGATCAACAATTCTACGTCACTTCGTAGTAATACTTTGTGTTTGTGATCAATAGGGCGATGAATCTTGTGACTATAAATATCTTATCTAACATCTTGTTGCATGCCTGTAGTACACTGTCTGTGTGGTATTATCTTTTGTTAGATGTTGGTTTTTGTCATTTATATAACTGTTTTATCCATTAACATCAAACTAACCAATTATCAGTATACTTTCTTATAATGATCTCTGTCACTTTAATTCTTGAGACCTTGCTGATAAAGACTACAACAAATGCAGCCATGCTATACAAATTCTTTGATATTTCTTAATTGAGATATATTTAGAAATAAATTTTTAGCCATATTACAGAATATTGAAAGAAGCATCAAGCCTATAATATTATTCTGATCGAATGAGGTCTCAAACCTAAAGTGACAAAGATAGTGCATCATATTTCATGTTTGATCTATCAATCTTCTTTCTTTTAGAGGTTCGTCTGGGTCAATGCTCTCTCAAACATTCTTTCATCTCTATCTTCAGCATCTACTCTATTTTTCCTGTCATTTTTCAAACTTTTTCAAGCTTTCCAGATTCTTCTTTCATTTACCAACATCTATGCCTGACATTTTGTATTATACATCATCACATTACAGGCAGTATTCCCTATATCGGAATGGGCCTACCCCCAAGTAAGATAAATTGAGTTCTTTTCTTGAAGAACGTGGTGTTACGTATCATTTCAATAGCCCTTTTTTTATTTCATTCCCTTCTCATCGTCATCATCACTGTCATCATCGGCTTCATCGTTATCTTCACCTTGCTACATGTCTTGTGAAAAAAGGGGCTGTTTTCATCAAATTGTTTCTCCTCTACCATTTTTGATTTAATTTCTTTCTTTTCAGTCATTCTTACCTCGTTTTCCATCTGCTACTGCTGGTTCAGCATATATATGATTTGAACAAATTCCTAATCATGCATGGATAATGCCAATTACAGTTTATATCTCTCCTACTATGCATGGTTTCGATGTCTTCATAAGAATGTCTTGTTTATATGTATTGCATGCATTACCTGCACATTTAACTATAAGCATGATAAGTAAGTTTAGTATTTAAAATGTCTTTAGGTTGCCTGGTTTCTACTAGAAACCTTGCAAATACGTTAAGCAAAGTAAATGACTTTCTTTCTCTGATTTGCTGGTTAAAATTTGCAGAAAGATTTAATCAAGTTTGATTGGCAAATTGTCCACCCTTTAAAGAAAACACAGTGAAATAGCAAATGATACAAATAACGATAAGATAATGCTACTAATAATAACACTCGCCCATTCTTTGTTTGTATTGATGTATATGCCCTTTGCTTGAAATTTAGAACTATGCAAGAGGTAAAAAAGAGAAAGAGGAAGAAGAAGAAATGGAATGAGGATTAGAGGAGAATGAAGAAGAACCAAATAAGAAGAGAGGAAGTTGAAAAAGAAGATAAAGAAGAAGTTGGAATGGTTTGCAAATCACATGCCTAGAAGCTTTAGCTCAGTAAATTTACAATTCTGTTGTGTATTTGTGTTCTTTGTCAGCCGAAAGAAGTCGCACACTTGCCACTTAATGATGCATTTCTGTTTCTGCAGAACACTTGATGGGCCATTTTGACACACTGATGCATTTGTGATATTTGTGCCACTCGCTGGATTTGCATTAATTAATTATGTGGCTTTATTTGTGTTCTGCAGTAAGCTCAAGTCAGAGCATTTGTGATATTAGTTGTTTCTTATTAACTTAATGACTACTGAAGTCTTTACTTCCCATATTGGTTGATACAGGGGCTACCCATTTCATGTAGGCAATGGGTTGAAAATTATGAAAACTTGACAGTATTTTGAATGAAATACAAAAACTTTCCTCAAAGAGTATTTTTGATGATTGAAATATTTGGCTGCATCAGAGCAACAACAGTTAATTTTGAATAATATTTTCAATTCATCATTTGAGTTGAGTACAGAGATATGGCAGCCTTTTGAGCTTGAGAAGGTTCTGAAAGGTCTTGATTTCTTTCCATTAATTATACAAGTACAAATGATAAAATCTGTTCAACAGATAACTCTCAGTGTTTTGCCTGATTGCACTATGTAAAAAACCCTGTAAGCACACAATGTGAGATATAAAAGTGTTAATAAAGTGAGCAATATGTTGTTCTTCCAATGATGATGGTGCACCTTATATTTGTGTTTCTCAGTGTAATGGCTTAACCCTGGAACCAGTACTGCTAATTGACAACATGGCTGATTATCCATTTTATGTACTACCCTATTGCACAGTGCACATAATGTGATTCTTTACATGTGAATTTGATATGTCAAGGCTTTTTTATATTTGTACAGCAGGGGCCTTTCAAAAATAATAGAATAGAATATTATTCAAATAGAATAAAAGATTATGAAATAAACATGGGAAAATATTTTCTTAAAAGTAATCAACATTTTGGATCTTAAACGATATAATTACGGGTCATTTTGATAAAGACCTTTCTAAAAGCAATTTGAGTTTGAAAGATCTTTTCTAATGTTAGATGTTATACTTTGTTCTTTAATAAATTGATCATATTTGATTTCTGTCAACAGCTAGTTTAATTGCACCTTGTTGTAACAGTGGTGACTCGGCTTATACTTTTCCAATACTAAATTTAACAAATTACCTGAGCTTTGTAATGTAAAAAATGCATTATATTTTGCAGAAATGTAAGCATGTTTTTGTTGTTGTCCTAGGCACTGGATTTGAGAAGACCATGCAGACACCTTCAGAGTTGATAGCAACACCGGAGTCATCCAGAGCAATCCTGCTGACGTGGTATGATCCTAACCCTGCAAGTCTAGAGGAGGGAGTCATCAGATATTATTCCTTGGTCTATAGCAGGAACAATGGGTAAGGATAATGTTATCACGAAACTATCGTGTACGATCCTTTATTATTTATGATCAGCTCACAATATCCAAAATGTATGATAAGCATATTAAGGAAAGGAGTAAAATGTTTTTAGTAGGCATATAGAGCTATAAGATCTTTGACAGTATTAAAAGAAAGACATTATGGAGTCTTGATTTCTAGAATAGTTTCCTCTTTAATATTTGAAGCTGCTGCTATACCCATCACACTCAAGAACACTTTTACGTGGATAAGTTATAAATGCATTTAATTTATGATTGAAAATTCACTCGCTAACTTACAATTTTGCTAGCTTTGTCTTGTGTAGTTGTTTACTTTTACTTTTAATTGTTTTATCATCCTTACTTCCTTACTTGAAGCCACCCTGGTGAAAAAAAAATCTTAATTGAAATGATAATATAAATACATCTGTAATTTCTTTTTACCTTGACAGACCAACATACTATGCTAATGCCACACAGCCTCAGTTCCTAGTAACAGGACTGAAACCAGCCACCATGTATGATTTCCAAGTCATGGTTACTGAGGGTCAAAAAGCCAGTAAATTCTCTATTATCACCTCTGCAGAGACCATGAATGCAGGTAAGGGCTAGCTTGTTTTCTTTTATTATCTTAGTTCTTTCTTTCTTCTATTCTTTATAAATAGCCTATAGTTCATCTTTTAATTTAGAGCCAGAATGCTTTAAATCAAATGATTTTGCACAGAGTTATCACTCTTCTTGCTCTCAGCAAAGGATAAATCACTTATTTAAAAAAAAAATGAAGCTGTTCCAAAAATTGTTTCCGAGCTGTTAAATATCTGACAGATGGGATGCTTCGATAGTGTTTTTTGACGTCAGAGGGAAAAATCTAATATAACAACAAGTTTTCATTCCTGATTGTAATCTAGAAATCTAAAAAAAGATTGTTGTGCTGGTTTATGTGTAGGTACATAGTGAAAATAAGCAATAAGGCATTTATTTTGTTTCATTTAGACATTGACTTGAATAAAAGATATAGATAAAATGCTAGTACAGGACCTAAAATGGGCAACAATTTGCATTGTGAATACAAGAATTTTATATACATTTTTTTTGTAAACTCTATTTAACCTGTATTTACCTGTACTTGTAGTATTTAAACTTATTACAATATATGCAAATGAGTTGTTTAATAAAAACATACAGGTAATATATGCAAAGGGCCATTGTTTTTGTGTATAGTGAGTTGTTCCTCCCAAGCTTCTAAAATGCTTTAAAAAGTCTGCTATTTATATCTTTATATTTCTAGATATTATCAACCGCCACCCTTACCAAGGTACTTTGTCCAATAAATGAAAATTGTTAGGAATGTTGCATGATGATTAACAATTGTGCCCCATCCATCAACTGAGTAGATCCACTGTGTAAATCAAAGTGCAATGTTTTAACAAGTGTGCCCTGTCTGCAAATTGATTAGATTGCATTCTGTAAATTGAGTGCAATGTTATCAATTTAAGTCTACATTCAACGTGATAATCTTTCCCCATATGGTTTGTGCATCTGTGTAAGTCTTCATCCAAAAAATTGTTCAAGTGATTTTTTGTTTTATGTTATCCATGCTCATCGGCAGACCTATTTGTGCTTTATTCTGTTTCATCTGTTTGAAATGCCATTGATTTTTGTCAATATAAATCTGGCATAATAATGTGAGAATTTGATTTGTGGTATTCCCTATATCCCTATATAGAAACATTCATATCCTAAATGACAACTTTCTTCTTTTGTTGATATCTGGTCTAATAAAGCTAGAACATTTCTGGCATAATTTCTGTCTCTTGAATATCATGTCAATGTATAATTCATCATACATGTGTGGCAGTACTCCCTGTGAAACAATAAATGGTGTGCTTTCAGAAAGCATGGTTACAGTACCCTCTGCATACCAATAGGTAAACTGTGTGCAGGTGCCTTGTATCATAAACCCCCAAATTGTGCATGGTAGATCTTAAGAAAAGATTTTAGTAAATAATGTCTAATTGCTTTATATTAGGAAACTTTTTCTCAACTTCTATTAAATGAAGGGTAAAGAGGGGGAATTAGCTTATGCTTGTTATGTTGTAGGAAAATCACTCATATTTTCCTTCATCAGCCTGTGGATAAGATACAATTTCATCATGTTGATGACTGTGACTGATATATCGAGCTATGATTTATGGAAAATGAATATTATAAGCAAATTTAAACTGTATTCTGTAAGTTGAAATATACCAGATTTACAGGTGTAAATTGATCTCAAGTCATGTAGGTAATTACCAGACAAAATGAAAGTTAGAAGAATAGCAACTCAAGAATGTTATGAACAGAAAGCTAAAATCAGGCAATGTCAACGGAAGCTGAAGTAACAAAGCGTTTGAAAAATGACAGGCTGTGATTTAGTGCCGGAAAGTAAATGTAATACTATCCATTTAATGAAAAAGGGCTGCAACAATGCTAGCTAGAAAACTTCACTCATCTACAAATGTCTTACTGACCTAGCTATTCTCTGCCGACACAAAGAATTTGTAAGGACTCTCATGGTATTCTAGCTATCATTGCTACATAGTACAGACCAAGTCCATTAAACGGTTGGCAATATATTTACTTTCTGGCAGCCAATCACAGCCACTATGTTCCTTTAGCTTCCATTTATATTGCATGATTTAAGCTCATTATTGCAATTTAGTCTCATAGTTGCAAGACGTGAGGCTTTAATACATTTGTATTATTTTGTTGCTGTTCTTCAATTTTTATAGAACAAATGATCACATTAAAATGATGTTCATAAAGTAAGTACAAACTTATAAACTTATAAAACACTTTATATTGGAATCATGCAGTTGCCAAATGTAGTCGCACAGATTTGGATATTGTTTCAAAAGTGTTATGGTGTACAGTATTTTTTCCTCTTTACTGATTTAGAGGTTAGTCTAGCAAGTCTTCTTAATTAAGCTTTATTAATTTCTTGATACTTTATGTTTCCAAGATTGATCGTATTCAATAAGTTGATTAAGCTTTCTTTAAATTGTTTCTTAGTTCCAGATTCTGCGCCTCAGGAGCTGACAGTTAGTGATTTTACCAACACCTCATCATCTCTGGTTGTTGCCTGGCAACCACCTCTTCATCCTAATGGAGATGTCACACGTAAGCATGGACAAAGCAAACATAGTAATAGAGTCAAAACAGGGTAAAGTCCTGTATCATTCAATGTGATAGTGTTACTGAAGTAATTCTAATTTTCTAGTTTTTCCAGAGTCAAGCTCTAAGTGCATTTCTTATTTTTTGTATTATGTGCAATTATATGTATACAGTTATTATATACTTTGATATGTTTCTTTGTGCTTCTATTTCTAAGCATACTTCTACACTAAAGAAAGTTTATATGCTGAAAAGAAAGTTTTCATGTTGATCATGGACCATACAACTTTTGTATATCCCCAACATCTTATTACAAGATATGATTAGTCTTGGATCAACATTTTGTGGTAATGTCTCAAAGAAGCGATTTCTTTTTCTTTCTTTCTTTTTTAATCATATCTTTATTAAGTAATGCTCATGACTTACTGACATAATAAGTTGTATAATGTAACTAATACCTTTACTTTTGTATCCCACCAGGCTATATACTATTCTATGGACCTAAAGGCACAACGAATCCTTCAGAGATTGTAAGGCAAGAGGTTGGAGGAGAGACACTTACCACCTTTGTTCATGATCTTGATGCAAATTCAGAATATGATTTCTCAATTCAGGCAGTCAATGGTGCTGGTATAGGACCTATATCTGATGTAGTCACACATAGAACCAAAGGTAAAAATCTACTGTTTCTTGTCGCCTGGGGCAGTATTAAATTCAGTACAGGATTAAGCCAGTCTTTTACATAGCATATTGCTTGGTTGAGTAAAATGTCCTAACTCGTATTCAGATCACATCTCAGTGTTTTACTGAAGTAGGCTGACTTGAAGGCAAAATACTTAGGGATGAACACTGTGACGTTACAAGATCAATCCAAAACAATGCGATATTGATGTGTCACTTTAAAAATGTGCTGATATGATTTTGCACGGCTTATAACGACTGCATATGAAAACCACATGTGTACCAATCAAGGCTTCCATACTTTAATATTGGCTTAAGTCAGCTAGGGAAGTGTCTTAAATTTAGGATAAAATATGTAGCCAAAAGATTCAATTGAATACTAAATGTGGCTATTTTTCCTAAGCCAAAAACTGGGTAAACTACTCATATTTCTGACATAAGAAATCAATTGAATACCTGCCCTGATGTGCATTATAGACCTTACATCATTATCTTTACATCTGTTTTTAGCAATGAGGAAATTGATGTAGTTTTGTTTTCATCATGATCTCTCTTTGAAGTAAGTCCATATGTGTTCATTTTGTGTTGCAGAGGGGAGTTATCTGCTTGTAATCTTACAGGAAACCATATGAGCTGCATATGTCATTTGATGTAGTTATAGACATTAAAGATATATGTATAATTTATGATGACAATCAGAATTTAGTACATAGATATCAGAACTTAAGAAGGAATTACATTTTTACTAATTAAGCTGGATTGTTGACCAAGCAGAACTGGCGCCTTTTTAAATTGTCTGTTCTGAGCGAGAAGGGTATTAACTCTGTGTTGTATAAGTGCATCCCTTTGGATCCAAACAGATGTGAGTGTTTCTTCTTTTATTCTCTTTTATCTTTTTTTTATCATTGGACTATTTATGACAAATAATTAAAATCTTTTCTCTAAACTTTGCTAGTAATCCCACCTCCTTAAAAAATCATTGATAAAAGTTTTTTATTTTGTAAAAAACTTTGACAGTTTGTAATACAAACTTATCTGTTTTTGTGTGTGTGCCCCACAGGTGCAGGTGCAGCAGCCTACCCCGTGGATGATGTGGCGTTCCCCTGGTGGCTGTGGTTGGCTATTGCTCTAGCCTGTCTCTTCCTCATTGCCCTAGCCATCGCCTTGCTCTTCTGTATCGTCTGTGGTTGTTGTCGATGCTGTCTGAGATGCTGTCCAGGCTGTGCATCACTCTGTGATGATATCTATGCTTGCTTGGAGCCGTGCGGAGCCTGTCTCGCTGGATGCGCATCGGGATGCTGTCCATGTTGCTGCGAAGATGAAGATGACTGCGCCAAGTGCTGGACAAAGTGCTGCTGTGGTGTGCCTTGTTGTGTATGCTGTGGAAAAGATTATAAGGAGAGGAGAGCAAAAGCGTAAGTTCGGCTGCATTCTCCCTGTAAAATTGACATAATAGTGCATCCTTCGATGTGTATTTTGGCATGAAGGAGAAATTACCTAGCTCTTTGAATACTCATGCCCAAGATCACTCAGAATGAACTCTTTTTGAAACGTTTTGTTAAAAGAAATGTCCTGATTAAACAATGAAAATTATTTAACTCTCTGTATCAACTCTTTAACAGTCAGTTGAAAAGCTTCAAGATATACAATAGTGTAATCTGGAGTTTGTTCTCATCTATTCTACCAATCAGAAGGGCCTCTTTAAGAATCAGTGTTGGATGAGCAATCAGGAAATTTTGTGTAATCAACTGTACCATTGAGATCGTTATAATGTGTTTCCATTGTGTTCTTCTTTCAGAGAGCTGACGGGTTATAAATCTGTATCCAACGGCAAAGCCATTCACGCTACCAATGCCACCCAGGTGGAGGGGAATCCCCCTGATCTCTGGGCTGATGAACTCATCATGAAGCAGATGGGAGGAAAGAATATGGCTACACCATCAGAGATGGAATCACTTAATAAATCTGAAAGTAAGTCACTATTTACTGCCTTCTTTTTAATCCATTATGCTTGCTTTGTTAAATCCCAGTATTAATATGTCAGTGTCTTTAGAGTTTTAGTAGCCTCTGAACAATTAAGATTCATAACATTATTATAGGTTCTCATATATACAATTTAAAAATCTTAATCATAGATTATAGGAATATTACTTTGTCCTGTATAGATCTGCATCTTTCTTGAGAAAGAATATAAGTCTAAAGATGACTTGTTTTAGGCATAACAGATTATTTCTCTTAAATGACTTGTCCAGGATAGAGATTAGATTCATTCATAATAATTGCTGAGTATACTAGAGTTAACTTGCATTTAGATAGATGAATAACATACCCAGTCTTTATAGGATGTTGCTTTTGTATATAGTGACTCGTTTCCTTGAGATTCTTTTGTCTCTTTGATACCTTGGTTAAATCTTGGATTCTTCTATCCATGGACGTGGTGGGATTCTGTAAAGGATTAATACACCTGTTGGTGTGATGCCTTACCTTATGTCAGAAGTGGCTTCAATCCATGTCTCCTAGCTGCTTGGCTACTTGCTGTTAACACCTCTTTCATGTTAACGCTTTGCTCTTTTCTCTCTCTCTGTTCCGTCCCTCTCTGCAGTTGAAAGTGAAACACATTTTGCAAATCATGCACAGCAACAACAAGGTAAGAACAGAATAGAAACCTGACCCTGTCCCTTCTGTTTGTTTACATACAAAAAGGGTGTGATGAAACACTTGTGGCTATTCATACCTAGTACTTGCTGTATGATATTGGATGAATTGTATGTATGTGTGTGTATGTGTCTTACCAGTAGGCAGGTTAGATTCGTTCAGACTTGTTACCTGGTGTTAACTCATCGAGGACAGTCTAGGAAACAGCAGGACCTGACCATTAGCATTCACAGTTCACTCAAGAGATTCAAGTCATTCTCTTGAGTGCTTTTGTTCAAGTAGAGCATTGTGACAAGTTGTCCTGGCAACCAACATCATTAAAAGTACATCCCATGGAGCAGAACATCTTGATATCTCCTGCTAGAATGTGCATTTCATCCACATTTTCTCACATTTTCATATTATTCTGCAATAAAGCCAGTATGGTGATTCACTATCCGACTGACATGAAATGTGATTTTCTTTCCAGCTTAGATCTTTCTAAAGAAAAGCAGTAGCAGAAAAAGCACTGTCACTGGAACAAGCATTTGATATTATGCATTCATTATCATCCTTTCAATTCATCAATGATGTTTGTTTGTGTTTATGGTTCATTGGATATGTTCATTACCTACCCATTTTCAAAGATCATTTAAAATCATTGTAGTCATTTATGTTGTCATTATTAAAGTAATGCTCATTTTCATCACCAGTCTTGTCAATATCTAAATTTATGCTGGATGAAAATTCCCTGTCTAATTCTCATGATACATCATCATCTTTAGAACTGACAACATCCCCAGTTCCCTTTCATCAAAACCTCCATCATTATCATCATCATCATCATCTTTATCATCATCATCATCATCATCTTTATCATCTTCATCATCCTCATTCCCATCACAATCACCACCATTGTCATCATTATTACCATTGATGATAATAACACCATTTACTGTTCCTGCATCATTTTATGATAAAACCATTATCATAACACTCTATTATTAATCCACATCATCACTGGTGTCATCTTGTGTTTAACCAGTCATTGGTCATTGTAAATCCTCATTCCATACCCTCTGGTGCATGGTATTTCATTTTCAGAGGCTAATGGCAATTTCCGTCTCACAACCTTGGCTGACAAAGTCAAAAGTACTGCAGAAACGGTTGTTTCTAAGACAGCTGATAAAGAGGAGATCATCCTGAAGGGTAGCGCTAGCATGCCAAACTCGCCTCACCCCGGCAGAAAACCACCAGTCTATGAAGCAGGTATTGATTGCCATGGATTCTTAGAACAGCTCAAAAACTGCAAGTCTTTCCTGAAGATGAACGTGGTTGCTTAGAAAAGTGGACCTTAAGACCCATAGATTGTAGTCTTTGTGGTAGAGGTCTTCCTTTGAAAACAATATTTAGATGATCCTTCTTTTTTCTGCTTGCAAAAGTAGAAAAAAATCTGTAACGGCCGCAACCAATCAGCATGGTGGAACCAACGGGTCAGATGTAGAAGGAATCAACATCAATCTAATTTGTCTTGAAATCTTTCTCCTTCTTATTACCTCTCTCTAGGAACTAGTTAAGCTCAGGTAGTTCTGGTGAAGTAGAAAGTCTTCACTATAATTCACAAGCAAGAAGTCATCCATTGAAGAATCTGTCTTATTTTTTCTTCTTCTTCCAATAATCCTTTTCTTTTTCTTGTTTCAACTAACCTTGCAAGAGTAAAGCAGAGACAGGCATGGTTTACAAGAAGGGTGATATTTGGTTGTATTATTGAAAAGAAAACCTAGGGGCATATATGTACCAAAAGGAGTATATGAATGTTGAGAATAGCTGCATCCAATCTTTTTTTGTCAACTACGAAGTGTCACAATTTTAATGAACCATTAACTGCTTCGATGACACAGTGAAAAACAATGTTTCAATTACAAATGTATTTTAGAGGGTGTTGTAACAGTTCAGGTTATATACTAGTTGTGGTATCTTATAATCTCTTGACTGTCCGAAAATGTTTATGACCATACTACAGTTAAAGATTGATTCAAGATTGATCGAACAAGATACAGTTTTCATCCAGTATAGCACTCATTGCAAAGCATATTCTGCATTTCTCAAAAAAACAAATGTGATTAGATTTGGTGGTCTAACATGTGCTATTAAATTTATGTAGAAAATATAGGCTTTAGTGTTCCGAGATTTGTCAAGAAGATATCTTCAACATGATTTTAGCATGCATTTAGTTGCTAGTATGATAAGTGATACAATGCTTCTTTTATAAAAGCTTTCATTCTATCATTTTGGATCGCTTAGACCGTTACAGCTTCACCGATCGCCGTGTGTCTTTCGTTGATGTAGCACCCATAAATTACATCAGAGGTATACAATAGATTTCTGTGGATTGTAATAACTAATCATCATACACTACACACACCATGAAGAGTTACCACCATTAATCAATTGTTAACATATTAATAGTTTAAAAGACTCATCACACGTTTGTTTCATATCATGTATCCACATCTTCATTTATCAGCTAAGATATTTACAGGAGTAACATTTCTTTACTACAAGTAATTCCTTTAAAAAAAACATGCCATAATTATATAAAATATTGGTACAGTCCCAGTGAAGAGTTGTACTCTTGCTATAATACAGATTTGTGATGATCTGATTTAGTTCTTCCTCATGCTTGGTTTTATAAGGGTTGTTTTCATTATATGAATATCATCATTATGCTATACTAATCTAGCTGTTTACGAACAATTTTCGTACAAAATGAAATGTTCACAACTTTTCGTTTTATTTGTCAATTCATTCTAACCTGGAAGCCCCATTGAAGCACATTGATAAACCAGCTTCCCCTATCTATTCATCTCCAATGTGTCCGTATGCTGCTGTACCATGCAAGAAAAAGAAGAAACCAGGTATAATGTGGTCCACCTGTTGGTACCCCTCCTCTTTAATAATTGCCCCTACTTGTTACCCCCTTGTTACCCCATTATAGGGCTTCAACAAAAAATGGGCAGCCAAAATCCACACCCCATAAATATCAAGTTTGAACATACCGGTAGGGCTCGTGTTTACAGAAAGTAAACCAAAGGTTCAATCCTAACCCTCTTTCCAAGTTAGTTAGTATGGAGCCATGTTGGACAAATGAGGAAGATTCCTGATCAAGAGATAGCTCCTCAACTCTCCCTACCCCCCCCCTCCCCTGTCAATAAGAAAAACAAATATGAACCTATTATAGAAGTATGTTTGGGTTGAAAAGGGATTCTTGAAGTATGTTGATCAGACAAAATGAAATGTACTTGATACACTCTACAGGCAAAATATATATTAAACTTTTTGTGTGATAGAACCTTTATGTATCCATTTGTGACTAGCTGCAAATTCTTCACCCTAGTATTAATACTCACCGACCCCATAGTATCACCTAACTAGTTAATTAAGTTTGTTATACCATAATCCATTTATTGATCCCGCATTCAGCCTACATTCATTGTAGAACATTATTATTATTATTATTATCATCATCAAGATAATTGAAATTGTATAATAGTTAACATATAGACATAGTTCCGTTATGATTCATAACATTGAGAAGACTTTAAACTTTTGTATTATAGATAAGTATCTACTGAAAAATAATCCCATTATGAACTCCTATGATAATTATATAGCAAGAAAATCCATAGCTTTCTCATTATTTTTTAAAATAAATCATTTCTCCTTTTGTCATAATCGTAAGGCACATTGATCATTTAAAACACCAGATTTGTGTCATCAGGAAGAACATAATGCAATGAGTGGTGAAACATTCTTTCAAATATATCATTGTGATCATATTAATGCAAGAACAACTGTACAAGAGGAGCAAAGATGGAGCCTTTCTCCGTAATTATCTTGATGTAGTCTTGTATTGATCTCTCCCTCCTTCTTCATTACCAAACTCATGAAGATTCTCTCCCTCTGAGTGGTAAGATATCCCCGGTAGCCCTGGGGGCATCGGCTACTAGCCCCAGTGCAGACATGCCTTATAAACCAGGTAGAATACTTGTGAACACCCCCCCCCCCCTCCTTCAAGTATTGTGTAAATCAACTCTACCATCTGTTAAGATGTATTCCATTGACCCCAGTGAATTAATTGACAAGTAAAAAGAAATGTCTGTCTACCGTTGGAATATCAATACAGTAACAATTAAACTTGGTAGCCCTATGATAGCACTTCTGCATTAATATGTAGTGTATCTGTAGTGTTTAACCATTGGTATTGAGAATACCATAATCAACCCATTAACATTTTTGTACCATGTTTGCTAATCAGCACACACTCGTAGGCAGTTAGATATTTTGAATTGTGAATTGCATTATTAACTACGTCACATGTACTTATTTACATTTTTTAAAACATGCAAATATACTAATAACAATTTATCAAGTTTATAGAATATCAAAAATATTTCACACTTTGCGTAAACCAAAGTTTGGGGAATTAGTGTGACTGTGACATATATGTCAAAGATTCCTACAGTACCTGCTGCGCAAATCAATTTATGATCAATACTATGCTGTCATGACAAGATATTTTGTGGCTGAAAGTAGCTTGATTAGAGTTATCTAGAGGTTTGTAACATGCTTAGTGTAGAAATACAACCGATATACTTCCATCATATATAACAGTCAGTAATCAATATTTAGAAAGCACTCTTTTTTTTTTATCCATATATCATTTTTATGTCATATTACTGAGATATTGTACCAAGATTTGAATCATATGATTCTGGAATATGCTAAACTCTATATTGTTATACCTTCCTATACCTTTCATTTTGCAATTTTGGTATTTGTGTGTATTTTATTAGTGCATATTTGTTTTATCCCATGTAACTTCATGCCAAACTGAGAACAGAAATTTCATGATCACTTATTGACTGAGTTTCAAGAGCATTGATATTTTCATTGTGTCACAAGAAGTGGACTTGAATATATTATTTTTGACTTGTGCTTTTATTTTAAAATCTCTCTGCATCCAAATTTTGTTTTATTTTATTCAGTTGCATGTTTACTCAAATTCTGTTTTATAATTTTGACCTAGCATGTAATGATTTCATTTTGTGATGCCAGTGAATATTGTGCGAGTAGCTTAATTGTTTGCATGCATGTTTATTAGTACTTGCTTTGTCTTGCCTTGTGTTTGTGTATCTGTAGTGTCCGAGAGTTATATACCGACACAAAGGAGGCAGGTCCAAGAATCTGTGCAGAGAAGTGCACGTCCAGGTAATATACATATTGATAATTTATTTAAAAGTTGAGCGAATTTCAGTTTGCAGATGTACAGGCCATGTTATTGCAATTATGGAATGTACATCTTTATTTAAACCATGTTTTCCTATGTAATCAGATAGTTGAAAAAACATTCAGTATTCTCATTGAATGAAATATTTGTACAAGTCATTTTATTAATCCATTCAATGTTAAATCCGTTGAACACTAAGCCCAAGATAGCTGCTCCTGATAGAGATTATTGAAAATGCACTTTATACCAAAATCACAATTTACTACCGAGTTAAATGGCTATTGCTATCTATTGTTTAGAAATCAAGTAACATAATAGACTAGCATGATGACTCATAAATGAAGAAAGACAAAACAAATTTATGATACTTTATCAATGCTATGTCCATCAAACTAGTTTTTAGGACAATGGAAAAAACAAGAACATGTTACACTAGTCTTTACTTTGAGAGGTAAATGAATTATTAATACTGCTGTTAAAGACTCTTCCTTCATCATTCGAATAATGGACATTCTACTAATTTAAAATATATAAGGGCATGTGTGGCTGTTTCACACACATCTGTGATATTTATTGTTTGAGATGATTATTTGTCTTCAATATGCATGTATTTATATCAGTTGCATGATTTATATTATTTGCATGGTTGTTATGTGCATGTTTTATGTTTTGTACCCCTGCCCCCTCCCTACTCTACAATCCTAGCTAACTATGCTAATGTCAAGAAGGGTGAGAAACCAAATGTCAACATCAACACGACCAATGTTCGCATTGAGGAGGTCAAGAATGAATACCAAGGAAACGATGCTTACTCCACCCTCGGCAGCAATCATTCTGAGTTTCCTGAGACCAGAACTCGTGAGAACTCTGACTCTCAACAGTCTGCCGTGGGTTATCATGACGGTCAGATTGTGACCTTCCCCGATGGTCAAATTGTGGCCAGTAGTGGACTTGCACCAAACCCATTGACCGTCACGTTTGAGGAGACGACTACCACTCATTCGGTGGAGAAGATGGTGCCACAATCAGATGGTAGCAATGTCAAGACCCTGTCAAGTCATCAGACCTTTGCCAAGTCTTACTCCACATCAGATGCATCCAGAGATCGGAATCTACAGACTATACTACAGGATGGCTTAGATAAAGGACCTCTGGCCATTGACATACCTCAGTATGCTGAACAACCTCTCAAAGGTATGATATCAAACTTCTACTAGCTATCTTAATAGGTTGAATACATGAACTTCTCATTATTATTTAAACCCTTCTTATTCTGAAGATCCTTGTCTTGTCAAAGACCAGAGTATAGCTTCTCTCCCTTTTTTCTGATATAATTTTGACGATATGACTTCCACATTGTAATACTTTTAGGATTCATGTAATGAAGTAAAATTTGATCAGTTATAAAATCGTTAATCATTTGCTTGTTTTAGGGGATATTGAACAATAGACAAAGTACAATGAATTTGAGGACTCTTGTCTCTTTGTTCAGTGACTGTTATCCATCTGAAAGCAATATTCATGAGAAACTATTAAGTCTTTCATTTTTAGTTCTTCAATTATAATATTCTGAGAAAAGAACTTGTGGTTTTTTCAGCTCTTTCAATATCCTTTCATAGTTGAAGGTATCTATATCAGGAACCATAACTTACAGTGAAATCAAATTTGAGAAATAAACTCTTGACATGGATTATTCCATATTGGTAATTCTATTCTAATTCTCTCTAATGCGTTGTCTTCCTACCAGCCATCACTGCTCCAACTGTCAGCAGCCTCAATGAACAATCGAGCTACCGTAACAGGTACAACACCTCACAGGATGGCAGCAACACCTCTACTGGTTTCAGTCCAGGAGGACTCAGAGACTACAACTACAGCTCCAGCGAAAATGCCCAGAGAGAATACAACAACTACAACACCATGGACAGCGGCATCGACACTGGACGGAGGCACGACTACCAGACCGGCAGCCTCAGGACGAACCCAAGAGGAGGGATGGTTGAGAACAGCAGCTACGAAGAGACCCAACATTACATAGTCCCTGAGCATTCTCCGGCAAGTCCACCTCTAGGTCACAGTGCGATATCACCAACCTTCCATGATGTCCCTAGGATTACTAGCCCTGTTGACATGGGATCCAGTCCTCCTCCTCTATCACCCATGATGTCCAGGGGTCTGACTCAGGATACTCATCTCTCCTCCAGCGCTATGACCTTACCAATGTCAACCAGTCGTGGCCTTGGCACAGACAATGGCAACTACAAGAGCAGCTCAAGCTACCAGTATCGAAGTGCTTCCAACATCGGCGATATGACTCATCGTGGAGGAGAGTCCCATGGTTCATCAACCATGAGTGGGATCGGAGGTAACCGTAACAAGTGGTACATGGGTGAGGGTAGCGGTAGCGGTACCAATGGCAGTACCAGTGCTTTCACCCCCAATCTGTCTGAGAGCAGGGATATCGACAGAGAGACAAGCTTTGCTAACAGTGTGTATTCTGGTAGCAAGGTCCATGCTGCATCCAGTGACTATGCTACTGACTCCAGAGGTATATTGCAATCAGTGGTATTAGTCAACAAATTTAAGAGGAATAACTTGACAAAAAATAAATGAAATGAATGATTTATCATTCCTTATTTTATGTTTCACTCATATTAAAGATTTTCTGAACGAACTTAAATAGGGAAAAATTGTCTTATTTACAAGATAAATTTTTATGAACAATGAGATCATCGATAAACATTATTATCTGGTATTATCAAATTAGTCTATTAAATGTATCTTCCCATACCCTGCAGTCTTCCATTATCCTCTAAAATGTGCATGTTTGGTGTTTGTATTAGATTGCTAGATGCATGTTTTATGTGACCATTCTGCCTTTCCCTCCTCTCCTAGTGCATGCACCCCTGTCCACCAACCATCAAGACGACCTCCTCTCTTCCGCTCCCATTTCCAATGGCTCCGCTCTCTCCCACAAGTCCAGTTCCTACCGCTATGACTCCAGTGGCCTTTCCAACACTGGGGGCCTGTCTACCGGGACGGGTGGGGTTTCATCGGGAGGAGGAGGTAGCATGTCTTATGGTGGTGTAGGTGGAGGGTCTGGTCTGTCCAATGGAACATCGGCTGATGCAGGGCGTTACTCCTCGAGCCACTCCATGTCTGGAAGTCGCTACTCTTCCAACAATAATAACTCCACGGGTGAACTCTTCTCTGATACCGATGCCGAGGTTGCTAGTACTATGAGTCGTGCTAGGAGCCAAGAAGGTATAGCAAAATCTTGCCTACAAACTTGGTCTTGATCCCATTAGCACAGCTTCTTGAAAAAGTGAAATATGCAGAGTGCAATGCTGCTATAGCAGAAAATACATGACAAGATAATTGGAAAGCTGATTGACTAAAATCTATGATAAAATTACACAATTTAATAACTCTTTACTTCAAAGACAGTGTAATGTTTAGCCTAGATATAATGCTCCTAGTTTGAAGTAGCAATAAACTTTTTATAGATAAGATTATATTTGGTCATTGCAATGTGGTATAAACTGAAACATAGTGTGTCCCTTGTTTACAATTTAGAGAGGCTACTGAAAGGAAATATGAAAATGAGATATATCTTGCTCTAGCATCTTAAAAAGCTTTGGTGTAGTTATACAAAAATTATGCATAATTTGCATTGAATTTGTTTGTGCTTTTCAATATTGCATTACATGTTATCATATACCACTCAGCACTGTAAGGTCTATTGTATCTCAGAAAACTAACAAAATTAATTTTTGTAATTCCATTGTTGATCAAAGTTAGTTACTTAAATAGCTTCTTTGAATGAAATTACAGGTTTTTACTTTGCAATTCATATTCGGCAGTTTCTCTTTGCATGTCCTGATATTTGTTTCTTGAAATTCCCTGCTACATATAACTGTATATAACCCTATATAATGTCCTTCATTCATAATAAGACTTTTTTTTTATTTTGGGGCTTCAAGAATATTAGAAAAAACAAATAAAATGTTAAGCTAACCAGTAGTGAAGCTATTTAGAACACAATTAGTGAGACGCATATATATATATGCCAAATATGCATGTTTCTCTTAATATCTTCAACCCTTATCAAGCCCTATAGATTTCCTCAAAATTTGGTACTTAACTTCTAAAATACTTTGCTAACAGTTTTTACTTTTCATTGTTCATGCTACTTTCCCTGAGTGATTTTATTTATTCCCCTTCCTTCTTTTATCCAATAAGTTTTATACCATCGTCCTCCCATCCCCCAATCATCCTACCTCCCACCTCCTCCCCATCATCATCATCATCGACCACCACCACCAGAGGCCGTCCTCCGTCGCGCACACTCTGCCAATTTCTTTCGCGAAACGAATGACCCAGCAATGGACTATGCGTTTGTTGGAGGAGACGACACGGTGTCCGAGATAGGGATGTCAGAGTATGCGAGGCGCCAAGCTAGGGTCATGGCCCGGGTCAATCACTCGCTCAAACAACGTGTCATTTCAAAGGCTATGTCGCTTGATCATGTAGCAGTTCAACAGATGGTTGATAGAAGAAGAGGTAGAGAATAATACATCTTAAGTCCTCATTTATTGTTGTATCATAAAATAATAATGATAATAATGAAATATCATCATATTACTATAAAACCATTATTCAATCACCATTTATGTATAATTCAATTTTAAATTAATATTGTATATTAAAGGGAAACATCTATAATCCATTATGCTATTCAGTTATATTTCAATAATAGTTGGTCTTTTCAAATGATATCGTAATGTTACATAGGTCCTTAAGGTAATGTGGTGAAAAGTTCTGACCTCCAAAAATAATGTTTAGGTGGAAAATTGATAAATATTGACAAACAGCATTCTTTGCTAATTTCACTAGCCAGTTGCTTATATGTTATGACTGATTACAGTAATATATTTGTAATATGTATGGTTTTGCTAAGGTCTTTTTATGGTATAAAAGCTAAGGTTTATAGCCCTGTTACTGGTGAACAGCAAGGGTGTGTGCGCATGTAGTTACAACACGTTTTATTCCCTAATACAATTTTGCATTGCGGTGTGTGTTTGACCAAAATTAATCCAGCAAAGTTAGTCTACAAAGCACTTAATGTTTGTTATTGTGAAAAACACTGTGTGAACATGTGAGTTAGATAAGAAAGAAAATTGACTGTGTTTGTTTTTCTCAACACTAAACACCTTTTTGCTGGATACCTTTGTTTTCAAACCTTTAGTTTGGCATGTTACAGTCGATTCATGCACATTTCAATGGGGGGGGGGGGGTGGTTGGAAAGTAATCCAATGTCATAAACGAAAACTTATTCTTAAAAGAAAACTAATTCGGGAATTCCATTGTAATGTATATTAAGTATTATAAATTATTTTTAAATATGGTTAAGTCTTATTTGAGGCAAGAGTACTCTACTAATGAAGATGAGAAAGTGGCGTCTTTTATCAATAACTAAGGTTCATCTGGTGAATAGTTCTGTGAATTTAAACTATATGTTTATCATCTATTTCCATGTGAAAGAAAATGGGTTGACATACCAATTTGCCTTTTCTTTTGCTTCCTTATATCAGGGTAAAGAAAGGGAACCTAACAAGCCATTGGTGTAAGCTACATATCCCCATCTTTCCTTCTTCCATTCAGCTTATTTTCTGTCATAACATTTGTCTTTGTTTCACATGATAAAGTGAACTTTATTCATTTCACTGGGATAATCATTAGCTACTTTTTTTCATGAACCTGTTAACACAAATATGAGTGTTTTGTTTTTTATTGATGGCTTTTTGCCAAAGATTTGATCCTTTATTAGCTGAATGCTGTTTCCTAATGAGGCAATTTATTGCCGGAGTACTAAAATAGTTCAGAGCGTAATTTAATAGTCATTATGATCTCACACTTATGAATGTTACACAATTACCATCCATGTTCAGGAACATCTTTAAATCAAACACATGTATTATGCTTATGCAAGCTTTTTCTGTGTTTTTTAAATATTTTTATCTTTTTTGAGTGTTTGGAAATTGTTCCAAACAAAATCTTAAAGTGTTTAAAAAAACTTTATTTCTTCAAAATGATAACATAAAGTGCATGTCCCTACTTTATGTCTGTTATTTTATGTCAATGGACAAGAAACAATTATCAATCTTTTGTCTGGAGCAAATTAGTGTATGTTATCTAAAAGACCATGATGTTTTTAAATACTGTTTTGTAATAACACTTTTTACACCTCACCAAAGCGCATGTATCGGTAGGGATATCTGTTCTCTATGCCCTGATGGTGTATACAATTGCAGATTTCTGGGATTATCTGAGATTACTAACATTGATTTTTTTTATCACACTATGCTACTGCTTTCATCTTGCATACATAGTGTGAAGTCATCCTCTTTTCTCTCTTTATTGCTTTCTCCACAGGGTTTCATCATTATTGTAACAAGATTAACTAAAACCTTCTTTTTCTCCATCTTAATATTAACATTTTCTCTCCCTCTTACTTTGACATTGTATGAGTCACAATGGGTGTACTAATACTTTGTGATTGCTTTGATATTCAAGTTCAACTGATGTCAACATTTATGAATAACAAGTCCTTTAAAACAAATTCCTGTCAGTTGCATATATGACATTTTACTTTCTCCTATCAAGTAATCTTTTCCAAAAGTTGTTTTACTTGATCGTTGTACTTCAGTGTGAATTTGATCATGATGTTCTTGCACAATTTCACAATTTTTGATATATATATTTTTTAAAATAATAATTTGTATGTTTTAAGCAGGAAATAAATGATACATCGGCACATTGCTGTTATATTGTAAATAATTTACATGAGATATCATGCTCGATGGTTTAACTAGGCAAAGAGAACTGAAACATTGTAATGATGTGCTTTTTATGCAGGACTTTAGCCATGAAATGCAGAAAAGAAATGATGGCTGTATGAAACTATGACACCACAGTTCTGCATGAAACTTGGCTGTGAAGTCCATGTATGCGTGCTGTGTTAACTCACATTACAAGCAAATTATACAAAATAAAAGGAGAGCAATCCCGATTTATCAAATGACACTTTATAAAATAACAGCACTCCATATAGTATCAGCACTTCACTCAAAATGTCGACATTTTGGTGCATGTTTGACTTATTTTTGTCTTCTTCAATGTGTTGACCTGATGTGTCTTTGTCTTTTTTCCCCTGGGATATCAGATAATTTGGTTAACACGCAGACCTATGACTTCATGTCTAATGCTTCAACACGCTCTGCTATGTCCGACAGGCCGCCATATGTGTATAGTTCAGGTATTGTCAAGGGAAAACTTCACTAACATATTATTAAGCAGTAGCATGCACTGCATTACATTGGAACAAAATAGTTGTAGATATTGCTTATGCACCTTGTGTCTGCTTTACCTGAAAAGAGAATGTGCTGATAGCAGTTTGCTGAGCTTGATATGATTTTTTTTATTTTAATATCTACTGCATTAAGCAATACTAGAAGCCTGCATTCACATGATAAAAAGGACTCTTCCCTCCTCTTTTGCACTTCTGCATTTTTGCTTTTGTCTTTGTTTAGTATTTTGCCATTATTAATTTTGAAATAACATGTAGAGAAAAATGTAGATTATTTCTTCTCCATCTCTAGAAAATGAAAATCCAAGAGTTAGATTTACTGTAGAAATTGATTTTGTAATATTAGAATATTTTGATATAAACATTTTCTAATTTCAAACACTTAAAATGTCATACAAAATTCTTTTCTAATATAAATTTATATTTTTATACAATTCAAAATCGGGGATATTGATTAAGTTAGGTTGGATAGGAACAAAATTCTGTTTTTTAGCTAACTCCTATTTGCTATTAGTACTGAAGAGCTTGCCATGTGAAGTGCATTTTCTCAGACTTCTAAGTTGGATGATGTTTTTTTTTATTGATGGCTTTTTACAATAGATTTGATACTTTAATAGCTGAATGATGTTTCCTAATGAGGCAATTTATTGTCAGAGTACCTAAGTTGTTCAATAGCCTGATGTAATAGTCGTTATGAACCCACAGTTATGAATGATAAGCAATTACCGTTTCCAGGTAACATCTTGAAATGCATTTAGCATCAAATGCATTATGCTTATGCAAGCTATTTTCTGTGTCTATTTTTACTTTTATCTTTTTCTTTAACATTGCCCTCTCTCTCTTCCTGCTTTCTGTCATCTTCTTACCACTCTCTTTGATCTATTTTCCCACATTTATATTTCTCTTGCTTCTGCATCTTCCCTGATTTGAACAGTCTGCTTTTTCTAAGTGTACTGCTTTGTTTTAAACAAATATATATGCAAGCTTGACTTAGGCCTGTATTATCTTTTATATTTGAGGAAAGATTAACAAAAGCATTAGTATAAAAGATTATTTAGGGTATGGTAGGTACTGCTAAACCTTTATATTGCTTATGATGAAACCTCTATCTAAATTGGTTTTTACTCCCAACATAACCAACATATAAATAGTGGATA
Organism: Strongylocentrotus purpuratus; assembly: GCF_000002235.5. Taxonomy (NCBI): domain Eukaryota; kingdom Metazoa; phylum Echinodermata; class Echinoidea; order Camarodonta; family Strongylocentrotidae; genus Strongylocentrotus; species Strongylocentrotus purpuratus. The sequence goes on along the minus strand of NW_022145532.1, from coordinate 949,757 downwards.
AAATGAATCTCACAAAAAATGTAATTTAGGTAAATTTGCTATTTTTTAGCTAACGTGTGCTTATACATATAAATCCCAATTAGAACTCATAGAAATACATGAGAGTTAGATTTCTCTCTTCACCTGTCAAACACTATTATTTTCCTTATTTTCTACAAGCAGTTTCAGGTGATTGATACTTAAATCAGGAATGTTCATGCTTTAAGATAATTTACAATGCCCAATTAGATTAGATAACTAATCTGAGTTGAACAAAGCAAAGTCAATGGCAATTCACTAAATGAAAGTCACATCATTAAAGTTAGGTCCTTTTAGCACAAACTTTTGTTGTTGCTGCAAATTCTTATTAAACTGTTGTGCATATATTGACACATATGTATGCTTGATTAATTTGATTAACATGTGCATCATTCAGACCATTTGTTTTGTTTCTCATTGCACATAACACACACTCTGTTATAGATTAAACTACATAGGTATGTTCAGTCATGTGATTATACCATTGTTTGTTGGAATGGTTTGTATATAACATTTTTGTTGCAGCTTTGTATTTAAATCAGCTTTTTTGCTCATTACATGTAGATTTAATAACAAATTATTTTTGTGTGCAGCATTTTGCTAATACATGTATATACTTTCTAAAGTGCACCTTAATGTATTTCATTTTACAAGCTGACAGTTGTGTACATGATTTAGTTTAATTTGTATGAATGTCAGTTTTCTGCTGTGGATATGTGAAGGTCTCATAATGCTATTTCGTAGAGTTTGTGATCACATTTTGGATCAATAACTTACGTTTGATAACATGTTGTTTCTAAGCACATGTCTCACAAAAATGGTATACTGAAGGAATTGATGATTAATTTCAGTTCCAGCAGGTTTTATTTGTGTGAGTTGATAAAATGAGATTTCAGGGGCAAGTCTAAATTAAATGATTTTTCATTTGACTTCCTAGGCAATTTTTCATTCTAATGCAAAAGCTCATTTTTCATTTTTTTATCAGTAATATTGTGACCTATTACAAGCGATTTATCTTTATTTCCATCCCCCATAAAGTGAAGTTTAATTTATAGATATACATGTATTGTAATAAGAAAGAGGATTGTTGTTCCTTTACACAAATTCATGCACTGAACTCAGCTTTGCTGTCATTTTTTGGGGGGTCAAAGCTTGTGTAGTCTAGGATTCCTGAAACATTGATCTACATTTAGTTGGGCATTAAAATTACAATGAAGTACTGGTAGAATTTTTTTATTTTTTAAAGGTTGGCACTAGGCCGCTTGGACTAGGACAGCTAGAGACAGAAGAGAATGGAAATTTCATGAGGAGGGCTTTGTCCAACGTCTGGATGAACTATAGCCTGATAGATAGATAGATAGATAGAAAAATAAGATATAAATATCCTAGAAAAAAAAGATGACTTTTAAAAGCTAAAGTAATTATTTTTCTTGAGACATAACCCCCCTTTTTTTTTTAAATTGAAACAAAATTATCATTTTTAATTTGATATTATTTCAGAAAACCAATCATGAACTCCATATAAGCCTGAATGCTATCCATTCTTTCTTGCAATCCAATAATTCAAGCATTAGTTGTATGAGATTACAAAGAGCTGTACTAGCTCCGAGCCTTTCAGTGTGGATGATGTGTGTTTACACTAATGTGTACTTTTGTGTCCAGCAGGTTACCATAGTGATACCAATGCCAGCTCCCAAGATGAGTCCGGTAGTCAAAACAGTGGTACTGCACCCCGCACCAACCCCCTCTCTAGCTTCACTGTACCTGCTCCTCCTCCTCACTACCAACATCCACAGGCCAAGGGTATGTATGCATTATTCAAATGATCACGATATAGATGGTGATTAAATTAATGTTGATTTTGATAATAATGATGATGATGATGGTGAAAGTGATGGTGGAGGTGATGAAAAATTATATTGATTAGGAGGATGATAATGATAATAATACTGATGATGATGATGATGAAAGTGATGGTGGAGATGATAATAAAGATGATGAAAAAATGATATTTTTTAGGATGTTGATGACAACTATAATTTTAATGAGGTACTGTAAATGATATGATAATGTTCAGAGTTTATCAGCTCAAACCCTAATTGATCTTATGGATTAACACTGGGTATTTCTGTTAATGCTGTAGTGAGGATAACTGCTCCAACGTACAGTCCACTGAAGAGAGGTCAGCCTGGTCCAGGTCGAGGGCGAGCTCAACCTATGGCTGTCATCACACCCAAAGCACCGGATGTTACTTATAGAGGAATAGGTGATGGAAACAGCCCTGGGGTAAGGATTACTTCATTCATTCTCTCAATCCATTCCTTCATTCTGTCAATCCATTCCTTCCTTCTCTCAATCCATTCCTTCATTCTCTATCCATTCCTTCATTCTCTCAACAATCCTTCATCCACTGTATCCGTTCCTTCTTTCACTCAATCCATTCCTTTATTCTCTCAATCCATTCCTTCATTCTCTCAATCCAATCCTTCATTCTCTCAGTCCATTCCTTCATTCTCTCAATCCATTCCTTCACTCAATCCAATCCTTCATTCTCTCAGTCCATTCCTTCATTCTCTCAATCCATTCCTTCATTCACTCAATCCATTCCTTCATTCTCTCATTCCATTCCTTCATTCTCTCAATCCATTCCTTCATTCACTCAATCCATTCCTGCATTCTCTCAATCCATTCCTTCATTCTCTCAATCAAATCCTTCATTCTCTCAATTCATTCCTTCATTCTCTCAATCCATTCCTTTATTCTCGCAATCCATTCCTTCATTCTCTCAACTTATTCCTTCATTCTCTCAATCCGTTCCTTCATTCTCTCAATCCGTTCCTTCATTCTCTCAATCGTTTCTTCTTTCACTCAATCTGATTCCTTTATTCCCTCAATCCATTCCTTCATTCTCTCAATCTGATTCCTTTATTCACTCAATCCATTCCTTCAGTCACTCAATCCATTCCCTCATTCACTCAACCCATTCCTGTATTCTCTCAATCTATTCCTTCATTCTCTCAATCCATTCCTTCATTCTCTCAATCCATTCCTTCATTCTCTCAATCCATTCCTTCATTCACTCAATCCATTCCTTCATTCACTCAACCCATTCCTTTATTCTCTCAATCTATTCCTTCATTCTCTCAATCCATTCCTTCATTCTCTCAATCCGTTCCTTCATTCTCTTAATCTGTTCCTTCTTTCACTCAATCTGATTCCTTTATTCACTCAATCCACTCCTTCATTCACTCAATCCATTCCTTCATTCACTCAATCCAATCCTTCATTCACTCAACCCATTCCTTTATTCTCTCAATCTATTCCTTCATTCACTCAATCCATTCCTTCATTCACTCAATCTATTCCTCCATTCTCTCTATCTGATTCCTTCATTCTCTCAAATGATCCCTTCATATGTTTTTCAAGACAGGTGTGTTATAGCATAAATATTGTCAATAAACTACTCGTAAAGATTCACATACTGTTCGAACGCAATGAATACAATGTGAAAGCCCTTTGATTTCAACAGGCCCAATTATTTTATAAATTAGGATAATAAATCAAAGACTTCTACATCTTACTGAATAGTTTAATTGAAAGGTTAAATATTCAGAAATATTGTATATCTCATTTTCTCTTGTATACTTGATGGTTCTATAGACATATCATGACAACCTATGGTATTTTGTTTCCTATGTAGAGTTAAAAGCATTCAACCTTAAATATACATTTTGTTTGTTTTCCTTTTCTATTTGTTGAAATGACAGTCGACTGTGCGTACATTCAGTGCTGAGGATCTGAATGCTGAAATGATGCACCTGGAAGGATTGATGAAAGACCTGAATGAAATCACACAATCTGAACTACAAAACTGATTCCCTTCTATCCTCTATATTCTAAGTGCCAGTTAATATGCTGTTTTAGCGAGACAGAGAGAGAGAGGACACAACCATTTTTAGAGAAAGAAGCAATGGACATAAAGAGCTATTTTGTACATAATGTTCAAATATGAAGCAGTAGGGGAGGCAAGAATATGTAAATGAAATGATGGTTGTCCAAAAGAAAAAATTTTACTTGTGGAATACAGAATGATAGGAATTGCAATGGATTTGTATGGTATATTTCAAAGTGATTTTCTTTCTTTGCTGTATTAAGTTGTGCATATATTTTAATATTAATAAATTTGTAATGCTGGGCCAAAATTGTAGGCTCTTAAGGTCTACTACATTAGTAGATTGTCTTAACATGATGCTCAAATTATCAAGGAAAGTTTGTTAAATTAAACATTTTCAAAAAATTCCATTTTGTCTCTTCCTGAAAACAATGTACATGTATTCAAGGGATTAGTAGCATGTGTTTGGAAGTTGAGTGGTTTATTATCTTTAATGTCTTTTTCTCTAACTCAAATTTGTAAAACAATTCAAGTTATGCCAGTTATAAAAACAACTCAGTATAAGCCAAATCAGTTTGTGTATTTTCAAACATGGTAAACATACCTACTGAACTGGATGTAATACTAGATGGAAGAATAAAGATTGTCTGGAGAGTACATGTATTAGCTGCAAACTATTGGTGTACTTCCGCCACATAAGTTTACCACTTTTCAATTTTCAACTCAGAAGTACATGTCATAACATTCTTGGTTTTACATATATGCAAATGAAGAACATTATGAACAATAAGAGGGATGTATGTGATGATTTATGTCAAGACTATAATTGTTGTCTAACTTTATGTTTGTATAAATGCTTTATCTATATTTAAATAAAGAAAACATGAACATGTGCCTATATTAGGAAGAATTAAGCATAGCTCTCCAAAATGTAGATCAAGCGTAACTGAGGCAATTTTTTGTGTCTTGTAAAAATGTGTAAAGGTAGCATATTTTGTCATGAAGATGTTAATCTGTAAACAGGGTGCTTTCTTTTTACATTTTCTGTAAAGTTGTTGGTCAATATGTATAAATTAAGGCTGAGCATAGACTCATTGGTTGAACCCAGTGGTGCTTATTAATATCTCCTCATTTCCTACGGTTCTTTCAAAGAAGTACCAATGATAATGTCCAAACATTAGGTTAATTGTATATGAAAATCTGGGTTTTGTAAATTATCAGTCCATCCAGTGTCCAGTTTGGTAAAGTATTCAAGGTTGAATATGCAGGATTTTATTATATCTTCATATTTAGCTGATTTTGTTGTTCAAGCTGTAGAGATTTTGAACATCTTTGGTCTGACCATGTCCTCATGTATATCTTGTTTAAACATTTAGGTATCTAGGTTAGAGCTTGTATTTTAATTGTACAATAAAACACGTTGATAATGAAGAATGCTAGAAATATAAATGGTTTTCTTTGTCATTTTGCAGCAGCATCACAATGTTTTGTAAAGGTTCATTGTCATTCTTCCATTTTGAAATGTATTTATGCACAAGTCAACCCGAGGTGGGGACTTTAAAAGAATGTTGAATTGTAACATTTTAAATAGGAATTAGATTGCTTTGCCTATTGAGTTTGTAGCGTTCTTTTATGCTCTGACCAATTTCCAATGATCCAAAATTGCTTTTCAAAAAGTATTCTTTGATAAACATATGTAATCACTTCAATTATAATCTTTTGATCATGTCAAGTGAATTTACTTGATTTTGCCCCTTTTTCCAAATAAATACAATTGTTCTTTTTTCTAGGAAATTGAATCAATATATCTTTTGTGAAAGATATCAACAATGGCTGAATTATCTATTTTTGGCGAAAAGTGAGTGTTTCTTAAACAAGAATCAAGAGAAGAGGAACCTGTAAAGAATTGAATTATTATCAGTACTACTCTAAGATATTAGGTACTCAAAGAGTTTAGCCCTTTAGTATATTTATTGACACATTTGTGTAAGAAGCTTGTAAGTTATTTCTAATGTGAATAGTAAAATTATGGTGCTGTAGGTTGCTAGGTTATTCAATTTTTGTAATTTTTGTTACCTCATTTCCCAGTAGCAGTTTTCAGCTTTTAAATTGTATGATAAATAATTATAAGAAGTTTCATCTTAATGGAAGTAATTTAACAGTTTTGGTCTCTTTTATCACACGATATTACTATATTAATATAAACCACACACAAAATCAAATCAAATCAAATCAAAATGATACAGTGATATTTCTTGACTAATGTCTCAGTGAATATAATAATTCCATATTAAGAGATCTTATATGAGCAAAGTAAGATGTCTGTCAAATTTCTATCAGGAGCTAACTACAGCTATATGCTTTCCTATTTTGCTTTAAAACTTTGTGACAAAGAAGGATTATTGAAAAGTTATTTTTTGTTTAATATTTATTTTGATGAATGCTGCATTTGAATGTTTGATAATGTCTGCAATGAAACCTTGCAGTTTACCAGAAAAAAGGAAAAAGAATTTGTGTTATCATCGAAAAGGGTTTATGAAGTGGCATCAGTGAATCTATTTCAGTTTAATTAAGAATGTCTTAAGATTATATAAGAAAAATGAAAATTGTTAATAACTAATTGCATGATTGAATTTTACAGCACAATTCTGGTCATAATTTGTGTTTTAAGTTGAATCATTGATGAGCTATAATCATTTTCAGAATGATGAGATTATCCCTATGAGCTCCAAGCAAGCAGAGCAGAGGGCGTCCTGTTAATCACTGTGAAAATGAAGAGTTTTCCTGTATGTGTTCTTCAGTGATGACTGGAGAAGAAGAGACATGTCATATGAAAGTGTACATATGTCTTCTATTTTTATACAGTAAGATAAGTTTGAGCGGTTTTTGAGAGGAGAAAATAATTAATGTAGATTTAAAATAGTCAAGAGCCAGGCCATGTTGCTGAGTGTTCTATCGGCATAGAATTATTCATGTAAATGTATGTAATATTGATAGAATGTGCTTGATATGTATTTTGCTCTGAAGAAATGCAATTTAATGTGATTTTTGTCTTAATTGTACTTCCTTGTGAATGTATTTAAGTGGATTTATTGTTCTTTTTATAAAGGTATTCACTCTTTTATATTATTTCTATTTATATATTATTAGACATAGACCATACAATTCTGAATAAAACTTGCTTGCTTTTATGGAATAAATAGCTTCAATGCGTAATTTTCAAAAATGCTTAAGAGTAGTGCATTCTCTGCTGTCATTAAAGCCAATACAAATACAGCAGAAATATACATTTCAAAGATTATCAAACAAACAAACAAACAAACATTTACTCAACAGACTTCTAAATATGTGATATAAATTTTTGCTATACTAAATGAATGCAGCAGATTGTTTAATGTCTGTTTGCAAAATGTTACAAAGTCAGGGAATGATTATGAACTAGATCTGTTTGTATGGTTGTTTTTTAGTTGGATATGTTCGAATCGAATGGGTTGATGTGAATGATTTCTTTGGTTTAACGTACATTATTTTGAAGTACATTAATAGATAGATGCTCACATGCACACTCTTATCATACATCATCCAGCCAGGCTTAAGAAGAGACTACTTCAACGATTTCTATGACAGATTACTTTTATTGAGACCAAGCCAAAACAACAGTTTACAAACCAAAGAAAAATAATCTTTTGTCTTATATGTACAAGATTAGAATAAAGAAACGAGTCTAAATATCATGTAAACCAACCTCTATGAACACAACCTTCAATTGTCAGATGTGGCACTTCTTTGGGGCTTTAATTATTCACATGTTTGTGGTATGTAAATCCACTGAAGATGTTTTATATAGTCCTAACCTATTATAGGCCTACTCTTTAATTCTCGAGTTGCGTCTTTCATTTTCCCGTTAATTTATTGAATGATATGAAAGTCTTCCCCGACAATGCGTACACTCCTAAAAGTGAAGTTGAAAGAAAGATACAGAAGAATTACTGCATAGAAGAGTACAATATTAAACCGTAATGACTAAAGCATACAACACTTTACTTGCTTTGTTCTTGGTGCTTTGCAAAAGTAATCAAGAACACTGGAGTGATTAATAACGTTTCTTGACAAATTAAATAAAAAGTACATTTGACACTTCTAAGAAATTCACCAGACATCAGTTAAACTTTTTTATGGAAAATAGATCCGTTTCTATGGAATAGTTTTTATGTTTCCTATATAGCCGCATGAACACGTTGAGATTGCCTAAACGAGAAGGGAAACACAGGAATAATTCTCGATTTTCTTTAACAAAATGAATGTAAACACGTTGAAAATGTAGAATGTGCTAATAAAGATATAATAGTCAATACTTATTAGGCTACAAAGTAATATAATGCGTAATTTGTCTATGTCAACAAAAAGGTCAGCTAGCTATTGATGAGAAATTTGTGATTTAAATTATGTGAAACATCTAATGAAACTACAGTCGCTGTAATATTCTAACATAAAAAAATCTTAAAATGACAAACGTACGTGCTACTGCACATACAAAATAAGTCGCTACATTTATGTCGTATGTATTTGTTGATTGTTCAATTTACTTTTTTTATATTAGATATTCTCTTTTGTCGCAATTACATGCTTTTAATAAAAAAGGAGTCATAATATTTGGCCGAGAAATATTAATCTTGTCTATCACAATTTTGTTTTTCTTACCAGTGTTATTTGATATTTAGAGTTTATGGAATTGAGACATTGGGTTCCTGCGTTGCGGATTAAATACACGAATTTCGATGCTCTCATTTTTCATCTCGAGGAATTATCCAAAGCCTGACTCACTAAACCGCTCTGACTATGTGTGATCTTATGCTAGCGTCTTTATAAATAGTAGAAGAAACCCTTCATCCTGTCTTGTCAACACTCTGCAAAAGTGGAGTCTTTAGGTGGCAAAGCCAATAGTTCACTCCGAGCAAGACAATCTGAATAAGCGAGAAAAAACCCCGAGGCTTTCTTCCTCTTTACCTTTATCATTAAACACAAGCAAGATGCGAAGGAGATTAAAATCACGCTTCGGCAGCGTCCTTGCATAATTGAACATTTATTAAGTAGTCAAATCACTCCATTCTCAATCTTTATGTTTATTTTATTGGTCATCGTAATTTGCCAACCTGCTTTCCCCATCGACAAATCAATCATATCTAATTTGCCTTGGAGATGAGCATGAGTGTGCTCTTTATCCAGAACATTTCCATTATAGGGAATGAAGAAGAAAAAATATGTAGAACAAGATTTCATTCGCCCTGTGTTGCTATTTTTCGTGGGAAACCCGGTGAATAAAAGTTTGTGCAGGTGCCTAGATTAAAACAACATTTGTTCACGCTGTTAAAACAATGAGGAGATGTGGCTGTAATTGTTATCTAGATGTGAGTGAAAGGTACGCCAGAAGGCTCTCTGCAACATCAAGTCAAGTTTAACAAATTCAATATGCATCCCATCAAAACCGAACCTTTCTATATATAAAATAGAGGCAAACAATCTTGATTTTGGAACTGGCCTTCAGCAGAATGGAGTATATGAGCCTTAATTCTACCCTGTCTAAACATCGTGTATCATGATACCTTCCTCACCACAAACAAATTCTCGAACACCTGGAAGTCAAATGTCAACGTTGTTTGTTTCTTTTTTAATGACGTCATAACAACACATATTTAACTAAACGACAAGAAATGACTATTTTTCAGATTTATCAATTGACATTTCCTTTGTGCACTTTTCAATAATCATTGCAGCGTTAAAAATAATACATGTATGTGTACATTTTGTATATTACTATTAAAAGGCGGCGATGGGGTGGGACGGTGACCCGTTTCCCAGAAATATATATTTTTTTAAATTATCATGTAATGACTCGACCTTTAACATGACACCAAAGAGGCTCTATAATGCTCTAAGAGGCAAATTTTATGTATTTGAAAATGGAAAATCTCGTGCGGTCGCTATGATCCTTCGCATAATAACGATGAATATGATGGATTGCACTCAGCTGAACATAGCTATGGAATCAAAATATAAGCACAGACGTAGTGCGCTTAAAATGGGGTCTTATATGCTTAAGAATGCAGGATCAGGAACCCCCACCCCACCCCCTTCTAAAAAAAAAAGAGAAAAGGGGGAGGGGAATCCCTTCAAAAGTCTAGATAGCATATTTAAAGCAAGCTTTTCTCATTTGTGGTTGTCATTGCAAAGTTTTTATGCAAAATCAGACGGGGAGGGAGGAGAGGAACCGGTTCTGTCGCTACTTCCTTGGATTTTTCCCCCCACTCTTTTTTGAATGAAAGAAATCGCCGCCCCTGCATGCTACATACACGTACCAATAACCGGAGATGAAAAGAGAAACTAAACCTTGATCACGTGGGGCGGAATAATATTAAAACTGATATGTATATATGTATACTGTACAATTGTGCTTTAAGGTAATTTCACATTATAAGAGTTTAGTTTATTTACTCTAATGCACTTATTTGATTTTATAAATTACAAGTTAAAACTATTTAATCAAAACCGGTGAGCCACGTGCGTGCAATCGGTAGTTGTGACTGACAGCAACCATTATGTACAACCGAGAGAAATGGGAGACGTCAATATATATATATTTCCGTTTTGTTTACATGGGTATAGTGCTGGACTAAAGTGATTTATGTAGAAATTAAAAATATAAACAGTTTGATGGGAATATTTACAAAGCAAAATCGAATTATTGAGGTGAGATCTATTTTTTGTTTACGTGACGACATGACATCACGTGAGATGTGCTTCTAGCGGAGATCAAGCCCTTTTGATACTGCGAAGTCTTCGATCATCTGCAGAGGAAGGGAAACGAGAACGAGAGAGAAAGAGAGAGAGAGGGGGAAGGAGGAAGGAGGGATGAAGAGATAAAGAGGGAGGGAGAGAAAGAGAAAGAGAGAGAGAGAGAGAGAGAGAAGAAAAAGAGAGATGGAAGAGGTAGGGAGGGTAAATATAAAAACAATGATCAATTAAACATCGAAAGAGAACAGAGAATTATTAATTCTATTCTAGTTACCATTCAAAACTTTCTTACTTTCAAAAATAATAAAGTGATGGTTCAATCAATTGCTAAAAATATATTATTCCTTTTAATTGGTGAATCTAATTGTCAAATCAATACTCGTATACTTCAAGCTGCATCAAATGATATAATCGAACAACTTAGATCGGGATTATATGCTGGGTCACCTACTCAATATGTTTTCTACGAAATCGAATGTCCTCCTTTGAAGACTCCCAGTATCTTCGTTATTTTTCGTGCTTTAAATATATATTTGTTTTTAATTCAATGTTGGTACGCGATCGTTTGTTGAACCATCATATACACGTGTTGTACTACATATTTGGTGGTAAATGGATCAAATTGGAAGTCAGTATAGAATCGAGTAGAGAATTGTCTGGTAGTGTATAGTATAATGATGTGAAATGTTTGATGCCGTTATATACGCTTCAGGATGGACAGTGCAGGGTGACGATATAGGCAGGAAATACTATTAAAAAATACCCAGTCCAGTTGGGTACACTGCATTTCCTGCATATTAAAGTATATATTTTTATTTTTTAAAAAGAAGAGGAAAGAGTCATCTACGTTGTCGAATGTATCATGTACGACAAATGGACTTAGCCACTGACGTAGGAAGAGGGGGATACTGCCTCTTAAATGTTCCACGCCGAAAAGTTCAGGATATATATATTCTTTAACTCTCTTACTCGACTTCAAATAAAGCAGAACAGATAAGGGGATATGATTGGATTGAATTATATATATTTACTGTATTATCATTGTTTGCTTACTCTGAGCGTGTTGAGCAATATGAATTGCTAAGTTTTCTTCCAACCCTATCTGTCAAAACTTTTGAAAGCTATGAATATATTGATTTCTCACTACAATGTTCTAATGATCACGGGAGGGATGTCTCAATATAATACTTTGTCTTATGAAGGGCATTTTGGTGGATGTGAACATCCCCATCAATGGGCAAATGAGTGACTTTACATGTAATATTTCCTGTATGATTCAAAAGAATGACACTCGTGTACAGGGGCGGCGATCTCGGGGGGGGGGGACAGGGGGGACACGTCCCCCCTCAATTATTTTAGGGGGATTGTCCCCCCGGAAAATCTGAAAAAGTGCCCCCAAAAAGTGTATATCAAATACTGATTAAAGACTGCAACAAACATTTAGGCTCTGGAGGGCCCAAGAGTGCAGTGTTTAGACAAATAAAAATGCAAACATCTTCTTGCTCGGGAACTACGCTCCCTCGCATAATATCCTTCAAAGTGTTCAGGTAAATATTGTGGAAAAGAGAAGTGTGAAAAAAAGTATATTGCTTGTGTTTATACTATAGTTTTGCTAAGGAAAGTAATTTTTTAATACAACAAAACTTCAAAAATCTGTGCGGGGGTAGTCACGTTCGTCACCTTCAGTCCTCTCATTCACTATGCTTCCTCGCACTGGCGTAATGATTGGGGGGGGGGGGTCAGGCAGTTGCCCCTCTAATAAAATTCAAACGTGGTTTATTTCTAATTCGATACCAGTGCTTTATAAATGGTGCTAAAATATGGCATGGTTTTTCCCTGTGCTTCCGGGAGGCGTTATTTTTTTATGCGGCACAGATTGGGGCATGGCGCGTGTTAAACCTATGGGAAGTACGTTCTTTCCCTTCTGAATAGTGTCTGCACATACGTGAGACTAGTCATGTTAGCTAGCGCATTAGATAGCGCTGCGAAGAAGTTTGTATATCCATCGCGAACTATGTGTTTAGATAACATTCCTCTTCGTTTAAGTTAGTTAAGTTTTATTGACTAATTATTGTGATGTTCTCCTTATTGACGTGCTGCCTCCTCTTCAGATTTCCAATTTGATTTTAATTGTCGATGTAATGATTTTCCATGCGGTAGTGGATTAAATGTAACACTATTAAAAACAGACTTCTACTACTTATACTCTCTAGTACGCACACGACCAGTATTAGTCTGTAAATCAAGACCCCTTTTTAAAAAAAGCCCCAATCTGTGCCGCATAAAAAAATAACGCTTCCGGGAGCTCTGCCCCCTAGACCCCACCTAGGGCCGTAATGCGGCCACTGGTTGCTCCTCTGACCGTAAACAAATGCCTTAACACCCTGAGCTTCGCCCCCTTGGACCCTACCATGGGTCCTAGGGCGGGCCCCTGGATGCTCATCTGACCGTTATTAAATGCCTAAAACCCCTGAGCTTCATGGGGCTAACCCCTGAACCCCAATTTGAAAAACGTTCCGCGGGGTCTTCATGTAACTTGTTAGAGTAAGGGTGATGCGGATTTTTTCTTCTTCTGCCCCCTTCCCCAAGCGTTTTTTCTCATTACACCATTGCTCCCTCGTCTCTCGCATTTCGCCCCCCCCCCCCTCCCCCGTCATGAAAAGAATTTGCCGCCCCTGCTCGTGTATGTAACTGTGTTACCAGAGTTTGAACAAGCACGTTTTTACCGGCTCCCCCATAAAAGCCTTTACTCATTCCGACCATGGACCCTACTAATATAGGTCCATATTCCGACACTGCACTCAACCAATGTTACAGAATAGTTGTTATCTAGTAGGGATCATGGGGTGAAATGTAATAGCACTTTGATTTTTTATTGGAATATTAACAAAAACTTCTTATGTTGTCAGTATGATACATTTCGCACAGAATACCCCCCCCCCCCCCACAAATATAAAAGAAACAAATAAATCAATGCATTATCGAATAACAAAGATAAAACTGCCCATGATAGAATGAGAGCTATTTCCCTTTACTTCTTCATCGTGATCTTTAGACTTGTTATATCCAATGGAAACAGGACATCCTGACAGAACTACATCAAGCTGAATTGTCTTCGTCGTATTTCCCGACTGCTAGCTTGTTGATATAACCACGACCATGGTGAGGGTCATGACCATCGGTTTGACCGTATCTCTGCCCGTCTCTTGCCTGTCACTAGACGGTGGTTCAAAGCAAACACTACAGAGCCGTTAAAGGATAGGGTTTACTAGTGTCGAGGGTGTGGCGTGATGCATGCCGTCAACTTCCACCATTAAACCAACAACCTTAACTCTGCCCTTCAAATATCTCCTTCCCTTCCATCAAATGAAAGCATGGAACGAGGTTGAATGGCATCCTTTCGAATCGTTCATCTCGTCATACAAAATAGAATTGTCATTAAATCATAAAGATTCTATGTTATAATCGCAAAAATTGCGCTACGCTACTCAAACTAGATCATCCACAATTTTGTTTGGATTTGAGAATGATGTTGAACTGAATTATGACACTGATTCGAGAGGTTGTTGGAAGTATTTTTGTAGAAAGAAGGAGTCCAACTACAATAGATTAAGTTAGTTGATAGTAGAGTAGTCTTATATAGGCGGGCGCTGTCTGTTTTGTATTTCTTTAAATTGTTAGTCAATTTCAGGATAATGTTTGAAGCTGATCGCTTTTTCGAACAATCAGGGTTATAAATAAGTAAATATTAAGTTAAGAAAATGGACACATAGAACTAACCTGTGTTGGACCGACGCGTCGGTTCTAACTGTCTTCGTCATAATGTACGGAATACAGTATAGGCCTATTCAATCGATGTATTGCCGAATATCTAACGATTCAGACGGAGGCTTTTAGTAATTGTAATATACCTTATTTTGAGTGTTTGAGCCTTTGATGTGAAAAAAGAGTATGTCTAAATCTTGCATATGTTGGGAAACATATCATTTGGCATTACAAACATCCAGTGGGAAGATAACACTATTTGATGCAATACAAAATTATAGCATTAAATAAACTATGTATACCACTCGTTGGGAATTCCTCAGAACTCTGGTAAAACAAAATTAATTAATCATAGCTCAAAGAAATTATAAAAATAATCACTGACTGCAATGGTACAATAACGAGCTTACACAAAGTATTTTGTTCATATTCCCGTTTGAAACATAAATAACCAAAAAAGAGGTCTTCGGGCATTTTATGAGAAATGAAATTGAAATCCCTCTCTGATATAGGCCTACGATCTGTCGTGTTTTAATCCTAAATAGTTTTCATGTGCTCCCATGTACTTGCCTATCCAACTTCCCTTTTCCCTGTTTGTTTCTGGTCTATCTATATATCTCTCGCTCTCCTTCTCCTCTCCCCCTCTCTCCATTGCTTTCTTCTTCTTCCTCTTCTTTCTCTAGTCTACCTTCAGTCTAATATTTAGTCATTGCCTCGGTATACACATGATCATTTGGTATATCTTCAACATGATTGCATTTACTTCTTTCAGGTAAGTCACTGTACAATTCACACCACGTTATAAAAAAGGTGCGTTTTTAAATTGTCTGTATTCGGCGTAGTTCAGTTGGCCTTGTTGCCATTTCTTACGCAATACTTTAGGTGGGAGGTGTGTAAAAAGATTCCACTTGAATCACGTTGCCACTCACATTTTAATTAGACTTTGACAAGTGGATGGGGTGAATGCAATAAGAGTCATGAAATCCCGCTGAATCTCATACCCTACATACCGTTTAACGAGAAAGGCCACTGTGAGGAGCGAAAAATAATTATGAAGAAAGGTCGTGTAACATGGGAGACAGAGGGTGGGTAACAGTTTTTATCACAGAGGGCGACTTCAAAATGGATTTGCAAATGGGTAATATAAATGACGTAACACTCTGAACACGCACCAAGCTCGTGAGGAGTAAAAGCTATTCATGATATGAATATTATTCTGACAACTATATTTATAACCTTTGCAGGAATCTGGATTGTAATTATTTTCATGTTTATTATCAGGCATAAATGTTCATTTCTATTCCGCCCTACCTCTATTTCCTTCTTTTCTAAGCACATAGGGACTTTCTTTATGTTAGTGATATGCGCTATACAAAAAATGTTCATTATTATTAAGGTGGAGAGTTTTGACGAAGGCATAGACAATTATTGCATGACAGCACTTGGAGGTTTTCTTTGAAGTTTAAGGGGTTTTAATTGATTACAGAACTCCACGACTTCCCCTTTCTCAACAAGTACAGTCCATACTTTGCCTCTATGTTTTACAAATAAATCAAATAATTAATCCACATGACTGCTCCCTCTTACCTAATACCGACATGATTGTTCTTTATATGTACCCACAGGTAATCTTCGTTCCATAAATGACACGTCTGCACTCGTGATTCCCACATCAACTCTTTCCGCTGTCGAAAAACGATTTATTTTAACTGCTTCTCAAATCTGGAAAACATAATTCATACTCTAGAGTCTAGAAAGTCCGTCAAAATTAAGGAATCAACAGAGGACCCATCTTATTTCCTACAATAAGGGAGTTTACAGATACAATCTGCGCATGGGCAGATAAAGGTCATTTGTACCAAAAAAGGTAAAACCCACAGAGATGAATACTGGATATGCGCTCATGAAAGTTATGTAACATTATTCATTTATGCACCAACGGTACATTCTGTGATACGCAGGTGGAAGTATTCTTTTCAAGTGGGCAAACAAAAGGTATTCATGAAGCACATCTAGGACTTTGGCAGTTATTATTCTAAATGCTCAAAGTGGAACTTCTCCATGTGTAAAAGATCTGTGGATATTTGGGGTCATTTGTACCATGTGCTATATGTAAAGTCCCTTTATAGAGCTAGTCTTTTTTGTGTTTTTGTCTTATGTATTTTACTTTGTGAGCGCTATCGTAATGGTACTTCTTAGTTATAGCGCAGTATTGGGGACCTATTGACCGGTTAACCCTTCAACCGAACTGTCCTTTCAAAATATTCAGACAGACGAGGAGTCAAATATCAGTCCAAACTTTAATGAACCATGCAAAAAAAAATAGTATGGGAATGCACAAATTCCTTGGAAAAGAATCTACCAAATGCTTCGCCCTGTGAGATGATCACGAAATGCGCATCTCTGTCGTCTATAAAACAGTGACCATGTGCCGTCATAACATTGAAATGTAGTTTTAAGAAGTCAAGGTACTTTCATGCTAGTGATTATACGATTGATGTCCGAATAAAAGAGGACATGACGTTTGTGCAAATAAAAGAGTCGAAGCTTTTCCGGTAAATGGTACAATTACGAATTGGTCCAGAAAGTAGTCAGACAAATGGAATTTCATTGCAGATCCAGAATTTTATCCTTGTCCAAATAATTCCAAATAAGTCTTTTGAAATAAAACATGGGAATGCCGTCATATCATTTAATGTTATCAAATATTTTCATTAATTTCAATTTGTATCATAATTCGGACGTCAATGTTTTAGAAACCCTAATCAAAATTAATAGCTTTAGAAACCCTAACATGTTTCGGCAATAATTCATCGTTTCCCGTTGCAATGAATCTCTATATCACAATGTTCTCAACACATGGATACAATAGGGTATGGCGTCTGCCTCATCAATGACAAATGGCAAACAAATTATATACAAAGCGAGAGAGAGAGGTAGAACGAGAAAGAGTTACGGGGGAGGAAGAAAATAAACAGAAAGAGATTGGAGGAGAGGAAGGGAAAGGAAGAGAGAGAGAGAGAGGGAAAGAGAGACAGAGATAAAGAGAGTGTGTGTGTATGCGTGTGTGTGTGTGTGTGAGAAAGAGAGAGAGAGAGAGAGAGAGAGAGAGAGATGATAGAAATTAGAGAACTTAATGATGATGAGAAGGAGGTGACATGACATCTCCTCCGCTTGCATTTTACGTACCTGTATATACATGGTATAATAATTATGATCAGTGCTCCCCTCACACAATGACACCCGTGTGTGTCTCTCAATGACAAGACACATGAGGCGCCACTGCCTCTGTTAATGTGCCTTGCTGGTTATTTTCAGCTAAAATGTATACCTCCAGGGGGTGTTTCACAAAGACCACGATTGACTTTAAGTCGGACTTAACTATGGTAGGCCGTTCATGCCACTGTTTTCACCATTATGATCTTTAGATATTACATTTTTATTCAATAATGAATTATCCAAAAATGTAAATTTTGTAGATTTGTGACCATGATTTGTACGTCTTTTGAGAGACCAATGCCAGTCAATGGTGAGAGCAAACAGTGGCATGAATGGCCTGCCATAGTTAAGTCCAACTTAAAGTCGATCTTAGTCTTTGTGAAACACCCTCCCCCCCCCCCCCCCAGGTTCCCATTCCTAATTTCATGTTACAAGGTCCACTCCCTTTCCCTGTTCCCCCACATCTTCCATCCATATGTTTTCCGCACTACTTCACCCAAACAAAATTCGCCGCCATCTATATCCCTTTCCTGATCTCTCTTTTTGTTTACACACAGTACGTTCTTTTTTGTTTCTTTTGTTATATATCTTGTATCTAACCATTAATCTCTTCAGTGTCACATGACAACTGATTATGCATTTCTTTGTCACGTTGAAATTGTTTTATATCTAATTAATCACGGCTTTCAATCTGCTTTCAACTAGATTGTATCCAGGTGTTATGTCCACGCTGTCTGGGTTGTCTTCATATCACAAACAAATAACCTAGATTTGACGCAAATTTCTCATGAACTAGTTTATGAGAACAAAGAACTTTAAAGACGAATGCTCAAAGTTTAATAACCCCCTAAGAAACGGGTTTTCAGCGAATATTATGTAGGTGAAAGAAGTACAATGTTCTAAACACGTGGAAGCGTTCCTTCATTTCTTTGAACATGTTCAAAGTCATGTTCTTAAATTGTTTGCATCATTGTCTCAGACATATTAAGTCAGACGCTTTCTATGGAAAAGATAAGTAAAATCGTCATGAGCAATTTATATAGAAAAAAGGACAATAGATAATCACACTAGTGCAAATGCAAGTTCAATGATAAGATTCGTCTGGCAGCATTTCCATGTTAGGCCTAGAAAGAGTGTGCGTAGTATATAATGGAGAATGATACCAAAATGAATTATTTCATTATAAATCGCAATTGTGTAGCTGTAGAGTGCTTTTTCGCGAAGTTTCCTATGATTATGAGTTGAAATGCAATAGAGATACAATTATTGAAGAAATAGCATATCGAAGTACGTCACAAAGAGTAAAATATCATCTACCCATTCTTTTTTATGAAGAGCACAATATCATCTCTGCACATCCTTTGTGTGGTACTTTATTTGCCTGCCATAGTTCCTAGTCGGCTCCTCAATTGGATACATGGTAATTTAAGGATGCCCTTTGCTCTAAATATGCCTCATTTCCTGGCTATGATTGCAGTCATGTTCTTAAATTGTTTGCATCATTGTCTCATTATATACGTACATGTGCTGTTCATCTTGAAAACGGTGAAAACGGAAACTCGTTTTATTGTCGTCTATCTGTGCTCTTGTCTGTCTGTCTCTCTCTCTCTCTCTCTATCTCTCTTTATCTCTCTATCCCCTCCCCCTTCCTTCCCCCTCTCTCCCTCCTTCACTCTGTCTGGGTATCTTTTTCCATCATGGTTCCAACCAAATAACGGTATTTACCGCATATAAAAGCTGCGCTATATAAATGTATTATTATTATTAGTAGTAGTAGTAGTAGTAGTAGTAGTAGTAGTAGTAGTAGTAGTAGTAGTAGTAGTAGTAGTAGTAGTAGTATTAGTATTAGTATTAGTATTATTATTATTATTATTATTATTATTAATATTATTATTATTATTATTATTATTTTTATTTTTTTTATTATTTTTATTATTATTATTATATTAAACAAAAATTTGAATAGACATGTAATTGCCAAGGAAATTGCGACGATGTAATAACGGTATACAAAAATGTATATGCCTTTTTGTTTTACATCACGTCTGTGAGAAAACCACGCATCTAGATATTAATTACCTTCTCATTCATCCTAATTTGTTTTATTTTTGTTCGTATCTTCAGCAGACGCATGATAATCATTTACATTGTCCTGCATTTACTATACTAATACTACTATTCCATTATCACCATTATCCAAGCCATTATCTTAAAGATAGTAATAATTGCTTTCTCAGCAATTAGTGAAAATATAGTAGAACTAATGGTATGACAATCCTATTTCAAAAGAAAAAAGAAGAAGTTTCCATTTCCTCATTTAGAAATTGGATTTTTCAGGTGCTTAACTGATCGAGTTTTCATCTTCACACTGGAAACATTACTGCTTTTTAATTATTCAAAAAAAACGTAGAATGTGATTTATATCAACAGCAACATTGACGAAAGTTTACAGAATCGTGAAAGTGAATGACAAAATTGCGATTCTTAAACTCCATCATGTCACTAGCTTAAACCTTAAAAGATAAGTACGATATCAGCTATTTTGTCTTTTGAGGGTGCTTTGAAGCATATTCTTCGTTTCTATATCGTGCATATCCTAAGTTAGATTTTTCTGGGGGCGGTCCCCCTATAAGAAAACTATTGAGTAAAAACAAAAAAAAATTAAAATTGTCTTTAAAAAAGTTTATGCTTATTCCCAGAAGATGTGAAGACATTTGTAAAGAGATTAGAGAGATTTAAGCCACAGCGGACCGATAACTGAAGGATGATGCTCAGAAGACAAGTTGAAAGAAGTGTCGGAAGGCGCTCGACAGATCGTCCTAACGTAAATAATACTTCAAGAATGTTATATTCACTTTAAAATTTAGATTTACCTAAACATGGCAACAATTATACATTACCAAGGTATCTTGATGTAATAACGGACCTGCTATAGGTAGGCCCTTCTAGGCTCATGGTGTTATGAAAGTAGAAACAGGCAAGATACGTCTGATAACACTTAACATTTTTCAACTGAAATGCATTGCATCTGTATTTTTTGCGGTATTTATATATATTCTGGGAAACTGTGACACCATCCATTCTTTCTTAAAATACACGACAAACGCATCAATATCATGAATTACAATCAAGCGACCTGATAGATTGTGAACGGACTAATAATTTTGTTTACCTCACAACAATTAACGTAGACAGACGAGGATATTGTCGTAACGTATTGCGTAATATGATAGTCCGTTTTCGAAACAGAAGAAGTTCGCTTTAATCAGTCATCAATTCCAAGTGTTTACTGGTGTTGACTTGAGAGCAACTGTACATTTTTCAACAACCATTATATAGCTACCTGATGCACTTTTGAGTGTATGACGCATCCACAGTATATTTGTAAAACCTCATAGTTTTTCTTATATTACAAACGTTTTTCTTTATCTAGTTCTTCATGCTCTTAACCTTTGAAGGCATCGTTTAACAATGTTAAATCTGAGATTCATGGCCCTACGTGTTATGTTCGTGATATGGTGTAATATTGGAAGCCCGAAACAAAATTGCGCTTTAAAGTGATCATGAAGTGCTTCAAGAAAGTAAAAATCTTTGAGTGACAGGTTTTACCATACTAATTTTTCCCAATAGACTGTGGTGTTATAAAAACCGTTAGGAAAACGAATTTTTAAATTTTGATTTCCAGTCATAAAGATCTTGATAATCAGACAGGCGTTTGGCTTGTAAAAGTCACGGGGTTCCCGACTGACCTAAACGTTTATAGTTATGATTGCAGCATGAGCTAAATCCAGGATTTTGTTTCAGAATCTGAGACAAAGATACCCAATCCCTTTAAATGTAATCATCATGATCGCAGCAATTATTTATTGGGTGGTAATTAATTCTAGCTCTTATTCGTAGCAAACATATCTACTCTCACGATTAAAAAAACAAACCATTGTTCAATGTTAGAAGTTTAATGTGTTTCCTATCTTTCTCTTTCCCTCTCTCCAACACTCCATATACTCCATAATTGAGACAGTCGTCATAATGGTAATTTTATGATTCAAGTTATAGACGAAGGACAAAAGTCGATGTTACTATTTTATAACACCTCTTCCTGTGTGTTGATAAATATGATTAAGTATGATAGGCCGGCAGTACGCCGGATTATATTGTCCTTTCTCCATGATAGTAGGACGATACTTATTCAAATATGCTCAATAACATTGCTAAACGTCTTTCCGTCATGCGTGAAATCTAGTTTTCTTTATCTCAGGAAAAAAAACTCGTGACATTTATCTCCAAATTTCAATTTGAGGGAGAATAATTGAATCAAATTGTTTACTTTCTGTGTCATGATGCTGCCTGACGCATTTGTAATGTGATTTCACTGGTTAATGATAATTTGAATGTCTAAATGTAGTCTTTATTACCACTCATCTTCCAGAGATGTGAATAAAGTGTAGAAAAGAAGGAAGTCACCTTAGGCTGTATTTAAGAATAATTGAAGCATTTATACAACCCCTCCCGGTGTAATGTCGAGACATTCTTCTCGAGTATCTTTTCCCATTCCTTGTGATGTATAGTCAACACATTTCTTATTACAATTATCATCCATTTTCTCCGTTAAAGGTGTATATTGGGTAAGTTTGAGTCAACATAAGCATGGAAGAAGTGAAATTACTTGTTATAGTTTATTTTACATTATATTCTACGATTGAATAATTCAAACAAATATATTTTCAATGGTTCGGGGAGTTCATCTTGGGATAAAATAATGAGTAGAGAGAGAATGGTGGAGCTTCCGTGATGCAAGGTCTTGTTAGGAAGTTATATTTTCCTCGTATACGCTCTAACCCTCAACCATTTCAAAGTCTAAATTGTTTTGTGGGTCTACTTTCATGTCTGCTAACAATATGGTAATCATTATTTGCTATAATAGACCGGTTTACTTACATATTTAAATTTCATGCATATTTTTAAAACAAAGATGGTTCTTGAGAACCTGAAAGCTTCCCCGAGGCTAGCCCAACATAGCAACAAATGATGTATGCAGACTGGATTCAACGTATTGTAGTTCATTCATTAGTAACATGTTACTGGAGTAACTCGTCACTAGGTCCCCAGGAAAGAAACACCCCTAAATTTCAATATGTTAGTAAACCGGTCTAATGATCCCCTTTAAAGGCAACTGAAAATGTTTTTTTACAATATTATTTCCTAAATCCTTACCTGCCAAAGTTCTAATTGTTGTTCCTTTGAGAACTGTTCAATGACTGAGTCAAAGGGACACACCGTCAGTCGGAATCCTTCAAGCGAATCCAGCAAAAAGTCTTTCCTAAATGTCTGCAAATAAAGAAGGACAATATATTATCATTTAACAACATTCGTTTAAACGAACGGCAGAAAATGCTTTTCTACCTTTAATGGAACCATATAAGTCATAATTTTAATACACTTTAAGATACTATGTCACTTTTGCAGCCAACGTCAAATTCAGTAGAACTTTGCAATAATTATAAATATATCACGTATGTCCCATCTGTGGAATTTAAACATTAGCAGTGTCCTAGTATTCAAATTATGCAAGGAAACCCGCTTATCTTCTAGACTTCACTGCCAGACACTATTGAGTGAGTGACTGACATCTTTGTTTCTTTGGTAATAACAATACATAAAATGAGCTGTAACAGGTACAGGAGCGTTTGTCAACATCAATAACCCACTACTTGCAATGGCCAAAATTAAACTGATTGAATCTTTGTGCAGCACAAAATGTAATACCATTCGGTAGAAGGGTCTGAAAATCAGACTATTACTTAAGTGATTGCAATCACTTAAGTCGATTCGACAACTAATGGTCGTTATTTTCCCACTAAAAGCCACTTTCAAGCCCTTTCGTTGTGAGGGAAGTTCTAAATTTATCTTTCAAATGCTGTTGGAATTTAACCTTTTCATTTTTTGTCCTGCAAATGTAACATAAGTACCTTAACAAACCTGTCTCTTAAAGATAATACAAAGTTTTGGTATGGGATCATAAATTTGGTTCAAATGAACATATTGAAAGCATATAACATCCTACGATATTCAGTGATCGTTGTCGCGGATGAAATCGAGTCTAAAGTTATGAAATTGTAAATAATAACATCTTTATGATGTATTGCTCTCTCTCAAAGTCAAGATATTAACTAAACTATGAAACAATGTTTCTTTACTAATATCGACCGATAAGCTATTCCCGTTTGGAAATTATATATCATAACTACGCTGATATTATCATGGTCGCAGCTACCAGTGTACCGCCGTAGGCGCTTTTTGAAATTTATCAACATTTACCGGGAGCACCGGTAAATCTTTATATTCAATTTTTCTCAAAAGCAGAAGTGTTTTAACCCTAATAAGATCGGGGGGCCATTATCGGGAGGCCATTATGGCCCCCCCCCCCTTCACAATTTTTCCGATTGCTCGGGAACGCATAAGGATGGCGCCGGCCCTCCGCTCGCTGACTTTTTTCTTTCGAGTCTTGCGCAACTTTTAAAAGATTTTTTTTGAAAATCGTACCTGCGGTTACAAGGTCACGTGACCTTTTGTCTTTGCATGTCAGCCCGAAAATCGCTCATTTTCGTGATTTGTGTACAAAACATATGGAAAATCATTTTTCCTAAAAACAGATCAAACATGGGTTATTGGGTCTTGTTTAAAGTTTAGGTGGTTGTTTTTGGAGTCAAAATAGTTGAATTGTAGTAAGAAATGAAATAAAACAACAAAAACAATGAAATACATAAGTTAAAAAAACAATGAAATACATAAGAAATTACAAAAACAAGGGATAACATAAGGAATAAGCTGGCTCTTCGAATTTTTTTTGTCATACTATTATTCAGAATGGTCTAATGAATATATGTAGTGAAAAAGGATGCTTAAATATGAATAATATATGATTTATGGGTAAAAATGTGATTTTTATGACTTTATTTGCATAAATTACTATAAATATGCAAATGGGTGAATTTTTCAAAAAATTGAAATTATCACATAATTCTATACACTTCACTTGACATGCGTGCAAATTTTCGCGGCGATCGGCCGTTTCGCGGCCGAGATCTTAAGGGGGGGCCATAATGGCCCCCCGGCCATACTAAGACCTCAAATAGCCCGGCCTTTTTAGGGTTAAGGGCTAAATTTTCTAGTGCTTATAATAAATCCACAGGGGCATCCAAATATATCAACATTGTAAAGAATCAGTATCCACCCAATTTCCAAAATTTCCCAAAACTTTGTATTACCCCTAAATGAAAAAATTGATAAATTCATTTTGCAAATTCCAGTTTCTTTCATTTTGTGCACATAGAATAGTTGACCATGAACTATATTGAGCAAAATGTAGAACAGTATCGACGATATCCATATGCTGCGTTGTCACAAGGTATTGTATTCTTTGGGCGAAATGTATATTCAATAATCCCAGCCTTTCCTGTTCCCCTCTATTTAACAGTCTATTTAACAGTCTATTTCACTTTATTTTTTTCTAATATATTTCGCATTGTTCCATTTTTAGTAATGTAACCAAAATTACGCATATGCCTTCGTGAAGCGTCTCGATACAAATTATGTCATTCACTTAGGCCTATAATTATAACGATTAAATGTATATTCATAATTCAATTGAATACATTAGTAGTTGCCAGGTATAAAACAAACATCGTGGCTCGCCTATCTAACAACATGTAAAAAATGCAATTTTAAAAATACAATTATTCGTAACAGGTGAATTAAATAATTCGTAAAAGAGCACTGAAGGTCACATTACGCAAATGCCCTATTACATTGCACCTTTGAACCTTCAAACCACTCTGAACATGATCATGTTTAAAAACAGGTCAAAATGTCAGAAATGCTGATGACAGTGAGATCGTTGATGTAATCCTATTTATGGACTGTAGCACTAAGGGTGTGACTCGTCCAGTGATTTTGAGCGGGGGTGTCGGACCATTCTGGCTATTTTTAGCCGCAATTTCCATCAAGCATAAAGAGAAGAACGATAAACAAATCTTCAATTTCTTCCTTCATTAGATGATTTCACCAACAATAACAAATATCAAAAAATCGGGAGGGAGAGCGATTTGACGACAATGCTTTAAAAATAATGCCAACATGAAATTGTGAATATAGGGGGGGGGAGAGGGGTTCGCAACCCACCCGCCCTCTCCAGCGACGAATATATTATTCCTCGTGGAGTCGGCCTTATTTATTTGGTAACCTATAGGATCCTCTTCCGCCCGTGATGTGATTTAACGGACAAACGCCTAGATTTGCGAATCAATTAACCTTTAGCAGGTACATTCGGTTAAAAATAAAATCAGCCCTAACCATACCATACATACTTCCTCTGGACAAGGGAATGGCAAGTGTGCATATTCTTGCACTTTTTTCTTCTTCTCCTCCGTCTTAAAGTCGGAAGGAAAGCGTTTTGGTATGTGTCGCATCTCCAACCGGGTACTTATATGGAGTGACAGCCCGTTCCCTGGCGGTAATTAGCTCCGTCGTGTTCAGTCCAACTCCTCAAGAACAAACGATGGAGGGAGGTAAAGCATTAACCCCTGCTCACGTACCGGAAACCAGTTTGGTGTAGTCCCATAAAACCTTAGACCTATTCGTCGAGTGGACGCGCAGTTATTCTAGCCGATCAACGCACTTCATATTGCTATTCAATTTAACGTCGCTCAAAAAAAAGGTCGCCCACATACAGGATCAGAAAGGATGAAAACAAAGGAAGTATGCTTCGTCAGAGAGGAGAGAAATGAAGCGATGGGAACATGAAATTGATGATAATCATAATGATGAGGATCGTAGGTCTACAAGATGGGAGGGAGAGTAGCATGAAGAGGGAAAGATGATTCATGTATGGATATGGAGTTGTGTGTATATAGGTGGATGCCTCTCTTGCCTGTGTGCGTGAGAAAGAAAGAGGTGGGGGAGAGTGATGGTGAGAGAGGGGAGCAGGGAGGAGTCATAGAGAGAGCGAGAGAGCGGGAGAGAGAGAGAGAGAGAGGGGGGGGGGGGGAGAGATGCGGGAGAAGAACAGAGATGAGGACTGGGAATGAGATTATCATGAAGAAATAAACGAGTCAAAATGGAATGCGGACTCATGCACGTAGAAAGAACGAGGAAAAGAGAATGAGATGGAGCTTCGAGAGTCGAGACAGAGATTATTCATGGAACACTTTTTCTTCTGCACAATAATTTGATTCTAATGAAACCTAATTTAACTGCATCAGGAACAGCTGTCAATCACCTTAATTTTTCCATGAATTCTATTCAACCATTTTGAGTTCCTGAATAATAAGAAACGATGTATTATTTGCGCGTGCTTTTGTAGCATTATACGCAATAATGATTTTACGAGAGGGTTAAATCAGGTGTTATTAATATCATAAGCTTATGTTGCTCAAAAAGCTCAATTACAGCAGTACTAAATAAGCATCGAATCTATATACAATATGTAGAATCTAGCGAAATTTTGTAAAGGCATGTTATTACATATTACGTGAATTCAAACGGCCTTACAACGCATTTTTGTTGCGTGTCAAGATATGATTGTAAATTTCTTTATGTTACATGAAATTACTTAAATTCCTAAAAAAAAACACATCATAGATTATGATCCTTTTTTCTATGCGTTATGTACTTACACGTTGTGTACTTTATAGAAAAAAGAATTAATTAATTGATAATCTTCAAAATTATCTACACAGTGTTTAAATTTCTACCTTTTATTCAATTTTGGAGCTCATACGGCACATTATCATGGCAAGTAACTATACGGATCATTGTGATTGTACCAATACTGAACATATTTAATAATTATCTTTAAAAAAAGAAAGCAAAGCTCACGCTGAAAAATGAATTATAAAGTAAGCATTATCGGCAAATAAGGACGTCCATCGTTTATAATTAAGACATATTAAAAAAGAGTTAGGGGAGGACTTCATGTCTGCCATGCATGTTAGCTTTAATTAGGGAAAATTCTGCTTTCGGTGAATTCCCAATTTACAGCATGTTATTTTTAATGACATTGGATTATCCTAAGACGTGAATTTTAGGTTGCCCCTGCATCGTTTATCCATGCTTCCCTAAAGTGACACACATCCTTTAACTTATCCCCCCCCCCCCATATATAATTATAGTGTTGATATATATGGTCAAGGAGTAACATCATGTGTATTTATATCTTCATGCAGCCTTTCATCAGTTACGTGCCAAAACATAAGTCGACCTCTTTGGGTATTCATTTCAAAGCAAGTGTTTGATGATTTGTCAACAAACACCTTATGCAAAGTACGTTTGAATCCAGGGTGTATAATATGTGTGCGTGTGCGTGCGTGCGGGTGTGTGTGAGCGCGTGTGTGTGTGCGCGGTTGTGTGTTGTGTGTGTCTTCGTATGTGTGTGATTTCTTCGCTTTCAGCTTGAATACAATTTCTTGCAGTATTTTTTTTTCTCATGAAGATTGGCTGTCCAACCCTTTATTTCTGATTTGGCCTCTCAACAATTGCCAAATTTAAATGGTACATTTTGTGAGCCTAGCCAAAACATATAGATCCAGTTTCGACCAAAGGAATCCCTATTGCATAATCCAATCATCTGACACCTAGTTTAAAATCACCGAGGGAGGAAAGAGTGGGAAATGGACGAGCAAAGGCAATTGGGGAAGTAAAGGAGAATATAAAGAGAAAGAGAGAATGGAGATAGGAAGATACAGAGACAATGAATGGACCATAAAGATATCTGGCATCAATCATTCCAGACATGTATATAATGCCTCTACCCCTATAGACCTATAGTCCTAGTGAACACATTTACACTAAATTAAGGAGTCAGGGATCGACTTGGATCTAATTATGATATTTTTCATGCTGTGATAAATTAACATACCGCATTATTCACCACTGGGATATTTCTTATTCAAGGAATTTTTCGACCCTCGATTTTTGTTCTTTCTCTCAACATAGCATGCCAATAGCGTTCTGATTTATGATTTCAGAATATTCTTTCTTGGAGGAGTAAAAACAACAGTAAACGTTAGCTGGGATGTTGGCCAAAACAGGTTCCTGCTGTTTCATTCATGAGACGAATATTCAATGCATATATACACGGTTTGGAGGTTTTTATAATTTACATATAGTGTAAGCCATTTTTATCAAAATATTTCATGCCTTTATGGTATTTAGACAGCAATCATAGTTTTCGCATCTGCGCCGCCAAGCAAACCAATCCATAATCATGTATGTTTTTTCTTCCTTGTTCTTGCCTGACCAAATTATTTTCCAAGTTCTTTCTGATTGTTAGGACGGAAATTACACTGCACTTATTAAAGAACCTCACTATCGCCATCATGTATGCTAATGAAGAATCTAACAAACCATACTTCATCCTAAACAGCTCTTGATGTTTTCCTAATCTTTTATAGTTCTATCCTGTTTGTGTCATAAATTGTACCTGCCCAGATATCAATCTTATCATTTCCATACGTACCTCTATACCAAATGCGTAAATCTTTTTTTTAAAGGTGACATTCTATAATCAGTGCTAGTGAGAAAGTGCAGTCATAACTATTTATTTTGTTATTAATATTATTATCATATATATATTTGTTAAACTATAATGTACCTCATTAACTTTAACAGGGCCTCGTGGAAGACCACAATTATTGGTGATAATGAGTCACCCTGTCTAAATATCAGAAATAAATAATACATAAATAAATAGAATCTACAAAGTGTTGAATTTTTTTCATCCTGCAGGATATACATGTATTTTTGCTTGTCTGCCGCCTTTTAATCTTTATCATGAAAATCCATTGTCATACATTTCCTTCATGACATGCATACATAGCACATAGAGAAACTAAAGCAATTATGTTTTTAGCGTGGGATATAGAACAGTGATAATTGTTGGAGAACATGGTAATGTCGTGGCGCCATCGAATACCAGTGTGATCACGTGGTCTTGTGAATGTCGCCATGGCGGATAAGTGGAAGCAGGCGATATCGAATATAATTTATTTTTTTTAATTAAAAAATACGATAAATTAGAACAGAAGTGCCATTCTTCAGTCAAATTATTACATGTGTTTGTATTATACTCCTTCGAACTAGGATACCTAAACTTACTGCGCATACACATGGATGAAATATTTCCCATTCATATTTGCTACTTTGCTGCGGTTTGTATACCTCACTTGTTCTGTTTTCATATTTATATTAAAAGCGTGGGTAGTCTTTTTTTTTCATCCATGCGGCTCGGTGATGAATTTCATATTCAATACAAAAGTGAGACCGAACACACTTCGTAAATTGCTCTATTTGAAAAGAATTTATTAACACCTATTAACACCCTTGAGTGTATATCGAGTGAAATATCTAATAAGTACGTTGTTATGTACTGTTCACATCAAATATCTTGAAGATCGTGTTATATTTATGTCACTGAAATGTAGCTAGCTAGAAGTCTGAATCTTGGATCTGAAGTGAACCAAGGATACGTGGTACATCGACCTTTTATGTATTTTAATTGATGGCCGCTAGGGTTCTCGCAAATATATTCAGCATTATTTGCCACTTCCCACTAAAATGAGGTGAGGTAACGGAAAAGCACGTTTTAGGTGTAAGAGTTGCATTCAACTTGTGATCCTCTGTTAGAGGGGAAATTAAATGTAGCATATTTATGAAACCATGGCAACCTAAATCAACAAGAACAAACTTCATCCCTTTGCTTAGTGTTCGTATATCATATTACTCCTCATACTCTCTTTCGGGTTTCTCTCTTTCTCCCTTCATCTTCCTCTCTTTCCATCCATCCTTCATGTTTTCCAGTGCTGCTAAAGGAAGAACTGAACTTTGAAAATGATTTGCTTTTATACCAACAACCGCTATTGCTGTTTAATAATCTGGACACTAAAATGGACCTGAGAATATTACCCAGTAACCCTTTTTGAATGACCTCCCATATCATCTATGTCTGCATTGGTACAAAGGATGTCAACTTGAAACATACACTAAATAAAATTGTTTCTTTTTTTAGTCATTATGAACAGCCATAGCATTCATTTCAGTTTAAGATTAAGTTAGCTCTTGGGAGAGGGAAGGAAACCGAACGCATTCACGCTTATAAAAAGAAGTCATCGTCCCAATAATACTCAGGGTATCCCTTAACGAATAAATGGAAACCCTCTTTACTTTAAAGACTTGGTTTGTCTAAAGAGAACGCATCTTTCTCAGATTATGCTTCCATCTGCGTCCCATGTGTCATGTCATGGGAAAGCAGCTGCTTGTCAGGACGGAAGACGACCAAATTACGCGCTCTCAACTTCTCTCCAGGTTCAACCGAATTTCCATTCAGAGTTTTTCCCGTCTTCTTCTGCGACTTCAATCCCTTTCTGTTCTGGCCCTGAAATGACCACTCATTCAAAGTGCTGTGACACCGTCTAATAGCAAATGAAATGTCACCGTTACACAAATAATTTGAAGTTGGAAGTGTATTCAGTTCTTTAGCTGGAGGTGTCACTACA
Source organism: Strongylocentrotus purpuratus (assembly GCF_000002235.5). NCBI lineage: Eukaryota > Metazoa > Echinodermata > Echinoidea > Camarodonta > Strongylocentrotidae > Strongylocentrotus > Strongylocentrotus purpuratus. Next base: position 918,521 of record NW_022145532.1, on the reverse strand, counting down.
AGAGATGTTCTAAAAGCTTTTTTAAATCGATTCGGTAACAGGCAGGTTGTTCACCTGAAATGCGGGATTCCGTTTGATACTGACTTTAAAGTGATGTCAGCTGGAGATTCAGCCAAACTAGGAAAATAATAACAAACGGTGTGAATTACAAGTACCCCTTTCCCATAATAGTAACATATTTTATTTCCTCTCAAATTATTCACATTATATCCTATACAAATACAGACCTACTCAATCAACTCTGTTTTAAGGGATTTATGAGATAGCAGGCACCACGGACTTTGACGTTTCGTCTTATATCCCTTTTTTCAGTGTCAATGTTGTTTCGAATTAAGAAGATATTGTAACAAATCAACAATATTATTCAACTGTCATCAACATCACGAAAGCGATAATTGGTTCCAGGAGAGCATAAGCTCATGAATAAATCGAGTCGCCATCTTTCCTCGCGGTAGAAATTGATCTCGAATTACATCTATTTGCCGTTCATCTCGATTTGTGGAGGAATAAGGATAATTCATGAAATTTCAAAAAATCATAACAATTTTCAAACTTGTCATAAGACCTCCTCGTATCCGGACGATTAGCAATGTGCACATGGAACTCACAGGCAAGAAAGCAGTGAAAATATTCAGGACAATGAAAACGTCTAAGGCGATTTAGTTTTCAAATGTCAGTTCGCGGTAGTTTGCACTCAAGCTCTTCCAAGAAGAGAGAAAGATTTGTTTTAAAACAATGCACAAGATCACTTGTTTCACTGATTAAGATCGTCACAATGTGAATAGGGGTACATAATTCTGTGATGTTGATCCAGCGAGCTTTACATGCGCGTGGATATAGTAGTGACATGCAACAGTGACAGTAATGACCTTCTTATATTCTCTTCTCGGAACCGTCTTCATCTACTATGTGTTTTCTTAGTTTGTGCCTCTCTGTGCTATTTTAACGAGAGATAATTTGCTGAGAATAGGAGAGGACGCAAATCGACGTCTGCGAAGGATTGTTATTAGCATCTAAATGTCCCCTATTCAGTCTGTAACTTCTATCCTGGTTCTCTCTCCCCCTCCCCTCCCCTACCACAAACAAAATCACGTCATAATGCGCGGTAAAAGTAATAACGCGAAATTGCTTCATTCTAAAACGCAACAAATTTCTTACGGATCCTATTACTAGTATCATGTGCGCATGATTTTTCGTGGGATATAGTAAATATATAATTGTTTCATTGTCACGCCTGTTTGCTGATGGTGAATTAAATATTTAAGATGAAGATGATCATATGAAGATGAGATATCTTTATTTTTTCTGAATACTCCCCCCCCCCCCACAACTAAACTAGCACTAGTTTATGCGACTCATTTCTACAATTGACATCCAGGAAGGCTTTAAAATATGTGCTATCTCCTTAATAATAATTAGGCTGTTAAGGGAAGCTATTTGTCTATGATCTGGAATGAATGATTGCATATATCCCTAGTGTGTAATCCTGTGTTGGTGAAAGACAAGAGACTAACATTTACGTCATCCGTTATCTCAAAGGCAAATGTCTATGACTCTTAACGATCGCTAATGATCATTCAGTTCAAGTTTACGGGAAGACCCGCAGCCTAAACACATCCCAGTTTGAGAATAGTATATTCTGTGTGCAAGTGAAGGTTAGTTTGAATTCACCGACTGGTTTTAGAAGGGGTTTGTAGCCGACGGGGACATGGGCTAGTCTTCACCGAGTTAAATGACGCAAACTGTCGTCCTAGTTAACAGCAAGGGCAAGGCGCGCAGTTTATCCAAAGTAAATATTCATTAGGATTCCACTAAGTTCACAACTACTAAACATACTTCAAGAAAGCGCCATACGCGTGAACCTTGAAGTAAAAAGGAGAGGGAGGGAGGGAGAGAGAGAGAGAGAGAGAGAGCTTTAAAGGTAATACAAAGTTTCGGGAAATTTTGGAAATTGGGTGGATAGTGATTCTTTGCAATTTTGATATATTAGGATAGACTCGATTTCAACAGCGTCAACGATCACTGAATATTGTAGGATCGCATATTCTTCCAATATGTTCATTTAAACCAAATTCATGACCCCATACCAACACATTGTATTACCTTTAATATTGGTTTTGACTGCGGATAGTGAAAGTATTTGTACGATAAAAAAAATATTTTAAAGACCCTTAATGGATGTATCAAAACAGTTGCTCAACCAATGGGACCAATGGGACGACCTTTTCTAGGATCGCAAAGCCGAAGGAAATAAAAACGGATCACAGAGTACAGGGTTCGAATCCTGTTTCAGCACTAACAGATTAATGTACATTTGCCAACCTCAGATGAATTCTGGGGTAAAAACAGCTTTTTAAAAATGCATACAGACAAAGAAAGTGTGATAAAAGCTTTACAAAACCGAAATATTGTCACTACATGATTGTATTATAAAAACGTGGCAGATTTTTATGTAAAAGTATTATTTCAAAATGTGATGCCTTGTGCTGGTGAAGTTCATTATAGACCTATGTGTTTTCATTTCAATACACGTGCAAGAATGTTTCTAACAAATCCTACTTATACGAAAAAATATCAACCTGCATTCTTCTTGTTTACAGATAGATGCCTTCAAGATCCAAATTTACAGCAAATAAGACAATTCAGAATATCTAAATCCATCGGACGTGTACTTCTTGGCAAAATTGAATAAAAGATGCAGGGATTGTAATAGAAGAATATTTGTTTGAATAAACAAAATGTTCATTCAAATTTTGAGATATAATCTTGAGCACATCTTGACCTGCATGGTGTGAGAGATGATTATGATAAACCTATGTCATTAATATGAGTGTTATTGCTGATTTGTTTAGCTTTTTACAACATATGAAAGATCCATTTCTCCTTTTCAACGTCTTGAAATTAGACAATTTTAGAAGTGGTCGTCGAAGATACAAGAAAGTGATCCAAAAAACTATAATCACATTCCATCGCAGTACAATGATTCACAGACATGAGGAGCAAACGAAATGAGGGGATTAGTCCTGTAAATAGGTCTTTTTTTTTCTTCCTCAAGGTAACAATTTCCAAGCATTTTTAATGATAATTGTGCAATGGAGATCATTACCATTATTTAATGTTCTTATCAAAGTGTCCTAATAACACAAAACCATGTACTTTGTAACATTTTGTATTTCCATTCGCAAGAGGAGTAACCATAATATTTACACTAAGCTAAACCACACATAATTATACAAGAAGAAGACAAATTAGACCTCAACCACGACAAACGATTATGGATAGAACGTCGCCAGAGGAGTTGGGGGGGGGGGGGTTGCGATCTGCACACACATTGTTGATCGCATAATTGTAAATTCTCATATACCACAAAGTGAAACCCCTGTCCTTCCCCCACCACTATCTGTCTTTTCTTTCTACTTCTTTACATGTTTTGGTCGTTGGAGTATTTCAACATACTTGTATATATGCTTGTAGGCAAACCTGAAACTTAAGAAGATTCTTTTTGGTAGAAATATGAAATGAATGAAAGACTTTTAATGTATTTTGTCAAATTTTCGGTAAACGCCAATATTTTTCTGACTCACGTCTATGCAGAATGGTCAGACTACATTTTTAAATAAATAAATATTAAGTAATATTGTAATTTCATATAGATTATACGAAATAAATATATTTACCTCTGCATTTTTGCTCATAGTATTTTGTGACAGACCGCCGTCCCTCTTGCCAACTGTAAAAAAAAAAGAATAGTAAAGTCAATGATGGGTTCAAATATCTGCTATGACCTGCAATGTATTAATAGAACGTCATTTATCTCGTAAAAACCGACTCCAAACCGATTCCAAAATGACCAATTTTTGGTCATTTGCCTTGGTCACATTGCCAAACCGATTCCAAACTGACCGACTCTTTGCAATTGTTTCTCAGTCATGCCATTGAGACCGACGACAGACCGGCAACACACCGAACAAGACATTACAAGACAATGATTTAAACAAGAATCGTAATTTTTTAGTCGGATTCGAGTCATTTATGCTGCATAAATGAGGTATTAGGGGGTAATGTTTTATTTTGTTAGGTCTGTTTGCGGTATAGTGTTATTGCCATCGGTGTGACAGGATTCAACCTATCAAAAACCTATGGACAAAAGGCTAGTTATAAGAACGCAAGAAAAAATAAACGGCATGCTGGGAATGGTTCAATATATCATTCTGTATCTCGTTTAAACTATTTTATATCTAGTCATGATTGGCGCCATTATTATATGACCTCTTTGTGCCATTGTTTCGAGCACTGTAACCACGTCACTCATCTAAATGCATGACAATGAAGCCTTGACTTGCAAGGTTTATTTGCTAAGGCAAGAGTAGTCATTCATATCTGGCTGAAAATAAATCATCTAGACACAAATGATGTTTGAATTGACTCGAATCAATGAAGTATAATAGTCAATTTGAATAGACGTCACGAAGGCCAATCTCATTCTATTGTTCATTGCAAAGAATAGTCAATATGATTGACAGATAAAACTCTGCTAATTGGCATGGCAACCATTTTTATTGCATTCAAAACCAGCAGAGAGACCTAACGGTCGCTTAAATAGAATATTAATGACATAGACAATAATTATCCTAGGATTCAGCGTTATTTATCTTAGATATAATTAGTAGAGTCTATGCGATCCATAAAATTAATATCCATGTAAACCTGTCCTTTTCTTCATCATGTTTATTCAGTCAAATCTCCTCAAAAATTATCCAGCAGTTAATCAGAATGTCCGTACAATAGCTATTGGCAGAACTGTAAAAGCAATAAATGTGTGACCTGTAATTTTTGTACTTTGAAATTTGAGAAGAAAGCTATAGATTGAATTATATGAAAGCTGAACCGTAAAGGAGGAGAAAAAAGTGTTTTGAATAACTGCAAAAAAAGTAAAACATTTCCAAAATATATGATAACCATAATTGGAAAATGAAATGACACTGGGGTCAATAAAATGTAGTCGCTTCTTCAGAATGATTTAAATTTATGATAAAATACTCAATGATGGGGGAAGAAGGGGTCGGTAAGAGCAATGGAAGTCAATGGGGTTCAGGGAGATGACTTAAGGATTATGGAGATGATTTGAGGATTATAAGGGGTGTAAATGCTTACCTCCTCCAGCACACAGTAGACTTAGTCTTGGTGGGCACTGTCGTCCTCTGGCTGTAACATAAATAAACACAAATATTTCTGGTTAATTGTCATAAATTTATGAACAGAAAAATTGGTGAGTGTAATGAATGGGTAATTTTATCGGTTCGGATTATGATGGCTGTTATTCATCATATGTTATAGTTATGATTATAATCATGATTATAATTGTGCGATACACAGTTTGGTGACGTTCCATTTACCACGACACTTGCACATTGCATGATTTTCCAGTCAGAGAGAGTAGGACATAGTTGTGTAAAGGGTCGATCTTCCAGTCAGAGAGAGTAGGACATAGTTGTGTAAAGGGTCGATTTGAAACATCAACTTATTAGCGCTCTTACTATTACCTACATGTAAACAATAATATGGTGCAGGAGGCCATCAGACTTTAATTTATCTAACTTGATTAAGTGAATTTAGCATGTAGTTCAAGAAAACAGTTTGTTAACAAAATTCGCAGTGGCTTTATGAGGAATGAGAAGAATCACTTTTAGATGTTGATGTTCTGTTAGTAACTGCAGCTCCTTGTAACACCCAAAGTAATGTCTTGTTTGGACTTTGAGATGGTCTGGCTGTTTGATGTATCACAACAATCATGTTGCCAAATGCGTTAGAAGATGATACAATAATCATTCAAACTCAGTCTGGAGAAGAATCGGAAGTTGCAGTGTATTATGAAGACCGTTGATAGATCTATCCGTCATCAACTCGTTAAGGACACTTCAAAAGAAGATCATTTCTCTAATACATCACATCATCATCGTACTTTTCTTCAAAGTCTGATGATTGCTGGCAACCTAAGAAAGTTCGCCCACCGCGGGAAGAAATGTATTCCCCTTTGAAAAAGCATCTTTTGTCAATGTCAATAACAAGAGAAGATAACAAATGAAATGGTCATTGGAGGCTATAACCTCTCTCCCTCAATACAAGATGGCATCATGTTCTGAAATGTCGTATCCTTGGTAACCCATCTATTGGTTACACCCCTGCTATCACATCGCGATTATTAAGGCGTGTTTTCTTGTAATGACGAGGAATCAGTGGGGTCATTCAATTTTGGTTTGGAATTTTAAAACCTTCATCCTTTTTTCCAATACATCTTGATTGGTGATCAATTTTCCCCGACTTCCCAAGTTTCCTGTTTCCTCCTGATTGTCTTTTATTCTTAGGTCTCCTGTGTTGTGTATCCTCTACTAAATGAATAAAATACTCAATAACACTATTGGTTCTTCAACATCTACGGTAGATCACGCTAGTGATCTTCTCTAAATAATCATAAATTCGATGTCATCCTCCTTCACTCTGTATTTTGATTTAAACCGTCAATGCCAACTTCATGTCCAAGTGTCCTTGGTTATGAAGTCTTATGGTTTGGTGACCACAGTATAGCAAATTCAAAGGGAAAATCCCTTATAGTTGGTCTAATAATTAGTTACTTTATTCTCGAGACTTATTTATGGCTGTATCAGCGCCCAATAACACCGGGTACATTGAGTTATAACCAATAAATGTAGCACCTCACCATATATCACACTCAAGGAGTCGAAAATCTTGAAAAGCAATCCTTCGTCCTACGCTCATTTTCGACCCTACCGTACTATCCATCAATTACAAACAACATGTTTTACGTGCTACTTCATGGCCAGTCAAGATCTCAATTTAATTCTTCACGACTCCATCAAATTGATTCAAGGTTCTCCTGGGTACAGTTTAAATTTGCATGGAAGAGTCCAATATGGATCGAGTGCATTCTAAAATAGGGCTGACTGTAATCATGATACATAAAAGTCTTATTTAATCCTTTATGAGTCAAGTAATGTTTAAACTGTACGCAAGGGGGTCGTTTCAAGAAACCAACTACATGACAGTCTTTGTCAGCGACGTACGGAGATGTCAGGAATTCGAGAACCCGTTTCACAAAACCATGATAAGTGACAAATTCATGATTTTGATACTATCGGCTAAAAAATATAGTCTCCGCCACGAGCTATCAGATTTTATCTTGGATTACCAACATGAATCTGCCATCGATTCGTAAACTCATTAAACAAATTCCCGCAGAAATCTCGCAAGAAAGCCGTGCATTGAATGATAAACGAATTATAATGAATGTATTGCGCACAGTGACTTCATAACAACAAATGGAGTCTTATAATTATGGAAGTTTACATTTGCCTAATTAAATCATTTTCGTCCTCATATTTAGTGGGCTATCACGTTCAGGAGGAGCTGCATTAAATAAATTTTGTCTCAAGAAAATTATAATAAATCCATACTGATAATATATACTATAGATTTGTGTTAAAGTTCGGAATAAATCTGTTCCACTCCATTTTATGTCTGAAATACAGCACGAATGTTACAGAATCACGGAAAAGGTCGGAAGGAAAAAGAAAACACAAAAAAGCCGGCGACAGATCACTTGAATGGCTCGACATTTTTAACACGTGCTTGAGTTCGCGCCAAAAGTCGGCGAGTAAACACGACCTACTCCCTTGAAGTGGCAACCAATTTCCAACTCAAGATCACCAGAAAAATTCTTGAGCAAATAGACAACCAAGTCCGGAGCATGCATTATTGATTCAGGATAAATAGGATTCAAGTCTGTTGAGGAGGCAGTTCTCCTTAACGTACCCATTAAAAGAAAGATAATGTGAGGAATCGTTTAAAGGCCAAATAAAAAGAGAGACAAGATGAAATCAGTGTACATCATCGGGTTCATTGGCAAGGTCACGGAGCATTACTAGTTGTCATAGTAATAACAAAACCATTAACAACGTCGTAATAAACTCTTTAGATTGTATATGATGCGCTATAATAGTTGATGATACCAAACACTTTCACCACAAAAGTATAGCGAGATTATACCAAAAATCCTTTTTATTTACATTCTATACTTTTTTAAACGTTAAAGTACAAGATTGCATCAATAGCGTAGAATTTAGTAAGGTGAATTGTAAACTTCAGCTCAACTCAGAGTAATATTAAACTGAAACCAATACATAATATCGATGACAACTTTGTCAATGGATGAATCAACAAAGAAAGTCATTTGTGACTCGTCTTCATGCTGCTACGGAAAAAAGACAAAGAAAACCCTTCATGTCATAAGTTTTGGGGATCATATTCCAGACGATAGGTCTATTAAGCGACAAAACTGTGCAATCAAAGATGAGTAAAAGTAGATTTATATGTACTTCTGATGTTACACGCAACACAATTATTGTGTTGCGTGTAACATCAGAAGAACAAGATTGCTTATTATAAGCAATCTTGTTCATATCATGCTGATTTAATCTCATACGAACTTCACAGGAAATTGAAGAAACCGAGCAAATTATGGCTTTCTATTTTAGACATTCAATGTAGCATTGATAAGATGGGAGCAGTGTATAGGTTCTTTCAAAGACTGAACAAAGGAATAAGTCACGATCATTTTCTCAATTAAAACCTGAAAAGAGAGTAGTCATTATTAATACCAATTTTTAACTAAAACTATTGTCTGATAGTCAATAATTGCTAAGGAAAGAAGTCCAAGTACATGAACTTATAAGATAGGTAAACGGAAGAATATTTGTATATTGACGGAACAATTTGTCTATGATTTTTTAGTGAGAAGAATGAAATAAAGAATAATAATAAAAAAATTCATTAAAAATATTCACGAGCTTTATATGCATATCATATGATTCCACATTGAGAATTACGCCAATCATGACAATGTTGCAGAATTTTAATAATGAATTCATTTATATGACATGTGACAGTTCTATGTAATTTTCTCTTGGTTACAGCTCACGAGACAGACAGACAGCCCATATACGAAAAGTTCACAAGACTAAGAAGCGAGACAGGTCTGCTACAAGACCGTTTTCATTACCTTAAAAGGTTTAACCACTATTGATATTTTCTAAATGATAGATTGATCAAAAGGCACTTCTTGAAACACAAGTACTATTTTCGTTGTTGAATTAATGATGGCTTGAGGTCATAATCATAAACATTCTTGCGATGAGGGCAAAATGGACATCATTGATTTTTATCGGAAATAAATCGGAAAATCGAAATTTAACGGCCCTGGTGAAAGCGTAAACATAGGTTTTTAGTCATGAATAACGATTCAACTTTATATTTGGAGCGAAGGAGAGAGCGTGTCTGCCAATCGACGTTGCGATTAATGTTGAACTAGCTTGTTTTTAGATCTTATTCATCATATATTGCTTTGATTTGTAACCCTGAGCAAAATCAATAAACATGAATGAGTTTGCTGTGAAGAATTTGAAGCAGCACTTTACTGTACTATGGGGGCTCTTTCTGGTATTTATCTGCATAGTGGCTAGCTGTATAAGCTATATTAAGGTACCTGTGTTGCATTCACTCAGCAGGGAGTCGCGCAAAGGGGGAAGTGTCGGCAGATATGACAACTTTTTCATTCAACTCTTCTGTTGGAAAATTTAAAATTGATAATGGCAAAGCTTTTCTTTGAAACTTATAGCTGGTATTGATTAATTGAAAATTCAAATCCGATGACCCTTTGTGTTTTCCATATTATCAATGTTTTGCTTGTTTTTAATTTTCTGTTAATACCTTTTTGGAAATTTGAAAAATGGTGGTTTAAATTATTTATTCACAAGCCGTCTTTATAAGTGAGCTCGACATCTCCATTAATTAAAACTGGTCTATACCAACGCACCTACACCCAAGCTCTATCTATTCCCCCCCCCCCCCCCACGTTTAAACTTTCCAACAGACATATAAACACCTCATTATAGACGATATGAATTCTCACTGATGGTTTTTACCCGTCACAAAGCTGATTGTTTCAATCCATAATTCACAAACCCAAACAAAAGAGATTGTCAAATATCATTAGGATCCTGCTCTTCTCATGGTAGTTTTATAGATTACTGCACACATCGAAAACCATTAAAGCAAATGTTCATAGTGCGTCAAAATAATAATGATTCCAAAAACCGAAAGTGATGTGGTTGTCAAAAATATAAATACGATGTACACTCAGCATTATCTTCATTGGAGGAGGGAACATTATGCCGGCTTCATAATTATCTGCATACCAGACCCATTGTAATTTGTTGTTTTACTGAACATTAAAATAAAGCGCAATCTCATCATCAAAAAGCTTGAACCATGCCCTATATTCATACAGCTTTCAGCTCTGCTTTGTATTCTTTACTCATTTATGGTCATAAAAATAAACATATTACTTTGCATGCTAATGAGCAGCGACAGAATATCTTTTTTAAAGTCTACATATTTGATAGAGAATGAAAATAAAATTAGATTAATTAAAATGAATCATAAATGAAAAAAGTAACAAGGACAAACATGAATGGACTCACATTTCAAGACAAAAATTGCAAATTTTGACTTTGCCCGGTTTGGTTAATCATGTCGAGAACCATCCCATGTCACCCAGGTAACATGTTTTTGTGTCTAAATATCGTACCAGAGTACCTCACCAGTCAGCGCGAATAGTGCGAATGTTAGGACTTCAAACATGTATAAAAGAAGTTTGGTAATGTAGTCAGGAGTACAAAAAATTGCACAAACATCGGACGACATGCCTATAACAACATCCAAGTGCATGCGCCTCCCCCAAAAAACGGGCCGAGAAATTGAATGATTAATGCCTGGATTACATTTGCCCCGGGCGCCGTACGATAAATTTTCGGGGCATCGTAGGAGGCTACGGGCTACGATGTTTGTGTTTACCTTAATATCTACAAGCATCGTGCCATTTCTTGTATTGGCACTCGGGGGCAGACCGGGGCAAAACCGTACAGAGGCTGCTCTTGAGATTGTACGAAAATCGTACAATTTCAATGCAAAGGTTACGCGGAGAAGGCGCGGTTACCGTGCAGCCGCCGTGCCGTTTTTAAGCGTTTTTTGCCCCCATGTTCACCGAAAAATCGTGCGTTTGCTGCACGATCAGCGCGAGGATTATGGGGGACCAACATGCACCGATTTTTGGTGTCTATACTGCACAAGGCAAACTTCCTTATTTCATGAATCTTGACCAATGTTGTCGTATAGTGTAGCTACGAAAGCGTCAGGGATCTGAGATCTCCTCTAAAATAGATTAGATATTCAAACCATTTCCCCGCAGTCACTGCTTCTAAAAAACATTTCATGTCACCATGTTAGTTTTTCTTGATATGCAAGGGGAAGATGAACGGTAGCTCCATCCTACGATTTTAAAATACGATTTTATTGTATGATTGTGGAAGAGAAATTATTGGCTTGCAAATTTGATAATAAAGGAACATTTCTCTCTCTCTTTCTCTCTCTATTATGTGTATATGAGGCAAAATATGGTCATGTAATAAGCATTTATCTCGACAAAATATTAGTTTTGTGAAGGAAGTAAATTACTTGTGTATATATTGCGTTCGCACACATCTTCTACAGTTATTAACATCTCTCTATTACCTTCACTTATTCACCTATGTAAATTGACTAATCGAGCATATACGAACTGACAGACATCAGATTCTTGGAAGGACAGCCCTAGCAACCAACTAGCATATCACATTTAATACAGGTTTGTATATGGTCGATGCAAATTATCTATTTAACATTCAAGTCATGATTTTGTATGAGAAGACTGCTTGAAATAATTATAACCTTATTCATAAGCATAATGGGCGAAAAGCGGCTGATGAATTTCACTTCACACCTAATTTGATTTCTATAGGAGAAGAGTTTGTGTAAGATGCAGTATTGAAACGTGATCTGTTACTTAAAAAGAAACATAAACAGAAATGTTAACAGGTTGGAGAGAACGTTATTTCAAGGAGATTTAAAATTAAAGTGACCCGAGGAAGCTATGAAGGTAATTGCAATCAGCTTATTGAAGTGTATTCTTAAAAAATGTCGAATGATAAGTAATCGTGTGTATTTCAAAGTACATAAAAGGAACATCACTACATAATTACAAAGCATATCAGCATTTCCAATTATGAAAATTGTATCAAGGCTATAAAACAAACAACGGCATCAAAAATGTGAATGTACATGTGCTAGTAGATTAAGTTACAACTCGGGTACTCAAAGATTTAAACGAATATCTGTTTTGCTCTCCATTTTAAAGCATGAACTTTTTTTTTATACAAACACAAATTATCACTGCTAAAAACTTTATCTTTATTACCAAGAAGCTAAGGAAAATCTCAGTGCCGCTTCGTATGTGAATGTTAATTGTGGTTTTTACATGTGTGGGTTTATAGGTGAGGGTGTTCCCGTATGTGTGTAGTGTTTATTGTCCGAAGACAAATTTTATGTATTTTTTACTTGACAATAAATTAATCTTGAATCTTGATAATCACGGTATAATTAAAAGGAAAATAAAATATAATGGTGAAAATAAAAAGGCTAATATATAAAGGATAAAATTTAAAGATGAATGGCGTGTATAAAGAAAATGAATAAAAGAAAATTACGTAATAATGCATTGAATAATTTTTCATTTCCACATGGAAAACAATAATTAACTATAAATTATGTGTAAAAAGAAAACTTAATGTTTTCATGCATATATAAAAGACACCCTTAAAGATTTGGGACGAGTCAAATTCAACTCACAGACAAATGCAATATGGTTTAATGATGAAGATGTTAAGATATGATTATAAAGGTGAACCGTGTGCAAAGCAGTAATGTATAAATGAAACACTAATAGACACTATTGAGCCTTTACCTTGCATTCTTATAGGTCAGTCACACCACAAGACCGGTAATAACCCGACTCCAGACTGGCCAATTCTTGGTCATTGGGGGTACATTATATTCGGTCTGTCGTCGTTCGTGTGTCAGTCTCATTGGTGTGACCGAGGTGTAATAACGCACCAGACACGGCAGACAGAACAATGTATTACATTCCCGCCAATGGCAAACAATGGATCGGTTTAGAATCGGTTTGGAGTCGGTTCGACAGTGTGACTGAGGTATTAGAAAAAGAGGGGGCAGAAAAATTGCTAGATGTATAGGATGGAAAGGGTGGAATACTCTACCTATCAGGTTAAAAATGTTACTATCTATTGATGTTTTCGATGATGTTCATATTGTTTAAATTGTTTAAGTAGTTTGTATCTTCATAATTGTTATGTTGGTTTCGTTAACAGTGCCCCCTGGAAAACAGTACTTTGATTACTGACGGGGCTACCCTGTTTAAATAAAACGGAATAAATAAATAAACATTTAATTTTAATCTCGCAACTTTAGGACATTTATCTGTATATAATTAAAGTTGACACTATATTTTCAGTGTTATACAACCAGTGGCAATAAACATAGATACATTAAAGAAACAACAAAATCATACGATAGGAACTTAAAACTGTTTCACGACCATCAAAACACAATGAGAAAAGAGTATACATGTGGCTTTATAACAACAAAATTGTACCTATGAGGTTGACAAAGAAATGTTTTTAATATCCATTTACATCACAACGAACAATTTTGAGTGTTACAACACATAACATAGAGAGAATGAAGTGGACCAATGATGTGAGTGGTGATAATAAGATAATTATCTCACGACATGCCTCTTTCTGTCCGTCCATCGAGAAAGAAGGGTAAATTTCTTCCAAATTCCATTCTAGACGGCCGCGAAATACCTGGAATGGAATGCATTTAAATAAACTTGTAATACATTCTTATACATGAATCTCCCATTCGTAAACTTGTGCGAGGTGTGGGTGTGCGTGTGCGTGTGCGAGGTGGGCGCACTCGGGTCTTTTTGAAATAAAGCAATGTTCAGTTCGCTTGAGCCACCTCATATATTGTTCTTTGGTAATTGCCTTCCACTCCTCCTTTGATAGTAGTCGGAAGCACACCAGTTCTTAAGGTTTATGAATGTTACCTGCATGTGAAACGGATCGTGATGAATCTTAAAGGTAAAGACCAGTTATGGTCATTCGATTGCATTGTGAAAGAAACGTTGTGGAATCAGAAAAGGTTGATCATCTAGCATCTAGCATCTGCAAGGTTCTGGAATCATCAAAATGATAAGAAATTTGGCCCATTCTTCGTAAAGTTACAACCACTATACACAGAAAGATGTATATAGGACTACCCTATATCTCTCACAGACCATGAGAGAAACAAATTTACCAAATATATGAACTAGTAGGCGGTTTCCCGGCAAATTTTTTATCATCATGTATTAGTCAAAACATATTCTTTCACATGATTGGTAATGGGAGCTTCCATTTCATTTTTTGAAATTGGGGCGTTTCCAATACTGGTCTTTACCTTTAAATGTTGTACAAGCATTGCAATAACTTTATGTCCTTTAATTACCGTATAAAGACGCACTTGATTGCTCTGCACAACCATCAACAGAAGCGCATTTAAACCACAACGAAACTAACCAGTATAGATCGATAATTCCAATAGAAACAAATAGGATGGACACAAGTTAATTTCAGGATTCTTAACCAGTTTAATATACCGATCTGTGAATTTTAGATTTCGTGTAAGACTTGTTCTTAATGTAGATCAATGGTACTTGTGAAAAAGTGCATCAGTTCAATAGTCAGTCCTAAGAGAATAATCGAGTGCCCTATAAAATCAGAAAGAGACATTTCGGGCATATCTTGACATGCTGCGGGGTTTGTTAGAATATTTTGAAAACAACTGTTTCATACCATCCCAACACATGCAAATCTGATTCTTATGTTTGGCAAGAATAAAGGGGAAAAAAGGCAAAGGGAACACAATCAGAAGGACGAACTTTATAAGAAAAATAATTTAATTTAGAATTCAGTAAAAATGTATATCCATGTAATGTTATGTATTTTATATACACGCTAAAGCTTAAAGGAATTTGCGGTTTGCTTATTATTGGTGTAACACGAATATAGAATATAAATAACTTTTTATTTTCCACTATAAAATGTGCCAATACTGCGGAAAAGATGGCAGAAGAGAATGACATTCTTGAGGTTTTATGGATGCGGTAGAAAATAATTAAAATCAAGAAAATGTTTGCGGAATAGAGAAAACAAAAAGCAAAGTGCATACGTGAACAGTTTATGAAAAGTAAATAATCAAGAGAAAATGGGGATGTAGAGGT
Organism: Strongylocentrotus purpuratus; assembly: GCF_000002235.5. NCBI lineage: Eukaryota > Metazoa > Echinodermata > Echinoidea > Camarodonta > Strongylocentrotidae > Strongylocentrotus > Strongylocentrotus purpuratus. The sequence goes on along the minus strand of NW_022145532.1, from coordinate 903,226 downwards.
ACCAAATGAATAGTAAATAGACGATAGGTTAATGAAGGAGAGCGAAAATACAGTCCAATGTAGGCTACTCTGAAAAACCTAGGTAAATAGACTTTACGCAAATCCACTCCATTTTTGTACTCAAACAAACACAAAATAAGATGCTAGAAAGAACGATGATATTATGAATTGATGATATAAATAAATAAGCTCAGTAATTACAAGCAATAGAAAGAGGGAGAGAGAGCGCGCCGCATAGAAAGAGCGAGAGAGAGGGGAGAAATAACGAAAAGCAAATCAATAAAGAGAAACACAGCAAAATTAAGAGAGAGAGAGAGAGACAAACAAACAGACAGGCTGACAGGGAAAGTAGAGAGTGAAAGAATAAACAAAAGTGAAAATGTTCCTAGATGGTTATTTTGTTGTTAGAATGAAAATGATTATTGGAGAGGGAAAGAGAACAAAATGCAAACAAAAATTGCGTGTGTTTCTAGACGAATTGCCTTCATAAAAGCAAATAGGGAGAAATAGCATTTCAAGTTTTTCATTAGTATTTTTTCTATTTAACTTGTGTTAACAAGAATATCCACACTCGTATGTACACAATTTCTTTTCTTATATAAGAGAGAACAAATATTATTCGAGTAAGAAATCTGGTATTTGGATATGTTTTCTTTCATCCAACATAGCTTTTACATCTATCAATTCATGTACATGTATAGGCATCTCCATCTATCCATTATAACACTACGAGACAGACAATGCTAGAACAAAAACATACATTTTCATTTTAAGATTGTTTTATTCTTGTATGAAGTCAATGTTTTATTTGTGGGATGTCTCGCTCGAAAATGTTCTTAAGAAAAATTTCAAGCAGTTTTCACGTTGGTATCGTCGAGGTTCATTAGAATTAACTGCAGCTTGGGAGACAGATAGCAAGATTGGTGTTTCATCTTTATTATCGTCATCCCACGCATCAAACCTTTGACAGATCTAGAATACTTTACAATGAATCTAAATTTAGCTTGACAAAACTATGGGTCATGGCACCACCTTTAACTCACATTCCTTTGTCATACATGTGCACTTATTACACAATCCTTGAAAGGAAAATAGTAACTGTTCTAAAGGTAAAGAGAATACTATCTTCTAACCAGAAAAGATACTTCATATTTTGTGGTATGTATGTGCTCATCTAAAGATTATCACTTGAAGTTCTGTCTCGTATGTGTCATTGTGTAAAATTTGAATAGTTTACTATACCCGTCTATTGAAGAAAAAAAAAGACTTTTCACGACTAAACTGGTTGAATGAACATAAATAATACTAAGTATGGTCCAAAAGTGTTAGAAATAGGTGAGAATAAGGAAGTTATGAATTTTTGAAAAAGTATTAAAAAATGGAACAATGGAAATCACTACACAAACTGCCAATCAGTTTGTGATGTCATTGCCTCACTTTTTATCAATTGCTTTATATTTTGTATCCATTATTTTTCCTTTTTATCCCCCAAACCTTGATTTCCCCATGCCTTTGCCCAAGTTATGATTTGTCTCATATTGCTTGCATGACATTTCATAAAATCTTTTATGAACTTTGAAGAATTGATACTATTTTCCGAATATTGTATATTCATAACTATTGATTCTTATATAAATAGTTTATTAATATATATATTTTTCATGATTTAACTGAAAAAATCTAACTCTATATTTGTGCATCCACACAAAAACATACTACTATCAATATAACTTGGATGCTGGTGTGAGGAAATAATATTTTTAGGGGGAAAATGGGAAATTTATATTTTCAATATAAAAAGAACAATAAATAGTGGATAGCGAGGCAATGACGTCACATACTCATGAGTGAGTTGGCAGTTTTTCTTGTGATTTTCAAAGTTTATCATGTCATTAAGAATTAATAATTTTCTTATTAGTTATCCGATTTTTATTGGTTTGTCTTATTTTTCTGCTTCTATTATAAGTAAGTTATTTTTTAGAGTAGACTTGGCCTTTAATTCCATAGGATCATTACTACACCATTTGACAAGGGCTTTGAGATCAGATCGGATGTCACTCGCTTTGCATATCGTGTGATACAAGATTGTATCATCTGCATATTAAGATATGGCTGAGAGAGGGGAAATAATATTTGGTAAATCAGTAGTAAAGAAATGCAACAGGGTCGATCACTTAAGTCGATTCGTCAACTAATGGTCGATAACTAATGGTCGTTAATTTCCCATTAAAAGCCATTTCCAAGCCCATTCGTTCTGAGGGAGCTTCTAAATTAGTAATGTCTTTCAAATGCTGTTGGAATTAGACCTTTCTAGGGATGTCATACAAGCAAAAGAAAAATTGAATTAATAGAGGCTGAAAAATTAATTGATTATTATACAACAATGATGTGATCAAGATTGGCAGGCGATCTTCATTATTTGATCGTTTGCACCAGTGTATGAAAAACAGATACTGGTGAAATGCCGCTAAACGGCTTCAAGAGCTTTAATGTGAATCTGTTGACCTGGCAGCCAAACCGTTTAATACCGTATTATCGAAGTATTTAACTCCTGCATAGGATCACCATTAAACTATTTGACAAGTGCATTGAGATCAGAAGGGAGTTTGTCTATGTCAATCGCTTTGCTTATCGTGCGATACAAGACTGTATCATCTGCATATCGAGATAAGGCTGAGAGAGGGGAAATAATATTTGGTAAATCAGTAGTAAAGAAATGAAACAGATTCGAGCCAATAACACTCCCTAGAGCCGCGCCTGAGGTTACTGGACACCAATCGAAATTCGCCCCTTCAAAAAACGACACAATTTGATCATGATCTGTAATATATGAACTAATCAATTTTTAACTTATTTCCACACATACGAAATGAGTGTTTAACTCACTTCTTAATGAACAGTGAACAGTTAACCATGTAAACGCCCTTTGCCGAATCTAAAATATTGCATCAATGCCGGGCGGTGAAGTTCGATCCTAGACATTTGCCCATTAGTAATGTAGCACAGAAGCTTATGTGTTGCATGAGCATTTGGAAACAAAATAATCTATGCTAGCTGTCTGGAATTATTTTGTTTTGATGGAAAAATTAAAGTAATCGTTTAACAATGAGTCTTTCCAAAAAATTAAGGTTAATGAAATAGGCCTACAGTTTGCGATCGAATTTTGTTCCCCACATGTGTACGGAGGAATAACATTAGCCAGTTTTCATTCACGCGGGACAGTCCTGGGGGGTGTTTCATAAAGCTGTTCGTAAGTTACGCACGACTTTACGCACGACTGGAACATGTTCTTGGGTGCTAATCAGATTCTCAATCATTTACATGTAGCACAAGAACATATCACCAGTCGTGCGTAAAGTCGTGCGTAACTTACGAACAGCTTTATGAAACACCCCCCTGGACTGTATACTCATATCAACAAATCTAGTAAAAAGCTTAATCTGCCAATTTTAACATGGCAGGAGAAATTCTGTCTGGTCCAGGTGGTTTTGATACTCTAAGATTTGCAATCCCTAACAGAACATTTGAGGTGTGGATCTCGATGTCTGTTAGCCGGTTGATATGGTGATCATAGAACAATTAATTATAATTCATTTGGATCGGTAAGTGGCTCTACTGATGTTGAGAAGTTATTACAAAAATACTTGATAAAACTCTATAAGCTATTTCGGAAGGAGTATGAAATGATGTACCATAATGAGTAAATGCTACATTTTAATGAAGATAATCATTGTATGACTTTTTTGTCATACCTTTTACTTCTCTCGAGATCTCTCGATACCTTAACCACATTTCTTCTTTTCTCTTTATGTCTATATCACTATCTTTTTTCTTTGATTTCCTGTAAGCTCTCCTCTTTCGTTTGGAAATTCTAGCTATTTCCTGAGTTATCTATAATGCTCGACGACGACCATGGGGACAACATCTTTGATCGATGTCTGCAACACAAGTGTGAAGTATGTGTTGTCAACGCTCCCTTCATCAACAATCGGATTCCTTGGAACACATTCAATCGTTTGTTGAAGGTTCAGACTATTCGCTTTGACTTTGTGAATTGATGTAATACCCTTGGAAGTATTCGACTACCGTAACGGTCAAAAACAAAGTAAATTGTAACACATTGTTGCCAATTCCTGAACTGCTTTGAGGATTTAAAATAAAGTCTAAATTATCACAAAATACTAGGTCAAGCATTGCCTGTTGTATAGTAAGAAATGAAACAAGATGTGTCATTCCCATGGATGATGTGAGAGGGCAATGATATTTCAAGTATTTATATTGAGAGATGATGATGATGACAAGGATTCATGATCGCAGATTGGGAGTTGAATATTGAAATCACCGCATAAGATAATTGATCAGGAAGGAGGTATAAGTATGTTGGGGGGGGGGGGTAAGATCAAGGAATTATTTAGTGCATCATCGAAGGTAGCATTATTATGATGGGGACTATAGCATACACCAAAAAGGAACTTAATTGCCTTCTTAATTTGGTAAAGTTAATTGATTCCATAAAAAGTCGCATATCTGCATTGCATGAAAAATATACACCTCGTCCGGTGTGATTGTGGTCTTTGAGAAAAATTTGACAGTGTTGTATGTCAAAGATTTCACCACCATAGAAATCAAGGTTCAACCCTGTTATAGTGGCACACAGTATCTCTATTTCATCGGAAGTAGCTCCAAAGAGAACAGACATTTTTAGTAACAGACAATTGAGTTTATGACGTAACGAATTCGAAGGTTCAGATCCCGGTTGCGCTCCACGTCACCACGTCTAACCAAATTTCAAAAGTGGAGTATTTGATGTTAATTGTGAGGTTGAAATATCTTTGATTCGAAGATATCTAGTTTTTAAATTATACAATTTTTTGCCATTTTTAGCGAAATTCCCGCGATGGCATTTCGAGTTTTTACGTGCACTTATTGGCATTAAATAGTCAAAAGGGTCTAGCAATAAGTTAAAACTGACCAAGAATAGGATCAAGAACCTAAGTTGTGTGAAACCCCCGAGTTTTTTTTTATAGCTTTTATGAAGCGGGTGCACGGACAAACACGAGTGCACACAAAAAAAAAACAAAACTAAAGTTTAAAATTGGGTTGAACATGAAATGATTTTAACCTTTTTTATTAATTATGCGCGATGTCGGGCTGACGTGCGTGTTTGATATGTTGTTATGATCCGCAATAAATTGAAGTTTCATGAGATGAAATATCAAATTATTATGCCATTTGATTGTAGAGATATAAAGAGATATGCGAAATTCACAAAATGGCGCCTAGATGACGTCACTTTATGCGAAGGACATTGAAAAGTTTTGTATGTCAAGTCCTCAATTGGGTCTACCATTGTGATAACTTTGAAGGAAAAGCAGTTTGCCATTCTTTATATATCTGTCCTACAAGAAATGTACAGAATGAAAAAACTAAATCTGCCGAATATAAGAGGTGATATTTACAATAGCATATGATAAAGCACTTAAGAATGAGACACGTTGATTTGCGATAAACGAAAAGAGGCTTGAAATCGATTATTGTCAATCAGTAAATAGTTAGAGAATTTTTGATATATTTTCGAAAACGTAGAAAAAAAAGCAGACTTTCTAGGAAACTTCAATTGTAGACATTGGTTGTCTATTCCTTTACCATTATTGTCGATAGATTAAATGAAACGAGAGTTGTAATATGTCTGTTTTCCAGAAAGCCAAGAATAGAATAGTGCGAAACTTCAATTAAATCACATTTTGTGAGAGCGGCTAACATCCATGGCTAATGTAAATAATAATGATTAAGATACTTGATTAAAATGAAATGACATTAGTACAATTTATTTTATCAATTTGGTAGGATTGAAAGCTATTGCGATTTTATTCTTGGATTGTTTTTATTGATGATTTTGAACAAACATTTCTGAATCTTTCTATTACTTACTACTTCTCTAGGCTTTTTATAGAAGCTGAGAAATATGTTTTTGAGCGTGAAAATTGATGAATTGCGCTGACGAAAAACGACATGTCAGTATGGAAATATCAAACGGTCCCATCTCAATTTGTCAATAATTGGCAGTTTGAATTATTTCATTTTTCATCTCCTCCACCATAAGTGTCCTCCTGTCAGTCATCATTCTGATGTTCTGCCATGCACAGTCCTTCAGCAGATTTTATCCCTAGAATTTAATTATTTTGCAATTCTGGAGATTGAAGTACTCCTGGCTCGCGTGCGGGCTTTCCGACCAACATCTATCTACTCAGAAGGTTCCTGAAATATAGTTATGACCTTTTTGTTTTCTCGTCGATATTTACTAAATCTTGCGACTGGCTATTTTCAGCTGCATCTTCTCGTGACATGGGCTCTTCTGTAGCCGGATGAATGAAGTGATGTATCGATTTATAGGTCCTGAGAGAGTTGATACGAGTGTTATGAGTAGGGACAGTAAATACTACAGGGTCGGCACAGAGTGACACAATCAGAAGGAATGGGGGATTTGCATTTACAGTAAGAGATTAGATGGGTACTTATACCAAGGGTCTAGCTCTGTCAAGTGTAATTTCAAATGTAGTCCCCGAGTGTCATCTCAAGATTGGACTAGAAAAGGAAATGGGAGGAAACTTGCCATCATCAACTTGAAGTATCATCAGCCTTATGGTGGCAGAATTCTCACTCAATGAGGTATCGTTCTTTGCCATGGTTCCTTAACAGTAACTTTTTTTTAATGTAACGAACTTAAATGTAAGAACTCGCAAATTAACAGGAACATATTTACATCCAATTATTAGTTTTGATGAAGAGTAACCACGATATCAATTGAATCATGATCATTTCAAGATGACATTAATTTGGTATGAAACAGAATTTGCTGTCTTCGTCATAAAAAAAAAGAAAAAGAAATTATGAAATGTTTATTGATTCAGCTGGCCCATCGAAATCTCTCCTTACATTCGTTCAATTGTTCAAACATCTTTTCATATATATTATAATGCAATCGATGAACCGATTTGAAAATTTGATCTGGAAACGTTTCCAGAATCCTTATCTTTACCCCAACCCCCCCCCCCCCCCAACAACAACAACAAATCATATCTAGAAACATCTGAATAAATCCCTATAATCTAATTACTACAAACCAAGACACTATTACTAGAGCGTCTACTTTTCTTGAATTTATTTCCTTTGAAATAATACTTTATCATTTAGAATCACGAAAGCAAATAACTTCTACCCATTGTTTAAGTTTGATCGTTTGTCTACTTTAGAATCACAAAACATGGAAATCTGGATCCTTTTACCCATGATAATGGTAAACCTTCTGTTTTTATAAATTGTCAACAAATTAATATTATGATTCATATTTTTTAGAATACCATCTGGAGCATTTATACACAAGTCAAGTATTATTTGCATTTCACGAACATGTTCACCGATGTTTGGTTTTACCTGTCAATTCTTAAAAGTATACCTTCCCAGTTTATACTTTTTTGTTTCGAGGAAACGAAAATGATAATTATAGTAATTCATATCAAAATACATATATAACTACTGCGCTATATTTAGTGCAAAGTACTTTTTATAAATCATTATTTTGTACATGTCTTGATTAAAACTATCAGTATAACTGACTTGTTGGAAGCAACAAGAAAAAACTCCAAAGTTAGATTCAATGCCTTGAGATATCGGAACTGCTTTAAGCTCAAACCACGAATCCCCTTATGTATGTGCTCCAACTGATACCAAATATGTTTATCTTTTAAGAGCATGCAACATGTTATCATAACATATATTTTTACTTGAATGTTCCTTCTTAAGATTATAACATTGATATAATACAAGTTATGAAGACTCATTTTTTAATAATGAACATGAGAACGACTTCACATTTTACCCAAGCTAGTTATTCCATACAAATACATGAGGAAACAAAGTGCAAGGTGAAAGAAGATTGCGTTAACTTGATCTGTATTTTGAAAATTCATATAAAGATTGTATTATAAGTATTAATTCATCTTTACTACAAAATATGTTCTCTCATCAAAAGCCCATACCTGAAGCGGTACTTCATTCTACTTGTATTATTTATTCTTCTTTGTATTATTAGTATTGCTTATGTTTGGCGTCACTGTGCCTGAGAGGGAAACCACTGGAGGCGTAACCCTCGGTTCTTTCCTCCCGGTGTGAATGATTGGGATATGCACTACACCCAGACTTCGCCATACTCACTTCGCACTCTCCTCTACATGAGGCCTCCATTTAACATCCTATCCCAGAGACGGATCGCTTACCACTTTAACCAAATATCCTGCGTCTATAAACAAGGGAGGGACGCGTTAATACACAACGCAGGTTCCATAAAAGCATGTTATATTGTGTAATAGAAACATTCTGACAAAGCAACCAATCATTCTTCACAATAGCATCGATATATTCGGTGTATGCGAAACTAAGATAGCCATTGTCCATTAAAAATTGTCAGTTGCAATCTATCCAACTTTATTCTGATATTTTTCATCAGTTTTTATGTATAGAATGCAAGTTATAGGACTCAATTAAATCGCTTCTCTTTTAATGCGTTTAGTTTAAGACCTTACGCCAGAAGACCACATTTTTATCGAAGCAATACACCAGCCCAGTCAGACGTCCAACATTCACATCGAATTGGCCTTTGACGAAATGTTTCTTGTAATTAAATAATGAGTAATATCACATTTGATTTAAGATTGTAATGCAGAAAACAAAACTTACCAAATGTGGTATGTGAGACAAGGACGACCAAAAAGATCGAGAGAAAAATGTATCTGAAATCCGGTGACATTTTGTCCTCTTTTCTCCGCTTTCTCTCTCTGTGTCTTACAAGGGGTCACCCAGAGTGTTCAAACACTTTTCTCGAGGTTTCGGTCTTTCCTCTGCTGTTGGATTCGACTTCAAATTGCTGAGCTTTTTGTTCCTGTGCCAATCAAGAGAAGAATAAAAATGTAAGAACTGCGTAAACTGATGTGCGTCGCGAACTGATGCTACTCCGTCTTACAACCGGCTCACTTGTAATGTCGGATTCCATCTAATAGCTGGTTTTTAACTCCTCCACTGTCTCGTATGCTCGACTCTAATTGGTTGATACTTGTAAGGAAGTATGACGGTGGTGTGACGTCAGTTCGAATTCTTCCTATTACTCTCTCCCACCTCCTCTCTCTCTCTCTTCTCGTGAAAGATTGATAATTCCCGCTATATACCGATATGCGATGATAATGATGTATATGATTATGTTCATACATATTACACAACACCATTTACCTTTTACTTCATGCGACATACAATTTGGAAAATTGTTAGCTAAGATTTGTCCGTTAAATACACACTTGTTTTGAATATTTTGTGCAAATCAAAATAAAACATGTGCTCCGTAAAAGGGAATTTGAATTTAAATTTATTTGTGTGTGTTGGTTTTGTCCCCAATATGAAAAACAGAAATTAGTAATTGTTTTAATTAATTTCTTGTAAACCGTCACTTTCAGTCTTCTTATAACAATGAATAACGAATAACGCTAATCAAATGAATTTTCATATTATTTGAATTTTGACAGATTTCTTTAAGTTAGATGGCGATAACATAAGGTCTGATTCGTAACAGCTGCACTGCTAAAGCCAGGGTAATTATGCTGCATTATTGTAGAGCGCTTAGAGACTTCTGATAAAGTAAGTGTTAGGCGCTATATAAGCAAATATAATTATTATTATTCGTTACCAAACCCTCCCGCTCTTTTATGGAAACATGTCATCTTTGGGTCGGTTTTATTCAAGGTGTTTGGAAGCCCACTTGTTTTCTAAAAACAGATTTTTTAAATATATTTTTTCAATTGTTCCCTTTTGATTGATCGACTTTCACACCATTTTTAAAGGAAATGGACATGTAGGAATTGGTTAAATTTTCTCTAATTTCACGCACGCATACAACAGAAAATATTTTGTTTGCAAAACTGCGTGTAATCTTGTGTAAACAAAAATATGGAAAGTAGTTCACATAAGCAGTCATCAATTATTGCAATTTTGTCACGAAATATTGTGACTTTCACAACTGCAAAACTGTACAAATCTCTTACTCTAGTTTAATTTCTAAAAAACTTATATTGGTCAGGATTTTTGTTCGAATCAACTTGTTGCAGGGTGTACTTATTCTTCAACTGAAATAAAATAAGCACTATCTCTTCGCTTGATTGATATACCGTTTTACTAACATGTCATCACCTGCACTTTATTCAGTATCTCAAAATGAGTTCATCTGTATTGAGAATATTACGAGCGCCAACGGAAAGGTAATATATTTTGTTATCACACAAAATTATATAAAGACTGTATTATGTGAATATCTATTTCTAATCGTCTGTATTATAATCTAGGTCACCTTCGTCATTAACAATTGATCCTAATAATCCAATTTATTTATTACGCGCGTTTCTGGTAATAGCTTCAAGAACAATATAGAAGAAAGTCAAGTGATGTTACAATCAAACATAACAAGTTATGATTACTTACTCATGATGTCACTATGACGCCTGTCTGACCAAAACAAATGTGTTTGTGTAAAAGTATAAACAAAGTACTTGGGCCGAGAATTGCATATTTTTAATGATCTGATCATGTCTAAACTTTAACTACGATTCTATTTGGTTTGTTAATATAAGACACACACACACAACCACACCCTCACAAACAAACAAACACATACACCCACACGCACGCACACGCACACACACCCAGCCTTAGGCCTGTGTGCGTCAGGTTCATACTCTTCTCATTCATTTGAATTAGACAAACATGATGATTTTCATTAGTATCTCAAATGTAAATAAAGAGAATGCAGATGCGGAAATATCAGCAATCAATCGATTTGTTTATTATTTTGTTTCACTATTCACATCGTAAGTGATATGGATCCATAAGTAGTAGGTAAACGCTGTAACATTACTGCGCATAGTGTATTTGCATCTTGTGCAGATCCTTGTGATGGCATGCAGGAATCAATTTGTTTATTTCATTTGTAAAATACTAAAATAGTGTAGATTACCATTTATTTACAGCCTCCGTGACAACCAGAAAGCGTTTAACATAGTGACATTAAGATCGCGGCCAGCAGAATCTTATTATTTAGTGAGATTATTGGATTTACAAGCATAAAAAACCCGAGATTTTCATATCGATTAGAACAAAAATAATAATATCAAATTTTAAATCTCACAAATAAGTTTGCATGTAAATGCCCCTATCGTTAAACTTTTGAATAAAAGGAGTGTTTCTTCATATGTAGTTACATAGTAACATATGTGGTGAGTTAAAAATTACGACGATTGGTTCATTAGTCTAGGAGGCAGAATTTAACAATATAACTAACAGTAATGTTGTGTTTTTTTCACTTCTAAGTCATATTCATATTTTTCAAACGTAAAGTCAATAAATGTTAACTGTAAATGTTCATTATTTTCTATAAAAAAAGTAAATTGAGTATAATTTAACTTAGATATTCCGAAATGATCTATTTATGATTATCATTTTGAATTTGATTGAAATGAAATGCTGAAAATTGTTCAACCAAATGTTACTTCATATATAGTTTTAAGTTGCGAAAAATGTAATCCATTCTAAGCTGTATTGACAATCAACCATGTGTCTCTTTTTGTCGTATTACTATTCACTGTTGAAGACTGAGTTTCAAATTTCCCAAATACTCAATGTAGACGTTATATTGTGATAACATTCGTGATAATGTTATTAAGAATCATTAGGATTATAGAAGATAATGCGTTCGTCAACTGCACCAGATGGAATGAATAATTGGCTCATCTGACAATGTCAATGATAAATGGGAGTCGTTACAACTACCAACTATTTCGACATTTTATAATATGTATAATGTATCAGTAAGGTCGTAGTTTATTTTTGACAAAAGATTTATCTAAATTATTAACTTCCTTGAATTAAAATCTATTTTTATATAATCAATTTTCCGGGCAACTTATATATATCAATATTCTCTAACAAAAAGAATGTAAAAATATGTTTAGTTTAACTTAACGACTGTGATTTTATGAATGGTACATTTTTACAAATGCGTGTTTTAGAGCCGGTATTTTGTTTCACCTGAAAAGCTGTTAATGTAAAGGGACAGAGTAGGGGCAAATCCTCGGAATACAAAAAAAAGAAGAAGATTATTATTTTGTCCATGCAAATACTGATGGTTGATTATAAAGACTCAGGGTAATTATGGGCCTCAAACAATAACACCATATGGGATTTCGGGTATTTTTAACGTCTCTAGACTAATATGTTTAGTACTCATCTCGTACTCATTTTACTTCTCAACTCCGTCATAAATCACTGCATGTGATTTTAAAAGATTGCTCAGGTTCATTCCCTATTCGTCAAAAGAATCATCGCTATGTATGTGGAACTATAATCCATTGCTTTGCTCTGAAAAGCACAATACAAGAGACGATATATATATATATATATATATATATATATAATTTGATTTGAAGAAAAGGAAATGAGATGTGGACGGTTGTTATGTGATTCGTACAGTCTCGATTGAGTGAGTAAGGTTTAAGTTTAAGTAAGATAAGCACTATGGTGATAACCATGAATATTTGATAACAGCCATGATCACATGCTGGGGACCAGTAGAGGAGACAATTGCGATAAGAAAAAACATCATGATTTGAAAACCTTAGGTGAAGATCAAAAACATATATCTCATCCGAGGTGAAGTTCACCATCTTCTGAGCAGAGGCGGATCAGGAATTTTCAGAAGTAGGGGCGAACATTTCCGACGATAGTTCTCGCTGGAACATAAAGGGGAAGGAACGAGTAAAAAAAAAAGGAAATCCCGAAAAGATATTCCAAATACAAATGTTTCGAGGACAAAAGTAGCCTTCTATACGTTCTCTTTGCCGGAAATGGGGGAGGGGGGGTTGGAATTTCCTTGCCTATGTGATTCGGGATTCCAACCATTGAAATAAGTCACGTTGTACACAATACAAGGTTCTTTTATATCACAAAGTGCCAACGCCAATGATATGTAAAGATGAAAGTTGCGGATATTTGGAGACAACCTCCTGGTGATGGGGAAAGCCTGTGAAAATTATAAAATTGTCCTTGTTGTTGTGCTCATCGATGTACACCAAATACATGGAACGCATTTTGTTCCAAAGCTTCTAATATTAGTTCTGTAAATCTCTTGTGATGATACTAATGATGATGTTAATGTATTTTCATCTGCGAGGAATAAATATTTATTCACCAAACTACATGTACACCCAACTTAAGTATGAGACAACTGACCAACACAAATAAGAATATTCCAATATTAATTACCTAGTGTATAAAAATGGAAATATTTTTCTGCCATCTTTTCTGTACTTCCTTCTCTCTCTCAAATATCCTTTATTACAATTAAAACTAAAACTTGTTATGATATAACCCTTACCTTTTTTAAACGATAATATACATCAATGTGATTACTAAACGTTCAGCTTGTCGTCACATCTCCATGGTAACATATTCCAAAGCCTTCCTGCCCCTCCCCCTTTGCAAAAGGGTAAACACTTGACTGTTCTCCAGTCCTCACTCTTAATTATGGAGCGTTCCTCCAAAGTTGCCGCCTTGGGGCTCGGAAAACACTACTCGCAGTTTGTAATCTTTCAGGAAAAGACATTTTCTTCATGCGGAGAAGTAAAGTGCATTGCTTATACTGACAAATCTGGTCAAGAGAACACGTCTGCATTAACCAAATCGTTCCGAATGAGGCTGGACTATTTTATGGTCATATTTATTTTATTTCATTTTAGGTGATGTTCAATGTATTAATACATTTGATGAATTCTTTTTAAGGAGCATAAGTCTCTGTAAGTTCTGAAAGGTATACATGTACTTTCTACATCGATTTAAATGAGAAAAACGTAGAAAACTTGCAAAGAAGAGGGAGTCGTGTTCCCAGAGAAACAGGGTAATATTTAGTGTATGTTAATCGTTACTCGTTACTCATTTTTAAAAGCTTCGTAATTCCAAAGATTCATAAGTTCCCAAACACAAGTTTTGCATAATCAGGAGGTTCATAATTCCGAACATTTGAATCATTAGTAGTTATTCCGAAGGTCCGTAATTTCTGCAAATTATACAGCGTTTTGTTTCCGAAAAACGGTACAGGGTTCTTTTTATTATGTATATGAAGTTGTATAGTTAATAGCCTGCTCTGGAAGACTTCGGAAAATATAAAACACAAATTGTAATAATATATATATCACATCACTTATTACATAACAAACTATATAAGCCAACAAATTCAGAATTTCCCGCTAGTCGAGGTTGGATAATAATTCTAAGTTTGGAGGTTAATATATGTAATATTGAACGACGTAATGCATTCAATATTTGTTATATGATTGAGGGTATTTGCGAATCAGCCAAATTAAAAAAAATGAATGATTCCGTGTAAGTTAAAAGTTGGAATCTTCGCTTATAAGGCTTAATCGGGAAATGAACGCTTCCAACATAGTCCATAATTCTCGCTGGCTTTCTCATACATCGTTTAATGTGTTTTCTATTTTAATTGATGAGCGGTTAAGAGTGCCTTCTTGAGTGGTTATAACTTAAAAGGCAATATATCCAAACCGACCCTGAATTTAGGCCTGACCTAGATTGTATCTTTCACAGAATGTCTGATTTCATAATATGACACTTTCGCTCAAGATAGGAAATTCTGAGGACCTATCATCTTTCTTTATTATGTTAGAAAATATCCCGTCAGTGGATTGAACTGTGAAATGTGCACCTCACCAGCAGCTAGAGTGAAGCGTAATCGCGAGTCGAAATAATGGTGAGAAAAAATGTTAACATCAAACCAAACTATATTTAGAAATAATTAATGAGCTATATTTGCCAATTCTTATAACTGCTTTTTAATGAGCAAAATCAAGCAAAACGACTCAACCCACAAAAATCCCACACGGTCTCATACTGAGCATATACATTTTTGCTTGTCAGTGAATGGGACTTTATTATTTCTTGTGTAGGTTGTCTGTTCAGACGAAAAATCGACTGGATGAAACCAATCAAAATTAACATTACGCCATGCATTCCTCTCAAATCCGAATTCCATTTCCAGAACTGAAGATTAGTTTTAACGTATGTCACATGACCGATGTAAACCATTAGGTCAAAGATATAGTCATACTTCGTGATGGCTCAGATGTGCAAAAATGCTAATTACACGAAAATGATTCTTTCTACCTTTGAATTAACGTTATACCATATCAAGTATCGCACTTGAGTTCTGTAGTTGTTATCAATACGGAACCACAGCAGGAAAGGACTGTAGGAATGAAATCAAGCCTTTTCGACTGATCACATAGATACAAAATTTCCAGAAGTGGTCCGTTTTTATCCCACTGCGTGTAGAAATGAAATCTAAAACTATCATGATGCCAGCATAGTTTTCAACCAATAAAAGTAGCTTGCTGCAGGTAGATCATATGATTAGTAAATGGTGTCGTATATTCGCATCATTGTCATTTTATGAGAAGAAAAAAGGGAATAAAAGAATCGCATTCATATGTTTTAATACAGGAAATGATTTATTGTGCTAGTAAACAATGCCTTGTAAACGAGGAAAGCTGATTAATTTCTTCAGATTATGAACAAAATATAAGAATAGCACGATATAGAGTAATAGATTAATAGATCAATGTATCATTTATATAATTTTACGATATCAAGTGGAATTTTTGATATATCCTTCGTTTTGAGAATCCTGCCAACAAGGTCAATTTCGTAATTTTAATAGACTTTCTGTCAGGAGCGACGTAGTTCGTCCTAGTTCTGTGGTGCTTCGATGACAGTTTGCCCAAACAATCAAATTAATGGGGGAAATTACCGCTTTGCCAGCCAAACAATTCAGGCTGGGTTCATGGAAGAATTAATACATTAATACATCGGAGGTCCAAATCAACTGTCTTTAAACAAAAATGATAATAGAAAAAACTTCGTTGGTGCTGGGTCATGTTGATAATGAAGTCCACTCCTTTTTATTGATTGTTATTGAAGTGTATGATACATGGATCTTTTTAATATCTTAACATTTATCTAGATTCAGATACATCAACACACTTCATATACCAACTAGGCCTAATCATTCTTAGTAGGTCCATGGCCTAATACAATACCAACTGGTAAAGGTGGTTTCCCTCTCTCATGATGTATTGGCGCGTCCAAGAAGGCATATCAATCTCTTATATCCTTGACATTGGTTGCTATTGCTAGCCGATAAACGGATTTACCAGGGATTAATCGTTCTTTGGACTCTATATCAAGTTATTTCTGGGTCAGTGTTTGTAAGTTTGTCTTTACGTGACCTGGTCATTTACACGCCGTTCACGGTTTCCCAAATCTGATTGTCTATGCTTTGGTTATTTCATTATACTTGGTGTAATGTGTTGCATCCAGAATCGAAGCATCCCTACACCATTTTAATGTAAAACAATGGCATAAGGCGTTAACAAAAGATGTTGTATTGCTCTTTGCGACCGACCCCAAAATCTTGAAATCTACGGTCGACTTTAAAAAAAAAAAAAAAATTACCGATTTTTTTTTGAAAAAAATGTTTAATGAATAAAAAAGAATATGTATTAAAGCATTCAAAACTGAAAAATATCAGACCAAAGAGGGGAAAGAGGGAAAAAAAAGGGGAAAAACCCGACCGACCCATGTTTTGGCACCTAAAAAGCAATACAACATTTTTTTTTTTTAGGCCTGTATAGTTAATGCAAATTTACCGTAGTAACTGCGTCCGATCTTGTATTTTGAAATAGTTTGTATGAATTTTATGAACATGTCCCCCCAAAACGGCTACAGCCAACGAAGCAGTCGCAACGGCTCAAAAATCCAATATTGTTGGTATCGTGGGCTGTTGGTATACTGGCCCGTTAGATAAACCTGATGAAAGCGATAACTCATGATTACCCCTCCTGTTTGTCATAACAGATTTATGCTGTTTGACAATATAAATTCACGACTTTACCTGAAGTTACCTTTACCTGAAGACACCCCCACATAGTATTTTTTTAAAGAAGGAAAGGAAAAATAAACAACAACAACACCCGATATGAAGCAGATAATTGGGATAATAGGAACTTATGATATGGTAAACCCACTATACTTCTAGGCCCTAGATACTGCTACTACTACTACTACTACTACTGAGTACTACAGACATCCAACAACAATGATGATTTTGATGAAAATGATGATAATGTTAATAATATGAATAATAATACTAATGATAACAATAATGATAAAAGTAATAATAATATTAATAATAATAATAATGATAATGATAATAATAATAACAAAAATAATAACAATAATAATAATTATCATTATCATAATGATAACAATGATACTACTATACTACTTCTACTACTACTAGTCTACTACTATTAATAACAACATTGATAACAATAATAATAATCAGAAGGATAAAAACAATACTAAATATACAGCAACGTGAGTAAAATCCAATCAAACTTTAATACCCGCAAAAAAGATTCATACAATCATGTAAATGTAAAATCGAAAGTTCTGCTGATTGTGATGATGATATAGAAGAGCCAATAAGCTATCATATTTTAGTGAATAGTAAATCGTAATCCAGTTAGAACCGTAGGAGTGTTATACAACACTGATGAATATATAAATGCAATTTAGAATAGTTCATTCGTATTACGTATAGGCCTATGTGCTTGATTATTGTGTACAGGGTGTATATTGCTATAGCCTATTTTAGTTATAGTGATATTCATGACATATTTAAAGGTTACAGTAAATAGACGGGAAATGAAAAAAGTTTGATATGAAACATGGAAAAGATAGAGTGGGATAGAGAGAGGGGGTAGATAAAGATAGATAGAGAAAGAGTGTGGGGAGGGGGAGCACGCACACTTCATACAGGGAGTTCTTCGACTCTTGTAAACTGATTTTTTTTTTGTGTGTGTGGATTATTTAACGCATTTACAATTCTTTACTACCCATTTCCCCTATTTGTCTTCTTTGGGGTATATAAGGAGAGAGAAAGAGAAAGAGGGAGAGAAAGAAATAGAGAGAAGGAGGGGGAGGACTAAGGTGACTGAGAATCGGTCCAATGGAAATCTATAACTACACATGCTGATTAATCTACGGGGGAGGAACACGAAAATAAGAGAATAATTTCCAATTCATATCGAGAACCGAATGATTTACCCCCAAAAAAGGAAAAGAAAGAAAAATGAAAGTGATAAAGAATGATTATATTTTGAAGCGCGGTCAAGTGCTTAATCAGGGATCCATGTAGCCGTGAAATTGCCCGTCGTAGACTGCACTTCACGCCAGACGGAGAACAAGTCCAACTCTCTGATTAAAATTTCATATTTTCCTACCCGATTTTCCCTCTTTCATTCAATAATTGATAATATTCGACGGAGTCGGAGCAAAGCCATCGGTTATCGAATTGGATTCTTATGTCTTTCTATTTTCATACCTGTTTACAATAAAATCTCTTTGTTTATAAACTTGAAGCATGCACGTCATACAAGTAGATTGTTTTTACATATTAGTTTTTGTTAACTATAACTGCTTAGAGTAAATTTTAAAACTAATAAGAAAGAACGTAAGAAGAAAATACATCGACGTATCATGTGCAGGTTTAGAGACATTTTTTAAACCAGAAATTTGTGTTCGGATTTTGGCGCTGTTCTCTCGACATTTTCTTGAATGGTATAAAATAAAGAAATATGCATTGTGTGACGTTTTACATGGCATCAACAGTTGTTAAAAAGAAACTTGGGAAAATATAGCGAAGGTGGAGGGGTCCTAATATTGTAACAATAATGATATTTGATCTTGTTCCACTTCAATTTAAATTTACACTTGAAATATTAGTTTTCTTAATTACGGCAGCTGTTAATTTGCATATTATTTAACTTTTGTTTCAAGAGACATATTTTTCCATAAGTTTAGCAAATTGTTAAACGGAAACAAATCAAAATGCACTGCAAGGAATTTAGATAAATCATATTTTTTCAAGATTTGGTGTAATTTTTAATGGATTAATTTGTCAATTTTCTGTATTAGAGGACATCACTGCTATTTATGATGTATATAATGAATGGTAAAGAAATCTAATACTGTATAATAATTATGGTAATCGACATGTGTGAATGTGTCTTCGTTTGCACAATGAATGAACGTGTTTGGGTCCAAGTTACAGTCTGCATCATGCTTTTACAATTATGTTTCGACCCATCTGTTCATCTTTGCCATTTTATATTTATCACGCTTCATTCTTATCAACACTAATTTGATTTTTCTCTTCTTCCCTCCTCTAGTAAACAAAATTACCATGGTACACGGTTTTTTGGCCACGGTAGGTATATAAGGTACTACATTCGGTAGTACCATTACAATTATTACGGTAAATTAATAGAGCCACGGTACTGACTGTAGCATGATAGTATTGTACCATGGTAATATGGTAGTACCACGTTTTTTTTGCAAGGGTAATTTCTTTCTTTCCTATTTATGATAAACATTTTTCTTACTTCTCGCGCTCTCTCTCTCTTTCCTTCTCTCGTTTCTTCCCTCACTCTCCGTCTCCATCCATCTCTCTTTCTCCCTTCCATATCTCTCTTTAACTCCATATCCGTCTCTCTACTAATCTTGTATACACAGCATGATACATGTATATGTACATCATGACGGTTCTGAAATTCATTATCTCTTGCTATCTCGTTTTCATTTTGGGGATCAGGTGCACTTTTGGAAAATGGAATAATCCGCGATATATGTTTTTTTTATACACCCAATACGCTATATCATAATATTTAAGGGTATTTTTTTTTCCAATTTACTTTCACAAATCAATCACAATACAAATGATACATTGTCCAATTGAATAATATTGAATTATCAGCCTCTGTAGAAACTCTGATTTAAAAAAATCAAAAGTTTCCAAAACAAAAAAAATTGTGTCAGATTTTTCTCCCTTGAAAGCCTATAACTAATGTCACTTATTGTTTC
Source organism: Strongylocentrotus purpuratus (assembly GCF_000002235.5). NCBI lineage: Eukaryota > Metazoa > Echinodermata > Echinoidea > Camarodonta > Strongylocentrotidae > Strongylocentrotus > Strongylocentrotus purpuratus. Next base: position 883,138 of record NW_022145532.1, on the reverse strand, counting down.
ATCTCTTCCTCCACCCGAAAGTTTGTAGCTACCAGCTGTATACGCGTGATTTGCTTAAGAAGACTTGTTTAAGATTTGTTTAAGAAGAAAGATTAATGTTATTTCATGAATATTAGAAAACAATGAAGCGAGTCATATCAGTCTAGTTGAACATTATTTCAATGCGTCGATTGCCATTTTGAGGTTGAACAACATTTTATAAACAGGCAGAATGATCAATAATGCTCTGCTGCCCTCTTCGTCCATGTCCAGGATATGTTTACAATTATTTTTGCGATCCAAAAACGGAATCGTCAGCCACCAAAACTCTGGTAAGCTTAGCTGAGCTTAAAAACTTGAAACTTGAAACATTAAGCAGCATTACAGTATTACGTAATGTTGAAAGAGTTGTATGTTTTGTTTATAGTATAATTACTAGCTGTTTTATACACCATTGCTACTTTGTTAGTGACTCGTCGCGCGAGTCTTTTGACTTTTGACTCGAGTTCCGCTGGCCTCGGCTCTGGCCCTGTTGTTCAGGGAAGTTCGCTCGGCCAGCACTGGTATACTAGTGCTAGCCATACCACTACCAATACCAGTGCCAGAGCCACCCACTTGCCGCTGTCCTCCAGCGGCCGCAACCGCGAGCCAAGGTAAACTTCGATCGCACCTTTTTGAATAGACACTATAGTACTCTGTGGGCGGGGGACCAGTAGCTCCATGTTTGATTTCCATTTTTGATGGCTAAACTTTTAGAATCAGAAACTAATTGTCTGGTCCTCTGCCTGCACATAGAAATTTAGAATTATTTTAATAGCATAGATCTAGGGTAACGGTTTATCTAGGCAATGCCAGAGTTAGTGTAAGGTTTTGAATTAGAATAGAGATGGAAAGATTTGAAGTTAAGACACAAGGATGGTGGAGTACTTGTCATGATTGTGCAGAAAGAACACCACCAGGCACCAAACAGTAAAATGCAATCTTTTCTTCCACATACATGTAGTCATAGAGACCTGGTCAGGGATCTGTAGTACTGATATAACTTGGACTTATTTTTTGCTAAACCGGTAAAATTCTCACAATATAAAAAGGGGAAAATGGAAAACTGTTGTAGATGTGAAGTTTTGATTGGATAATATTGAATTGAAGGGATGATCTTGTGCTTGTTAAGATATAATTCTTTCTTAATCATTCAAGGATCACCAGGGTAACTTTTTTTAATTAAATATATCTTGTGAGCACCATGGATGATGTAGTGACGGAGCGGAATATAATCTTACTGGGCCTAAATAACTACGCAATATGCTTAATTACAATACTAAGGGTCAATCCTACCATAGGCTGTAGAAGTAACTGCTTGAAGTAAGTCTCAAGAAGCACCGATGAGTGGAGCTCCACGAAGCTACGTTGAGATCCGAGACTCAGAGGAACACAGCAAACGGCATGTCGCGCGGTTGCAGTTCCAGTCCAAATCTAACCTACCCAGTATGGGATATGGCCAGGAAAACTACCGCGGGTGTCGCCAAATGCGGGACTTGCGCGCATATACCTGCCAGAGCCGTATTGGCTCAGGCTGAATCACTACAATGATATTTCTCCTTAATCATTCATGTTACAACATATTTGTGATGATTGATTAGATCAGTTTGACTTGTGATCTGAAATCATCTGACAATATTTCACAATTTTATACTTCTACTTCTACGTTGGAACTTGACAGGATCCATCGGTCAGGATATAACGTCAAGGTTCAAATGTCTGGCAAGGTGCTCTTGTGCAGTGCAGTCAGTTGGTGTATTATGTACGGAGTGCAAATAAAAACAATTCATTATTATTTCTGCAGTTTTCTGAGGAGCCATCATCAGTGGGTGATAGAAGCATTAACCTCCTGGAATCCAACATGGATGAAGATCATATAACATGAATGGAAGTACTGCTACATGTAGTCATGTGATGAGCCGTTGGGGGCATGTCACTATCACACTTGACCATGGAGCATGGTGATGTAATCGACATTGATGACCTCCTCGGGGAGTCATCTCCAGAGGTTAGTTCTGATACATACATACTTGAGTGCAACTCATAGTCTTACTTGGTACTTGGTACTTGGTATTTTCACTTAGGAAATAAAAATAGCTTTTGTTTTCTTCAAAAGACTTTTATTTTGAAGATATTATATATACATGTACTTGTTCAGAAAACGTTTATTGTGAGGAAATTTATATCGATTGCATTTAGTGTATGAATTGATATCAATATTTTAACTAATATGACCTATTGTTACATTTAAATACACCATTATACTAGTAAAGCATCTCAAAATGATGGGAAGCCTTTTGAAAATTGATACATTGAAGAAAAAAATGACTGGTACATGATATACTGAGGAGGCAAGTTGGCTCAGTTGGTAAAGCATCTGCCTGTCAAACCAAAGGGTTCAAATCCCACCCAGGCGGATGACTGAAGCCTGCGTTGTGGGTTAACGTGCCCCTCCCCTTGTTTCATAGACGCAGGCTATGTTAAACACTATGTGAAAACACTGCATCTTACATCTGCAAGAATCTTCAGTGTTGAAGGAGGCAGATTATCCATAAGAAGAAGAAGAAGAATATGTCACTGATTTATAAATATTTTCATGTTCACTTTACCTACTAAATTTGAGCTTGTGTCGTTTCTAAAAATTCAAAATGATTAACCTTCATGGTTATATATTTAATTTGACAGCAGTCATCCCTTCCCTTAGAAGAGTACAACCTTGATGACTTCTTAGACACTGCTCTACATGAAGGGGACAATGGAAAGTCTGGCAAACAATATTCAGGTAAAACAGGGTGTATTAATTATGTTGAATGCAGTTGGTCTCTATATATACTTCCTGATTTAGTCCTACATGTATATATGATTTATGGAAGTTGGTTTTAAACAAGTGAGCTGTCAAAGGTCCTTAAAATTCATCTGATATATATACTCTTCATAAGAACTTAAATTGTAAAAATTTTGGTGGTTCATTTTATGCATACTTCTGAGTAAATTTTTAAAATAATTTTTACTCTTGTATAGTCACGTAAATAAATATTTTAATTTCAGCATCATTGATAAAATAGAATTGATGTATAACCTATTTTTTTTATTGAAACAGGCAAGTCCCGGCTCCATGCTCACAAAAGCAAAAGAAATCGATCTGGACAAAGTGGCACAGAGGAAGGAAAGTTACCTCAATACCAGCAGGATGATGCTACCGAGGTGTTCCTAGAGTCTCTTCTGAGTACCATCAAGCCATGTGGTGACAAGAATGACGTCACCTTAGACATCAACTCAGACGAGCTGAGGAAATTCATTGCTGAATATCAGGTACATGATGGAGAGTTGGTCACCATACAGCTGGATGGGGCAAGGCGGCCAACCGAAGACGGGGCCTCGCTCAGTTCAAGTGCTTCAGAGTCACTGGACAGTTCACTCTCCGGAGAAGGAGTGGGTGGGTCGAAGGTCAAGCAGAATAAGAAGATGATGAGAGGAATGAGGCTTCTGGTTGCCAATCTCCTCCGAAGCAAGACAACGGCCATGGCCAGCCCGACACTGGGGAGTGAAGACGAAAGACAGAAGGAGGTACGTCGGCAGAAGCTCAAGGATAAGAGCAAGCGGAGGGAAGAGAAAGTCTTGATGAATCATAGTAGTGATGGACAGTCATCTCAGAATGATGTTTCTTTAAATCACACTGCACCTGCTGGATTGAACAATCCCACCAAGATAGATACTACTGCTGCTGTGTGTAATGCAAGTGGAGTGAATCCAAGGAATAGCCAATGTACTGACAGACATGAAGCGTATGCATCCAGAACAAGTGAAGAAGTAGCCAAGGTCTTTACATTTGCAGTTGAAGAGGACAAATCGAGTTTGGTAAGAAAAACTAGGGAAATAATTGTATTTATTTGATGACTTGGTAGGAAAAAAACCTGTAAAAACTTAATGTGGAGTGGAAGTGGGTTAAAATTTGATAGCCTGAAAATACAGACATATGAAATGATTTTATTGAAAGAAATAAATTCATAGTAAAAACTGATTGTATCAATAACAATCTAAATTTTTAAAGAAAATCAGTATTAATCTTTATGAAAAATTAAAAATATAAATGCTATTGAATCTACCTCTTTAAACACGATTCCCTAAACTGTTTTATGTTGTTGCTCTTGTTTGCTAATGCAGAGGGTAAAATATATTCTATATTAAGAGGGGGACTACAATTTTATATTTTAAATACCTCTATTAATAGGAACACTATCTTAGAAGCAACCCTAGCGTCAGGGACTCACGGGATTGTCATGGTAACATGCTCCTGCATGTCCTGTGTCGTCATGGCAAACTTGAGAGCTTACAGTGGCTGGCGTCTGGACTGTGTGGACATCACGTCAGTCTGGAAAATAATAACTGCTTCACACCAACTGCCATTGCTGTCAAAGTAAGTGGTAATTGGGTTTTAATCACACAATGAGGCCTAAAAAAGAACGATGTTGAATTGCCCTTTAGGAGCCAAAACATGGGTTGGTCGGTCAGAAATTATTTTTTTTCTTTCTTTTTTTTCCCCTCTCTTTAGGCTGATATTTCTCAGTTTTGAATGCTTAAATATTTTTTTAAAAAAAATTTAAAAGCCGACTGCAGATTTCAAGATTTTGGGGTCGGTCGCAAAGGGCAATACAATATCTTTTTTTTTTTAGGCCTGATGAAAAGTATTATTTAGTCTTTACAATTATGGTTATTGATATACATTGGTGTCCTTTTTTGTTTGTTAATTGTGATTGATTTCAACCACACTGAATTTTGTAGTATCACTACAAGCTACTGAATATTTTTTTGTGCAATGTATAAAGTTATAACTTTTTATAAACAGTCCTGATATGTAGATTATTACAGATGTGTCTGAAAAATCCTGTTGTCAATTGAATTATCTTATTCTCCTGAGCTCAATACAATAAACACCAAATATTGTAGGTAGTATGTTATACAGTTATATTCAAGAAATCAGAATATTCTTGTTTTACATTATGGCAGAATACTGCTGTTTTGAGTGTTTCATTAACCTTTAGTTGTATTTCTTATAGTTTAACAGACAGAGTGTATCGAGTGGTTGTTCATTTCTATATGAGAGACCTAGATTTTGTTTGTGAATCGTGATTGATGGTAACAGTTTGGCAAGCCAGAATGTATAATTTATTGTCCCCTGTATTTTCATACAGTATGGCAGACTGGATTGTGTTGAGTGGTTGATCAATGAAACCAAGGCCAAAGATGAGCTTCATTCTCAAGATAATAGGTGGTCCTTGCTTCATATAGCATCCCGTTATGGACAGGTGAGATAGTTTGTCATGTAATCATTGTCAAGAGTAACCTTTGAATTGTCAAGGGATTTTGGAATGGGAACCTTGAGAGAAAATATGATGCAACATCTATTGAAATCTATTAGACCTTGCATATGAAAACTTGTATGGTTAAATGTATTTGGTTTGACATAATGCATTTATGCTCATCATCATCAAGTGGTACATGAAGGTCTGTTACAGACATCGGCAGTCAAGGCCCTCCATTTCTGTCTATTGTCTGCTATTCTCGGAAAGCTGATAGTGCTGATTTCATTTTGGTTGCTCATTTTTTTAGGCTTTGCATACTACATGTATGTTTTTCTTTTCTAGATGATCTTTTTTGATATATGACCAACAATTTGCATTTGCCTATTTCTCATTGTATTGATGAGTGATGGTTTACTCTTGCTTTTGTGAACACTTCTTCATTTGTTATCTATTCTGTCCATGATATATTGATAATTATTTCTCAAGGTCAGGTCTATGTAGCCTCTAATCTTCTTTCAAACTCTTTTTTTTTTATTGTTTCTTACATGAAATATTGAATATGTATTGAGAGTTACAGGATTATTTTGATTGAAATCCATGGCAGGAAAAGATATACTGTTTATGCTTGCATTATAAATACAGTTATTACATAACATGAGATTATATTATTGTACCCAATTTCGTACCAGGAATCATGCTTGCGATGGTTGCTCCAGTTTATGCAAGATACCAGCATCGATCTTGACTGTCTTGATCGTCATGGCAACTCGCCTTCCCACCTTGCTGCTCGACATGGTCACCTGACATGTCTACAGGTATGTAATCAACGCTCCATTCTTATCATGATCTAGTGACATATAAACATAATCATTCTGTAACAGCATAAAGGATGTTCTTACTGGAGAAAAGTTTGTTGACCTTGCACTGTCCCTGTTCCTGTAAAGGTAATGGCAAACCTGTTTTCATCCTTAATTAAATGTTATTGAACAATGAAAATGTTTCCCTTCTGTTTACCTACATGTACGCAGACTCTTGTGGAGTTCACCTGTGATGTTACCATGGTGAATGGTAAGAAGCAGACTCCTTGTAGCCTAGCAACCAAGTATAATCACAACACCTGTGCTCAGTTCTTGGTTGTGACCGAGACGTGTGTCTCACTGTCTGATCAAGTCACTCAACTCAGAAGAGACCTCAGAGAGTAAGTTCATTTCTGCTCTTCACTCTCACAGATTTGTTAAGGGATGAATAAATCATTATTTCTTTTCCAGAAAGGCAACACTGATATTTGACTGCTTTACTATACCAAAGAAAAGTCACACATCTGAAATGGAAAGATGAATGAATGTTAATGTTACAAAAGTGTTGAAAAGTTGTTATTTCAACTCCTTACGTTGCATTCTAATATTTTCTGCATTTCTTTTTAAACAATCCAATTTGACATACAGTGTATATAAAAAATAAATTTGTGAGACATACCTCAACCTCTATAATGAGAAATCTTTTCTTGTTTGATTTATAGGTACCACCAGGAAAAGGTAGAGCTGAAAGCAAGGCTAGATGATGTAAGTTCTTTATGTAATAAATTTCTTTGCATGGGAAAAAATATAAATACAAACAGAAACATCTTATTGAAATATACTATTTTCTTATAACATTTTTTCCAGTAAATTGAGAATACTTTCAATACTATCTTGTGGTATGCATGGACAATATCTTGTGTACAACCTACATGTAATGTGTGAAAGTTAGTCAAACCTATGGGAGTGTATGTGGCCCAGAATTGATTTCTTGCATGTACCTGAATACAAACACGAACTTGTCTATTGTCCATAGGCCATACTATGCAGCAAGGCCCTGGTGCGCATGCATCCCCGGGATACCACCCAACGGATAGAACAGATCCAACTACAGTATGTGGATCTGACTAATCTCTTGGTGAGAAGAATTGATGAAATGCATCAAAAGAAAGAGAAAGAACCGGCTCACAGGGAATCGTCATACGCAGAGAGTGGTAATGAACTAGGGTAAGTTTCTTCTCTAAATGTTTATCAGTTCAAATGCAGTGTCACAAAGCGAATTGTAAAAATACACAATATTTGATCATATAACATTTTTTGTTATTGAATATGAACATGTTTTTTGCTCAGTGACAGATAAAAAATAACCGCACCTAGCTTGGTTATTAAACTTGATATATATTCGAAATTTGTTCTTGTAGTCTCTATCATAAAACATGTTTTCTCCTTTTGGCCATAAGATTCTAAATTCTAAGACATTTTTCATTCATTGATGATACGTTTTTCCCTGATGAATCATGAATCCTGATTATACCTCTGTAGCAGCCAGACCTTTAGAAATCTCCATTGAACTTGTTGATTCTTGTACAGTGATGACGACATAGCCTTGTGTAAGCAGCGTGCCGAAGAGCTCCAGGACTCTTGCTCCTGGCTCCTGGAGGAGGAGCATGCTCGTCAAGCATCCAGTCAGGAGGGAGAGCTCTCCAGGATCCAGGACACTCTGCACAAACTCCAGCAGCCTCAAGGGTTGCCAAGCTGTGGCGGTCAAAGGTCACAGCTAGAGGATCATTACAACTCAGAGCCTCTCAAAGACATGCGGTGAGTTCTTTTCAAAGATATCTTTTCAAAACAATTACAAAGAAAGAAATTGTACGTGTTCATTGTCCAAGGTTTATGAAGTGTTAATTTGATGATTCCTTCTGATAGAAATTAGTGATTTTTGTCCATGATAGCACCATTACCCCTTACAAGATATTTGAATATTGACTGTACCCATGCTTTTGTTCTTTGTTTTGTTTTCCAAAGAGATTAAAAAGATTACAAAGAGAATGTCAGCAATGTTTTAAAATATAATACCCTTTCATTTTGTCTGCAGAAAACGGCTAAATGAAGTGAGTTTACTCCGAGCTGCAAGTCCATCTGTAATGAACGTACCGCTCTCTGAGAAGCAAGACAGTATTAGTCTGAGCAGCAGTTATACGTCCCTCAGCTCATCATCATCATCCCTCTCTGTGATGACGAATGGTCCACTGGTACCTTCAAGGCACACACTTCAGAAACAAGTATCATGGGAAGATCAACGACATCATATGGGTGCATCAAGTGATGTGAATGGAGGGACGAGCCATAGTGAAACTGGAAGCTCAGCCTCAAGCGTAAGAAGTATAGAGCAAGAAGATCTGGCGTCCAGAGTGAAAAGACACTTGAACGATTTAATCTCAGGGAAAAGTAATAGTCAAACGGATGCCAAAACTTGTCAGTCTTCCCCAAATAATCAGTATTATACAAAAGATGAAAGAGAATATCGAACACCAACCAACCCTTCACCGACGGATGGTGTGCCAGCAGCCAGGTTAAATGGATCTAATACTGTGCCATCCACCAGAATCAGTACACAACAGTCATCACACATGAAACAGAATCAAGTAAAGCAGTCTCTTGATGCTCTCATGAAGAGTACTCTACCAGACTTAATCAACTCTGGGGATGCTAAGACAGGTCAGGTTTCCCCGCAGAGTGATAGCAAGCTATCGACCTCAAGCGAAGATCTCTCCCATTCTTGGCATGGTGGTTCAGGTGACCAGAGTAGAAATGGTAGACCACTCCTCTCTAGATTAAGAACATCTCATTCTACCGACTCTGCAGTGCAAAGTACAAATAACATGAAGCATCAAAGGCATAGCAGTGAGAATAGCCCACTGAATATGAAACTATCGTCATCCATCAAGAGCCAAGATGATGAGGTTCTTCATAGGCCTTTATCGAGCAGTAGAAGCACCGTCTTGTCTATGCCAGTCTTCATGCGGAAGCTACGACCAACAGGACATGTTCCAGGAGGAGAGGTATCCGTTCACGTTGATCTGATAAACCATCATGATGACATGGAAGGAGAGGTTGATTCTTTCCTACCTAGACTCAACTCAGACTCCAGTCTCAGTAGCACCACGTCATCTGATGTAGTCTGGTCTGATGTTGATCACCAGGACGGTCCAGATGTAGGCCCTATGTACAAACGCAGGGCTGGGATACTCAATCGAACTCGCAGAACCGGAGAGGGTTACCGCAAATCGCGTAACCGTCACATCAAATTTGCTTTGGATGAAGACAACTGCCCCTCAAGCCCTAGCTCGGATGCATCCTACCATCGTAGAGATCTCTCTCCAATCTATGAGTCTGAATCCCATCGGCAGCAGCGTGAGCAGAATGCAGCTGAATTCCACAGTCCTGTGAACAATGCCTCTCCTTGTGAATATAATCCTCCTATGCTTGGTCATCGTGAGTACAGAGTTAACTTCTACAGCAGTGATGATGATGATTATGAGACAGAGTCACCTCTGCCTCAAGACAGTCGGCCCATTTCAGGATCTAACTTATCACATGCTCAGGTAAATATTGATGGGCTTCATTTATTGAAAGTATTCCAGAAGTGTCTCTTCATATAATTAGTTTCTCTATCTCCGTTTTCAATTTTCTCCTCTCTCTCTCTCTCTCTCTTTCTTTTTTTCTTTCTCTCTCCTTCTCTCTCTCTCTCTCTTTATATATCTCTCTATTTATATATATATATTTCTCTCTCTATCTCTTTCTCACTCTCTGTAATCTGTTCACTGCATTTTAATCTTAGATTCTATTCATAATTGATTGTTTGATCGATTGTCATTAATGTTACTGGAGTGCTAAGAATAAAGGCATTTGCTTTTATATTGATATTAAAAAACTTGTAGCTAAAACTCTTTTCTGATGGACTAGTTAGATTAGAATGAATGATTTATTCAAGGGCACTAGTCTTGTGATTTTGTCTCATATCTAATTCCTTGTTTTTAAGACAAGCTCTCTATCCAAGAGTCGTAAAATATCAAATAACATTATTCAGTAAAACAAGAAAGAAATAGGAAAAAAGAAGCGCAGCAGCGACTTTAGTATTGAAATCTTGCAATCATTTTGTTTTGTAATAGGATCGTCCAGTTGATGAGATTCTACAAGATTCTGTCCTTGATGGTCAGGAAGAAACTGACAAGTTTTGGTAAGAAGCAAATATTATTTCCTTATTTTAACATTTTGTTTTTGTTGTAAGTATAGTTATTTTGTTTAAGTTCTAGTTGAAAATACAAATTGAATAGTATATTTTCAGGATAGTTTCAGATTGTTATAACAATTGAAATATCTTTATTTAGGTGTTTGAAATGTTCACGCATTCATCTAAAAAGAAACCCCATTTCAAAGCCCAAAATCAGCGTGTAGGGTATCACTAAACCCTCTATACTGTACATACATGTAGTCTGAGCTGTCTGTTGATACAGCTAGGCCCTTCCTGGCTAGAGCTCTTTACAGTCAAACATATGAACACTGCTATATTCTATGTGACACAAGTTCTAACACATTATGGTACTTACACAGTATGGCCTGATGGATTTTCTCTGATGGTCTGTTAAAATATATTGAAATCTTTTTTGTTGAGTGTGGTTGTAATTGTAACATGTCCATATTAAACAAAGAACGTCATGATCTTGGGATCTGATGACCTAGATTTCTGCTTTATGTATATAGCAGAACCTTGACTTCCTGTGAAATTGCTGCCATAATTACTTCAATAATTATTGACAATATCTTTTGTTCATATATGCTACATGGTAGTTTTCAAAGTGCATTCACCTGCATACATGTATGTTTACGTATTTTTGAAAAAATTGAAAGGTCACTTTGGAAGGTCTTTACAATAATTTGAAGTAATTAAACTTCATGGGAAATGTGTTGCTGGTAAAGTACCAGTGGAATATAATGTTGGTATCCTGTTTGATAATTTGCCTACCTGTTTTGGGCTTGACAATGTGCATGCTCTAGTCTTTTGGAAGATGATTACTTACATGTTTGGAGTACAGTTTTGACTGATGTGATAAGAGTAATATAGTGAATATGATTATATTTGATTGCCTAAATTGAATAAGATTAAACTTAGTTAGATATACGTATAGGTTGAAAGTATACTTTCAGATTTTGATTAGTTAAGGATGGGACTTGCAAAATATGTATTTCATGAGAGGAAGAGAGAGAGAAAGAGAGATTTTGATGTCTTTAAGAATTTGTACTCTAAATTTTGAAAATGTACTTAAGTATGAATAGGGTTCTCATGTTAATTATGTATCAACAACTTTGGGGGATACTCTACTTTTCTTTTTATTCTAAGGCAGATTAATCTAGACTATTCAAGTACTTTCTCAGCAAAATGATTAAAAATATAAATTGTAAAACAGTGTTTCTTTGACGGTTTAAAAAAACAAAAAACAAGAAATGCTGTTCATTTTACAAGCTACACGTAGGTTGTTGTTGTTTTGTGATTGGATGTTCATTTATTGAGAATATTTACGCTTTTAATTTGTTATTAATTTGCATGATAAAATTGTGGTTCATGCCATTTCACACTTTTTAAAATTATTTTCATGAAGACATTTAGAAATATATATAACTTTTAAAAATATTTTGGGGAAATATAAAATAGAATAAAGTGAGATCTTAGATCCATGGTCCATAGCATTTCAGATCACCAGGGGTGGACAAGTTATTGTATTGCTACACTTGTACATATAGACTACAATCCCTCCGAGACTTATTCAGTCTTCCGGAGGTTGTACACGATTCTTTTTATTGGTGTGGTCAGGGAGGTTTAGATTCGCTTAAGATACCCCTTATACCGTTCATTGATTCTGCTATTGTTGAGAGCTTAACTCTGAAGCAGCAATTAAAGATTTAAGTCCTCACCTACATTCTTAGAAGGTGGATAGTACATTAGGTAGCCTTGTAGCTCCCTTTTATTGATTTTGTTATCTTGCTTGTAAGCTATAAAGTGTAAGCGCAGCTATTTCACGAAAGCTTTTTTCTGACTAAAGAACATTTTTTGTCTAATGTTCTGCTCTTAGAAGGCCTTGTATGTTATAATAAGGCTGAAGAAGAGTGTTAAAGTGTAATGAGAAATAGATTAACAGGCCATGCCATTGAGTCATTGAGAGACATTATGACAAGCATAGTAATTATGTTTTTCTTGTTTGGTACCTATTTCAAACAAAATCAATATTGCGCTATATTTGCCTGGAGCCTTGTTACAAACAATATAAAGGAATTTCTTCCATTTTCTTGAAGACGGTTTATCTTAGTAAAGCTACATGGAGTGCAAATTCCTTTTTCTAATAACTGTCTATCTTCTGTTTTTGAGAGTGTTCACAGGTTGCTTCAAGCATTAATCAATCACGTTGTCTATCTAAAATTGATTGTCACTAACCTCCATTTTTTCTAAAAAAAAAGTTGAACATTCCATTTCCATTTGAACTTTTGAAGAAGGACAAATTTACAGAATGTAAGAAAAGTAACATTGACATGGATGTATTTTCATATGAAAAGCAACTAACAATTTTTTTGGATTTTTTTGTTGCTATAATTCATGCGTACATGTTATGTATTTGATTACATGGTTGAATAATTGTAAGAGGACTTTGATCTTTGATGTGGACAGCTTACACAAAGGAACAGGATTATATTTGAAAATTAAATTGTTTGCTTTGTAATGACAAGAATGTCAAGAATGCTAAACTTTCACGGTCAATACCAACAGCGTACAAAAACATTTTGATTGCACTAAACAGTACATTTTACATGTACATGTACATGTATGTTGTTTGTATAAAACAGTGATTTCAATGTCACAATGAAAAAACTTTGCAAAGTATAGACGTGGGTTTATATAAATTAAATGATTGAAAAAACAAAGGCGTAGTAAAGGATGCCAATCAAACAATGAATTATACATGTAGCAGCATTTTGAGCCAGGTTTCATACAGATTTTCATGCATTTGTTTCACGTTTATGGAAGAAAAAAAAAGTATTTTTCACAGCCTATAATTTACTTTGAACTTTAAAAGGTAAATCTTGTATACTGGTAACCACTGGTAAGGACAGAAAGGAAATTCTCACAGAATCAAAATGAAAATTATTGTGAACGTTCAAAAATACATAAAAAAGTTACATATATGAATAGATTATATCATATATAAGCCAAACGATTTTGGAAGAAATGACCTCAGGAGCAACGTAAGATTAACAAATTCAGCTAGTCATCTTCACCCATTTCCATTTCCATGTACATGTATGTGCTTTCTGTTGAATTTAATTTCCAGTAAGTTTTGTGAATATATTGCTGGTCTAAAAACCCACCAATTGCCATATACTTTCTCTTGAAATGTAATTATATTATAACAAATAATCATAATTTGAAGCCAGTACTGTATGATTCAAACACATGAGAACAATTACAAAATTTTTAAGAGGAATCTTTAACATCGTATCCCAAACAACATGTTTATTCCCCAAATCTTTGGAATTTGTTTTTTGAAGACCCAGAGGCAAATAATTGATTTCCCAAACTCAAGAGGATGACACAATAGGTGTCAAGAAATTTGTGCAAAAACACTTCTGAAGTCTTCCTGTTTGTGGTTGAAACTCCTACCCAAGAATTACATCGCACTGTCTCATTTAAAATAACTGTAGGCCTGCTTTACAATTCAGTGGAATCATTTGCTTAGGGTTTTGTTTATTCAGCCTCCCATTACTACTCTATCAATTCTAGAATAAAAGGGGGTATACTGAGGGTGTATACTGAGGGTGTATTCAAGCTACCCACTGCCATTGTGAGGCTAGCATTCCATTGTTATTGAGTAGCCTAATCTGCTTTGATTGTTATTGAGGCTTGATGAATAGACTTCTTTTCTTTTTATTGAGTTTTCTATTCCTAGAGAGAAATAACTGTCAAATGTGAATACAATGACTGTGTACATAAGGGATGTAGAGGGAGGCAGAGGTGATCATTTACTCGCTAATTGCTTGGGGTCACAGAGTGCATATAATGCACGCTTGTCCATGTACATGGCATAACATGCATATCCAATGTAGAAATCTCTTTTCTTTCTGTAATTGTTCACATCAAGCTACCTTGAAGACAGTTGACATACAAATGTAGTTACATGTATTTCTTTCATTTTTTAAAGGAAACACTGTTTAGTTGTTAAATATAAACAATCCCAACTCACTTTCTACACATGAACTGTACCCTTGTTTCAATTTTACAGGCCTGATATACTTTAAAACTTGTAATAAGATAAATTATGTTTGACTTTTGACAATATACCGATATGTAACAATTCTTTTATTTTGTTATATATATATACATATTTTTTTTTTTTTTTAATTTTTAATTTTTTTTTTTTTTTTTTTTTTGGGGGGGGGGGTTCAATTTATAAGAAATCAGAAAAAAGCAGTTTCAAATTGATTACGGTAAGACTTCAAATTTATAGGATCCAAGTGTGCTTTGGGCAAATTGATTTTTGCTTTATCCTACGTTGTATTAATTGCATATACAGTGTATATAATTTTTGTTCCATCCTGGAAAAAAAGACTGTAACCCATCTCACCTACATGTAGAGATATTTTCCATGATATGTGGAATAGATTTGCAAATGTTTCAGAAAAAAAAAAGTAATTTGCAAATGAGATGTCATAGGATTTAGAAATGGTGAAAAAGAAGGAAAGCCCTTTTAGACTGTGAAACCTTACCAAAGTTCTTCTAAGTAGATAACTTAAATCCCTACACTTTAATCTATAGTTGCGGAAGAAGGCCCTTCAGATCAGATATTAATCTAAAGTAGTTTTACCTGAAAATCTTGGCAAGACGGTCAACTACCTCTACATGAGGTCCAAATCCCATGTGAAGGGCTTCTCTTTAAAGGTAAAGACCAGTATTGGAAACGCCCCACTTTCAAAAAATGAAATGGAAGCTCTCATTACCAATCATGTGAAAGAATATGTTTTGACTAATACATGATGATAAAAAATTTGCCGGGAAACCGCCTACTAATTCATATATTTGGTAAATCTGTTTCTCTCATGGTCTGTGAGAGATATAGGGTAGTCCCATATACATCTTTCTGTGTATAGTGCTTGTAACTTTACGAAGATTGGGCCAAATTTCTTATCATTTTGATGATTCCAGAACCTTGCAGATGCTAGATGCTAGATGATCAACCTTTTCTGATCGATTCCACAACGTTTCTTTCACAATGCAATCGCATGACCATAACTGGTCTTTACCTTTAAGAAATGGTCCACATTCATACACGGAGCAGCAAGTAGGCAAGGTGTGCATGTACATGTAGATGAATCACTTGAATGTGCAGTTTGATTTTCATGCAATTGTGTTTGATGAATTCATTATCTAACATGAAAAACATGAAATCAACTGAAAAATAGATTGTAGAAGCTGCAATTACAATGAAATTTAGTTTACATGAATCCCTCAAATCCAGGGTACCATTCATTTCTGACATCGTGGCGTGATAATGATTTTGCACATTCAATCTAAAAGTTTTGAACAGGACATTGCAGACATGTCTCCCAGTCTCATTGACTTACTTTCAATTCTTACAACAATTAATTAGTTTATTCCAAACACTTATTGACAACCTATTTGAAACTGAAAGGATCTTTTGTGTTTGATTGGCTACATGTAAATTGTTATGATGTTAGCCTTCTGAAGTTATAACAAATGTTTATACAAGGTATCAGACTTCATAAGTGCTGCCATTAACTAACACTTCTCAATTGCATCTAATCGAAACGACATACAATATACATGTAGGGGAGACCATAGAATTGTCTAAGAATTTAAAGTCAGTGATGACAATTTTCATTCAATTTCCCCATTTTATGATCTGTCATCTCTCTATCAAATGTTATTTCATGCTTCTTAGAAATGTTGTAGTCAAGTTGTTTGAGCGCTTGCCTGGTTGTGGGTTCGATCCCTGATATGGCACTAATGTCCTTTGGGAAGGCATTAATCTACATGTACATATGACAGTCCGGGCCATACCCAGGAGAGAAATGGGACCTGTTACATGTACATATAGGATGACAAAATCCCTTGAGTTAGTAATTGCCATGTGCCATCAAGGTGACCATATGATAGGAATACACCCCAGATAGTGGAGATGGTGCACATTTTGTGTCTGATAACTGGGTTAATAATATTTGAGTATCCCATAGATTTAGTGATCTCATATTCCAAACATTCCTAACTTTTATATTATTGCTATTTCAAACTTTTGCCATCCTGTTCCTCTTAGTTTTGTGCGAATGAACTTATTACAAGCTCGGATTGCCCTTTAAATCATCTTATAGCCACACACCTACTACGGTCTCAGATGTCCCACATCTTCAGAAGAGTGTAGTCAGTTTTGGAATTGAATTCCTGCTTGTCTTTATTCTATCTCTAAAGAGGATTTTACAGATTAGACAACTGTTCTGAATACCAGTGTTATTTTTTCAATGATTCTGTTTCAGTAGAGATCTGGGCCTGTACATTTTAAGACTGATTTACTTATTTAATCCTTTCTACATTTTGTATTATAATCTGATTCTATCAGATAGCTGCTAAAAGGATAATACAAATAAAAATCTCTTCTCTATACTAATTATTCGCCCCTGTTCCATGCCTCACACCTAAGCTGCTTTTCCTTTTTTTTTACAATGCATGGATTGAAGCCCTGTGAGATTTTTCCTTATCCATGATTATCCTTTTGACCTTTTCTTTCTCTAAATTTTCTGGCTTAGATTGGAGATGAGTCATGAAGAATGATGACTAATGGACATGCGATGTTACATAATAAAAATAATCCAACAGACAAGATCATTTTCTAGTAATAGATGCATCTGTTCATGAGAGTAATTTCTTCTGTATTGAACTAGAGTCTTGATCTATAATAATAATAATAATGATAGTTGGTTCTTGTACAGCGCTCATGTCTGTCATACTTGACACTCCTGGTGCTCCATATTATTACCCTGGCTTTAGGATGGCTGCCATTACGGCGCTTTAGCATTTCAAGGAATTAATTCCTGCCAGGTACCCATTTACATGTACATCACCTGGGGTTGAGTGTGGCAAAAGTAGATCAATGTCTTACCAAAGGACATTAGTGCCGTGGCAGGACTCGAACCGTGGACCTTGTGATCGAAAGTCCGGTGACATATCCACTCGACCACAACACCTTGATCTATAGCCCTGTTAAAGATATTTGTGTGCTCAAATTTCCATTCGATGTCAAAATCATTCCGCAATTTTTAAAATCCCCTCTCGACACTGATTCATAGTCAGAGTTAAATTAGTAAAATTCCATTTCTGGCACTTACTTATCAATGTCTGCGTACAAGTGCAAATTAAAGAGCTCTTCAAGTATGTGATTCCACTCCATGATTATTGAAGTAGATTTCCAAGCACCCTATCATTCCATGTTCAAGCATTGCGTTTCTGATTACGTGTATATTGAAAAACCCCTTAACCTTAGATTCTCCTCATTTTGATCTATTCTGCAGGTATGAGAGTTCTGAAGAGGATGATGAAAGTGCAAACGGGCAAAGCTTGAGTGCTTCAATTGGAGGTACAGCGGAGAGACACATCTGCTATCTCTGAAGACATCAACGATCAGGACAGAAAGCACCACTCAATGCACCTTGCTTCCTGGAGGGTTGTAACAGGAAGGGCTTAGGTGCATTCCATAGAAGTACAGCAGAGAGTCGCATTGTACTTGATCTGAAGATATCTTTCATCGTGTCAGGGGAGACCGCTGTACACACGTCTCGCTGTCTTCAAACGGTACAGTAGGCACAGCTTGAGGTAGTCAAACAGAAGTACATCACTCAGACACATCAGACATCTCTGAAGACATCATTCACCAAGTGTGAAACTGTTACTGGAGTCTACCGTGCAGTAGAGAGATACACACCTACTACTTCCTGATGGCCTCCTTCATCGGGTCAGAACTTCTGAAATCATGTTGCCCCCCTCAGGAATGAAACTGGCAGAGGTGGAGTGCATCCCTCGGAGGTGCAGTGGAAAGACACATTTAATGTCTCTCAATATGCAGAACCCAGGTCCAAACATAAGCATTAATCTCCCCAACCATATTTTCTCTTATTCCTTGAATCTTAGATACCATCTGTTTGGAGCCAGTAGGACGTTAAGTATATGTATGTTTTAAGTATATAACACCCTTCTGGCTCCAAACAGACGATACATCATTTACAGGTGATAACAGTAACCGTGACTGCCTGCTTCTGGTATTTACAGTAAACATGGATGCCACACTGAGACAAGGTTACTTGACAGGCCATCTCCTGAATGACATGAATCCACAGAGTGTCTTCAGCCATCTCCCTTTACCTTGAAGAAAGATTTGACGTGGGTTGAGAAGACCTGTAGCATGTAATGTAGCTACCATCAGTAAGGAATGACTGTGTTACAGGGTTTCATGTGAAGGTGTACTGTAAATGTATAGGTATGTCATTTTGGAAAGGAGCGTATATCTATGTTGAAAGTTTGTTCGTATTTCAACCTCATTTGGCTCCATACTCTGGAGAGGAAACCTCATTTGTTTACCAAATTCCATTAGGTAAGAAACAGGTAGAGCAAATTAAACCAATTATACAGGTACAAGGAGTAGGAAACTGAAAATCAAACTAGGTATTAATTTCTAAGTTTTGTTCCTACAATTTCAAATTATACTATAGCTATAAGGGTAATCTTATGTTCAAGTTTAGTTGGTTGTTTTTGCTTGTGAGTAAGTAAGCAACCAGGGGACCTCTCAGATGGATTTGAAAATGAGGATTAAATCCTTACAAAAAGGCACTACCACCTTGACTCGGTTTCAAACCCGGGAACTCCCAGTTACGAGACCACTGCTTTACTACTGAGCCATCATGCCTTCAAGTACTGTGGGGGGGGGGGGGGGGGACATTGGCATAGAATTTAAAAAGAAACTGTATGAAATCTTCACAATATGCAAGCCTACATATAAATGAAATCTACCAATGTAAGATTTTGGTGGAGAACAAGACTGAGCAGAAAAATAGAATGAAATTTAGTTAGTTGTCCTGACCCCAATAACATGTACATGCCATTGGTCCATCTCAAAATGCATTTCTATCACCCGAATTCAAGATTAGCTCAAGACAGATTCAAAGAGATTTTATCATTGCCATAAAGCCTCAAACAATGTCTTCAGATTATTTAAAACGGACATTGTATTGTGCAATTGATATTTCTGATTTGATATCATTGTCTTCCGTATTTGATTGTGCCTCATGTGGACCAAATTCATGAAATACCCATTACACATGGCTTGAAGAGGGATGTCCACCAATGAAAGAAATTCTGTTAATTAAAATAAATAAAATAAAATACATACTACATGCCAGTTGTTCAAAAATCAAATGTTTTATAAGTTTGAACTAACACGAAAGCCAACTGTATGATTTTCTAAAAGATGCAAACAGTTTTCCATTTGTTTTGTACTGAGAATTATAAAAGAATACCGTTCTTGTTCTTGTTGGAAAAATGTCTGTCAACAAAAAATACCCAGTGAAATATGGGAAAATTGAAATTGAAGAAAGTTTTAGTATAAACCAAATTGTGAAGCTGATGGCAATGGAAATGAGAAAGGTGCCTGTTTGTGTTTGATAACTTTAAATCTGTATCACTTTCTTTTTATCCTTTATCAGATTCTCCTCCTACATTCAGAAATCTCTTGCTAATATTTTCTGCATTTTGAAGCAAACTTGATGTTAGGATGGACTTGCACCTTTAAGATTCAATTCACAATGTAAACTGATACTTTCCAAGATATCTTCCATTAACAATCCTGAAAAGGCATATATTAATTTATTGTTTGGGAGGAAGGATGGTATTGATAGACAAACAATATGATAACCATTAAACTCATTTCATGAAGTATCCCAGGGACCTATACTTGATATTGAATACTTAGGCATACTGGTAGACACTAAACAGAAACCAAATACTCTCATCTTTCTAAGGAGATAGGAAACATTGCCACTCAAAACTATACAAAAGAGAAAGGAAAGAAAGAAAAAAATATCTGTGGTTTTGGTTCAGTTGTGCATTGAGTTTATCCAATATGAAGTGCTTAAAAAAGGTAGATTCAAAAGTTTACAGCAAAAATATTGACTTGTAGTATGTAAAAGAGGCAAGCAAACACTTATGAATTTGAAAAACCAGTGCAAGACGGAATACTCCACAATGTGCTATATTTAAAGGTAATATGAGTGGAAGCATTGTAATAGGCTAAAAGCACATGAAGCAGTAAGCCAGGAATTCAGTGATAGCACTGATTGTTAAGTGTGTATAGTTACATTGTCAGGGTTATACGTACATACACACAGTCAATGTCATACAGATGCATCTGTTTAGGTTAGAACACTGCATATTAATAATAATAATAATATTTAATTTTTATATAGCGCCAAATACAAATGTCTCTAAGCGCTTTACAAATATACTATTACCCCGGTCATTGGATTCAGTGCTTGCCCGCACACACCATGTGCACAATCTGCACTCCCTGGGGAGCATTCCAGCCGGGCGTTACATGACGCTCACAAGCTGTTTGACCAACAATGACGGCCGCATCCTACCGGGTACCCATTTGACACCTGGGTGGAGAGTAGCAAGTGCAGGTTAATATCTTGCCAAAGGATATTAGTGCCGTGTCGGGATTCGAACCCTCGCTCGACCTTCGCATCTCCAGTCAAGCGCCTTAAACCACTCGACCACGACACTCCCACTAATATTAGGCTGAACTAAGTACTAATAATAATATTCCGCTTTTATATAGCGCTTGATACAAATGTCTCTTAGCGCTTTACAGATATACTATTAACCCGGTCATTGGATTCAATACTTGCCTGCACACAGTCAATCTTCACTCCCTGGGGAGCATTCCAGCTAGGCGTTCCTTGACGCTCAAAATATGTTTGACCAACAATGACTGTCGCATCCTACCTATGCATCCACTCTTAAATATCCTTTGTTTCAAGCACAAATATCAAATCTACTGGATTGACTGATTGGCATGTCAAACTTATAATACTTCTGTAATATTACATTATTTCTTAATATCAATACAGCAGTCACATCAATTTTTCTTTTAATGAGATCACAAGCAATATCACTGTATATCTTCACCATATTCCTTCATATGGTCTAGATGGTATAAAAGTTATCTTGTTTTCTTTTTTGAAGGGATATTTTACTAGGTTTAGGAGATGAGCTGAGACCTTGATTAACCTCAACATTTCTAAAGGAGAATTTTACTTGTAGTTCTATCTTTAACAGAAGAGCTAAAGGCATGCATTTGATGGCTCAGTGATAGAGCAGTAATCTCGTAACCAGGAGGTTCCATGTTCAAAATCAAATCAATGCGCCAGTGACTAAGAGTCAATGTGCCCAAGACCAACTTCCAATACTACAAGACCAGGGGGGTGTTTCACACAGACTTAGATCAAATTTAAGTTGGACTTAACTATGGCAGGCTGTTCATGCCACTAGTTCCTCTAAACCATTCCTGGCATTGGTTTCTCAAGGGATGTACAAATCATGGTCACAAATCTACAGAATTTACATGATTTTTTGATAGTTCATTATTGAAGGAAAAAATATTATCTAAAGATCATAATTGATAGACCAATGGTGAGAGCAACCAGTGCCATAGTTAAGTCCGACTTAAAGTCGATCTTAGTCTTTGTGAAACACCCCCAGGTCCCTTGGATAGGATGTAAGAACATATCTCCATTGGTTGCTTAAAGGCATATACTAGATTTCTAAACGGACTGCTACATCTTTCTTAAATGTAAAGCAAACATCATATAAATAAATTTGTATGAAGTGTCAGGGTTATAGGATCATGGTGAACTTGTGCTGAATTTTCATGTGCACTATAAACATAAGGAAAATATAGCATCATGCCAGGACGTACAGGCTTTGGAGAAAACTACCAGGTTAATTCATAATGTTTAATACACATATTCATGAGGGTCCTTCAACTTATCATGAATACTTAGTTCGATTGGCAGGGAGACATAACATTTAACATGCAGGCTATTAATAATCATATTCAAAACATTTATATGCAAACTGCTGTGTCATGAAAAGGGTTAGGAAAAAGTATCCACAGTGTATATCGTCCTTGTTTTCACGAAGTGACGGTAGTGAGGAAAATCGTAACGCAAAGTGTATGCAATTTTTTTCACTAACGTCACTTCGTGAAAACAGCGACGATATATAAATGTACTTCATGTTTGTAAGTGCCTTAGTAAATATGAGCTGCACTCAGGTTTAAGCTACAGTCTCATAATGAACAAGACATGTTGAGTTCATATCTGTCTCATTTGTGACTTGACAATGTCTGAATGGGATTGACCACTTACAGATCTCACACCTATTGTGCATTCTCCACTCCTTGGGGACCATTCAATCAGTCTTCCTTCAAAGGTACTCGCATGCTAATTCAAACCATTCTTATGGATAGAAATGGAAAATGCGCAAAAACATATTTTAGGCTAAGGATTTGGAACAAAAAGTTGATGAAAAATTTATTCGGAGTTGAAACTATTTTTTTGTTTATTGTTGTATGTTTTGACAAGGGCAAGCCTATGCAAACGGGAACCAAAGGTCTCTTGTGGTATGTGAATATTACCACCATGTTCTTCTGCACTATTTATATGACATCTATATTTTATATGCTCACAATGATTTTGACATCCATTTCATGTGTAGCTAAGTTACAATCAATTCTTTATACTTTATCATGATCAGAGTTTGTTTTGATCAAGATTATGTAAGTAAGCCCACCAAGTATATGAGCTATTTTATGATGAAAATATCTCTTACTACTGGTATATTTTAATATAATTTATTATTGCAGGGTGGTCCACAAGGAGTTTAAACATGAAAGAGTAACAGGTTGTGAAAATCATATAAAGGTGTTTGTTTTGAACATTAGCAAGAGGTTAATATTCATTCTCAACCAAAATTATTGAAATGTTAAAAAAATTAGTGCATCTAATAACCTTAGAACCCTTCAGCAAGGGCACGAGACCAGCACAAGGGGCTTTGTGATTCGCATACATCAGTTTATACTCCTTCCACATTCCAGTTTTACTTGTTTTAATGTTTGTGTGTGGACTACCCTGATGATTGCAATCAAGAGTTAAAAGATTACATTTTTAATGTAAATGACACATTTTGTTTTGAAGCTTTCTTTTTGATATACTATGAGTTTAAGAAATATGAATTATGCATTTGCCAAAAAATCGGCCTTGTAGAAAATGTTAGGATACAATAATGATAACATATTGTTTTTTGATTAAATGGTTATGTTATGTCAACTCTGTCCAAGATTCAGCTTTGAATTGTGCCCACGCCATCAGACAGCATTCAAAATACTTTTTTGTTTGCGGGAGCTCTTTTAGTATCCGGTGTTGTATAAGTGCGATTTTCTCACATTATTTTATTGTTATATTACCAGAGCTCGTTTTCAGTTTATCAGAGCTATTTTTTTATCTTTCCAGAGTTAAATCACTCTCAGATCCTGTGTATCTTTTTTTGCTGCCATCATATCATTATTTGTTGTTTATATGCAGGAAACTAGGTCAGTGATACACCTAACTCACACCGATTTAAGAGAGCCCAGACTAGATAATCACGGTTTGGGAATGAATCCTTTTGGAATGTAAAGAGTCAGGAAATGGTACTTTGTAACATGATACTTCAGAACTAGTGTGTTGGCCTCTCAATGAACTTTAGTCATGTGAATTGTGACATTCATCCATAGTTCAAATTGGAATTATTTGTTTGTGGAAATTGCTCGGTTACATGTAGTGAAATCTACAATGGATTTTAAAGTGTACAATCATCTATTTGTATACAGGTAGAATGTATAAAGTCAGCCTTCAATATAGAAATTAACCTGGCATTCTATGGGTTAGCAGTTAAGAAGCATGAAGAAAACTAGGATAAAATTAACCCTGACATATGCAACCTAAGTCTGACTTGAGTTTTGTGTGTGCCCTATTCTGCTGTATTAAAGCACATACATACAGGTATATCTATCAGTCTATTTACTAGTTGCCTTTGTGGGTGTATATGAACTTGCAATGTATCTTTATTGAAGTTATCTGAAGCTCATATTTTGAATATAGTATAGCAACATGGACCCCTGACATTACACAGAGCAAAACATTTCCTGGTGATTGATACACCTTGAAGGATATGAGAGAGATTCATTTCACATTGAGTGTGGAGATCAGGGGAAACACATTATGAAAGGTTGACAAATACTATCATGACATAAGGGTACATCAAATCAGCAGATTATTATTGAAATGTATGAAATGTTTAGATCGCCAAGAATTGACTCAATTCTCAGTCAATCTTTTTTTACAGATTAATTTTTTTCTTTAATTCAGGGAGAAATGTGTATAAAGTTATCTGGATGGCAGTGTTGTTCATGTTGTTTTTTGGTTTTATATGTTCTTTAAGTAGACATGCGGTCATGCTGTAGCAAGTGGGAAGACGTTTGAGGCTGAAATTTTGAGTTGAAAATCTTCTTTTGAAATATATATTCCATACTATGTTCATCAAAATGTATTTGCGTTTGTTCACAATCATATATCATTTCCAACAGTGTATTCAAACTTTGTGAAAAGCAAAGTAATAATTGTATAAGTTGTATATGTACATACTTTATATAAAAAGTGCTCTTGTAGTGTACCATATTGACTTCAACCACCAAAGGTTTTCAAATGTTTGAAATTATACATGATTTGTATTTTTCTACTTTTCTACTTTTCTACTTTATAGATATATATGTTTAATGTAAGATCATAATGTCGTTTTATGATCATCTTTGATGTAATTGGATATGTTAGGAGGAAGAAGTTAAAATATTATTTATCATCACTTAGTCTGTAGACACCAAGACCCATTATTGGCTTGTAAGATTTATGCACTGCTCGTTCAGAATTGTTATGAACATTGTAAAGTTGATCAATATTTACGACCCTTGTTATCTATTTCAAGGCATCTCACTATGTATGTATCTTAACTATGCACATTGATTTATTTAAATGTAACCAAGTATTAATTGTTGCAAAGTGACGACTGTGATAATTCACATGATTGTGAATAATCATGGATATAAACTAATTAAATGAAAGAGCACTGTATTTAAGAACAGTATCAAATTGAAATGTAATCTCAACAAAAATATTATTTGTCATGTGATGATGAAATCAACAAATTCCTACTCCCGAAATATTCGTTTTTTGTACTCAATCAAGGAAGCATACAATCATAATCATTATTTATTATAAGATGATAATCATCCCTTTACTTTTGATCTATGTTGATCATGTACTTAATCTTTCCTTCAAGAAATCAATATATACATGTATATGTCAGAATTGATACTGCAATACAACAGCATTATATAAAAGGCAACGTTATGTATTTAGTGTTGGATTTTATTATTATAAACAACATCAGGTTCAAGGTTATTAGGAATGTGTATCATTGTTTGTTCATCTTCTTCCTCCTTCTCATTTTAATCATTGTCATCTTAATGGTATTCATCATAGATATCCTCATCTTTATCAGCATCAAAATGATAATCAAAACTGTTATACCTTGTTCATCATCATCATCATCATCATCATCATCATCACTACCAGTGTTGTCATCATTATCACTGACATCATCATTATCAATATCACCATCACCATCACCATCACATCATCACCATCATCATCATCATCATCATCATCATCATCATCACCACCACCATCTTTTCTTCATCATGAAAATCAACAGCATAAAAAATCTTTGCCACCTCTAACAGTGAAGGACATCGTACACACCAACCTTTATGAACCTCCTTATGTCTTCATTCATCTGCTTTTACAAACTTTGCATATTATATTTGCTGTTAAGATATAAGTATCTGTTGTTTCACTCATTACCTTTATAGAAGTGACCTTGAAAGAGTGTATTTCTTCTCTCACTGAGGGAATGGATTTACATGCAACAAATAACTGTTTACCCACCTTATTGAGCTAAGAAAATTACTGGTATTTATATAAATGTTTTTTTTTATCAAAGTCACATTGTAAGCAGCTGAAATTTTGTTTGAATCATGTGTATTCACTCGATGCAAAATGTTTCGTTTACCTTTTCACAATATATTTTATACGTATGTGCACAGCATTGCTTATTTAAATAAAATATTGACCATAAGGCGAATTCGAAATTTGTGTTTTTTCATTCTATGAGGAAAATGTTAAGTGTGTATTAGAAGTGAATTTGATGATGATATGAAGGAGAATCACTTGATACAATGAAGAGGGTTAACAGGGGCATACATGGACAGAATATTAAATAGTATGGAATTATAAAAACCGCTGGAAACTAATAACTCGGCCCCCGATATAGAAAGCGTGTACATGACCTGTGTTACCTCACTCCG
The DNA here is from genome assembly GCF_000002235.5 of Strongylocentrotus purpuratus. Classification (NCBI taxonomy): domain Eukaryota; kingdom Metazoa; phylum Echinodermata; class Echinoidea; order Camarodonta; family Strongylocentrotidae; genus Strongylocentrotus; species Strongylocentrotus purpuratus. The sequence continues at coordinate 856,390 of NW_022145532.1, read as the reverse complement.
TAGGATATTTAGATCAAGCCAGAATTTTAAAAAATGTAAAGGGAGACAGGGGGAAACATGCCCCTCTATACCCCCTCCCCCCCCCCCCCCAAAAAAAAAAAAAAACCTGGCACTTTAATAATTACCTTTTTAATAGCCTGATATCCCATTTTTATTTTAGAATCGTTGATATCAATAATCTAATAACTCTACAATAAGAATATATAGATGATTCATAATGAAAAGTCGTCCAGTCACAAGTTCGTCAATGAAGATATGATTTTTATTAACAATATAATTTGAGTACATACATTTATTTTTCATTTCAACATTTTACTGTAAGAAACATGTGCACCTCTTCAATCTGTGATAAATAAAAATGATTGCATTTCGCTCGATGTATGTACAATACATAACAATAATGTACACCAAACTATTGAAAGAAAATCTGTTCATAATTGCACTTAACTTTCCATTCCCAAACTTATTGATTATCGCCTACTCGATGTTTCATACAAATTGTTGCAGCTCTGGATACATAAATAAAAAAACGTGACAAAGATACATAAATACGTAGGTAACTCAATTTATATTGCTTTGTGATATGCTAACGACATATTAATATCCTATTACCCCGACCAATTAACGCATCAGTGTGGCACGTATTTGTACTTATGTCGAATATGGATACCCATAAAAATGTCATTTCAAGGTAACACTTTAAAAAGTCTATTGTAACTTCTTTAATTACTTTTTTAAATATCTATTGTATATTCATTAATTACTTAATTAAGATATCTATTGTAAAATTTATTATCATATTTTATGCAGCTATTAACATAATGTGCAGCTTATTTCCCAGTACTTATACAGTGAATGAACCGATGTGAGAGCTTGCCATTTTTATGCCAATATATCTCCCAGTTCTTCCTTATGAATTGCTGTTATTGGCGATACAATATAATTTACTGAAAAGACACACCGCTTTAAGTGAACATTTGCTCCAAGATTGACTTTCGAATAAACAATACAATCATTTTATGCATTTGTTTAACGAAAATCGGTTTCCACTCATTACTATTCTCATGACCATCGTATAACAATGCACGTGCCATTCTTGGATACTACATCCGTTCAAAGCGGAAAGCCTATGAAAAGATCCAATCCTTTTCTACTGAAAATATGCCTTGTATTCCATGAGATTCAGTGGTAAATTAGGCGATCGGCACGATTCATAAATAAATGACTACGTGCAAGAACAATCAACTAAGAAAATGTTGAATCAATCCTCATTTAATAGCACAAAAATGCTAATCACAATAGCATTGTTGTAAGTTTCGTATACGTGGTAGGCCTACTTCTCTAGTCTTGTAACCATACTGGATCTCATATGACAACTTAAACATGTAAACCTCTCCAAAAAAAAATATGATCGATCATATCTCTCTCGTCGTGGCCTTATCATCGAAAGAAAAAAAGAGTGCTCTGCATTACAATACCAGTGCTTACTAGTTTATTTTGCAATTTTTGCTTTTGACCCTGCCCCTTATTCTGATGTACTGCTCACACCATGGCTGCAAAATCATAACAAATATGGTATTACTTAAGAGAAGAATAAACACACATTACAAACTTTGTAATGATATCAATCAAAATAATTATTATGCCTTGAAAAGAGAGCTATGATCAAGCCAACTTTCGTTTCCAAACTTTCAAGCTTGCTTACAAAATAAGTAATGTGTATTATAACTGATTACCTCCCCTTGTTTTTAATTTATTTGTTGAAATATTTTAAATACTTTTGATCTTTTCAAAAAAGTAAACGAAATGAGAAATTGTAAATAGAATACCACGGGTGGTGACGATGTTGTCAAATCCATACAGAGACAACGCAGGAAAAGAAACAGTATTTTCATACGATATGACATAATGAATGAAAATCATTACTGCAGTCTGTAAATTGCCTCATTGTAAATAAAATGATATAAACATCCGTTTATTTTACATTGTTTATGCTATCCGGCGCCACCGCATTTTAATGATGACATACTTTTTACACTCTTCGTACAATGTATAATTCGACACTGTGTTATACACCCTTATTATCTTGCAGCCATGCAGGGGTGACGCCAAAATGCCGAATGACATTCCTCTTCATAACGTGACAAAGCACTTTAGAGTACTCCTAACCCTTCGTAAACCTCAGTGATGTAAAGGGTTATTTTAGCCTTTTTAAAGCTTACCAAAGACATCTCACTTTTTACCGGGCCATATGGACTCATATTGATCATCACGGGCTCTGAATTGTCTGTGTAGTAAGTCGTACTCCCCGTCCATGGGAAGGTTTTTACGGTTCTCCACTTTCCCATCAGATCTCTGGGCATTGCCATTGGTCTTGGTCGAATCGGCTTTATGTGCTTCTAAGTAGTCGTAGTCGTCCTCCTCGTCGTGACGTAGAGTTGGAGCTTGAGCTCGCTTGGTAGGAATATGGGTTAGTCTCTTTGCGGAGCGGTTGAGATGTGAGTATTCGCCATCAGTCTCTGCGGCCTTCACGGCGCTGCTGTACCCCGTGTTCCCTCGTGACGTCTTCTGCTTATCATCGGGACCAAGTCGACTACCGGTGTTCACACCTCTGTTCAAACAGCTATACTCTCCTTTCTGACCTTTTGACGGGGCCGAGTATGTATACGACCTCGTGAACCGGAACTGCTTGGGTTTGTCCTGATCCACCACTTCCTCTTCCAACTCATCATAATCACTGTCTTCTGTCGGCTTATACGATGTCCTGTTCGACGAGGCGTTCGAGCTGGATGAGGTGTACAAAGATTGATAGCCACGATCGCTACACTTAGAATCCGAGTTCGACATCGTCAGAGGCCTTTTAGATGGGAATTCTTTGCTTAGGGTCGAGACATGATCTACCGGTTCGGCGTAGTCATCAAAGTCATTATCGGGTGTGACTGTCTTCGTAACATACGGCTGCGTAACCGTGTTTGAGCTGGATCTGCTTCGAGACGAGCCTGGAGATGAACTCCCTTCATTAAGTGAATTGGTGGATTTGTTAAGACGGAGACTGTTGGCCCAGTTAGCAAAGACCTCGGTGGCCTTACTGTCTTTCCTTGGAGCTTCCAAGGTCGTCATGTTACTCAGTGATGACGTACGTAGCAGGTAGATCTCTTTAGTGATGGAACTGATGCTGTCTTGAGCTTTGAAGGACTCGGCTCGTTCTCGGGCTTTCTTTGCTAGCTTGTCAATCGTCTTGCTATTGGTTCTGTATCGACCTACAGTGAAGAAGAACAAAAGAGGAACAAATTATTATAGTGAAAGTAATCACTGTCTTGTTTGATAAATGAAGAGTGAAACGTCTAGTCTGTTGAAATAAATGTGCTCTTAATGCATAATAATGTCACATATTCAGCTACATGTATTTCATTTGTCCCTTGGCACACATCACGAATCAACGTTAACAAAATATTGAAAACTAATTGTGTTAAATGTGTCGCCCTCAAAACTGCAACATGGCGGCACATTCGAACAACAAATTATTGAATCTTTAATAGTAAAAGGTACTTCCTTGGGGTGATTTATCAGTCGTATGATAATGTTACATAGACAGGGTGTGATCAGTACATAATAAGGAGCCCGTACTAAGTGGGAAAAACATGATTAAAGTTAACATACCTTCATTTTCTTTAGAATTGTTTTTGTCTGCAATGACGTGAATGTATTGGAATGCAAATAAAAAGTCATCAGGTTTTTCCATGCAATTTAATGCTAAAAAATACGGGTTGCTTTAAAATGTTACGATATATCCGTTTAAAACCACGTGCTGGTATGGGCTTTAACTTCGCCATGGATATGCCCCCCCCCCCACACACACACACACACACACAGATCACTGCCAGGCACAAGCCCGGAAAGAAGAGGAGGATTGGGCAGAGAGCTACTATACTATCAATCATACCTTGTACAATTGTATTTGCTACATTAACATCAAGTACAAGCTCCCTAAATATTTTTTTTTTAAAGGCTGCCCTGTGAAACTATATTCCTGTGAAAAACATGTAAAGAATAGCAACTGATCCATCATAGCATCAGCTCTAGCGTTGTAGAATTTGTATAAGTCATATTTAGGACAAAATCTCCTTTTAATTTGATTATTAAGTGCTACGCTACATGACTGTAAAATAATTATTATAACTCTAAGAAAATCCTTATTAATAAGTTGATATACAATTTTAAAACATATTCATGGCAGTATCAAACGAACATATTCACTTGCAACACAGGGAAGTGTATATATTAAGACCATAATACATGTGCATATAGCTTTACATTGCCACTATCGTCATTAGCAAAGATTGTGATTGAATTTCGGAGAATGTACAGGCCCTTAAAATATTGTCTTTTGACTCTACAACGATAACATTAGGAAGACACTGCAACTAACGTTGTTTCACAACATCGCAAGCTGGATGGCAAAAGAAAACATGAAATCTACAAATATTTAGGCATGTATTATATAAGGCTCACCAACAAACGTGATCTTGATAGTAGAGAACTACAACGCAGGAAACTTTTTCTTTCCGGTAGGTGTATTTTTTGTTAAAGGACTTCCGCAATATATCAATGCTTTCTGCCTACACTATCTACCTGCTTAACACAATAGGCGCAATATTCATCTAATCAGCCTGTCATGTTAGATACGTTTAGATATATCATATTTAAGGGGGGGGGGTATATTAGAAACGATTTCTACCTATAATGCACCCCGCCCTCTTAATTACAAAATTATCAGCCCAACCTCTCCCCAAAGTATCTCGCGCAAGGCTACACCAAATGTCAGCACTGCACTGTCATCATTTTGATATCATATTTTGTTATTAGCGCTTATCTTATATAGTGAGGTATAGACGGTTATTATCAGCCCCTTCGGAGCTAGAGGCACATACTGTAAAACCCCTTGAGCATCCCCGCAGAGATGTGTCTCCATTGGTATGTTAAAATGCCCCGCGCAAGCAGCGTATGGATATTAATTAAAGAATTCCTGCAGGGAACGTTATGGGAGAGGATAAACCTACATTAATTGGATGGATGGGTTTATCACACTATTAAAACTCAGACAGAATGACTCTCGTGTGTCTGCTACCACATTAAAACGAATAAGTTATACAGGGGCGGAGGAGCGTCTTTCAAAGTGGGAGTGCACCAGCAAATCAAAGCGTCATAACATCAACAGTACAAGGGGAACTTATCATATTTAAAAGGGGGCACTTATCAGAGGTGAACAGGGGTATTTTTCGTACCTAAAAAGGGGCACTCATCAGAGATGAAAAGGGGCACTCATCAGAGATGAATAGGGGCACTTCTTGAAAGGGAAGATGAACTTATTACGAATTAAAAGGGGCACTTTGGGATACTCGAAAAATATTGTAGGGGGCACTGTGCCCCCAGTCCACTTCCCCGCGGAAGCGCCGCCCCTGAATTTACAAGCTTTTAAAATCAAAACCATTTGAATCCTGGGAACAATAAAAGACTGGTTTCTATTTCTCTGTGGTTGTAGGACACATGCTCCTGGGACAAATCCTCCGTGGTCCGTGGTGATTTCGTTCACTCATTGAATTCCTAACTTCAACCCTGAAACCAACCAACCCTATAGGACCGTTCACACATAAACATTAGTGCGATTTGATGCAAAGATCGATTTCGTTTGCGACCGTTCATACATACAAATTTAGTGAGAACTGGATCGGGATGCAAAGATCGATTTTTAAATCTCACATATTTCTGTAGGTGTAAAACCCCCAGTACCTCATCCTAAAAAATATAAGCCTAATCCTAATCCTAATCTAAAACTAGATTAAAACCCTTAACCCTAACCCAGTAATTCATTTGACGAAATAAAACCTGTAATAATATTGTAGCCTGAGTAAATGTCGGATCAACCTCACGGAAAGGGAGTAATTCAATGATTTAGGTTACCGACTGAACATTTCATCAATCTTAACGATTGTATATCAACTTGAAATTCCATTTACATCATCATCTCTATACGCTTTGAGACGTCATTAGAAATGATATACTTTTCTTAGTGGCATGATCAGAAATTGATGAAATATACAAAAAGAGGGTAGGGGCAAACTGTTTTTATGGGGGTGGGGGTCAAATAGCGACGATATTTATTTTGTCTTTTGTCTTAATCATTTTTGTCTATTCAAACTGCAACATTATTTTAGTTATACTCAACCCACACATCCTCCCCCGCATTGATTGTTCTTTAAATTCCGATACATGGCATTGGTTTTAAATGGTAAGTGTATCTCCCGGAAACATTGCTTTCTTGTCTCGTATCCAATGACGGACATGGGTCTAAACCAGGATATGGAAAAGGAGACAGCCGAAAGGGGAAAAACCGCACACTTCATAGAATACCATCGAATTTCGATGTGAAACCAACTCAAAATAATATTCCCATGTTGTTCGATAACCATTGACAATATACTTCCAATATTTCAAAAATCATGTCGATCACATTAGCAGAGTAGCTAGCTCAGAGTCTACGGGTGATTTTTGTTTAATAGCAGTGCATGCTTGAATTACATCTTTCATAACATTTATACTTCGGAATCAGAAAACTGAATTGCTTTATTATTTTGGGTACCCGATGTTTACATATCATTAGCATATCATCTAACATATTGCACTTTTGTCAGTTGATTTGCAAACAAAATAAAAGGAAGCCGAAATTTAATGATCATTCGATAGAACTGTGGGAAAAGAAAGAAAAAAGATTACAAAAAGAAAGGGAAATCAACTAAGAATTAAAGAAGAGGAAACAACAAAATCTTTTTACAAATGATAAGGATGTAATGATTTAAGAGGAGAAGCAAACATATAAGAAATTATAGAAGTGAATCTGAAGACTGTAACTTATTTTCGATTCCCTATGTGATTATAGGACATTTTAAAATCTTAATATACCAAATATGGTTAAATGATTTTTATGTGGTTGGAGAAAGGGAAACTGTCGATTGCTAAACAGGAATAGCACAGATTTAATCATTCTCACGGATGGTAATATTGGCCTGGTAAAACACACGTGACAAAAATCATATACAGCTTGAAACCACGTTTTTTCTTCTACACGACCACCACCATTTCCGCACAGCAGGCCATCATTGAATTCAATTAGCAATAGAACCGACGTCAATCATATCAGGAAGATATAGTTTCCAACTTTTAGGTACACAGTGAAATATGGGAGAATATTCCAATGAATAAGATAAATGCGATAATAATGATATGGAATGTATATATCCGAAATAGAAAAAGACAGGGCAGAGTTATGAATCTCTGTAGATATAACCATGCATTATTGAGAGTCATTTGACGCTCATTCAAGAAGGTTTGGTGCTTGCAGTACCATGATAAATGGTATAATTAGAAAAATATAAATATAAAATATAAAGAAATCCTGAGTAAAGTCATACTGACGATGTCCAATCAAACTGAATGTATTGCTAAAAATAAATAAATATATAAATAAATAAATCTTTAGTATATTTATACTGATAATTTCAAATTAATTTCAAATGTATTACCAACTTTAAAAACAACTATCAAAATATAATAATGTTTTTTGTAACTTATACGGACAATTTCCAATCAATTAGATACCATGACAATTTATAAGAGTTATAAGTTTTAATGAATGTGACATTCATTAAAACTTCTATCTTTGATTGAGGTTTTAAGGGTTTTATGAATAATGTTAGTTATTTTTAGCGCAAAATGTTACAAATGTTCAGAGATATGATGAATTTGATCAGGAAATAAAAAATAAATGCTTCTCAACAGTCTAGTAAACAGAAAAAGAAATGGCTAAGTCACTATTCCACTTTCATCTTACACTATATTTTGTTGCAATACTTGAGCCTAAACGGTTCCACCTCTTTTTTTTACACAATTACAATCCATGGCTAAAAAGACAGTGTTAAAAAATTATAATACTTCCTCCGTATAATCACTTATATCTTATCCTATATATACCCCGAGACGCCAACAATCATATTGTTTACGTCAGAAATTTGATATCATATACATGTATACCAGGAAGCAAAATCCGATCTCGGCCTTCGAAGCAATGGGGGAAAACATAGGCGTACGGGATTATTCTCGCGAGGGGAGGGTGGGGGTGGGGAGGGGGGGTGTAGACCCTCTTTTTACTAGTGTAATTTTGTTGACACTTTATTGTAAAGAAAATAAGAGAAATTATATACAGACATCTCCTTCCCGAATATGAGACTATTCAGACACCCCACTGCCTCAATATGAGGTTATTCAGGAATCTCGCTGTCCGAACATCGGAACTTTTAAAATTCCTGGGATCTGTAGCCTCCTAGCTTGCCTGTACCCGCCTAGTACGCCTGAGGGGGAGGCCTATACATTTTCTTTTTTTCTTCTTTTTTACGTTTTTTAAATCCAAAATAAAAATGTTATTTCCTGGTCGCCGTCGTAATCATTTTGAATCTATCATTGTTGTAAATGAGTGTAAAATTTGTATAAAAGATAGACCCGCATGCATCCAACATTGAGTAGAGTCGGCGTATACCACCCCCTATTGTTCGAAGGCCCATGGGAAATGAAAACGATTTGTAATGGGTTTACAACACACGCGGCCACCCTATTAATTAAAAATGACGTCGTCCGAAATAGATTCCCGACCCTAGATACAGGACTATCTTTCTACCTGGACGTTTAAATATAAAACCCCTGATAAAAATGAAACACTATTTTCAGAATTCTCAACTCATTGAACAAGCTCTCGGTGCCCCCAAATCGTATATATTTCAAAAGAAAACGAGACTTCATTAATAAAGTAAATAAACAATGAGCTACAGAATATACATTTTTATTTTGACGATGAACATCTTACACGCCCCCAGCGCAACTACCCCTCGTTTCTGGATACACGACGATCGATCTACATGATTTCTTTTTTTTTTAAATTTTCAAATCCCTGATTTAAATGAAACGGCTTCATTCTAGATTCCTCAACTCAATGAAAATAGCTCGTGGTATCCCCCCTACACTTCAAATCATGCTCATTTCACAAAGAATACGAGACCATTTATAAAGTAAATGAATATTGAGCCACAAACTTTACATTCGTACTTTTGGCAATGAACACTTTGCATTCACCCCCCCCCCCACTTCCACAAGTCCAGCCGCCACCATGCAGAGTGTGGCAAACAGGAAAAGATAGGACTTAGAATCACTCTCAACTGGAAGTGAACTATGTCGGACAACAAAGCTCTACCCAATTTATTCTCAGGAACATTAACATCACAAGATAAGATTGGAACATGTGGTTATCTCATAACCAAGGACAAAGTTTATTTCCCAAATTTTATCTCTCTGAATTTTACTTTTGAGTAAGATCAAGAGCTAAACTATATTAAAGGTACTGATAATCATTTTGTCAGCCTTGATATAAGTTTTATAACATATGTAAAGCCGAAATATTAGCAATTAAAACCGTCACTTTCTCTACTCTGAATTCAAACAAAAATAACAGGGTTTTTTTTTTCAATCGATGAACAATAGAATCATAGAAAATCATTATATAATCCAGGAATTTTCAAACGAAGCAAAATGATATTCTGAATATTTTTCAATGCAGTTTATTTTGTTATTTGGTTAACTAACCGAGCGCTATCAAAATTTATGATAAAATCGCAGTTTACGGGAGAAAAGTCATCCAGTACGTTTGTTTTAAACCCATCTGCCTACAAGCCACAATATAGATAAAATAACACAAAATCCGAACTTGGAAAGTGTCTAGAATTCTTGATTGTGTCTAACATTAAGAAATTGCTTTAATGTCAGACTTTTATCTATAAAACAATCAGTTGTCTTTACTTATAATTTCCACAAGTTTCCTTTGTTTTAATAAATGTATGTCCCATAATTTAGAATGAAAACACTGCCCAAAAACTGAGATACACAGGTTTTAATGAAATTTGATTTAGAACCAGGAAGATTCTGAACACTAAGTAACACTATATCCTTAACCCTGACAGAGGTTTTAATCACTCAGAATCTTAATTGCATGGGGCAAGGCCTCGCATACAGCCTGCACGTCATCAAATTATTGCCCATATTCTTACAGTTTAATGAGGTGTAAATCAGTAATCCTATATGGAAATAGTCCCTCACAATGTAGAACCAGAAGTTTCAGGTATTTTCTCCCATTGCGTTAAGGTCTAATAGCTTTAGATTTTAATAATTTTGTTCGCCTTATCATAGCGTAGATCAAACCGAATTCGAAGGAAAATAATACCTCCGATCTAAGTTCTGTTCAGATTTTCGTTCAGTTCGGTAATGTATTTAGGACACAGAAGTACTACATAAAAACTGAACTTGGCTTTTTCTGAAACGATTTCCTTGTAATTTATTCTTTGTGCATTCTTTTTTTTCTTTAGTACAACTAATTATTATAAAAAAATGTCTTCGCAACTCCTGTGAATTGAATTATACACACAAAGGTTAATGATACATAATATCGTCTGAGCAGCAGTGAACCAATTGGATTAGCCTATGTTGGGCTCTCCACACCATCGGTCTATAATTAGTTGTTGATACCTGGACAGGCTATTTCGCAATTGCACAATAAATATAAACAATGTATACATTCAAGGTCTGATCTAAGGAAAAATGCATAAAAACGTCACATGGTACTGTGCGTAAGCCTAAATGTGGTATTTTAAGATCGTCATATTAAAAGATAGTTTAAAGACAAGTATCACCCTTAAAGCGTCTAAAGATATGAAAACAAAAATTATACTAGAAAATAAAATGAATTACTGTTCAATAATGCTTACCATTTGTAGATTCGACGATCTCATAGACGTTTGTATCTTCCAGTCTTTTCTTGTGTGTTCTGGGCAAACAGAATGAAAAACAAGAAAATAGATGCCTGGTATTAATACCAGTAGATTTATTGGACGGACTCTCCGGTTCCAGACCTCTCTTGTATGCCATTTTGATGGCGTCAGTTCTCACTATCAGATCCAAACGACCTAGAACCCGCTTCTGACTATCTCCTTACTTCCAACGAACCAATATACCAGTAGAAAGTGTTTTAAGAGAACTTTCAAGTTAGTTCCTCCTTCTGCTATGGATATGCTTTCGATCACCAATCGACAAAGGCCTTTATACCACGGGAAAACACGACAGCGCGGAAATGGTCGTTGGCATGGCGACAGCAACTTCCCGCCTTTTTTCTTTTTTGTTGCTATACCGGTATAATATACTTCAACAGCTGTTTTGGCACCAGTATATGCAATTCATAACTTTTGTGAAGTGTCAATGAAAGAAAAAGAAAACGAGCTTTCGATTTACTATTGGTTGGTATAGATGATTACCAGGCAACGCAAGTTTTGAAAGTGTACATGAGAGAAGTTTCTTGGCACTCCACAATGATGTATCGCTAAATGACGCAGCGCATCTCATTCTTTACAACGTAAATTAACATGGACCCTAGAGACGGTTTCGGTCTGCTCTGTTTGTTATTCAATTTCAGTATGATTTGTTATCGTATATATCATAGTTACGTGTATTTTAGTTTTGGTATGCTACATCTGTTTTGATAAATGTATTATTGTGTCTCTTTGAAATTGGAATTCCGGTGGATTAAATACAATCTCTTGGGTCATTACAAGTCACAATCATGAATTCAAAACTTCGAACTTATTGGAAGGAATAATTGATATAAGCGAACCCTAAATGTGTAAATAGTACTTAAATAGCAATGACGACCCCCCCCCCCCCCCCCCATCGGTTGATCACCGCCCTGTTCTCTTCAACTTATAGATATGAACCGAACATTCATTGTTTGCCTCGATCCACACCATGAATACTTAGGCTAGTACCAATGCCAGCGATATGTTCATATTGCATTGATCAAGGAAATGGAATAAAGGAAACAAAATGATTGATTCGTAAGAATCTATACCACATGCACGAGGAAAGGTCAATGACATATGGTTATGCAGTTTCCATTTTTTTTTAAACACGTAATTGATAGTAAGTGTGAGCTGTTTTGCATAAATGAGTAGAGATTTGACATAAACAAAGTCCGACCTATATTTTTTGAATAATTGAGATGACTTTTCTCTATTATTTGAATAATTAGGTATCAGTGATTTTCTCTTTCTTTACTTCCTCCAATATTCTCCATGCTTAAACAGTAACTGGAAGTGTTCCAAAACGAACCGAAAGATCGTGTCAGCTTTCGAGATTACGACATAATAAAGATGTCCAGACGTCATGGCATAAACCCCGTCTTTCTAATTGAATATTTATTTACGACAATTAGAGAATTTCAAATAATTGTTTATCCGTCGCAAACTGATTAATGAAAATGGTCCGTGTCAAAAAATGTAAAACTAATTGATTGTTTTGTGGTTTTGAATAAAGATAAATGTTACAGATCATAAGTACATAATCGTACTGATGGTTACAAAAACACATTTTTTTTTCTTTCTTGTAGAGTGTTGGTATATTGTTTGCAGTACCCTAGTGAGGTGCACTAGAATGAACAAATATTTCATTAGATATAAAAGACTAGACAATGAAAAATAATAGAACTCTGTAAACGTGTTAATTCGTCCAGATCACTACCAGTTCCTTTATTTGAAGACTGCGTCATTCCCTAAAAAATGCAGGTCATTAGATTTAACGGCTGTAGAATCTGGACAAGCTGAAATAACCATAAAGTACAGGGTTATGTCTACGTTTATGCTCAATTTTGAAGGCAGAATGAGCGATTTGAAACGCTCATCGTAATCGCAGTTCCACGGTGTACTGTTTATGTGCACTTCTCTGGCTCCTCCAGGCATGATTCTGCCTGGAGGAGACACCAAACATGGGCAGTAACGCGTGAAGAAAGTCCTCACACTTTTATTCGGATTAACGATAAAAAAATCCAGTCTTTTTTAAGGGTTTCAGAAGCTTTTGAACTAAATCTACATCAACCAAGTAACACAAGTCAAAGTTAACACATTTCCAACAGCCAGAAATGTAGTTTTGGGGAGGGTTACACATCCTTCTACCTACTGCTGTGGTTGAAGACTTTACTATCCGTATGAATTGGGATGCGTGTTAAATATTAACATTACTAGTTGTGAGAGCCATCTTAAAGACTTCGAAGAGGTCATTATGACTAGAGACATATACATATTATAAAGATCTGTTGGATAAAGCCCGACATAAAACTAAGTGTGATGAACCTTCTACACACTGCATATGGAAAGTTAATTCTCAAGAGCCTATACAAACTAAATAGTTTATTGAGGGCTTGAACATGGATCAATAGAGGATAGCGATAACTGCTTTTGTTGAAATATCATTATCAACTGGACACATCTTATCAGATGCATTACAACACAAATGGCTTTGTTTAGTTTTCTCAACTAAGGAATTCATTGAAAAGTAATTAAAAGTGAAAGAATGGATCGAACGAGGAAATTGACGATTTGGATTTTGTCCAATAAAAACAATGCGGTTAATAAATGAACTGCTATTACTGTCTTGTTTCGATACGGTCATTGACTTCAATCTTACCCTTCCACATGAACTGTTGATCCTTGATGTTGTCTCTTGATGAGGATGCCGATGAGTACGGATGCGACCACGAGCAGCAGGAGCGACGACACTGCGATCACAGCCCATAACGTCAAGGTCTCCCCTCTAGCAAGCCTCTCCTCTGACGTCGCCGTGTCACCCCCTTGGAGAGCGATCTCGGGTTTCGCCGCCTTGCTCGTGCTCGTTCCGTCGTTCGGATCCGCTGCAGGGTACTTGCTACCGGTCGTTGATACGGAGTGACTGGACGATGAGGAGGAGGAGGCGGTGTCAGATGCGGTATCAGTGCCTGTACGTGGTCCTGACGGAGCGGGCACTCTTCCCGATGATCCTTTAGCTGGGTTAGCTCTTGCTGGAGACGCGGTCACGGGTAGTTTACGTCTTGGAGGTGACGCCACCACTGAAATAATGAATGTTAATGAAAATGTTGCCATTAGTTTGTCTACCCACACAATGTGACAATAATTCTGAAACAATGCAAACTCGACCTTTCTGTTTTTTTATATACAGGATACAGGATGTTATAGCCACAATCGCGTACCTTGGACAAAAATGCAATAATTGAGAACAAACAATATGTTAACACCGGCTTATGATCTCCTCTGCATAAGACCCCTCGCCGTCAAAAGAAAGAAGTAAGATGTAGAGTGCATACCTTTGTTTGAGTTTCAACAGATTTGTTTAAAGAAAATGATTTATTTTAATATTGGGCAGTGTTCAGCACTGAAGATAATATCTAGGGTTTTCTAGGAGGAATGTAATACATTCGAATAGTGACTGCTAAAGAACAAATTATTGAGATAATAACCATGGAGATGTAGGAAAGAATTTGAGGAAATCTAACCTTTATACCACCTAGTACCACATTACTTGCTTCTTAGTGGTATGTTAAAAGTATTTCTCACCTGGGTCTCTCTGAGTCGTTGTCCTGCTCGATCCGTCGCACACCTCCCCCTGGGGACATTCACAGTTCCCGCTGACGTCATTACACAGCAGTCCCGCGGGACAATTACACGTCTGCCTGCAGTAAGGTCCATACAGTCCAACGGGACACCGCCCCGTGCAGTGGTACATACTGTATGATGATGATGACGATAGAGGGTTCATAAATTCGTCTATGTCACTATCGGACGAGTCCTCATCGTACTCAGAATCGGACTCGTCCTCGTCGCTGTCCAGGTCACCACCTGATTGACTTGATCTACTTTGGGGAGGTTACGGTTGTGAAGGTTGAACGATGTTTTGTATTAGTTGATGGACGGGGTAGGTGCAGAGGTAAGAGGTAGGGGTGGGTGTAGAGATAGGGGTAGTTATAGAAGTAGGGTTGGTGGAGAGGTAACGAGTTGATCAACAAAGAGGAGGGCATGATGGAGCGAGAATTTTAAGCAAAAAGTTGTCTTTCGATTAATTATATGATAATCATTAGTGTGTACAATAGTGGAATAAGAGAGGGCCAAACGAGAAAAGACTCGTTTAGATATGGCGCGGGAAATCAGCGTTAAAGAACCACAGCGGTTAAATAAAAAAAAGCTCTGCGTTATAAGAAACAGAAATGGTAGGGGATACAATTTATATCATCATTACAAATACCGCCGCGGTTTCGCTACGTCATATCGAGATATGACAAAATAATAATTGTCGATTCATGTGAGAGCAATGTTACAATCTAGTTTTTAGGCAAATGGTGTTCGTCTAATTCTCAAAACTTCACCAGTGAATAGAACTCATATTTTGCTGTCTGTGCTTTGTTCTACATTATAGGATTATACTGAATAGCGCTTATACGGTCATTTTAAAACATAGAACTATCAAGTTAAGACGTAAGCCAAAACATTAAGATATTCACAAAATAACACAACAATTAATTGTAAAATACATTAAAAAAAGTAACAAAGTATTGGTGCACCCCATGCACCAACCAAGCATCGCTTCGTACAGCATGCCCCTTCGTCCTTACGCATAGGTTTAAGGCAATGATGATCTTATATATAATTTCAATAATTTGTTTATTTTGTTTGAGAATTTAAGACATTGTTCTATTAAAGTTTAATTAATAAATCGATATGTACCATGCAACGGAAGTAAATCGAATCATAACAATAATAATACTACAGCATTATTATGCGCCATCGATCTAGTAAACTATTCTGAGGCGCAGAGGGAGATGATTACCCTGGCATTAGCACGGCTGCCATTACGGCGCTCTAGCATTTTAAGGAATTAATTCCTGCCAGGTACCAATTTACATCACCTGGGTTGAATGTGGCAAATATACATCAACGTCTTGCCAAAGGACATTAGTGCCGCGGCGGGACTCGAACCGCGGACCTTGTGACCAATAGTCCGGTGACGTATCCACTCGACCACGACACCTCTACTAACATATCCCTGGATTAATATATTTTTTAAAACAGTGTACAACTTACGATGCGGCATATCCTGGGCACATACAGAGCCCTGTATCAGGCAGACACTTGGCTGTCGAGGAGCACTGACACCTCTCTTGGCAATTCCTACCGTAGGTCCCTCCTGGACATGTGCTGTCACAGAATGTGCCGATAAAACCGTTACGACATCTGCATACTCCATTGGACTTACAGGTACCACCATTCATGCACTCTCCACCACAGACATTGAGAAAGCCTGCTTGGGTCAACGCACCCAGGTACATATCTAAGGTAGTTAGAGAGTGAACAGTAAAATGAAAGTTAATCCTAGTTGGACAGGTCAAAGAGGCTGAGGTCTTTTGCCGAATATCAGCATTTCTGTATCTGTTAGCGATCGAGTGAAAATGAAATTTCATGACCAAATATCGTCCTAATAGATCATATATACAAAGAACAATACAAATAGTTCAAGACCTACATGTATACCAGAATTATATGAGGTGACGGCTGCCGAATATAAGGTTACGAATGAAGAATGCCCAATAAGACAATTTCACAATAATTATGATGCTTGAGGTGGGGCTGTGACCCGAAGCCTCCCCCCTCGTGCGTAAAATGATCACAATGTTACTAATAGGTTAATAATCAGCCTACGTCGTCTTCCAGACAAGTCTTTTTATCAGACCAAGGAGTTACAACAGTCAAGGGGTTCACCTTGATCAGATACAGCCTAGCTATACTCACTTGCAGGACTGGACACTCTGTTCCTTGGAAGCCTAGATCTGCACAGGCACTCTCCGGTATCTGCGTCACATTGGCAATCGGTCTTACAGTTACAGCGATGCTGGCATGTTGTACCCCAGTAGTTCCTCCTGCAGCGAGAGACACACCTGTGGTTTGGTAACAGAGGGCAGAAGAAAAGGAATTATGGTAGATTTTATACTGGAAGAATGGAGACGTGCGGACGAGACTTAATAATATCGGATCAATGGTGTAGCTTGGGCCAGGAGTTCGACAGGCAATTATGGTCTTATTAGTAGATAACACACGCGCAAGAACTACCCGACAATGTTGAGAGCGAGAGAGATAGAGAGAGAAAGAGATTAATCTTCCATATTCTCTTTTTCTCTCCGAGGAGAAGAGCCCGAGCCCTCTCCCGTATCTACGCCAAAAAATGGCAAGGGGACGCGGACAAATAAATAATGAAATGAAATGCCGTGGACAGGAACGAAAAAAAGTCTTTGTAATTGCCTTCTTTTGTAAATGATAAAAGAACTTTTCTTTTTCACATTAAGGCTTGTTAGAACAAGTATAATGGTTCAAAGAAAGCTTATTCATAATATTTAGGTATACGTACGAATACTTATATGTGATCTAGGTTTTTTAAAAACTATTATCTTGCAATAAATAGTATTGCGAAAAATGAAACTCAAGATGAAAATATTTTCTTTTTAAGCGTCGAATGTGAATCCAAACTGAAACATAACAAGCAAGACTAAAAGTGAACCATGACTTTTCAAATCTGAAACTATGATGATCATCTGAATCAATTACATGCAACACGACCTACCTGTCTCTATCTAGACATGAACACACCCCTGTCATGGGGTCACAGCCTGCCCCCTCGCCACATTTACACCTCCTTAAACAACCCTGTCCGTAATACCCCACAGCACACGGTATGAGACAGCTCAATCCTCTCCAACCGGGTTTACAATAACATCGACCGCCATCTCGTGTCACAACTCCTCCATTCCGACAGGGGTGCGCTGATGGAGGAAGAGAAAGGAAAATAACGTCCAAATCAACTTAGTGCAGAAAGTTCGCTGTTTTTTAATATTTTCACCAAAGCGCCTGGAGCTGCTAATTCCTCCTTGACATATACACTCTCACTACTTGGGTAAAATATTAACCTGACCCATCAATAGGTAAATGTTACTCCCAAACTTGGATACATTTTAGCCAATATTACGAATATACGATCTTACCCCACATACATACCGGTTCCCACAGTACCCAATACTGAATGAAATTACCTAAATGTTTTTTTAGTGTAATGATTTCCTTGCAAATCATGGCATTTCTTCGAAATTCCTGCAGTTATATCTTTAAAAAAGCTTAGGGGCCCCTGGCGACTTACCCAGTCTACAGGGAGTGTTCGGGTAGAGCAGAGAGCAACACTCGCGGTACATTCGCCAATCGTTACTCAGGTAAACCGTTTCATTCCTGTTAAGAAGAGAACAAATACAAGAAAAGTTCGATTTAAAGGAGAAAGAAACCAAGCAAACATTAAATCATAATATTATTTGAATAATTCCAGCTAAAAATATATCTAGAAATTACTTGTATTTGATTATTCGGTCATTAAAACAATAACTCCAACGTTGGCAGTTTCCTCGCTAGTCATTCTCCAATAGGAGTCGTCATTTTGATTGAAATAGTGATGTCAGAGTAGTACAACTTGCGAGGTACCAACCGTTACCCAATGGTTACACCTATGGAGATCAATAAACAACTAGGTGATTTGATCTCTTCTTAATTCATATTACAGTACATGTATTCGTCAAGCATGAGATAGTATTGACAAATGAAAACAAAAATGTATGACTTGTTATATTCCACATGCTAAGAATCTTGCTCTACGATTGGTCAAAAGTAAATCACGTGATGAAATATAGTTCGCCCATTATTAATGGGAGAAGCAAAAAGTTCGTTACACTGTGTAGATAGTACTACTATCTACACAGTGCAATGCACTTTCACTGAAGATAGAGGTACTATCTACACAGGGCAACGCACTTTCACTGCCAAGATTATCCAAAAGCGCACTAAAACAGGCGTAATTAAGCGCGCATTACCAATGAGCGCAATTAAAGCAAACACATGCGTGCATCGTACCCTCAAGGGGTTGGGTTAAACTTTTAACTGTTTTGGTGTGAATTTGGGCCTGGTGTCTTTTATGTAGATGCATACACGTCCTTTTCTTTTTGAAGTTAAATTGTTTTAGATGTGGAATATAAAGCAAATAATCACCTTTTGGTTTCAGGCGAAGGCAAACTATCACTTCCTCGTCGATCAGAATGTATACGCTATCTTTCCTCAGCTTCGCTTCGGAAAGATAGCTACATCCAGATCGCCTCGGAAGTGATAGTTTGTCCTATCACCTTCACCAACGGTAATTATTTGCTTAATATATAACTTTGATAGCTCATGATAAAGTATTGAGATGATAAAAGTATGGAATACAAATATTTCAGTTATCGACGATCTTTTTCATGTAAGTTCAAGTAGACTCATAAATTATACTATTATATAGATCTTATGGATATTTTTATCGCATCATAAGCTTGCCCTTGTTTACATTTCAGTGTTTACATATTGTTGTTTATTTATCTAAGTTTGTCAGATCATCATGATGCCCCCCAAAAAACTAAGATTGATCAAGCATGGTTTGTGTATATACATTCCAGAGTGAAATCGCGTTTTTCATAATCGTACTTCGTGCTAATCGTGCATGTATTATTAGATTGAAGGTCCTCGCACTCGCAAAATACCAATTGATTAATAAAAATAGATCGTAGTTCTCAACACGGCTATCAGCTCTCCGACAGCCGATCCTTTAATTGATCGCCTGTAATTACATGCTCTCCTAGCTGCATAAACCCGTCTTAATAAACCCTCTCCATTTCTGTCAAATCACCGTTACCAGTGAAGTCTAGACGTAGACTCTAGGAATAAACCGCACAGGTGTGTACAAATCCTTATCGTAACCTACCCCACGCAGTCTCAACCAATTGAGTGGGAGTCAACTTGAAAACAAAAATACTCCAATCGGAAACCAGGGCTGACAAATTTATCACATCTTCTTTGCTGCAATATAACACCTTTGCTGTCTGATTGGTATTTCCGTTATGTGTAAATTAATATGCAGATACTAGAGAGTAACTATTGATATAAGTCCACTTTTGAAGAACTCGAGAATTCTTTTCCTGGCGTTTTCCTTTGATTGACAGTGACACTTGTTTTGATGCTGAATAAGCATTGCGGTTGATCGTCTGAAGACATTGTTGTTATCAGACTTCTATGGTCAGATAAAAATGGGAAAAGTAGCAAATTATCAATTAAAATATCATCTTGAAAGAAGAAAGGGAAAGGAAATGGCTTCAACTTTCTGTTTATATCTTTTTATCGAAAGGCTACCTGTCTATCCCATCCCTGATATTGCTGACCACAATGAGTTCAACAGAAGTAGCCGAACTCATTGGGTCTTCTGGACATAAAGTCATTCAACTGTTATAATAGAGGTGTCGTGGTCGAGTGGATACGTCACCGGACTGTCGATCACAAGGTCCGCGGTTCGAATTCCGCCGGGGCATTAATGTCCATTGGCAAATTCATTGATCTACATTTGCCACACTCAACCCAGGTGATGTGACTGGGTACCTGGCAGGAATTAATTCCTTGAAATGCTAGAGCGCCGTAATGGCAACCGTGCTAGAGCCATGGAAATAATCTCCCTCTGCGCCTCAAAATAGTTTACTAGAAAGATGGCGCATAATAAATGCTGTATTATTATACCGACAATGGCCATGTAGGCTCAGAAACTACATTAATTTATCTCACCACTTTAACCAATTACCTACGGAACAAAATTATACCTGTGGGAATGAGAGCATTCAGTATTCGATGGGTTAATATGTCATATTAATGATGAAGAATAACGTTCTCATTTGACCCCTCATTGTGTCCCTTTTGCAGCCAACATCAGATTCCGTAGAACTTTGCAGGAATTATGAATATGTCATGTATGTCCTATCTGTGGAATTTAAACATTAGCAGTGTTCTAGTATTCAAATTATGCAAGAAAATCCGTTTACCTTCTATTCTTTACTGCCAGACACTATTGAGTGACTGACTGACTGACGTCTTTTTTTCTTTGGTGCTATCATACATTAAATGAGCTGTAACAGGTACATGAGCATTTGTTTACATCAATAACTCCCTACTTTTAATTGCCAATATTAAACAGATTGAATCTTTGTGCAGCACAAAACGTACGACCATTCGGTAAAAGGGTCTGAACATCAGACTATTACTTAAGTGATTGCAATCACTTACATGTAAGTCGATTTGACAATAAATAGTCGTTATTTTCCCACTAAAAGCTATTTTCAAGCCCTTTCGTTTTGAGAGAAGTTCTAAATTAGTATTGTCTTTCAAATGCCGTTGGAATTTATCCTTTTCACTTTTTTGGCCTGTAAATGGGACATAGTACCTTTAACCCTAATAAGGCCGGGCTATTTGAAGTCTTACTACGGCCGGGGGGCCATTATGGCCCCCCCCCCTAAGATCTCGGCCGTGAAACGGCCGATCTCCGCGAAAATTTGCACACATGTCAAGTGAAGTGTATAGAACAATATGATAATTTCAATTTTTTGAAAAAAATCCCTCATTTGCATATTTATGGTAATTTATGCAAATAACGTCATAAAATCATATTTTTACCCATAAATCCTATATTATTCATATTTAAGCATTCTTTTTCACTACATATATTCATTAGACCATTTGGAACAATAATACGACAAAAAAAATTGGAAGAGCCAGCTTATTCCTTATGTTATCTCTTGTTTTTATAATTTCTTATGTATTTCATTGTTTTTTTTAATTATTTTTGTTATTTTTTTTTTTTTTTTTTCATTTCTTCCTACAATTCAACTATTTTGACTCCCAAAACAACCACCTTAACTTTAAACAAGACCCAATAACCAATGTTTGATCTATTTTTAGGAAAAATGACATTTCCATATGTTTTGTACACAAATCACAAAAATGAGCGATTTTCGGGCTGACATGCAAAGACAAAAGGTCACGTGACCTTGTAACTATAGGTCCGATTTTTTTTTTTTTTTTTTAAAGATGCGCAAGACTCTAAAGAAAAAAGTCACCGAGCGGCGAGGCGCCATCCATATGCGTTCTCGAACAATCAGAAAAATCGTGGAGGGGGGGGGGCCATAATGGCCCCCCCGGCCTTATTAGGGTTAAGTAATCCTGCAATCACCTCTTGCAACCAGCATGTAGCAGGCGTGCGGAAGATCCCCATCAAGACCTTGATCATCCAGGTGCGAAGCGGGTTTAGGTCAAGGAGGGGCCACTGACGTCATGGCAAAGGAGAAGGTCTGTCTTACCAAGGAGATCTCTTTGGTCTTATCAAGGTAAAATGTATGAGAGTGTTTGGGAGAGGTCGTATTCTTTTGTTTTCACGTTGCCTCCCCGTCACTTTCTTTCCCTGTATTTGGAGGGATGGGTGTCATTCGATTGGGGACATGTGCCCCCACCCCCTGTTCCTGCATGTCTCCTCATATCCAAACCACCAGGAGGATATAGGCACACTGGGTCTCACCGAGGCGAATGACCCACTCGAAGATGGGATAGTTGTCAAAGGATTCACTGGGTGGTTGTGAAGACGCAAAGAAACTGAAAACAACCTCGCTTAGAATTTCCGACTTATAAACACATGGCTTAACGACATACACCATGCAGGATCTATCTGACCCGTCCCCTGGTTAGATAGGAGTGATATAATACAAAGAGGAACTGCAGAATCGAAAGTGTATGAAAAATATGTTAAAGGTATCAAACTACAGATGGTTATCTTTAAAAGGTGAGGACATTGGGTCAACTGAATGGGGGACGGGGTCAAATAACCACTTGTGAAAAATCATGATCCTTTAGTAATCAATATCGATTGGAAGTCATTGATTACAATGACGCGGGAAAAGAGATGAAAACATAGGCAACATGAACACAATGAGGAAGTTTACTATGCTAGTAAAATCACACCTTCAACCTATAAAAGTTTGAAATACTTTATTCATCGTAGATTAAGCTCTTTAATGAAATCCAAGCAAGAAGCAGATCTTTGTTTTATTTCTTATAAATCGGTTGAAAGTAATAGAATATTAAGTGGTATTATAGTAATAAAAGTAGTAGACGTATCAGTGGTTAAGGTAGGCACGTGTAGCAGTATAGCGGTACTGGTACGGTCATGGTAGCATGTATCAACAGCAGCATCATAGTATATATATATAGCAGCAACATAAAAAGCATTCGTAGAGGTAGTTAGGTATAGATGAGAGTATGAAGACGAAGACGGGGATGAAGAACAAAGAGAAGTTGAAAAAGAAGAAGAAGAAGAAAAAGAAGAAGATGTAGAAAAAGCAGAAGGCAGTAGAAAAAAGAAGAAAAGAAACTATTTTTGTTAGGAGGATGAAAAAGACATACAGGTAGAACAAATAAAGAAAATCTGATGCTATTAGTGTTTGTATCAGATAGAAGAGTCAGTGATTTTAATACCTCTCTTCAAAGGTAATTTGAGCATCGGCAGAAAAGGTGAGGTCACGTAATGAGCACTCTTCCAGTTTTAATCTAACCTTTTTCCGTTTTACCAGGTGCGCATCAAAACGGTTCCTCACACGCTCCGACATGGATTTGTAAAGATTGCTGTTACACATCAATTTACTTTCAATTTAGTTGACATGATTTCGGAATTAGTGAGCCATTCCGATTCGACATGAGGAAATTAGATAATATAGCCCAGCATTTCCCTAGGATTAAGATTTTAGAATCATAATTTATTTAGGTAAAATCGAATTATTCAGTTTAAACATTTAGTACGTCCGGCTGTCGATGTTTTTAATCAACGCTGTATAATAATATCTCCTATCACCTGTAAAGAGATTTTGCGCAATCATGAATGCAATTAGATGAAGGTAGAGAATTATGTACGACTTCAGTCGAATTATTATGGCTACAATTAGTAGATGATTCCCGTCAGAAATAAAAGTCCAAATTATTTTCTTTAATTTGAGATGTGTGAGAGGCATTTTTCCCTATGATAATTTAGTATGAATAATGTATTGCAATTGAGATATAATAATGATAATTGACAATGATAATGATGGATCCCAAACCTTAAACCCTTTCCAAAATCACTATCTTGTAAAATGGTGATAATCTAGCTTCCAATCTGCTATCGTTTACAACTGAATTTTCCTCAAATCTACTCTCGACCGAGAAAATGTTAAAAATATACAGTTATCGAGTGCTATATTGTAAATTGTATATTTCAAGTGGTAAAACAATTCTATATTTGTCAGATCTCAAGTGTAATATGAGACCATCAGATTATCCTAGGTATTGACGTGCATTTGGGTCACACTCGGACATTACTACAAACCTTGACTTAAGAAACAACAACCTCGAATAACATTAATATCTTATCGGTGTCAAAATCATATAGCGTTCTAGATTCTGTATAAGTTGCACACCCTGAGAAGCTTCAGGGAGGGAAGGTGAGGCACAATGTAGTTTTATGCCCCGAGCTGATAAAATTATGTTGACAGAAATTTCCATACAATAGGCATTCATAATATTTCATCATGACGGAAGAGATTGATCCCTTAAAGTGTTCTTCGGGATATTGATATGAACATTTACGTAGAGGACGGAAGTATTAAAATGAGAGGCTGATAAACTGAACCAAAGTTTTAAGTGGTGATTAAGGAAGAAAAAGTGATTCCATTTCTTCTCAATAACTAGCCTACTATAACACATTGTTTTAAGTATGCCAGTTATACCATCTTTCATACATGTTATCGCATTGATGGTCTTTTCTTGACTAATTGATTCCTCTTTGATTTCTATCCCATTACAAACAAAACGTTTCGAACTCAATAAAGACGAAAATATGCAAGGAATCAAATGTATACTTGAACCAACCGTCTCCTGTAAATGAGTATAAAGACTTAAGAATGAGGGTTATTTCACAACATCGTATTCCTTTAAAATCACACCCTTATTTTCCAGAGGTTTTTATGTTGGTTTCGTTTTCCTATAT
Organism: Strongylocentrotus purpuratus; assembly: GCF_000002235.5. Classification (NCBI taxonomy): domain Eukaryota; kingdom Metazoa; phylum Echinodermata; class Echinoidea; order Camarodonta; family Strongylocentrotidae; genus Strongylocentrotus; species Strongylocentrotus purpuratus. The sequence continues at coordinate 831,481 of NW_022145532.1, read as the reverse complement.
CATTAGCAGCTAAGATGCCCAAGACACTATTGTAGGCTTATATTGAGAATGATGAGGCAAAATAAATGTATGAGAAAGGGAAAGCTCATGTTTTTCCTGAGGTCTATCACTTTGATCACGAGTTTCACTTAGGAAAAAGGATATCCTACCAGTATAATAGGTTTGCACAAGATCACATTAGGGACTGTGATTATGATGTAAGTATGTATTTGCAGGATTGATACAAAAACTACATCAAACGCGGTTGATGGAAAGTTCATAGTGGAGGGGTGCCCTGGAAAACAATCACAACTCAATTCACAACAACTTGAGACTATTGACTCATTATAAAGTCTGTATAATGAATAAAAATAAGTATTCGCCTCTCTTATACTTCATCCAAACACATGCTGGGTATTGAGAGCTTTGGTGGTCCAAACATGCGACACATCAAAAAGTAAAATAAAAGAGTAAAATTAGTCATCATAACTCTAAACAATGCAGCCAAAAATATGAGAAAAATCTTTTGGTTTGAATTGTTATTCTTATAGAGATGTAGAAGATTAAAGGCCTATTAAAGATAAACTCCAGTACTGGTAAAAAAAAAAAATTAATTCTCACAGAATCAAACGAAACTTACACTGAATGTTCAAGATTACAAATAAATGACATGTGCCAAACAATTTTGGAAGAAAATGTATACTGGCTGAGTAATGAGCATAGAAAGACAAGGAAACCAAGGTAGTACCATCCCCGACACGATGTGTGTTGTCCCATATATAGCTTTCTATGCGAGTGTTTGTTACTTTACCAAGACTCGGTCAAATTTATTATGATTTTGATGACTCCAGAACCTTGCAGTGCACACCAATACTTACATGCTACATGATCAACTGTTTCTGATCCTTTCACACCTTTTCTTTCACAATGCAATCGCATTACCAGTACTAAAGTTTAGCTTTAAGGGATATACAAAGTGCCACTCCCAAATGAATTGTTTAAAGATAGAAGAATTCGTCATCCTTTTTAAATAGAGATGGAGAAAATTAGAACAATCTGCAGCTTAATATTTGACCCTTTTTTGATAAGGTCCACAAAAGAACGCCTATCCTATTTACCCGTAGCCCGGAAGTACGACATGGGTATAGTATATTAGTGCGCACACCTTGTTATTACCTAAGGGCATTTCACTTCAAGACAGACGTGTTCCCTAAGAAAATTCGATTTTATCACATATACAGATAATAAGCCTCATGCCCTCATTTACAAAAAGAAAATGCATTTAAACGAGTCACAGGACAATTCAAAGAACAAAATAAACACTCACTATCTCCCCCCTCAAGAAAAGGAGAGAGTTATATCCCCCTATTGTTGTAGGAAAAGGGACGATGCGTTCATAACTTTAAAAAAAAAACTGGGTCAAGAAAAGTTTGGCATGTATGTCAAAGTAGGGGCAATCTGATACGGTGTGAACCCTTAACCGTACCCGTCCGTCTTCTACTTCCTACAGACAATGATGGTCGAATTGAGCCAATATCCGACTGATTTATATAAACAGGCTTCCATGGAGGTAGATCAAGTTTCGTCTGATAATGGATATCAACAATGAACTTGGAAATACACCGTGACTGCGAGGCCCATGAGAGTTTCCCATTCACCCCTTTCCCCCTCTCCTGGGGGCAAAGAGGGAGTTCACCGTGAATTTTTACCTTAAAACAGACGAGAATGAAATAACAATTCATATTGCTTTGCAAAAACACCATGTGTCACTCTATATCAATATGACGAATTCGTATTAGATTTCATTAAAAATTACCGATTGAAATTGACGGGTGTTATGGACTTGATCATTCTGTAATTAGCATGACAGTTGCATTATAAAGTAGTTAATCTTATTCACACACGTGCAGTCAATCAGGTTGTCGAATAATGACATTATATGATGTAACATTTGTGTTTACTGGACTGTTGTTGTTTTTAATCATTAAGTGCAACAGCCGGTCGGGGGGGGGGGAACAAAATTTTAAAAGCGCAGTTGTCTTAGCCCCTTATCTTCCATACAATTTAACAGCTATTACTTCAAATTAAGCTAACCGATATATATGTATAATACAACACTGTATAAACCTGATATAATTTTGTATTCTAGGACCAATACCCACTGAACTCTTACCCTCCATTGACAGCAGCCCCGGAAAGTTACAGCGGAAAAGAAACTACCTATTATTAGGATAACTACCCCTGGACAATATTACTGCCACCTATATAGGTCGTTCTACGGCAGTAGTACTTCGGACAACTACCCCTGAACTTATATTCATAGATTAATTTTAAGTACTCAATTGATAGTTGGGTATTGGGGAGTTGTTAAAAGTCCAAGCTAAGTGTCACAGGAATACTTGTTCTTGCCGGGGACAGTTTTTAAGGGAAAAGTCGCTCAGAGGTAATTGTCCCTGGGGTAGTATTCTGGGGGTAATGTTCTAGGAATAGTCGTCCTGATAAATTATGTATTGCTGTTATACGTTGACAAAATTAACATCAACATCTTATATTACGCAATTTTTTTAGGGGGAGGGGGTATTTATCCTTTCTTTCAATGACCAGTAGTATGTGGTTTCATTATGAAAATACGCCAAATAAAGGACTTGCTATAGCAGCAAATTCATAGAACAAGAAATAATGCAGCTAAAATTATGAAAACTGTAATCATTATGGAAGTCTCATGAGTGTTAGATGTAAGACACGAATGCATGAAATATAACAGAAGTATTGGAAAGAAGCACACGAGTGTAAGAGCGTGACAAAAAACGAAATTAAAACTTTCAAACGAAAACCATCGAATTCAGATACGGAATATATGAGAAACTGAAGATTTCTTTTTTTTTCCTAGAGCTAAACATTGGAAATCAGATATTCCTGTGCTTTTAGGATTATTCTTATATCTTCTTCTCAAATCAAAGATTTGCTCTTGCAAAGAATAAACAGAAAGTATCTGCCCAATATCAACTCGGATGATTAGAAGGAATTGAGAGGAAAAAATGAAAGATTAAAACGCAGAACATTTTCAGCGGAAATTCAATTAAAGTTTCCTGTGCAGTCTCATAGTTGAGGAAAGACATTTTAAAGGAACATTTTGAAATACAGACAGGAAAAAAAGTCTAAAACTAAGTACCTTGTGAAGCTAGACAATATACTATTCCAGACTAATGGATGGGGCTTACATTGTGAATGTCCTCCTGCATAAATGAACGTGAAAGTATTAAGCAATGCAATGGGGTGTAAACCATTCAATTAACATGGGTAATCAAAATGAATGCCAAAGTATATTCTATTGTATATTGAAGTCCTTTCTACTGTTACGGTCTCAAACGTTCGCTTTTATCTGTATGTATAGAGCGCAGAATGGCTTCTTGATAATTAAAAACAAAAAATTATGTTTCTTGTCACACAGAGTAGTATCTCTATCAAAGCTTCTGATCAGGTCCCCCCCCCCCCCACCTGATTTTATGATCAAATTAGATATAAACATATCCATTTAAGAATTATTTTAAACATCCTCTAATTTGTGCATTTCTTTCCTATCTGCTCGCAAGCAGAAAAGGGCGCCCCTTTTTAATACTTGTGCCCCGGTTTCCAGGCCCATGCATGCTCGCTTACCTTACATTAAGGCAGTCATTACGTTTTTAGGTCATAATTCTGAATCAAAATCAGTTTGCGTAAAAGGGAAAGTGCTTTTATGTCTTCGATCTAATATTAGACTACATCATTACGTTTTTAGGTCATAATTCCAAATAAATATCAGTTTGCGTAAAAGGGAAAATGTTTATGTCTTTGATCTAATATTAGACTTCGACTGCTGACACCCCACCCCTCTCTCTCTCTCTCTTTCTTTTCACAATCATTAAGCACACTTGCTCAACCAAGGAACAGTGCACGTTGTTGTCTATTTCTGGTACAGAAATGATGCACTCATGTTTCTTTTAAACTTCGCATGTATTCAGACGGTTGAGAAAATAGATTAACGCTTTCCGGGATAGGTTCATGGTCGTGCCATTTTTGTTCTTTAATTAAACAAAATCATAAGTATATTCTACTTTCTCCATTGTAAGACTAACCAGCGTAATTTATGAAAGATATCAAAGTGGTATAGGTTATAACTTTTCATTCTATCAAATTTGAAGATCAATAATAATTACAATCTTGAAGATGCTGTAAATTTGGGAGAGCACCTAAACACTGAACGTTTTATATCAAACTAGACTAATACATGAGAAGATGACATGAAAATCCCATTGATATTTAACAAATATTAGGAAAAATTAGCGTGGCAAAATGATCGATTGAATCCATCTTCATCATGATTGTTTCTTTCTCTACTCAGCAACCAACTTTCATTATTGCATAGTCATGAACAGTGATATACACTATTATTTGGAAGTCAAGGAAAGAATAGCCAAAATATGGGAAATAACAACAGAATAAATCCCTCGGAAACGGGGCATGACTAGGATATAAATCAGACGAATCACTGACATCGAGGAGACAAGTAAACATTTACTACAACCAATTAAGAGACCGTACTATTTCGTGTTTCTATGGTAACAGGGGATGTAGTGCCTCCCACATACCTCATCTACCAAGAGGCGAATGTTCCAGACCTCGGATGTGAATCACTTTCGCCGGTGAGGCAGGCGAGTTCTAAATCAGTCAGCGATTTACAATGGGCTCATGATCAAAACCTTGTCAAGGCTGGTTGTCTTTCTTTATTGTTAAGTTCTCGTTGGTGTATGACTCTGTTTCTTACAGAGGATGAAGCATCATTCATTTCAGGCATTTCTCAAATACTTTAATCACATAACAGACAGGTTACATTATCACGGCTAATACTATGATGACGTGTCGTCATGTTGCAAAAGAACGATCAACTATAATATGCTTTGTGTGCTTTTAATCTTTAGGTTGTATAAAGAATCATATCTAATTTTGATAATGGACCATCCAGACATTACATCACATGTGTACAGCTTTCATCAATGATTGCAATTGGGGGACAATTGAACAAAGAAAAAAGATTAAAGATACTTAAAGAACTGAGAAATGTATCATTTTTTAAATTAAATTTTTATTAACATCCTTCCAATTCGGAAATTGAGATTGATATCTAGGCCCAATGATGGTGAAAGCTATGTATGGTATGATAGGTTGTTTTATTTGATAGCGATGATTTTTCTGTATGCATGTGTACATTACTTTCGAAAGAGGACGGATATAAGTAGGTTTTGTGGTTGAAATTGGAGGGGGCGTGCTGGCCGCGGGAGTGAAGTAAGGAAATGAATTTTGGCTGTTCTCAGTTGGTGAAGCCATTGCGTGAGAGAGCAAAAGTGGAGAATGCCAAGTTCGGGCAGCTAAATCGAGCTTATCTAAGCTGTTAATGGTTCTCAACTCTCAAACTTTTGCTCCTAAAGTTGGACACACCATTGACTTGGGTGGTCATCAATGATCACGATAATCTAAAGCACCCTGGATGATAATGGTCTGACCCAGATTGACCCGGATGGGTATCCAGGGACGCTACCGGGATCACCAGGGAGGAATGCTGTCAGAGAAGGGGGAAGGGGGAGAAGCGAGGAGAAAGAAGGGGTTGGGCGTCGGATGGGGGTCACATTGACTCATCCTTCTACACACTCAGTTAGTCGAGACATAGACAGTGAAGAGATCACTGACAATGCAGACAATTCAGAATGAGGGCCTCTTCACTCAAGACAAGTTGTGATTAAACGCAACTCAGATCAGGCGGCTACACTCCTCAATTAAAGAGGCCTCAGATTCTGTAATGAGCAGCTGAAACATTTTATCAGTCAAATGTCTGCATATTTGATTTCGTTAAATGATATCTAACGACGATATTACTAAGTGTATCGATTTTAAGAACATTCATCAGAAATGTTGTCGAACTTGAAAGATTTAACCCCTCCTATACGTAAATGAGCAGCTATTTCGCGCAGTTATAGAGGCTACCCTGGGTAAACAAGCCATATTAATACTATTAATATATTTGAGACATGGGGCGCAAATTTGGACAAACACACACAAAAAGAAGAATAGATTACTCATAGTTACAACTATTAGAGTTTCATCCACGTTGGACACAATATGAATACAATCATGGCTAAATATTGAGATCTCTCATGAGGCATGCAGGGGTACATCTGGGTTTTCTGTGAACTCGGTATGAAACAACCTGTTGACAGAGACGAGAGTGTGTCATGCAGGTTTAATGAACGGTTGTCAGCATTTGTGAATCTCATAGGATAAGATGTAACCAGGTAATCCCTTCTAGTCAAACTTCATAACACCAATCATGAGTGAGCAGAAGAGAATCAAACTTGGCACCCCCTCCCCAGTATATAGCCTGAGCTTATTTAAAGTGACCCCTCCCTGGGAAGGGAAAAATAATACGGACTTCGGTGCAGTGAAGGCATTTTATCAGCTAACACGGCTGCAATGATATAGTTAAATGCGTGAGCTAATAAACATTTCGTTAAAAAGATTATAATTACTTATGCTTTTTTTTGGGGGGGGGGGGGAGAGAGGGAGTTAACTGCGAGTTTTGGGATTGCACCTCCCCTATCGTTCTAATTGCCTGTAGTCGTATAGAGAAAAGAACATTGGAAAAGAGCAGTTTAATTAAATGGAATTACACTGTTCATTTATTGACTTATCGGAGTAAAAAAAAAATGATCACATAATTAAAACATCTACATAGGCAAAAGTTAAAATGTATTGGGTACAGTGAAGAACCCAAGAGAAACAATGTGTGTGGAGGGTGGGATGGGCGAGGGTAAGGAGCCTTATACTATGAGAATATAAAGTGATAAATAAAAAAATAAAAATTAAAGGCAAAAGAGAGAGTGCCTCCCAGATGATCATTGAGTCTCTCCTGATCAGGTGCCCCTGCCTGCCTGGAGTGGGTATAACCATGACCTCATAAGGACAACGTTTATCTACTAGGTAATACGAGACGCGATGTATCTAGGCGATGTTATTAGTCAGACTACTGCTGAATCACCCTTTAATGAAAGCTCGGGGATAGGTAAGATGTAAACGGACCCAGGAGAATGACATCTGAGGGTGAAGGAAAAATCGATGATCTACAAAGCTGCGCTTCTAACTTGTCGAATTATATACAAAACGGATTACAACTAGGAATATTAGTCACAGACTGAGGTCCAATCGTCCTTGAACAAAGAAAGCGGTGAATCAAAAAGCTATAAAGAAAAGTTGAGATGTAATTACTTCTGAGTTTAATAAAGAGTTGGATAACGAAAAAATACATCGTCCTGCCTACAGCAGTTTCGATTATTTGATTGTTCTTTGTCTTTGATGTGATCAAAAGTATGCTTAATCGTATTTGATCCTCAATCTTATCGAGTAAGATCACACTCACGTAGCCAGCCAGAAATGGGTAGGGGTGGCCACACCCTACCCCTTACAATATTGCCCCCATGGGATAAATTAAACATTTTGTCAATCCAGTGAACATGACAATTTGGTCGGTTGGCCTTAACTTTCGTCGGAAAATGTTGAGTGTGTAGTCTCTACCTCATGCTATGATACGGTACATTACTTGAGCATCCTTTTTACAGTTATGAAATTAAATATTAAAGCCTGAGCTTATATAACACTATGACCAAGTGACTTATTGTGTCTCTATTAACTTCATTACCCGTTTTTAATCGAGCTTTTCGTCATATTTCAATAATGATACTCGATGTCTCTCATCAAATGAGGGTGTGGATATTTGCTCAACCCTGGGAAGACACCGTAAAAAAAAACCCACCCTAGTCGGTATCCAAACCTGACCCCCTCATCGATTCTTTCTTACTTTTTACCCGTATCTCCTTTCTGTTTTTTTTTTTCTGTCTCTCTCTGTCTCTCGCTATCCCTCCATCTCTCTTTCTCTCCTACGGTTGTTCTACGGTTGTTCCTCTCCCTCATCCTACCATTCTCTTATTCTCTCTTCCTACTTCTTTCCCACCTTTGTTCGACTCTTATAACGTCCCTGGACAGGCATAATCGGTGGGATAAATCCCCTGTCGGAAAAGAAAAAGAAAAACTGAGGAAGAGAGGGTTTAGCTCATTTCAGCTTCACCCCTTTCCCCTTGTTTACCCCCTTGAGGTTCCCCGGGGCTGCCCCGGCTTCGATGAGCTCATAATCCAATTCATGTTCACAAATCAAGAGAGAATAAATGAAATCAAGACAATAATGCAAAGGTCAATAGAATGACTTTAATGGGTTGTCAGAGATCAGTCACATCCCATTAATGTGTAGAGTCGTGAAGTGATCTACGTGTTATAGGACTGCTTTCTAGCTAGTCAAACCTTGCATCGAGAGTATGAAATGACGGTTATTCACTTGATCAGCTCTGATCGACGATGTCATCAAGATTGAAAGTGATGTTATCAAGTCGCCTTGCTCACTTCTTGAGACTTTTGTCAGAACTGTCAAGAAGAAAAAAAAGGCAGTCATCGCCTCTTTCCTCCTCGATTTTGAATATCATCTTGCTTCGCTCATCTCATACTCCAATGTGGATACAGAAGAGAGGCGAAACGACTGCCCCCATTATTGACGAGTAAAAAGAAAACATTAAAAGGCCTTTTCTGGTTCCCGCTAACCCTGGATCCTGTACAATTTTACTCGGAAATTGTGACCCCCTCATATTAAAAGGGCCTGGGAGGGCCAGCGGGATGCCCCAAAAAATATTCCCGGAGGAAATATTCATGAATGTTGGGAATAATTAAATCGCTCTTAACCACATCACTCTCTCTCATTCTGCTCTCTATGGGGACCGATTGCTGGATGATTGCCACCAGGAAAGAGTGAAAATTGCACAAAACGCTGAAAATTAGTTTCTAATTTCGCTGTAAAAATCACCAAGGGTTGCTGCCAATTTCTCAACTTAGAACTTGATTATTAGAATTGGCATCTCGGGGTGAACCAATGTTTGTTGCTAATGACATTAACTTATTAGTAGTTTTATATATGTTTTTATTCATTTCAGAATGCATTAAATTGCACAAAACCATGATGACGTAAAAAGTGACGATTTTTTGCCAATTGTTACGTTTCATAAGAAAGAACAGTACTACAAATTTAGTGACTGATTGATATAATCAGATGTTTAGATCAACACTAATCAGTATAGTGACAGTTATAATAATAGCGTATAGACCTACATTACGATATAGACACTACACTATCGCGGAAGATTATCAGCTGCTATACAAACAAGCAACGGTCATCATGGTACTAAAATTGAGGTGTTGTGTTATAATATTTCCGGATTAGTTGGTGGCGAAAAGATTTCCGCATGAACCCCCCCCAACAATGATGTAGGCCTGCGATGGGAATACCTTTAATTTTCCTATTGGGGGTGGCATATTTGAACCCTTCATAGATCCACGTTTGCGTGTCACTTATTTTTCGACATAATTTAAGAAATAGATTCAATATCAGACTGAGATCTCATTGCTCCTATACGCTGATTTAAGTATAAATTATTGGCAGAAAAGGGGAGAATCCTAATGCACATAATATTTGGACGAGGCTGCTTTCTTTGGTTTTTCCTTGTTATAAAGGAGCACGGTAAAACGGGGTATACTGGAACAAACATTGGAAAAACGGTTGTTGATATCTTACTTCCAAGGAATAATGCAGACCCTTGCCATTTGTAATTATGATGATAAAAGCAATAAGAAAAAGTATTTTTAAAATAAAATCATCATGTAGTGTCTGCTGTAAATGCCCATTCTAGAACTAACACATCCATTATCCACGATATCAGACTGTTTTCTGAAATATTTAAGAAGCAAGGTTTTTATGTCCAATAGAGGAGGAAGCTATTGTCAGCAGCTGGATATGAGAGGATTTACGCACTTGCTAAAACAGAATTGACCGTAGATGAACCGATCATTAAAATCCCTTATGGTTTGATTAGAAGCTTACTCGAACTTGGCTTTAATATAGGTGTAGAGTTTTTGAAAGTATGCCAACAAAATGGTGTTAAAGTTGTTTCCGATAGCGGCTAATCTTTTTGGGGAGATTCCCTGTGAAACGGATCGACCGATGATTATCAGAGATCCTTAACAAAAGTGAAGTATATAATAGTATCTGTCTCAATCTCACACTTTGCACATTTTGACAAGATTCCGGAGAAAGATTAAGCAGGGAAGTGGAATAGATGGAGAATGTGGGAGTGAACGGGTAAAAACAATGAAAAGATCATGATGATTATTTGAATGTCAAATGTGCAGATAGGGGAATGAGAATGAAAATATGGAAAAGAGCTTATAGGTATGAGGGAGAGAGAGAGAGAGAGAGAGAGAGAAAGAGAGAAACACACACACATATAGAGTTGTGAGTGTGTATGTAAATGATTGAAAAACAAAGATACAGAAAGCCAGAGAGACAGAAAGATAGAAAGAGAGAGAGAGAGAGAGAGAGAGGGAGAGAGAGCATATGTGTGCTAGTGTGTGTGTGTGTGTGTGTGAGGGGAGGGGGAGGGGTTGAGAGACAAAAAGACAGAGAGATGTAGATATATAGAGAAACAGAGATTGAGGAGAGAGAGAGAGAGAGAGAGGGGGGGGGTGCAAAAAGATACACAGTTGAGACATCTCTCTGTCATTGTCCGATGTCACTTATTTCCGCATTTAATTTCAAGAAATTAAGCACTTTAACTGACTAAAGTGAGTTAAGTTAAGACGGACAGGCGACTTAAACAAAAAGGGTGCCCGTACCATATGCCAGTTCATGTCAAGTCTTCAGGAACCTTAACTTCATCTGATACCAGAAACTGCACTTAGCTCTCTATCAGTGTCTATGCATGGAGAAGGGGTTAAAAAGCACTCTCTGGCTGGTTATAATTTGAACTCTGTGTATACTTCTGATTCCCCTTCCACATGACATTTCAAAATAAAGTGATCGTACATGAACGACCAACCAACCGTCGATTTGCTGGTAGTAATCTGTGCAGTGAACTTCAAGTTCATCCATCATTACCAATGTATTCTCTTATCACTATACTACTGGATGAAGTATTCTTTTTTTTCTCTTCTATTTTCAAGTCTACCGTGTTTTGTAGACAAATACTAAAACATGATTCTCTAATTATTAATAAATTAAATTGCTAAGTTACAACGATTACTCCACATTATTTTTAACGTTGTCTTGATGCTGTGAGTGAGAATAAAAAGGTCTTTAAATCAAACTGAATCAAAAGATGCAAAATAGTAATTAGTAAAATGTTAATTAATAAAATATGTCCTAAAAAAGCACTTACAATGATTCAGACAAAACTATTTTTTCTACGAGCAAAACGAATATGAAACGAAAATAATAACTGTTAACATTGCGTTTATAGAGCAAATAGCACAGAATATTTATTTTGTGCAAACAAGTTTATAAAATTTAAAGTTAACGAAACCTAATAGTTCGCAATCCATCTAAATATTTCAGAAATGTTCCTGTTATGAATCTTATTTCCGTGATTGGAAGATCCTTTCTGAAGCAATACGGCGTAGCTAAGCCAATTAATCTTCTTATAGAGAACGAATACTGGTATTTTCTATGGCAGTATTTCCTGGTATAGGGAAAAAAACATCTTGATATCCGATACTCTGCCCTTGTTTTCAACTTTATAAGAGACAGAAACAATAGGCATTTGAACTCAAAAGTACCAGTCGAAAATAAGATGTATGGCCTTCTAGCATGACTATCCACTTAAAGGTAATTGGCCTATATTGCATTTATGATCATGTATTGGTCTTTCTTTCAAACCCCATGTTCAGTTGCTAAAGCATTCGTACAAAATTGTTCTCTTTTGTTTATCCATTGTTTTATTAACCACATACACTCCGATTAGCGAAAACTAGGCTATTAAATATGATGCCATTGAAACCTATTTTTCAAATAATGTTTAGCAGAAATGATTATTACTTTTTTCTCATTCTTTTAAAGTAAAAGATTATTATGGTCATTCGAAATGAATGCTCAAACGTAAAGAAGTAGTATAGGTGATTGAGATTGTCATAACTGTATTTTTACGTTCAAGATTCCGGTCATTGCATGCATGACAGACGACCTCGTAAACCAACAAAGATCTCGAGAAGGAAACTAACGATATCCTTTGCAATTACCGTGAAAGTATGGACAAAAATACAATTCAATTAGTAAGAACAAGGGAAGCCGAACATAACTCGACGGAACTTCCGAATTTCTTCTCCTGCCCTCTAGCCCCACACTACCCCCCGCTCACCATCAAATCACGAGTAACTAATTAAAAGGCAAACACGAGATAGTTTGAGATAAGGAATTCTTTTGAAAGTATGCGGTATTTCACTTTTCCTGACGTGTTAAGTACAGCTTTTTCCTCCATACTGATAGGAAGGTCACTGTACTTTTATGACACATTTGCAATGTTTTCGATTGGATGTATTTTTCTTCAATATTCAATGGAAAGGTAAAAAAAAAAAAGGATTTATTTGCCTTGTATTATAGTATTACTTGTTTGAAAAGTGAAGGAAGGGGTTATGACGGAGACGAAAGCATGTTTTATTCTTCTTTGAATATTGACTCAGCATATTCGATATCCGAAAAAAATTAGAAACAGAAGACATCATGAGGTTGATAATCATGGAGGCCAATTTGAGGATGACTGGAGGATGGGGTTCGACTTCTGGTTGAACTTTTGCAGAAGGTTTGGTTTGTATATCGAGGTGCAGAAGTAGGCATATGCATTATAGGGAGAAAGGGCAGTCGAAAAGATTTTACACAACGTTTACCAATATGTATGTATGTATGTACGTTTGAAGCATAAGCCAGACACCGGACAGTGATTGACAAAATGAGGTTTTCAGGTTAGTAATTGAGAGGTACTCGAGAGCAAATTTGAAAAAAATAAAGAAGAAATTGCAGAATGGCCTACACATTGGAGTGAGACTGCTCAGATAATGCTTTCTGACCTTGTATCACTCACTATACCATCGAACAAGACCAGAGGGCTTTCTGGGTCTCACAAATTGTGAATTAAGAACAACCTGAACACTTGGCTTACATTGTTCCAATGTGTCAAAAGCTAAGGGTCCCTCGATACTATAACGAAATAATTTGTACCTATCACTCTAGCCGCCCTGATCTTCAATCGGCAATAACTCGATAAGTTGGCGTCTAGACAATCAGAATGGTTTCATTCGGTTAGATAACTTTCAACAACTCTTCATGATGGCTTTTCTGCAATTTGGCGCCTCGCGTGATCCAATGCGCGTATACAAGTCTGTATAGTTCGTGAAGAATCCTACCACTTCTCTGCATATAACTCAGTTTTCTTATCATAATTGCCTACTTCCTGCAGGAGAAGACAGACACGAACAAATGGAGAGAGAGAGAGAGAGAGAGAGAGAGAGAGAGAGGGAAGATGACTATCACAACCCGATGAGCATTGACGGGATGAAAAAGATCTCTTTTTGTGAGGAAATGAGAGCTTAGCCTTAAACCGCCTCAAAGGCCGCACTAAACATAATTTTGATTCCCTTGCAGACGATATCTATCATTGAGTTTTGGTTTTGTGTATCATTTTAAGTGCTAAGAATTTAGTATAGTGATGCATCTGAATATTGCATGCTTTGTATACAAAATCACGTCTTATAAGATCAGTTTACAACAAATCAGTTAAATTGGATCATAAGGATATACCTAATAATATACATCATTTGCTCACGAAACCGTTTTCATAAAGATCGATAAACTTCCATTGGCACTGGTCTCGTTGTCGGAAGTGGTCATGATGTTTTTGTTTTTATCATCTCTGATTATCTGACCAAGTAGTTAGGAATTTTACCATGGTTCTTCACTATAACCACTACCACCCACCAAAATATTTAAAAAATGCGTGGAATTTGCATTGTTTCTTCGCCTTGAACATTTGTTCGGACATTCTCAGTGTCTAAACTCAGCTGGCAAACTATATACTAAATAAATGTATTGTATTCTATTTTCATCTAGCGCAATTTTGAATAGAACATTGTTGCGCTGGCTAGAGGCCTATAATAGAGCAGAAACAGTGTGGAGGAAATCTACATCGACGCTGTACATGCTGTACGACTGGTAAACCTGGATTTAGATTACATAATCAGGAGCAATTCGTTACATCAGCATGATCAGAATGACGAATTGATCGGATGTAAGAATTAGTCATCACACGAATAGAGAATGCCTCCTCCTGTAGGTCATTACCATTCTTTGACAAAAGTGAGTCATTTCTCTTAATTTTGTTCAAATAACTTTCTTAATGAAACATTGAGGCCCCGTCTTTGTCTGTATACGATGATTTTAAGATTTGAAAGATATGAAAGCATTATCTGATCAGGGGCATGATGTTGGCATAATCATCAGACGACTGGCACCTATTATGAATTTGTTTTCATTGATAATGAGGGCATGACATCACTGAAATCTGGTTTATAAATCAAGTAAGTTTATACAGTGTATGCTGGTAAGTGGTGGAAGCATAGAGAATAGTGTTTTTAGACATTGCATTGTTGTGAAACTGGTATGCGCGATATCCGGTGCATGCTATATTTCCAACAACGGATGACGTATAGAATAAATGTCTAAGATGTACATGTAACGGTAACTCTCAAGGTTTTTTTTTAATGAATCGGATTTTGCCATTTTTTAAATCTTGGCGAGGATAAAAGAGAGAAAAAGAGCTCTATGATTGCTCTCCATCGGTTCTATATGAGGTTCAGAGAGAGAAAATGGATGAAACAGGACAAAATAATGGGTGCCGAAAATAAAATGAAATTAAACTTTTGTTTACGAAGGGATGAAGGAATGTTCAGAATGAACAGAGCGTATATAGAATCATTGTCCCTTTTTCGGAAGATAGGAAGGAAAACATAACTGAATGATTTACCAATGCCCACACCCTATGTTGTGGTTCCATCCCGTGTTTAAAGATGAAGTTGAGTTCTGGTCATGCGATTGCATTGTGACAGAAACGGTGTGGGATCGACCAGAAAAGGTTGATCATCTAACATATAAGAATTCGTGTGTATTGCAAGGTTCTGGAATCATCAAAATGATGAGATATTTGGCCAAGTCTTGGTGAAGTTACAAACACTGTACACAGAAAGATGTATATGGGACTACACGAACACGTGGCGTAAAAATCCTACCCCCGATTTTTACGATGTTACATGCCATATTTAGAATATGAAGGCATTTGAAGAGCCATGCTTTTCAGGGAACATGTCTTATCTGATGTTCTTCCACACTTGCATAATAAGAATGATAACGCTCACAAATTATTTTTACCTCTTCCCAGAACTCAACCTTCTCTTTAATGTTAAATTTGTGGTAGTGCTCATGGTTTAATATTAAAATCACAGGACGAGATTGGAAGGGGTAGAGGCGAGGACAGAGCCATAAACCATAGAGTTTGGCCGACCCGGTTGGTTACAACATGACCAATACTGCTTTGTTGGGCAAGCTATACGCCATACTGTGATCAACTGAAACCAAGTCGGCAAAAACTTTGCAACAGAAATATTGGAAATGGATTGCATATTAATGTTAACCAATATTAAACAAATTCACGAAAGGATTCCTTCAACTAGCTTTTTATGGGTAATTACTACATATTTGTTGTACTTTTTCTCTCTCTAAAATTCATAAAGTGGACAAGATTCATTTTGAAAGATTAATATCCTTTCCAACGGTCATAATCTGTTATTCTTCCTGATACCTGAGTATGATATCAAAGATATTGGTTTGATTTTTTTTTGTCGAGATCCGATGACAAACTTCCTCACGCTGGGTTTATATCCGCTGAGAGAAAGAAAATAGTGCCGAGTTTTCTACACGTTGATGGCATGGTCACTTATCTGTGATTTTTCTGTACTGAATCCTTTGTAGGCATCTCAAGAGAAAATGAGATAAGTGTTGCATATAAAATTATTTTAGACGCGTAATTCATAGAGTACACTAATCAAAATTTATAAAATATAACATGTTTGCTTGTCCTATTTTTATATTAGCTTGCTTCTGGACCCGTAAATCTCTTGGATTAACGGCTTGAATATTTTCCGATTTTAATTACCTTAAGTTCAATTTCGTAATATAACAAGCGTTTTTGAAAATAGAATCATTTCAAAGCAATTAACGGGAATAATGTTGCATAACAGCATAATACCACATTTATACAGTTTATCAAGAAATTAATCGCTGGCTTATAATCTATATAATTCCTATTTGAGAACACTTATAGAAAAACTAACTAATTTTGAGATACAGCTATCTTGATAATAATAGAATACGGGAGGAATTCATTAAAGACAGAGAACGAGAGAGAGAGAGAGAGAGAGAGAGAGAGAGAGAGAGAAAGAGAAAGAGATACAGAGGGGGAGAGAGAGACTAGGGTGGGGCGGAGTTGGGGTAAATAGAATAGAGAGAGAGTAAGAGAGTGAGAGATAAGAGAGAGAGAGAGAGAGAGAGGGGGAGGGAGAGAGAGAGAGAGAGAGGGGTTGGGGGTGGGGTGGGGTAGACGGGGTAGAAGCTGAGAGAGCGGGGGAGTGAGGGTGAGACGGAGTAGTAGAGGGAAAAGGGTAGAGGGAGAGAGAGAGAGAGAGAGAGTAAAAAAGAGAAAGAGAATGCCTTTTCCCATATAACAAGAAATTAAAATCAATCTAGATTTGGAATCATGCAGCTGTTTTATCCACCAATCGCCTTTCAATGTCGTGCTAATTATTACAAGAGATGTCAGACTTATTGTATTTGGATGAAAACATAGAGACAAAAATGACAGCCATTCTTTCATTACAGTTCTTGGATTGTTATCAATTTGTATGCACTTTAGATTGCAACGGGTATTAAAATGATATGGAAATTTTCCAAACTGTACACGCATGTTGCCGTCAATGAGTGTTTAAATGAATGGAGAAAATTATGAACAGACGGATATAATTGTGGTGATATGACACAGCTTCATAAAAGTTATGAAAATCTTTTCTAAGAACAAAACCCAAACAACATGATGAACAATAATAAGTGTTAACAAATACCGGGGGGGGGGGGGGGCTTGCATGAAAATTTGGTGATCTACAGGTTGATATTCCGCCTTTGGGACAACTTTGTGAATTAAGGGCAATACTGTATGCTTTCATATTTATCAGTTAAATACTTGGTGTATAATCCCCCCCCCCCCCAAAAAAAAAAAAAAAAATGATAATAATAATTAAGAAACACTTTCCTCTTATTTAACAACAAAATAAAATGTCAGACAAAAGTCAGACATGGTAATGGAAGCATCGATGGAATATATCTTTAAAAATAAAGTTGTTTACAAATCATTTTGTAATGCGAGAATGCCCTCAAAGTTTCTTGGGGTTAGATAAAATTGAAAAACTCTTAATGTGGAGATTAATGTCTTCTAATCTTTAATTTAATCGTTACATCATTTTCATATTAAGGCCCTCATTTCTTCTTTCTGCGGGTCTTTAAATAATTCAGAAATCGATAAACGCACGGATAGATTACGTCTTCCGGAGTGTTTTGAAATGAATTGATCTATATTTTGACTGAGGTGACCATGACATGTCTTTATAAATTTTAAATCATGTATGCTATGCTACTGCTAAAATGTAATGTTCATTTATATGTTTGCTTGGAAATACAATAGATTGTGAACATAATATGAGTTCATAGTGTAGGGATTTTAATTTGTTATGTAATAATGTTTCTACCTTACCCCTATCTCTCTATCTATCTATCTCTTTCATAATGGTTTCATAACGATGTCTAAACTGGAACAAAAAATATTTTTTTACATTTTATTCATCGCGCAGGCAGAGTACTTAACAATATATAAAAAGTGTCATGTATACAAACTATCGATTTTCAATCTTTAGTTTCTTATTCAAATGAAAGTGAAACCAAAAAAAAATCAGACTTTCTCATATAGAGCAATGATTCTTAAAGGTAAAAAACTATCGATTATCAATCTTTAGTTTCTTGTTCAAATGAAATTGAAACCAAAAAGAATCAGACTTTCTCATAGAGTCATTGATTCCTTAAGGTAATTTTGTTCTTCATTCTTTTTCTCTTAAACAAATAAACAGCCAAAGGCTTGACTTATATACTTTTATTGTGCTGAACTCCAATCTCAAAAGTTGGTGGTTTTCCGAATTTAGGATAAAGGCGTTTGGAAGCTGGCAGCAGTCCCATCTCTTGGTCTAATGAGTTCCGAAATAAAACCAATGGTTTCCTTTTATATCCTCGAATAGAAATTTATGGGGATAATTCCCTTTACCTCTTCCCCTTTCCTTAACTGATTTGGTAACCTATCTTTTGTTTTACTGTTCATGGTGATGAATTGCCACCCTCCTAAAATATACTGAAAATTATTTTCCCCGAAATTAAGGTGTAGAAGAAACTTTTATATTCAACAAAATATGTGGTAACATTTGGTATTAATTTTGTACCACTATATAGATCGCCGACTCCGACCGTGCAGTGTCACGTTTTTACTTTAACATGAACATATTCTTATGTACGTCATTTATCACGTCACAATAAAAACGTAAAATGTCTTGATAATCATGTCTTTAAAAAGCATAGCGGTAATATGCTTCACACACTCCCGTCACAAAAGATTGAAGGGGCAATTATTGGGAGGTTTCTCTGAAGAAGAAGAAAAAATCAGTCGAGATAAGAATTACTTCGATCATGTGGGCAGAATATATTCCGTGTATAAGATTTCTTTGTTTTATGGTTAGGCAGAGGATCCTATTTTGAATGGTAGTGAACACATCTTGGGAACAAATAACCATTTATCATCAAACTCCTCTCTTTTTCTACAAATTATTATATGATGTTTGGAGCAATAAGCCCTCTTTACGCCTCTTCTAAAAAAATATCGTTCATTTATTATTTCTTTTCCTGTATGCCCGGCTTGTGTGTAAAAAGTTAAAAAAAGGCCGTCCCTCTCCCTCGTTCCCGCCCCCTCCCCCGATCAGAGCACGATTAGTTGGTTGAGTGCATTGTTATGTTAATAGGCTAGTTAACGGATTGTGAAAGATATATCTAATTCATTTTTCATGGGGTGAGCTAAACCACGCTTTTTCCAATTTCAATTGAAACATTTGATAATTTTGTTCTCAAATATCTGCAGCCTAAGGCCGTTCCACAATTTTCACGCACCTCCCCATCCCATAAGTTAGACCAACGAGGTAGGAAGAGCATGTTTCCTGTCATTTATCTATAGTTAAGTCTATTCTCAGTTACTGAAAAGTACAGCTTTTTGGTGAACAGACAAAACTGGGAAGGATTAACAGTTAGCCCTTCTTTTACCTTATAGCTCGTGCTGCCATGTAATGCTCCGGTTGTGACTCAGAGGTATCTGAGAATAGAGCATGGAATCATAAAATTTCACTACGCTTGCCAAAATTTCAGAGAGGTGTCCTCTGTTTTCCAGGGTGTCTTCCGTTTCTTTACTCCAGGGTTAACCAACTGTAGTTCATGAGATTTTCATATCAGTAAATTACAATAGGGAATCGAAGAGGGGGAAACCCAGCCTCGTATTAAACTTGCCTAAAATTTAAACCTACGGGTCTTTATGACTATCAGTATACACCTGAGATTTTAATGGTAGTGATTTTACGGTTCTGACGTGCTGAGATTTTGTCTGCTATACCCCTCCCACTTCCGCCCGCCTCTCTAATACATAATCGATCATGATGACAATATTAGTTTTGAAAATGATGAACAATTAGTATTTTCCTAATGGTGAAATATTATTTTCATTTCAATTTGTTTCTGTTCAAATCGAGTAGAAGTCACAACCGAGCGATGAAAGTACAAGAGGAAAACCTACAGAAGTCGATTTCATAAAAAGTTACCCAATAATGTTCTCGATTAAACCAAACAAGTCATCTTTTGACCTCGGTATACCATCTCATGCACACAGTCGCCAATGTTATACATAGGGACGTATGCTTTCGGACAATATACCTCTACATGAAATAAAATTAAGATATCTTGAAAAAATGAAATTGCAGGGAGTGCAGGGATTATAAGTTACATGATAACAAAAAAACGTGCAAATGCTACTATCACTTTTTAAAAAAACTTGATGGTAAACAATACGATGTTTTGTTGAAAAAAGTAAAAGCATTCAAACTTTCGATTTAACAAAATAAACAAAAATTAAATATAATATACAAAAATAATTCCAATATTCAACTTTACATTTCGTTTCCTAAGAGTCTGTGGATCTTGAACAATATTGCATGGAAGAGATCAGTTGATAATTCATTATACGGGAAGTCTCCTATGACAAAATAAAAGATAATATTGAAGTGAACATTTCTGTTTAATTCCCTTGACGCCTGGAGACAAGCTGGATAAAGATGCTATCAAAGAAGGGATCACAGAATGAAGGCCAATGATGCTAAGCTTTCTGATCCGTCAACGCTAGGAACCCATCAATGTAAAACATTTCTTCGTCAAAGTTCTTGCAGATTATATACGATTTCTCCTAGGAGATAATCGTAATTTACTGTATCCGTTTCGTACGATTAGTTACTGTTACAGATTTGTTTTTCTTTCTCTTTCGTAAAGTAAATGTGGCATGTTTGTGGTAGCATTTTTCATATCCTGATGTAGCTTTTAAAACCAAATGGAAAAAGGAGAATCATATGTACATAATAATTCATGCCGATCTCGTTAATATAGTTCTAAACAATTGTGTTGATATTTCATTATGATCCTAAATGGGATAATGATAAGGTTCGTTCGGACAGCAATAAAGTTTTATGAAGTTGCATGAGGCTAATACACAACAACTTGAAAAAGCTGGAAGAACTTAAGACTTGATTCTCCCCAATGGACCAACCCTTCTTGCATGTTCCCAGTGGTTATTTAAATGTTTAAACGTCTGGAATGTGATCATTTTGATCTTGATTGATCACAATGTGATCTCTAAAATTCCAGGTTTTACGACTAACGTCATGCAAAATGGTCATGAACATGTGACATGGTGTTTAAGACAACACATTGTTTATTTCAGAAGATGGATGGACAAGTTGACCTCGATTGATTGATTGATTGAAAAATGCAGGTATTTAGACCTATGATCTCTCGGGAAGGAAGAGATTAGGTAAATGAACTTCTTCTTTTTTGTCGGTATAGACCGACTCTTAAAGAAAGAAAATGAGCTATCATTCTGTATGGAGTACTTTTGCGGACCACTTTACTTTCTGATAGGATTTTTTCCTTTTTTTAATTTGAAGAAAAAATAAATTTCGATGGGTGAAGTCTTTGGTATAGATTGTCTAAACCTCCCCTATAGAAAAAAAAAAAAAAAGAGTGGCAATTTTTCGAGAAAAAAATGATATACAAGTTCTACCGTTCATTGCAAGAATTTCATTCTTACGTGTAACAGGCAGTTTCGAGAAAGAGTAAAGAGAGTAATTTGCTTTCGTTCGAAAAATTTGATATGTATCGGCAATATGTTACACCAGCTCTGGGTTACACACCATGACTTAACTAAGGGAGAAGAATGATAAATCCCTAAGAAATCGAAACGTTTTAAAAAAACACCTTATTTGGGGGAAAGGGATACATATTGGTCA
The DNA here is from genome assembly GCF_000002235.5 of Strongylocentrotus purpuratus. Classification (NCBI taxonomy): domain Eukaryota; kingdom Metazoa; phylum Echinodermata; class Echinoidea; order Camarodonta; family Strongylocentrotidae; genus Strongylocentrotus; species Strongylocentrotus purpuratus. The sequence continues at coordinate 809,815 of NW_022145532.1, read as the reverse complement.
GATAATGACCTTGTAGAAAAAAAACCAAAGGATTAATTAAACGACATTACTTTGCATTTGATGATTAAGAAATAACAATTTAGTAAAAGATATCAACAAATTTCTTTCAACAGTTGTGACCATCAATGAATGCACCATGACTTGACAATTCGCCTATTGCCTTCACATAAATCGAGGTATAGCACCTCGCAGGTCAACAATCAAACAAACAAAAGTCGTAAATAAAATGTATACCCCATCAAGCTATGGCCCTTTTCCTCTTCCCCACTTTGCTTCAGTAATAATAAACGAAACGATGCATGCAAGTTTAAAAAAAAAAACCTTCTGTGTTCAGATATCTACTCTTTTGACACATCCACATTAAAAAAGATATCGATAACATTGTCAACTCTGTAATTTGTTTTCTTCATAAGCTAAGCTTGCGCCACATAAGAAATCGCAATGAATTAAGGCATTCAAATAATGGTGTGATATACTTTTGTAACGAAATAAGAAGAAACATACAAATAAGCCCATCGAAACAATAAAATCCTGAAGTTTAAAGGTGAACTTGACGTCAACAGGCCAAATCACCACCAGAGATATGTTCACTAATGTTATGTAACCTACGTGGATCTACGAATAGTGAATACTATTTGAAGCAATGAGTTATGACTGAGTATGATAATGTTCTATTATCTTTGAGCAGATACAGGATAGCGAGATCGGTCAGTAGTTTGAAAGATCAGATCGTTCTCTAGATGTGAAAATGGGTGCGAAATACAATTAGGCCTATTGAAACAATCACATCCTGAAGTTTATAGGTGACGTCAATAGGCCTAAACACCATCACAGATGTTGACTAATGTTATGTAACTTACGTGCATCCACGAAGAGTGGCTGTGCGTCTGGTCCCTCTTCCGTGCACCATCTCCACCTCGATTAGGAATATCGTTGCAGCTAATAGTAAGATCCATGTAAGAGCGTTTAAAGTCAGTGACGCCATGCTGTGACCCATCCCATAAAACTTCTTCAAGATAAGTTCAAAGACGATTATCATCCGAAAGACAACTTCATTCCAAGTTGGCGTACGTTAGTAATTCCCTGCACCATCAGCTTTTGTCGGTAGAAAGTTAGAGGCACAGACATTCATACGTTTACCCCCCGCAGACACTGAGTAGAAAATGAGTTCATAAAATGACGCCAAGCGGATAAAGCTCCGCTACCGAATTAACGCGCGCTTTCACTTGAGCAGTTAGTGTACGCAACGTTATTTCCGCCTATTTCCAACACGTCTTGTGCTAAATGTGTGAAGGATGCACAGCAATCATGACTTGTCATGCATCTATGTCGTTAAAATTACTTTATAAAATTGTGTTCTAGAATGTTTGCAGTAATAATTATATACCTTTTAACGCCTTTGGTTAATGATGATAAGGAAAGAAAAGGTTTACATGTATTTGTATTTTTTCTGTGCAAGGTTAATCAGTAGAAATTATTAAGGCACTGCTTCCAACCAGTTACATTGTACAGTGTAGTATATCAACTTTTATCCTAATTCGAGATAAATATGATATAATTAGGCCTACCATGAATAGGGCCTACAGTATATTGGAAAAAATATTGAAATTAATCAATGTTTATCTAGCGTTTTGTCTTTCATTTCGATACGGTGGTCATCGTACAAGTAGCAATTTGTTTGATGTATCGTATAATAACAGTAACATTTTGTCCAGCCAATGGTGTTCAAGTATTGCGTGAGAGTCATGTCTCTAAAACAAAAAGCGACATTGAAAGCATTAGCGGGGACACCCCAGCAGACAGACAGCCCACGAGACAGACGATAATAATGTCGATCTTGGCCCCGTCTTATAAAGAGTTGATATTAATCGAAAATGATTTGAACTAGATGGCGTCTATAGGTCAACCTTCATAGAAGTTTTCAAAAGGCCCACGAGATGTTCCCATTGGTTTTCGGTCTCGTCGGGGTCTACCCTCTTCACTGATCAGAGAGTTTACTAGACCGACATTGTCAGTCCCTCGGGCTGTCGGTCTCATGGGCTTGAACCCTGAACTTTGCAGTATTAATCCCCTTTGCAGCTCACTCCGTGTTGGGCACACTGGGCAAATTACAATGCCATAAAACATTGGAATTCCCTTCCCAATGGTGTAGAAGAAAGTGAATGACATGTTATATGATTGAAATGTTTATTCTTCTGTCGGTTCATACTTTTTCATGTTGTATATACTTATGTTTTCGTACGTTATAGAAATTCTACAAATTCATCATTATTTTCCTCTTCTTCCTTCTCCTCTTTTTCTTCTTCTCCTTCTTCTTTTTCAGTTAGATCATAATTATCGTCCCATCGTCCTGTTCAGTATGCTTAAAGGTAAAGACCAGTTATGGTCATGCGATTGCAGTGTGAAAGAAACGTTGTGGAATCGATCAGAAAAGGTTGATCATCTAGCATCTGCAAGGTTCTGGAATCATCAAAATGATAAGAAATTTGGCCCGTTCTTCGTAAAGTTACAAGCACTATACACAGAAAGATGTATATGGGACTACCCTATATCTCTCACAGACCATGAGAGAAACAAATTTACCAAATATATGAATTAGTAGGCGGTTTCCCGGCAAATTTTTTATCATCATGACTGTATTAGTCAAAACATATTCTTTCACATGATTGGTAATGAGAGCTTCCATTTCATTTTTTGAAATTGGGGCGTTTCCAATATTGGTCTTTACCTTTAATATCATTTCTATCATCTGTTTAATGTTGTTATTATTATTATTATCTTTAATAAGTAGTTTAATTTTAAGTTTAATTGTCTTATCTGTCTGTAAATATTACTATTTTAACTTATTAATATTATTGTATACATGTCTGTAAGGGACCCCACTGGAACTAAGCTCTCGAGCTTTCGTGGGTTATCCTGTTCAAGCTGACTTATGTTTGATCTGTTATTATTGTATATTGTTGTATGTTGGAAGCTTTTCGAATAAAAATCAATCAATCAATCAATCAAATTCTTCCAAGACGAAAATTGATTCCATACTCAAAATACAAAAAAGAGCTGTAAGGATCATTTCTTCTGCCGATTTTTTTGGCACGTACAAATTTGTTTTTCTTTCTTTCTAACAAGTTTGGGGTGCATGAGAGCAAACAGTGGCATGAACGACATGCCATAGTTAAGTACAGCGACCTTAGTCTTTGTGAAACACCCCCTGATGTGGTAGCCGATCAAATGCTTTCTGGATGTCCATAAAGAACACATCGGTTTGGCCTAGCAGATGGAGGGTGTGAGCCCAGTCGTGATTCGCTGAAAGTTGGGTTGTTGTAGAGGGACGAAATATGGCTGGGCGATTTCGGTTGCAACTACCTTAACCAGGCGAGGAGGAACTTCATCAGGCCCACATGCTTTATAGATGGATTCACACATGCCGATAAAACATGGAGTGGTGTCAGGGATGACCTCTTCCCATGTTGATGGCTAGCAGTTACCTGCAGCTAGTTTTAGCATAAACAGTATAACATGGCGCAATAAAGTATTACAGGCCGATGCCATCATTAATGCAAACAAAATTACACCTTATTTTGAACGTGTATCTACTAATTTTGCTATTAATATATTTTCGTAATATTTTTTGAAGAAAGTAATGGAGATAATTAGCATTATTTTCTAATTATTACTTTGCTAACTTACCTGAGTTAACTTCAGCTGGGGAATTCGAAAGACCATAGTCGGGTCGCTTCATGTTTATACATGGTACTCTCGTTTTGCGCCTACTCTTGTTGTGATGTGTAGGTCTTTTAAATAAACTTACATCATTGAAATGTGTAATAAAGTCAATTATATAGATGAGGCCTTCCTAGTCAGATGAGGTTCTTGGGGGCCCGGGGCAGTTCATTCAGACATGTATGACTTTACTAGGAAATAGTTTCACTTCGTATAAAACTTTATCGTCAGTTAATGTTGAACTTTAAAAAATGGAGAAAGAGAGAGAGAGAGAGAGAGAGAGAGAGAGAGAGAGAGAGAGAGAGAGAGAGAGAGAGAGAGAGAGAGAGAGAGAGAGAGGGAGGGAGGGAGAAAGAGAAAGCGAGACTGCTCACCACTTCATGGCGGTATATACGTATGCGGAAGATTGGCGTTAATGTGAACGCAACTTTCGTAAATTGTTTGTCGCTGCCTCGGTGACCGCTAACGCAGTAACGGAACGGCTCTATGAAAATAATTTCTAATTGAAATTTCATAATGGCAGAGAGTAGAGGGAACAGTCGAGCAAGTGGGACACGACCATCATCAGCAGTAAGTAACATTGCGTGTTTTTTATAGTGTATTTTTGGTTCATGTTCCCAATCAACGATGTGGATCGTGGATAGAGGAGGAATAAAATAGTAGAGCAGTCCCACGCGTTACAATTCTTGCTGGGAATCAGTGCAATTGTGAAATTGTCATAGAAAAAAATGTATGCGGCAGGCCCAACGCATAATCAGGGGTAGGCCTATAGTTAGATGTAGGGTTTCAGACATTCACACAAGAAAGTGTTTACCTTGGGAGAATTAACATTTTCTGTTTCAGAAACTTCCACATGTCTAGCACTAAATGTTCACAAATGTGACAAAAACTTACTTGATTATTGATACGAGTTAAACGTGGACTGAATGAACCCTAACAAATCATTTTATAATGAGAATCCTAATTAAAATCGCCCAGAAACAATTGCAGCACGAATACGAGCGGCCGCTATCTCCTACTCCTAGCACCACCGTGCACCACTATGGGGGCTAGCCGCTGCATGCAGAGCGCTAGCGGAGAGCGAGAGTGCGCGAACAACACTCTCACTCCGTCTACAAGTTTGACTGTGCGAACGTGGTTAGCGGCTGGCTGTGAGAACGAGCGTATGCATAGTTTCGCTATTACAGGATTAATACAGATAATTGGTGTCGGTGTTAATGATGATAACGTGTTGGAGAAGTTGACTTATGTTTGTAATAATAAAGTATACAGTTAAACAATCCATCGTTTCATAACGTGTAATTAGTTGAGTCTCCATAGACTGATGTAATATTATCTCTCGAAATTGTCATAGAAAAAAATGTATGCGGCAGGCCCAACGCATAATCAGGGGTAGGCCTATAGGTCTAGTTAGATTTAGGGTTTCAGACATTCACACAAGAAAGTGTTTACCTTGGGATAACCTTGAACACCATGACTGCAGCAAAACCCTGAAGGCTGAATAAAAAGTGTGCGTTCATTCTCGGAGTCGAACTCAAAATCAAATCAAAGACAATGCAAATCACAGTCGGAGTCGAACTCAAAATCAAATCAAAGACAATGCAACGCGCACTCATGTACATTGCACACAATACAGGGGATGTACACCACTCAAAGACGAGCGATTTCCCCAGGCCATGCATACTCACGCAAATGACTATATCGGTGCACTGCACTACACACACAGTGTCAGTATACAAGAAAGATCCGATGTTACTTCCAAAAATCCACCCCAAAAGCCAAATTTTGCTGTCAAAAATGCGGAATCGGAGCCATATTTCTAAAGCTCACGGGGGTTTAGCCCAGTTTTAAGAAACAGCTTCACCGAAAAAGTGATAAAAATTAAGAAATCAGCGATTTGGTTACCATTTTTTTCGCTAATCACATGCCCTTCCAATGTGATGGTACATGTATCTTCAAAAAGCCAAATGACATTGACAAACAAACACTGGACCTGCTGATGCATTGACTTTATGTACAAAGTTTATTGCAACTCCAGACTTGAGATTCAACCGCAATTAAGCACCAAAGGGTGCCGCAACTTCGGCATAAAACTTCTGATAAAAAAAAATGATTTGTTAAATATATTTATATTTAACAAATCATTTCTTTTAATTTTTTTTTTTTAAGTGATAGGTCGGCTGCTCTCAATGATTGAATGCGTTTTCATTCAAAGAAACATGATTGCAATAGCATTTTATAGGGAAAAAAACAGAAACGTAAAACAGTCAAAATCTGTTTTTTCACCTAAAAATATGCTTTTTCAAGCTGAATAATATGTTTTTTGAAAGTAACAGGTTGGCAGCTCTGCATTGTCATTATAGATGGTTTTTCTTAAATATTTTTTTATAAAAATAATTTAATTCCCTCTTCCTAACATTTTATTTTTGACATTTAACGGCATGAAAATAGTTTTAAACATGAACAACAACTACAAATGACAGATTTATCCAAGGTATGAGTGATTTAATATTATTGAGTGCTCAAAATTTAAACTAGAAATTAAACTATATATGTATCAATAAAAGGTAATGGTTAACAAATAATTTAAAAGAATACATATTTTCATCAATTTTGGAAACGGCTCCTGGTCCTGGAAAACGGCTCCCGGTTCTCTAAAAAATTGAAGGACTGGGAGCCGCTTTTCAGATATTTGGCTCCTGGTCTACTTTGTCCTTAAAAACGCAGACGATTTTAGTGGATGTTCTGTCCGCTTTCCGCGTTTATGTGGATGATCCTTATTCTCGGACCAGCGCCGCTTCTGGTCTGGAGCAAGATTGCTGGTCTGCCTGTGCAGTGTCTCATAAAACCGTCATAAGTTCACTGACATCCCATTGAAATGCGTGTATTATTTGTTTAACACGCGTTTCAATTAAATGTCGGTGAACTTGTACTTTTGACGGTTTCGTGAGACGCTGCCTAGGTCGATCGACAGCAAAAACTATTTGATATAGGACTAGGGGATTCAAGAAAGTGACATTTGTTAATCTTCTGCATGCACAGACAGCACTCTCACCCGAACCGTGTAGGGCCTAGGGCGGAATGTGAAAATCATGAACTTGATACACTGTACATGTAGATGTAAGTTCACTTGAATACCTAAATTGTTTTTTTTTAGATCATTTTAGAAATACAAAGTGTAAGACTACTGCCAACGGAGTCTGATCAGACCAAAGATCAATCATATGTGCAACACTGTAGCAAAAGAGACCATGATTATAACTGCTATGTAGTAGGAAGTTTTCCGTTCCATACTCAACCCTGCATATGTCAACAAATTAAAGTGATGAAATTTTATGTATCACAGCACATCCTCACTGATATTTCAAACGTCAAGTGGATGTCCCCACTGCCAGGTTCTTTTTCTTGAATCGCCATTATTAGCGATCTGCTACTGTATGAGTTTCATTTCATTTCATTGCTGATGTCTAGCAAAAATATTCATGGGAGAGAGCGAGAGAGCAAGAATGAAGGACAGGAGTGTCGTGGGAATGTTGACAAATGTCAGTTTTATTAAAGAATGACCCATACCAGACAGTTATTTCTGTCTAATGTACTCATATCTTTTCTTAAATCCCCATTTCTCATTCTGTCTTCTTTGATCACATCTTAGAGTTAGATAGCTTGTTGATATCATGCTTCTGCTACCTGACTCAAAGAATGTAATTTGATTTTGGTATGATACACAATTCCTATAGAATTCAGCCTGAGAATTCAACCCATCATCAATAATTTATTTAGTGAAGCCTGTATTATATGAAGTTCGCTTAAGGGAGACAAGAAAATTTGTCTTTATATGCAGGTGCTCTGGAGGAACAGGTATCTTTTGTAAATCTGTCAATGAAAAACACTACTCGAGGGTCTTTATAGATGGGTGGTCTGTCTAGATACAGGTGAGCCCAAAAGCAGGTTTCACAAATCGTCTACCGGTAGTCCTTCCCATAGCCAAGGCCTTTACATAAATGTATCGTCTCATAAGCTTGCATGTGCCTGTCCATCCAGGGGAGCAATATTTAGTTTCATTCTCCAATTCTTTATAAACGTCTTTTTTTTCTTTCTCCTTTGAACAGAGGAGTAGACCATCTACTGGAGGTGCAGTTGGAGGTCGAAGGTTAGCAGCTGGAACCAAAGCTGGTGGTACAGGATCCAGACCATCATCCAGTGCAGGTGTGAACAAGGATCTTGTCAGCCGTGAAGAAGAGTATATGTAAGTCTATGAAATCCACAATGAAAATGTTGAAAAGCAATAAGCATTAGGCCATTTTTGTAATGTAACCAAATTCATGCATATATTATGATTTATTTCATTCACCTGTTCAAAATAAATGTATCTTGATAGTCAGAATTCAAATTGCATACATTTGTTGTTGCTAGGTAGGACAAACATTATGGCTTGCCCTACCTTACAACATGTAATATATATGCAATTTGCTTTCTGACTTCTGAAATGCAAGTATCTGTGACAGGAGAATGAAATCATTCCTATCAAGGCACTAAAGTATAAATTAGTTTACAAATATAAATTAGGTTTTAATCATACATCATAGACCCTATGTTTAGCTGAAGAATTGGAGTATAAAAAGCCTTTTTAGCAAGTGTATTTAAATCATGCACAAGTGATGTTACTAGGCGAGTGATCAATGAGTGTTTGGCAAGATATGTAGACCACCTCATACATGTTCATGTTGTATGTCTTGGTTTTGTGTGAGTGGGGATACTTGAACTTCTGTGCCTTTCTGTTATATTTCCGTATCTATTACCCTTTTATTTATTACATTTTTGACATAGCAAGTATGATAAAAAGCTCTTTCATGACAACCATTACATGTATTAACTTTTGACCGATGTGCCAGTCACGACTGTGTTGCCATAATCTTATTTAACCAATCATGTGCATCTTTTCATGTATGCAGGCGTCTGAATGCTGCCCTCGAAGCCAAGACCGCATCACTCATACAGGAGGCTGAGACGGTCATGGTAAGGAAGTGAGATGGGAAGTCTGACTAATTCCTCAACTCCTTTTTAAAAGATTAACAAAAAAAACAAAAAAAATTCTTGACTCCTTGATCATGGTATAAATTGTCTTCAGGAAAACATTAGTCTCATGTATGGGTTTGATTACCTTCACTGGTGTTTGTTTTGAACTATCCTGAGGTAAAGCTAATTATTTCAGCTCATTTCAAGTTTGGGATGGGAAGTCTGACTAATTCCTTGATTCCTTGAATATGGTTTATAATGTCTTCAGGAAAACATTGTAGTGTCTTCAGGAAAGCCTTGTAGTGGCCTCAGGAAAACATTGGTCTCATTTTGGGGTTTGGTTACCTTCACTGGTGGTTGTTTTAAACCATTCTGTGATATATACATGTAGGTAGTGATTTCAGCTCATTTAATGTCAACACTTTGAAGGGTTGTTAATCTGTTGGAACTACCTTTCTGAACATATGACAAGTTCATGCATGCACTAGCAGTGTTCATAATGAAGAAGGCGCAAAGTTTTGTATAAAGAAAGAAAAGTAGGGAAGGATTAGGAAGAAGAAAACAAAATTTGGCGGTGTCAAGTAATGCTTTTAATGTTTTCATTCTTTGCTGACTTGGGTTCTTTGTAATATGAACAATAATGATGATAATGATAATAATAGTGGGTTCTCGTTTAAGCACTTACTGTAGTTTGGCACATAGCCACTCATGGCACTCCAATATTATTATTACTTTGGCTTTAGCACCTCTTCCGTTACAGCGCTCAAGCTTTTTAAGGAATTATTTTCTACCCGGTAACCATTTACCTCTCATGGGTTGAATATGGTAAATTTATATACCTAAGTGCTGTGCCAGGGATTTGAACCCTGTACCTTATGGTTCACAGTCTAGAAAATTATCCACCAGAATATTAAATGTGAAAGTATTGTTAAATCTAATTTACTCATTTCATAATGCTATTCTATATGAACAGAGAGAGCAAGAGGACATCTTGACCCGTTCTTTCAATGGGCTTGATCTGAGTGGCGAGGAGGAACGGCAAGCCATATTTAATACGGAACCAGTCGTCTCTGATGACATATCAAAGGTAATTATTGCAAATAAAGGTTTTTCTGTTATTAATGAGTTTAATGAGGTTATAAGTAAATATCCCATTTGAAACTTCTTCATTTCAGACATGAGAGTAAAAGTACACATTACTTGGTACATTTTATTATAAGACATAATGTATCACTTTATTTTGATGATAAGGCCTAAAAAAAAAGATGTATTGCCCTTTGCGACCGACTCAAAAATCTTGACATCTACGGTTGGCTTTTTGAAAAAGTTTTTTTAAAGAAAATAAACTAAGAAATATCAGCCCAAGGAGGGAGGGAAATTTTTTTTTAAAAATATGAAAGATTTTAGACCAACCAACCCTTGTTTTGGCACCTAAAGGGCAATACAGCATCTTTTTTTAGGCCTAATGTAGAAAAATGTATTTAATTCTGTGTTAAATTAATGAGTTAATACACTTCTAGCTCTCAGCAGACAATAGCAACTTTGCATTTTACCGAGATAAATAGGAAAACACACAATGTATCGTATTTGCCGGCGATAAGGCCGCAGCGCCGTATAGGCCGCACCCCCGATTTTGACATTTAAAAAAAAAAAAAAAATCTTTTGCCAAAATCGGGACTCGATCTCTTGCGTACAAATGTTGATGTGACTAAAATCACCGCCTTAAACCGCTCGGCCATCACGCACTGATACCATACACGGCAGTTTTCTGTGATGTAGTCATTGAAATGGATTGAAAATGGGGACTTCGCGTGCTGGATGCTTCGCGGTAGCTCCGTTAAACGGGCCTTTCTTTTACTTTTGCAATGCATTGGCACGAACTTAGATCAAAATCTATGGGCAGATGTTGTTTTTGGAAGTTTATTTTCGTCTTCATGTCAACAATGCAAGATAAAATTGTCGGTAAGATGTGTGGAAATGTATAGTTATTGTACCGTTCGTAGATCAAGTCCCATATGTACAAATTTCGCCGTAAAGGCAGCACCCCGACTTTTTTATATTTTCTCTTCCAAAAATACTGCGGCCTTTACGCTGGCAAATACGGTAAGCACTTTTATATCTATAACAGAATTATGCAACTATCGATGACACAATTCTCTATATCTTTGTACATGTATTTTAAAGCTTATTTGATAATCGTGCTTGTAGCTGTAAATATCATATAGAATGGTGAAAAAGATTATAAAAAGAAAGTAGAAAGGATTTTTGTTAAAATTAAAAACAATTTTTAAAGGAAGATAATAAAAAGTATGTAATGACATGTACAATGCAGCAATGGCTCAGATTGATAATCTTTTTTTAAAACTTTGCTTCCCAAGCCTTCCCTAATTCAATCCACAAACCTCGCATCAGTGAAGAAACCTCCCTCTAGAGGCAGACCTGGGTCAGCCGCAGGTGCGGGCAGACCCTCATCGAGGACTAAGTCAAGGTATGAAAGCAATTTCACGTTTGATTTGATCTTCTAAATCAAGAGTTTGTTCACTGGCCCGCAGGAAGGAATTAGTGTTTCCAATCTTAACAAAACAGAGGAATTACATAGGTGCAGTTTTTTAAAAGGGAACATAGAAAATACAATTAATATCGTAGCTTAGGGTTAGCTACCATGGCAGAATTTTTTTTTTAATGGCAGTTTTACCAAACCTTAAAAAATGTAATTATCATAATAACAATGATAAGTTCTTGTATAGCACTCATGTTAGTATGAAATGACACTCCGGGCGCTCCACAATTATTATCCGGGCTTTAGCATTGCTGCCATTGTGGTGCTCTTGCATTTTAAGGAATTATTTCTTGCCAGGTACCATTTTACCTCACCATGCAGGTCAAGCATGGCAAATGTAAATTCATGTCTTGCCAGAGAACACTTTGTGGTGCTGTGGCAGGAATTTGAAACCTGTACCCTATGGTTCACAGTCCAGTGACTTATCCACTAGACCACAACACCTCTATAGAATATGCATTGCACTGGTAGTAGGTGCCCTTCACTGAGTTCAATCAACTGATGCAATAGGAAACCTATCATGTAGACCACAAAGTCACATTTAGCCGCAAATGAACTTTTGGTAATTCCAAGTCTAGAGGGAGCCATTCCCTTTCTTGTAAAAAGAAGGATTAGATTTAGTTGATACTATGCTGGCATGTGAAAACCCTTTTGCATATCGGTACTATATTTCCTTGTACCCCTGTATGCTTTTCTTGGTTGGTTCCTCTTGTTGTTTACTTCATCCTGTCCTTCAGTCTGTTTTTATATTTTTCTATTCACTTTCTTTTTGTTGTTGTTATCTTCCAAATAATGGTATATTTTTCCATTCTTTTCTCTTTTTTTTTTTTTTTGCACCTCATTTACCAGGACTTTTGGTTGTTGAGCAAATTTTTCATCCCTATTTTACTTGTTTGTTCATTGAAAAAGTGTGGACAATAACAATGAATAAATTATGCTTGAGTTGTTAAATCCTACTAGTTTTCTTATAACAGGGATACAGAACATCCATGAAAGGGCAAGTTAAGCTATTTTGTCCCATATGTTATCAACCACATCCAAGATTTCAGTGTGTCTGATGACTATCAAGCTGATAGCCCTACTAGAGCTTGAAGCACACAAAGCATCAAATGAAAATTTGTGTTGACATTTCCAGGACACAATTCAATTATACTTGATAAAGTTGATAATGTATAGTACATATCTTGGACTTGTCTGTAAATAAACATAGATTAGCATTGATCAGTGTCTTTTTCACATAGCCCTCAAACTAACCACCACTAATTGGAAGAAAAAATTAACCTCCATGCTATATTTTAAAACTTTTCCAACATAATATACATGTTTTTTTGTAAAGTGCTTAGAGCCTTCATAGATTATTACCTTACTAGCAGGACCCGCGGAAATCCGCGGGATCCTAGACGGGGGCGGTGGGTGTAAATAGATATATAGAGACTGTCTAAATTAAAACCACCAAGAACTTTATTTGCCATTCAGGCCATTAAGAAATATACATGTTAAGCGTCCCCGCCCGCTTCCTTTTTGGGGGCCGCCTCCTATTTTTTTTTTTGAATTTTTTTTTAAAGTTTTTTTTTTTTTTTTTTTTTTTTTTTTTTTAGAAAGAAAAAAAAACAGCGTCCCCGCCTGCTTCCTTTTTGGGGGCCGCCTCCTATTTTTTGTTTTTTTTTTTAAATTTATTTATTTATTTTTTATTGAAAGAAAAAAAACATGAAAAGCACTGCTAAAATGTATTTCTGATTTTAAAAAAGAAAAAAAAAAATGGTCGGCCGCCATCTTGAAAAATAGCCTGAATGTCAGGAAAAATGTACGGAGCGGCCATTTTGAAAGAAAATAAAAAGAAAAAAAAAGGGCCTCCTCCTTCCCATTTTTCGAAAAAACAGGAAGCTAAACATGTATTTTTTTTAATTTGGCCTTATATAAAAATTAAAAAAACGATCCAACTGTACCGGTAGTTATTCTTTAAGCCACTGGAACTGCGTAGAGTTCCGTAGTGTGGCGTACCGACTACGCAGAAATTAGGCTGCGTATTAATGGGGAAAATAGTCCCTGCGTAGGTTATGCGTAGGCTGGCGTATAGGTTTGCTTATGGTTGCTTACTGTGTGGAAAGCTTTTACTGCTTTGTCGATCTGGCGAAGGGTAGCGTACTGTTGCGTAGGCATGTAGCGTAGTGTTGCGTAAAAAGGCGTACTTTCTGCGTCAAGTTTCTACGCTGAAAGTACGCGAAAAAAATTTAACATGTAGAATTGTTTTCGTTCATCTTGCGTACCCCTTTCCATCCCTCAGCATATATAGTAACGTAGGCCAGCGTAGTTGGTACGCAACACTACGCAACTCTACGTATTGACCCCACGCCAATTCCCCGCAAGTGTCACAAATCAAGTATTAAAAATATGCTCATCTGACCCTAATTAAACGCCTAAAACCCCCGAGCTTTCGGGGGTTTATGGCCCCTTGAAACCCGTGGACCCCACGCCTATACACTCAACTCGCTGCGATCTGATCTCTCCCCCCCCCCCCCCCCCCCACCAACTTTGAAGAACGTAACCCCTGAGCTTTTTGGGGTTATGGCCCCTTGAAACCCGGGGACCCCACGCCTATATTATATATACACTCAACTCAGGACCCGCGGAAATCCAAGGGATTCTAGAGGGGGGCGCAGGCAAAAAATTAAGTTTTTCATTTCGGGGACTCCATTTCAAATTTTTGGGAAATTTTCGGGGGCTACTTTTTCAACTTTCAGGGGCTCTTTTTTCTGGGGCTACTTTTTCATTAATTCATAAAAGGATAGGCCTACACTTTGTTGAGATTTGTTTAGTAGGCTAAGGTTTCAGGCTTCCTACTTCATAATTGCCTTTGTAAAAAAAAAATCATTTTTCTAGTTCAATAACTAAGTTTTCATGCATTTATTTGATGCAAGAACTGTAACATAATAGACCCTAGATTGTGATTATTACTGACCATGAATTTCGATAATCATTTTTCAAAGTAAAATTTTCACAAGAAAATCAGACAGTCGTTTAAAAACGTAGACATTAGTAATACTTTTACTAATTCTAAGCTAAGGTTTCATAAATCTATTCACGAAACTATATTGAAATCGCGGCAATAATGATGCAAACCAACAGATAACAATTTCAAAGTGTCAAATCTCTTCGACTCGAGCTCAGCTCAACTTAACTCACACACACTACAGCGTAACTCCATAGCTCGAACACCGGCGCCGCAGGCGTCGGACGCCTGCGGTGCTCGGTGCCGGTGTTGGAGCTTCCTGCAAGCTCGTCTCAACTCACACACACTGAACAGAAGCCCTGCACTGTATGAAGGCAGCTTGCGACTAAACTGTCAGTCCAATGGTTTTCTTGTGAAAACTTTCCTTTAGAAAATGATAATCAAAATGTAGTATACATTAAAGGTAAAGACCAGTATTGGCAACACCCCAATTTCAAAAAATGAAATGGAAGCTCTCATTACCAATCATGTGAAAGAATATGTTTTGACTAATACATGATGATAAAAAATTTGCCGGGAAACCGCCTACTAATTCATATATTTGGTAAATTTATTTCTCTCATGGTCTGGTGAGAGAGATAGGGTAGTCCCATATACATCTTTCTGTGTATAGTGCTTGTAACTTTACGAAGAATGAGCCAAATTTCTTATCATTTTGATGATTCCAGAACCTTGCAGATGCTAGATGCTAGATGATCGACCTTTTCTGATCGATTCCACAACGTTTCTTTCACAATGCAATCGCATGACCATTACTGGTCTTTACCTTTAACCGTCATAATCACAAAATAAGCTTTGATTTCATACCTCCATTCACGAAAACTATATAAAAATCGCGGCAATAATGATGGAAATAGGTCTCTAAGTTTGGACGTGGACGGGAAGCTTCGTGTGTACCTCTGTTGCTTGTGCAGCTACTACAAAGGATATCCTATAGAAAGATGCTTTACTCGGGTAATCCCGACCCTGTGCATGGTGCATTTAATACGCAACTTAATGTGAGTGGATAGTCATCGGTCGTGTGTCTACGGATGCAATGTTGAATATCCATGAGGTATCTCTGTCGTCACGCATATCCTGCATTATGCATGTCGCGTCTGTTTTCGCCCTGGACGTCGACACGGAGGAGGACCTCGGGCGGAGTATAGCCAATTCGCTAGAGTAGACTCTCCCGCGGACGATGGCACCGGGCACGGGTACCCCGAGGGCAGGGTTCAGGAGGAGATAGCCGCACCAACTTCGGTCGGCGATCTCATTAAAAAACAATAGAATACAAAGGCCGGCGGAGACGTCGCGCCCCCCGCGGAGCCTTAGCGTATTACTTATATAGATACCTGCCACAACACTAACGTTCTTTGGCAAGACGTTAATCTACATTTGCCACACTCCACCCAGGTGAGGTTAATGGATACCTTGTAGGATTGTTCCTTGAAATGAACTCTGAAATAACAGCTGCCGGAGGTAAAGCTAGAGTATTCATTTCCAAAGCTCTTTGGAAGCAACGTTACATCATGTATGTGTAATATGTACATTATGTATGTATGTATGTATGTGTTATGTATACAAGAAGAGATTATTATTATTATTATAAATCCTGAATATTCTTCTTCTTTTTATTTGTTTATTTTCAGGACCAAATCTCAGACTTCGATGTCCTCTAACTTAGCTGATGACGTTGCTATTCCTGATGCTGTCCAAGCAGATTACTCCTTAGCGGACACATTCTCAGCGTTTGATAAACAGTATGCTGAAGGGAACCCTCCAGCTGATGGAGATTATGATGATGTCTTACCTCAGGCTGCAGAGGGCATGGGATCAGGTACTCTATTGTTAATACAGTATAAACCAGAAAGAATGCTGCGTTCCAGGAAAAGTCTTCATTTATGTCCCACAAACTATGTCAAAATATTACGGGGAAAGGTCATTTTCATATTGCAGCCACTGCTTTATGGAAGAACTTGCTGGAATTCCTTAGAAATATAGAAACATATGAAAAGTTCAGAATCAATTTGAAAACATACATATTTAGCACTTTGTATAATCTCACAGGTAAGAAACCATTTTGCCATTTCCACTCCTTCTGTATTCTGTTGTGTAAAGCGCATAAAGACATGAAATTTTGCCTATGTATTATGTGCTATACAAAACCATTTAATCATTATTATTATATATGGTTGATATAAATGCTTTTCTTCTCTTGTCTCTTTTTCTTTCTCTCTCTGACTCGCTGACTGTCTGTTTCTCTTTCTCTCACATTCATTCTCATTTTCTTTATTTTCCGTCTTTCTCTATCAAATGCTGTATTTCTATAGTACTCTGTTTCTCATTGCTCTTCTCTCACCCTCTTTCAATTCTGTTTTTTTCTTTGTGTCTTTTGATATAGAAATAGCTATGCTTTTATCCTAAAATTCTTAGGAAAGTGATTTTGTGGATGGTGCTATAAGATAAATTTCCTACACACAATATAAGTGGAACCATGTGCTTTAAATGTAATGACTGAATCAAGTTTGATTTAGGATGTCTCAATTATTGTGAATGCAATTATTTTTCTGTTCCCTGTCAGTCATGTTGTCTCAATGTATAATTGAAGTGTAAAAAAATGTGATAGCAACTACTTTAGAAAAATCAACCTAAGACAATTTCCTTAGCCCTTTACATCACCTATTGAAATGTGCAAATATGACAATTATGTATTACGTAATCCGAACATGATTTCTATTGGACCTACAATAAGGTATTGAAATGGCCCTTTATTTGATTTTTTAAAAATAGTTGCGATCAAGTTACTATCAATGTATCTTACTAGTGTGAAAACAACCACAACTTCTACGATAAAAGTCTTCAATAAACATTTTATAAATCTGTATGAAATGCCTTGTAACTTTATCTTTCTTGTCATGTTTCAGAGGCTACCATTCGTTTCCTGAAGGCCAAGCTCAGGGTCATGCAAGAAGAACTGGACAGATTAGCTCATGAATGTAATCAAAAGGTATTATTGAGAGCAGATCTTTAGTACAATTGAAATGCTTTCTCTTGGAATCTTTCACTTTTGATAAATTTATATATATATATGTTATATCAATGTGACGTTCTATATCATCGCAATGTCAAAGTATCTTTCTGAGTTATCATGGAAGATCTGTAAAATTGTGAAAGCCTCATTTGCTCTCATGTGTCACACACTGTTTGTGTACCATAATGTTTGAAACATTCTATTATGACTATTACATGTAAGTCAATTTTTATTAAGCTACCGGTACAATGAAACGTCAGTGGAGAGATTTTAATCCTTCCTGTACTGAAAAAACTAAACCCTATAGATTTTCTGTATCAATGATATTGGCATTCTCTCTCATCTCATACTTAATGAAAAAAATCCTTTTTGCTGGTGAGAGATGGCTCTATAGCTCATTTGATAGATATGAGGTTGTCCAAAGAACTAAGCTATGGAACATAGATAGAGAGATAGATGCTGCCATACAAGTGTTTATATTATTGTTGTAAAGACACTTTTAGCTTGCACCCATTAGATAAAGATCACATACTCCATCTTAGAAATTTAAAAACAAGTCAGAAATTTTTTTGAACAGGATTTGGACTTGTCATCTACTGCTTGCAGGGCAGCGACTTAAACACCAGGCCAAACACCATGGCACAGTCAAGATGGACTCGAACCAAATACCTCAGCTCTCCTCACCTCATTCTGACTTATGAATATTCATCAGTCCACCATTAGGACAAAAGCTTTGAATGTCTTATGGGAATAAGTTTCAATTGTTGTAAAGACATGTTTATATTACTATCATTAGCCGGTGATATGACATTTACAGTATCTGCTTCAAAATACTGGAATGATCTACCACTTAGAATTAGGCAGTTTCCATTCGTTATTACCTTCACAAAGGCCTTAGAAACACATTTTTTTTTGCAGTTTGTAGTTGTTTTTCTTATTATATGTATTTATGTAATTTTTATTTTCATTCACTGTAAGCGCTTTGGGCCTTTTGGGAAAAGCGCGGTATAAGTAATAATAATAATAATAAATGTTCTATTTGATGACAGGATGAATCATTGGGCAAGCTTGAGGTACGGGTGAAGGAAGCAGAAGAGGAGAGATCCAGGCTACAGAGAACCAATTCATCTCATCAAACCCAGATCGATAAATACAAGAGATTGGCAGAGGACACAAAGAGGAAGAGTGATGGGTTGGAGAATCAGCTCACTGGACTCAGGAAGGTAAGATGCCAGGGATAGGACACCGTGACATTGGCCCAAAGTGTAATTACCTCAAAGATATAAAGTTAGGTGGTATTCTCGAAAGGTCCATGGTTTAATCTTCTGACTAAGTATGGAATGCCAAGTGTCCATATGAATAATGTGATATGTTCCTAAATTACCATGATAACATAATTTTTTCATAGTTATATTGTTGGTTATTAATTATGTTATTACATTTTATTTTAATTTAGTGACAGATTAAATTATTCAAAAGCATATTCATATGGACACTTGTTATTCCATACTTAGTTGGAGGATTAAACCATGGACTAAAGTTAGTCCGCTTTCAAGAATACCATCGTTAGGGTTTAGGTAAGGTTTGGAGTTCAGGTGAAGGTTGGGTATAGTCTTTGGTCCATGGTTGAAGGAAGGGATTTGGTCAGTGTAGGTTATTTCAATTGTTGCAGGACCATGTGCTGTACAACTGAGATGCCTTGTTTTTTAATGGTGTGGTCAACAGAGGTAGTTTTTTTTTCTTTTCTTTTTTTCTTACTCTACTCTTCTCCCCTCTCAGAAGTCTCTCTTTGTCTTCCATATTGTCTCTTTCCATTTCTCTCTTTCAGGTACTCTCTTTCTCCTTCTTTGAGCAGCTCATCTTATAAATAATTAAAACCAATGAACCTGTAGAGTATAGACTCTTGTAAAGGCCTGTTATATTGTTGCTTTAAGAGAAGCCACAAGAACTTTTCCTTGTAGTGTACTAAAATCATCTGCTTCTCACTGTTTTACAATTGAAAGATATTTCTGTAAACGTTATCATTCTTGGGTTTATTTTGAGCAGGAGTTAGATGAACACAAGAGAAACCAGAAGAAATCTGCTACAAGTCAGAGTGCCACTGAAGTCAGATTGAATCGAGCAATGGAGGAGGTTGAGAAATACAAGTCAGATTTACAACGGATGAAGACATCTTCACGGGTAAGCAAATCTTTTCTGGAATAAATATGCTGTGTGTTTGGTACTTCAAAATCAAAGAATAGCAACAAATACAGACATACTCAAGATTTAGTATGTCTGTATTCATTGCTACACTGTAGGTCTATGTATCAATTTTTTTTAAAGCCATGATTAAAGATTTGAAGGTTTTATATTCCTTGTGCAGACTGTTGAAACATCAATTAATCATAAATAGATAGACTCTTAACATTGATGTTACCCTAAGTTATATCTGACATTTTCTTACAAAAATATGCATTTCTAGATTATAGCTGGCATGCCTTGATATTCAAAAAGTATATGATGACTTTATATCCCCTGTGCAAAATATTAAAACATATAATTGAGTATAGATAAACTCATAATAGTAATGTATGATATCTTTAGGTGCTGTAACATGCTATCAATATTAAAAACTAACTTTGTATAGTGTGGTTGATGTATCATTATCACAGATGATTATGTTATTGCTCTTGATATATCAAATGAAAAAGAAATGTCTTATTTTTGTGTGGCATGACAGGAATCATCTGAGGGGGAGAGGAGAAGAGTGGAGCAGCTGGTTGCAGAAAACAAGCGTTTAGAGAAACAGAAGAATGAACTCATGTCAGGTTTCAAGAAGCAGCTTAAACTCATTGATGTACTGAAGAGACAGAAGGTCAGTTCTTCTTTTGTTGTCACTGAAGTCATTGATCATTGTGTAATGAAATTGTTTAGTATTTACCATTGTCTATTCTCTTCCTTGATTCTTGCATGGCTAGTGAATAAGGGACAGGTACATACTAGCTTAGGTTAATAGGGACTTTTAGATTTGCACAACGACAACGTGGATTGCTACGATCGACGTCCTTTTAATGCACTGCCTTGAATGGACGTCACACGTATCAGTCCATGTAAATCTAAAAGTCCCTAATGTAATGTCATGAAAGACACGTCCAGAACACAAAAGGTGTAATAGATCCATGTAATAGATCAATGATGTTGGTGAATTCAAAGTTCTTATTGATATATCCGAACGAAAGTTTAGTAAATATTAAGCATGATCAAGATAGTACATGTATTTGCCAGCTTCATATCCTAATGATTAGGTTCTTCCTCTGTTCGATAAGATTAGGATTTTCAACAAATATGCATTTTGCGTTCCGGATATGTCTTTTTCTGACACTTCATTTTGCTAAAGTACCTAGGAAGTAGCAAAGAGAAGGACAGTTGATCCAGTTTAACCATCGGTCTGAAAAGAGTTATGGTACCTCCTATGTCAATAGTGTGAAAGGAACCTTTAACAGACAATTCTTATCGTCGCTGTTTTCACGAAGTGACGGTAGTGAAAAAAAATTGCATTCACTTTGCGTTACGATTTTCCTCACTACCATCACTTCGTGAAAACAAGGACGTTATGGCAGATGAAGAACTGCTAGTTTTTGAAAGTGCAAAATTATTTAAGTGGAACTAATGTCCTTTGGCAAAATTTTAATTTACATTTGCCACTCTCCACCCATGTGAAGTGAAGGGGTAGCTGGTTGCAAGAAATTCCTTGAATGGTGACTCGAGTCAGCTAAAGCATGGTTCACAATATGATACTTTGTAATAAGCGCAGTAGAATATATTCAAACAGTAGCTGCACTATGTAAATGGACCTATTTTTATTATTTATTATGACTATTTTTCCTATACACTCAATAAACATGTAACCATTGTTGATTCCTTCAAATGTGGACTGCACACACAGCTCACTTCAATACCTCAGATACCATGATATTTCATTCATTTCCATTTAATTTGCTTTGCTTTGTTTTGAAATTTGAAAGGGGTAGGGAATAATCTATTACACAAAAATTAATTTTTCTTCCCTATCTTCCCTATCTTTCAGATGCATATTGAAGCTGCCAAAATGCTTGCATTCACAGAAGATGAGTTTGTGAAAGCCTTAGAGTGGGGTAACTGATGAGGAATGGGGTTGAGCTACATCCTATGAAGCAGAGATGATAATTTATGGAAGTAAAGCTGATATATAGCTTCCGCTTTTGCAGTTAATGCTATGCTGGAAATGTAATGAAACAGAGAGGTTTTTGACTGCTGAGAAATAAGTACACCATCTTAAAAGAAAGATTCTCAATTAGCTATTCTTTTATGTCATGAACATCCAAGGAATGTTTTAAGAGTTAATGGTTTGCCTTCGCAAAGTAAATAGTTTGTTCTCATGTTGTCATCCAGAGCTGCTCTTACAGGTATACCTTTCTTCTCTGAAATAGGCATCAATTGTAAGCCATAGCTGCTAAACATTCCTATTTTGGAGGGATTATTCCTATTTTTAGCCTTCAAGCTAATATTTTAAACCCTACATTCCTCTCTTTTCCAGAAATATTCTGTGTGAAAAGTATACAAAGTACTGTTGAAAAGACATGGCAGTAATGCAAAGATCATCATTGTGTATTTGTTTGTGTTTGTCAGTAGATTGTATGTAGAGCTATACATTAACTTCTATATCTGACTGTTAGCATAGCACATATGATGCCGATAAGAGCGGGTTTTATAGTGTGTGAAAACGACTTTATATTATGTGTGGTAAGTGATCTTATCTCATTTCCCAGAAACATTTGTTATCTGGGAAGTACTAAAGCCCAGCAGAGCTGGCCTGGGATGTTACCCATTATTCATGTACATTGAGTGAAATGAAACCATTTTCCCAAAAGATTCAAGGTGATGTTGTGATTTCCTTTCATTTTGATAATCAAATTAGTTTTCCAAAATATTTTTAACTTAGAATTATTGAGGTGATCTGAGTGATCTGAGATATTAGTGAAAACACATTTGTAAAACATTATGTTTCAATGTGCATCAGAAAGAATATAAAAGTTAAGGAAGAAACATTAAAATCTAAACTGTCATTAGATTCAGACTGTTAGCATACCATTTGATGAAGATAAGAGCAGATTATATAACATGTGGAAATGACTTTATATTATGTGTGCTTACAGGGATCTTATGTCATTTCCCAGAAACATTTGTTATCTGATTATGTTCTGTTAACCTGTGAAAAAACTAATGCCAGAGCTGGCCTGGGATGCAGCCATTATTCATGTACACTGAATGAAATGAAACCATTTCCCAAAAGATTCAAGGTAATGTTGTTGATTCGAACAGCCCTGTCATTTCCTTTCATTTTGATGATCAAATTAGTTTTCCAAAATATTTTTAACTTAGAATTGTTTAGGTGATCTGAGTGATCTGAGATGTGAAAACACATTTGTAAAACATTATGTTTTAATGTGCATCAGAAAGAATATAAAAGTTAAGGAAGAAACATTAAATCTAAACTGTCATTAGATTCAGACTGTTAGCATACCATTTGACGAAGATAAGAGCAGATTATATAACATGTGGAAATTACATTATATTATGTGTGCTTACAGGGATCTTATGTCATTTCCCAGAAACATTTGTTATCTGATTATGTTCTGTTAACCTGTGAAAAAACTAATGCCAGAGCTGGCCTGGGATGCAGCCATTATTCATGTACACTGAATGAAATGAAACCATTTCCCAAAAGATTCAAGGTAATGTTGTTGATTCGAACAGACCTGCCATTCCCTTTCATTTTGATAATCAAATTAGTTTTCTAAAAAGTTTTTAAACTTAGAATTAATAAAGCGATATCCAAGTGATCTGAAATATAAGTGAAAATTCTTGTACTACCTGTTCTCTTCAATTAATTGACATATTCTGATTATAAAAGCATTACATGAATTTCATTAGTTTGCAGTGGTATTTGGTAAATATTTTTCAAATACTGGTTTCCTAGCGAAATATATAATTGTAAGAAGTATTTCAAAAATTGCTACACTGGTTATCGCCAGGCATTGTTTTATCTAATATTAATTGTTTTGGTTTCTTAATTTTAAAATTAGTGGCCTCTAGTGGGCATGTTTTATCTGATTGTCAAACGTTCAAACCACCGCCAGATAAGGTACCGTTCTGAGGTGACCTTTGGTCATCGCGTTAGGACGATACAGGTTTATCTGATAAAATCTCTTTCAGGAGCTAATTGCCTGTCCAGACTATAAGAGTTCTCTTTGAATCTTGTATAAAGAGACATCATATAAAGACTCATTGTAT
Organism: Strongylocentrotus purpuratus; assembly: GCF_000002235.5. Lineage (NCBI taxonomy): Eukaryota > Metazoa > Echinodermata > Echinoidea > Camarodonta > Strongylocentrotidae > Strongylocentrotus > Strongylocentrotus purpuratus. The sequence goes on along the minus strand of NW_022145532.1, from coordinate 786,181 downwards.
AGTGAAAGGGGAGTACAGCTTGTATAAAGAAACATAGTAAAAACAGGTTTTGAAGGGGTCAAATGACATGACAGCTAGCCAATCATCAATGTCTGCCCACAATAAGCCCCGCCCAGTTAAATGATTTTTGTATGATTTGGTGTTCAGACTAGAAAAGTGACCCTGATTCTTTATCAAGTCTTCATTTTGAAACGATGATCAAAAATGCGTTTTTGCTTCACAAAGTTATGTTAGATGACATTCAGACTAGAAAAAGTACCTTGCTTACTGTATAGCTATACAAATCTTGTATAGCGATGAATTCTGGTAGTCTGAATGAGGGTTAGAGAGCTTGGATGATGAGAAGAACCCTGGAGCATGTTTTGTTTGCTTCCTTAAAATTAGTTCAGATAAATTGGTTCAGACAAAATCAACTGAACTTTATCAGTGCGCAAATAGTATGCTTCATCTGTTACCTTAGATGTAGATTTGTACACCATGGTATGTTTAGAAGACTGTTGCTTTGTAGCAAGGTGGTAACTGACATTTGTACCGACAAAGTAGTCAATAAAACTTTGTTTTATTCATCAGCACTATGAATAGTCCTTGCAATATATGCATTGAGTTGAGTTGAGTTGAGTTGAGTTTATTGGTTTCACAATTCACATATTATTCACAAATATAATACAGGTAACAAAATATACATAAAAGACATATTGTTTCATAATTTAAAAAAAAAAAATGATTATAATAATTAACAAGGTAATCAGACTACAAAGTTACATGTCATCACAATTGTTTGACAACTAATATCATTTAAAGGAAACCCAGACAAAAGTACAAACTGTGAAATGTGCAGGAACCTATAGAAAAGCAGAGCTTGTAAAGAATACACTGTAGGTTCCTGCATGGGAGACTTAAAAAATGACAGGGACAGAAAATGTTTACAGTAGAGAGAAGTACACAATTAAAATTGGGACGGCAGTAATTTGACAAATAATTGGTTGGAGTTCAATAAAGTACATACAAAAAAAAGGGGGAAAAAAGAAAAAGAAATTCACTAAAACGAACAGAAGTAACGAGCCAATAAATAGCAGAGTATGCACCTATTTCCACCACATTGCAGGGACCACTCTTATGTACTGAATATACTCAAATGAATATTAGAATCTGGCAGATTTTGTTTTTATTTAATTGCAAGAAATAAAAAGTGTTGACCTCTTTAAGAGTAAATTGACCTGATACACCCTTAAGTAGGGTATAGTCAATTGCACTGGGAGATATTAAGATTCATGTTAATAACTGACCCGCATCTAAGCCTCATATGTTAATTTAGTGTGTCTCTTAGCTTCCAACAAAGTTTGTGCAGATTTTGTATTTCTTCAATTGCAAGAAATAAAAACATGCCCCCCCCCCCCCCTTAGAAATATTTGAACTGGAACAACCTTGAGTATTGTACAGCTAATTGAGTTTGATATGTTTAGGTTTATGTTAATAAATTGACCCGCATCTTAACCTCATTGTCAATGTATAGTGTCATTCAATATGCTTCAGCACAAAAAACATAAAGCCTCCAACAATTTCCTTGCAGATTTTGTACTTATTTAATTGCAAGAAATAAAAACATGCCCCCTTTAGAGTCATATGAACTGGAACAGCCTTGAGTATTGTACCGTTAATTGCGTTCGATATGTTTAGGTTTATGTTAATAAATTGACCCACCATCTCGACCTCATTGTTAATGTAGAGTGTCATTCAATATGCTTCAACACAAAAACATAAAGTCTCTAACAATTTTCTTGCAGATTTTGTATTTATTTAATTGCAAGAATTATAAAAATTACCCCTTTAGAGTTATATGATCTGGAACAACCTTGAATATTATACAGTTAATTGCATTTTATTTGTTTAAGTTTATGTTAATAAATTGACCCACCATCTCAAACTCCTTGTTAATGTCGAGTGTCATTCAATATGCTTCAACACCAATACATAAAGCCTCCCAAGATTTGTTTTGCAGATTTTATATTCATTTAATTGCAAAAATAAATGCAGAGTTATTTGAACTGGAACATCCTTGAGTAGGGTGTAGTTATGTGTATGTGATATATTTAGACTTGCATATTTAGACTTGACTTGCATCGAGACCTCATTCTTAATCTATAAAGTGTCTCTTAACTGCTTAAAAACAAACACATACAGCTTCCAACAAACAGAGCAGTATTTGTCAAGACCATGGAAATGGTTGATACTTTTGATCCATCTATAGCCTTGTTTAATCTTAAAACAATGGCTATATATTCTGGACAGTAAACAGTATTACCTTTTATATATCTTACTCACGTGGAAGGACATGCGTCTGTCAAAGTCTATATGACACTTAGGAGATGATTACACAACATTTTATTTACCCCTGGTCATTATGACAACTGTTTGATTGCCCTGGTAACTGTTGCCCATATCCAAAGAACAAGAATGATACGATATGAAATCAGAAGCAAATGTATTGATTAATAGCTTGAGGTATCGGAGGAGAGGATGCTTACAATTTCTGCACAGTTCCTTATCTTTTAGTCCATTTCTGCACCTATTTATATATCTAAATATAAATACAAGAAATCTATTATTTCTTAAATATATATATATATATATATATATATATATATACAGCTGCGTACGCAGGATATTTTTCAAGGGGGACTTTTAAAATTGGATTGCATCATTCAGTTTCGGATCCAAAATTTTCCAATAGGAAGGAGGGGGGTGGGGGCCTGAAAATCGTGCCGACTGATATTTCGCTCAGTGGGGGTGGGAGGGCGTAGTGACCACTCTTTGGAAATGTTTGTTTCTATACTTGCACAAAGAGGGACCTTAGCATATTTAAAATATATATGGTTATTGTTATCTATTTGCAATCTGTGCAAGCTCCAAATCGATCTATATTTAGTGCCCCTATTTGAACACTGCTACTTTTTTCTGGGAATCTTTATAACTATGTTTAAATAACCTTTACAATGGAAAGAAATAGTATGATATTGATTTCTTAATAGCATTTTCTTGTCCTTCACAAGTACTTAACAATCACAATAAACAGAAAACTATAATTTTGAGAATCAACTGAATAATGCTTACATGATCAGCATTTATATTTATCAGTCTTACATTCCACCTACAGAATTAAGAAAAAAGAAAGAAAAAAAGCAGAAGTAGAATGAAGAGAAGAAGAAGAAAAGGAAGAAGAAGAAGAAGAAGAGAAAGAATAAAAAGTAGAAGAAGAAGAAGGAGGAGAATAAAAAGGAGGAGGAGAACAAAATAAAGGAGAGGAAGAAGGATAAGAACAAAAAGAAGGAGAAGAAAAAGGAGAACAAGGAGAAGAACAAGAACAACAAGGAGGATAAAAACAAGAAGAAGGAAGACGAAAAGAAAAAGAAGAAGAGGTAGAAAACATGTCAGGGCAAGAGTTACTTTCAACTCCCACCCTTATCATCTTCTTGATAGGGTATTTTAGTTATACTTGGTATATAAATGGTAATTAACATGTCCCAGCAATTTGGGTCAATAAATAGACAGAGCAAAGGTAGACTTGGAGTGTTTGTCGTTTATTTTCTGTCAGGAATACCTTGATGAGATATAAATGTAGATGATCATTATCATGTTTGTGTCTGTTAGTATAGTTATGTTACTTGATATATCTTGTCATTAACCAGCAGCAGAAACTGGGTAAAAACCAGGATAATTGACTCATCAGTCCAAGCTTTCAACCCTTGGGAATAAATCACACCATCCCTTTGTGTTAAAGCTAGGTAACATATTTATATCACTGAGGAATCCTACTTATGTTGAAAGTCAATTGATTTAGATTTGTATGTTCCAACTCTAAATGCGAAGTGTAATGATGGTGACATTGATGATGAAAATTGTCTTAATGATATAATAATATTCTGTTCTTGTATAGCGCATATCACATTATACAACGTCTCTATGCGCTTCCAACCCCACGGAAGACCAGCTTTCCCATGTCGGGTAAGCTGAATGTGGCCAACCACCGTATCTCATGCTTTATTATGTTTTTATACGGAAATAAATACTACTACAAAGAGCTTTAGAAATTATTACCCTAGCTTTTGCGCCGGCAGCCGTTTTCACCGCACAGTGCATTTCAAGGAATAATCCTACCAGGTACCCATTTACCTCACATGGGTCGAGTGTGGCAAACGTAGATTAATACCTTGCAAAAGGACATTAGTGCCGTGGCGCGACTCGAACCGTGGACCTTGCAATCCATGCAGATTCTTAGAAAGATGATAATGCTAACAGAATAGAGTAAACCAAGAAGGACCTCACCAGCTTTTTGACTTTTGTAGTGTACATAGGTAACAGATGATCATCCAACAGAGGACTCAGACGCTCCCCACCCCCCCCCCCCCCGTTATGACAATTAGCCCTCATCCCAACTAGTCCATTTGACAAGAAAGCCTTAGGTAATTGTTGAAGGATAATTTTCCTAGGGGCTAATTGTCTTTGGGAAGATGTCCTATATGTTGGTTGTAACTGTTGTTGGAAATGGGTGTGTAGTGGTTAGATGGGTAGATGGCTACTGCCGGGGATGTGGAGGTTATACTTGAGTGGAAGTTTTCAGAAGTGTAGGTAATGCACCACAGATCAAACAGGTGAAATAATTTAGCATTTTAGTTCATCTGCTTATTTGTAAGGGAATATTAGGAAAATGGCACCTGCACTCAACAAGAACTTGGGTTGGTCAAAACTATGACGTGTTTCTTTTCTGTGGCATTTTTTGCACACTACAGAAGGTAAATGTTTAGCTACGATTTTAATAGTGTGGTCATTTTTTTAATCAGAAGATTGCGTTTAAAGACATTGTTGTTTTTAAAGAACAGCGAATTCTGTGAAGTGGATGACTCTATGAAGTACCCAAGTGTACCGCCATACTGAGCAAGTTGTCAAGGATACTGGTTCCAAACAAATTTGTGCTAGACAATAATAGGGACTTTTAGATTTGCGTGGACTGATACGTGTGACGTTCATTCAAGGCAGTGCATTAAAAGGCTGTCGACCGTAGCAATCCACATTATCTTCGTGCAGATCTAAAAGTCCCTAATAGCGTAGTGATCACGACAGCGCCATTGTCTTATTTTGGATTAAAAACCATCTCTCTGTATGATATTTAATTTGGTCAGAAATGATGAATAACACTATTAAGTGCAAAGTTGTAAATCTAACTGACCGGTACTTCCAACACCTCGTGAATATGCCATTTTCGTAATGCAATCAAATTGAATGCACAAATCTTTATTAAGTGCCTTGTTTTAAATTATTGAATTCACCTGTTGCGAACAATTATATTTCAATAGTCAGAATGAGAATTGCATATTATTAGGACAAGCCATAATGTTTGTCCTACCCAGCAATTGGTTTGTAGGTGGGGGAGGGGGGGGGGCGATTACATATGATGACATTTTTTTTCTCATCAGTGCAATCACTGACCTTGTGTATTATCAAAGTCTTATCATCTTGACCACTGCCTGTTTAGGTAGGGGTTTTCGCATCTGTAATGTATATGGATAGTTTTCTGGGATTAGAATTGAAGACCTTAGTGTATGGCCTCGGGTGTTTATCTCTAAGGTTAATGTATTTACTGCATAATTTTGTTTATGGTTAATTTGAAATAAGTGACTTGTATACAATTTTCCGATTGAATGTGTCCTTTTTTCTTAGTGCTATTTGGCTAGTATGGTGTCAAATGTGGATTATTGATTGGAAAGGTCTGTAATTTAAATGGAATGAGGCTGGTCACGTGTTTTAAAGATCTCATAGTTGCAAATATCCCGATTTTGCACGATTCCCTTTTTATGCAAATGATTGAATGAGTTACAAAGCATTATCTAAGAATTTGTTTTCAGCTGTGATACTGTCTAAATTTTGAATGTGTTTTTGAAGTATCGATATCATTGAATACATTCCATTTAAAATGTATAAATTTGAGCGTAAGTAAAGAGCTAGATTTCTTTTATGAAAGAAAACACACTAGCATTATTTTCTATTCTCTATTCTCTATTAATAAGGACAGTGAATGAAACTCTATCTTGAAACGTTTTATCAAGAAATTGTGAATAAAAAGACATAAATTTGAAATGAATGAATGTTTCTGATTATTGGTGTATGTGTCACTCACAAGTATTAATTATAATTTGATATTGAATATATGCTAAGATTAATACGTATGTGTATAGGTACACAAAACTCAGTTTTTGTAAATGTGAATTATCCTTTCCAAAAGATAATAATAATAATCATAATGATGATGAGGAGGAGAAGGATGAGGAAGATTGTGATGATGATGTTGATGATGATGATGATGATGATGTTGTTGATGATGATGATGATGATGATGGTGAAGATGATAGTAATAATGTTTTGTTTGTGTGCCCATGGTAGCTTCATCAGTATTAATACTGTTCTCCATGAGGGCCCTGCAATCATAAGTAATGATAATGATGATAATAAATGATGAAGATGATGATGAAGACGATGATGATAATAATAAGAAAGATCATGATAATAATGTAATGTAATTGACCTTACAGATTTGACGCAAGAGGAGAGTCATAAAATACAATCGACACACGTCATGGTTATGAGTGATAATGTATGTTTATTTGTTGCAAGGCAACTATATTTCTTGAATATCACATATACCAATGATAGAGATAAAGGGTGTGTACACCGGAATAAACCGCAATCCCACAAAACAAATATCCTTTATCCTTGGTCTGTCTCAACCATAATATTCTTCTTATTCATACCGAGTCTTTGAAATGTGTATTAGTATGTGGCTTACCTTTGTATACTTAAATATGTGACGTATATTTGACTTCAAATATTACAATTTGTATAGATAGAAGTAATGCTTGATATCAATTGAAAATAAAACCACTAATATAAGCGGAGACGTTGCTTTTATATACCGTGGACTTTGGTTTTGCTGCCATACTCTATACACCCACGTACTTATAATGCAACACACTTATTCCAAAAATTAAACAAATAAAAAGGAACTCAGTAACCTCAATTCTTTTTTATGTTCTCTTCTTTTTCTTCCCAAGCGCATATAGAAACATACTTATATATTTTGTTAGTTTTAGCGACTTTTAAAATCACTTTTTTTTCAGTCAGCGTGAATTATCTTAACACGGTTGCGCAATTAAACAGTTGAAGTAGTGAAAGAGATTTTCGATTGCCACTTCCTAAACAACTCTTGAAAAGTTATCTCTCATGTCTTTCTTTAAAGTTTGTGTGCAAGAGTGAGAGTACAAATATAGGACATGGTTCTATTTTAATTCAAGTGCGGAGACACAGCCCTCTCAATACCTGATACTAATACAAGGAGGCTACATTTTAGTTTTCGAAATGTTGAAATTCATTCTACGGTTAAGGAAGCATTGCAAAATGAAGATATCTTTCTACGGTCATTTGAAGATACTTGTATCTTTTATCACGTGTAATTTTCTATCAAATATAGCGCTTCGTTTACGACATAATACAAATTGCTTTGATACATTCTATTATAACTTATTTGCATATATGCTTTGTTCAACGACGTCAAACGTCATACTTCGCACTAAAACATGTAAAGTTGTTCTTACCAGGGCCGTGAACAAAAGTCTATTTACAAAAGTTTACAGTTTTACAAAATATACAAATTACATTCAAATGAACAAAATTGGTGCAAAAGGTAGAAAATTAATATAACGATTTGTCAATCGAAAATGGTAATATCAAGCGCAGTGTTTGCTTTAAGATACTTCCATACTCCTTATAAGTGCTGCCAAATGAGTCATTTCCCAGAAAGCCATCATAAATGTTTTTTAAAGCAGGTTAGGCCTACTATGGATTATTAAAGGTGAATGTTTATTCCACTGAGAACAGTGGGATAGCCCGTACAATAAAGTAGATCGCGTGATTTTTATTTGAATAAGACAATGAGCATAACAAAGATTGTGAGGAATGTAGTACCTCGTCTATTTATAGTCCATGATCAAATCTTGAGTTCTGATAATGGTAGCTCAAAACTATTCCGAATTCCTTTTTATGCATTTAGAGAGTTTTAGACCAGCAAATCCAGGGAAAGTTAAACGATTTTTGCCAGAAAAAAAGTTTTTCACTGACAACTCTCATTTGCACCTTTATAATAATATGAGACCCCAATGCCGTGTATGTATTTCGGATCGACTGGCTTGATTTATCGGAATCTTTCTTACTGTTTCATTTATAACATAAGTGTTATGTATATATATATATCAAAATCGTTTGGCAGGAATCATTTTATTTGTATATTTTTGGACGGTTTCGATTTGAATTCTGTACAAATTCACTTTGCGTCATGATCTTAACTCAAGGAGTACTTTCGATTAGTCACTACGGATAATTCAAAACGACTTTTTAAGTATAAAACAATCAGTTATTTATATTCTGTAATATTTGGCTCCGATTTAGTTTGCCATTTACCTAAATTGAAATATATCCATCAATTCACGTATTAACGTATCGATGCTACATACTTGCTACTACCTTCTACTGAAACATTTTATTGCACATGCACATAAACAGAAAAAGAAAAGAAATATTAAATAATAATACTCGAGGGTGAAAACCTTGATGACGACAGTTTCATTTCAAAATGAAATTATCTGATAGTGACTGTACAAAATAAACATCCATGCATTTTAATACCGGAAACCCAACATTTTATTATCTTGATATTAACTTGAACTCGTAAAAGATACCACAAGATGTCTATTTGATAGTAATAGTGAAATAAAATACACTGGAATTTGGAAACATATTTCTTTCTTAATTTAAAACTTTGCTGGGTCCTTTTGAAGGATGCCAATAAATATTGCAATTAAACGAAGGCAACAAAGGCACTTAAGTGAGTTGTATCAATATCACGGAGAAAATAATTTGCCTTTTAGTCATGTAATTGCTCGTCGTAAGAAACTAGATTCATCTCATCTTTTTTATAACATAGTTGCTTCATTTACATTCTGAAATATAATATTGAGCTATAAGTAGAACTTTGTCTTCTGAGTTTAACAGCAAAAAGCACGCCAGTGTTATAAAGTGAAAAAAAGCTTTGAGTGACGTCGTGTAAGACGTCATAGAGCTGCAGCGAGTGAAGAGAACTGGGTTATGAAGTGGCACCTAGGCCATGCTGATGACGATACAGATATCTTTCGCTCACTATAGCTGGTCCTTAGATGATTTCTAGTAATGAAGATGGTAATTCGAATGTGTAGATTCTAACATCTCGGCCATACAGCAGTCCTCTTTGATGTTAGACATTCGAGAATCTGGCCCTTGGCGTTAATTCACTTAGTTATTTTCACAATATTATAGAAGGACCACATGCGTGTACATGCAGGTTCCGAAAGAAAGAAAACATTGTCACGTTCGCAAACTGTTTCCATCCACCACTTTGTCTTTCAAAGAAGTTTGATCATTCAGCGAAAAGTCTTTAATACTGTTCAATCTACCAGCTTTCAAGAGACAGGCTCAATCGACCTGTATCTGCGAAGATCAGCAAGTTTTTGAATTCTTTCAAGACACAACTCATATCTGCTTTCAGCAGGAGCATACAGAAAATGTGCTCTTTTTCTTGGCAAGTAGTTCAATTTTCTCTGTTGTCGTTGGGCGTGGTAAAAGAGGTCGATTTGTATTCATCTGAAGAGGAAAGTGAATATTAAAAAATTCTGATTAAAATGGGAATAATGAATGAGGTAAAAATACGAATTCTTCATAAATCTGCTTTTAATTCTGTTCGGAAAACTGAATCAATCACGTCGTTCTCTTCCCACTCTATCAACTAAAAAAGTACACTTTCAAAGACTTATAGTCACAGCTGTATTATGCTATTGATATGATAACATCATTTAAATATGAAATGTCACATCTTGATTTTAGACACCATTTAAAGGAAAACCTGTTTTTAATAGCCTTCTAATTCCAAGGAGGAATTAAACCAAGTATTTACTATGTTAACATATTGTTTCTCGCTGTATTGATAAATACATGCCTAGACAGGTCCACTTTAGTGATCTTGGCATACCTTTTTGTTGTACCTATCAAGCATCTGTCTTGTAAGAGTCTCGAAGACGTTCTCAACATTTTCACCGGTCTTCGCACTCGCCTCGATGTAAGGAAAGTTAAATGCTTCTGATAACTGTAAATTAAGAAGAAGAAATCAAGGAATATAAGCAACCAGCAATCGTAGGATGGTATTGATATTTGAAATGCACTTTATCGTTCATACCACCTTCAAAACTAAGAATATGAAGTAAAATATATTATATGAAGATGTTTTTTATAATTATGATATCCAAATACAAATGTTTCTGAAATGAACTGGACGTCTCAGTATAGCGACATTTCACGAGACTGACGACTCATAAGACCGACCGATGTCGACCTCGTGATTCCTCAGAAAAGTCATACATTTTGAAGGCACGCGAGACTGACATTTTTAATCTCAAGGGCATTCGGTCTCTGGGGCTGTACCCGAATGAATTAACTGCCACAGTTCAAATATACTACACCCCACACTGATTACAGTTCTTTGTCAATACAAACCAATTTGAGGGTTTTGCAGTGAGGTTGTAGAAAATAATCTGAGCAAACCTTACCCTCCCATTATTTAAAAAAACCTAGCTCGCAATATTACCGTCGGTAATAGTTACGACGTTTATTGATTTCTTGCTATGACGTCACTGGGAAGCTTGAAGGCAAATATTTTCATTCTCTTAGCCTTAGGGTTATGAAACCATCGTCATTAAGCTAATATCCACCATTCCAAGATATAACAAGTGATGCAATATCAAATTCGATGGCACTTTGCCAGTGCTCATCATCTTGAAGCATTATGTATTACTATAGTTTAACCGCATCCTTCAAAAATATCATTCTGGTCTTTTAATTGCTGACCACTCGCATTTTCCCCAGAAATGATATGTCTAAATTCAAACTCAAATATAGTGAGACGACATGAAACGGTATCATCACCTCTTTGTCTTTCTTTTACGGATGAAGTGAATTCTTACCGTTATTGCTCGTTTGCTTGGCACTCTTCTTGCTCTAGTGAAGTCGCTCTTGTTCCCAACCAGGACTTTGCATATGTCGGGAGAAACATTCTGGAAAACATGAAATAATAAACAATTTATTGTCAAAATACCATTCTTATATTTTGAAGAGGGGGATAACAGAACAGATTGTAACTTCTTGGTATAACTGCAAGTAATAACATTGTGTATTTTTGTAGTGATATTTGGTATGTTATATGAACATTGCATTCCTGCATTTAATAGCTTTGCTGTTTCGATTGTTTCTTTTTTATCCTGTATAAATATTTTTGATTTTGACAATTTATTGACACCTCTGTAACCTTTTTAATATACTTGAAGAAAATACTAGAAACGGTCGCACTATGATACAGTTGTATACATATGTACTGTGCCAAGATACAATAGGCCTATACATATTTTCCCATTTATCTCATTCCATTTATAAGAATTTAAAGTGATTATTTAACCCATTGTTAACCTCAGTTTATCGTTTGAATGCAATGAACTCGCTATTTTGATGAGCTTATCTTGATTTATCTATCACTGTACACTAAAATGCCCTTATACCAGGTACGTGACTATAGATAGGCCTATTTCATGAGATACTCGTCGTAAATTATGTGCTCACCGTAATTATGTCAGAAACATGTCTGGTATTATCTGTATAACCAACAAATAACACTTAACCTTTGTTTCTATATAAAAATGCCACTCAATACTCTTATTCTTAATTTTTGTTATCTTAAGGTGATTTGCAGAACTGAACAACACTTTTGTCAGGGTAATATAATAACATATTTGTTCAATGACTCATGAATAAGTAAACAGGGGTAGTTTCTACCGTTTGAAAATAATATTTGTATTCAGTTGAGAGCATATAGAGACAAGAAATAAGCCAATTAATATGCTTATACAAACACTTGGAAAGTATAAAGTGTAAAACAATAATAATTTTGATATATTTCTGGCCGAAAGAGTTTCTCTTTTATTGAACATTAATGGGAGAACGTCTGTTCACGTGACTATAACAATGACAGAAAATATGAAGAATAAAGAGGTAACAGTGGAGACAAACATAGACGATAAAAATGATTTTACAATTCATAATATTCATCCATATAAATAGTATCACCACGTGCAGCATCATAGCCTGTTACACATGTGCAAGTGAGACAACTACAACTTACACTTGCTATTAATAGCCTATATTATGCCTTTGAGTTGTGAAACATGCTGAAGTCATTTTGATTTCTATATTAAGTAGACTATATCGGTAATCGAAACATTCATCAATCTAGATCGAGATATAAGTAGCATGGGAAGTGATTCTCGGGTAAGGCGTATTTCACTGTTTATAAGAAAATGGCAGTAATAGCTTGGCCATGTATAGAGCACGTGCGCTTGACTGCCACACGCTTGGCTGAAGCTGACCCGATATACACTGTAGCACTGAGCGACGTAGAATAAGCATCATGTATTCTTGTTCTTTACTCGATTTTTCTTAGCTAGGCACTGAAGTTGATCTAGCATGAGCTAAATCATTGATTTTGTTTTGAGTCCGAGGCCTATTCAGCTTTTCCCTTTAACAATGTTATCAAAAGTTTGCACATTGAAATGGAAGCAAATTCATGCCAGTGCAAGTCAGTGGCAAACAGTTGTTCAAATAGCATTAAACTGTTTCTCAGAAAAGCTTTCATGTCTCATTGGTAGTCCAAAGTCAAAGTTTACTTAGAGCACTTTAAACTTGCATATATATATATGTACACTCTGTTGCCCATACAGATGGAATAATGTTTCCTTATCCGTTTTCATGAAATGATTATTTAAAGACAATATCATTTTCTCTTGATAAAGTTTGTATCTTCTCATAACTTTACTGATCAATTTAAAGTGTCGTAGATGTGGTCGATAAAGTTCTGAGAAGATATAAACTTTTTGTGGCAAGAATAAAAAAATAATATTGTGACAATCACTTCATGAAAAGATGTAAGAAAAATTATTCCTACTTCATGAGCAACAGTGTATGTAGCGAACAATTTCACTTTACTGCTAAGAAACATTGGCGTAGGTTTTTTTTCTACCTAGGGGGGGGGGGGGGGGGGGTTGACGTCTCCTGCCTGGATTCAACTTTTCAATTTTTCACAAAAGCAGATATTATTATCAAGATAAGGTTTATTTTTCCAATTAAACTACACAAGATAAGATATACAAATGACATAATTAGGGCATCTCGCTGCCCGAATATGCGGATAATTCGGAAAGTGGGCTCTTCAACGAATATTTACATTCGAGTTTCGTTCTGATAAGTAAATATGAATCACGATCACGTGCAAAAGAGCTTCTACTTCAGCCATGTCTTTCTTGACTCTGTTTACTCAGATCTCGAGCTGAAACAGAAGGTTATACGATAAACACCTATACCACTATAGCATGGACCATATGAACATGACTGACAAAGAAAGCGGACAAAAATATACAGTTCCTCAGTTAGACAAAGGAACATCCCTTCACTGCTATTATGTAAAAAGGTGAATATGCATGTGACACTTGTTCTACACATTTGTACATAATAGCAGTGAAAGGATGTTCCTTTGTCTACCTGAGGAACTGTATATTTTGTCCGCTTTCTGTGTCAGTCATATTCATAGTGATAGGATCACATTCTCTGTCCATTACGTCACATTTTTTTAAAGATTAAGTCCCGCCATTCCCACCAAAAGAATGGAAAAGAAGTTTTTTACTCCAAAAATAGTAGAAGAGAAAGAGAGAGAGAGAGAGAGAAAAAGAAAGACGGAGAATAAAAAGGAGAAATAAACAAAGATATAGACAGGAGGAGATCGAAAGATGGAGAGGGTGGGGGTTCAAGATACTTACACGGGCAATATCGTCAAGCCAACTAGTCACATGATCAAATGAAGTCTCTCTCGTTACATCGTAGAGAATGATGATGCCCTGATATTAGATGAAAATAAAGTATCATAATGAAACTACATTTCAGCATTTTAAAATTATGACTCTTTGAAAGAATTAGTTTAAAATACATTAAATATTCCATTAAACATAAGTTAATCGGCACTTACAGCGTCATGAGTCAATTTTGAACGATTACTTTGCATCAAAATATGCATTAAAACATACGTTTAAAAAAATCATTCCAATCATCTAATCTATATCAAAAGTATACTTTCAAAGTATTACCACGACAGAAAAATAAACCTAAAGTAGATATAGCTTCACACACAGTTCAAAATTTTAAATTGGTATTTTATCGAAGTATAATGGATCTTCCCTTCATATCATTATTGATTCTTGATAAGGGAAAAGGCAAAAAAAAGAGACGTTTCTTGTCAAACATAGAGTATTTATGCGAGCAAAGGTATATAGTCAACAAAAATAAATAAGAATTTTTGTTACGAATCCCAGCTACATTTAATTATTAACATCAACAATAAATCACTTAAATTATTTTATGTCTACAAACATCATTATTATATATTATCAAATACATTATACATATATGTTATAAGGTTATTTTTTCAAATAAATAGCAAATTATAATAATCAAATAACAAAATAAAAAATAAAAAACTAATAAATAAGACAGAGACTCACCATGGCGCCTCTATAGTACGCTGTTGTAAGAGTTCGAAATCTTTCTTGACCTGCTGTGTCCCTGTAAAGTTTGTTGAGATATGAAGAAAATTAATGATATAAAAATCTCCTTCTACTTTGAAGGCATTGTATTCTACTGACATTACCTTAGATTTACGTCTACTGCCATATGCTGCCCAGCAGTGGTAGCGATGTCGGTAAAATACCCCCCCCCCCATAAACCCAACAATGAACGGACCCACGTGATGTATTAAAGGGAAAGTCCACCCCAAAATAAGTTTGTTTCGATAGAGGCAGAATAATAAGAAAATCAGGAAAGTGAAAGTTTGAGCAAATTCTGAATAAAAATAAGAAAGTTATGAATTATTGAAGTTGTGATCAATCAAATACAAATTGGCAACTATGTGACTTATTATACGAGCTCTCCTTCATTTGCTTTGTGCATAATATTCCATAAAATCATGTTTTCTTCGTTATTGATGACGGAATATATATTTGTTCCTTGCAGGGGGAGTATAGAAACATATTTGCAATTATTATATTTAGGGTGCATGTATGGTTGAATTTTTCTTGAGGAAAATGACAATTTTAGATTTTTTAGTACTGAGCAAATGGAAGTTGAGCTCGCATGATACGTCATAGAGTTGCCAATTTGTGTTTGATTGATCACAACTTCAAAAATCCTAACTTCCTTATTTTTAATCGGAATTTGCTCAAACTTTCACTGACTTGTTTCTCTCATTTTTCTACTCCTATTAAAACTAACTTAATTTCAGGGTGGACTTCCCCTTTAAAGCTGCATGAGTTTATATCATACGGGAATGTATTTCTCCCACATGAACATGTACATGTGATAATGAATTGTTTTGGTTGTTTCAATTTTTTTGGAATTTTCATCATAGTTTAATTTTAATGTTATAATTTTGTCAATTTTAAAAATATCTTAATATCACGACGTTTTGAAGCCGGCTCTGGATTATTTACTTCCCTTTTTGCAATTAATATAAAGGAACCCCCCCCCCCCCCAAAAAAAAAAAAATATATATATATATATATATATATATATATATATATATATATATATATATATATATTATATCTTCAGTTATTTGGATACGTTCATTGCATTTTTGTTTCCAATTCATCTACAAGATTTCCCACCAGAATGTATGAAAGAGGTGTAAAGCATGAGGTTCTTAGCATGATTTACAGATTTTCAGCACGACACGGGCGTCGCCATTTACTTGATATCATGCCAAGAATATCTTCATTTTATTTCACTTGTACATTTTCGTAAGGAATATTGTACATCAATAGGCAGCGATTAATAAATCTCATATTTCAGTGAACCTACACTTATTCGTTGGGATGAGGTTTCCATTAAGAATACTCCTCAACGATGACATGGTTTATTTTAAGGTCGAAATTATTCAAATTTCATCACTTTAAGTAAGGTGATCTGAGATGGAACACTCATCCCATCTGTATAAATTTACTTTGAAAGGGAAAACAATTGCTTAAAACATTTTGAAACTCAACTTTATGAGTTTTTGTATTTTATAAAGAATAACAATCATATGCTGTAACTTCCACAAACATACGTACATACACACATAAATACGTATATATACTTAAAGATAGACCTGAGTCTGTTGATGGAAATTCGAAAAGAAAGCAATAACTAATGAAACGAAATTGTTAGAGAAAGCTAATATACGACTGTTCGGCTATAACCAGGCACGTAGCCACGAGGGGCAAGTGCCCCCCCCCCCCCAATTTCCAAGATCGGTTGAACTTTTTTAGACCCCTCCCCAGGACGTCGATCAATTACATGTATGTGCCCCCCAAACATCAAACTCTGGCTACGGGCCTGGCTATAACCCTTTGTCAAGTGATGGCAAATTTCATTCAAAACCCCAAAAGGGCACCACAGTTTAATCCTGAGTGCGCGAATTTTAAGAAAAAAGGATGCCAGCAAATATGTTTTCGTGAATTAGTTTGAAATGAGTGTACATGTATTATGTAAACAGGAGCTTCCACCATATTCTATAAATTCCACATACACGTAAACGCACAATACACATGTATGCAAGAATCGTGCCCTTTATCGTTAGAATTACCTCGCCCTCATATCGCGTGTCTTAACACGTGATTGCAATACAGCAAATATTTTGTTCTGTTTCAAACATTGTACTTCGGGATTTCAATCTGAACATGTCGAAATCGCAAGATGGAGGTACCCATACCCTGTCAGCAAACAATGAAATATTTTTGGGTCAATATTTGAGATAATTTTGGGGCCCCTCTCTCTCTCTCTCTCTCTCTCTCTTTTTTTTTCTTTTTTGTTTTTGTTGCCGCTGCCGTTATTTTCTTATCAACCCCTACGCCCTTTGCCCCTGCCCATCTAAGCTCCTTGATTTGACAGGAGGGTTAGTTTCAATATTATTTTTGTTACAGTGTAGTGCACCCGTCTATGTACTGATTAATTGTATTGTTTATTCTGATAATTACACCATATTAATTCGATACAAACTTTCGAAAATAACATGTTACCCTATGTACGAAGACACTAACATCTAACTGTCTTACAAAATAGATACTGTCATGTATCAATAGATTAAAATCGAAGAAGAAAAATCTTTCTATCACTTTATACAAATGATATTAAAGATGATATTTCAAAAGTTGGATAGTACTTTAAATTCACTTACCATACAAGTAACCTGATTTTCTTTCCATCAACATTGATGATGTTCTTTTTTAGGTCCATTCCTAATCAAATTAGAAGAAGATTAGATACGGGACATGAATTAAGAATCACGTTCAAGTGCATGGTCGCAATAATCAGTTAAATCATTAAACTCTCTTGCTCAGCCAATTTTGGAAACTTGATATGCGCTGAAACGAAGTCTTTCTTTCGATATCCAGTATTGGATTTTTTAAAAATTTAAATAGTGCTCTTAAGCATCATGCAAGGTGCTCAAGGCGCTCCAACATTACCCCGGTTCTGGTATTGCTACCAATTTCGGTGCTGGAGCATTCAATGAATCACTCCCTACCAGGTACACATTTTAACAACTCGGTAATGAGTAGATGCTGAGGGATGGACAAAAAACAAAACACAAAACAAACGCAACAAACTACACACTACAGTGAAATTGCAAGCATAAACAAGAAAGGGGTTGCTTTCCCAGTTTTGAAAAGTGCAATAATGAACATATATATTCTGACAGCAATATGCAGTTTTGCACGTGTCAGCACATGTGTGCGTGCATTATTTTCCTTGTCAATCTATATATCGGCACTTTTACATGGGCTTATCCCCCCCCCCCCCCAATTGGGCCTAAAAAAGGGATGTTGTACTGCCCTTTGCGACGACCCCATAATATTGAAATCTGCGGTCGGCTTTTTAAAAAGGGCAATACAATTTTTTTTTAGGCCTAATTGTAGTAATTTTGTACGGGACGATCTAAAATGATGAAATTAAAAAAGTGGTATACTGACCTATCGTTCCTGTGCCATTTTCTTTAAAAACGTGTTCACAGAACATATTGATGAAACTAGTCTTGCCGACACACGTATCTCCTATGACGAGTATCTTAAATGAAAAGTCAGCTGGATCGTCAATGGGTGGACAGAAATGAGGGTACGGTGTCGACATCGATCGTGGTCGATGGCACTGCTGCCAGTTCTGACAGTCCATGATGGAAAGTGAGATGAGTCATCAACGGCAAAACATTAACCAAATCCGCCGCAACTCGTGAAGTCCGGACCGCAACTATCGTGGCTACTGTTAACAAGTTCTTCTTCGTCTTCTTGTTTTGGTAATCTCTGAAGGGCTGTACAGCCTTTAAAGAGATGCAGTACAGGTAGCGAGGTAGACAGATGATGTTTTAGTGGGATGAGGACATGCGATATGCCTCAGGAGTAGTCCCGCCAAGTTCTCTGGACTGTTTCAAAACATCTCGACAAGGTACCAGACGATTGCATTGTCTTCACCGCAGACAAAGAGCAGCTCTGCTAACAGTGAGCTTTGTCAATTGCAGCACATGGATGCAACGACCTATCGATCCCGTAACGTCGATTTCAATTGGTTTATTTACACTAGCTCAACAATAGATATGAGATTCCGTTAGAATCGGTCGCAGTTAATCATTGAAGAGTGTATTTATAACCAAGTACACGCCAAGTTTGGACGAAGGCGAACTTGTTTCTGTGCAGCAGGGCAGCAGAATAAAGATTTTTTATTAATATGAGGCATATTGGCCCGAGGTTTGTCGACAAACCTAGGTTCATGTGACGCGTTTCGATGCGTTTCAGACCAAGGTCCAGACAAACCTTGGTCTGAAAAGCGTAAAAACGCGTCATATATGACGCACCGAAACCTAGGTCTGTCGACAAGCCTCCTTTGTGAATTCGGGCCACCGTTTCTCGTTCATTTTGAGGAAGTTATAACGGGAAATTACGATCTATATTTAAATAAGTTAAAGTGATGCCGCACGTAAAATCCTTGGGGATATTAACAAATGAAATTTATGTAAGAAACGTTTGAAGTAATATTTCATAACAGTTGAATTACTGTGAACATGATATACAATTACGTGCATATAAAATTAAGTTTATCTGAAAAGAGGAGGAGACTTGACACAAATTGACAGACATTATGATCCGTTTCGGAACATCCCAGTAGACAGCCCAAATAAGGTTGAGACAAAATCTCAGAAGGCCCACGAGACCAACATTGGCTGTTGGTCTCGACGGTCCGTCGGTAGCGTTTACCCTCAGATTATATTTCGAAAGCCCATGAGACGAACGTCGATCTCGTGGGTTGCCTTAACGCTTGTTATGTGCTATTGATCTCGAAGACTCTTGGTCGTCAACTTGGCTTTCGTTTTCCACCATTGAGTGTGTGGACGTACTATAACTATGATGGTAATAATATTTATAAATGATAATGATAATCTACCTATCTAAAAACAAAAACAAAGTAATAACAAATTAGATGTACAAGAAGACTAAAATACTATTTGATGGACTGACGATAGAGGGCAATATTCCACATAGGGCATACTTCGCATACAGGAGCTAGCTATGAAACTTGGCTTCGATAACATTGCTCCCTATAGTTTGGTCAATGTGTCTGTGAATATAGCTAATTGATATATAATGCATAGCACTTCAGACTTAAAAACGCAAATGGCAAGTCGATTGATTCCTTATCTTTAGGAGGGAATATTATGTAAATCGATTAATTCTGCGAATCTCTACCGGCCCACCCCCCCCCCGCGAGTTCTATGACCTTGTCTATTACATAATCAAGACTAGAAAAGTTTTTTTTTATCGATATTTAAAGCAATAGTAAATATTGATCTGGATCTAAACAAATCGGTCCCATGTTGCCCCTGGTTGAACATTGCATCCCAAAAGACAGAACCAAATAACAATTATGTTTTGGGGATTTGTGTTTCCTTTCAGCTGAACGTTTGTGTACCCGCGGCTTATATACATTAATATGTTAAATCAAATAAAGTTATTGAAATAAAAATCAACAGTTTCGGATCATCATAATTATTAATATGCAGTAAAATACCACCCAAAATCAGAACAAGAACAAATTAAAAACTGACACAGACTGACAATTTATCATAATTTCCTCGGTTCAGTTTGAGACAATTTTTTTCTCTCAGTATTTGAAGGATATTTACATCACCCCTATAGTCGTATAGGTTTATAGTGACGTATCTTTGGTCTAATCAATGGAGGTAAAAGTCTTCCTCTGTATTTTACATTTCTTTGTAATGAACGGAATTAATAACGTGTGAATCAGGAGAGCTGCAGTGTATATGACCTTCTCAACTCCTGTTTATTTCCTTGTTTGTTTCCATCTCTTCCTTCTCTTTAATGCGGGGTGGGATGGGTGTGCAGGTCATGAGCCCTCCCGTAGTTACACCATGTTTCATTAGGCCATTAAAAAATATACATGTTGAGCGTCCCCGCCCACTTCCTTTTTGGGGGCCTTATAGCTCGAAGCAGGCACCAGTAGATATAATGAGTAATATTAATCACGCCATTTCATCGTAACTTTTTTTTTTACCCGGGAAAGCCACATTAGCATTACTCTCTCTCTGCTGGTCATTTAATGCACCATCGTCATGTGTCCATTTCGATACACCTGGCTAGAAAGTAACTATTGTGCCTTGGACAAAATACCTTGTCCAAGGATGGAAGCACCAAGTGAGGTTCGAACCCGGAACCTCTCGTAGAAGAGTCAGGGGCTTTCATCGACAAACCAAGGTGCTCCCGTAATTAAATGATATTGCTTTGAGCGCAGTCTCTTATTTAATTCTGAATTTAAATGCAACTATTCAGTACTGATACAGAATTCGTGAGGGTTTTGCAAAGTAACGCTGAAGAACATTTCGGTAAATGGTAACAATTATTGGTGCTATCACATTCTCTAGGTTTTCATGAACCAAGAATTCTGTAAAAACGGCCTCCGAGTGCTGTTGATACCCCCATGGTCCCAAAGGGATTTTTTTTTAAATACCAACTTAGAGTGTACTTTTCTATTTCTTAAATAGTTTAACTAACAGAGCCTACGTCAGGCGCGCCGGAAGCAGTTTGGGATTGGGGGAGGGGGGGGGGGGGAGAGAGACAAACATTCCAAGGGGCTCACCTACCAGGGGCAGTGACGTAACGAGCAAAAACGTTTGGAAGGGGGGGGCAGAAGAAAAATCTGCATCACCACCTCTCTTACACGTTACATGCAGGCCCAGCGGAACGTTTTTCAAAGTGGATTATTAACGAAAAGGTAGAGCGTAAATTGGCGTGGGGTCTAGGGGCTGAGCCCCCAGAAGCTCAGGGGTTTTAGGCATTTAATTACGCTCAGATGAGCATATTTTGATACCTTATTTGTGACATTGGCAGGTCACTTATTTTTTCTCTCTCTTTCTTTCTTTTTCTCTGTAACAAACTTTTTCAACAAGTGAGGGAGACTCGAGCCCCCGAGCCCGGCCGTTCTGCAGACCCTGACATAAAGGCTTCTAAATAAGCATATTTTCCGCCCGACTGTAAATTTTCCAACAAACGCATAAAAAGGTATGACTTACAATTTTTTTTAGAAAAAATACCGGAAATCATGTCATTTCAGCAACATTTGTAAATCACTGGTATCGAATATAAAATACCCCCATCAGTACGCCAGCGTTCAGGGGCTCATGAGCTTCTCACCCCTATAACAAAAAACACACACGCTTTCCCATTCTCTCACAATTATGTCCACGATATGCGCGTAGGCTATCGCTATTATTAAAACCTCCATTGATAAATATAGGTAGCATGCGCAATGTTGAGGAAATTTAATTCTTGTTAACTTTCCTATTCTCTGAATGGAGTTTTTATACGACATTTAATTCAGGTTTTTATTATTGTTATGTTCTTTTGGGTTAAAAATACAAACCATCTTTACTCCTTTACTACTTTTTTTTTTTGGTTGGGGGGGGGGGCAAAAATGGGTTTTGCCCCCCTCCTACTTTTTTGGTTGGGGGGGGCAACTCCCCCCCCCACTTCCGGCGCCTATGGTCTACGTGACCCCTTCCTCTTTTATTCTTCTTTCGTGTATACCCCTATACCCCTCTTTCTAATAGAAAATTAAGTTTCCACGTGATTATTTGGTACTATGGTAGTCTGAGCTATAGCTGTAATTTTTTATCTGACAGTTCCGTTGGCTTTCTTTCTTTATAATTGGACTTTGAGCGCTATATACTATGTTTACACTCTGTACAAGGTCTTTGCACGAACCTAGTCTGTCCCCAGAAACACGCATAATGGACTTTGACATGTGAGAATTAGGATTACCAAACATCTGATCGAACAAAAAGAATTTCGTTACGTTCTGATTCCCAAAAGTATTAGGTAATCTGGAGTATAGAGTAGTGATGCTAATAGCGTACTACGATAACATCAGCGTTGAGCAGGGCAGCATCATTCTGGTAAGTTACGATTAAGGTTTGTAAGTTATTATTTTGTATCAAAAAAAAGACTCAGTAAGCAAAATATATAACATTGGCTACGCCCCTTTTACCGTCCATTATAAACGATATAAACCAGGTCAAGTCAAGTCTTTTTTTTTTTCGTTTTCCAGCGGGAAAAGTGTAAGTCTTTTAAAATATAAAATTCCATACAGTAGCCATGCAAATATGAGCCATGCAAATATTGAGGCAACAACGCGGAAAACAATATTAAAATTTTATACAGTACCCATGCAAATATGAGGCAAACAAGATGATGCAATGTACTGTTATTAAAGAAGTATTTTCTGTAATAGCATACCATTCGTTCTTTCTGTTGAAGAGGAATAAAACCACGATCATATTGACTTTCCAGAAATCAATTCAAGAGCAACTTCCGGCTTAAGAGATCATGCCTGGTTTACATAATACGTCATTGCAATGTCCGCACATGTAAATAGGTGATGGGCAACCTGTTAGTTTGTCTTAAAGCGGGACTACACTACTTGTAGCTATTTGCTTCCTCTCTATAGCAAACAATGCCTAAGTGGTACCGCTGCCCCATAGTCCCATTTTCTTATGTTAATTGAGAGCTGATTCGATGAGAAAACCACATATCAGTGACCACGCAGGGAGGTCTAATCCCTCCTGGCCAAACTAGTGCAGATAGGCTTGAGCCTTTGTGATCATGTTATTTCCTTCGACAGGCTTAGACGTTCTAAATCTGTACATTATTAAACAATTTGATATTGTTTAGTATTTCAATTGATACTTAACGATTACTATACTCTAATGTATTTCAATTATCAATATTTCAATAAATCTACTCAATTCAGTAATTTAATTAATATTCTCAAGAATCATATCGAAGCCCCGTGTATACTGAGCACATCCAAGAAGCCATCATCATGTCTTACCGAGTCTTTGAGAGTTCTTCTATCGCCAAGGATTACGCCCTCTACCGCCCATCTATTCCTGATGATGTCACAGATGCTATCATTGGCAAACTAAAACTTCAGGTGACATTTTTTTCTTTTTCATAAGCTTGTATTACACTTAGAAACACATTTGAATAATTTCGTGATTAATCTAAGGTATACATTCTGTATAATTTTGTGACAAATTACAAGCCCTAAATGCTTTTATTTTAGCTGATATCATGGTACATGTATAAATAAATCACAATAAACACTGTTTAAACATAATCTTACTTTGTGAACGGAATGTGATTCAATATTTAAGTTGTTCACCTGTGTATCACTGCCGTCTTTTATATAGTTTTTTAAAACGGTTATTTAGTAGGAGCATAAGCTTTTAAGGACCAATAGTTAACATATTCGTAGAATAAGAGCTGATTGTATTTAAGATATTTTGACATGATCGCAAGAACTTCCAAACAACCATTTAAATAGCTTCCTGCATCACCTATTGAAATGTGCGAAAAAACAATGACATAATGTATGAAATGATAATAATCCAAACGCTCTTCGTTGGAACTGACTGATTTCTGATTTCTTGAACGTCTTTTGCGATCGTGTTTTAGGCTTTTATAACTATTACTTAAAGGTAATACAAAGTTTTGGTAAGGGGTCATGAATTTGGTTCAAATTAACAAATTGGAAGCGTATGCGATCCTACAATATTCAGTGATCTTTATCGCGGTTGAAATCGAGTGTAAAGTTATGAAATTATGAATAATAAACTCTTTATGTTGTATAGCTCCCTCTCAAGGTCAAGATATTAATTAAGCTATAAAACAATGTTTATTGACTTAAATCTACCGATTAGCTATTCCCGTTTGGAAATTATATATCACAACTACGTATTCTGAGATTTTCATTGTCGCAGCTACCATTGTACGGCCGTAGGCGCTATTTGAAATTTATCAAAATTTACCGGGAGCACCGGTAAATTTTTGTATTCCATTTTCCTCGAAAGCAGAAGTGTTTTAGGGGCTTAATTTTCTAGTGCTTATAATACATCCACAGGGGCATCCAAATATATCAAAACTGTAGAAATTCACTATCCACCCAATTTTCAAAATTTCCCAAAACTTTGTATTACCTTCAATACTTTCTGAACAGAAAATGGTTACTTAGTTTCATAAGGGTCCTTTGACTGATTTATTTGTAATTTGTTATATTCAGTCAGTACCCTTAGCTAATTTTCTTGGTCGCTTTTTTGGTTCAGAAATCAGACGATCACGAATCCTTAGTGGTCGACATTGGCTGTGGGTCTGGACAGTTTACTCAGAGTCTCGCCAGACACTTCGACCGCGCCATCGGGTATGATATCAGTGTAGCCCAGATCGACGAAGCGCGGAGTCAGAACCAGAGAAAGAACGTAGAATATGGGCAAGTAGAAAATTGTAAAACCTATCTTTAAGGAAATTGCAGTTTATAATTTGGTTGCAAAATCAGAATAATATTGTGGATAGCATCGACATAAAAGGTCGATATGTTCTAGACCTCACCTTTGTACTGTCAAACTTATGGGGGGCTATAAAACGAAAAAATATGTCCACTGTTTCGAACCGATGAAAAGAAGGATAAAAAAAGGGAAAGAGGGGATGATGAAGAAATTGAATGTGTTGATACATAGGTATTCTCCCCGGAAATCAGTTTTAAGCAGAACTCACTCAAAAACTATGAATGATGCAAGTTAATTTAATCCAGGGAGCGATGACATTTTTTTCTATAATGCTTTTCTCTAAGCAGTTAAAGAAAAGGTCTGTGCACAATATAATGGTTGTTTCTTGTACTCGTATGTAATCTCTTAATACCAGCAATCGACAACTAGTCATTTGATTGGTGCTTTTTTCATGTATGTAAGACATGTGTATATCTCTCGTCATCTATATCTTATTATATTATCATCCATCATAATTTATGTTGATACTATGTGATGTTATTTTGAAATGAAAAAGATCAATATAACATGAAATACAAAAGAAAATAAAACAATTAAACTACTTTCGGGGGGGGGGGTATCGAAAATAATAAACTTGTAGTTCTGGTCTGTTCTGTTTTTATTCTCAATTGTGTTCTTAATATTTTGTTAACTACAGTTTGTTGTAAATATTCAAATGGATATCATTTTCTTTTGGCAGGGAAAGTATACATCAACGCGAGTTATATTTGTTTATAAAATCCATAAGAGATTACATGTAACACTTTAAAAATAATAGTTTGTACTTCAAAATCGAGCATTGTTGTATTGGCTAAGCAATTACAAGTCCTACTCTATAATTATTTCCGAATATTTGTTATTTCCGACCCTTTATAGAATTTCATCAGCTGAGAAGATTCCTTTGGAATCCAAGACGGTAGATGTGGTAGCCGTCTCTCAAGCCGCACATTGGTTTGATTTCTCTGCCTTCTGTCTGGAAGCTGACCGTGTTCTACGACCAGGAGGACACGTCGTGATCGTATCTAGCTTAAGGAAGACGTTACATCATGATGATCCCGTCATGGAAACCAAGATCAACGAATGTAATGATAGATACGTGAGTGCAGACATGTGTCGTCAAACGTACAAAGAAATAATAAATAATACAATTTCAAATACGAATGAAAACTGTGACATTAGTCAAAATTTCGTTTTTGACTAGAACGCAATTGCAAAGTCTTCAGGAAATCAATGAAAGGTCAATTTTAATACCATTGGGCCTATGGAATTCCGTGTAGGAGTAATGTTCGGATTGCTAGTACATCATTGTCATGTTAACACATTTCAATGGGTGATACAAAAACATCACAAACATCATAAGGGTCTCAGAGGTTTTGATTGTTTATTCAAATTAATTTTAGATGACCAGTTCATTAACAATACGAATCGAACACTTACTTCACCTGCACACACCCACTTGCACACACTTGCACATTTCTTTTCTTTCTTTAATTTCTTTCCACTTTTTATTCAGATACTTTCTAAAAAAAAATCTTTATACGTGACTCTCTATTCATCTACATACTCCTATAACAGCGCCATGTACCCCCCCCCCCCTTCCCGGCTGCTATCGACTCAAGCATCTTTGCTTATGATAGTTGGCCTCTGCAATTATCTTGATTATTTTTACTTACCCTCATACTTTCAAGCTTTCAACTATACATTTTTATTTGTGTGTATTAAGTTGTCACTCTTTATGTAAATCAATTATATTATATGCTATTATTGTTATTTGAATGTTTTATATTCGATGTATTAATAAATGCAGAAACATCTGCTAAAAAAAAATACACAAGGCTATAAACCTACCGGAAGTTGATTTTAAAAAATCAAACCAGACGACTGCAACAAGAAGAAGGAAAGGGGACGGTTTGGTGTTCCCAAGGGTAACAAGAAGTAATATAGGACATTTTATGGAACGACAGAGGTTTGTCACAAAGAGTGATCCTGATAGATTTGCCAACAAAAGTTTAAGATATTTGGAGGGGGGGGGGGGGGGAGGGTAGACCCTTAATATGACGTCCCTGAATAACAGGTTTTCACTGATTTTCCCTTTATTGTATAGTAACCCCCCCCCCACATCCACCCTTCTCTTTACCACATTCAACACTATTTCCAATATGAAGCAAATTAACTTCTATCGTATATTTATTTTGTAGATGAGTATTCTAGATACCTATCGGCTCATCAGTCATGATGATCTAGATAAGTTCTACATAAACCTCAAGAGTCATTATCCTGAGACAATAAGGTATGTACATGTAGAATCCTAGACAAATAACAGGTGTATCCAGGGTTGTCAGAAAAGAGGGGGGGGGGGGGGACGGCGGCGAAATGATTGAAAACTCGAAATCTATATAGCACTCGTGGGAAAGAAAATGACTTATTAATTATGATTCTATTCGAATATCAAGAAACAGATGATTCTAGATAAGCAACCAGACTAATTTTGGCCTTAATTTTAATCAAAGGTTCTTGCTGATCAGAAGGCACTAACCTGAACCCCGAGCCACTGAAAAAAAAGGCCGCAGTCGATTTTGTCATCCGTTGATAAGCTCCAGCAAACGTATCAGGTATTCTCAGGTTAAGATTATACGATATACACGGTCATTGATTTGACTGCCGTAAAAATCTAAAAGTAATTTTTCCATTATGACGGAAGAGTTTCATCGAGATGGTTGTAGTACTGGTTTGAAAGATCGTATATCACATCCGTAAGTAAAAATGACCTGTTACCGTTTCGATGTCTAGAGTTCAGACATCTTCCACGGGCGCGAATTGGCAGACTCATTCTGCCAATAAACTTTAGACTTTTAAGCTGTTTCAGGTAATTTTTACTTTTGGATGTTCAGGCCTACATGTATATTACTATGATTTGATGAATGCTCGTATAGATGATATTGTAATGAAATGCAGTGGGTAATTGCTTTGTTCACTCACACGAGTCCATGCTCATCTTCCTAAGGCTGACTTTATTGATAAGGGCATCAGATTCAGTGTCCAATGGTAGAGAGAGAGAGAGAGAGAGAGAGAGACGGCGGAGGAGAGCGAGGGAGGGAGACGAAGAAGGAGGGAGGAGAGGGAGGTAGAGCGAGAGAGAGAGAGAGAGAGAGAGGGAGAGAGAAGGGGGAGCCATAAAGTGATAGGGAGTTGACTTTTGACTTGGACGGTGATTCCTAATACATCAGTTTCCATTAAAAACCCAATATAGCCTCGCTATATTCCTTCTTCCTTTCCCAAAATAGTCAGTTGCCAGACACTTTGATCAATAACTGGAAAAGTGACTACTGAACATATAATAATTATTCCTATTCTCCTTCTCTTTCTTTCCGCAGGGAGACCATTGGAGTAAACGTTCAGCATTCGCCTGTTGATTATCTGAATCTGATCAAGACTATGAGTTACTCTTTCAAATACAAGCAAAATAATCCAGACGGTAATTTGTTCGAAGAATTTCAGAAGAGGTAACGATTTTTCTTATCATGGTTGAACAGAAACCTGAATATACAGATTTCCTTAGAGAAAGGATGAATGGTGTATAAACAATCATAAGCCAAACTAAGATGTGTTTCAGATTTTAAAGGAAAAAGACTCATCTTGGAAGATAAGCGCCAAAGTAATTTCTTTTTCACACTATCCGACTGTAGTATCATAAAAAACATCAATATTGAAAAAAAAAGACAATAAAATGTATACATTTTAGTCATAAATCTCAAAGAAATCAATTTTAAAGAAATCAATTCAAAGAAATGCCGTCGATTAAGCGGTCTGTTTACCAACTGAATATGTTACTGGCATTACATTTGTAGTTTGCATTTGAATGTATCCATGATTCGAAAGGAAATGATTACCTGCTGAGGTGAGAATCAAAGGAAGTCACGACCTTGGAGGAGAAAAAAGAAATTAGCACAGAGCAAGACAGAAACATAAACTAATACGAAAGAACCTTCGCGTCTCGGGGGAAATCAACACCTGAGCATCGTTTATTATTTCTTTGCTCGTCTTTACCTTTCTTTACTACGGTATAATATTGTCATTCTACTGGGAAGATTGTAACGGATGAAAACCTCTCTTATGTTAGCACGGTTAAAAACCTTTCCCCGCCGGGGAATCGAGCACAGGTCACTTACGTCATGAAGACGAGAAACTATCATATAAAACGAAACACAGTGAATCAATTACGATACACATCGCAACCTGTAAAGCACTAAATAATATACGAGAGCAACATCATTCAACTAATTTTAAACTATTTAACTATCGCCACCCTCGCCAAAAATCGGAGGATGCAAAATGAAAAAAACAAACAGATGCAGATCAAAATAATGTCGTGCCGTATCGTATCAACTCTCAACGTCTATTATCCAGTGTTAACTTTTTCTTGTTTTCTATTAAAGGTACTGTGTCCCATTTGCAGGCCAAACAAATAAAAAAGTTAAATTCCAACGGCATTTGAAAGATAATACTAATGTAGAACTTCCCTCAAAACAAAAGGGCTCGAAAATGTCTATTTGTGGGAAGATAACGACCGTTATAGTTGTCGAATCGAATTTAGGGATCGCAGTCGTTTGATTAGATCTTAATATCCTAATATTTATTCCTATGTTGCTATACATGTAATATGAAGAGTTGGCAGAGGTGATCATCTCGGTAGACCGACATCCCGCGAAACGACACTTCATTTCACGATTTAAGAAATATGATCCACCTAAACTATATCGGGGTGACTTATATCCATCGTAATGCCTCCATTTATACAATATGTGCTATACAAGTGATGTAATAGGATAAACTAGTCTTGCTTTTGCGATTTAAACGAGTTGGCAAAGGTGATCATCTTGGTAGACCGACAGCCCACAAAACAAAGATTAAAAAGTAGTGGGTCTCATGAACTTGTGGCATACAATACTTGACACTTTTCCCCTCTTTTCTCCCCAACTTGTTTCTAGCCTTGAGGACGTTATGGAAACCGGAGGAGGAGCCACAGATGGACGATTCCGAGTCACTTTCTGGCACGATATATCCATTGGTCAGAAAGGAATATCGTGAAATCAGTATCAGTTAGGTTAGGATAAAGAAAGGATAACATCAATATCTGGATTTATTAAAAATAGGTCATATTATGTCCCCCTCTCCCCCCCCCAAACAAAAAAAGAATCTGTGTCTTTTTGTCGACGATGAGGAGAGTTACAGATTTAAAACATAAAGCGCCTTCATTTTACGATATAACAAATATGCTCCACCTAAACTATATCGGGGTGACTTATTTCTATATTAATGTCTCTGTTACTTATTTACATATAAGTTTGAAATTTGAATGTTATTGTTACAACCATTTTGATAATGATCAAGATTATTCTCATGGTGCACTGTAATGGCAAGAGAGACGGACGATATTGACGCATAGAGCCATGCATTTGTTATTTTGATGCAAGTATATAATGGGATCAAGGTGAAAAGTGATAAGCTGTGATAAGTAATAAATTATAAATTAATTGTCGTGGAAGATTTAGTCGCTAAAAGGCCCATTATAAAAAAGTACTTTTCATTATTTTCAATGCCATGTCAATTAATGTGTTAATATCAGAAGAACCAAGCAATTAATGAGCCACCAAAGGTCCTTGGCTCACTTGTTTGTGATGCACTTGATGGCTGCCAAGTCGGTCCAATAAGTGGATGTATGGCGGCTTGAATTATTGGTCTGGAAAAACGTAACCGGAATAATAATGTATCCGCGAAGCACTTAGAGGTGTCGTCGATTATATATCAAGTGCTATAGTACGTAAACTGAAATATTATTATCATTATCATTAACATGGGTAGTTTGTTATATTTGTAAATTTGAAGCATTATTTTTTAATATTAAGTACCCCGTGGAAGAACAGCTGTTCTCTACTATTACAGCAGCGATTGGCCATCCACCGTATCTGAAACTCAAATTCCATTACGTATGTCATCCATGTTTCATTTGATTACGAAAACAAAAAGAAACGAAAATTAATATGAGATTTACAAAAAAGGAGTATACAATGTCAATGAGGCAATTAGTGTAATATTTATTATAAGAAAAGAAGATTTTGAGATGTATATTATTCTGTAAAATGACGATGATTTAACAAGAAATTATGAGATGATATTGACAACCACGGTAATCTTTACTGATCGTTCTCATCATCAATATATATTTTAAATGTTTCACTATTTCGAATGCAATGATATTCATGTATTGTATGTGTAGGATGTATTATTTGACGATTTTCTTTGACTATATTAAAGAATCGTAATGTCCGCTCACTTTAATAGCACATTACGATAACAAACTGTATTCTAGCTGTAACTACCAATGACTACGTACATATACATATGCATGCACGGGTGATAATAAGAAGGTAAACTGTTTGAATTTTAATCCAAAGTGTAAGAATGTCTTTAAAGACTAGTAGACTAATATTATCAACCAAAAATTCGTTTCGTAGTTGAAGTGACGCTGTCTCTATTTATATCGATCCATCAATGCAATAAAATCACATATACCATTATCGATTTACGCTCATCCAATTTAAGTTGAGTTTCATATCGACTTTTCTTCGGAAAACCAAGATTTCGTTTGTCCAAGGGCGTCGCTAATAGTTTTTTTTCTCAATTTTCTATTAACAGTTTTTGTTGTTTATTTGCTCTATTGCCAACATGTAAAAGGGAGCCTCATTAGAGAGGCTTGTCGGAAATTTTTCGGGTTATCTTGTGAGACATTTCAATTAAAAATAAACCGGCAATGCCCCTCGTTCTGTCATAATCGCTTACATTAATTTTTACAAATTCACTAATTTTCAGAAAATTATTTCCCACCAAGGCTTTGATTTGATTCTATGTCTATTGAAAATCATCGTACTGTCGAAATTTAATTATGGTATTTTTATAATATAACAGAGGGAACCTATTTTCCAGTAAAAGAAAATAAAAATGATTTGTAAGCCTACTCAACGTTAAATTTACAGAGTGCAATGGAAACGCTAACCGCATAATTGTTTTTGCAAAAAAATAATTGTAGAACTGTAACATCTTACTTTTTCGCGGCGTCTTAGCTTTGACCAAAAGGTCGAAATTATCACCATCTTGCACGAACTTTCTCATTTCAAAAGCAGTCAGAGAATACATGTAGATAAAGAAGAGACTCTTTGTTCAAACAAATGAGATGGAAGTGAGGACGACAGACAAAATGCAATTTAGATTAGTCATGACTAGATAATATGTGTTGGACTTTAGCAAAATTATGTGGAATTTGGAAATAATTGTGACTACACGAGTCTAGGCTTACATGACTGGAATATAATCGGATTGATTAAAAAAAAAAAAAAAAAATACGCCCTCTTTCTTGTCAAACGCACAATAGCAAAATACTATTATTATCATTTTCTATTTGACTTTCTGTGACTGTCGGTAATAATCTTTTGTCCTCCTTGCTCCAGCGATTTTAAAAAGCCTGATGCAAATTTAACCTTTTCAATTTGCAAGAAAAAGCTATAAAATGCATCCAGGTCGTGCATGAAGGCACTTTGACAATGACATTACAAGCAAAGTGGACTTTAGAACAAGTTGTTGTGTTGTGCAGTTATTTCTCGGTATGTATTCGATATTTCATGCTGTTGTATGAGTGAATATATAGTATGCTGATATCACTCTAATGAAATGTGTTGACTGATGACAGTAATATACTTCATGTATATCATTTTGCAGGCAATATAACTGTATATAATTTGACAATGACCTTTATTCTCATATACAGATAAACGGTAAGCAGTATTTACTATGCAAAATATGATTCGGCTGTATTAAAAACGAATGTACATAGGTGATTTCCTGTTGTTGATTATGGTCTTATGCTAGAATGTAAGTTGCTTTGTAAATTATGCATGCTGATATTTAAAAAAATGCATAAAGGCTACACTTTGCCTTGGGAGTGTTTCACAAAGACTAAGATTGAACCAAATTCATGACCCCATACCAAAACATTGTATCATCTAGGTAATACAAAGTTTTGGTATGGGGTCATGAATTTGGTTCAAATTAACAAATTGGAAGCATATGAGATCCTACAATATTCAGTAACCGTTGTCGCTGTTGAAATCAAGTCTAAAGAGATGAAATTGTAAATAATAAGCTGTTCGTGTTGTATAGCTCCCTCTTAAGGTCAAGATATCAATTTAGCTATAAAATAATGTTTCTTGACTAGAATCGACCGATTGGATATTCCCATTTGGAAATTATATACCACAACTACATATTCTGAGATTTTCATGGTCGCAGCTACCATTGTTTGGCCGTAGGCGCTATTTGAAATTTATCGAAATTTACCGGGAGCACCGGTAAATTTTTTAATTCAAATTTTCTCGAAAGCAGAAGTGTTTTAGGGGCTAAATTTTCTGGTGCTTATAATACATCCACAGGGGCATCCAAATATATACAAATTGTAAAGAATCACTATCCAGCCAATTTTCAAAATTTACCAAAACTTTGTATTACCTTTAAGTTGGACTTAACTATGGCAGGCCATTTTTGTGACTGTTTCCTCTCACCATTTACTTGCATTGGTCTCTCAAGGGACGTACAAATCATGGTCACAAATCTACAAAATTTCAATTTGTCGATAATTCATTATTGAAGGAAAAAATGTTATCTAAAGATCATAATGGTAAGAGCAACCAGTGGCATGAATGGCCTTAAAGTTGATCTCAATCTTTGTGAAACACTCCCCTGTACAATAAACATTCATAAGCCTAGCTACTCCATATTCGTAGAGAGCACGGCTGTATAATTACAATGGCATGGACAGGGAATGGTGGAACAAGCTTGTAACAATGTGTCAATTTATAAGGGTTGATAGATTAGCGTATTTACAGTTTATCATTTACATATTTTGTCTAGCCAAGAGGCTTTTACGAGTGTGTCGTATGGTATTGATGACATCGTCAACACTTTTTACAGTGATAAATTGTCAATAAATTTCCTAACTGTGAGTTATGTTTTTAAAGGGAATCCATGGTGAATTGCAAATATATTATATGAGCTGCGTTGAGCATTGAACATCAAGTTACATTTAAGATATATATCATAGATGTCAAATGGTAGTACAAGTAGTAAACCTAATGCCAAACTGCCATTTTCTGTATATACATGTATGACAGATTCACCTAGTATAAGTAAAACACCCCATTACTGTTTTGTGTGTTCTAGATTGTAAGACTTATTATTTAACCTGTGCATGGATATGATATAAGTATATCTTTCATAAAAATTATGATACTAATAAACAAGAACAGAAACATTACCTGTGCCTGCCCACACCTTTTACTACCATTCAATGTAGTATATGATTGTGTAATTTCCTAAATATATATTTGATGTAAAGTGAGAAGGCAAAGAGCAGGGTAGAAATATGTTGAAAGATAACCTGTAGTAACAACGTATGTCAATATTTGTGTGCCTCTTATAGTTTGACAGCGGTCAGCATAGAAATAATATTTGAAGTAGATAAGGATTCCATTTGCTTTCTGGAAATTTGAACAAAGAAAATATCAAAGAATACGAATAGAAACTTGATTTATTTGGCCTGGTCCTACCGGCTGGAGAGTGTTACCATATTGCAATGACATAGAAAGTTATATTTCATGCTGGACGCCCACACGCACGACAGACTGGTTCTGCATTGGATTCCATTACTTTGTGCAGCGTGAATATCATAAAAGCATATAGGATGATGATTTTTAGTAATTTTATGAGGATAAGCCCTAGCTATTTTCTGGTTAATTAGACATCATAACATTTAGTGGGAAGCCATTATACAGCGCAAAATCATCCACTTTGATAATTGAGCCTGAAGGTGAGTTAATGACACCACGTAGTCACTGACTATCTCTCTCTCTCTCTCTCTCTATCTCTCTCTGTCTCTCTCTCTATTCATAATCATTGCTTTTTCTTAATGTATTCATCTGTATACGGTCAGC
Source organism: Strongylocentrotus purpuratus (assembly GCF_000002235.5). Taxonomy (NCBI): domain Eukaryota; kingdom Metazoa; phylum Echinodermata; class Echinoidea; order Camarodonta; family Strongylocentrotidae; genus Strongylocentrotus; species Strongylocentrotus purpuratus. The sequence goes on along the minus strand of NW_022145532.1, from coordinate 750,997 downwards.
AGGAGGGGCGAGTAACTTATATCACCTCATTTTCTTTAAGAAAATGCATCATCCTTTTAAAATGTTCTGCAGGCATATCTCGGTTTCAACACCCATTTTTTTCTTCTTTTCATGTAGCTATTCTGAGAAAATCACACGACAGACAGCACGAGACAAGAAGGTTCGAAGCAGTTCAAATAGGTATATACATATTTTTTAGATATTTGATTATTTCTATGACATGTTGTGAAGCTTGTGTAGAAAACGTATTGCCTTTGTATCTAATAGTCGGAAATCTTCAGAACGTTCAGAATTCTTCTGAATATTCAGACAGTGCTGATAGTTATAAAGTAGGCTTACGGTTGCACCATGTGAGAAGGGGAGGATTGAGGAGTCCTGAAAAGGACACAACGGTAAGCCTACTGTATATCTACATCACCATGCAAGCCGATACTTATAAACAGCATTTAGTGCTTGTAGTGTATTGATATTGAAGCTATACACAACGATGACTTTTGGGCGGGATATCCGGTACTGTAATATGCACTCAAACATAAAATTGTTCATAGAAAACACACTAATGCAGACTTAAAGGTACTACGTCCCTTTTGCAGCCAACCTCAAATTCTGTAGAACTTTGCAGGAATTATGAATATGTCATGTATGTCCTATCTGTGAAATTTAAAAGTTAGCAGTGTCCTAATATTCAAATTATGCAAGGAAACCCGTTTACTTGCTAGACACTATTGAGTGACTGACTGGCTTTTTTCTTCTATGGTAATAACATACATAAAATGAGCTGTAAATGGTACATAAGCATTTGTCTACATCAATAACACACTTCTTGTGATGGCCAAAATTAAACTGATTGAATCTTTGCGCAGCCAAAAACGTTTGACCATTCGGTACAATGGTCTGAAAATCAAGACTATTACTTATTGGCTCTATAGCTCCTAAGTCGATTTGACAACTAATAGTCGTTATTTTCCCACTTGAACACTTTTTCAAGCCCAACTTTCTTTAGGGAAGTTCTAAATTAGTAGTATCTTTCAAATGCCGCTGGAATTTAACCTTTTCATTTTTTGGGCCTGCAAATGGGACATAGTACCTTTAACAACCATTCTTTGTCTTGCTTTTTATATTACAAAGGACGAAGTCTTGTCCATAAAGCTTCATTCACCAGTGATCACACACTTTCACCAGAAAAGCGTCTCACATCATGGCATCGCCTTCACGTAGCGATGATCACATGAAATGTGAAGAGACTGGTTGCCATGGACATTCCATATTAACTCATTACATCGACCAGGTGACAAGAAGAATATGTCACGCCTGCGCACTGGAGAAAGGTCACTTTCATCTACTTGGACACAAACGGTGGTATTGCGAGAGACATCAAGAGTTGGTAAAAGCCTTCTGCATCACTCATGGTGAGGGATGCTGTAAGTCATGTCAACTCATCTTCCATCAAAGTCCATGCCAGGTCAGTGACATCAATAAGGTTGTCGATGAGAAACAAAAGCTTTTAGAAGCCAAGATGCCCTTGAAGAAAAAGAGTACGAAGAAATTAAATGATTGTCTTCAAAGGGTGTCAGAAAGTGTGCTTGCTTCGGAGAAATCGTTCAAAAAATTGGTAGATGAAGTAGTTCAGCATTTCGATGAAGTATTAGGGAAGGAGGTCGAACGGGAGAAAGAAGCTATGTATACTATCAACAAGAAATACGACGATAAAATGACCAAGCTTCTGGAAAAAAGGGAATGCGACCTGAAACGTTGTCGGGAAGCGGCAGAACAACAAAGAAAACCTCTTCAAGAAAGTAAGAAGGATATACTCGACAAGATTCATAGATGTGAAAGAATCTCACAAGCAGGAATAGAAAAGCTACAGCATGAGATGGAAGAGCTTCAAATAATTATCCATGAACTGAAGATCAAGATTAATCACGTTCTTCATGCAGAACAAGAAATTGTTTTGAAGTCCGACGAAGTGTGTGTGGAAATTGAGAGTACCTTTAAAAGGGTTGTCAAAGTAAATGAAGTTCTGGATGAAACTAATGGCATCACAAACTCCATATCTCTGCTTAGAAAAAGAAGAAACGGGAAAGAGCATCTTAGGTTATATTCCACACCTCATGGACCGTGGAAGTTGGTAGATGAATTCAGAATTTCATCTCACATGAATGACTTACGTATTCTAGGGTGTGCCTTCAATGAAAATGCTTTCTTTGGAGACGTCAAGACAGGAGTGGGGTACATATTCGACTCCATCAAACGAGAGATGGTACACGTGTTACAATACGATGGAAGGGGCTCGGTTAACTACTGCACACCCCTTGATGAGGAATCACTCCTGTGTGGAAGAACGCATGGAGGGTGCTCTAAGAAGACACTGAGTGAGTGCATATGTCTGTATGACAGGCAATGGCAATTGAGGAAAAGTATTCCTATTCCAAAGCATACATCAGGACCATTCTCCTGCGTCAGTGTGGATGTTGATTGTAACGGAATGATCGTTGCATCAGAGGCTAATCAGTCCCATATCTACGTCATCAACCCAGCTAATGGTTTGACAGTCAAGACCATTCTTCTGCAGGATGCCAAGTGTAAGAGATGTCTGTGTATGCCATCTGGTGACATTGTTGCTTCTACTGGACAAGGAGAATTCACCATTCTAGATCAGACTGGTAAATCAAAGCGAATCCTACGGGATGACGACTGGCTATCAGCCGTTGATTTCTCGCTAGATCCTCTCTTAGACACGATGTATATAGTATACCGGGACGAGAGCCAGGATTCATATGCAGTAGATGAAGTGTCAGTGGGTGGAAAGATATCGAAGAAGATTTTAACCTTTCCTCAAGCAAACTGGTCAGATACCACTGCCAAAAGTCGCACTTATCCCATAGTTATTACACCTGCAGGCAAGCTCATCGCTTGCAATGAGGATAATGTTTTTATCTTCAAGAGAACAGTCTGTTTTAATGATACTGTTTTGATTTAGGTCTTCATCATGTAATTTCATGTGGATTTTACAAGTATTAAACAGACTCAGTTTGAAAAACAGAAGCATTCTTCCACCCCTCTAGCGGTAACACTGCTCGAGGGCGGTGGTGATTAAAATGTTCATAGGGGAAATTGTGCTTTAAACATGCGACCAGAAAAACACACAAATACAACTCGTCACACAAAATTGTTGTGCGGAAAAGTAGTTTTAATTAATATATTCTACTATAAATATCTTTTAATGGTTGGGTGCAACATGCGTTCATAACACGACACGAGTGGAAATAATTCATTGAGTGTAATCATACATAATTATCACATTCTTATCATATAGGGCCTACTTCAAGCATGGTGTATGTGTACTTTTCTTTTTAGTGTTTTAGAAGATTTTTCTGGTGAAATTGGCCCACAATATATGAAATTAATGTTAGTCAAGTAAGTTTGAAATAATAAAAGGGTTTTTTTGTATGCGTTTGCATAATAGATATTGATAAGAAGACTATGGTAGGCTTGGTGGATTAAAACGGAATTGTTTATGGATGGTCCCCCGAAATTGTCAAAAGTTAAGCTACATGTATACGCTTCTGTTATATTTGTGTTTTGTCATATTTACGGGTGATACATGTATTCCAATTTTGTATTGATGTCTTGATGTACATAATAAATATCTTGAAAAACATATCTTATAATATCTTATAAAACTATTTTTATGTCATAATGTAATCATTATAAATGATATGTATAGAGAATGTATGGCCTAAGGGTGAAAAATTATTGAATGTATAACTTTTAATTTCTTTGTACCGTTCATTGTGCAGCTGAAGATAAAGAAAATGCTAATTTATTATGCAATACGGTAAACATAATTGTAAAACGGTAATTATCTCGAAGAAGTTACGTCATAACAATCGTATTTGACCATATGATATAGAAAACTGTGACCTAATATGTCAGCACATGATGTTTTAACATCATAAGGTGTATGAAAAAAGTATATTTGCCCCCGTACAAAGATGACGAATGCCGTTTGGTAGTTTAAATTGGGTGTTGTGTGTCATATGTTGTTATATAATTGGCATTTGCTAATATTCACAGGCCCGTATTGTTTATATTCAAATTCAAACCCGATGATAGGCTCTTTACAGCTTCTTCCACAATCTTGCTTAACAAGCTTAAGGTTATACGTCTGAGGTCTCAGTTTTTCCTTTCTTAAAATTGATCTTTGAACCGAGGTCGAGTTTAACCAATAAGTAGAATTCGGGCCACAGTGTTCATAGACTCTTTCATTAAGATATGATGGTTCATTATCTCTATACATTAACAGCTCATCAGTTTCTGGGTACACTTTATCGTCACTTACATTAAAATGGAATGTAGATGTAACTGGAATTATCAAGAATTGTTATTGTTTGTTATTATTGTTATTATCATTATCATTTTCAATATTATGGCCTGTAAGCCTGCCCAAAGACAGTTTGCATTAATATTTTTGTCATTCATTCATTCATGTATTATATTTTATTCATGACGTCTCTTTCCTTGATCCACCTATGATATGCAAATTTATAACTGTGCGGCTTACATAATTATGTATGTAAAACAATATAAATGGGCCTTAGATAAATTGATGGGTGGTATTCTGAACATTGTTGTAAGTTTTGTGTTATCTTTTGTTGTATCTTCTAGAGATAACACAGCGCTAATATTGTTGTAAGTTGGTATTCTGAACATTGTTTTATCCCTGTGTTATCTCTTGAAGGACCGCCTCTATCTTATCTTTGACCATTGATGACACGCCCATTTTTATGGACCCTACCAATCAAAATCTATTTTATATAAGCATGATAAGTAGATCAACCAATAGGAATACTTTATGCCATATCTGAAGATGCGCCTAGCGCATACTAATCTTGGGCGTAATTAGTTATTTGAGCACTTATTACGCGCGTCATCATTATGCGCTGTTGAATGTGGATCATGAAGACAAATCACGCTTTCACTATATTGGTTAAGATGAGAGCATTAAAATAGTCCTATCCTAGCATTTAATTTCTTAGAAAGTTCTCATCTTTGATGTTTCCGGTCAACACATTATCTTCTTCTAACTCGTCTATTGGCACAAAGTTGGTTCTGGGCAAGAAATATTGCCGCCATTATATCACCACGAAAGATACAACAACCCCCTACCTGTTGTAAATATTGTTGTAAATACCATGCAAAATAAGATAAGATAAAAGATACAACAACTTTCAGAATACCAATTATCTCGACATATTATCTCCCGTGCGCATATGCAAATGAGGATTAAGCGCCATGTTTTTACTAATAAGCACAATTACAAGCGCACCAAGCTATGAGCGCAGGCGCGGCCAATGAGATGAGAGAAAAGATACAACAAAAGATAACACAAAAGTTACAACAGTGTTCAGAATACCAACTTTATCTTATCTCCAAAGATACAACAACATTAGAGATAACACAGGGTTCAGAATACCGCCCCTGATAGATATAAATATAGTTTCGTATTTTTCATTCGTTTGCGTGCAATATATTTGTAGTTTTTTCTTCTTTTAAATTATACTGATACCCAATAAAAAAACTATTAAAAAATAATCAACAGTCACTAACACTGACCGGTTCACAACTTTCAGAAAATCTAGTAATTCTTTGTGCGTTTATCTCCTTTCCATGATCTTCAATCGCACGCATTGAAGCGCTCTCATCATTTGAAGATGCTGACAAAACTGAGACAGGGCTAATTACGAGTGTCTTTCCCGTACTTATTGGTTTCATTCCTGATTGTCCCGTGTAGGTAGGCAGTGATGGGTCTCCGCTCTTTTCTCTCCACGCTACGGTATTTGGTGAGTTACCTGTCTTAACAGAATTCTTTGGTTGAAGTGAACTAGTCGCCACTGATGGTGGTACCCAACGCTGCGACTCATGTGTGCTTCCAAGGCGTCCTCGTCTGATGTAGCCTGAAAGGACACTCCGTAGAGGATCTGTTAGAAGGCCATACACCAGAGGGTTTACTGCTACGTGCAGATATAGAAACAATTGGATCATTTTTATGCAGAAATCTGGAGGTGTGTTTGGCTTAAAGGTTGACTGGAGTGTGAACACAAGAACGGGTACCCAGGTGAAAAGATAAGACGCTGATATAAGTGCAAGAGATCGTCCAAGGCGCTGTTCACTCGGTCGGACGTTGGACATGGTGGATGATGCGATAGAAGCGAGAGAAAAGCGTCGTCCACTGTCCCGTGTTTTGCCTCCCGTTGCCGAAGCAAGACTTGATCTTCGCTGATTGACGTTTGATCTAGGTAAGTTTTGTCGAGGAGGCAAGGGCAAGAAATCCCTGTCAGTGTACAATACCGGAAGTGCAGGCGAAGGGACACGCAGGGTATTTTGGTCTTCACACACAGCTAATGAAGCAACAGATGCAGACAACATGTTATTCGTAGTGTGCTGAACTCTCTTGGAGCTTTGCCGAACAGTGATTATAACTTTGGTGTAGCAGAATGCCATGGTGAACAGCGGAATAATGGTCGTTATAACAATTAGGAATATGACGTAAGATTCGTTGTCACTAAAACTCAAAAAGCAGTTTGGCGACCCGTCGCATGAGGTCAGGCTCCCCCAACCTACCAACGGCGGAAGGGCACACAGTCCTGCAAGGATCCACGTTACCACATACAAGAAAAGTGTCTGTGATTTGTAAAACTCTGCAAATCGATTCTGTGATCGTGACATGACGATGAGCCGGTATATCGCTAAGGTAGGAAATATGAATTCGATGCCGATGACAGCCCACAGTATGAAGAATCCATGAATCTGACATATTACAAATCCGTAGGTCCAACCACCCGTTAGACAACTTGCTACTGTCAATGGAAGAGTTAGGCAATAAATAAAATCTCCGATGACTAAATTCATGAGGTGGCTGTTAGATTTACTCCGTAACTTGGGTTTCTTGTACAATATAAATACCACAGTACCGTTACATACGACCGCTAGAAGACACAGAAGAATGTCTAACATGGCAATCACGATGTCTGATATATTGCGAATATTCTCCTCTCCACAGCCGTCGGGAGGATATAGATCAGTAGTCGACATATTCGAGATGACTACACTCTGGGAAAAAGATGTAAAATTCGTTAGATACGTCATTAAGCTGAAATCTCGGCATTTGCTCTATTCCCTTTTTTTAAACATGTACTGATCTCACGTTTCAGAGATAGCGTGTCACATTAGGTGATGGCGTACCTAACTGTCGGCGCGTTCTCTTTTTGTCCGTTTTTGTTTTTCTGCCTCTGGCTTTATACTCTGTGAATGTCATGGCCAGTAGCAGCCGTACCCTGCCAATTTAGTTGAAGGGCACTAGGTCCTTGTTAACTTCTCGGGGATAAGAAGGCTTTTATACAATCGATCAGGTATCATGTTACCCTGCAACGTCGATCGTCACTTGTTATTATACGCACTTCACATTGACGGGAAATGCTGCTCTTTCATTACCAGATGCGGCTGTTGCGGTATATCAATTCGTCTTTGTGCTGAACAAGAGCTGTAATGGACCAATAGATATGAGAAGAAAAAAAAACATATAAGCATTTTCATTAAAAGGGTTAAAAAGGCGATCATCAAATTACAGGTGGTTATCAATCAATATGAATCGTTGAAAATGAATGGATAAAACATCACCATCAAATTCTTTTTCATCAAAAACAACATCACACGATCACATAAGGAAACAGTTAAATCTACAGTGAAAGTATAATATCAAGGTAGCCCATGCTCTCCCTAACTACAATTTTTTTGATAGCGTCATAAGGGTTTCTGTTGTATGCGCCCATGCTTTTTAGAGAAAAGAGAAGACACAATACAATATCTTCTCACTCACAAATACCCCATGTTATATACACACCCACAATTAAAGCACCGCGCCTTATGGTGTTTGCTCGCTTTGAAATTCATTCTCGTCTGTTTGGAGAGCCAGATTGGAAGGACATTAACTCGGACTTAACGTATATAGTTCAATCGGATTATAACCAAAACAACACGTAAATTACTAATGAAAACCTGAATAATGACAGGTATACATGAGAATCTTTTCAGCATTATTTTTTTACATGAAACAAGACTCCTCTATTATGTGCACTTATTGGGTACACGCTTCTGTTTTTCAGATTGAATGAAATAATCCTCGTCAAATAGCTCCTGTCCATTAGGGCAAATATACATTAAGCCTTGACGAATATGGTTACAGCCAGGGACGTTACAATGTGCTGGATGTTTCAAACTTCTTCAACAAGAAGAAAATCAGAAAGAGCGATGAAGGAATTATGGATGAGAAGGAGATGACAGATGGGGACAGAGAGAAACGAATGACAGAGATTATCCTAATGTTTTCGTCATTAGACTGTACTATTGCACTGGTAAGCCTTAAAACATGTGAAATATCATTACAAAAAACTCCCAACACATTTTGAAATGTGCGAACACTGTAAGGAGGTATTAATGCGAACATGATTTTATGGAGTATAAAATAGGGCATTAAAATTGCCATCGACTTTGTTGCAACTCTTAGCAATCGAGTCTGTCCTTTTGTTTTTCTTGACATTTCTCCTAACGCGTTTTTATAGTTAGTTGATATGTTAAACGGCCGTTTAGGGCCTTCTTCAGAGAAAACGTGATATAACTAAAACAATGATGAAAGCCACTGAATTACCCATTTATCCCGGTGGATTGGTCGGTAGGTGCTATTTAAAGAACCAATTTCTTTTAACCAGTCGATAGATGAGGACACGCACAAACTACATTTATTGAATTTCAACCTGCTCTAAAATACAGTTCCAGCTTATTCAGTTGTTGTTAGGAAATAAGAATTGGAAACGTGAACGGGAAAGAATATTCCGTTCGTGTTCATTATGATGGATAGCATTGATTATGCCAGGAAATTGGAATTCTGATACTCTAAATCCCTTAGGCGATTGGCACCCGATATCAATTTCTGTCCTGCAGCCACATGTATTGTTTGAAATAAAACATTGTCGGTGTGCTTGATGGCGATTCTAACATGATACTGTATGTCAATGGAAGAAGTACTGAGCGCATGGAATATTTGTACGAGAAAGATAGAGAGAGAGAAAGAGGGATAGATGTCAATCGACGTAATATGTGTGTGTTTGAGCGTTTGCGTGCGTGTGTGTGTGTGTGTGTGTGTGTGTGTAATGGGTGTGTGTATGTGTGCGTGTGCTTTGGTTATATTTGTGCAGCAGGGATGATAAGACAATGATTAAATTGTCATTAATATACTTTTTTAAATTAAAAAAAAACAACTTTTGTTAATAAAAAGTAGATATAATGTAAAATTTAAATAACGTTTTGTTTGTCACTATAGAAAAAGCGGTTAATACAAATCTAAAAAAATGATAACATAAATATGTAACATGATCAAATTGCTGGAGGCGAGTAACATTTGAAAATTCTATCTCTCTTAACCATCAAAATTTAAGTGTGTTCTACATAATAATTTCATACCTGCTGTTTAAACTCCATTTTCTAAACGCACCCACCCAAGGGCTTCAAATGAAAGATGGAAATGAAGTTGCAGTCCCACACTTATTATAGGCATTGTAACCAGGGACTGTTATTGATCATCTTAATGACCTCCGAGTATCAAAGTAACAGCATTCATTCATGTCAGAGTACCGGACTTATTTTGATTCCAAAGTTCATCTCATTTCCGTCATTATTACGTTTATTTTCCGCCATCTTACGTGTTCATCTTCTTATACTCCCTCGAGTCTTTCGTTTTCTTTTAACATGACGTGGACAACGAACGGATGTGTTTTTTCTTCTTTCGAATTGAAGACTGGAACTAATCAGCGTTCGCAATATAACCTGCGGGTGAAAATATCAGGTCACGTTCGAAAATACTCTCCAATGTCATTTAATTTATTATAGGCCCCTAATTGTGTTCATTTGAAACACAGTCAAACATCAAAAGAATTCAGATAAATCGAATAAGATGGAAGCAAATGAGATTACGGTCGATTCTTTACATCCTGTTTACTGCAAAACGAATTTCACCTAACGAGATATTGAGTGCTTTCTGGTCAACGTTTCATTTTAGATTCAATTATGGTCGACCAGAGTTTCTGGTTTTTAAGAAAAATTAAGGATAGCGTATTCAATGTACTTATTTGCACTCTAAAACAAATCTTTGACCATTTTGACGGAAATACATGTTTTTATACATTATTAAAACGACATAGTGGAAAATTGATCCCGAGTCTCTCAAGGTTCTATACAGATTCCTTAAGGATTAACATTACAAAATCTATTTCAACATTAATTTTTAAGCCGCAAAATTAATCATATTTCCGGGAACATCATCAAAATAAAATAAAGATGTATGGATCGAATAGAATATTCATAGTTCTTGTGTGCTGTTCTGATATCTAAGAAATAAAAGATAAATATTATGATAACAATACCGAATTCACTCAGGCATGACTGATGGGAATGTTGTGAAGATGTGCTAATCATTATAATGAGTGGCAATTAGTGTATTCATGACTGACTATTTAAGTGCTATTCGTTTGGAATCACACAGGTCTCTGACTATGTCGGAACGTTAGGAGGTCATTTAAACAAAAGCATAGAAAGCAGAGCAGCAACCACTACCACCACCAAGTGGGGGGGGGGGGGGGGCTGGCTCCTTCTTTACAGAAGGCTCAGGCAAATTCGCCGACATCTCTTCAGAAAATTATCCAGCAAGCAAGGAAGGTAGAAAAACAGGAAATAAAAATTCGAACATGAATCTTTCAACTTCAGCTTCACTTCAACAATAAAGATTCAGCTGAAAAATAATGAAATGGGGTGTCCTCACTGACGCCCATCACTTCAACACCACCAGGAGGTGAAGAAGTGGGATCACACAGCAACGAGACGGTGACTTATAATGCCCGCTAGTATGCTGGTAACACCGTATAGGTCTATCGATAAACAAGAGCCGTCAATTTCAATTTGGATGCCACGTGCATTCCAAAATAGCTATCTCGAAAACAGAGTAGCGTACTAAGATGTTGGTGAACGTAGGGGCGTAATACTGGGACGTGACTCCTGAGTGAAAAATAGAGTGAACATAGACTTTTTCTTAGAGAGATTGAGAGGGAGAGAGAGAGAGATAGAGATTAGCACTGTATGCCGTATAAGCTCTATAATTACTACTTTTGTTTTTCTTCAGACGGTGAGGAGGAGTGCATCGGCACCACCCTGTAGTTGAAAACACATCTTCAGGTTAGTTAAAAAAAAGGACACAAACAAGGGGGATACAAGATGTATCATACACATCCTGTTGTACGAGCAGGTGTAGATCTGAGCCCTTTTCTGAGGAGAATCGATTTTGATTTCCAGACATGTCTCTGTCTTCTAGATGGCATCGATTAAACATCGGAACTTGCTGCAACACGTTATCCATGACCATCAATGGTGACAACAAACAAATCGATAGATGCCAACTAGAGTGACAACAATTGCAGTTCAAACGTGTGTGGTAGACTTTCAAGGATGGAAACGTATAAACACGAAGAAAAGAATATAGACGCATTGCGCGTCAGTAACCAGACATTAATAATTCAGTCATGATTAAGTTTATAGCTCAAGAAACTAGTTTTCTCAGCTGAAAAAGACTGATGACTGGTGAAACACGAAATGAAGCCATACTGATAACTCAAAATGTAATGGTGCAAAAACAGGAGAAAATGTTCAATCTCTCATTTTTCTGTAATAAATACTATTAAGTTTTACCTAGCTGAAATTCTAAAATATGCAGACTATTACCTCCTTCTTTAATTATTGACTCCAAAGATCTGGAAGGGACCTACATTATTTTTCTTTTCCAGTAAAAAGAAACATGAAATTATTAAACCAGCATTATCCCTTTTACCGAATCCCATCCATCATTTTTATTGCAGGAGCTTATTGCAATAATTGATCTGCAACTATACACCGATTTTGTTATATAAAAACAAGGTGTGATACTATCAATGTAGAAGAAAATATCTTCAGTCAATTCTTTAGGCAAATGAAAGTGTTTTTATTTTTTCTTTCACCCTTAACAGGTGTTTTGGCAAATAAAAGTTCATAGTTTGACATTTCACTGTATACCAAGTCTACATCTCAAGTAGACGAACGTTAGGGAATAGAAGAGATCAGTAAGGAACTTTATAACTTTTTCATCTTTAAAGAAGCCAAACTTCTTACCTAGGGTACATGAGGATATTAGATTTCTCTGAAGAAAAGGGTGATTAAAGAAACATGAAATGAATTCATAAAGTTGACACCAAGCATACTAAACAATAACAAAGAACAAGATAAGCCTAATGCTAATGGGCTGGGGAATCTTTTCTACGACTCATTGTTTTCCTCCTTCATTTCTTACATTCTTAAAGACAGCGTGGGTGTTGGTTTAAAATGCAGAAAATACTTTCAATCGAAACAAAGAACTAAAAACATTATCAGTTCTTAAGCTTTTATCGGATACCAAGTCTACATCTCACGTAGACGACGACTACCTGAGATGAAATTTAACTATGCTCTAAAAATACACAGACTCCAACCTGCTGTTTTAATAGCACAGACTGGGGATCAAATATGGGACACAAATTGTTATCTGTGAAGAAGCCAAGCACTTACACCTGAGAAAATAATGTTTTTTTCTGGGTTGGACAGGATGATTAGATAATAATTCATAATGTTCACATTTTACACTAAAATGACGTAAAATGGGGACTTTTCTCTTCAGAGAGCGTGTATTATTACATCCCACGCTATCGTTATCTTTTATGTAGGGGTATAAAATATCATCTTCTTCAATTTCGGATAGTAGAAACAGTTAAGAAAATTGTATAGCCAATCGTGATACACAACTACTAACAAAGCATTAAGCTTTCACTCTACACAAAGTCTACATCTAAAGTAGAAGAATGCTCATAATGCTCTAGGAAAGCTGAGACTACCATTTTCTCTTTTAATGGACACAAGGGTTCAGAAAGTGAACATAATTTTCTCAGTTTGAAAGAAGGCGCAATTCTTATCCCGAAAGGCCCACTTCTGAATACCCATCAAATGGCCGTTACCCTTGCTTGGTTTCCATGCCTATGAGAATACGAGTTATTAAGTAGATTGAGAGAGTGCTAATGAATATGGAAAGAGGGTGAAAAGAGGCGCTAGGGTAGGAAAAGTAGAGAGATGGGAGCGAAATGAACAAAGTTATGATGCAGGATGGGGTGTGAGAGAGAAGGGAGAGAGGGGGAGAGAGGGAGAGGGAGAGAGAGAGGGAGAAGAGGGAGAGAGGGAGAGAGAGAGGGAGAGAGAGAGAGAGAGAGGGTGGTAGTGTAGAAAGGGAAAAGAGGAAAGGAGGAGTTTAGGAGAACAGGTAGAGAGAGAGAGAGTGAGAGAGTGAGAGAGAGAGAGAGAGAGAAAGAGAGGAAGGACATAGGAATGTGAGATTCGATAGACAGAATGGATCAAAGGAAGACAAAAAGATGAAAAGGATGAATGAATACAGAAGGGAGGGAGAGAGGGTGTATGTGTGTGTATGTGTGTGTGTGTGTGTGTGTGTATGCGTGTGGGTAAGAGATAGTGTGGGAGGAGATAACGAGATTTCTTATCGCATACCTTGTGATTTCCCTCTTTCCATGTCACCCGGGAGAAGATGTAAAATAATAAGTCTACAGTCTACAGACTAAGCTAGTGTAATGGAAATAGGGGAAACAAGATTTGGTGGAAAGTAACATAAAAAGTGACAAATGTAAAGGGCAAAATCAAGAAGCGAATGACTAGGAATTGATTGGGAAGAAGAGGATGGGGAATAGAGGGGGAATGGGATAAAAGAGAAAGAGAATAAAGGAGAGAGGGAGAAAAAACGAGAGGGGCAGAGGGAGAAAGAGGGAGAGGGAGAGAGGGGGAGGGGAAGAGAGAGAAAGAGAGGGAAAGAAAGAGACATAGAAATAGAGAAAGAGAGAGGGAGAGAGAGAGAGAGGAGAGGAAGAGAGGAAATACAAGCAGTAGATTGTGATGAGAGAGTTAAAATAGATTTAAAGGATTAGGAAATTGATTCCATTGAAAGCCTTTCTACTTGGCTAGCCAGATCCGTGAAGTAAAGCGCAATCGGGTAGAAGCATATGGTGCTAGGGGGTCGGGAATCAATATTACAATGTACTCAACAACCTTGACAGACCCAAATTAGAGAAACTAGGAATAATGATGATGATGATGATGATGGTAAGAGAATAACAATTCGAAAACAAATTGTGTCTGTACTCTCAGTCTTGCTTCAAACGAGTAATGCTTACTAGGATCATTATATTTAATTGGTTGTGCATTCAAAAGATATATATGGGGTATCTATAGAATGAGCTGAGCAAACGCTAATAGGATTTGGATAATCATTTAACAGGTTTGTCAAACCAATCTATATTTTCTCAAAACAGGGATAGTAATATAAGCTTAAAACCTTCTCTTTTCGATTGCAGAATTAATCTAAATATGAAAACTTAATGCCATGAATTCTGTACCTAAATTAGTCTTCTCTTAGTAATACCAGTTGTGTAATTTATTTTCCTTCTCTTTTCTGTCCTTATATTTTTCAGACCAAGCATACCAAGTAACATAATAATCAATATTAACAAATAACAGTCACATGTTAGCTTAACTCTGCCTTCATCTTATCACCTCTTCGATGTACATGATTTATGAACAGTCATTTAAATGCTAATTTCAAAAATTAGCTTAACGAATAGATAGCTATTGCTTACAATGAAGAGTGACACGTAATATCAATCAACCATTTATATGTTGATTGAACTATGATAATCAATCAACTTTTGTTTGTTAATAATTTAAGTTAGAATTGTATAAAATACAATAGCATGATCCGAAGAAAAAAAAGTTCTTTAGTGGTTATCAACAGGAGTACACATTTAACACTCACTTAAAGCTATTACATGTATATGGGTCATGGAAATTGAATTTCTAAATATCTTATAACAAAGCCTCATAACAGTTCTTTTGAATGTATAGAATAGTAATGAATAACAATAGGACAAAAAAAATTAACATGGGCGCTAAGAATTAGAGCAGTCTGACTTAGGCTGTATCCGTTAAAATAAAAATTATGTCTACAATGACAGGTTTGAACTGCTGCAACATGTTGACTTATATCTTATACATAGCGTAAATTTTAACATTTCTTTATGAGAGGTTATTCTCTATCTAAATATTAATTATGAATAATCCGTAATTTTACCCTATGTATTTCTCTAAATTCATGCAAAATTTGCTCGTGATTAGCTTTAGGGCTAAAGGCCCTACATTGTAAAATGAATATTTACTATGAGCTCATTGTATTTCATTTGTAAAAGAAGTAGTGTAATTTCAAAATAAATTTGAATTTTAAGTAATAATATTGGGTTCTTGTATAGCGCTATAATATTGGCAGGCTTGACACTCCTGGCGCTCCCGATTAACTATTTGTCGAATTTAAAGCACTATCTATCGGTGCTACTGGATAATCTATATACTTATCCTCAGAAAACAGAGGAATGTCCTTTAAAACAAAACTTGGTGAGGGGTGGAAGCGAATTGAAAATGCATCACTGCATGAACAGTAATGTGGTTAATAACGCATTACACGATGACAAATTATCGTTCCCACGCTAGATATATTCTCAACAAGAACCACAAAAAGGTTAATATCAATAATTTTCAGAGGGAAAATCGATACGGCACACATTCGAATGGAGAAAGGAAAATATCATTTTTAAGACCCGAAATTTCGTGGTATCTTGAAAATCGATCTTTCGTTATGGAAAGCGTAAGCGTTACCCTCAATACAAATCTTTTTGTTTTACAGTTTTTAATCGGAAATGTCTTTATTTCCAATTTAACAGATTGAATTTTGTCCTGTCTTGACATCTTGACAGTCACGTTTGATATTGAAAAAGGAGTATCGTTGTAATAAAGATACAATCTAAAAGGAGGATAATCTAGATGAGTGCATTTTTTTATGAGCACTCTTCTAAGCATTCGACAGTTCGAACGCGTTCAGTAAAGAAAAACGCGATTACACATTTCATCGTGTGATCTACTTTCTGAGGACGCTCGTCAAGTAATGGCAACAAAAAAAACCTGACATTATCAAATTTAAGATGCCAAGCAGAGTGCTAAAAGTCGTTTACATGTTGATATATACGGAAGCATTACAAGGACTAGCTGCCCTTTCGCATGATTATACAAACAGCGTGTCAAGGATCGCTGTAAGCAAACGTATGAGCGATGTTGATCTCTCTGGGACCATGCACAAGATCATTAACATGGTGGCCAGCTTAATGGCCTGCCCGCACGGATTGGTCTCCCCCATTCATTGTTTGATTAGTTAAAAGGGAAAAGAGGACCATGAAGGTCCGTGGCGCCATCCCGAGGGAGATGATGATAAACCAAGATGGAAACGAGAGAGCGGAAGGAAAGGCTGGCAAGAATCAAACGTTCGGGAGTGGCATGAATAGAAAACAGGAATTAAACTCAACGATCGACGCGTACATGTACTAAGATACTGCGCCACCATATTTGGCATACGAGTGGTAAAATGTTCTTAATGAATTCACAGAGGCAGGCTTTCAAATTGGCATTAGGTTGGCATAGCAAACGTTACTTTTTAGAAGTTAATTACAAAGAATTTTCGAAAGGATGTATGGCAATGTCAGTATATAGTATTATAGATAGCAAGTTTAATCTAAAGGCTTGTAGGGTCATGAGTACTGTTGTGGTGACTCTGATGACGACACACGAAAATGTACTCGAATAGTGTGCATTATTCCTCGATTTGAAATGATTATTACTTGCAATATGATAATCAGGTATGTTTGAGATGCTTGTGATGGCTTTGATCCGGAAAGGACTAGAAATTTAATGGAAAATTAAAAAAGAAATGTTGATGAGGGAAACGAGCCAATGTTTGTCGTAGGGTACAAAGTGAAAAAGTAGGAAAGGGCCTAAAAAGAGCAACTCAAAAGATTGAAAAGAAAGGTGCCGTAAGTTATAGAATTAACGTTATGACCTGCCGAATAAAGACGATAGGAATAAAAGAGGAAGAAGAGAAATGTAGAATGAGACGAAATGGGAATGACATAGAGGAGGGGTACTGAAGCCATTACGATCAAACCCGAGGGCGGTGCACGTTGGGACAGAGGGAGAGAACAAATATCTATAGGCCCAACCTCAGGATTATGTTGCCTTCAAACATGCATGACTGCGAGGGCTCATAAGAATTAGTCTAATGAATGAAAATGGGGGAAAGTCGATTGAATTTTTTCTGAAACCGGTGAACCGTCAATCTAAGAATTCCATTCGAACTAAGATGCTCCTCATCTTCCATGATTTGAAAGCATCGTTAATCATTCTATATCCATATCAGGCCAATCAGTGCTTAATAACCCGAAATAAATCACCGATGCAGCATCCATGCACTAATGGACTTCCGCACTTCTATAAGATACTACATAGGAAGGGTATCAAATCGAAATTTCAGGAAATATAAGATTGATAATGGGGAAAACCTGCGAGGAAAATGTTTTTTTCCTTCCTAAACGTTGATTTAATTACATCCAATTTTCCAATTAAGGATCACATTTCCTCTCTGGTAGTTCATTCTAAGATATCTTGTCGTTGCGTTTTGGAGAAAGTGTATCGCGAAAGCAAACTTGAGCAACATAAAAACGGTGAATGGTTTAGATATCATTACTGGTAATAATTTCGATCTGTTTTTCGAGAGAATTGCATTAGATATACTGCTCTCAAATAAGTTATAAACAAAATATCTGCTGCAGACTGAGGAAAAGGGAAGCTGAATACGCAGATCACACCAAATTATTGATTTTTAGGCGCGACAGCTGTTGTTTTCGTATGCAAATGTCTATTTTTAGATTATTGTTTGTGGTTATTATACCTGACGAATGAGAAATCGAGTAGACCTGTGTGTTTGTTGATTAGAAAGTAGTAGTAGTAATGGTTTATTGCAATAAAAAATCAATCGCGGCTCGAAAGCCGAATTACAGGTTTTTTCACAATGGTAAAAGCAAACATCAAAATTACAGGAGACAAAATAGGTAATAACATGTAATAATTAAAGCAATGAGATCATATTGAAAAAGATTAAGTACAAATATAATCATAAATTATTTTCTTACAGGCGGTGCCAGTTAGCACTCGTTAACTACAACATACTACTATTGATATTATTATTATTATTATTATTATTATTATTATTATTACAACTATCATCATTATTTTAAATATTTTTAGTATCAGTATTATGGTACAGTAATTTATATCAATATTATTACTATTATCACTATTAACAAAGGTAAATATAAAATAGTTCACTAAAAATGTTGCACTTAAATCAGGTTCAGAGTACATGAAAATGGCAAATTACATAACAATAATTTGAAACATATAAAAGATAAAAGGGCAATTATAAGGGTTATATGGTAATGCAATAATCAGACCAGGGTGGGTACGGTTTTAAATGCCTGAACGAATGGCTCCACGAATCGTCTCGGCTTCGAACCCGGAACCTCTTGACTCCAAGACCACTGATTGATTCACTGAACCATAACATAGACGGGGCAAATATATAAACACAAAGCTTTAAAAGGGCAATCCAACCCTTGTTGAATGAAAGCAGAAAAATAAGATAAACAGAATGGCGAAAGTTTTAAACAAATAATAAGAAAATTATGAACGTTTGAAATATGGGATCACTAGGTATCTCAAATTGGCAAATTAGTCAGTGGATTGTGACGTAGTTGCAGATAACTCTCCTGTTAGTCGTGTACGAAAGAACCATTTCATTATGTTTTTATTCTAATCGCCTTCCTCCTTGGGTCACTACTCAAAATATATACATAATACAGGTTCTCTAAAAAGAAAAGACCCAAAGTAATTTTGTGTGTTGGAACAAATGGGAAAGTTGTCCGCCACTACATCGCAGAGACATTACTAATTCAGACAATTTGACGATTCCATACCTAAAGTCATTCAGCTTTTGCGAAAATTCATATCTTTCTATTGTTTTGTCCAATTTCCTTTAAAAGGGGGAAATAAAAGGGGGATTGGAAATAAAAGGGAGACAGAGACAGAAATAGAGAGAGAGCGGTGGAAAGAGAGAGAGAGAGAGAGAGAGAGAGAGAAAGAAAGAGAGAGTGTGTATGTATAGAGAGGGAGAGAGAGGGGGGGAGAGAGAGAGAGAGAGAGAGAAGAGAGAGAGAGAGAGAGAGAGAGAGAGAAAAGACCTCCACGCCTGCATACATTTATACTGTGAAGAAAAGTGCCTCACAGCTGGAAATACAAATTTAGCACCAAGATTTATTTAATGCCAGGAACGAAAAGGTACACCACAAATTAAACCCAGTCTAGCGGCTCTGACCGCATGCAGTAATCGAGGGAGAATTTGGTTGAAATCAAAGCACAGCGTGAAACGCGAATTCTCGATCGTTATTCATCGAAGGCTCAATATGGAAACAAAAATGTTGATCAATTCTATAAAAGGGAGGCAAAGTGCACGCTCAGACCTCGATGGTGTCATGTACATGTGTAGCTTAGAGATCATCAATACAAAGAACATGATCGCATGATCGAATACGATCGCAAAGACTTCGAAAAATCAACCCAAGGACATTTTAAAAATGACATGACAATGACATATAATGTTATTCGAATATGATTTCTAAAGGCAACATACATGACAGGTATTGAAATTTCCCTCAGATTGATTGCTTGGGTTTAAGTCTTAGGTTTTAGATCCCGTTGAAATAGATTCGACATAATTCTAACAAAAGAGAATTGAGAATATCTTTATCCATGCAGACAGAGCAAACCGAATGACAAAATGGCTTGATTGATCATTCAACAAGTAAATCATCAACGCGCGCTTACATAGTGTGGAGGTTTAATGAGCGATAATCACTTTTGAAAAAGCATTTATAACCATGAGTTCTAATCTCATTAAAATTAATCACCTAACTTTAAGCAATATCAGGCCTTTCGGCGTCGGATCATTATAAATTGAAATTGAGTTGTATCAGGACGTGCCTTGATTTCCCGGATGGCACATGTAGTAAAGGTAATGTTGTTATCTTAAAACAAAAAGGGCCGACGGGAAAGCATAAAGAATGCTGTCCGACTAACACATATTTGCCAGTGAAACATGATCTAGTGTGTAAGGCAAATAAACCTACGACTGTATGAGACCAGTTTGTATTGTCGCTGATGTACAAATATTCTTCTTTTTTTTGCAAACAAAAGTGACATTCACACACATAATGTATGAGATGAGTAATGACTTATGTCATCAAAACTAGTTGATTCCTCTCATAGTACCATACGCATGGTATTCAGCATTTCGTTACTTTCGGATTACGTCATAATTGCAAAAAAATGCGATTGAAAGTGATGATTTGAAGGCGCTAATGACTTTCTTTGGCTAACCGGAAAAAGACCCGCATGAAAGATTTGGCATTAAAGAAATTGATAATAGGGTCATTAAGCTCTGTGACTTTTAGAAAAAGTAATTGAAACTCTTTCTGGCGTTGCAAATGATGTCGAATTCTGCAATAGTGAGCGTAATTATTATCATAGTCATTCCATATTTTTAGAGCTTCTTTTTCTGGCAGTCAATAATGGTGTCTGAAATGGGATTCGGATTAAAAAAAATGAAATTATAGCAAAATGTGTGGGCCACTAACCACTACCTAAAGTCAAATGAAGTAAGCAGCATTGAGACTCACTCGTATATTCTTTCTAATTTTAGTTCATCCAATTTTGTTTTATAAATTATTGCTGTCAAAATGATGTGTACCATATTACAAATGTTGCAGATTAAATTAACTATCTGGAGTATAATTCTAAATAATTTGTCTCTAATTTGCCTCGTAAGCACGTTCCCCTAAGGTTTCTACTACAAAGGAAATTTCCATTTGAAATTTCGTTATGCCTTTAATAATAATGCTCCTTAGGTTTCCACTACATGGGAAAATTTCAGAAATTTCAGCATGCTGTGAATTCAATTATACTAGTCTAATTTCTTTCTGTCTGTGCCTATTTATTTCCACCCACTCTCCCGCTCTATCTGTGTCTCACTCTCCATCACTGTGTTCGTGTGTGTATCTGTCTCTGGTTGTCTATTCCTCATCTTTCTCTCTCCCTCTCTGTGGCTTTTTTTTGTGGGTCAATAATGCACACGTATAAGCGCTTGCATTAAAGTAATGAGTATGTACATGTATAGTGTACAAGTAACAAATGCATTTTGATAGAACGGTGGTTTTTGTAATTTTTTCAATTTCAATTTCAATTTCAACTGCTAGACTTATATTATGAAAGTCTAGCCGGAATTAGTGTATAACACGAATATTTTAATGACATTTGGTTCATGATATATATATGCATTTTTGTTAATCATTTGATTCTGGCAAGAGAATCTGCCAACCATTATGATAGTAACTGCACAATATTTCAGAAACGAAATGGACGATTATCATTTATCTTATAGCTATTAATTTGGAAAATTTACAATGAATAAAACTGAAATCAATGTAGACGTCGCGACGTTTTTACCCCAGATTAACCAATTGAATTGTTAACATCATGAATTAAATTCTGAATATTTCAAGAAATGTGCATAGAATGAACAGACACAGGTAGTATTAAAGCATCCATTTTTTAAAACGTGATTATCCTACAACGAGGGAATGACATTTTTTATAGTGGCAATCTTTTGGGAAATATTTGTGGCGACTGTGCGTAGAAGCGATAAAAGTACAACATGTTTCAAGATTGTGCAATTGTGGATAATGAATTTGACTAATATTCCGGCACGATATAAAAGTATTGATCTCCACGCTGCATGTCGATATTACCCTTTTAATATGAGCGACTTAGTGAATTCCAAATATCTCCACACAAACGGCATTCGTGCAGTTGCCTGATTTCGATCAATTAAAATCATTATACACACTGTAATGTAATAATCTAGGAAGCTGATATTCGTTTACTTACGAAATTCATATAGTATACTATAGTTGATTTAAAAGCAAAATCCCATTACTTTGACAGCACAATTTGTTGTACCACGCAGTCGAATTATGTAGACCCATCGACTCCGGAGACAACAGTACTATCGTAAAGAAAAACGAGTTCGATGTTCTTGCACCAATAACTTTCATAATGGTTGTAATTGAGAAGTTTAAGTAATACATACATTTTGAAACAAGCTTCAAAGAAGCTACATGAGTAACTGAGCTGGCGGAATCCATCTTTATTATTACTATTACATTAATATTAGTATTTAGAGAATAACAATCATTGGCAGATGACGAAGAAATAGAGAAACGAGGTAATAACGAAAATAACACATGATGGGGAATACTCACCGCTATTGTAGTTCAACATCTAACGGAGATAAACAGGAAAGGGCAGTTTCACAACTTTGGCGACGAAGCAGCAAACAAAAGGTGTGTTCTTTCCCCAAACACTCACCGTCGTCTGAATAATAAACTACATGTACAGCCCGTATTTCCCTGCGCCACCCGGCCCTCGCCGTTAGTGGGACGTACGTGCGAGAAGTAAGCTTCGTGTAAAACAAAAAATCGAATCGAAGAGAGAGAGAGAGAGAGAGAGAGAGAGAGAGAGAGAGATGAGGAGGGAGTGAGGGAAAGGGAGAAAGGGTAACTCGAGAGAGTGGGATAGAGAGAGAGAGCATTTGCAACAGTACGCATCAACGGATAATGAACTCAATCCATTAACTCCAGCTAGTCTTGCACCGTAAACTCCCATCGTTTTGTTATTCTACAGATGTGGGAATTGAAGCAAATTTAGGCAAGTTTCATTGAGGTTTGATCACACCGAAAGATCAGATCATTTAATTTCAATATCACGGGTGATATTCTACATGTGCACTATTATACCTTGGGCAATGTGCACTGGTGTAGGCCTATCTAGTTATATACAAATTTGAAATAAGAGGAGGAGATTGGGAGCTGCGATGAGAACAGAACCAAAGGCGGTGAATTGCGGGAGTATGCTTCCCTCGGAATCAAATTGAATATAAATCTCTACATCAATATGTCATGCCAGAACTAACAGAAACCAATGTTTTGCAACCAACACTATTCTGCATGCCGTTAAAGACATATTTCCCGATTCAAATTTTGCATATGTTTACAGAGAAAGAGAGAGAGAGAGAGAGAGAGAGAGAGAAAGAAAAAGAGAGAGGAATAGAAATAGAGAGAGAGAGAGAGAGAGAGGGAAAAAGGGGGGGGGTAGAGAGAGAGAGGAAGTTCAATGTACAAATTACACACAAAAAATATTTGATTTCGTATAATTTGAATAACCGTTGAGCACCCATCAAGATTTAATGATCTGATGATGTAGAATACTTCATATTTTTCAGACGCCTGCAACGAATAAAGAAAATGCAATTCACCACTGCAGTTATACTGAATATTAAGGAGAGCATTCTATTTTTGGTTTATCTTGAAAGAAAGGGATTTAACAGTTTTCCTATTCGGTTCTAACAATAGGATATTTGCTATAATATCGGCTAGTTTAGTCCTCTCTTTACCTCTTCATATAACAAAGAGAAAAATTTGGTTTGTGGATGCCAAAAATATATATTGTATACATATATCTTTCTTCGAATTTTACACTTCAATATACCCCCTCCATTATTACTATTAAACTATGTATGTAATAGGAAACTTATTTTGAATGAAGATATTGATTCTGTAATGATTTAATTAACAAAAGGCTGGTAGTAATATCGTATAATGGTATGATATTATCAGTTATAAATAGGAGAAATGCACTAGTTAATTGCTATAATATGCATATTTCTTTTGTCTTTGTTGAGCTCTTATGTTATGTTTGTAAAATTTTATTTCTTTCGTTACACCCTGCCTATAGTGTGATTAAGCAGTAATGTTCATATAACCACACAGAGGACCGGGGTTTTTATGTCGCATCTTTATCGTAATTTAATTTGATTTTCATGTACATTATGAAAAAAAGAATGACTGAAAAAAGATGATCAATATATTACAACATATTCATAAAAATCCTCTGTAATTGA
Organism: Strongylocentrotus purpuratus; assembly: GCF_000002235.5. NCBI lineage: Eukaryota > Metazoa > Echinodermata > Echinoidea > Camarodonta > Strongylocentrotidae > Strongylocentrotus > Strongylocentrotus purpuratus. Next base: position 726,825 of record NW_022145532.1, on the reverse strand, counting down.
TTTGAAGTATTAGAAATTTTAATAAATTTTATATACAAAATCAAAAGATTATATTGTTCAATGAATTTTTATTGTGCGGAGTTTTATCAGCATTTAGGTGTTTCATAGAAGAAAATATAAATATGAAAAAGAATGAAAGAATTGAGAAAACATGTAGAATTTTATTTTTTGCAATAAGTTGTTTTATATTTCAGATTTAACATTTTGGTCTGTTTTCGAATTGAATAATCCCCGCTTAATCATGCTTCCTTATCACGTTATATCATTAAATTGTTTTGATTGAATTAAATGTCACTAAGTCAAGTGGAAATATTGAAACGAGCATGTACCTGGAGCCCGGAGGAGATGTAAAGGTGTTGTTGTCTATCAAATATGGCTAGTTTAGTATTTTGAAATTTGTTGGAATGAATTTTTCAAAAATTGACACATTTATCTTCATTGGCCGATCGGAAAGCTCACAAAATAATGGATTTATCCACACCTAGTATACTCTTTGACAAAATCAAGTGTTTTTATTCAAAACAAACAAAATATTTCATAATCACTGATTTTTACGATTCAAAGGTAAAGACAATAGGAAAGAATAACAACCATCCCAGCGACTTGAAGACCTCGATGACATAGGAAAGTGGTCTATCCTACAGAGATAATGATGGTATCCCCTGGGGGAAGTTGTCATGGCTACGAGAGTATATCAGGGAAAAGTGCGCTGCATCAATCCAAAGCTGCTACACCGCAGATATTATCTCGATAATTAGACATGTAGATGACAGACTCAATAGAAACAACACTCTAATATGCCATTCCAGGTACTAGGCATCAGATAATTGAGGACATTAACATGCTTTCTTAGTTGATCTTGTTACCATAGAGCCTAGGATGACACTCACTAGTACGCGACATAATACTTTTATTTGTATACGTCTAAGATTATTATTATTGAAAACAAGTGTGAGAGAAAGAGAGAGAGAGAGAGAGAGAGAGAAAATATATATTGATATAGAGAGAAAGAGAGAGAGAGAGAGAGAAGAGGATTATAGAGAAGAAAAGAGAAGAGCAGAGAAGTACACAAAAATGACGTTTACCAAACCATGCATACCAAGAATGTTATACAGTATTAAACGATTCATCAACTCCCTAAGGATTGCCCTTGACAACCTGAAATCTTGCCCGAGGCTTTTCTGACATAGCAACAAGTAAAATATACAGATTGGATTCCAAGTATTGTATTTCATTCATTAATCACAGGTTTAAAAAAATGGCAAAACTCGTCACTATCCCTAAAGCCCCTTTCACACCGGGCCATGCGTATAGTGGCGTAGTGTTGCGTACCGACTACGCCGAGCGTACGCTGCCCTACGAAAATATACACTGAGGGACGTACGCAAAGGGGTACGCGAGATGGACGCGCGTACTTTCGGTGTAGACCCTAGACGCAGAAAATACACATTTGTTTACGCCAGTCTAGGCAACACTACGCTACAGTACGCCAAGCCTACGCAGTAGTACGCTTCCCTACGCCAGTCCGACGAAGCTTTAAAAGCTTGCGCACACAGGGCAATAGTTCGGTTTACAAACATATTCAAATTTATGGATGTTTCTTCCCTGGGAACCTAGTGACGAAGTATTCCATTAACCTGTTATTAATGGATGAAGTACAACTTATTTATCCAGTCTGCATACAATTTATTAGAATATTTTAGTAAACCGGTCTATAGATTTCAAAAGCCTTGTCCAAAACGTAATAAAATGTGATAATATGACCATGACGTACTTTTACGAAATTCGAACATGCAATAAAGTACTGAAATTTGTCGAAATTCTCTGCTATCGTGTTAAATATATATATATATTTTTAAAGTGATGAATACCGATGTAATTAAGAGTACGAACTAACTGAGCTTTACATTGGATGGACATTATATAGATACGGGTCATTCTGGGTGCGGCGAAACATTCTTTTTTCTTCAAGATACTGGACAGTTCAACACCTCCCCCCCCCCCATCACGATTAACAAGTGGTCACGAAATGCTTTTGATTACAATGTTTCTTATATTATTTTGATGTTATCCGTAATACAGCCTTCCTTGTTGTATTTCGTTTCTGCCGACAATTAGTGGTAGTAGTACACAATACAATGCGTCCCTCCGTTTCGTTGACGATCAGCCATGCACAAAAAAGACGAAAGACTTGATGTATGGCTGATCGTCACCGAAACGGGGTTAAGTTATGGTCATACCTCAGAGCGGCGACCGACCGATTTGTAGTCTGCTCGGTCGCCGCTGGAATTTAGGTATCGCCCAACGATTTTCGAGCAGGCTGTAGAGCCCCAAGTCCCCAACGATTCCTGGGCGGTGGCCTGTCGATTTCCCGTCGGTCGCCGGTCAATTTTAGGTCAAAACTGGGTCCCCAACAGGACAAATTAATCTGTAGGGCCATACATTTTGATTAAAGGCATGCCCACATAAAGGATTTTTTTTATGTTAGGGGTCGGGGCAAAATGCAATGAATTATTGATAATTGATTGCATTTGCTTTGTTGTTTGTATTTGTGGGGGCGGCGACGTACCTTGGCCCCCGCTGCGTACAGTCATGATTTAGTGGCTAAGCAATGGCCTCGTTACTGTGAGGCCCCATGATCAAAACCGTGTCGATCAGCTATATTAGTGCCCTTTTATGAGGCATTATTCCTCATTACTGTCAGTTATGATTTAATGGCGTAGGTCCCCTAGTTGATTACCATAGTAACATACACGTGCTTTAGCAGTCACGCAAAAAAAAACACTCACAAATTATTATTCAATAAAATCTGAGAATATACTTTTATCTAGATCTATTAGGAATAAATCATTGTCAAAATCATTCCATAAATTGGGGTAAAAATAATTACTACACCATTATGACCAACAGTGTATATTACCCCTTAGATTAGCCAATGCTTTTCATCGGCACACCATATTAAAGAGGGAGCTTTATTGGGTATCCTGCTCAGGCGATGAATTTATTTGTGCAACTACGGTTAGTTACTGGTCATGAAGAAAAAACCAATGGCGTTTCCAGCACTGGATTTAGAGGGTTTCAACCCCTTCCACCCCCGAATCATTGTCTACGGAGAGTAACCTAACCCCTTCTATTCAGTTGGCATTTATTAATATCATGCAGCCTGTCAACAACAAAAATGATGAAATTTAGATGCTCAAGCTTGTCCCATCGCGGCAAAAACCTGTAAAATCTGTTAAGGACATCTTCAAATGGTTCCTTTAGAAAAATGGTGTTGCTAAAATTAATTTATAGTTATTTGAATAATCACAATGATGTTCAAAAAGCCGCCATTTGTATACGTTCAAATGTGAATTGAAACCCTTTTCTTCACTAGAGCGTATTAATCAATGTACAGAGCTCTCAACCCAGGTGCGGAACCGAATTTTTCCAAAAAGGGGTTGGGGCGTGAAATGTACTTAATTGCGGGTGCGAAGCGTTTACGGGGTGGGGTCTGGGGCGCGAATTTTTTTATTCCCAAACAGGTTTGCAATTTCTTATATTTCCGTGCTTCTCAATGGCTGATATGTTCTACGTCATTATCAGCTTGGAAAGAGGTCACAAACAATAAAATTAGACTTTGATTTTTTATTGCTTTGCCTCACTATTTATAAAGGCAAAAAAACGGATTAAACCGTGACTTGAACCCACAACACTATGGTTGTAAAACGCTGACCTTACCGATTGAGCCAACGATGGGTTGATGAAATGTGATTCTGCATGATTTCTATAACCTTATCACTCACCCTTACGGTTTCGTCATAATGACGTAACATATCAGCCAATCAGAAGACCGGAAAAATTAGCATTGGCAAACCTGTTTGGGAAAAAAAATAGCGTCCGGGGCCCGCCTATTTTAAACCTTGAGTTCCGTATATGGTACTATGGTGCTCTTTTGCATACTTAAATGATTTCAGTGAGGCCACGTCATCGTCATAATTTACGATAAAGCTGCAGGGGACAAGTCTCGCGACATAATTGCATTCCACATTTTTAAAAGTATATCGAAGTTAGTATACATGTACCTATTCATATTTCGTTTTTTTTTTGTCACATTACTATTGTACGTCGTAGCCTATAATAAAGAAAAGCTGTAAGGACAAGAACCCTACCATGTACAAAGCCCCATCCCGCTCTGTACCGTGATGGTCTACCTTCGGTTAATACCGATTATTCCATCTCCGAATACTTAGAGGTTTTCCGAAACCATCCAATATTAATTTTGTAAGGAAAAATGTGAGCAATTGATTTTAAATACTGTGAATTGTTTTCTTGTTCAATTCTTAGGTCAAAGACAAATATTGTTTTTCTTTTTAATAATTTCATTTCATTCGATTTCAAATGATTTCATTTCTTTTCATTTGAATTAATTTAAGTTTTCATGTTTCATTTAATTTTGCATTTCATGGTTTCGGTATTTACAAAGTATGTCCGTTTTTTCCATTCATGGGACCGTCTTGCAGTCGTTTGTATTGCACAAAATTTGTCTCTTCTTATCAAATAAGATGATAATGTATTTAGATTTCACATTGGCGCAGCCTAATTTTTGTTAAAAGGAAAAGAAAAACAAACACAAGTATTTCCAAGTTTGACATAACTCTTTGTGTCATTTGAAATTGTTTTGTGTTATGTCGTAACATTTTTTCAAATCTTGCTCAAACTCGACAGTGTATTCATTTGGTTAATATGATTTGAATTTCATCCTGACAAATTTTTCATGAATTAATTCTTTAAACTGACGTTCATCAGTCAAGACATATTAATGTCAGTAATTTTTATTTAGAGCTATCATAAAATATACATATACAAAAGATGAAGAATAGAATGGATATTTAAAATGGCCCTAACACTGTGTTTCGAAAAGATATCAAGCATTTCATTATGACCCCCCCAAAAAAAAAGACAATTTATATTGCATGAATTAAAAAAGATACCAAACCAGCTCATGTAGGCCTAGGTAATAACCGCAAATACCAATTTACTACTCATAATTATGATATTGCAAATATTTGCGATTTTTATTTTAGTTGTGCTTTTCTTAATTGCAGAAATTTACAAATCGCAAAATGAACACTGCTGTAAAGTTTTGACAAATCATTGCAATATAATTGTTTATTTTGTCCGTGATACTAACCTATACAAAAAAAAGTTATCCAATGAACGTCATTTGGATGTAATTTATTGTCACTTTAAAGAGCTTGCAATAATATGTTGTGGGTTTAATTCGACCCTTAGTAACAACGGCTATTGAATGCATGAAAAACGCATTGCGATTTATACATTTCTGAAATTCAAAAATGTAACAAAGAAAGAGAAATTAAAATTGAATTAGAATCGAATTAAATTTTTAAAATAGATAATTTGATATCTTGTCGAAAACAAGGTTTGACTACAACATCCTAACCAGCTCGTCTACGACCTATTTATATTTCGTTTTTTTTTGCCACATTACTATTGAGGCTTCGTAGCCTATAGTAAAGAAAAGCTGTAATGACAAGAACCCTACCATGTACAGAGCCCAATCCCGCTCTATACCGTGACGGTCTACCTTCGGTTAATACCGATTATTCCATCTCCGAATGCTTAGAAGTTTTCCAAAACCATCCGATATTGTAAGGAAAAATGTGAGCAATTGATTTTAAATCCTGTGAATTGTTTTCTTGTTCAGTTTTTAGGACAAAGACAAATATTGTTTTCTTTTTAATGATTTAATTTCATTCGATTTCAAATGATTTCATTTCTTTTCATTTGAATTAATTTAACTTTTCATAGTTTCGGTATTTACAAAGTATGTCCGTTTATTCCATTCATGGGATCGTCTTGCAGTCGGTTGTATTGCACAAGATTTTTCTCTTCTTTTCAAATCAGACGGTACTATGTTTAGATTTCACATGGGCGCAGCCTGCCTTTTGTTAAAAAGAAAAGTAAAAAAACACAAGTAGGCTATTTCCAAGTTTGACAGAACTCTTTGTGTCATTTGAAATTGTTATGTGCTATACCGTTACATTATTAAAAATCTTGCTCAAACTCAAAAGTGTATTCATTTGGTTCTTATGATTTGAATTTCAATGTGAAAAGTTTTTCATGAACTCAAGACATAGTAATTCCTGTTTAGTTATATCATCAAATACATATACAAAACACGAAGAATAGAATGAATATTTACAATACTTACCTAACACTGTATTTCGAAAAGATATCAGACATTTCATTATAACCCCCCCCCCTCAAAAAAAAAAAAGATTGACTTTTCATTTTGCATGAACTAAAAAGATACCAAACCAGCGCATGTAGGCCTAAATGTAATAACGCAAATACCAATATATAATTATGATACTGAATTCATTTGCGTTTTCCATATTAGTTGTGCTTTTCTTAATTGTAGAAATTTACAAATCGCAAATTGTCCACTGCTGTAAAGTCTTGACAAATTAGGCCTATTGCTTTATCTTTGTAGTTTTTTTGGGGTGATACTTACCTATCTCCAAAGATAAATTATCCAATAAAAGTCATTTGGATGTCTTTTGTTTTCACTTTAAAGAGCTTGCAATAATATGTTGTGAGTTAAATTCGACTTTTAGTAACAACGGCTTTTGAATGCATGAAAAACGCATGGCGATTTGTACATTTCCGGAATTGGAAAATATAACAAAGAAAGAGAAATTGAAATTGAATTGAAATTGAATTGAATTAAAAAAATTAATATAATCTCATATTTTATCGAATACAGTGCTTGTCTACATCATTCTCTCCAGCTCGGCTACGACTTCGTCGATGCTAGGTCGGCAGAGTTGTGAGCTCTGTCGACAGATGTTGCCGATGGCGGTGAGATCGGCGTTTGTCGTAGCACCTCCCATTAAGGTGAGAAGTCTTCCGAGCTGGAACACGTCGCTCGCGACCGAGGTCAGCCGGTCATCGAGGGCGCATTCAGGAGCGATGTGGACATACACCTCCTGTAAAAATAAGAGGGGAATACATGACGATTGAAATTCTTTTAAATAAAAGGGTATTTGTTTATATTTTTAACTACCTGTACATCAAATTCATTGCACACCGAGAAGATCACAAGCTACTGAAATACAAATTATATAAACTTGAGTGAAATACTATGACGTAATACGGGTAGATAGCCAAGAAAGGGAAGCGTTCCGGGCCCAATTCTTAATGTTTGAGATCCTGTGGGCACATTGTCTATGATGTCAACAGAAATATGAAAAACAATAATTAGCCAAATAATCCTGTTAGTAATATCTATATATTCGCTTATTCTGCCCCTTTCCATTTTTCTCACACACACAGAAAAATGATTTACCAAATTTCATAGGAACCACATTAGAAGAAAAAGAAAAAAATAATCAGCATACCCTTCTACGGTACTTCTCCTTGTTTTCATTGGAAAAGCGGTAGAAGTAAGGTGCATCGCAAGGACACGCGAGCCCGAAGTCCACGATAACTGCTTGCCACCGACCAGTTGGTGTCTTCCGGAGCAAGCAGTTATCTTCTTTAAGGTCGTTCATGAGAAAGCCTTTCTCATGGATGCGACCTAGGGACTTGGCGATGTCGAGAGCCAGAGCTAGCCTGTTTGAAGAAAAAAGGACGGTAATTGGTTTCACAATAATGCATTATTCTATACAACCTGTGTACTGCCCTGAAGTACAACGACATCGTCATCATCATCGTTTATTTTACCTGGGTCGAAAGTGGCAAATGGAGATCAATGTCTTTCCACAGACTGCTGTCATATCCACAAGGCCTCTATCAAAATAATGTAGCACTCACAAAAAGACTTTTGATCGTTCAAAGACTTAAAGATTTAAAGAGAAACTCATCTGTACTCACCAGCCTTGCTGGCTAAGGGCTAGGTTTCGCATGCCACGGCTCAGTGTCCAGGACTCTCCCGTCATCGTATCCCCGACGAAATCCATCGCAAGACCTATCTTACCTGGGCTGATCTCCAAGCATCCAAGAAAAGTGGGAAAGCAATCCTCCCTGCCGAGAACGTCAAGGATGAAAGCTTCCGACTGGATGGCGGTCGCCTGTAAGGTTGAACAAAAAAAAGAAGATACTTGAGTATAGATACAAATTCATGACCATTATCAGTATTGTTGTTTTTATGTTTTCATCATCATTCTCATTCTTCCCTCTCTTTAGTCATCGTATGTCGCTACAATGCTCAGTCATAAAGGGGCGGCAACCAAATTATTTTGTTAATTTTTTGTTAACCCACCTTCCTTGTCATTGATTTGATGTCGTTAGGTAGCTCGAAGGTTTTCAGCGCGATCGGATGGTCGGTTGCACGATGACGGTAGAGATGTACCGTCCCGTTGGCCCCGCTGCCCAAGAAGACGTCGCCACCGCCCTTGTGAAACGACATTAGATCAGACGTCCCCCAAACGTAGGAGGAGGCTGATGGGCCTTGGGCTGGGACAGCTGCTCTGCTCGAAGGCGAAGTGGTTCCAACATCAGCAGCACTCACTTTTGGAGATCTGGTTAGAGAAGATAGATATCGAAGTAATAACAAAAATATAAAAATACAATCAAACAAACAAATCACAAAAAACCTTCTCAGATTTTTGCATTTTCCCACTTAAATGAAAAGGTAATTAATGTTTTCATTTGTTTTAGAAATTTCCAAACAAAAATATTTTTAAAAATGTTGTTAAAGAAAAATTAATGTTGTCTTACCGTGAAGCTGTGCGTGGAGTAAGTTGGGGAACCACAGGGGCCTGAGCGGGCAGAGGAACTGTTAGAGGGGTACCAGCTAGAGGGGTACCATGGTCACTAACCAAAGGGCTGGGGCTAGGTGGTCTAATGAAAAAATGGAAAATCAGAAGAATTCGTTCATGTTTATCCTTTCATTCCACAAGATAATACTTTCTGACCAGACTAGTGTCAGATCCAAGGGCACACAAACGTTGCTTGCATCTCTCTAGGATGTGACATATATACATACGTATTTTGTTGGGGTATTTATTTATTCATGGTTTCCTCGTGTATATTCATTCTTTTAGTTATTAGTTAATCAATTAATTAATTCATCTATAATCCGAATTTTATTCCATCATTTATTTGTTTGTTTGTATGTTTTATTTATCACTATTTTTGTTTACATAGGGTAGCCCTTTGTTTGTGATTCTTACATGAGGGATAACGGGACGGTGTCGATGGGGGCTGTGCTAGGAGTAGATGGATGGGTGGGTGCTACTCCATTGTCTAATGGTGCTGTAGATGGTGTTTGGGGATTAACTCCAGAACACCTAAAGACAACAGAAACACCGACATAACATTTCCCATCATGATATTGGCCTCCTGTGAGTATCAATCGATATTGATTCCATGGCGTAATGCTCTTCACAAAAAGTTGTAAATATTAACTGTTTCTCAATTACACCACTTTAAATTAACAAGAGCATTACTATTTCACTTTTATTGTGCTTAATGTATTGTTTGTTTTTGATATTTACCAAGAAACACAAGTAGACGGGCCGCTGTCGGCAGGAGATAGGACCGTTGGCTGCCATGTCAGATCCTAAAGGAAAAACACAAAAGAAAATCAAACAGTATTTCTAATAGACATTCTATAGGTATACAACTATGAATTTATTTGTTCGTATCATATTAGCATGCCTTTTTTTCTCGATTTTGAAATAAGAGAACCCTATCGGAAGAGACAAAAATGGTGAAAACCAATGGGACTAATGAAAAGCAACATTGTTATACCGTCAAACCGATATGCAACAAAAATAGAAAAATAAATAAATAAATGGTTTACTTGGAGATTCTTCAAAGCAGCATCTTTCTGCTTTCTGGCCTCAGCCAGCTCTAGCTCCAAGATTTGGCCATTCATGGTATTGTCCAGGTACCTCTCCTCAAATGCCTTAGCCCTTCTCTCTGCTGACACTCTCCTCCTCTCTGATTCTGTCACCAGAGAGCTGATCTTAGTGAGGAGGGCTGTGCTATCTCCATCAGCCCTAACTCCAAGCTGAGTTGCCAGGCTCTGTCATCCAAAACAAAGCAAGAAAATAAAAAAATAAAGATTTCTTTTTGAATTTTGGGTTTCTTATTTCAATCTCTGATTTTTTTAATAAATATTATATGACACTTGTATTAAAGCATCAGATATACAATTCAGTTTTACCTAATATGGTTTAAAACTTATATTATGCGATATTTAGTTTCACCATTGCCATCATAATTGCCATAATGAAATTGTTGATTTCATACTATCGATGATATGTATTTCTAGCGCAAAAATGAGAAATCCGAATTGATTGATTTCAGCTATTATTACTTTACTAGTACTCAAGACTTACAGCAATGCCTTGCTGAAGTTGTTCTTTCTCCAAGTTGTTCTGGAGGTACTTCAGAAGGAGCTTGCCCGACATAGCTGGTGTGGGTGAGATGGTAGAAGGCAGAGAGAAGCTGGGGTCTTGGAAGGACCTACATAACTCCTGTTTATATCAAGTTTGAGGCAAAAATTGTAACTGTTTTTTTTGTGTGTATCGGTGAACTGATGTCCATGTATACGGCTATATCATACAGTAGGCCACCTACACAATTCCAGTGACTATGCATGGTAAACGCAAAGTATACTATCTAAATGTGTTTTATATTTTCTTTTTCGTATTATCTTCCAAATAACTGTTTTTTCTTCTTCATTTTGTTAACATTTTTGCCTATATATTTTACGTTGGTTATCATGTTTTTGTTGATCGTTTGAAGAATTTTTCGTATCTATCTGGATCTATATACCTCTATATATTTTTCTTATTATTTTATTTATTTCATTTCATGTTTTATTTTCTTGCTTACATCCTGGGGGATAGCCATCGGGATGGCAACAGGAAAAGTTGACCTGATACAGGGTAAAGGTCTGCCAAGGATATAGGGGTGTGGGGAGCGAAGACGTCCAACGCAAAACATTTCCAGTGATATTATTTAGAAACTGTGATCTAAACGAGGGGGGGGGGGCGAAAGAAAAAAGGAGACGAAGTTGAAATGCATAAATAGCACATGAAAAGAAAAGGGGAGATAATATCATCACGTAAGCGGGTTTGGCAGACATCATGATCAAGATCATAGTTAACAGCGTCGTCATGATACGGGAATAGATGTGAACAACAAAAGTCAACGAAAAGTTCTTTTTGCTTCGATAAAATATAGAATATTGTTCCGTTTTTCTTCAAATTTGATCTAAATAATCATTAATGTGTAAGAATTAGGTACTTACGTGGCGGATGGAAATAAGATCTTTTAAAAGAGTGGAAAATAGGCAAAAACTGTCAAAAGTTTGGCAGAAAGTTCTCGAGATCGCAAAGTGCAAGAGAATGTGATTTGTGTACATTTTTGTTACCAGGGCGTTAGCTAGGGCGTAAATACTTGCAACGCGCAGCGCATACATGAAGCGCATCATTATGCTTCCAGTTTAGTGGCCCGTATTGGAGTTAAGCGCTTTAACTACGCCCTTTCACGCCCTGTAACGCGCAGAAGCCAGTGCCTTGTGACGATACTGTCATTCAAGTTGTCAATGTCAATGTAATGACGTCATCAGAGTTTCACATAACTGACCAATCGTGGAGCATGAACCTTGCTTAGTTTCGAAAATTATTGTTTGGTTACCAATAAAAAAAACGTTTCGTTCCACTTTTAAATAAAGTTTAAAGATAAAATTGTTCTTTTTTTAATACAAAAGGGGATGAAACTGAATGAAAAAGCATTGCTTATTTATCATTTTTGAAATTAAAATTAAAAAAATATCCCTTATCTGACCAATCACGAAAAGCCTACTATTCATGACAGGCGGTAAAGCAAACTTTTTAACCAATCAGAAGTGATACCTTTCTCAGGTGGAGTGAGGGGGACGGGCCGTAATTGACTTACCCGGATGCGTTATTTTTTTATGCGGCACATATTGGGGCATGGCGCGTGTTAAACCTATGGGAAGTACGTTCTTTCCCTTCTGAATAGTGTCTGCACGTACGTGAGACTAGTCATGTTAGCTAGCGCATTAGCGCTGCGAAGAAGTTTGTATATCCATCGCGAACTATGTGTTTAGATAACATTCCTCTTCGTTTAAGTTAGTTAAGTTTTATTGACTAATTATTGTGATGTTTTCCTTATTGACGTGCTGCCTCCTCTTCAGATTTCCAATTTGATTTTGATTGTTGATGTAATGATTTTCCATACGGTAGTGGAATAAATGTAACACTATTAAAAACAGACCTCATACTGTCTAGTACGCACACGACCACTATTAGTCTGTAAATCAAGACCCCTTTAAAAAAAAGCCCCAATCTGTGCCGCATAAAAAAATAACGCTACCCGGATTAGATTGATTTTGGATTATAGGAAATGGAAGTAACTTCGCCGTCAGGTTAACACTTACAAACTATGCGTGACCTGACCCTATCTTCGGAGTCATCTTCATATGAGGAGAGGTATTTCTTAATACAGACTGAGCATAATGCTTATCCATTTTCTCCCCCACCACCTGCCTGCTCCCACCTTCACACACAGAGGCGGATCCAGAATTTTTTTCCCGGGGGGGGGGGGGGGGGGGCAGGGGGGGATCCAGGATTTCTTAGGGGGGGGGGGGGGGGGCCCAAATTTGAAATTATGCGAGCCAAATATTGGTACGTAATGGTGACCAACAATGACGTAATGCGGGGGGGGGGGTCGATGCAGGGAGGGGCGAGTTTCCCCCTCCCTCCTCCGCGAACGCGGAAGTTTTGAAGTTTCATTAAATTATTAGAGAAATAAGACGATTCGTTGTACCGTTCTAAAAAATAATTCTCGTCTGAATTTAGTTTTTCCCCTCCCGCGCAAAGCGCGGAAAATTTTACGATTTATTAAATTATTACGATTCTTTGGAGAGTTCTCGACTCTTAATCCTCGTCTGAATTCAGGTTCGCGCGGAAGCTTTTTAAGTTTCCTTTAATCATTAGAGAAAGAAGACGATTCGTTGTACCGTTTTCGACTGTAATCCTCGCCTGAAATCTGTTTTCCCCCTTCCGCGCGAAGCGCGGAAGCTTTTACGATTCATTGAATCAGAGAAAGAAGACGATTCGTTATTCCGTTCTCGAAAATAATCCTCGTCGCAATTTAGTTCCCCCTACATCACGCGCGAATCATTCGAAAGAAGCCGATTCGTTGTACAGTTCTCGACTCTTAATCCTCGTCCAAATTCAGGTCCCCCCCCCTCTTTCCCGCGCGAAGCGCGGAAGCTTTTAAGTTCCATAAGATTATGAGAGAAAGAAGACGATTGGCTGTACAGTTCTCGACTCTTAATCCTCGTCTGAATTCAGTTCCCCCCTCCCGCGCTAAGTGCGGAAGCTTTTACGTTTCATTAAATCATTCGAAAGAAGACGATTCTTTGGAGAGCTCTCGACTCTTAATCCTCGTCTGAATTCAGGTCCGCCCCCCTCTCGCGCGAAGCGCGGAAGCTTTTACGTTTCATTAAATCATTAGAGAAAGAAGACGATTCGTTGTACCGTTCTCGACTCTTAATCCTCGTCTGAATTCAGTCCCTCCCCCCCCTCCCGCGCGAAGCGCGGAAGCTTTTACGTTTCATTAAATCATTCGAAAGAAGACGATTCGTTGTACAGTTCTCGACTCTTAATCCTCGTCCAATTTCAGGTCCCTCCCCTCCCGCGCGAAGCGCGGAATTTTTTAATTTTCATTAAATCATTAGAGAAAGAAGACGATTCGTTGTACCGTTCTCGAAAAATAATCCTCGTCGGAATATAGTTTCCCCTCCATCCCGCGCGAAGCGCGGAAGCTTTTACGTTTCATTAATTTATTAAAGATTCGTATTACCGTTCTCGCCTCTGAATCCTCGTCTGAATTCATTTCCCCCCCCCCTCCCGCGCGAAGCGCGGAAGCCTTTACGTTTCATTAAAGCATTCGAAAGAAGACGATCCGTTTTACAGTTCTCGATTCTTAATCATCGTCCGAATTCAGGTCCCCCCCCCCCCCTTTCCCGCGCGAAGCGCGGAAGCTTTTAAGTTTCATAAGATTATGAGAGAAAGAAGACGATTGGCTGTACAGTTCTCGATTCTTAATCCTCGTCTGAATTCAGTTCCCCCCCCAACCCGCGCTAAGCGCGGAAGCTTTTACGTGTCATTAAATAATTCGAAAGAAGACGATTCGTTGTACAGTAATTCTCGACTCTTAATCCTCGTCCAATTTCAGGTCCCTCCCCTCCCGCGCGAAGCGCGGAAGTTTTTAATTTTCATTAAATCATTAGAGAAAGAAGACGATTCGTTGTACCGTTCTCGAAAAATAATCCTCGTCGGAATATAGTTTCCCCTCCATCCCGCGCGAAGCGCGGAAGCTTTTACATTTCATTAATTTATTAAAGATTCGTATTACCGTTCTCGCCTCTGAATCCTCGTCTGAATTCATTTCCCCCCCCCTCCCGCGCGAAGCGCGGAAGCCTTTACGTTTCATTTAAGCATTCGGAAGAAGACGATCCGTTTTACAGTTCTCGACTCTTAATCATCGTCCGAATTCAGGTCACCCCCCTCCTTTCCCGCGCGAAGCGCGGAAGCTTTTAAATTTCATAAGATTATGAGAGAAAGAAGACGATTGGCTGTACAGTTCTCGACTCTTAATCCTCGTCTGAATTCAGTTCCCCCCATCCCGCGTTAAGCGCGGAAGCTTTTACGTTTCATTAAATCATTCGAAAGATGACGATTCGTTGTACAGTTCTCGACTCTTAATCCTCGTCCGAATTCAGGTCCCCCTCCCCCCCCCCTTCCCGCGCAAAGCGCGGAAGCTTTTAGATTTCATAATGTTATGAGAGAAAGAAGACGATTGGCTGTACAGTTCTCGACTCTAAATCCTCGTCTGAATTCAGGAAGTTTTTAATTTTCGTTAACTCATTAGAGAGCGCGGAAGCTTTTACGTTTCATTAATTTATTAAAGATTCGTATTACCGTTCTCGCCTCTGAATCCTCGTCTGAATTCCCGCGAAGCGCGGAAGCTTTTAGATTTCATAATGTTATGAGAGAAAGAAGACGATTGGCTGTACAGTTCTCGACTCTAAATCCTCGTCTGAATTCAGGAAGTTTTTAATTTTCGTTAACTCATTAGAGAAAGAAGACGATTCGTTGTACCGTTCTCGAAAAATAATCCTCGTCGGAATATAGTTTCTCCTCCATCCCGCGCGAAGCGCGGAGGCTTTTACGTTTCATTAAATCATTAAAGATTCGTATAACCGTTCTCGCCTCTGAATCCTCGTCTGAATTCAGGTTCCCCACTCTTGCGCTTCGCGCTGAAGCTTTGACGTTTCACAAGATTATGAGAGAAAGAAGACGATTCGCTGTACCGTTCTCGATTCTTAATCCTTGTCTGAATTCAGTTCCCCCCTCCCCTCCTGAGCGAAGCTTTGACGTTTCATTAAATTATTAGAGAAAGAAGACGATGCGTTGTACCGTTGTCTATACTCTTAATCCTTTTTTAAATGTGTTCTTTGTCTGCTCTTTTTTCTTCCTACGTCCTCTTCCGATTTGGGGGGACCGCCCCCCCCCCCCCTGGCTACGCGCCTGCGGTCAGATAAACACATTTTGATACCTTGTCCGACCCCGCAAGCATTTAGGGGCTCGCCTTAGGGCCCCTGGTGGGTTCCAGGGGGCGAAGCCCCCCCCCCCAATCAGGGGTTTTAGGCATTAAATTACCGTCAGATGAGTATCTAAGGGCCCGCCGTAGGGTCCTAGGTGGAATCCAGGGGCAGAGCCCACGGGAGCTTAGGGGTTGTAGGCATTTAATCACGGTCAGATGAGCATATTTAGATGCCTCATTAATTTTTAACACTGGCAGTTAACTATTGTTTCTTTCTTGCTCTCATTCTATTTTATTTCTCTTTAATATACTTTTTCAAAAAAGTGGGGGGGGGGGGGGGAGCTCGAGGCTCCCGATCCCCGCCCCACCTCGGGCCTGACATGTAGGAATCTCAAGAATCATATTTCTTGCCTGGCTGTAAATTTAGTAATTTGTCATTCTCCAACAAACACATACAAACGTATTTACTCAAAAGTGAGGAAAAATCTCGGAATTATGTCATTTCTTTCCCTTTCCTTCCTTCTCTCTTATTTTTTTTATTGGGGGGGGGGGGGGGGGGGGGGGGGGGGGGTCAACAGCCTGAGAGGCAAGGTCCTTTCGACCCCCCCAATCTCCTTCTTCCCCCTTTTCTTTTTTCTTTCTCTTCTTTCTTTCCCTTCTCTCCTCTTTCCCTTTTCCTTCTTTTCCTTTCTTCTCTCTCTTTTTTTTTTTTTTTTTTTTTTTTTGCGGGGGGGGGGGGGGGCCAAGGCCCGCTCGGCCCCCCCTGGATCCGCGCCTGGGGGGGGGGGGGGGGCACACGGGGGGGGGGGGGGGGTAAGAGGACATATATATATTTTTGTTTGGTCCAAAAAAAATCGCAACGACTCAGCCAGCCGCTGAAAAAGCGGGGGGGGGGGGGGGGGAGGGTAAGAGGAAATATATATATATATTTTTTTTTTTGTTCCCGAAAATTTGAAAATCGCGCCGCAAACTCGCTCAGTGATGGAGGGGGGGGGGGGTAGTGCGCACTATTTTTTATTTATTATTTTTTTTTGGGGGGGGCACGTGCCTCCTGTGCCCCCTCCCTAGATCCGTCCCTGACACCCCCCCCCCCCCCCCACTCCCAACCTCCCTTCACTTCATCTCATTCAGTCTCTCCCTCTCTTTTCTTTCTCTCTCTCTCTCTCTATCTACCCCAAGGACAACCACCCCGAGGATAACAACTACCCCCGGAAAATTTCCCCCTAGGACAATATTATTCTTTTATAAATGTAATGCTTCTTGGGAGAAATTTCAATTATTTAAACATTATGCTTAAATATTATTCTTGTAAAAAAAATGAACAGAAATGTACCTTTTCTTCTTTGCTCAAGGGGACCCCTCACTATGCCACCCCCCCATCCCCCCTCCACTGAACGATTTTCAAAGTTTCGGGGACAAAATAAAAACAAATATTAAGTGCTCACTAACCCCCCCCCCCCCCCCCCCACTAAGCGAACTATCGGCCGGCAGGATTTTCAAATTTCAGCACACTAAATTTCAAATTAATTTCAAATTTGGCCCCCCCCCCCTAAGAAATCCTGGATCCGCGCCTGCGGCAGGCAGCCAGTGAAAACGAATTCGTTTAACCAAATTGTAGAAATGCAAGCTGATTGAGGTTTCATATGAAAGGGCAGAAAATGAACTTTCTAGAAATGAGATTTCCTCTTTGAAATTTAGATACCGCCCGCCAAATTACTTTTTGGTATCCTCTCTTCAAATTGTTCTTAATCATCCACGTGTGAAATATGCATCATATGAGTTGAATCAAATGAAAGAGGAGGATCTAAGCTTTACAAATATGTGTCATTTATTAATTTTAATTGTGATTAAGTTATGATAAAACACCGATAATTCTCGGTTCCGTTTTTCCTGGGACGCACTGTATATAAATGTATAGCATCAAACAAGAACCCTCCAGAAATGCTTTTGTTTAGACTAAAAGGTACCTGTAAGAAGCCTAAATTAAATCTTAATTACTTAGGAATATAAAAGATAAAAAACCTTACAGCATTTAAAAATATATACTGATTCAGAATTTGTTTTTGTCTTATTGATGACGTTAAACGGGTTTTCTGTGCACGCATACAGGCATAATTCTATACTTCAGTTCGTATAGTGATTCACCTTTCTTAATTCAATAAGTCCGCCGAAGTTTGCATGTGAAGCTACGTGTTTTTAATTTACTTAATGTCTCGCACTCGTGTTCGAACACAGGTGGAAATACCTCATTTTATGGAGGGGAGGCATGGACCTCGCATCACTCACTTGTTATCTACATGCATAAAGTTTTTCCTCAATAGGATGTATTGACGGGTGTTTAACGCCCCTCCCCTTTTCCCTTGCCCAATCTTAAAACTTGGTCAATAATGACACCAACCCCCCTCCTAGGAAATAAGAAAAATAAGTACTCATGTGCAAGAAGTTTTATAAGCATGAGCTCATTGAAATAATGAGTTCAATGGCGTTGCAGAAGAAAAAAAATCGAGCCTTCAAGCCCAACCCCCCCCCCCCCCCCCTCAAAAAAAAAGTAGTATCACGCGCCTCTGATTACAAAGTGATGGCGTGTGTACCTCTTCTTCAGGGGTTATTCATGTCCACGAACGAAAGTAGTGTTTGTTTCCTCTCTCTCTCTCTCTCTCTCTCTCTCTCTCTCTCTCTCTCTCGCTGTGTCTCTCTCTCTGTCTCACTCTCTCTCTCTGTCTCTCTCAATCTGTGGAACTTGAGGCTGACAAAAGAAAGAAACTCGAAGCGAAGTCATGTTTATATACCAATTACAGACAGTTCTCAAGGATTGTTGACATGAATACACTTATAACATTACATGCCTGTTTGACTGTTATGAGAAGACTATTAGTGGGTGTGACTGTGTTTTTTTGTTGTTTTTGTTTATCCGGAGAGGTATTAATTTGAATTGCGATATTTTGAATTTGCGAACAAGCGATTTCCTCTCCCACTTTGAAGTAATGTAACCCAACGAGAATCGTACTTTGGAATTCCTTGTCTTTCTTTTCTTTTTACCCCCTTTTTCCCTTTTATACATTCGGCTTTCGGCAAATTGTCTCTTGCACGAGAATCCCAGTCAATACATCATGGCCCTTTGATCCCATGGTTATGTTTTTATGACTGCGAGCTATGTGTAAATGTATATGTAAATTGACAGAATTTGCACTTAGTGTTTCTCTTTCCCCCTTTCCTCTTCCCCCATCTCTTTCTTTCTCTCTCTCTCTCTCTCTCTCTCTCTCTCTCTCTCTCTCTCTCTCTCTCTCTCTCTCATGCACGGACCATTTTCCTAAAACTGTTGTTATCGGCAGTATTCAATCAAAGTAGTATCGCTCTTCTGCAGACCCCCCTACACGACTGAGTTGATCAACAGCTATTCTTGAACATGGAAAATAAGATAATAAATTGCGCAATAGCAGTGTCTTATTAACAAAATCCACGATGAAACTAATCTGTCTTAAATTTCTCTCTAGGATACTTTCTGCACGTATCGCCGAACTTGAAAACCTCCTGCACACTGATAAAACAGAGAAAATATCGTCATGTTCAAGATATATATGAAGAGAATATATATTTATCACAAGATGTCTGAAAATATTTAACGGTCAAATATTTGTAAATTAACCAAAAGATTTTTGCTATTAAAAAACATACTTAAATTATGTTATAGGATATTAGATCCATGGCTCTGTGTAAAAACCCTTTTTTCACTTGTTATTCTTGCAAAATTGCATAATTTTTCTTTATCATATTATCAATAAGAAGGATCAATCGCACAGTTGTTGAAAGTAAGATTGATCACCTTGGCAGTGAAACATTTTGTATAGCTTGCTTCATACCAACATGGAGGACGTCAATTCAATTTGACAATGATTCAATTCAATATATTCATAGTGCGACATTTATTATGCAAACATAGAAACTATTCTCTCCTGACATATTACTGGCATGTATCTATGTCGCAATTTGTAACTTGTATTGCAGTACGTCGTCAAAATAGAATGCAAGTGGCGGATTCAAGGGGAGGAGAGGGGAGAGAGGGGACTAAGGGGCACGACCCTCACCTCGACTTAACCTTTCCCCCTACCCCTCCCACGAGCCACTTCAGTATACGCCACTAAATCTTTTATTTAGTCCCGTTTCTGTTTATTCTGTTATGGAAAATTCATTCATCCTACATATCTCATCGACTGATCAAACTACACATGTGATTTTGCGATCTTCCAAATATAGCTATTCTCAATTTTCTCGCTATCCATATGCCTGTTCATATCGGCTCCAAATTTACCATCCTACAAAATGCCAACTGCAGACTATTTATTCTCAGTCAGATCCATGTAAGCCCACATCTTTCGTTCATAACTAAATACGAAGTAAATCGAATATGCATCTCTCTTCTGTCTCTGTCTCTTTTTTTTTCTTTCTGATAGTCTTTTTACATACACTTGTTTGGATTAAAATATGTTTGTATTTTTACTAGAATTGCTTCATGCACGAATTTTGATCGACATCATCTATGATGTTCAAACTGTAATGACCAATTACTGATTGCACAAATACAAGGTAAGTGATAACAAACACACTAAACATGTAAAGTATTAAAAAATGATGAAGATAGAAGTAATAGAAATGAAGAACAGAGAAAGTGCTTTTTAAGTATCAATCATATTTTAATAATTTTTCTTACGAAATTGCATTGCACAACATGGTTATCAGATCATGGATGTATGCATATTAAAACGAATCTTGACATATTTCTATTAAAATCATACATTTGGAGCATTATAGGTTTGGAACAAATAATAGATTGTGTCAATCAAAATCTAATTACTCATACTCCAACTGACATCTGTCCAGATTAATTTTCTCACATAACATCTTCATCTACTGTTTCCTTTTCTGGTTGGTCTGGCCATGCATACAAATTTCCTGCTGGTCCTAATATAGGACTCATTTTCTTTCCAACATAAGGGCATGTGCGATGTAACATTATTATTCACTTTTCAAATAAAAAATTATTGAATTAAAATCAGGATGAAAGGGATGATCCGAAGGTCAATCCTGGGGTACATATCAATAATTCAAATTCAAATTCAAATGCATATGGTTTACAGGTTTGTTTTTTAATTAAAAATAAATATTTGATCATCAAACCATAACATATGAACTACCAAGAATTGATTTGGAGCTGTTTCATATACATATCTTTTATCTCAAAAAAAGTAATACCGTAGGTAAAAAAAAAAACCCCAACAACAAACAAAAAAACCTTACATTTATATGAGATGATGTTGCCAGTCAATATATTCAGATTTTCTTACAGAAGGTATTCTATCAGACTTATCTGTCATTAAACGAAGATATAATTATTGATGACCTGAGTGAATGGTTGGCTTATTCTGCATCTCGGTTTCAAGTCTTGTTTGGAAACATATTGCCAGTGGCACCAACTTCGGTGGCAGGTACATAAAATATTACAACAATATAGCAATGTCGATCATAACACATTATCAACGTCTTTTGTATAAAAACATGAGACCAAAATTAATTGACCAAGATTAAAGCCATACAGTCATGTATTTCATATTATCTCTGATTTGTATTCACTTTCTTTCTATCAGACACATGAATAACTATTTGAAATGGGCTGGTACTTACTCCCTCCCTCCCTCCATAAAACCTTGGTATTAAAAAACACCTCTTTACAAGGAGACAGCAATGCCTCATTCATGCATGTTCCCAAAATCTCTGGCTCGTAACAAAGAAAAAGATCTGCCCCTATTGACTTTACAAACCAGACTTATGCTGAAAAGGGGGGGGGGGGGTGCTGAAAAGGCTCATAATTACAAAAGAAAAAGATCTACCCGTATTGACTTTACATACCAGACTTATGCTGAGAAGGGGGGGGGGGGGTTGCTGGGAACGCACATATGCGTACCCTTAATAACACTGAGGGGGAGGGGGGGGATATACCATGGTAAACGGTGTAGATTTATTTTATAAAAATGTAATAGCCTGGCAACAGTGCACTTTGAACGAACGAACAAGGTACCAATATCTGAGTATTGGAACATTCAAGGAGGAACCTAGTATATCCGACTGTGGACGTCTGCCGGAGCCCCTCTGCTGCATGTGGCCCCTAGGGCCAGTTAAAAAGAGGCCCAAAATGTATTTGATCAAATGAAAAAGATTTCTACGAACTAGATGTAACTACAGAAGTCTATCTGGAACAAGAAAGTGGTAGTGCGAATGACCATTCTAAATGTTACAGAAGCTTCTTTATTGTGAACAGGGCATCTATAGGCCTAACCACAATGCAAACAACCAGTACAAAATCTCGACACTCAGGGAGAGAAGTTCAACGCCAAGATCAGATGCCAAATGTTAACTGAAGGGCTCTTGTATCTTAAGCAGAAGACCATCAAACAAAAGGTGGAACTATTGTCAGATTGCCTCACCAAAGATGGATGTGATGCAATAATTGCTGCTGCCCCTGAAGAAGTATTGACAGAGTAAAGGCTCTAGTTGGCGATAGAGATATCTTATCGCCAAAGAGGCTAAAAGTTTAGAAAGCTTTGGGTATAGAAGGGGATGGGGGATAGGTAAGATTGTATGTGTGTCTGAGTATATGAGTGTATGTCTGAGTGTGTGTCTATCTGTGCGTGAGGCTCTTTTTGGGGGTAAATATTACTCATTCAGTGCACAACATATCATATTGTTATAATGAGTAATAACTTATAACTGTATATAGTTCTGTTATGTTTCTGTGATAATAAATGTAAGTATGCTTTGTTATGCATTTGTAATAGTTTGAGATGTAAAAATGGAAAGTTGTGATTTGTTATTATATAATTCATTTACGTGAAAGTATTGTAACTCCAATATCTTGTAATATTATGACGAATTATATATATGTTATCATTCTGTTATTATTTCTTGTGAATTGAATGAACAATAAAATAACTTTTAAGAAAAAACAAAAAAAAACAAAAAAAACAAAACAAAACAAAGGGGGGGGGGTTTTAGTTTTTTTTAGGGGGGTTTACACACATAAAAATACCAAAGGGGGGGGGGTTTGAACCCCCAAACCCCCTCCCCCTGCGTACGCCCTGGAAGAAGGCATTGCAGAGCAACCGGGCAATCACGTTCTGGAAATATTGGCGTTCGTGAAAAGCATTGACGGAAGACTCAAACGTCAAGAAACGAAGGCAGAAGATCGCGACGCCACAACTAACACTACCTTTGTGAAAGAGGGCATCGTAGAGGAGACTGACGACACTATCCTTAATTGAGGATCTGCCCGGAAATGACGAGGATCTGCCCGGAAATGACGAAAATCAAGACATACAGGAGATAATAACGGTGCCGACATCTAACCGCATCAAAGTTCTTGCTGTTCAAGAAACAATGACAGAAGCTTTGCCGTTAACACCTACTACTTCTACTTCACCGCCATACCAGGAGCAGATAGAGGGCTACATCCACCGACATCGTGTGATCCGCAACAAACATGATGTAGTTGTGGTCGGAGATTCGATGATCAAACACGTCGACGGAAGACATCTCCCCCGCAGCAAGAACGTGAAGTGCGTCTCTTTCCCTGGTGCAAAAGTGAGAGACATCTTCACCGCTTCGCCTTGGGTTTACTGAAGGGCTCTTGTATCTTTTGTACTGTTAAGCGAAAGACCATCAAACAGAAGGTGGAACTATTGTCAGATTGCCTCACCAAAGATGGATGTGATGCAATAGTTGCTGCTGCCCCTAAAGCAGTATTGACAGAGTAAAGGCTCTAGTTGCCGATAGAGATATCTTATCGCCAAAGAGGCTCAATACCACAGGTCTTCCAAGCATGAATTCTTAAGAGAAGCAGCAGCTGTTCAAGAGACTGGAGGCACATCAAATAGGTGTCTACATGCAACTACTTTTGAATCAATATCAGACACGATTGAGAAAGAGCTAAATGGGAATGGCAAAGCAATGCTTTCATCATCCATCATGGAATTATACAGGAATGAATTTCTGAGCGCAGGCGGAACAACAGTAGATATTGCCTGTTATACAGCTCAAGCTTTGATGAAAAAGATAAAGGACAAATATGGTGAAAAAATCTCTGTAGCTACTTTTAACAAACGGAAGGTTAATGTCTAGTTAAGTTCTGCAATGTCTTAAGGCGATGCTAGAGCAAGCCTCTATAGTGATGATGAGAAGAATCTCCACATGATACACAATGCAGGATGTGATCAAGGCTATGCCCAATTGGGAAACACCAACTCCTACATCTGTATCATCACTGAATGCATGTTTACTAGATCTTCCGGAAAAACCATTACTGTTCTACAAAAAACACTGCCGTGTGGCCTTTGCGTATCGTCTTGTGTCTCCACTATTCGACCTCCAGTTCCTTCTCATATTATCATATTATAACAGCCGCCTCACAGACCTTTCAAGTGGACGCGTTTATGCTACTATCTCAAGGAGACATCTTCCTGGGGGGACTTCCATCCCTAAAGACAACATTATCAAGGTGTATGATTTGTACATTGAAAAGACTGTAAGTCCAGTCTCAATGAAAGTGTACCGTGATGTCTTCCAGAAAGAGTTCAATCTTGGCTTCCATCAGCCAAAGAAAGAGATTTGCAAGGACTGTGTTGCATTTGATGGTTTGACCACAGTGGAAAGGGCCTTGTACAGCAAGAGCATGATAATCATGTATCTCTCAAAGAAAGCTGCCAGAAAGATAAAGCACTTGACAAAATCAGAGCGGCTGAGAGTGACAAAGCTTTTCATAGTGTGACTTTTGATTTGCAGCAAGTGCTGAATATTCCTACCGGGAATGCTTCCTCCCTGTACTACAAGCAGAAGCTGGCCACATACAACTTGACCTCCTTCGATCAGATTTCACATGAGTGCACATGTTATGTGTGGCACGAGTTACGAGGTAGCCTCAGGGTCTGCCAGAAGAAATTAAAGAAGTGATATTGTTTTCAGACTCATGCATTGGTCAAAATCAAAACAAAAATGTGGCTGCAGGCTTATTTCATGTGGTGCAGACTAGTTCATCTTTGCATACCATCGACCACAAAGTCCTCCTGAGTGGTCACACCGAGATGGAGGTTGATAGTATGCTTTATAGCTGCATTGAGAGGGCAAAGAAGGGTCGTGTCATCCACCATCCGGATCAATGGCAAGGGGTGATGCAGATGGCCAGGAGGAAGAAGCCATATGTCATCAACAGTGTCCCTGGCAGTGAATTTGTTGATCCGAAAGAGCTTTCCCAACTTTTCCGACGGAAGACATCTCTCCCGCAGCAAGAACGTGAAGTGCGTCTCTTTCCCTGGTGCAAAAGTGAGAAACATCTTCACCTCTTCGCCTTGGGTTTACTGAAGGGGTCTTGTATCTTTTGTACTGTTAAGCAAAAGACCATCAAACAGAAGGTGGAACTATTGTCAGATTGCCTCACCAGAGATGGATGTGATGCAATAGTTGCTGCTGCCCCTAAAGCAGTATTGACAGAGTAAAGGCTCTAGTTGCCGATAGAGATATCTTATCGCCAAAGAGGCTCAACACCACAGGTCTTCCAAGCATGAATTCTTAAGAGAAGCAGCAGCTGTTCAAGAGACTGGAGGCACATCAAATAGATGTCTACATGCAACTACTTTTGAATCAATATCAGACACGATTGAGAAAGAGCTAAATGGGAATGGCAAAGCAATGCTTTCATCATCCATCATGGAATTATACAGGAATGAATTTCTGAGCGCAGGCGGAACAACAGTAGATATTGCCTGTTATACAGCTCAAGCTTTGATGAAAAAGATAAAGGACAAATATGGTGAAAAAATCTCTGTAGCTACTTTAAACAAACGGAAGGGTAATGTCTAGTAAAGTTCTGCAATGTCTTAAGGCGATGCTAGAGCAAGCCTCTATAGTGCTGATGAGAAGAATCTCCACATGATACACAATGCAGGATGTGATCAAGGCTATGCCCAATTGGGAAACACCAACTCCTACATCTGTATCATCACTGAATGCATGTTTACTAGATCTTCCGGAAAAACCATTACTGTTCTACAAAAAACACTGCCGTGTGGCCTTTGCGTATCGTCTTGTGTCTCCACTATTCGACCTCCAGTTCCTTCTCATATTATCATATTATAACAGCCGCCTCACAGACCTTTCAAATGGACGCGTTTATGCTACTATCTCAAGGAGACATCTTCCTGGCGGGACTTACATCCCTAAAGACAACATTATCAAGGTGTACGATTTGTACATTGAAAAGACTGTAAGTCCAGTCTCAATGAAAGTGTAACGTGATGTCTTCCAGAAAGAGTTCAATTTTGGCTTCCATCAGCCAAAGAAAGAGATTTGCAAGGACTGTGTTGCATTTGATGGTTTGACCACAGTGGAAAGGGCCTTGTACAGCAAGAGCATGATAATCATGTATCTCTCAAAGAAAGCTGCCAGAAAGAAGTGGTATTGTTTTCAGACTCATGCATTGGCCAAAATCAAAACAAAAATGTGGCTGTAGGCTTATTTCATGTGGTGCAGACTAGTTCATCTTTGCATACCATCGACCACAAAGTCCTCCTGAGTGGTCACACCGAGATGGAGGTTGATAGTATGCTTTATAGCTGCATTGAGAGGGCCAAGAAGGGTCATGTCATCCACCATCCGGATCAATGGCAAGGGGTGATGCAGATGGCCAGGAGGAAGAAGCCATATGTCATCAACAGTGTCCCTGGCAGTGAATTTGTTGATCCGAAAGAGCTTTCCCAGCGTCTATTTCCTTCTGGGACAAACCGATGCACGACTGGCAAGACACATCAGTTGGTTGTCAGTCAGCTAAGAAAGCATCACATAGGACACAATCAGCAAGATCATCAATAACACCAGCATCGGAGACTGCAAGTCTTCTGGCTACATAGCTTGAAATTGAATGTGAGCGACTACTTGTTGAGAAGGAGAACCTGTCACTTAGAATGGAGGGATTCTCCTTGAAGAAAGAGAAAATGGAAATGATGAAGGGGATGCTAATAATCCTTCATCAATTGGCAAGGAGTGAGGCATAAATTCATGATGTTTAAAGACCCTCTAAAGTTACCATGATGAAGGAGATCTATGTTAACTATCCTTCATCAATTGGCAAAGAGTGAGGCATAGATTCAGGATGTTTAAAGACCTTCTAAAGTTACCCTTCTACTGACCAGGGACGACAATTTGAAGCTAACATTGTCAAACAACTGTGCAAGACCCTGGGAATCAGGAAATCCCGCTCTTCACCCTACCATCCACAAGGAGCAGGTATTGTGGAAAGAACAAACAGGGTCATTAAGGACCAAATAGCTAAGTACCTAGCTGAAAGGGGAGGAGAGTGGGACCAGTACCTGGATCAGCTCGAGATAGCATGGAACACTAGTGTGCACTCATCAACAGGTCTCATGCCTTTCTTCATGGTACATGGGAGAGAAGCAAGACCCCCCCCCTACATTACTCCTGCAATACACCCATAACCTCCATCAAAGTCTGAACACAGCTTTTCTGTATGCCTGATCCCGTAACGATCAGGCTAGAGCAAGGCAGAAGTTCATGTATGACAAGAAGGAAAGAAGTTTTGTCTACAAGCCTGGAGATCTCGTCTGGCTTAACGATCCCATCACATCTAGAAGCAAGTTGGCGCCAAACTGAAAATGACCGTACCGAGTCTTGTCATCCGCCACCAACCACACCCATAGAATCCTGAACCTGCATGATGACCAGCAGAAACGATTGGTTGTACAGCAGAACAGACTCAATCGTATCGATCCAAGTGAACTCCGCACACCAGAGCTGACGTCCAATCGTCTAACACAGACGTTCCTCCTATTTTATGTAAAATCGGGTTTTGCAGTAATTTCTTGTACCAAAACGATTTCCAAAAACGTGCAAATCAGTTTATGGATTCATATGGTGTTCATGTAGTGAATGTTTGTTCTCATGAATATTTTTTAGCAACTTTGAATTATGACGTTCCTTTGTAGTACAACTCATGTGTATCAAATTCTTGTAATTGACGATAATTGTTAGTTGATACATGTAGGAGTAAAATCAAAGCACATGGAAAAGGCCATCATAATGTGAAATGTGTGTATTGAAAATGTTCTACAGGTGCAAAAATATAGCTCAAGGTGTACACAATTATCATAAATTTTAGATACAATGAGTCATGTTCATGTTATGTATATATTTGAAGTTTATACAGGATGTATTTTACATGGACATTTTAGTTGAATACAAAATAATGTCTTTCATCTATTTCTATTAGTGTGAAAACAGTGTGTATATGCACAAATTAAATTAATTGCTCTAACTAATGTTGTATGAAAGACAGCACAGGCTAAGAAAGCATCACATACGATGCAATCAGCAAGATCTTCAGTAACACCAGCATCAGAGACTGCAAGTCTTCTGGCTACACAGCTTGAAATTGAATGTGAGCGAATACATGTTGAGAAGGAGAACCTGTCACTTAGAATGGAGGAATTCTCCTTGAAAAAAGAGCATATGGAAATGAAGAAAGAGAAAATGGCAATGATGAAGGAGATGTTGACTATCCTTCGTCAATTGGCAAAGAGTGAGGCATAAATTCATGATGTTTAAAGACCCTCTAAAGTTTTGGGAACAATGATGTACGCAGACTATTCACATTTTGTAATCTTCATCAATATTTGTCTTTAAAGTATATTTTCTCATGTAAGTAGGATCTTGATGAGTAGTTTTTGTGTATTGGAATAGAATTTAAAATTCCTAGTAAAGGATTATTCGTTTTGTGGTTGTCTATCAAAATATTTGATTACATTTTCTCTCCCACCGTTGTCATTTCTCTCAGTCTATTATGATGCAAGATATGAAGAAGCATCTAGCAGACTTGGGGACGCTGGTAAAGAACATGAAGCTAGCCATGGATAGCAAGGAAGCGGAAGTAGAAGCTGCTTCTGCACAGGCAGAGGCGAAGGCTGCCAAGGAAGGGTCTAGAAACATCAACAAGATGTATCTACGGAGGAGGCTACCTCAGGGACAGCTTCCCACCAAGAAACAGCTAGCCCCATGGCGCCCAGAGAAAAGCAGTGATCCCTCTGCGGAGGACTGGATTGAAGATGCACAAATGGTGATGGTCTCTATGAACTTACGGGAAGAAGAGCAAGTAGCATTTCTCCTCAAACACTTGTGTGGAAAAGCCCGGACAGAGATTCTCGGAAGAGGGGTTGACGTGAAGAAGGACCCGTCTAGAATTTTTGCTGTGCTGTGTTTGGGGACAGCAACCTGCCACAGCTTCAGCAGAAGCTTTACAGCTACCGTCGGGCCGATGGTGAGGACATTGTGTCATTGTCACTTGAACTGTTGCGATTGTTTGATCGCATTATTGCGCTTGACCCCTCTCTCAAGAGACAAGAGAGAACCAAATCAAGAACCGCTTGGCAGAGGCAGTGAGAGAGGAGAAGGAATGAGCCGTTCTTCAAGGATGTGATGACTGGAAAACTTGGCCCCACCGCCCAATACTGGTGCATGTATGTCTTCATGATTAATCGAGTTTACATGGACCTAATGCACTCTGCTCAAATGATCTTGATGGATACATCTTCTTTGTACTGAATCGACCCAATTATGCTCGATGGGTGTACTCTTTCTCAGTCAGCTCACATCAGCAAAGCGGGGTACGTCCCTCACAGAACAGCGGCCGTGAAGCAGCAAGCAAAAGAGTTACAGACCTCCAGAATTGAGAAGGAAAGTTGCCAAAGGGATGTTTTGGTACATGTCATTATAGACACATGTCACCCTTTCTCTTCTCTAGTAACAACACCCACGTGTCTGCTCAACATAGCTACATGCAAAGCCGAATTTCAGGAAACCCAAGACTATCTGACTGGAAGTCTTGGAACTGGCTATGAACTTCGTTGAGGTTCCAGGATGAAAGTGTAGGAGACAAGCAAAGATTCCTGAAGCCTATCTACAGACGGAAGGTAGACATTTTTCCATGGGACGATTTAAAGAGGCATCCTATTGTGTCTGAAACAAGAATGATTATTCTGTCCTCTAAATGATATATATTGTTTATATGCATGATTTGGTCAGGTGGTCAACCTCTAGATGTATGCCATTAGGCAAGAAACTTAACCTCATGACTGTTTATATTCTGTCTACATGTCAAGGACCTTCTCAGTGTATAAAAGTTGAGCATGTCTATAAATCGTCACTTGTTTTCCCAGACCCTATACAGTTGCTATCTTAGTCATTCTTACGAGTACACAAAACACCCCATCACAAAAGGAAAATCATCAACATTCTGTAACTAACATTGTCCATTTATTTACTTTATTTTAAGTTTCTTTTCAAAGGGGTCGCAATTCTAAGAAGCTTGGTGCCTTTTAGAGCAGCTATGGAAGGTTAGCAGAGGTGAGATCGCTCATCCCTAGTGCTGTTCCAGTCATGAGTTTGACCGCGACTTCTACACTGGCCTTGAGGAGTGAACTTATCACCAGCCTGTCACTAACATCACCAACAATCATCACAGACTCACCGGACCGGCCAAACTTTTTCTACAACCTCATACAAACATCCCAGAAAGAGAACCCATAAATTTTCCACTAAAACAAAACAAGCAAAAAAAGCCAAGATCTATTATCTTTTGTCGCTCCCACAGGCAATGCCGTTCTCTCTACAGTTATTTACATGATGAACTTGGCAGTGAATACAAACAGTATTTTGCAATGTTTCACTCTACAACAGATGACAATATGAAAGAGTATGTCTTGAAATCATTTTCAGACCCAAATGGTCCAATTTATGCACGATTGCATTTGGTATGGGCATTGATTGTAAGAACTCAAACCCCAGGGCTTTGTTTAAAAAAACCCAATCTGTACATAACATTAGAATGCGCAGTGCACAAAATGCAGGATTAATTTTACCCGAAATAAAAACCCACATGGGAAAACAAAGTTTTTCATTTGATGGTGCGGCTTTTTGGAATAGTTTACCTAATTTTTAAGAAATGCGCCATCAAATTCTTCATTTACTCTTTTGTTTTGGCATTATAATAATTTAAATCATTGAACTGGTCAATTGTGTTGTTTTTGTTTCTTTTCTTTTGTTCGAAAATGTTGTAACTAAATTAATTTTGTTTCGATTTGGATTGTTTACATCAATATGTTTGTAAATTTTGTATTTATGTTGTAGGGCCTCCACGGAAAACAGTTAACTAATGATGGAGCTACCCTACTAAAAAAAGACTAATAAATAAATAAAATAAATAAATAAATAAACTTGAAATCAATCTACCACTACGACCCATCAGTATTAAATTAACATTGTCCATTTATTTACTTTAATTTTATGTTTCCTTTCAAAGGGATCAAAATTCTAAGAAGCTTGGTGCCTTTTGGAGCAGGCATGGAAGGTTAGCAGAGGTGCGATCGCCCCTCCCTAGTGCTGTTCCAGTCATGAGTTTGATCGCGACTTCTAAACTGGCCTGGAGGGGTGAGCTTCAATATCACCAGCCTGTCACTAACATCAGCAATAATCTTCACAGACTCACCAGACCGACCAAACATTTTTTACAACCTCATACAAATATCCCAGAAGAAGAACCCACAAATTTTCCACCGCCTTGTCTTGGAACTGAAACAAAACAAGCAACAAACGCCAAGATCTATCATCTTTTGTCGCACCCACAGGCAGTGCCGTTCTCCCCACAGTTATTTCCATGATGAATTTGGCAGTGGATCCAAACAGTATTTTGCAATGTTTCACTCTACAACAGATGACAATATGAAAGAATATGTCTTGAAATCATTTTCAGACCCAAATGGTCCAATTCATGTGCTGTTTTGCACGATTGCATTTGGTATGGGCATCAATTGAACGAATTCGAGAACAATTTACCACTACGGCCCATCAGAGGATGACTATGTGCAGGAAAGTGGGGTGGAGGACCTGGGCCCCGTATTATAAAAATTTTGACTTACCATAATAGTAACTCCCCGAGTTACTATTATGGTAGTTACCATCAATGGTAACTACCATCGGAGCTTAATATCCGTTGCATAAAACCGATATTAACTAATATAAGAAAAACCCGCGAATGGTCTTCTTGGACGAGCCAGAAATTTTAGCGCATGCGCAATACACGTCGTCTGCTAGATATAGCCACTGAGATAAACACCGAAGACGGCTGCTGCCAATCTACAATTATCGCATATCGTACGTATTTCTTGACTTTAATCATATTTATGTGTTAATCGAAAGAGCATATTCATTCTGCTATACATATTGATAAATGTATCAGTACTGGCAATAAACTTGCAGCCTTTACTCAGACAGTATTTGCCATCGTACTGGGGTTTAATTGTAATGTTTACGTCAGTCTCCGCAGCCCTACGTGCTTTCAGAAGCCAGCGGCGACTAGAGTACTGAGCTCCCCGGAGGAGCTGGGTAGCATAATCTGACATTCCACTACTAGCATGACTAGATTGGGTGGTGTTTTGAACATTCGTTTATCTACAATACCCGATGATTTAAAGTTGTTTAAGGGTAAACAACTTGCAATTACCTCATAATATCATTCTAAAATGTAAAATACTAGACTCTCAATTAGAATATCTAGATAAAATTAAGACTCTCGATAGACTCTAAGGGTGGTATTCTGGTAGCGCGTACTAAGTTAGCGCGTGCTTAGTTAGTTCACACTTTTATGGAGTGCCTGTTGTGAACTAATTTACCCTGAACAGATTATTTTAATCCTTCAATGAAAAGCGTCCAAAAAATTAATTTTGCAATGAAATGGGAAGAAAAAGATAATATGAGTATGAACTGAATTTCAACAAAGTCTTTGGTAGATTATCCTTGTCACGAATATTGAAGGAGGAAGATGAAACCTAGCATTCCATAGAAGTGTGAACTAAAATTCTTGTTTAGTCTGGACTTAGTCCCGGCTTAACTTATGAGAATACCACCCTAAGTCGATTAGAATTTCAACTTCATTCCAATTTCCAGTCTATAATTATAAAGACTCTCAATTATAATTTCAACTTTATTCAGCTTCAGACTAGTAGTAGATCTATAATCAGATACTACTTAAAATATAATAGACCCTAGACTATGTCTAGTGTCAGGCGCGGATCCAGGATTTCTTAGGGGGGGGGGCCCAAATGTGAAATTATGCGAGCCAAATATTGGTACGTAATGGTGACCAGCAGTGACGTAATGCGGGGAGGGGGGGTGGGTGCAGGGAGGGGCGAGTTCCCCCTCCCTCTCGACGTTTCATTGAATTATTAGAGAAAGAAGACGTTTCGTTATACCGTTTTCGAAAATAATCCTCGTCTAAATTCAGTTTTTCCCTGCCCGCGCAAAGCGCGGGAGCTTTTACGATTCATTAAACCATTAGAGAAAAAAGACGATTCGTCGTACAGTTCTCGACTCTAAATCCTCGTCTGAATTCAGGTCCCCCCCCCCCCACTCGCGCGGAAGCTTTTGCGATTCATTAAACCATTAGAGAAAAAAAACGATTCGTCGTACAGTTCTCGACTCTAAATCCTCTTCTGAATTCAGGCCCCTCTCCCGCGCGAAGCTTTTAAGTTTCATTAAAAGCATTAAAGAAAGAAGACGATTCGTTGTACCGTTCTCGAAAATAATCCTCGTCTGAATTTAGTTTCCCCCCCCCCCCAACTCCCGCGCGAAGCTTTTACATTTCATTAAATCATTAGAGAAACAAGACGATTCGTATTACCTTTCACGACTCTGAATCCTAGTCTGAATTCAGTTTTTCCCCTACCGCAAAGCAAACCCCTTAAACTTTAATTTATTTTTCAATTGATAATAATAATAATTATTATTGATAATAATAATAATATATTGTAAAATGCATTAACTACATGTAGAGTCTAGTCTATATTTAGATGTTAAATGGTGGTAATTTAATTGGCAGGTTTTGGACCTATACTAGTAGAAATATTGAGATACTACATGAGTCTAGATCTAGATCGAGGCCCTATACTGATCGAGTAACAAAACCAAACAACAATCTTGTGTTTAAAAGGGTTTGATACCGTCAAATTTGATTTAACAGAACTCATTTTAAACAATCTTTCTGGCTTCTCATTAGTTTTTTAATTTTGTTTCTTCATTCTAGGAAATGGTGAAACGCAGGCCGAACTTGACAGGTCGGGATGTCCTGGCAGCTTTCGTAAAAAAGAACCGCCAAGCTTTGTTCGGCAAAGCGGGGAACTGTGTGGAAAAGGTTTGTAAAATCCAATGCAGATCTATCTATGAAAATTTCCAGAACATAACTATGATTTCGAATTTGAATAAAGAGTCTTTTTATCTAACTTATTTTTATTTTTCCTTCTTTCAACATTTCTTCTAATAAGTATACCGAAAATGATCTTTTGGTTTTCATTTTTTCTGATGCCCAAGACAGAATGCAGTCCACTGTCTTTGGAGACAGTTGGATGCTATCATATGAGAGTATTCTTTCAAAATAAGTAAGGGTGAATTAATATGTTAATCATCTATTGCATATAATTAAAGAGAACTTGAGTAGGTTCCAATTTACATTGTACTTTTTGTTCTTAAATTTTTGTAGATCATAAAACGAAAAGAGGATGCATGGGCCCTAGGGCTCGTATCCCTAGAGGCCCAGGGACTCCAACCAGGTAGGACGGTTAAGGACTTACGTCTTACCTGGAACGAAATGGCGGCAAAGGCTCGAAAGTACAGGGACTCAAAGAACAAGACAGGTAAATTAAGCTGTCTTTATTGTGTAACAGATAAAACTGTAAAAGGTACCTTTCTTGTATACTCCTACCACATGTAATTTATCACCAATAGTTACCTGTGCTTGCATGGTATATCGTATTTCAATAAAGAATACTCTGAGTAGCCTGTCAAGAAGAGTATTGAATTAGTAAAGGGGTTTATTATTATTAGGAGACTTAGTTGGTAGATTGGTGGTCTCATAATCCGGTGACCTAGGTTCAAAACCATGTCGTCGATGCACTAGTGCCCTTTGGTATTCAGGCATTATTCCTCATTACCAAGGTCCCTTAGGACCTAAAGTCGTCGGTTAATAACAAGCACTCGTGCTTTTTTAGCAGTCGGGTAAAATAACCACCACTTAACCGCAAATCACAACTTATATTTATTTGGTATAGGTTATTAACCATCACGACCTAATCCAAGATCTCTCTTTAACTGTTATGGAAAACAAAATTACGATCGATATTAACATTTCGTAAAATTTATGGTAAGAAGTTAACATTTATTTCTTTGACTTTGGATCAGGAGGTGGACCACCAGTGGAATACAATGAAAAACACGAGGCTGTACTGGAGGCAATGGTGGAGGAGAGTGTCGAGGGCATTCTGGGGCCAGAAGAGGAGGCTGGATACCTAGCTCTCCCTTCGAGCCAAATGTCACAGGTAAAATTCGTAGAATTTGATTGACCCCCTCTCTGGGTATGAGAGTACAAACAAACAAACATAAAAATATACATAGCGATGCATGACTTGTGAATATGTACATCTTTGGTTTAATAACTTAGCTACTTGGCAGAAAGCAAATCATGCCGCTCAATCTTCGAAGCGGGACCTCAACTGGGACTTTCATCCCCGTCAGCTCGCATCTTCCGATACTCCAACCAACCCCGCCCCTTCAGACTTTGAAGTATTTGTTCGGAAAAGAATTTCTGACATTCGTTCAATGCTTTCTAATTTTGAGGAAGCTCTAGCCTACCAAGATGCTTGTACTACAGAGTTAGAGAAGAAGATTACCCCACTTGAGAAGAAGGTGAATGACTTAGAAGCCCGCATTTTGACCCATGAATCCCGTCTGCAGATGGAAGAGCTAGCTGAAAATAAACTGGAATGTTTTTCTCCGAGAAACAACTTCAGAATTGTCGGAGTACATTATTACCCCAATGAGAATGCTATGGATGTCGCAAAAGATATTCTCAAGAGATATTTTGGTACGGAAAACCCACAAATTGAACGTGCCAATCGAGACGGCCCCCAAATGAAGGATTTGCCACGTCATCTTTTGGCAAAAATGCTGTCTTTTCAAGACAAGAGATATGTCGTTTCCCAGCAGAGAAAAAAGCTAGAAAAGGAGAAAATATACGTCTATACGATTCGACCAAGAAAGATAGAGAAGAGAAGAAAAAATGGCTGAAGGAAGTCAATGCTGCGTTTCTTTCTTGATCGCGTTATCATTTCTCTGCCGGAAAAACCACCAACTTCCCCACTCCTAGAAACTCCGTCTTTGGCCGATGACACCCAAACACCACCAACTTCCCCCTCGCCCAGGAACCCCATCCACGGCTGATGACACCTAACCACCACCAGCTTCCCCTCTCCAAGAAACCCCGTCCCCGGCTAAAGACACCCAAACACCACCATTTTCCCCTCTCCCAGAAATCCCACCCCATCAGCATGATGACGACGGAACAAGCGTAAATGCGAACCCTGTCAACGCGTGGTATGAATATACTAATGACACTGGAACCCAAACATCAGACCCCGAGGACCACATCGCCAAATTAATGGACAGATGCCATATTTCTATCAAACAAAACCCGGACTCAACACGCACCGAGGCCTGCAGCGAGACTAAGAGCTATTTTCACACGTTAAAAAGTAGAGAAAGTGTTGCCCGGGTCTTCGAGACTCTTCACCTTCCTGGAGGAGGGTTTGATATGAGATTCGAGTATAAAGTTCGCAAGTATTAAAGCCTCCTCTACCCTATTTTGCCTCTTTTATCTTTCTATCAACTTCTTAATCTTTTTCTATCTCTATCCCTATTTCTTCTGTAACCCCACTGATAAGTATATATATATATATATATATATATGATTATTGTGTGTATATAGGTCAATTGAGCATTACTTTGATAAAGACTTAATGGGGAGGCCAAATTACCTAGTTAATAAGATAATCTTTTTGAGGTGAATTTCAACCGAAGAATATATACGTCAAATTTTGGCAGGACAAGAGATGTTATTTGAGTAAATGAATATTCGATTAATAGATTTTTTTTGGAGACATGTATATGCGTTAAGGTGATTGATTGATGTTGTTGATGATGATAGGACGTTCCTATCGGGTGATGGATTAAGTGTTCCAAAGAATGGAAATCAAAGAACAAGTAACAGAACTATTAGACAAAGGACTAATAGAACCTACAGATAGTCCCTGGGCCTCTAACATAGTACTCGTTAGAAAGAAGGACGGTACAATATTTATTCATGTGTGTTGAACAACGGGCATGCTTCTATTTTTCCCAATCATATGTGGTGTTAGACAAGGCTGCCCATTTAGCCCCCTTCTGTATACAATTTGTAAAGAAATAATGAGTATATGGATAAGGAGAGATAATGATGTTAAAGGCACCAGAGTGAACAGTACAGAAATTAAGCTTAAGTCATATGCTGATGACACCAAGTCATGTAATGCCAGAAAGGAGGAGGCACCCTACTAGCTCTTCCTAAAGAAAGTGAGGCTGCATGGCCAGGCTTACAACAAGGGATGGTATCCTAATTTTATCAAAAGCGGAAGTTGCTCTAAACACCTGCAAGATGGTTAATTCATTGCTCGATGCAGCATTCATTAAAGAGGAGTTACAAAGTCATTCATTGCTCAGAAAGTCATGTAATGAGAGAAAGGAGGAGGCAACACAACTAGCTCTTCCTCAAGAAAAAACTCATGCAATTAGAGACTTTGTATGCAAGACCTTTAGTGGATACAGAGCCATCGATTTCAACAGACATGTGAGGGAGAGGCTGCCGCACATCCAGAGAAATAAAGTAGAAAAGTAAACTGTGCTAAAATAGTTTTTGTTGTTACTAGTGTGTTTCCCAGATTGTGGTTCATGTATATTATCGTGCTTCATCTGTGAGGCTTCATAGCCAGGCTTACACAAGGGATGGTATCTTAATTTTATAAAAAGCGGAAGTTGCTCTTCTTCCAACTGCAGCATTCACTAAAGAGGAGTTACAAAGTTATTCACAGCTCCAAAACTACAGTAGTATGAAGTTGGAACGCCTTGCGCTCTATTGGGCAATTACCAAGAAATTCCGGGCAAACTACTTGGGGCAGAGTTTGTTGTATTTACAGACAACAATCCTCTGAGCTACTTACAGACGACGGCTAAGCTGGGAGCAACGGAGATCAGGTGGCAGGCGGACCTTGCTCAATTCAATTTCGAGATTAAGCTCAGATCTGGTAGGCTGAATGTGAACGCAGACGCATTGAGCAGAAAAATAGACCATGGGATTGAACAACAGAGACTCAAAGAAGTTGGAGTTAGTCTTCAAAGCCATCCTTCGTCTTTGTCTACACCAGTGCCATTAGCACTTGCAGTGAGAGTAAAAGAAGTCATGGAGATAACAGATACAGACATGCCAGCAAGGAATGACCCAGTCATTAGAAAACTGCTACTCTACAAGGAGAAAGAAAGTGCCCCGACTCCGAGGCAGATGGCTAATGAAGACAAGCCAGTTCGGAAACTGTTGCGACAGTGGGAACGTCTCCTTCTCGTAGATGGTATTCTACACCGCAGAGTTACGCTGAAGGGGCAACCAAGCAAGCAACTTCTGGTACCAGGAGCCTTGAAGAACAGGCTCTTAAGTGCACTCCATAATGAGGTTGGCCACCAAGCTTCAGAAATGACTACTAGATTAGCAGTCCAACGCTTCTACTGACCAGGAATGGAAGCAGAGATCCGCACCCACTGCAAAAGCTGCCAGCGATGCATACTTTCCAAAGCAGGGAGGAAATTGCATCTGAAAATGGGTTCACTGATTGCAAGAGAGCCCCTGCAGGTACTTGCGATAGACTTTATAGTGTTAGAGCCCAGCTCTAACAGGGTGGAGAATGTCCTTGTACTGACAGAGGTCTTCACGAAATACACTCAAGCTATACCTACCAGAGACCAGCGGGCAACTACGGTCGCAAAGGTACTCGTCAAAAACTGGTTTGTAACATTTGGCATGCCTAAGCGGCTGCACAGCGACCAAGGTTTGAACTTTACGAGCATACGATGCATGACCGACTGCGTACTCTTCCGCCGGAGAAGAAGAGAAGATGGCCTGAATATTTCCGAGTTGGTATACGGCTATACGCCTACAACTGTACACCACATTCGTCAACAGGTTATTCTCCATATTATCTCTTCTTGTTAATTCATTGCTTGATGCAGCATTCACCAAAGAAGAGTTATGAAGTCATTCATTGCTCGGAAAGTCATGTAATGCAAGAAAGGAGAAGGCAACACAACCAGCTCTTCTTCAAGAAAAATTCATGTGATTAGAGACTTTGTATTGAAGACCTTTAGTGGATACAGAGCCATCGTTTGCAACAGACATGGGAGAGAGAGGCTGTGAAACATCTAGAGAAATAAAGAAGGAAAGTAATCTGTGCATTAATAGTTTTTGTTTTTACCTTTTGGTGTTGGAATAAAAAGTGAACTACATGCAACAATCCGTGTTGAGCAATATTTTCCTGCATCACATGAAGAAAAAAAAACCTAGGAAGTGAAATCTCAAATTTGATACCTTTTAGACTGTGTATATTAAAATGTTAACATAAACATGAAG
This sequence comes from Strongylocentrotus purpuratus, assembly GCF_000002235.5. Taxonomy (NCBI): domain Eukaryota; kingdom Metazoa; phylum Echinodermata; class Echinoidea; order Camarodonta; family Strongylocentrotidae; genus Strongylocentrotus; species Strongylocentrotus purpuratus. The sequence continues at coordinate 687,581 of NW_022145532.1, read as the reverse complement.
CAGAGAGGCCCTAGCAGATGTCCACTTTTGGAAATACTAGGTTCCTCCCCGGATGTTCCAATACTCAGATATTGGTACCTTGTTCGTTTGATCAAAGTGCAATGGGATGCCGGGCTTTATGTCTAATATGCTTCACTTTTTTTATCTTATAACACAAACGGCAAGTGAAAACGTGTAGGACCTTTGATGTATGCACATATTTGCCATTCGTTAACACGTTTTTTAAAAAAATGGTGCAGTTGACTTCGGCAGATGTGAACAGACCTTTAGTTGTTTCCAGGGAGTGACAAGAATTTCAAAGGAAAACATGAAAACTGTGGTGGCAGTTGTTAGCATACATGTATCTCGCTAAAAAGGAGAGAAGAATCCCTCAATCGGAAGAGTGCTCAATTCTGAGTTTGCCTAAAATTTTAGTTGATTACCCCTGTTTTTGCTTCTGAATAGCCTAAGGCAACCACACATCTTACCATTTGACCGTGATTGGATTTTGCTAGAAATTAAAATTGGATCAGTTATATGACTCCTCTTGCACTTTTTCTCCTGATTGAGGTGTCTATTTCAGATAAAAGACAAGACCTGTTACAATAATTTTGATATCACACCACGATTCACAAGAACTGACCATTGACTTGTAGAAGGTGATTTGGCTTTTCCCGGACTGCAAAGCTTATAATGCAATGCCATTTCAATTGAATAGACATATGAATATCATTTATATTCATATGATTATTCAGGACCTCAATTCTTTACAGTTTACATGGGATTTTTGAGAGAAAAAAAAAATATTCTTCTAACATTTCTTTTAAAATCAAGACATAATCAGGTCTTGGGATGCGAGATGGCATCAACGGTATTCCTCTTTAACAAAAGGAACTCCATTTAACTACATACATTCAGCTTCTGATGCATGCAAAGGTCACTTTGATATTGATGTATACCCAGCAATAGTTAAACAAGAAGAGAATAACCAATATTCTGTTGATATCACGTCTTCTGATCGAAAGTCCAATCCTCTTTATGTAGTGCTTTTGCTTGATCGTCAACCTCTGATGTGGTTTCTATGGGTTTCACTGTGAAGTCTTCATCTTCGCCAGCTGTCAGGACCTCAAAACCTGACTTCGTTATCAGGATTGTGTGCTCAAACTGGGCTGATCTAGAATGGACAATGACAAAGAGGATAAAGTATTGAAGTGACTCGGTTGAAGGTTGATGAAAAAACTGTGTAATTTTTCTATGGAATGTTACTTATTATATTCCTTCTACTGTACTAACTCTCTGACATGCAAAAAATCCTGAAAAAATTCTCAAACCACAAAGATATTTATGGTTTTCTTTGAAGGCGTCACTGTGTGACACCCTCTCACAGTAAATTCTCCCAACCATTTTTGAACTTTCCCAACTGTTTTTCCATGAAAATAAGACATAAGACAGGCATTTAAAAATTTGTCAACACTTAAATGTCTGGAATGGTATATAGAGCCAATTCATTGCTTTGTGATGATTTACACCTAAATTCACCTAAAATGTAATCAAATTGTAATGATATAGTTGGGAGAATTAAGGATTCGATCAGATAAGTTTATCCCAAATGTTAACATTAATAATGGTCTGTTTTCACTCAAACTGTCAGATTATCTTTAAATGTACATCTAGCATCGAAGTCACAACCTTAGCACCATTTTCTATCATCTGAACAATGTTACCAAGTCCCTTTAAGACATTAGGATGAATGAAACAAAAACAAATCTCAATAACACCTAGGCTACTGAGACAAGTTCTAAATATATCAATTCTCCAAAAGGCAGTAGCATTTACCTGATATCAATTTTTTTTTTTTTTTGGGGGGGGGGGGGGGGGGGGTTGGGTTTGAAATGGCAGATGATGCACTACTCTAAAATTGCTGACCAAAAATAATATTTGTCATAGACTACTGCATATATATTTTCTAATAGGTTCATATAAAATTACTTTGTCTATCTTATTTAAGTAGGTCTATTCATGATGAAACCTTACAAAAAGAAGGCAAATACCAGTATATGATATCATGAGTCTTTTTATTCATTTGTAAAGCTTATTTCACTTCAAATATGTAGCTTTTCAATGTTAAATACAACCATGCATAAGTAAAGACGTTCTAGCACATCTGTTCGTTGAAAGACATTGTGATAATGGTTTAAATACCTTGTATGATTTTGAGCATACACAGTCCAATCATCATCTCCTGTTACCATCCTGTCCACACTCTCTAAGATCACAGGTTCTATTGTGAATGTCAAACCAGCCATCATGCTCTCTGGATAAAAGTTTGCTGAAGGACAAATAACATTGAACATTTTACAAATTAAAAAGCATTGATATTATTATATTGGCCTTTGACCTTAAAATTCAGGATGTTATCTAGAAAACTCTGTTATATTCTATTGTGGTGAAAGTGGGGGGTAATTTTCATTTAAAAATCTAAACTAAGACAAGTCATTGGTTCATTACACCAGTGACATACAAATCCTTGACAAATATCTACATGTATATAAAGTATGCAAACACAAAATTAAAACACCAGAGACAGAGGCTGAATTGGAGTGATAGCAGTATGGCAGCTAATGGGCATGCAATGCGAAGAGACAAGAAAAAGAAAGAAAGAAACGGGAGTAGAAAGAGATGATACAACCTGCGAAATACCCTAAGTTAATTTGCGCTCTTGCGATTTATACACCTGGTGAGTTCCTTCTCTTCCCCTCCAAGATAGCCAGTACCCCCTTAATAAATGGATTAACATAATGGTCAAAGGGTGGCAGCCATATAAATATCATATTTTTTAATTAAATTTATATGCTCATCAATTATGCTTCATAGATAACTGATATTTCTTTCATTTTAACACCAATATACTTTACACCATTAAATATCAGGACAACTTCTACATGTTCCTGCAAAACAACAAATCAGGAAAAGCTAGATAATGTCACTGCAGCATGTAAAAGATAATCAAATAAAGATACTTTTGTGAGATCTTTGTGAGTTATGCCATCTTTCTTAGCATTATATGTACTGGGAATTCCTTTTCTGAGTAAGCAGTACTTACCATAGTGCCAAATATCAGGTTTGCAGTGAAAATATGTGTTGATTCCATGTCCAATGAAAGATGGTGATACATAGTAATTCCCTTCTGCTGCTATCGCCCTGTGTACACATGAATGATGAGTGAATGCCAGTATAATTGAGGTTACTTCAACACATATGTTTTTTTAATATATACTAGCTTATATTTTTCATATGATAAACACATCCATGTCATCTTTGCGGCACTCTCTCTTCTAGTTATTTTTAACTCATGCAATGATTTTTTTTTAAATAAAGGCCTAAACATGAATGCATCAAACTGAAGTAATACCAAAAACCTTTGCAACTTGAAACTTTTGAAAACTGAAATTTTGGTGGCAAAACTTAAGCAAATAGAAAACATTCAGAATCTATCCGGAATCTGAACTACTTACAATATTCACACACATTCATTGGGAAGTCTTAATTTTACAGTCTTACATGAACAAGACGGATGAAGGCACCTCAAGCAGTGTGCATTGTGCTTAGGGACTCCTAACAACAGATATTTTTTACAGCTCTTTCAGTTATATTTATTGACACAATGTGAAATGTCAAATGACAATGTCTTAAGTCTTAAATGAGAATGCATTTAACAAGATGCACTATGTTTTCATATTATCTCTTTGACACATATTTCTTTGTTCATTCATAGTGCTTACTGCATACAAATGGTATAGATATATTGACTGCTATGAGAGGCATAGCTGTTTCTATAGGCGCAAGGGGACCTTACCACCTGCTATGACCAGAGGCGCGCCGCTCGCTGGGTCATAGCAGGATGTAAGCAGACCTGCCAACCTCTGGAATTCAAAAACTGTATTCTTTAATCCCAAAAGTTGTATTCTTAAAAATAAACACAGACTCTTACAGTTTCTACATACAGGAAGACTTTTTGTATGGATTACTGGTTGAGTATGCATGATTTTGTCACGACTGTTATGTTCGATGAACCAATGAACATCCCAAAAATGTCGATGTGAGATGCATTTTGGCACACTTACACAAAATAAAATACAATCGTACTGTCCTATTTGCTTCTAAAAATCATACGAAATACGACTAAATCATACTGGTTGGCAGGTCTGTGTAAGGCCCCCAAGAGCCAGTATAGAAACAGCTATGCCTCTAATATTAAAGCAGTCCATATATCTTTTATATACCGAATTCACACAAAAATCTACAAAGAATTCTTGCCTTATCCTTTTCTTGAGTAAAGATTGGTTATAAAAATCACAGTAAATCTGAGACACTGTCTGTTAATCTTCGCTGGAAAGTTGCCTGAATGGTACTATCGTTCGTGACTCACACACACACTGCATGGTGCTTGCGCTCGCACAAAGAAACTTTTTACAAGTTAACAAAAGGGGAACTCAGAAAAATTTAACTATGCGGCCCTTTACCCGGGGCAACAGGCATAGTTTGTTTCTTTGCGGGCATGGCTAAAATCATGACTCCAAATTGGACCAATCAGATGACTAGATTATTCAACATACTTAAGAGAGGTATATAAAATCACTTACGATATGGTGTTTCCAATGGCACTGATGGGAACATCTGGTCCACATACTTTGATTGCTTCATCTCTGCATTTCTTAGCATACTCTACCAGACGTTTACCAGCATCATCCACATTCCCTACTAGAAAGGTTTCTGATAGATCAGCATGGAAACCATTCAAGAACACCTATATGAAGTCAAATGTAGAAATGAGAGAGAAAAGGGGATGGAAACAATAAGTCTTCATAAAAAGCTAAACAGCATGAATGTTATGATATTTCAAAAATTAGCACATCCTAGGAATTTCTAAAAGGAATTTACAAAAAATAAATATAACCCTCATTTTTACTTCTGTCACACCGCCACATCAATTTTAAACTGAGTTAAAACGACCGATTCTTGGTCATTAAAATATCTTTGTTCGATCTCCTGTCCATCTGGAATCGGTGCTGTTGGTGTGACAAGGGTGTTAAACTATATATATTTCAAAGTTTCCACTTTGATTTTAAAATCCATTTATAACCAACTGTAAGATGCTTACACAGGAAAATTGAACATGACGGGAAGGATAATCAAACTCAATGGCTGATTTTATGCTGTAACTTCTTCAAATGTTTCATTGTACAGGAGTAGAGAAACTGGATTGAGATATATTCACTAAATAAACATTAACACAGTTACTGTGGTTAAAAACTCCAAACCCCACACAAAAAGAATAAACTGCCTTGTTTTATCTTAACTAACAATATTTAATGACAGTGGTCAAAATGTCAACGCAAAATTATTGCCCATGTCCTGGCCAAAGCGACTGCATACATTACGTGTTGTTAGGTAGGACAAGCCGTAATGTTTGTCCTACCTTGCAACGATTAATAATAATAATAATAATAATAATAATCTTTTAAAGTCCACTCCAAATGTTATTAAGTTAAACCGAAAATGGAAATTCTTTTTGCCCAATTGATCGTGAGCCCGGCAGTTACTGAGCAGCACCAGATCGACGTTCCTCTATCCCTTATTGTTGAACGCCAAACAAGGTAGCAGCAACTCCCGTCTTTTAACGTCTTTTGGTATGACGCGGCCGGGGACGAACCCACGACCTCCCGGTTGTAGGCAATTTGCATTTTGACTACTGAAATAAAATTATTCAAAGCAAGTGCATGAAATAATTTGTAACATGGCACCTATTATTATTATTATTATTTATATACCGCGCTTTTCCCAGAGCGGCCCAAAGCGCTTACATCAAGAAGAATCCTACACAAAATGCAAATGTAAACTTACAGAATCCCAAAAATCTGGATTACAAAAAAGAAATGTTTTAAGTCCCTTTTTGAATGAAGAGACAGATGACGATTGCCCGAGTATTAACCCTACGTTATCTGGGGGGGGGGGGGGGTCAATTTGACCCCCCCTATAAAAATTTCGCGACTACTCCGAAACCGCGGCAGATATACAATTTTCCTTTCATGACTTTTTTCTTTTGAGTCTTACGTATCTTTTAAAACAATTTTTTCGAAAATCAGACGTATAGCTACAAAGTCACATGACCTTTTGTCTTTGCCTGTCAGCCCGAAAATTGCTCATTTTTGTGATTTGTGTACAAAACATATGGAAATGTCATATTTCCTAAAAAGAGATAAAACATTGGTTATTTAGTCTTGTTTAAAGTTTAAGTTGAATTGTAGTTATAAATGAAATAAAACAACAAAACAACAAAAACAATAAAATACATAAGTTAAAAAAACAATGAAATACATAAAGAAATTATCAAAACAAGAGATAACCTGGCTCTTCCAATTTTTTGTGTTGTAATGTATTATTATTCCAAATGGTCTAACAAATATACGTAGTGAAAAAGAATGCTTAAATATGAATAATGTATGATCTATGGGCAAAAATGTGAATTTTATGACCTTATTTGCATAAATTATCATAAATATGCAAATGAGTGAATTTTTCAAAAAATTGAAATTACCATAGTATTCTATACACTTCACTTGACATGTATGCAAATTTTTGCGGCGATCGGTAGTGAAACGGCCAAGATCTTCATTAAAAACCTGGTCTGAAATAGCCCAGTTAAAATAGGGTTAAAGGTAGCATATTCCAGTATTTAGATGCAGTTAAAGTGAAAGTTCTATCTCCAGCAAGTTTCTGTGTGATATATGCATTGAATTCGATTACATTACACAAATAGTCTACAGTATTTCTTTTCATCCTTGGAAATACAGCATGATTACAAGAGTAGTGATTACCGTGATATCTGCAGTGATAATATCCCCATCTTCTAACGGTCTATCATCAGGAATGCCATGGACCATCACATTATTGACTGATGTACACAAGGACTTGGGGAAGCAGTTGTAGTTGAGAGTGGATGGGTAGGCATTGTTGTCTATGCAGGCCTGGTGAAGAACTTCATCCAAACGATCTGTTGTGACCCCGACCTAGTGGATGGGAAGAGAGGGACATAACATCTTGAAAATAGATTGAAAACGAAATTTACACAATAGGTTTTTCCATTTAATGGGGGATCTAGAGCAATAATCTGACGATGATTTCAAAGTGGGTTTCCGTAATGAAAGATTTACAAGGATTAATATCAGTCAGCAGCTGGCATAATTTACATCCTGAATTGTGCTAATGGTTTATCACTGACCATGTTCTTGAGCCATATTATTTTCTTTCTTCATTTAATATTAATTGCTTCAACAATGAACCCATGGACTACAGGAACAAGCTGATTCTTGTGTCATACCTATGAGAAAGAAAAAATCAGCAGCAAACAGGTCAAAAGTTTTTAAACGTACAAGACATTGCTCCAGCTCCTTTGGCATTTTTTAAATATCTAAACAAATCTTTCATAAAGTAATGTTATATTGCCTCATACGAACATATATATGTATGTGTGATAAATCCTTCAACTAAAGATAAACTTTACTTTGTTGTCATTTTGATATGGTCAACAAGTTGACAACAAAGTTTGCATTGTTAACTGGGGCATTGTGGCGTGCGCCTGTAATCCAGCTACCGTAAATGGAAGTTACAAACTGATTCAGTCGAGGACGCAGGTTCGAACCCGAGTCATGTCTTTCGGATGGTGACGTTAAAGGTCGGTCCCCAGACGTAAATAATCATGTCTGATTGATACACGTCTGTAAAAACCCAATTACACACACACACATACACACTTGCCTGCCATGGGGTAATGACTTTCACCACAGATTGTCATGAATACATACGGCCTTTTAGTAAGTACCTGAATATATGATGCTGTAAGATCTAGGAGCTTCCTGCCGAGTTTACCAGCCTCTCTCATACATTGAATAGATTCATGATCCAAGATGAAAACCTTTCTCTGTGGAGCAATCACCGGTTTGCCTGCATGTGCATAATCTGGCATCTCTATCCCTTCTGGTACAGTTCTCATTGGGCTCACCTACAACATCAAAGGAACACAGACAACAGTCAATAAGAAAAAAAGATACAATGAACTCTGCATACTTCGAAATTGAACAAGTCTGATTTCCCTCAAGCTGAATCAATTTTTTTGACCAAATTATGCAAAACGTGTGTGATTCACACTTTTCTAAGTCAAATTTTACAGAAGTCGAAATGTGTTTTGAAGTCCCAACAGATTCAACTCATGCAGATATAACTGCTGATTAATTTTGTTATGAGTTATCCATTATCAACTGCAAACTGTATAGCATAAAGAGTTTATCTTTAATTTAAGGTATGTGTTTTGGCTTGAATGAGATTCATGCTGCCTTTTTAAAACATTTATAAACAAGACACAGTCTCTACCAATTCTTAGTGTTAAGGTTAAGTTTGGGATCAGAGGCATAGCTAAAGGTTGGTAGTGGTCTTAGGGTTATCTTAAGTGGATACTACTATGCTAACTGTGATTAGGCAAGTTTAGGAGAGTATCATAGCTTACAATACTATGGCATAACAAAGGACCGCATCTGGTCAATTAAAATTCACCTTTCACCTCAATGTATCTGGGGTCTAGCTCAGCAGGGTCAGCATGATTTATTTCTTAATATTAAGTTGAAGGCATGCCTGCCACAGTTAAGGAGATGATAGAATGGGGGGAAATGACTATTGACTGGCCCGGTGTATTGTTATTCTTGACATGACATTTTATTTTGCTGTAAAGCTACCTAATACCCTCATGAGTTTGTATGTAAGTTTACCTCTACTAGTCAGACTATTTAATTTGTTTCCCTCTACCAAAATGAGAAAGCACTCCAAGTTGGGGTCGCTTTATGTTCGATTAACCAATTATCATGTATTGTATTCCTATCAAATATTAAAAGGGAACGTAGCTAACAGACCTAGTAATTTTTTAAAACCGTATCATGAGGTTGATTAAATTACTTTCAATGCAAACATTTGAACCACACTCCAAAGGCAAAGAGAATCTCCATCCTTACCTTTCCTGCCTGAACAATTGAGAAGTTACTGGGTGTTGTTGGCTCTGCTTTTTTGCCCCATTTCTGGAAGATATTGAAAGCTGTTCTGGTCTGGGTTTTCTGTAGCTGTTGAAGACATCCTCTGCATAACATCTTGGTCACAGCACGTTTACAGTGAGGCGACAACAGCAGAACTGGCTAACATGTTGGCAGTCCTTGGTTTGGCTTGAGGAGCAAAAGAATACAAAGTTTTAATTACTATTATTTTTTTCTGACCATTTTTTATTGACCAAGAAAAATGTATAGACCTTAGGTCTAGTCTAAGTCTAGAGATAGATTTGGATGATCTCAGTCATCACCCTAGCTTAGCTTCATCTGCATTCACTTCATTTAATCTGAAAATAATATGGCTCAACACTCCTGGTTGAGTGAAACGAGTTGGACTAAGTGTGCACATGAAATGTTTTTACTTTTAGGTTCCTCCTTTTTATTTGAACCACACATAAAATATGGAGAAATAAAGTAGACAGCACAGCACACACGTCACTAGAATATTAGTGATTTCCCCTTAAGTGACCGAATACTGGGCACTCTACCCTAGATCTAGACAGTATGGTGGGGAAAGTTGACAAATTTCAGTTTTATTACCAGACGGTTATTTCTGTCTAGGTCTATAAACAACACACTAACTCAAATCAGTCACGGTCACACTGCAGTCTGGTTATTATTGTAAAGTACATCAAGAATATACGAGCTAGGTTCTAGAGCTAGCTAGCCTAGGTCTAGACCGAAAGCTTCAGTCTCTATACCGTCGGTTGTTCCACTGAGACTACGTCTGGCTCCACTAGACCTCCGGTTATAGAGACTGAACGATCGCCTATGCCAGCCTATGTTGAAGATATCACGGCTAGATTATGAAGGAAAAACTGTGATAAAACCATTACGAACGTGTAGATGGCGCACAGTTTTTCCTTCATAATCATTTTGCCTTCGGCGTAGACTAGAAGGGATGAGATTGACGGCAGCGAGAGTTTAACACGGCTTGCAAGATTTTCAACATGGATGTCGATTTTGACCCATAATTTCCTTAAAAGGGACCATTAAACGGATTATTTCAATCAAGTTAGTAAGTGGAACCGATGTATTATAGCCTAGGCCTAATGTAAAATTGGATATGCACGAGGTAAAATGACATTTTGGGGGATTTTGGGGGCATAACAATACGGCCGTGGCAAGTTTGTTCATGTTTGTGGGAGGGGCCTAACGGCTAAAATCTAGCCGTGATATCTTCAACATAGGCTGGCATAGGCGATCGTTCTGTCTCTATAACCGGAGGTCTAGTGGAGCCAGACGTAGTCTCAGTGGAACAACCGACGGTATAGAGACTGAAGCTTTCGGTCTAGCCTAGGTCTAGATCTACTTGTCAGACCCAAATGCCGCACATGCACATCCCGGGGTCCAACGGGTAAGACGCTCTCACCAACAGTGCAGTAAAACACACCGATCGATACCGGTATCGTGATTCTGAGTCACGTCAGTCCGATCGTTTTCCAATAATTACACACTTAAATGATTGCAATACTTACCTGGAATAACGATAAGTGATAATTTCTCTTCTGTTTCCAAAGGTACATTGAACATTAGACTATAAGATCATACCAGGAGTGGGGAAATTGCTAACTTACCTCAAATCATCCGATGAATTTAGGCCGTAGATCTAGAGCAGGCGTAGAACTTGGAAATGTATGGAACACCTTGCGTAGACCATTAACTTATTTGGGATTTACATATAAATAAAATAAAAAACTTATTTGGGATTTGAACGCTCTGGTTTGTAAAGTAAACTGAGCTCCTGATAAATTATATATCTCATCATTAAAAAAAAAAAAAAATCTCCTTGTGTAAAATCTCACCCTACCTACCCTACCCTAGTGAGCATTTTTTTTTGGCCCTCGAAAATATGAAAAATCGCACCCTCCCCCCCCCCCCCTTGAGCGCCAGAGGAGGGGGCCCATCTATACAAATAAAAAAAAGGGTAAATCAACGTGTTTTTACCGCAGTTGTAATGAAGTCAATTTAAACCATGTTATCTTTATTTGCCATGATCGGCTTGAGGAGTCACACAACGTAGTGGAATATTAAATCATAACATTGCAGACAATCATTTAGTGTGCTGATGTAGCTAGCTTAATTCAGTAGTTAAGAAATATTTTTTTAATTTTTGAGTCTAACTTTGTGGGGCATATTAGGCTCAAATAACTTGTTAAAATTTACAATCTTATGCATCCTTAACACGAGGAGCAAGTTTTCGTAAAATGATAACGGCGGCGCAGTAACAAATCTCATACGACATCCCCCCCCCCCCCCCCCCCCCCACTCCGAGAACGGACGGACCCCATGCGTGTTACTAAAATGTCCGGTAAAGGGGTACTTTTCGTGCGACAAAGTCCGGCCCGAGAATTGTAAAAAAAGGGGTGTATTAACTTTTTTTTTCTCATCTCTTTGGACTCCTGACAAATTATTCCGAATTTAGGGGGGTGACATTGAGCATTTTTCATGATTTAGGGGGTCTCGAATGAAGGAAAAGCCCGCGAAAGGAGGGTTCGGAAATGTTGGCAGTCCTCAGAAAGGGGGGGGGGGGGGTTTCAAAAAGAGGGAACAAGCATATGCGTACCCTAATTAACACTGAGTGGGGGGGGGGGGGGCAGGTACGACATACACCATTTGATTTATGTTTTTCAGTCATTATGAGTATTATAGTATATTTCATACTCATCTAAAGGAACTCTACTTATGAATTGTTGAGGTATAGCTCCTACTTGAGCTCAGGAAATTTAAATTTGATATATGTTTTTATTTTACTTGATTAAGCCAGAGTGAGCATAATCTGCTCTACCACGGCCTATATAGGACGCTTCAGTGTCGTACAACATTTGGGCATTGCTAGCAGTCCTTGTTTATCTACTATATATTTTCATAGATGAGCTTTTAACATTAATATTTCATCACTTAAAAACTATTTAGAAACTTGAATATTTGATATGTAAATATATACAAAATCTCATTCTGTATAAATAGATCTCAGTTTTAAGATATTTCTTTTGTCCGATTCATTATATTGTGACGGTTTCTGGCGTGTGAAATCAGGGAAGAAGAGGGGGGGGGGGTTGATTTGATAGAAATCCCACCGCTGCCACCATTGTGGCGGTTCTGGCGTGAAATCAGGGAAGAAGAGGGGGGGGGGGGGGTTAGAAAGAAAATCCCACCATTGTGACGGTTTGATAGAATCGGGGAATCAAGGGGGGTGGTTAATATGCTTCCACCAGTGTCCCAAAATCATCCCCATCGCTACATAAACTTTCTCCTACTACCATTATAGCGAATTCTATCAATATAGGGAATACAAGTAAAACAGGTCTGGAAAGAAGACTACATTCATAACCACTTTTATGTCAGTCCCTTATACCATGAATTACCATGACGGTTGCTGCCACCACCTAGTCTTAATCTGGAGCGCTAGGATCTCCAAAACAACACGGTTTGTGTGTTTACATTTACTCTGTAATCTGATACACTCTCACTTACATACACAGATTCCTAAGAAACCGGACCATGCGTCCTTCTACTAGTATACGCTTAAAGTCATTGTGACGTATGGCAATTGCTTCCTTTTGGGACGCACTGTCTCGTCCTTTCCCAATCTGTCTCTTGTCACGTGCAAGACGCACTGTCTCACTCTGGGAAAATCCGGTATTGATTTGGCCATTTCCACTCAAAGTTAGCTTCTAGAGTCTCAAACCACTTCACAATATCTTCCATCCTTTTATAGGTGAGTGTTATTCTCACCCCTGATACCGTAATTAAGTATCATTAAGTAGGAACTAATCATGTTTTTGTCTCTCTAACAAGCCTCACAACACCATTTAGACCATAATCATGTCCCATACATTCGTTTCTGTGTATCAAGTCTTCCACTCAGTCACTCACTAAATAACAAAAATAGTATCTTATTCCCTTTCACACTTCCGAGCGATATATAAGGCACGATGACCTGAGTCCGTTTGTCTGAAATATACAGACGAAGTTTTGTGTTCCTGTTTAGTAATCATTCCTACAGTAAGTTCTAAATCTACTATAGATTTTGTACGGTATCATCAACAATGCATACTTAATTTACTAGGCAAACCAGACTAACAAGATTTGTAACTTGAAATCGATCTAAAATCGAATAATGAATTTATTATCCACTAAGCCATTTCTAGGCAACTGTTCAACAATATAAGAACTGTAAAACTCTCAACAAGTATAGAAATACTTCCATGAACTTACTAACTTACTGATTGCTACTACTAGATATACATTAATTAATTATTGTAATAAATGTTTAGATCTACTGCTTGTATTATTTATACAGTATTTCTTAGCTTTAATTTACAGGATGTCAACACTTAATTGACTAGTATAGACTGCATACGATTTAAATAATGTACATGTATAAACTTACTGAACTTAGATAGAGGCTTTTCTAACAAACTTTACAAACCACCATGGCTATCAAACCAAAGTTAGCATTTCTTTCTAACTCCTATTACAAGTAACTCTATTCTGACCGACTACTAGTATTCTCGGTACTCCTACCCCTTGAAACAACTATCTACCTGCGCCCGACACCTTTGGCCAATGTGTCCCTATCGTCCCCATTCTACAAGAATGAAACATTTAAACCAATACACCCTTCCGACCAGGATTTCAAAAGTCTTTCCACTCCTTTATTAAGTAACAAGCTAACACACTCTGTCGGTTAAACATTGTACCTATATAAATCCATCATCACCGTTATAAACTAGCCTCGAGTATTTATCTCCTAGTTATAACTTACTCCAGAATATACTTGTATAAGATTTGACTTTCTAAATTCAAAGATAACCGGCATTCCATTGAATTCGTCCCTTACTGTCTTAAGTTCGCACCTCTTAATTATGTAGTAAAGTAATAATTGCCTGATTTAGATAGGCTCGTAAATGCAGCTATTTAATTAATTAACTACGAGTGTACATATTCAACTGTCCACTATTCAATGTCATTCTATTAATATACATGTCATGCTATATACAATAATGAGTGCAATTCAAATGAGTAAGAAGGGGGGGGGGAAGAAAAGAGACACTGTGTCCATGTCCAAATCTAAGGACACTGTGTCCTCCAAGACAAGCCCATGCATTGTCTATACATATAACGTTCTGTGTCCATTCCAGGTTGAAGGACACACTGTCCCTTCCAAGACAGGACGAAGAAGGAGAAAGGGGGGGGGGGAGTTACACTCATGCCTGTAATAAACTGTTATATATGCATTAAATAAATGTAGATAATAAACTATAGATATACGACAAAGTTGTTTCTCCAACTCTCTCGATCCTTTATACACTTTCTATACAATATCTATATACAATATCAAGTTCATTAAAACATCATTATACGAGCTACGGAGTATCACGCCCTCTAGACGAATACATTTGTTATAAGTTAGCGTTATACAATATTAAATATATGAATTAAACTACGGAGGCACTGGTGACTTTCGGCCTTAATTAGGTCACAAAGGACCGAAGCCTTCCTTTCCAAATATTCATAGTCTAGGAGAAAATCAAGACAACAATACAATGTAATATTTCTTATCAAACATAGTTAAACTGGCCATAGAAATTAAACTAGAAATGGCTAGACTTGAGATATGACCGCATTTGGGACAGATTGTCAGTCTGCCCAACGACCTGAATCACACTCAATTTTATGTGTCCAAATTAATCAATTAGGACACCAAAGAGCAAAAATCTCTCTCTTCCAAAATAGGTTGACCAATTCTAGATTTATTCCTTAACAAAAATGGCAATATTATCTTCACAAAGAAGAAGATAATCACACAAAATAGACATTTCACATAAGAAAAACATCTTTCATGTATTTGTATAATGATAATGATATCTCTATAATAATTAAACTATAATCCCATGCCAATATTCATACACTTAAGGGAGACACTGTGTCCCTAAAACGATAATGGGACGTTCCGTCCCTCTAAAAATAGGACGCACCGACCGTCCTAGACAAGTTCAAGGACGTTTCGTCCATTCACTACCGGTACTGGACATTCTGTCTTGCTTCCCCCCATCCAAACTATAACAAATATAAATGCCTATTTCCAACTTAATATATCACCATCAAAATACTTCAAAACCTCTCTTCATATACACCACTCTGACCGCATTGATCCATAGAACAATAAAATATCCCTCTCCCTCTATCATTTTAGAACGACCCTAGTAAATTTGCATAAGTAAACATTGTATGAGTCACTATTTATATTCACCTTTCGCGTAATACCCTGCAAATAAAACTGTAGTCGCGTACTAGCCTGTAAAAAGCTGTCAGTCACGTACCTGGGTAACCCAGTAACCCACGCGCGGACTATTTATACTGGTTGGGTCGCGCATGGAAAAGAAAGCCGTACGCGCATATACAATCATTTAATTGGCTGCGCACCTTAAACTAATGAATAATACATGAATATTAAGTTATCGATCAATAGTGGAATAAATTAAGCATTGTTGATAAACAAAGAGCACATGCTATTTGTAGACTAGTCGCTCGTTCAGAGCAATCCGTTAAAAACATGTCACAAAATAAGTAACGACTATAAAAGACATTTTATATTTATAATGTTCACAATATTTACAGGTATTGAATATATAAAGAGAAAGAGTAGAAAGAGAAAGATCATTTTCATATATCCGTCACAATATTGTATGTTTATATACATAATTTGCACTCGAGACATTGCCAAAATACCATTTGCCAAATTTGAACAAGTTTTATTTTGTAAAATATTTAAATGTAGTAACTATTATCGTACTGTAGGAGGAAGATTACTCACATAGATGCCATTGTAGTGTAAGTGCATAGAATGCTGCTCTGATTGATAACGTTGAAAGAGTCATATCAAAATTGGACTATGTAAACTATTGGTTATACTGCACAAATGGGCAGAGTTAGGATTATGTAAGGGTTGGGGTGGAGCTCAATGTAGAAAAAAAGGTTGTACGTTTCTTGATAGAGATTTTCCACTCATAAAACAGGTCCGAGAAGCCCCCCCCCCCCCCCCCCCCCCAAGTGAAATTAAAAAAAAATCATTAACGAGCATGGGGCGTGTTATTACGGTTTGTTGGTGCTTTTGTCTGTCTGGAGTCGGAAGGGTAAACTTCTGTGCCATTTGGGATTTGAAGGAAGAATGTGCACTTTAGCATCAAAGAAGCGAAAATACACCAATTTGGTGTAACTACCATTGTACACAGCGAATGGTGCATGCCGCCATAAGAATGTGTATATTGTTGGAGACATACGATTATATTTTGCACGTTTGGATATTCCACAGGCAGTATTCCAGGAGGTTCATTTAGTAGAGGCATTAGTGGCCCTCAAATAGTAGACCTGTCCAGTACTTTATAACAGACTTTAGAGCTGAAAATAATCATATTGATGAATTAGGGTATATTTATTTGTACATTCTTGGATAAATAAAAGTCTAGATAAAAACCTTGTGCCTATTTTGTGTTTGCTTGTGTTTAGCCATGTGATCTTGTTTTGTATCGTTGACACGTTTAAAAATATTTATATAACCATTTTCCTGTTAAACATTCAAGAAAATTCTGGAATATTTAGATATTTTTAAAGTCAATTACACCAGTTATGGTAGATATGAGCAGAAAGAGTGTTGATTAATGAATGGCAAGGACAGGGGATAGAGAGAGAGATAGAGAGAGAGAGAGAGAGAGAGAGAGAGAAAAGAAAGAAAGAAATCAACAAAGGAGTAAAAATATAAAAATTGTCAATTTTTGAATTTCAGTCCTAGTAAAAACGTGTTTCTTCTTCTTCTTCTTCTTCTTTTTTTTCTTCTCCAGGATAATCTGCCTCCTTCACTGCTGAAGATTCTTGCAGATGTGTAAGTGCGTGTGTGCATGTCGGACACGGAGATGCCTACAAAATGTAGGTGTGCAGGTGAAAGGTGTATACACAGTAACCGGTAAAAATGTTGCCGGAATTATGTTGCCGAAATTATGGTTATTATGATTGTGTAATAAATTCTAGTGTGCTTTAAATGAATAAGGCCTAGTGATGTTTTTCAAATTCCTTCTCTTACAAGTTACAAAGTATCCGGTTAAAGTGAAGTAGAGTAACCAGTCCTCCCAATAATTGCCCGCATATTTCAGGTGCATTGCTGACTTACAGACCTGTATTTATCAAAGTGATTTGATTTCGTGCCTAAATAGATTAAAGGATATCATGCAAAATAATCAGTTTGAAAATATTTTATGATATCTAGAGTTATTTAACTAGTCATGTTGAAGAAATTACATTTAAATGTTTGACCTGCATGCGTTAAAAAAAAAATTCATGCATTGTGCTGCACCTGACAAACTTATTAAACTTTTGCTGCGCGCGCATCCTTACCATTGTTGACGTAGAGGCAAGAGCGCATCATGATTAACAATGCGCATGCGCGTATATCTGGTAACCACTAGCACTGCCCATACATTAATTATGACAATCTAATTTCATATCTCTTGCGCACATAGCTTTCGGAGAGTTATTGAGCGATTTTCGCAAATTTTTTCGTAACCTATTGGCAATTTTCAAAATGGGCTCTGCTAAATCCAGACCCCGATCTTTGTCTTTCGAGGAGGAAGTTGAAGATCATTCTGAGACCATTGAGACCTGCTGTTGGGCAAGAATCAGAAAAATGTTCTCCAAGAGCAAGAGGGTAAGGGCCCGGATAAGGGCAGATAATCTTTTCAGAGTCCCACTTGTTAGTTTTATTCACAATCTGCAGTGGCGTATCCAGCATAAAAAGGGGCCGGCTTATGAAGGTCCAGAAAAAAGTAGATAAGCCCGTTCACCATTTGCCCCATGTGAATCGAAGATTTTATTCATATTTAGACACCACTTTTAATTGATATGCCCCCCCCCCCCCCCCCCCCCCCCCCACTCAGTGTTATTTAGGGTACGAGTACGCATGTTCCATCCTTTTGAAAACACCCCCTAAGTCTGGTGTGTTAAGTCAATACGTGGGCGATTTTGTGTGTGTTACGAGCCGGAGTTTGCTGGGTGAAAAGTACCCCTTTACCGGACATTTTGGGAACATGAATGCGGTCCCTCCGTTCCCGGAGTGGGTGGGGGAGGGGGGGCGGGGCCAGTACTTCGCGAAAGGTGTATTCAATTCATGGGTTGAATTCAATCTGTAACTAGTTGACAGTCGAAGAAAATACACATTTAACAGAAAAATAATGCGACTGGCGATACATAATATATTATATATTTATTCAAAACTTGTTGGAAGTTTAGAGAATGAAATTTCAGTTAGATATAGCCTATTAATTTATGTCTTATAGACATATAGTCTGTCGTAAATAACATTATTTAGGGAATTTAAACCAGATTAATTTGAGAGGTAGCTATTACTTAAATTGAGCTTCATTATGGCAAGCTTTTGGGCTTTCACAAGATTCTTAGGATCAGGATTCGACCAAGCGATAATGCAAAATAAATTGTATGAAATTCAAAAGGATGATTCCAACAATTTAAAAATAATCAAAGTACTTTCAATCTACAATTTATTTAGCTAATGTATTATAATTGAACGTAGTGGGGATGAACAGTGTTGTCGAGTGTTCTTTACATGTACAGGATAGACCCATTTCTACAGCACAAAATACTCAGTAAGCTAAATCCGTATAGCAAGCTTTAAATTGAATTGAATCGAATTGATAAGGTTTATTGATAACAATTCAAAGCCACAGCTATAAGCTGACGCACCTTGAACTTACAAATCAAACTGCAACATTTAACATACATCCAAATAGTACAATTTAAAATACCAAAATTGAGACATGCAGTAATTAAATTGATATGATAAAAGGAATAAAAAGAAAAAAAGAAGAAGAGAAAAAAGAAAAATAAGGTCGGAGGAGATAACAAAACATAAAGAAAAAGAAAAGAAAGCAAGACTACGAAAATATGGTTGACAGTAAAATAAGCGTTTACAATCAACGTTTAAAAATCCAGTAATAAAATTGAGATTATAATTAGAAATTCAGTATTTAAACTGTTTCTGACCAGTTTTGTTAATAACTTGTTTATTAATTGCAATAGCGTTGCATTGTCAATAAAAAAGAATTAAAGGTATTTCTATTTACGTAGTATATAGAGACAGGCTGCTATATATAATTATAAATAAACATATTGTTAAGAATATATTATTGTTCTATGCAAGTATTTTAGATTGATATGATATTAAAAACTTGGTTGACTGTAACACAAAAGTTAAGAAGAGCGTACAGTATAAGAGTTTATACTTTCAGGTTCAGTAAAAAAATGGTTTGAACAAGCAAACAGAGACCAAAAATAAATACAATCTGTAAAGCTGATTCCATCAATTAAGAGGAATCGAACAAGCTCTAATCTCAAAATCAATATACAGATATATCATGCTGCAATATGCAATATCATATAATATATTTGTTTATGGTAAACTATAACAGCCAAAGTCGATGGCATTGCAAGTGATGGAGGTCGATATGGACAGTGATGACGACAACGATGACGTCGTCCTTGTCAACGACTCCAGCAATTCAACACCTGCTACTTCGATCCACTCAGCCACTGGCGTCGAGCCATGGGCACTTCAGACATCTTGTTCTGCCCCTGCTGTACTTGGTCAGGATTGCCACCAGTACTTGATCCATTCTTCGAAGAAGGTCGATGACGAGCTACCCTCTACGTCCTATCCGAAGGACGTGAGGGTTTCCTCTCAGTACTTACTGTCCTATCGTAAGTTGCGAGGTCGTTATCTTTGCAAGTTCCCAAAGAAATGTATCTTTGAAGGTTAATTGTTTTGTTTTGATTTTATTTTTGTTAAAACAACACTCTATTCATTGTTAATTGGTTGTCATTTAAGTAGCCTTGTTTCTGCACGAAACAGGAAGAAAAAACCCCAATGGCATTGACCATTTGTGAATGAAAACATACATATTTTGCGTCAGGATAATTATTATTATTAGGTATTTTTATCATACCTTCAGATAGTCAATGATTTAATTTTTTTTAATCAGGTTGGCCTGAGAGACGGTCAGAATCAACATCTTATCTCTGGGCCGTCATCATCAACATCTGCTCAAGCATTTCTCTGTTCATCTACGACACCATGAAGGTGGATAAAGAGAAGGAAGAGGAGGAGGAGAGGAGGAGGAAGAAGAGGATGAGAAGGAAGAGGAGGAGGATGACGAAGAGGAGGTGGAAGAGGAGGAGGAAAGGAAGCGTAGGAAGAGGAGGACGAGGAAGGGGAGGAGGAGGAGGAGGAGGAGGAGGAGGAGGAGAGGAGTAGGAGGAAGAGGAGGTGGAGGAAGAGGAGGACGAGGAAAAGGAAGAGGAAGAGTAGGAAGAGGAGGACGAGGAGGAGGAAGGGGAGGAGGAAGAGGGAGGTGGAGGACGTGGAGGAGCAGGAAGAGGAGAAGGAGGAGGAAGAGGAGGAGGAGGAGGTGGAGGAAGAGGAAGAGGGAGAAGAGGAGGAGGAAAAGGAGGAAGAGATTCGACGAGGAGGAATTTATATGGAGAAGATGGGCGTCGACGAGCATGGAGAAGTCCCTGGATAAACGTATGTAAATAATAGAATCATCAAGCCAATGAAAATTTAAAAGATATTTTTTTCATATTTCAGATAGTCAATGAATTCAATTTTTAGATTCAAGTTGCCCTGAGAGACGGTCAGAATATACATGTTATCTCTGGGCCGTCATCATCAGCATCTGTTCAAGCGTTTCTCTGTTCATCTATGACACCATGAAGGTGAAGAAAGAGATTGAAGAGGAGGAAGAGGAGGAGGAGAAGGAAGGGGAGGAGGAGGAAGGGGAGGAGGAGGAAGAGGAGAAGGAAGAGGAGGAAGAGGAGAAAGAGACTGAAGATGAGGAGGAGAGGAGGAGGAAGAAGAGGAGGAGGAGGTGGAGGAGTAGGAGAAAGAGGAGGAGGATAACGAAGAGGAGGTGGAAGAGGAGCAGGAAGACGAAGAGTAGGAAGAGGAGGACGAGGAGGAGGAAGGGGAGGAGGAGGAGGAAGGGGGGGGGGGGAAGGAGGAGGAAGAGGAGGAGGAGGTGGAGGAAGGGGAGGAGGAGGAAGAAGAGGAGAAGGTGGAAGAGGAGGAGGAAGAGGAAGAGTAGAAGGAGGACGAGGAGGAGGAAGGGGAGGAGGAAGGGGGAAGTGGAGGACGGGGAGGAGCAGGAAGAGGAGAAGGAGGAGGAAGAGGAGGAGGGGGAGGAAGAGGAGGAGGAGGAGGTGGAGGAAGAGGAAGAGGGAGAAGAGGAGGAGGAAAAGGAGGAAGAGATTAAACGAGGAGGAATTTATATGCAAAAGATGGGCGTCGACGAGCATGGAGCAGTCCCTGGATACACGTTTGTAAGTATTAGAATCATCGAGCCAATAAAGATGTAAAAGGTACTTTTTCATATTTCATATTTCAGATAGTCAATGAATTCAATTTTTAGATTCAGGTTGCCCTGAGAGACGGTCAGAATCTTCATGTTATCTCTGGGCCGTCATCATCAGCATGTGTTCAAGCGTTTCTCTGTTCATCTATGACACCATTAAGGTGGAGAAAGAGATTGAAGAGGAGGAAGAGGAGGAGGAGGATGAAGGGGAGGAGGAGGAGGAGGAAGGGGAGGAGGAGGAGGAGGAGGAAGAGGAGGAAGAGACTGAAGATGAGGAGGAGAGGAGGAGGAAGAAGAGGAGGACGAGGAGGAGGAGGAGGAAGGGGAGGAGGAAGGGGGAGGTGGAGGACGGGGAGGAGCAGGAAGAGGAGGAAGAGGAAGAGGAGAAGGTAGGGGAGAAGAAGGAAGAGGAGGAAGAGGAGGAAGAGACTGAAGATGAGGAGGAGAGGAGAAGGAAGAAGAGGAGGAGGAGGTGGAGGAGGAGGAGGAAGGGGAGGAAGATGACGAAGAGGAGGTGCAAGAGGAGGAGGAAGACGAAGAGTAGGAAGGGGAGGGGAAGGAGGAGGAAGAGGAGGAGGAGGTGGAGGAAGGGGAGGAGGAGGAAGGGGAGGAGGAGGTAGAGGAGGAGGAGGTAGAGGAGGATGAGGATGACGAAGAGAAGGTGGAAGAGGAGGAGGAAGAGGAAGAGTAGGAAGAGGAGGACGAGGAGGAGGAAGGGGAGGAGGAAGAGGGAGGTGGAGGACGTGGAGGAGCAGGAAGAGGAGAAGGAGGAGGAAGAGGAGGAGGAGGAGGTGGAGGAAGAGGAAGAGGGAGAAGAGGAGGAGGAAAAGGAGGAAGAGATTCGACGAGGAGGAATTTATATGGAGAAGATGGGCGTCGACGAGCATGGAGAAGTCCCTGGATAAACGTATGTAAATAATAGAATCATCAAGCCAATGAAAATTTAAAAGATATTTTTTTCATATTTCAGATAGTCAATGAATTCAATTTTTAGATTCAAGTTGCCCTGAGAGACGGTCAGAATATACATGTTATCTCTGGGCCGTCATCATCAGCATCTGTTCAAGCGTTTCTCTGTTCATCTATGACACCATGAAGGTGAAGAAAGAGATTGAAGAGGAGGAAGAGGAGGAGGAGAAGGAAGGGGAGGAGGAGGAAGGGGAGGAGGAGGAAGAGGAGAAGGAAGAGGAGGAAGAGGAGAAAGAGACTGAAGATGAGGAGGAGAGGAGGAGGAAGAAGAGGAGGAGGAGGTGGAGGAGTAGGAGAAAGAGGAGGAGGATAACGAAGAGGAGGTGGAAGAGGAGCAGGAAGACGAAGAGTAGGAAGAGGAGGACGAGGAGGAGGAAGGGGAGGAGGAGGAGGAAGGGGGGGGGAGGAGGAGGAAGAGGAGGAGGAGGTGGAGGAAGGGGAGGAGGAGGAAGAAGAGGAGGAGGTAGATGAGGAGGAGGATAACGAAGAGGAGGTGGAAGGGGAGAAGGAAGAGTAAGAGTAGAAGGAGGACGAGGAGGAGGAAGGGGAGGAGGAAGAGGGAGGTGGAGGACGGGGAGGAGCAGGAAGAGGAGAAGGAGGAGGAAGAGGAGGAGGAGGAGGTGGAGGAAGAGGAAGAGGGAGACGAGGAGGAGGAAATAGAGGAAGAAATTCTACGAGGAGGAATTTATATGGAAAAGATGGGCGTCGACGAGCATGGAGCAGTCCCTGGATACACGTTTGTAAGTATTAGAATCATCGAGCCAATGACGATTTAAAAGATATTTTTTCATATTTCATATTTCAGATAGTCAGTGAATTCAATTTTTAGATTCAGGTTGCCCTGAGAGACAGTCAGAATATACATGTTATCTCTGGGCCGTCATCATCAGCATCTGTTCAAGCGTTTCTCTGTTCATCTATGACACCATGAAGGTGGAGAAAGAGATTGAAGAGGAGGAAGAGGAGGAGGAGGAGGAAGGGGAGGAAGGGGAGGAGGAGGAGGAGGAGGAGGAGGAGGAAGGGGAGGAGGAGGAGGAGGAAGAGGAGGAAGAGACTGAAGATGAGGAGGAGAGGAGGAGGAAGAAGAGGAGGACGAGGAGGAGGAGGAGGAAGGGGAGGAGGAAGGGGAGGTGGAGGACGGGGAGGAGCAGGAAGAGGAGAAAGAGGAGGAGGAGGAGGTGGAGGAGAAAGAGGGAGAAGAGGAGGAGGAAAAGGAGGAAGAGGAAGAGGGAGAAGAGGAGGAGGAAAAGGAGGAAGAGATTCGACGAGGAGGAATTTATATGGAAAAGATGGGCGTCGACGAGCATGAAGCAGTCTCTGGATACACGTTTGTAAGTAATAGAATCATCGAGCGAATATGAAGAT
This sequence comes from Strongylocentrotus purpuratus, assembly GCF_000002235.5. Lineage (NCBI taxonomy): Eukaryota > Metazoa > Echinodermata > Echinoidea > Camarodonta > Strongylocentrotidae > Strongylocentrotus > Strongylocentrotus purpuratus. The sequence continues at coordinate 663,697 of NW_022145532.1, read as the reverse complement.
TTAAAAGGTATTTTGTTCATATTTCATATTTCAGATAGTCAATGAATTCAATTTTTAGATTCAAGTTGGCCTGAGAGACGGTCAGAATCAACATCTTATCTCTGGGCCGTCATCATCAACATCTGCTCAAGCGTTTCTCTGTTCATCTATGACACCATGAAGGTGGAGAAAGAGATTGAAGAGGAGGAAGAGGAGGAGGAGAAGGAAGGGGAGGAGGAGGAAGGGGAGGAGGAGGAAGAGGAGAAGGAAGAGGAGGAAGAGGAGAAAGAGACTGAAGATGAGGAGGAGAGGAGGAGGAGGAAGAAGAGGAGGAGGAGGTGGAGGAGGAGGAGGAAGAGGAGGAGGATAACGAAGAGGAGGTGGAAGAGGAGGAGGAAGACGAAGAGTAGGAAGAGGAGGACGAGGAGGAGGAAGGAGAGGAGGAGGAGGAGGGGGAGGGGAAGAAGAAGGAAGAGGAGGAGGAGGTGGAGGAAGGGGAGGAGGAGGAAGAAGAGGAGAAGGTAGAGGAGGAGGAGGATGACGAAGAGAAGGTGGAAGAGGAGGAGGAAGAGGAAGAGTAGAAGGAGGACGAGGAGGAGGAAGGGGAGGAGGAAGGGGGAAGTGGAGGACGGGGAGGAGCAGGAAGAGGAGAAGGAGGAGGAAGAGGAGGAGGGGGAGGAAGAGGAGGAGGAGGAGGTGGAGGAAGAGGAAGAGGGAGAAGAGGAGGAGGAAAAGGAGGAAGAGATTAAACGAGGAGGAATTTATATGCAAAAGATGGGCGTCGACGAGCATGGAGCAGTCCCTGGATACACGTTTGTAAGTATTAGAATCATCGAGCCAATAAAGATGTAAAAGGTACTTTTTCATATTTCATATTTCAGATAGTCAATGAATTCAATTTTTAGATTCAAGTTGGCCTGAGAGACGGTCAGAATCAACATCTTATCTCTGGGCCGTCATCATCAACATCTGCTCAAGCGTTTCTCTGTTCATCTATGACACCATGAAGGTGGAGAAAGAGATTGAAGAGGAGGAAGAGGAGGAGGAGGATGAAGGGGAGGAGGAGGAGGAGGAAGGGGAGGAGGAGGAGGAGGAGGAGGAAGAGGAGGAAGAGACTGAAGATGAGGAGGAGAGGAGGAGGAAGAAGAGGAGGACGAGGAGGAGGAGGAGGAAGGGGAGGAGGAAGGGGGAGGTGGAGGACGGGGAGGAGCAGGAAGAGGAGGAAGAGGAAGAGGAGAAGGTAGGGGAGAAGAAGGAAGAGGAGGAAGAGGAGGAAGAGACTGAAGATGAGGAGGAGAGGAGAAGGAAGAAGAGGAGGAGGAGGTGGAGGAGGAGGAGGAAGGGGAGGAAGATGACGAAGAGGAGGTGCAAGAGGAGGAGGAAGACGAAGAGTAGGAAGGGGAGGGGAAGGAGGAGGAAGAGGAGGAGGAGGAGGTGGAGGAAGGGGAGGAGGAGGAAGGGGAGGAGGAGGAAGAAGAGGAGGAGGTAGAGGAGGATGAGGATGACGAAGAGAAGGTGGAAGAGGAGGAGGAAGAGGAAGAGTAGGAAGAGGAGGACGAGGAGGAGGAAGGGGAGGAGGAAGAGGGAGGTGGAGGACGTGGAGGAGCAGGAAGAGGAGAAGGAGGAGGAAGAGGAGGAGGAGGAGGTGGAGGAAGAGGAAGAGGGAGAAGAGGAGGAGGAAAAGGAGGAAGAGATTCGACGAGGAGGAATTTATATGGAGAAGATGGGCGTCGACGAGCATGGAGCAGTCCCTGGATACACGTTTGTAAAGTATTAGAATCATCGAGCCAATGAAGATTTAAAAGGTATTTTTTCATATTTCATATTTCAGATAGTCAATGAATTCAATTATTAGATTCAGGTTGCCCTATGAGGAAGAAGGAGAAGAAGAGGAGGAAAAGGAGGAAGAGGATCGACGAGGAGGAATTTATATAGAAAAGATGGGCATCGACGAGCATGGAGCAGTTCCTGGATACACGTATGTAAGTAATAGAATCAGCGAGCAAATGAAAATTTAAAAGACATTTTTTTCATATTTCAGATAGTCAATGAATTCAATTTTTAGATTCAGGTTGCCCTGAGAGACGGTCAGAATATACATGTTATCTCTGGGCCGTCATCATCAACATCTGCTCAAGCGTTTCTCTGTTTCATCTATGACACCATGAAGGTGGAGAAAGAGATTGAAGAGGAGGAAAAGGAGGAGGAGAAGGAAGGGGAGGAGGAGGAGGAGGAGGAGGAAGGGGAGGAGGAGGAAGGGGAGGAAGAGACTGAAGATGAGGAGGAGAGGAGGAGGAAGAAGAGGAGGAGGAGGTGGAGGAGGAGGAGGAAGAGGAGGAGGAAGAAGAGGAGGAAGACGAAGAGTCCAAAGAGGAGGATGAAGAGGAGGAAGGGGAGGAGGAGGAGGAGGAAGGGGAGGAGGAGGAGGAGGAGGAGGAAGAGGAGGAGGAGGAGGTGGAGGAAGGGGAGGAGGAGGAAGAAGAGGAGGAGGTAGAGGAGGAGGAGGATGACGAAGAGGAGGTGGAAGAGGAGGAGGGAGAGGAAGAGTAGGAAGAGAAGGACGAGGAGGAGGAAGGGGAGGAAGGGGGAGGTGGAGGACGGGGAAGAGCAGGAAGAGGAGGAGGAGGAGGAAGAGGAGGAGGAGGAGGTGGAGGAAGAGGAAGAGGGAGAAGAGGAGGAAAAGCAGGAAGAGATTCGACGAGGAGGAATTTATATGAAAAAGATGGGCTTCGACGAGCATTGAGCAGTCCCTGGATACACGTTTGTAAGTATTAGAATCATCGAGCCAATGAAGATTTAAAAGGTATTTTTTCATATTTCATATTTCAGATAGTCAATGAATTCAATTTTTAGATTCAGGTTGCCCTGAGAGACGGTCAGAATCTACATGTTATCTCTGGGCCGTCATCATCAACATCTGCTCAAGCGTTTCTCTGTTCATCTATGACACCATGAAGGTGGAGAAAGAGAAGGAAGAGGAGGAAGAGGAGGAGAAGGAGGTAGGGGAGGAGGAGGAAGGTGAGGAGGAGGAAGGGGAGGAGGAGGAGGAAGAGGAGGAAGAGGAAAAGGAAGAGGAGGAGGAGGAAAGGGGGAAGAAAAAGAAGAGTAGGATGAGAGGAGGAGGAAGAGGAGGGGAGAAGGAGGAAGAGGAGGAGGAGGAAGACGAGGAGGAGGAGGAGGAGGAGGAAGGGGAGGAGGAGGAGGGGTAGGAGGAGAGGAGTAGGAGTAAGAGGAGGTGGAAGAAGAGGAGAATGAGGAAAAGGAAGAGGAGGAGGAGGAAAGGGAAGAAGAAAAAGAAGAGGAGGAGGACGAAGAGGAAGAGGAGGAGGAGGAGGAAGAGGAGGAGGAGGAAGAGGAGGAGGAGGAAGGGGAGAAGGAGGAGGAAGAGGAAGACGAGGAGGAGGAAGAGGAAGAGGAAGAGATTCGACGAGGAGGAATTTATATGCAAAAGATGGGCGTCGACGAGCATTGAGCAGTCCCTGGATACATGTTTGTAAGTATTAGAATCATCGAGCCAATGAAGAAATAAAAGATATTTTTTCAAATTTCATATTTCAGATAGTCATGAATTCAATTATTAGATTCAGGTTGCCCTGAGAGACGGTCTGATTCAACATGTTATTTCTGGGCCGTCATCATCAACATCTGCTCAAGCGTTTCTCTGTTCATCTACGACACCATGAAGGTGGAGATGAAGAATGAAGAGGAGGGGGAGGAAGAAGAGGAGGAGAAGGAAGAGGAGGAGGAAGAGGAGGAGGATGACGAAGAGGAGGTAGAAGAGGAGGAGAAAATGAAGCGTAGGAAGAGGAGGACGAGGAGGAGGAAGGGGAGGAGGAGAAAGAGCAGTGGGAGAAGGAAGGAAAGAGGAGGAGGAGGAGGAGGAAGAGGAAGAGGAAGAGGGAGATGAGGAGGAGCAAAAGGAGGAAGAGGATCGACAAGGAGGAATTTATATGAAAAAGATGGGCGTCGACGAGCATGGAGCAGTTGCTGGATACACGTACGTAAGTAATAGAATCATCGAGACAATGAAGATTTAAAAGTTATTTTTATCATATTTCAGATAGTCAATGAATTCATTTTTAGATTCAGGTTGCCCTGAGAGACGGTCAGAATCTACATGTTATCTCTGGGCCGTCATCATCAACATCTGCTCAAGCGTTTCTCTGTTCATCTTCGACACCATGAAGGTGGAGAAAGAGAAGGAAGAGGAGGAAGAGGAGGAGGAGGAGGTAGGGGAGGAGGAGGAAGGGGAGGTGGAGGGAGGGTAGGAGGAGGAGGAAGAGGAGGAAGAGGAAAAGGAAGAGGTGGAGGAGGAGGAAAGGAGGAAGAAAAAGAAGAGTAGGATGAGAGGACGAGGAGAAAAGGGGAGAAGGAGGAAGAGGAGGAGGAGGAGGAAGGGGAGGAGGAGGAGGGGGAGGAGGAGGAGGGGGAGGAGGAGAGGAGTAGTAGGAAGAGGAAGAGGAGGAGGAAGAGGAGGAGGAGGAAGAGGAGGAGGAGGAAGGGGAGGAGGAGGAGGAGGAAGACGAGGAGGAAGACGAGGAGGAGGAAGAGGAAGAGGAAGAGGAAGAGGGAGAAGAGGAGGAGGAAAAGGAGGAAGAGGATCGACGAGGAGCAGTTTATATGTAAAAGATGGGCGTCGACGAGCATGGAGCAGTCCCTGGATACACGTTTGTAAGTATTAGAATCATCGAGCCAATGAAGATTTAAAAGGTATTTTTTTCATATTTCATATTACAGATAGTCATGAATTCAATTATTAGATTCAGGTTGCCCTGAGAGACGGTCAGATTCAACATGTTATTTCTGGGCCGTCATCATCAACATCTGCTCAAGCATTACTCTGTTCATCTACGACACCATGAAGGTGGAGATGGAGAATGAAGAGGAGGAGGAAGAAGAGGAGGAAGAGGAGGAGGAGGAAAGGGAGGAGGAGGAAGAGGAGGAGGAAAAGGAGGAAGATGAAGAGGAGGAAGGGGTAGAAGAGGAGGAAGGGGAGGAGGAGGAAGAGGAGGAGGAGGAAGGGGAGGAGGAGGAAGAGGAAGAGGAAGAAGAGGAAGAGGAGTAGGAAAGGAGGAGGAGGAGAGGAGGAGGAAGAGGAGGAAAAGGAGGATAAGAAAGAGGAGGAGGAGGGGGAAGAGGAGGAGGAGGAAAGGAGAAAGAAAAAGAAGAGGAGGAGGAGAGGAGGAGGAGGAAGAAGAGGAAGAGAAAGACGTGGAGGAGGAAGAGAAAGAGGAGGAATAGGAAGAGGAGGAAAAGGAAGAGGAGGAGGAGGAGGAGAGAAGGAGGAGAGGAGGAGGAGAGGAGGAGGAGAGGAGGAGGAGAGGAGGAGGAGAGGAGGAGGAGAGGAAGAGGAGAGGAGGAGGAGGAGAGGAGGAGGAGGAGGAGAGAAGGAGGTGGACGAAGAGGAGGAGAAAGGGGATGAAAAGGGAGAGGAAGAGGAGGAGGAAGAGGAGGAGGAAGAGGAGGAGGAGGAGGAGGAATAATATTACTTACATACGTGTATCCAGCGACTGCTCAATGCTCGTCGACGCCCATCTTTTCCATATAAACTCCTCCTCGTCGATCCTCTTCCTCCTCTTCGTCCGCCTCCTCCTCTCTTCCTCCTCCTCTCCTCCTCCTCCTCTCTTCCTCCTCTTCCTCCTCTTCCTCTTCTTCCTCTTCCTCCTCCACGTCTTCCTCCTCCTCTTCTCCTCCTCTTTTTCTTCCTCCTTTCCTCCTCCTCCTCCTCCTCTCCTCCTCTTTCTCCTTTTCCTCCTCCTCCTCTTCCTCCTCCTCATTCTCTTCCTTCTCCTCTCCCTTCTCTTCCTCTTCCTCTTCCTCCTCCTCTTCCTCCTCTTCCTCCGCTTCCTCCTCCTCATCTCCTACTCCTCTTCCTTCTCCTCCCTTTCCTCCTCCTCCTCCTCCCCTTCCTCCTCCTCCTCTTCTTCTTCTTCCTCTTTCTCCTCCGCATCCTCCGCCTCTTCCTCCTCTTTCTCCTTCTCTTCTTTTTCCTCTTTTTCTTCCTCCCTTTCCTCCTCCTCCTCTTCTTCCTCCTCCTCTTCCTCCTCTCCTCTTCTTCCTCCTCTTCCCCCTTCTCCTCCTCTTCTTCCACCCCTCCTCCTTCTCATCACAGCCTCATCACCTCCTCTCCCTTCCTTTTCTCCTCCTTTATGATGTTGTAGATGAACAGAGAGACGCTTTAGAAGATGTTGATGATGACGGCCCAGAGATAAGATGTAGATTCTTACTGTCTCTCTGAAATCAGGAATCCCGGCAGGAATCATCAAGCGTACTTTTTCAACTATGGACAAAAGGGACTCACACAGATTATGAGACCAGCACTAGAATACTGCTCCCACCCTCATAAGAAGAAACATTTTCTCTAAGTGGAATAAGTTCAACGTCGTGCAACTAAACCCTTTCGACCTCTCAGAAGTATTCAGTACAAGTCACGGCTAGAGCAACTAAATTTGCCTCCATTATCATCAGGCACGTAGCCCCGGGGGGGGGGGGGGCATGGGGGGGGGGGGGCACGTGCCCCCCCCCCAAAAAAAAAAATCCGAGATCGGTTGAACTTTTTTAGACCCCTTTTTGACCTCGATCGATTACATGTAGGTGCCCCCCAAACATCAATTTCTGACTACGTGCCTGATTATCATATAGACGTCATAGAAGCGACATGCTACAGGTCTATAATACCCCATTCACAGTGGCCTCAAACACCGCGACAGCAGCGGGACTGTCCCGCTGCTGTCGCGGTGTTGTCTTCAGTGTGAAGGCTCGGACCCGTTATAAACTATCGCGGGATAACACCGCCTAGCGATAACGCCGACACAAACTATCGCTAGGGACGCCTAGCTACAGCAGCGGGACAGTCCCGCTGCTGTCGCGGTGTTTACTCAGTGTGAAGGCTCTCCGCTATAACACCGCGACAAACACGTGTGATTTGTTTACTTACCTATCACTGACCTCTTTTCTACAGCAATGGGGAACGTAAAGTGAAATAGAAATAAAGTAACCAGTGGATTCAAATTGATTTTATTATTATGTAGGTATTATAATTATCCAAATAAAAATATTTCACACTTCAAAAAATTAAAATATTCTGACTGGAAGCAATAAAAATGCTAGTTTTTTAAAAAGTAATATGATCGAGGATACAAAAAGCAACTTGACATGTTTACCGCGCAATTTCAAGCAAGTATTTCCGGTCATATCGGGGTCACTCGCGGGTCATGAGCCATGCATACACGTGTTTGTTACGGAGGTAATAAAAATCACCCGCTGCAGCGTGAATGGGTACATGATATTTATCCCGCTGCTGCAGCGGGATAACTTTTCTACTGTGAATGCATTTGTAGCGGTGTTATGGCGGTGTCGCCGCTCCGCTACAACGCCGCTACAAATTTCAAAACCACTGTGAATGGGGTATTAGGTAATGCATGGAATCGACCTCCAGGCAACTAATTTCTTTCATCGTACCACTGTCGCAGTAACAAGAGGTCACCAGTTCAAACTAGAAAAGAAACGTAAAATCTAAATTGAGGCAGAGCGCTTTTTCACAGAGAGTAGTAAACGAATGGAATGGTCTCCCATCATATGTAGCAGAAAGTCCATCACTCAATTCTTTAAAATCAAATCTTGATAAGTACTGGTCACTGAAGAAGTACAAGTTTAATCCTGATGAACTATTCAACTGTCCATGTTCATCCGTATTCCGTAACTGCGCAACGCCAAATTCAAGAGTAACACACTATAGCGGACACCGAGAGCCAAATAGGTTTTGTATAACTTTATGCCTACTTCCAAGGTATGAGGTATGATATACGCTTCTTCTATATATAGCCTACTACAAGTCTACAAGTCCGGGTATATATTTCATACTTGGAAAAGGTCATATGATTGCGTTTTTATTTTTCCGCCCATCGACCACAACTCATGTGCGTGCTCCTGCTATACGGCTGTAACATTTTTTACGCACACAGGTAGTGGGAAATAGTACCGTGTTGAACTTTTAGGGGACAAATACGAGATACCAGCGCAGTGGAGGTGCTACTGTAAGTGTAATACTCTTGGGCGAAAACCGTATTGGCAGGCAAAGATGTTTGGAATTCCACTATCTCTCCCTACTCTGATAGGAATTATATTAAATGTTATTTTGCTTAAATCTGAACCAAGCTCTGGAGTACTGACATGCACTAGCCCCTGTCAACAAGCGGTAAGCTTACATTCTCTACATATTTTGTTTAGAGTTCTATAGTAGACTACTTCTCTTTATCCGAATGCATAAACTAAACAATGCAAGCATAGAATGTTATGGTGCGAAAAACTATACTTTGATATGTTAGCTTCCAAGTCGTGACATATATCGTCCGAAAATCTGCTGATAAGTTGATAGACCACATTTGATAGTTTTTATGGTATAGGGATATTATAATGTACTATATTGTGAAATAATCTGAGTGGATAATATTATACAACTCTCTTGTCCAACCGAAGTGCCAAGTGGCTGGTTATATTAAGGCCCGGTCACACAGCCCTCCACGGGCGTATCGCGGCCGAATCACGGCCAAAAATTTCTGCCCGTGAAGCAGACGCTGTTGGACGCTTTGAGGTCGCGATAAATTAAAGACGCGATACAGCCGTACTTTACCCGTCGTTACACGCGGTAAGAAATTCACACGCGGTTGGCCGCGCGAAAAAGTTTTGGGCTGCCCAAAAATTTAGACCGCGGGTAATCGCGGGCGGTACACGTGGTACACGTGGTACACACGCGGTAAAGACGCGGTACAGACGCGGAACGAACGTGCTAGGACGTGCTACGGCCGCGGTTAAGACGTGGTTACACGCGGTAGGACGCGAAATTTTAGCGGGTAATCGCGGGTGGAGCACGGTCATAGCACGTTTGTTTCGCGTCTGTACCGCGGCGTTGTTATCACGTGCATTAGCGTGTGTACCGCGTGTAAGCACGGAGCGGTTATGATTTCTACAGCCCGGTTCGGCTGCTTTATTATACCCGTGGTAGGCCGCGGTACCGCCGCGCTTCACCCGCGATAAGGACGCGGAACAGTCGCCGGCGTCTGTTCCGCGGGCATACCACGGGTAAACCGCGGGTAAGCCAATTTTGCACATTTTCCACCACGGGCAACCGCGGGCAAAAAAAAATCGCGAAATTTTACCCGCGATACAGACGCGAAAGGCTGTGTGACCGGGCCTTTAGAGCAATTGTATTAATACTATTATGCAATGGCCAACTCTTGATCGAATACTGGCCTACATTTTACATTATACAGAAAAGTGAAGAGAACATAAGAAAGTGTGTGTATATTAGTTTTATTTTATTTTTAATGTAATATAAGTGACCGGCATGGGTTGACTTCAAAAGCTTTTTTGATGATGTTTTAGGTCAAGATTAATTTGAATATTGAAATAGTCACGTTTTATTAGTATTAACCCTAATTAAGTTGTTCTATCAATGAAATGAGATATGATTGAACTAGATCTAGATTTCTCTCCTCATTCCAGAATCGTTTTGAAGGGTAAGGTGTAATTTTTATGGAACAGTTTCAAATACACTGTTGATGAAAGTGAAAGTGAAAGAGAAAGATAATGTTTACGAAGGTCATACCCCTGTGCCACAACTTGATTTTAGAAATAGTCTAAATAAGGTAGGCCCTAATCACGCTCTCTTACAGCATTCGTTAGGGTTGATGTAAAAAAAATCACAGAATTATATTACTTAAAGATTCATCAAATGGGCAAAGAATAAGATAAACATTTTTGAATGTTGAAATAACAATTGATAGATTGAGATCTACCACTTCTTTTATACCCAATTCACTCTAAATGTTCCTTTTTCTGAATCCTCAATTATTCCTAGTTTGATAATATATGTTTCTTTCCAGTGATAATAAAGACAATGTTAAGCCCCTTCTACATAATATCCATATTTTATTGCACTTGCCGTAGGCTATCCCCTTAAAGTTATCATCATTATGAGGCCTATTTATTTTGTTGCTGTTGTCATTTTGTTATATAAAATTACAGTAACAAAAATTGTCAGAACCCAAAATGCTCTTTGGATGAAATGATGATCCTTTAGTTTATACTCATTCAGATTAATTTGAATACCATGAAGCACATATTCTCCTTGATCCAGCTACTTCTTTCTGTTTTTGTTTTGTGGAGCTTCTCTCAGTAAAGAAATGGGTAAAAATGAAACTGTGAACTCAAACTTTCTTGTTTGCAGACAACTGAAGTAAGATTTATGCCTTGATCTGCCACCAAAGATGGTGCCAGAGGCAGTATGTTTATGACTGGTCAGTCTATCCCATTATGTTGTCACATAGTTCACAAACCATTTTAATATTGTTAAGCTCATACCAGTATGTATCCCCCAGGCAGATGAACTCAGAAGATTGTGGGTCAGCATGTTAAAGGTCAAAATGTTGCTGTGTCAATTTACAGAGAGATCTTCAACATTCATGTTACAGAGATCTTTCGGTTTGTACTCTCTAGTCTGGTTCTTAGGGAATTCACTGAAGTGCGAGGGTGTATGTCACATCTTATTGACTATGTGATTAATAACTTTCTCCTCAGTATTCACTATAGCAGTGCTAGGATTTTTTTTTTTTTTTTTTTTTAGGGGGGGGGAGGGAAGGATGTTGACTTCAATTGACACCCTCTTCTGATGATCGATGGGGGTCCAATACAAAACAAACAAAAACTATGACAAGCAAAAGAAAATTAGGGGCCAGATCCCATCACCATTTTCTCTTGGTATTGAAAAGATAGGGACTGTCACAGTTGCATTAATCTTTACCCAGGCTCACTTGTAAACATTATCTTGAAAGGGGGAACCCTTTGTTTGCCTATAGAAGCAAGGCAAAGTGCTGGATGATATTCGAACTTCAGGGATAGAATCAAGTGGGGCGTGAAGTTCAAAACATGAAACAATGTGCATCACGAAGGAAATCATATCGTCAGGTTTCAAGATAATAATATCAACGGTCAATGTTCAGTGAAGTTATATTACACAAAAACTATACCAGTAAGCGAACCTGAAAGATTGATCTGAAATGTCTCATGATATAGATCACATGAATGCCAATGATGAATATATACATGTAGGCCTATATAATATGGGAGCAATGAGCACTTAAGCTCTGAACTTACAAAGAGGTCTTTTTTTTGGATAAACAATGAAATGTAAGACTTACTTCTAGCAGTCTACTACATTTCAATTGGCATGTAAATCTTAAAAAGGTCTTAACCGTAAGAATAAAGTATTTTGTTTTACATTGGCATGAGTAGTGGTGCAATGATTACTAACAGTGAGAAAGTTGGTTCAAAGAAGGAGCATCTATCAGTGAAGCAGACACATTTATAAAGTTTACTATTTGCAGCAATAGCCAGGAAATATCATAGGTTCTTTAAACAAAAAGTAAAGTTTATCCACATGAGGAAGAGCTCTTTGAAAAGATTTTGTTTCAAATAAGACCTTTCCAACCATGATGACGAATATGAGGAAGGAAGCTAGGAATAGTCGTTCAACACTCATTTCAAGAATTATTCAACATTGGCTTTTCTCTCTAGACTTGGCAAACTGTTAAATGTATGATATCGCTGTACATGAAACTGAATCATATGTGAAGTCTTTTTATTGTAATGGGAAAACAATTTTTGTACCATTAATGTACAAACAGCATTATAGTCTTGATTAGCTCAACTTTAAGCAAATCAACGGCTGCCTGTCGGAAGGCTGTATATGCAATGTATCGTAAACGGCAGTACATTTATCCATATGAGGAAGTGCCCTTTGAAAAGATTTTGTTTCAAATAAAACCTTTCTAACCGAATCATGATGACGACTATGAGGAAGGAAGCTAGGGATCAAGTCGTACAACACTCATATCAAGGTTTATTAAACTTTCGGTTTTCTCTCTAGACTTGGCAAACTGTTAAAATTGTGATAACCTTGTACATTATTAAGACTTAATCGTATGTGATATCTTTTTATTGTATTGGGAAACAATTTGTGTAGACTTTTTACGGGTAGCCGGCAAAATGACAACAAGGAGCTCCTGGATAATCATCAAGAGATCTAAAGAAATATCAGATTTCTTCTTACAATCAGCAGGGGCTGATCTGAAACTTTTAGGGTGGGGGGGGGGGGGAGGAGGGGAGGAGGGGGTACGATAACCGAGAAGACTGACCAGCAAGCAAAGAAAAAAGTGCTCATAAGAATTATTGAGTGTTTATTTACACACAAAAACTATCTAGCACAAAAATGGGTCGCGACCCCATGACCCCCCCCCCCGGATCTATCCATGATTCAGGTTACATGTATTTGAAAAAAAAAGTTGTGAATTGATATTTAGGGTACTTGGTCTCGAAACAGGGCCAAACACTAACAGAAGTCCAGTGCATAATTTTGTTTTAATTGTCAAAGATATTCATAAAATATGTATGTGATTGTAATTTGACAGATTTCAATATTAGGTGATTTATAAAGCTAAGTTGCTTTAGGTTGATTTTTATAAAGGCTTTGCGATTGTTAATGTTTAAAGATTAGGTCAGCCATTGATGGGTTGCTTGAGGTTCATGGATGTTGCTCTTATGCTCTATACCTGGTATTAGCTTAATTGATGTTTGTGTAAAGGGGGTGTTGCTACAGATTGAAGTGGTTTCAATCGAATAGCTGGTAACTTCAGGCCCTGGGAAGGCACTTGAAGAAGATATTTAGGACATTTTCTGTAACCAATCAATCTGAAAGTGACCCCAATTCTCCCGAGAGGTTAGAGGTGCTTTATAAACCTGAAAATTATATGAGCTCATGCCCTTCTGACTCATATCAGATGATTATATTAAAGTAGTAAGATTTTAGTTTTCTACAGAACATGTTCCAAATTATTAAACCTGAATGAAGAATAAGTTTCCTGATGTGTAATTTAATCATTACATTTCCTCTCTTACAGGATGCAACTGGAGCTTCAGGTATACCTTTACCACCATGTGTAATAAGTACTACAAGTAAGTCAATCTAAATATTAACTTCAAAAGTATATATACATGATATCTTATCTATTTTCAACAAAACTGAACTGGAGAAGAATTAGGAAGGATTCACAATAAATTTAAGAAAATGAAAACTTGGATGAGAACTTGAAACTTTTAGATTAATCTTTGTATGTTTTGCCACATTTGCCATTGCCTAGAGCAAAATACTTGCTGGCATGCCACAATCTTGGATCAGCTTAGTACTTGATTAAAATGCTCCCATTGTGCTTAATCTGTACAGTGCTTGATATATAGTTACCTGTTTGATTGTTGGCTTAATGATTTTTTAAAAAAACTTTATGTTTAGAAGTAATACCAATCATTTGACAGAGTTTGTCAATAGATCTTTTTGAAAAATGGTGGCAGAAAGGATCCTTTTGTTTTGTGTATTTAGAGGTTAGAATTTTTGCTGTGTGTCTTAAATTATTTCTTCGCACGCATTGTGTATGCTTTGCCGCTGCCACCAATTCATCTACCAGCTCTCTCTCTCTCTCTTTTCTGTCTCCCCCTCCCTCTTTTATATCTGTTATTCTTATCACAATAATTTTTTTCTTTCACACTAACTTTTTTATTCATAGTCTATAATTTGAATAGGATATCCTTGTGTTTAACAGAATCTTATTATTTTACAACTTGGACACTTTTACTTTCAGAAAAAAATAGTTATTTGTTTTTGCACTCATTTAATGATATTTCAGGCTTGTGAAAATAGCAATTGCTGCTTTTTAATGAAAAATAGTGCGCATAATTTTCTGAGGGTTTTGATGCATTTGTACTTTGCTTTCGAAGGGGAAATCCCTAGGATCAATATTATATTGAGGAGAGATAATAAATCCAGTTAAGCTGTTTTTTAATGCTGGTAGCAACTTAAATTAGATAAAGTACAAGGAATAAAATGTAATTACAAGCTTAGAGTTCAAGTTGTCACAAAATAAAAAAAACCTATGCAGATTTGATACCAATTATCTAAAGAAAACAAATATGGGGAAAGCTATTTTAAAAACTTAACCTAAATATTATCAAATGACCATTTATCTTTGTTGTTTTTTTGGTCTTGTTTTCTTTTGTTTTGTTTTCTTTGGATAAGAAAATGAGAATCGATGGGGGCATAGAGTAAGTCTCGCCATTGAGAGGGCGCTGGAACAACTTTTTTTTTTTTTTTTTTTTTTTTTTTTAGGGGGGGGGGGACACTGACCTTATTGGTGAAAATTAAATATGGGGCTAATGGTCAGGGGGTAGAGGAGATCCAGATACATTCTTCTTATCAATTTCGTTTCTCTCTTTTCTAATTTTGTTCTCCATTATTTGATTTGGGCATTCGCCTCCCTGTAGCTACAGCTCTGTTAATTGATGAAATATATAAATATATGTTATTACTTTGATTAGGAAGTTGTGAAACCGATGTCACTGTACCTATCAATCAGGCACCTGGTCCTCCCCTCCAGGTTGGCTTAGACTCCTACTCCTCCTCCTACATAGCAACAGATGGGAATATATACCTTGATCTGGCCCCTCGCTGGAAGGCTTCGACAGGTAAATGCTACAGATCACTGTCCTATGGTGGCCCTGAAGGGACATCGCGAATAGACTAAATCGTGAAAAATATGCGATAAAATTCACGATATCGTCAATTTTATCGCATATTTTTCACGAAGAAATTCACGAAATTGACGATATCGTGAACTTTTCACGATGAAATTGACGATATCGTGAATTTTATCGTGAAAAGTTCACGATATAAAGTTCACGATATCGTCAATTTTATCGTGTACTCTATCGTGTACTCTCCTGACGGGCGCTTCGTAAACAAAACCAGCCCTAGCTGGGGGAGACAGAGAGAAGGAAAAAAGGGAAAGGGAAAGAGAAGATAAAAGGAAAGAAAGAATAATAAGAAGAAAAGAGGGAAACGGGGGGGGGGGGGCGAAGGGCTCTTGCCTCCTCCTCACTCCCCCCCCCCCCCCGCCAAAAAATAAATAAGGAGAGAGAGAAGGGAAAGGGAAAGGGAAAGAAAATATAAAAGGAAAGAAAGAAGAGGAAGAAGGAAAGAGGGAAACGGGGGAAGGGCGAAAGGCTCTTACCTCCCCCCCCCCCCCCCGCCAAAAAAATAAATAAGAGAGAGAGAGAGAGAAGGGAAAGGGAAAGAAAGAAGAGGAATAAGAGGGAAACAGGGGAAGGGCGAAGGGCTCTTGCCTCCTCCCCCCCCCCGCCAAAAATAAATAAGAGAGAGAAGGAAAAGGGAAAGAAAATATAAAAGGAAAGAAAGAAGAGGAATAAGAAGGAAAGAGGGAAACGGGGGAAGGGCGAAGGGCTCTTGCCTCCTCCCTCCCCACCCCCCGCCAAAAAAATAAATGAGAGATAGAGAGAGAAGGGAAAGGGAAAGGGAAAGAGAAGATAAAAGGAAAGAAAGAAGAGGAAGAAGAAGAAGAAAAGAGGGAAACGGGGGCGAAGGGCTCTTGCATCCCCCCGCCCAAAAAATAAATAAGAGAGAGAGAGAGAGAAGGGAAAGGGAAAGAGAATAAAAAAGGAAAGGAAGAAGAATAAGAAGAAAAGAGGGGCTCTTGCCTCCTCCCCCCCCCCTCCCGCGCCAACAAATAAATAGGAGAGAGAGAGAGAGATAGAGAGAAGGGAAAGGGAAAGGGAAAGAAAATATAAAAGGAAAGAAGGTGAAGAAGACGGAAAGAGGGAAACGGGGGAAGGGCGAAAGGCTCTTACCTCCCCCTCCCCCCTCCCGCCATAAAGGGAAAGAGAAGGGAGAGGGAAAGAAAATATAAAAGGAAAGAAAGAAGAGGAAAAAGAATAAGAAAAGAGGGAAACAGGGGCGAAGGGCTCTTGCCTCCTTTCTTTTCTTTCTTTTCCTTTCTTTCCTATTCTCCCTCTTTTTCGTTTTTCTCTTTCTTTCTTCTCTTTCCCTTTCCTTCTCTCTCTCTCTCTTATTTATTTTTTGGCGGGGGGCGGGGGGACGAGGCAAAAGTCCTTTGCCCCCGTTTCCCTCTTTTCTTCTTCTTCCTCTTCTTTCTTTCCTTTTATCTTCTCTTTCCCTTTCCCTTTCCCTTCTCTCTCTCTCTCTCTCTGATTTATTTTTTGGCGGGGGGGGGGGGGCAAGAGTACTTCGCCCTTCCCCCGTTTCCCTCTTTTCTTCTTCTTCCTCTTCTTTCTTTCCTTTTATCTTCTCTTTCCCTTTCCCTTTCCCTTCTCTCTCTCTCTCTCTGATTTATTTTTTGGCGGGGAGGGGGGGGGGGGGAGTGAGGAGGAGGCAAGAGCCCTTCGCCCCCCCCCCCGTTTCCCTCTTTTCTTATTATTATTATTTCTTTCCTTTTATCTTCTCTTTCCCTTTCCCTTTTTTCCTTCTCTCTGTCTCCCCCAGCTAGGGCTGGTTTTGTTTACGAAGCGCCCGTCAGGAGAGTACACGATAGAGTACACGATAGAGTACACGATAAAATTGACGATATCGTGAACTTTATATCGTGAACTTTTCACGATAAAATTCACGATATCGTCAATTTCATCGTGAAAAGTTCACGATAAAGTTCACGATATCGTCAATTTCGTGAATTTCTTCGTGAAAAATATGCGATAAAATTGACGATATCGTGAATTTTATCGCATATTTTTCACGATTTAGTCTATTCGCGATGTCCCTTCAGGGCCACCATACTGTCCACTTGCAGATTTAAGGGGGATAACCAGCACTTACCCCCCCCCCCCTTGAAACCTAAGTGGCTTAGTTTTAATACCTAAGTCCAAATTTGAGGTGATGGAATTAGTTTTCCTTGTCAACAAATTTTAGGATGTTGTGCCCCCTCGACCCAACTAAATAAAGCCCATTAATTATGTAGTGTAGTATGCACTTATACAGCAATACAAAATTTCAGCCCATTTGAATGTTATTTGAATTATGTAAAACCAAAAAAATCCATCAAAAAAGACACGACAGAGGGAAGTACCCCTCGTTATGTAAAATATGGCAACTAAAGCTGTTTTTTCCCATGAACTTTTCCATGAAATAGAGTATATCATTATGATTGTAGTACTAATGGAATTCACATACATGTACCAACGTTGTTTGAATAAAATGGATGTATACTAATCAGGAAACTCATGGTTGTTATTTATCCAGATCGCATCAGCCTTTTGACTGGATATGAAGTTAAGGTCATGTGTCACCGAAGTATTTGTGCAGCGCAATACTTCTGTGTCACAATTTCATTCAACAGAACATTGACGGTTAATGATGCTCAGGTATGTCACATTGTTTCATTTATTTTCTATTGCATATTGTTTTAAGCCTTTAAAAGATATTTGTGAATTGTGATTTAATACACATTAGACTTTGCATGTATCATATTACCAGGTAGCAGTTAGCACATCTAAAAAAACATATTTGAAGAACAATCCATATGATTTTATTATCTAATGGAAATTGAAAGCTAGACTTTGAAATCTGTTGAAGTCTTTCAAATGAAACATGTTCAAACAACCCACAATTTAATTAGGTTTCAAGGGTACTATCGGTCACCTAATATGTTAATTTTATCCTGCTTGTACATGTATGTTTAAAATCAACTAATCCCTCCTTACAACAACAAAAATAAATGTATTATATAGATTAACATTAACACGAGTATGAAGAAATTAAAAATAATATAAAGCCAAATGCACATAACTTAGTTAGGACTTGGGCTCCTTGTGTGCGTTTGTTTGTACAGATGCTTCGAGTAGTTTATCTGCAAGTTGTTTTTACATTTTTTACAAAAGTATTGTAAACTTGCATTTCTATCTTTACAGAAATATTATTAAAAAGCTGATATTTTGACTATATGCAAGCATTCAAAATTAAATATCTTTTTGTGACCTTAAATAGGCAATTGGTTGTTGTTTATTTTCATAATTCAGTCCGATTTCTCAGTGACTTGCCAGAATGGAGATTTTGCACAACCTGACATGGATTACGTCACCATTATCCGCAGCCTACCAAACAATGATGATAATTCAAATGAAGGAAGATTTCTTACAAAACTTCCAAGTAAGTGGCAGTGAAAAAATATAATGGAAGTAGTGATGAAAATTGACTGTAAGAAAAATCTCAAAGAACTGTAAAAAGTTATAGAAACTCCAATTTTGTTAGGGAATATATATTGTTATCCTGAGGAAATGTACATAATATATCGAATCCAAAAGAACTCATTTGAAGAAGAATCAATTTTACACTGCCTGGCAGATTTTGTTGTTTTCGGTATCATTTTCATTATTTTCATATTCATCTACATGAGCAAACAGTGCCTCGAATGTTTCCTCAAGGGGCAGTGAAGCTACTCTCCTGTTGTAGATATTTACCTTCTGTTTTATTATATTTTTTGTGCAGAGTGTGGACAGGAATCAAATTTAACTGTATGCAACGTTGGTAAGTTTATTACTTTAATACATGTGACACCTTTGCCCAATTTTATGTTTTTTAATGTTAGCTCTCAGTTATGATCTTTAGACAATCTATTTCATATGCATGAAGGAGCAAATCCAGAGAGGTTCAGGATTTCCCAACACATCCAAATGGATCACCTTCGCCTCTTCAAATTGGCCACAATTTTCATTTCACTCTTCACTCTGTAGGGCAAATCAAAATGTGTGTTGATTGAACCCATGTGAATGTTAAAAAAAGACTACAAAATGCCAATTTAGATGAGAACAATGGGTATGAATTCCGCAAATGTTGCCATTCTTTCTATTTTTCAATTAGCTTGTTTATATTTGTAAATAGCACAATGTACTGTAACATAGATGAATCCCAAATTTCCTGTGATTTTACTCGTGCTAAAAGTACATGGATTATGTGTGATACTTTTTAAATCTAAAGATAATCCAAAAAACATCACTTAACGGTAACACTGTCCTGTTTTGTGTTATTTGTTATGAGTGAAATATCTGCAATACTTTTTATGGTAGAGAAACTGCAGGTAAAGTTTACAGGGTTATACAATGTAATTATTTCAAAGGAATAAAAGCCCTGAATAAGGCTGATGGGTGTTGCTAAGAGCTCTTACTAAGAGCTCTTAATTAGCAAAGCCCATCCCTTTTCATGTCTCATATTCCTTTGAAGGACTTATACTGTGTAACCCTGAAAACCTTACCTATGATTCTTTTATAGGTTAATAGAACACTAATGTCATGATAAAAATAAACTTGTTTGCTATGTAGAATCACCCGTCGATTGGATCCCGAAATGGCGGCCAGACGCTACTCAAATTAAAAATGGTTCCGTGGTGGTGAATTTTTGGCCTAGCAATAAATATACGGTCTATGAAGTCTGGCTTGAGAAAGTGGGAGGTAATGAGGAAGTGGGAGGTAACAACAATGGGCAGCATTTAATAACCTTCAATACGGTGAGTAAATGCTAGCTCATTTTTAGGATATAACTAAAGTTTAATTCACGACTTTTTCTTGACCCTAAAGTAAGGAACAATCTTCAATCTCCATATTTACTCACGACAGGCTTCCTCCATGGATTAATTCATGAAAGTTTTTAAAACCTATCTATTTAGTCCTTGGTATCAGTAGAAGTTATGAAATGTTTGCATGTACTTGTTTGGTTGTGTTCCTCTTTCATTCCTGTTATCTTCTCATGTGCTTTAAAAGAAATTTGGTAAATCTCTCATTTATGCTAGATTTAATCTTTTGCCTTCATGATAGGTTTTTTTCATAACCTTTCTGTAATTATTTGTTCAGGAAACTGATCATCCTCCTGTGCTTTTCGACAACGTACAAGAGGGAACTTATAGAGCATATGTAAGTTTTGAAAGTAAGATTATAAAACATAATAATCAAGTGAGCTAATAGTGTTGGTAATTTCAAACATGCTTCAGAAAATGTATCGATTAAATAGTCATCCTTCAAGTCGCATGAAAACTATGGATCTGTTAATCAATTCAGAAGCATTGATTTACTCAACTAAACTTTCATAAATTTGTGAAATTTTAGATTTCTTATTATATGTCCATGATGTTAATGACTTTACTGAATATTTTTCTATTTTCTCTTTTTTCCCTTTAAGAAATATATTTAAGATCATAAGTTCTTGATTACTGAAGGTTGCAGGCTTGTGATTAGACTTTATAAATTGAAATTGAAAATATTTTGTTTATTCATTTGCTTATTTTCATAGTTTATTAATATCAAAAACAACTGAACCCCTTTTTGTAATTAAAAAAAAAAAATCATTCCTCAGGTATGGATTAATGAAGCACTGTGTGAACAATGTCCGATGATTAACTCCAACAAAAACATCAATGTTACAGGTGAGTTCTGAATTCCATTTCTCTTCAAAATGCTCTTTTACTACCTTAAATCCAGATATCACACCCCCGTTTTGATGCAAAATGAACTGAACAGCCTACATGTACTAGCAAATGTAGTGTACACTGAGAGTCCAGAGAACTTCCAAGGATTACTCCTGAGGCATGTAATGCCCTTATCCCATTAAAGGTATAGACCAATTTTGGAAACGTCCCCCTATCAAAATCCGGACCAGATAGATATCGTGCACGTGTCGCGTAGTCCCATATACATCTTTTTGTGAACAGTGCTTGCAACTTTACCAAGACTGGGCCAAATTTCTTATAATTTTGATGATTCCAAAACCTTGCAGTACACACCAGATTTATATGCTAGATGATCAACCTTTTCTGATCGATTCCACAACGTTTCTTTCACAATGCAATTGCATGACCAGAACTGGTCTTTCCCTTCAATAATTTTTGAAGATCTCCGCCAATTAATTTCTGAATTCTCTCATTTCCTTAGGCTTCAGGGCGGAATCCACCTGGTTTCAATAGCAATGTGTTAATTTTTGTTGTCTGATAATTCATATTTTTGTTGCAGCTATGACCCATCCTACCACATCAACCCATCCTACCACATCGACGACCCCTCCTTACCAACCTACACCCTCTTCACATACTAGCTCCCTCAGACCGCCGAATGTCAAATCGGAACCCAGTCTTCCATTGGCAGCAGTCTCTGGAGCTCTGGGAGGAGTCCTAGTCGTGGTCCTGATCTTGTTTTTTGTCTCCCGTACCTGCAAGTGGAGCCCTGGTGTCCCCAGCATGTTCAAGGAGACTGAGGTTGGAAGTTTTCCTACAGAGTCAGCCATGTCTCATCAGAACAACATTCCATATAGTAAGACCAATTGCTTTCATAACATAGGGAAATCATAGTATAAATACTATTTTGATAATAATGATAATAATGGTGATGATAATCATAATCATGAAATTAACAATTTTTAAATTAGTAATGATAATAGTATATGTCCCAATAACAAGTCCCAATTCATTATATGTCTGTGTTTTTAGCCTTTCAATCTCTTATGGTATGTTGTTTATAAATGTCTTTGTTTTCTACAATGTATTCCATTTTTTAAATAAATCTTTGTATGTACAGGGCTCTTTTGTAAAGCCGGCCTTTGGCACTGAAAAGACTACCCTGTTTTTAAATAAAACTGAAT
Source organism: Strongylocentrotus purpuratus (assembly GCF_000002235.5). Lineage (NCBI taxonomy): Eukaryota > Metazoa > Echinodermata > Echinoidea > Camarodonta > Strongylocentrotidae > Strongylocentrotus > Strongylocentrotus purpuratus. The sequence goes on along the minus strand of NW_022145532.1, from coordinate 642,183 downwards.
AAATAAATAAATATCACAAGGTTTCATTACAACAATTTAGTCTCCTTCATAGTTAAGAATAAGAACCAAGGTATATATTTTTTAGACTGAAGCTTAAGAAATGAAATCAATATTGTTGTTTGAGCTATTGTGTTTAGAGTTTATGACAATTACTTTGTTATTGATCATGATATTGAGTGCGTGCTTTGTTGAACTGAATCTGCAATATAATGATTTGTGTTGCAAAACACTTACAACATTTATTGATATCGGCCTCATGATAATTTTCAATGATTTCCTTCAAAAGACAACTTTGGTGTCATATATTTTCTTGCAGGTGACTGTGATTCTCTGAATGGAACCCAGTACATCAATCACTTCACTCCGTCGAATGGAATTACCATCTACTCTGACTACCCCACCTGCGGATTCACCAGTCCCTCCATGGTACCAGCAACTATTCACCATAACAACATGATGGCCAATGGAAGACTTATGCAGGAGAGTCAGGTTTATGCCAATTCCATGCCTTACAAACAAATGGATAGCATCAGTAAAGTTGCGGATATACATTCCCCTATGGACGTCCAAACACCCTCTAAAATAGAACAACCGTCATCGCCTGACTCTGGTTTAGAGTCACTATACTCAGATGGGACAATGGAGGATGGTAGAACACTGTTCTCTTTAGCTTTAACTTCTTTGGGGGATGAAGTGTAGTATAAACTCAATTCGTATATCATGTTCCTTAAAGATTGGGCTATTTTCACTCTCATTCTATCATCAGAAAATGAAGAGTGGTGCATTACTCAGTCAAGTTATCTACAAATTTGTGTTTTTCATAATAAAGTGGTCAACGCCATATCTGAACGAGGCATAACACAGTTTAAAACGCACTTACAATAAGGACATAAGGGTAACAAGGACATTTAATGAATCATTTAGAGCATTTACTATAAAGAAATGTGTATTGTGAACACACTCTACAAAGTGGCTATCATGTACAATCTTGATATAGTTTTTTGACTATAGGGCTTCAATGGTGCTGATTACTGTTTTTAGAAGTACAACAGTTTATGACATTTTAAAATTCATAAGATGTACGGTGCTAATGAGGTCATGTTAAAGTGCGTTTTAAACTGTGTTATGCCTCGTTCAGATATGGCGCTGTAAACCATAATGGTTCGTTTTTTTATGATAAGCATGTAAATGTAATATGCTTGGCATCTTTTAACACATATCTTTAGTAAATATACACAGGACCCTTTTTTGCACTCAGTTGCTACAAATTTATCTACAATACAAAAAAACAACTGACGGTTTAATGCTTTATATCTAGACGTGCTTTTAAGGCATATCAGGGATTTTTGCGATATGAGAATGTGGGGGATAGAAGTGTGTGGGAGGACATGTGGCGAGTGAGTGTGTGTGGATGTGCGTGTGTGAAGGAGGATGTGTGAGTGTGCTTGAGAGGATGAGGGACTCAATGATTTGGGATTTGCATCAAACAAGGTCCATAATTATCATGTTGTAATATCAGCAATATAGACATGGATTCGTTTACACACAAGGAAATTGATGGTTCATTGTAAATGGAGAGATTCCTATAAAAATAGTGGAAAGAGCGCCATCTGGTGCAGACATCTCTTCCACATTGATACTGTTCCAAGATACTATTCCATTCAGCTGTCGTGTAGTTATAGTATAGTATAGTTTTTTGTTGTTAATGTAAATTTGAATTTTATTGCTGAGTTTTATTGCCGAGTGAAAATCAAACTATACAACTATGAATAGAATTTGTACACATTGTGTACACATGCATCAATAAGGTTTGTTTGTAGTTTTCAAACAACATTTTCTCGTCTTTATATAAAATTGCAATAAGCAACCTTTTAAATAGTACCTTGATGCACATCAAAGTTTATTTTAATGTGAAAAAAGATGTATAATAAATTAAAAGCTTATTGGAAAATACCTTGTGTGTACCAAAAGTTGTTTAACCTTAATTATGATTTATGAGATTTATGTATAAACAACAATTTTTATCTTAGTAAAAATTGCACTTTGATTTATTTCTGACGATGCCTTTTACCTTTATAAAACTGAAGTAGTAATTCATTTGATTGTTAAATTGTTTACTATATGTGAGTGGATTCTCACTGTTTTTATGGTATGCAATCAAATCTGTTCACTTACTATATAAACCTAATCATATTTCCTCCCCATTTACTTGTTCAATTGATACGATTTTCAAGATATTCCAACACAAGTTATTATTCAAGTCATTTGATCTTTTCAGATTAATGAATCACGAGGCTGTGTAGAAAGTTGATTATGCTCATAAGTAGAAATGTGTTGGTGGTTTATTAGTTGAAGAGGCAGACAATGAGGCCTATGTTATGTGCATTTCAATAACACGCAGTATTTATATATAGATTTTAGGTGATTTTTTTTCAACTGTTAAAAATTATCAACAAAAGTGAGAGCAGAACAGACAGAAATCATTGACATGATTGAAGAAAAGGGGAAAAGGGAAACATTATATGAATTGGTTCAACAGAATGATATTAATGTACATCATGAGCCAAATTATTGATAACTAACATTTCCTTTTCGGACCTGATAGCACAAGATATAGGCGGAAATATGCACTGACGTATGAGGAAGTAAAATTCCTTTTTTCTCGGTTATTGTTTATTGCATGATTAGTGGTTAGTGTTGTTACTTTTATACTTTATATTTTTATATCTTTAATAAAGAACGATGAAGACTGTAACATTATAAGCATTGGCAACATCATTTGTGTATAACAGAAATTTATTAAAGTTTATTTCAGAACATAGTTTACATGCACTGCATGAAAATGTTACATGAGACATATCGAAATACATAGTTGTAACACCCACTGCTGGACATGAAAGACAAAAAGTATAAAATAGTTCTTGAGTCATTTTACAAGAGGTACTGTTTAACAGTTTACATAAAAATAATTATGTTAAAAGCAGAGTGGGAAAATGCATAACTATGACTACCACATTTGTACATTGCACATTTACATAACACATTTAATTTTAGATCTCCATTTCGATTCCTAGTGGATGAATATTAATTAAATTAAATGCCTTGATCTAATATGTGATCAGCATAATTGGCAAGAAGATCAAAAACATAACAACAACAGAATGGAAATTTCATGGTACAGAACACGGAGTAAGAGCACAAAGGATATATTTTATTATTCATTATGCTTGCTTGGATATCAGCAAATCATCAAAAATGAGTAATATTGTAATTACCACAAATTCTCTCCCCTTTGTTTGCTAAACATACATCAAATAGTAAGGAAAGTTGGATATCCTTTTATCACACTGACTGCAAGCATGTTGCATGAAATGAAATCAAATGAAATGACTACAGAAATTAAATGGTACTGTTAAGGAAACACATTTCCAAAATCAATAACTCTTGTTCTCACTTTATATGCATCATCTAGTTTTGAATATATCATTGAACTATGAAGAGGAGATTTAGAACTTTAAAAATATGATTAATCCTTAATGTATCGAAAATGTGTTTTCTAAATAACTGTGACAAGATTCACAAGTAACCATGTAATTATATGTCATCATTCTATGTTCCTAATGACTTCGTGTGTACGTTGTTCATGTGGCATACGAGTTGCCTAGTTTGAACAAGATATTAAACAGAATGAACTTAAGGAATCAAATCAGAAGTGAGCAAAGAAAAACTCATATTTCAACCTTAAGAAACAAAATCATATTAACGTAAACAAATACTGGAGTAAACCTGTTTTTTCTTTAAACATATCTCAATGATATTGCTAAGTATTAAAGAAATCATGGTAAATCAATTGAAGGTGTAAGCTATCTAAACAATGTGGTGTTTCGTAAACATTTCATATTTAAACTTTGCAATAAAAAATTATCAAGAGTTATTGCAAAGATTAATTGAAAGAATATCAGAGAAGTTATTGATAATTCACCTTTCACGTGTTTATTATGACACTTATTGATTGGAGACTACGAACGAGAATTGTTTTTACCAGTCTTTATAGAAACGCGGGATCAGTACAGACATAAGTTCTAACATTGGGTCAGATAATGTGATGTGGTAAATGGTCTAACCGTATGGCATGTAATGATGTTATTCCGATGAAACATGACTGATCTTTCCAAATTATCTCCTCCAATCTCTTTATCAAAACCAATTTGTTTAAAAGGAGGTAAAGAGTTCCTCTTACGCGTGGGGGCTATGAGGACCATGATGAGAATAACCCAAGAACTCCTCCCAGAGCTCCGGCCAGCGCTGCTAAATGGAGTGTAGATCCTGATTTATTTGAGATGCTAACCTCCTCAGGGTCTCTAGGACGGGTGTTGATCCGGCGTGAAGTAGGTGGTGTTGAGGGGGCGGGAGTGGGCATGGCTGCAAACACGAGAATAATTAAAATAACAAAACTAATGATAATGATAATAATGATATTAATGATAATAATATAAAAAGGTAGAATAATATGCCACGTTTCTATCACATAGGATGATCAAGGATAATCAAAGATAAAGTACTTTCACATCAAAGTACTCACATATTAAGACATACGGGGTTGTGCCGCTCTAATGGGTGACTTTTTCACGAAAAATCCCTAAACATGTGTCCTATTTTTGACAAAAATACCATTAAAAATGGGTCTTTTTTCAGAATTTCCAAATTGGAAAAATTGGCCTTATTTTGAGAAAAATTCCCCCAAATGACCCATTGAAATGGGTAGGGGTTTCGAGGCTTCAGCGGCACACCCCCGACCAAACCAAATCTGAGTAGGGGGGATCATTACCCTGGCATTAGCTTGGCCGCTACCCTTAGACGCTCAGAGTATTCAGGGAATGACTTCCTACTAGTTTTTCCATTTACTACAGTCATGAGTGGAGAGTGGCACATTTAGCTTAAAGTCTAAAGTGATCTACAGTCTAGTGAAGTATCCATTCGACCACGACACCACTTTTAAAGTTGCAAATAAAAGCTGGGGTTATTCAAACTCTTTAATAATACAATGCACAAATCAAAAGTGAAAAATAATGATAACTCTAAGGGAAAACTTACCACGAGCAGTAATGTTATTGCTCGATCTGAAATACGTGCAATCTGGACAAATGTTTTCATCAATAGATACCTAGGAAATGACAACAAATTAAAATATCTCATTCGAAATACTAAATGTCCCTTTGAAAGAGAAAGATGATGCACAATGTGGTCTTTATCTCTGTTCTAAAATTCATTTTTATTTAGCAAGTATGTTTGGAAGCAAGGAAATAAAAGATATAATGATAATGACAGAGATTGGAGCCCCAATAAAACATATATAACATTGTGGTTAAATTAAAAGTTATTTACATTAAAGTGCTAACATCGAATCAATATGCTATTTGAAATAATTAAATTGATACGACGAAGTTTCAATTCTGTAAAAAGAAACTAAAAGAAGCTCAGAAAACATAAACTTTCAACGCAAAGAAAAAATTGTACAGATTCAAAAAAAAAAAAAAAGTATTTTCATTGACTTACATAAGCTATATAAATTCCCTCGGAAACGTTGTTAAAATACACATTAGGGTTGCCATCTCTTTGCTGGAAAAGTAATCAAAAAGTTCATGATAAATAAACCAACTTCCGGCAACCTAATGACGTAGACTGAAGGAACATGAAGGTCAAAGACGCCGTTGAGAAATATTTAAAGACAGTTATAACTGTTTCTAAAAGGACCAGGTTTTATTTGTCTTTTCATTACATCGTTGGTCAATGGCGTACTAAATGCATTTTGACACTGTTCAATTCAATTTACTACAGAAGTTGGTTGAGGTTAAATTACATATTATGTTAGGAATTAGATGAGGCATCAATTTTTTGTTAATCCTGAAACAAATATGTCATTTCCTTGTATAAAAATGAAGTCAGAAGAATAACACCAAAAAAATATCAATATTCCAAATAATTATATTCTTTTTTCTTGAAAATTCATGTCTTTCATGAAGCTTTGTGTAAAGAAGTTGAGACGTGAGTCTTTACTAATATGAAAAAGTGAGAGAAATAGCATCATTTTCCTTGTTTCGATAATGATGCAGCTGTTATGACTGTGATCTTCATGTACATTTCATATTACTTCACACACACACATACACACACACACAAAACTATTTAAAGATGGTTTGATTATGGTTGATAATCTCCTTAGAATTATTTAACACAATACAAATATAATCGCATTTGATATACTCACTGAATTAAAGTATGCTTCAAAGAAGTGTGGCATTCTGCGTTCTTTAACATCTACTACTTCCTCAAGCAAGACGTGGTATCTAGGGTATGTCTGACTGGTACTCGGCCAAAATGAGACGACTACAGAGCCATTGCTGATCTGACTAATGAAGGGTTTGTATTCTGGCACCCAGTTCTGGGGAGAGTCTACACAACTTTCAGCTTCTTCTAAGTATTCATGGTAATTTGTTTTGATACATTCACATTGCTGCAAATTTGTATTAATCCCCTTAAATATAAAATAAATTGAACTATCAGTGTATTCACCCAATTACTGCCAGGTTAAAATCTTTATAAAACAAATCTACATTTACATGTACCTGTCCCACCGCTATCCCCAGTTACAACATGTTAAGCTACGGTCACAAAGGTTCGTATGAACGATGCGTTCGTACGAATTCCAGAGTTCGTAGATATTCGTAGATTGGGCATAGCTTCTTACGTCCTTCTTACGGATTTGTACGAAGGCCGTTTAATATCTCGTTTTTTTTTTCTTCTCGTAAGAATGCATTGAGTTCTTCTTACGTCAGGCTTACGGCAATTTTACGAGTTTTCGTTCTCTCAAGACGGTTGTACTTGTAACTGAAAGCATTCTCAAGTCATTTGTCAGAAGATCTTACGATTTGTTTGTATATTTTGTCGGGTTGCAAAAAAGCGTTGCACAAATTGGATAACATGTGTACACCTTAGGAGCACCTTGCGAACGCCAGGAGATGTTGTAGGAAGGCCATACCAATCTCCGTTCGTAAGACGTTTTTACCAACGCCGTAAGAGTCCTCTATGAACAACAAGAAATTTGAGGCTTCTAAAATTCGTCCCTATTTTCACGAAGTGACGGTAGTGAGGAAAGTCGTCACGCAAAGCGAATGCAATTTTTTTTTCACTAACGTCACTTCGTGAAAACAGCGACGAATTGTCTCTCGACCCAACGAAACATACGAAGATCTTGCGTGGTTCTTACGATGATATTACGACGTTCGTACGAGGTTGAAAACAATCTTGCAAACTTCCGAACGGTCTACGAACGCTGGTTTCATACGGAGTGGTCTGAAAATCGTTCGTACGGCGTTCTTAGCAGTTCGTAATGGTAGTTGTGACCGAGGCTTAATACAATCAAACAAACAAACAAACAAAACTTACATACATTTTGTACCTATTCAACCGGTGCTATCAATTTTTTTTAGAAACCCTATGCTATGTGAACTTATCCCGCTGCTGCAAAGTTAAAAAAACATTAAAAAAGAAAGGAAGAAACATACATATACATGTATTTATCCGACGCTATTACCAAGTTCAGTTTTAAAAAAAATACATGTCTGTGTCTCTCAGCCCACCGCTGCCAAGCTACACTTAAGTGTGAAGAAGATTTATGTGTATGTATAAATATCAACCCTGCCACCTGCAACCAAAACTGTCAGCAAATCTAGGTGTAACTATCCCACCGCTGCCACCAAGTTAGTAACGACAGAGGAATCCCTCGAATAAATGCAAAACAAACTTACCAATATTGCAAAGAGAAACCTGTGGTTCTTGTTTACAACCTGAGAACAAAAATGAAATCCTAAAATTTGAGTATCCAATTTTCTAGATGAAAGTTTAATCTCATCATTTAAAAGATTTTTTTTGTTTAGATTATTAGCACGTGTCGTTAAATGCAAAACAACTTACAAAACGGACAAAAGCAAACAAGTGAAACCCATGAAATACGCGAATACAGTATAATGAAGACAAGACAGCACGCAGCATAATAATTATCCTACCTTTGAGTAAATGCAACGTAAAATGAGCTTGCTTTCCATCGTACACACAAAACTAATTACCCTTGTTTTGTTTTAGATCGAATAAAGACATTTATTATTCCTTGCTATGAAATGGATCAATTTGCTATGTCAGGGTGCAATCACATATTTACACCATGCGAATGAGGCGGTACATACTTGGAAGGGCTCCGATATGACTTCCTTTGTTTGAATCATCATTATTCTTCGGAAGGCTCTTTATAATAATGACGTAGTCCATGCTAGGCTGGGAAAAATTCCCATACTGACAGCTCACCGTAAAATTAGACTGCAAGAAACAAAGGAGAAAAAAATTAAACATAGGTGTATATTGAAACATTCCCTCGTATGTTGTTTCATAATTTTAATGAACAGTGATATCTAAATCTTAAATGTGCCCTGTGCTACAAATGGCATAATAAAAAAACAAATCAAGTTCGATTATTAAACAAGACCAAGATAGTTTACTTCCCACTGTGCTAATTCTTAATATATCAAATATGTATGTTTTAATATACGGGTAGAATTGCCCTTCCCGCAAATTCAAATTTCTGACGATAGAACGAAAAGAATGTTTTAGAACATGAAATGCAATGACTTACACGAGTATCCTCAATGGTCAATGTTCTGTTGAATAACATTGTGACACAGAAATATTGTGAAGCACAAACATTCCTGCTGCACATGACCTTAACTTCATATCCAGTCAAAAGGCTAATGCGATCTAGGAAAGAAGAAATTTGAGATATGTCAAGTTTTGAAAGGAAGGTGTTTTTTTGAAACACGTAATTATAAGATACTGTTCTCGATTTGTAATTTAAACTAGTCACTACCAATCGATAGATTTGGCTGTGTTTTTCAAATCATGTATGAAGTTTGATTTTATACATATTCCTACCTATTATGCTTTCTACCATTTCACTTCCCATCATAATTATGTGAAACGCGGGCAAAACCGCGGCGGTTATGTTGACGTAAAGTGTAACGTTTCACATTTCTGTATCTTGTAATATACAGAGCTCAGTGAATACACGCAAGTCCTTTGTTGCACGCAGACGCCGTTCATGTAACTTTTACACACCAAAATCGCAGCGGCTAATAGACTTTACTTTGTACTAGATATTCATCTCAAAAAGTTTTTTTCTTGATTACTAAATTTATACTTTTACATTAAAGTTGAAGTACGTATTATTGTACAACTGCTTAACACCAGGATATGACACTCATTTGGCTATTGTTTCACTTCTAAATATATTTTTCCTTGTGTGCTTCGGAATAGAAGTCCTAGATAGATGGTGCCATACAAATGCCCTTTCTTCTTTTATCACTAATTTTTCGTATTCATTTTATTCATATCATTCATAATATTCATATTCATATCATTATTCATATTCATATTATTGTTATACTTATTATTATCATTATTATCATAATTATTATCATTATCATTATCATCACCATCACCATCACCATCATCATCATCATCATCATCATCATCATCAAGTTGTTCACCTTGCGATGCACGCCACTGAGGAGAAATCTCCAGGTAGACCTTTCCATCTGGTCCTATGACAGACGAAGAACCCATACCAACCTGGAGGGGACCACCTGGTGCCTGGTTTACAGGTACGGTGTTCCGATTCCAGCAATCTACCAATCAAAATCAAACCAAAAATAATCAAAATCCCCAGAAAATCTGACAAAAAATGCACTATCCCAGTATCCCCATTTGAGGGTATACTACATACTGACCTGTACACCTTAGCCATTGTTGTCATTAGACCTAATTATACATTTATTGAATAAGGAAGACATTTAATGTGCTTGATGGAATGTTGTGTTATACCTGCAAGCAGATTTGTCCCACCAGCCCGATCATTCTTACAATTCTAGAATGTTTCGGGAAGAATAGATTTCTTTTAATGCTGACAGCACTGGTTTATCTATATATATATATATATATATATATATATATATATATATATATATATATATTATATTATATCAGGCACTTATACAACAACAACAACAAAATTGGGGGAGGGGGAGAAAAGAATTATGAAATGTCGTGTAAAAAGCAAACCTCTCAGTCTCTTAAAAGAGATCACTATATATCAGTCATCTACTTCTGCAAGTAAATGTGTATTGATTTATGGTAGACATCTAGGAGGAATGCAAGAACCATCTTTGACACTTTCTTTGTACCGAATTTATACAATAACTTCCAACCAATCATAAACAACAATCTTGTTTAAACAGATACCTGCTTGTTGTATAGAACTTGATTTAAATATCGTGTTATTAATTTTGCTGCCAGGACAAAAGAAGGGCTTCCAGTAAGTTAATAGATCTGGGTCTCAAATCCTATAGAGGTAAAAGTGACCATAGTTACGTCAAAATAAAAATGTATAAATTGAGTTCATCAGGGCGTTTTCGCAAAATGCTTGTTTGTCCTTAAACGTGGCCATTATTTCTAAATCTTCTTTATTAGGAACCTTATATTGGTATACTTTTAAAAAGGTATATCTTAAGTCATTATAAATGAACTGACGTATCATTTAGGTATGACCATGTGCATTATGAAAGAATACATATTAATGAAAAGAGGGTGAGAGCGAGGAACATAGAGATAGAGATGGATTAAAAGAGAAGGAACAGGGATGTAAAGAGGAAGAAAAAACATGGAAAAAGAGGAAGCTAGAAAGAAGAAGAAAAACGAAGGTGGCAGAACAAAAGAGGGGGAAAGGGAGGAAGAGAAGGGGAGGAGACAAGTAGGCCTATATAATGGTTTTTACAAACATGATTGGTTAAGCAGTGAGAGACGAGACATATATATATTGGTATTAAACCACAAAGCACAAATTGTCATGACAACCTTTCCTCTCCTCTTTTAAACACTGATAATGGATATTATTTACGATGTAGTACATTTCTGACAGAAATATTTTACGTGACTTACTTGGAGTAATAACGCATGGTGGGAGCGATGAACTTGAAACACGAGATGCATCCTGTAACAGAAAGGGGGAACTAAAAATCTGAAAAAGCAATTTAGGAAAACTTGACACCTTTCCCGAGGACTAATGAGAATTTTATGTAACGAAGTCATACTATACTCTTATAAAAATGAGCAGGTTTCTTTTTTATTTGTTATTTTTACAAACTGCAAATCAAACGACCGATCCAATCATGGAAATTAAAGTGTAATATTTTTAACTCTGAATAAAAACAAACTATAACATATAAAATTATCCGACCATGCTATGTTACATTTTGACGTACTATTATTGGGTACCCAATAAACAAAACACTAAAAAGTAACCTCTTTTGGGAGTGTATTTTAAGTGATTTTAAAGTATAGTGCCTTTTGAACTAGATTTAAACGTTATCGACACTTGCCTTCATTTAAACAAAAAAGGTACTCCTGTTCACGTATTCATCTAACCTAAAAACCACCAATTTATCACGCGACTGGAGTAACGTGATTACACTTACCTCTGTAAATCAAGTGTTTATGACCAAATAACCACTTGACCAAGCAACGAGTTCTTTGTCCGTTAACCGGTGGTGGTGATAAATACGTAATTATTTGGTCTTGTAAGCACCTTTATCGATTGGTTTCACAGGTTATCCAAGGTTGATGGTAATAATCACGTTACTTACACCGGCTAATCGTCTTATTGTTCTGTCCGTGAATCTCTGGTTATATTAAATTGGTAATTCTGAGGTGTCTTACACACCTCTTTAAATGGTTTCAAAGTTACCATACGGTTCTTCGTTATGATCACGTGGCTCAAGCTGATTACTAATCTAAGCTGGGCATACGTGACTTTTAGTTGTGAAAAATTAGTAATTATTAGGTGTCTTAAAACAACTTTTTAAATAGTTTCAAAGTTACCATACGTTTCTTCGTTATGGTCACGTGGCTCAAGCTGATTACTAATCTAAGCTGGGCATACGTGACTTTTAGGTGTGAAAAATTAGTAATTATTAGGTGTCTTAAAACAACTTTTTAAATAGTTTCAAAGTTACCATAACTTTCTTGGTAATGATCACGTAGTTAAAACTGATTACTAATCTAAGCTGTGAATACGTGATATTTAGGTGTGAAAAATTAGTAATTGTTAGGTGTCTTAAAACACCTATTTAAATGGTAGTCAAAGTTGCCAGCAGTTCCGCGGTGATGATCTCGTGACTCAAACGGATTATTAATCTAAGCTGGGCATACGTGACTTTAAGGTGTGAAAAATTAGTCATTATTAGGTGTCTTAAAACACCTATTTAAATGGTAGGCAAAGTAGCCATAAGTTCCGCGGTGATGATCTCGTGACTCAAACGGATTATTAATATAAGCTGGGTAGTCCGTGTTTTCCAGGTGTGAAAGTGAGTTATTCTTGGGTGTCTTCATGGTTTCACAGTTACCATTTAAGTTCCGTGATGATAATCCCGTGACTGTTGGCATATTTCTATGTTCACCAGTTGATAACTGACTGTTGGCATATTTTCATTGCACCAGCTGACACCAATTAATTTGCATATTGAATATGGGGTGCGTGCAGATCTATGTTTTTTTAACAATATATCTGAATTTACAGCATATTTCTTAATTACTGATGATTTTGTTATATGCAATTCATTTCGAAAATACTACAAATATAAATTACCAGTTATTAAGACATTTCGCTAATTCGCATAAATTACATTTAGTTAAAACATGAATAAGGGAAACATTAACTATGAACTAAAATAATTTCAATAAAATACAAGTATATGAAAAAATTTCGATTAATTAAATTATGTAAGTCTACTTATTACCAATGCCTTTACATTGGAAATACAGACGTACCAGTATTGAAGTGTTGTTGCTGTTCAACTGGTTGGAAGTTTTACCAAATGGTTCTAATGGCTCAGCTAGACCAGTTGAATTCTAACTGGCCTGGATCAACTGGATCATTTAGCCCATTTCAATTTCCAGGGTTACCAGTTGGCATTAACTGCTTCATCAACTGGACCAGTTGCAACTAGCTTTCTCTTCTGGGATGTTTGCACCCACCCCCTCCCACCCCCTCTAATCCCAAACTGCTTCCGGCGCGCCTGGACGTAATTATGGAAGATCCAAGACACGATGTTCAGAAACGGGATGAGAACGTCACTATTTTGGTTCATTTATTGTGTAACATTTGCGTAATTATTGGGTTGAACAAGGGTTACAGTAACATATTTCCTCTTCGACGTAAATTTCACGTGAATGAAGAACATGATTCATCTCAAGTCAGCCTCGTAATATTCACGTGAATTTCACGCAGATATTTTGACTAAAACTATCACTAACGCTTCACGTGTTTCTGTGACGCGATAATTTCGTTCATGAAGATGTAATTTCATAACCAAACAAACACGGGAGTATTAAGTTTAGTAACCATGGTCTCCAAGGTAGGGATAATCACGTTATTATAATAGTGATATTGCAGTGACAATTGCGTGATTTAGTGTACGTGTGTTTTAAGTTACCTAGTGCAATAAACGTATTAACACATTTACGTAAATGTCAGGTGTTTGAAGAACGTAACTCTCCTCAAGTCGATACCTTGATATTGACGTGATTTTCACGTGATTTTGTTTATTGGGTATCTATGAAAATTATAATTTATAATACCTGGCTGACGGAAACCCCACCTTTACCTAGCCATGCTTACTACATGAATGCCCAACAGTTGGATTTTATACTGATTGCTTTGATTAGTATATAACAAATCGCACGTTTAGTGCTCCGAATGCACAATGTTCTGTTCTTAATCTAAATAAATGAAAATCTGGGAATTCTCAGTTGAGAGCATGCAGGGACAAAGGAGATTTGTCTAGCCGGAGCTACCCCGATAATCAAACCTGACCTACATTATTTTGTCTACACTTATGTATGCCCCCCCCCCCCCTCCACCCCTCCCGCGGGATGATGTAAAGAAAATGACATGATAGTGTGTGTGTGTTTTAAAGTAGAGAAATAAAAGGGTCCGTATCATTGCTGGGGAAATTGTGAACTCGTTTTACCTACACCTCGCCTATAAAGTCGTCTTATGAGACATGTGTTCGCATAGTACACGATCATTTCGAGAATAGCTCTCATCACAATTGTTATGACTCTGAAAACATGGGTGTAGCATTTCAATAAATTGTTCGATAGATATTGGTCAACACATCAGTAAGGTTATAGGCACAAATATTCTTTATCAACATGTTGAAGTTTGTAATTTTAAATAGAGTGATTGTGAGTGTAGACATGAATGTATTGAGGAAAACAAAACTGATTAATTTCCGAGGTCCTCGAACCCATTCAAACCCATTAGAGTGGAGTTGCCACAAGAAACAAAATTTCTGTCCATATATATGACTACACAAAATTGGATGAACTTGGCTCTTATACAAACTTATTGCCAAACAGGAAAACCATTGTTCAGGTGGACACTCTAGTCTAACGTGGGGTCCTACGAGCTCTACGTGTACATGCATGGAGCTTTGACATAACTACATTTCAAAAGATACACCTGGTTTGGATTTTTAAAAATCCGTAATTTAGTTCTTATTTTTTTTTTAAATGACGCTTAGGAACAGAACTGAAATATTATACAGTGCGTCCCAGAAAAAACGAAACCGAGAAGTATCGATGTTCTATCATAACTTAATCACAACTATAATTAATGAATGATACATATTTGGAAAGCTTAGAATCTCCTCTTTCATGTGATGCTACTCAAATAATGCATATTTCACGCATGAGTGATTAAAAGCAATTTGAAGGAAGGAAACCAAAAAGACATTTGGCGGGCGATATCTGAATTTCGAAGAAAAATTCACATTTCTAGAAAGTTGAGTTTCTGCCCTTTCACATGACACCTCAATCAGGAAAAATGAGCGAGGAATGACAAAGTTCTGTTTGTTTAAAGTAGTGCTTGCATTTCCATAATTTTATTAAACGAATTCGTTTTCACTGGCTTCCTGCCGTATCAAAAAACGAAATTAACAAAAGACTTAACTCCGTTTCGTTGACAATCAGCCGTAGACGAGAGTCTTCATGCATGGCTGATTGTCAACGAAACGGAGTTAAGTCTTTTGTCAAATCTGCTTTTTGCTACGGCAGGCACCCAGTGAAAACGAATTCGTTTGTTAAAATTATGAAAATGTAAGGGCTATTTTAAACAAACAGAACTTTGTTATTCCTGGCTTATTTTTCCTGATTGAGGTATCATATGAAAGAGCAGAAAATGAACTTTCTAGGCATATGATTTTTTTCTTTGAAATTCAGATACCGCCCGCTAAATTACTTTTCGGTTTCCTTCCTTCAAATTGCTTTTAATCACTCATGCGTGAAATATGCATCACATGAGTAGCATCAACTAAAAGAAGAGACTCTAAGCTTTCCAAATATGTATCATTCATTAATTATGGTTGTGATTAAGTTATGATAAAACATCGATACTTCTCGGTTTCGTTTTTTCTGGGACGCACTGTATATCAAACCCATCTTTCAACTTGTGAAAAGTCCATTATGCATCTAAACAAATTACAGGTTATTCACTGTTTCTGTATATAGAGTAGGATAGTTTGACATTCTACAAAGAAGATTCATTGAATAGAAGATTAACTTTTGCAAAGTTAAAAAGTGATTGACTGAACTAACAAATGCTTCGAACATACTTTTGAAAAGTGGAAGCTCATATATATCAACGTTTCTCAACCAATAATAAATACAACTCTTCCGTATAATTTTTCAATTCATGAACTCCAGTTTTGTTTATTTTTCCTTCAATGATAACAACACCAACCAAAAGAACAACAATAATGCTGATAAAAATGATGACGATGATGATGATGATGATGATGATGATGATAATAATAACAATAAAAATAATAATAATTAAACAAATAATAATGATTGCAATGATAACAATTATAATAATAATAATAATATTAATAATAACAATGATAATGAGAGTGATAATAGCAACATTAGTATTGATAATCATAATAATAACAATAATAATCATTAAAACAGATATAGGAAGTTGAAAGCATGCAATTATTACCATCAATTAAAAAAAAAAACTTATAATTAAAAAAAAATAAAAAAAAAATTCACATTCCTAGTGTACCTTTGCCGACAAAAATATATCCTTATAATCCTCAACATACATGTATTCTTGCAACTGTTAACATCATTCAGCCGGATGTGATCCATAAATGTATACAGGAAGCTTCATAGGCTATTCCCTTGACATAGACAGAAATGAAATTCAATCATACGAAATTGCACTACGGTCCATAGCTTTCCATATTGTACATGTATATTCTAAACTTACCGTTTGTTGACAAGGACTCGTGCAAATCAATGGCAAGCCACCAGCTAGAATGGCGCCTACTCCAGATGTACACCAAGAAACATAGACCGTTATTATAACCACCCAAAGTGGAAGATAAACCGGAATAATTTGTGCCATCTTTGCAAATATGTTCGCCTCTCCAATAGAAAATAATCGACCCAGCAAGTACCTTACTGGGTGTTGTTTCATGAAACCAACTCTATGACAGTCCTATCTTTGTCCGCGACCAACGGAGATGTCAGGAAGCAGAAAACCCGTTTCACAAAACCATGTTCAGCCCGGTGGCGGATTCAGGAGGGGGGGGGGGGGGGGTGCTGAAACAAAAACAAAATTAGGGCTCATTACCCACCCACCCCCCCCCCCCCCGGCGCATTCGCCGACCGATTCGCCGCTAAATATTTTTTCACGAATAGGGCCCCTCTTGGGTCCCCGCCCTTACCGCCGGCTGGATCCGCCCCTGGTTCAGCGACAAATTAATGACTTCGATCAGGCGCGTACGCAGGATTATTTCAAGGGGGGGGGGGGGTTTAACATTTTTAAATCGGGCCGAAAATTTCGCATCGACTTAGCCAGCTGCTGAATAAGCGGGGGGGGGGGGGGGGGGTAAGAGGATACTTTTTTTTTTTTGGTCCAAAAAAATCGCAACGACTCAGCCGGCCGCTGAATAAGCGGGGGGGGGGGGTACACTTTTTTTTTTTTTTTTTGGTCTCGAAATTTGAAAATTTGACATTTTGCTCCGTTGGGGGGGGGGGGGGGTAAGGTCGCCTTTTTTAGGTCAGTCATGGGAATATTTTTATTAATTAAAAAAAACAAAAAAAAACGAAGGGTTTTTTTTTTTTTTTTTTTTTTAGGGGGGTTTATACACATAAAAATACCAACGGGGGGGGGGGGGGGTTTACCCCCAAACACCCCCCTGTGTACGCGCCTGACTTCGATACTATTGGCTAAAAATATATAGTCTTTGTCACAATCCATCATATTTTATCCTGAATTACCAAAGGAGATTATGAGGGTTAATTTCACTCAAACTGTTTGAAAAATATATAAATCTTAGAGAGCGATAGCACAAATCATACAAATATCTAATTTGCATGAAAAACATGTGTTACTAATGACATCTAAAAAAATGATTCGGCGACTTTTATATGGTAAACACAGGAAGAACGAAATCTGTGCAAATAATCTTATTTACTCGTTAAGGCATTTAATCCTTATGAAACAGTTTTTATGCTTGTTTAATGTTTTTATATTAACAATAATAAGAACTGGTCAGTAAAACTAGAGCTTGAAGAATATTAATTTTTTTTGCTGCCTATATACTCACTTAAAGTTGCCTTGAGATTGCGTTCTCAAAGCATATGACAGCTTTGGAGTTGCAACAAGGCATTGTCGCGGAAGTTGTCACTCATCTTGGCAAAGACAGTTTTGTGAAACACTTAGCGGACAAATTGAGCGACAGCGTCGAGATGTCGTTGATCTTGTAGTTATGACGGTTTTGAGAAACGACCCCTGACTCTTTATTGGTTGCGCGCGCTGTCTGACCTCAGTCATGTATGGTGGCCCAGAAGGGACATCACAAAACGTGAACTTTGTGGAGAAACTCGCGATTTGTCGCATAAATTGTAAAATGAGCAATATTCTAAAATCTTTTTTGGCCCCCGGAATTTGACAATCGCGCCGACCGAAATTTCGCTCAGTGGGGGGGGGGGGGGGGGGGGGGGGGGGGGGGGGGGGAAGCATTAATTTGTTTTAATATTTAACGCGCCTGTCCTCTCCTGACCCAATGGATCGTGTGTCGGGTTGAAAGTAAATAATATCTGTCTATTTCTCACGTGGCGCTTACAAAGTAATCCTATTAAATATATTTAACTTTACGCCAAAAGGATAAAGATTAGTTTCCATTCAGCATCAAGATGGATATTTTATAAAGAAAGTTATGAATGTTTGAAATATGAGACTACTAAGCGGCGAACCTCGAATTTGCAGATTGGTAAGTGCAGGGGCGGCGATCCCGGGGGGACGGGGGGACACGTCCCCCCCCCCCCCCTCAATTTTTTTAGGGGGATCGTCCCCCCCCTGGAAATTTGAAAAAGTGCAAAACAAATTGTATAGCATAATACTGAATAATTACTGCAACACACTTTTAGGCTCCGGAAGGCCCAAAAGTGCAGCGTTTAGACTAATAAAATTGAAAAAAAAAAATCTCGCTCGGTCGCTACGCTCCCTCGCATAACATCATTGTAAAAAATTTCGCATTTCGTCCCCCCCGGTCATTAACAGAAATCGCCGCCCCTGGGTAAGTGGATTGTGATGTAGTCGAAAATAACTCTCCCGCCTTTTATCGTGTAGAAATATATTGACTTCTACTTTTCTCTTAAGACTTAGTTACAGTCCCACATGCAGCTCGTGATTGAATAACAAAAACGAGGAATAGGCCTATGCTCGTGATGAAGATCGAGCAATTATACCTGGAGTCAGGCGCGTACGCAGGGGGGGGGGGTGGGGGGATTTGGGGTTAACCCCGGCCCCCCCCCCTTTTTTTTTTTTTTATGTGTATGTTTTTTGTGAACCCCCCCCCCTTTTGAGTTAAAAAAAAAAAAAAATTATGCCAATGGCTGACCTAAAAATGGTGACCTTACCCCCCCCCCCCCAACGGAACAAAATGTCAAATTTTCAAATTTGGAAACCAAAATTTTTTTTTTAAAATGTCCATTCCATGGTGCTGCCTTTACACCACTACTACAATGTTATCAACGTTTGTCATTCTATGCTTCATGACTATTATTTTCTTATTTTAAGGCCTTTCGTCATATCAATATCCGTATATGTATGGTTTGGTCAGCGAAATATCCCCTTCAGACACATCCACGCTAACTTTGTGATGAAAGAAGCGCATTGCGAAACAAATGAAAAAATTATAAAGTTTAATGAGTTCCCTTACAACAAATGTTAATTCTTATGAACCTATAAATATGATAATGTGTTAACTATTTGCTTATTCTTGTGTATGTGAAAATCTACAGTACTATTTAAAGCGCATATATACCTTTTTAAAGTATTATACGTTGTATAAGAATCTATTGTTATCAACATTATTATTTAACAACAGCATCAATATCATGTCGTCATTGTTATCATCAGCATCACCACCGTCATCATTGTAATGTCAATAGGGACTTTTAGGTTTGCACGAAAACAATGTGGATTGCTACGATCGACGTCCTTTTAATGCACTGCCTTGAATGGACGTCACACGTATCAGTCCACGCAAATCTAAAAGTCCCTATCAACAAACATCACCGTCATCACCATCGTCATTAATTTTATCACTATGCATACATCATCATCACCATCATCGTCAATACGTACCATCGTCACCACTGTATCATAAGCATCATAATCATCAACGACATCGTCATTTCATCATCATCATAACCACAATCAGCAGCCACCATCATCATCACAGTTGTTGTCTATAGATGGATGCACGGGGAGGGGCGAGGAGGGAGCAGCCATTATGAGAATAATTATGTACTATCGAACAAGGAATACTATATTTCCTTGTCAATACATACATTAATCCAAGCTTTCAGTATGACAGTATTATATATTAAACTTGACAGATAGTGTGCCCATTTTCCCAATTAGTTGTTTACATGTTAATTACACCCGATAACAAATAAAACTTAAAAGCACGTTATTGAAATGATTTTTTTCTTCAGGGTCATTTATTGCTTTTCATGTACGTATTGATTAAAATTCGTATTTACAGACACATTGGCTATCTTGAGGCACTTAACATATTCAATTCTTACGACATTGCGTATGTATTTAATAGAAAGAAAACTAGCAACCGTGGATACCAATCCATATGAAGAAACATATCACATTCAGAAATTGACCGTGTATTGCTACAATGGCAACGAGTAATTCGTGCACTTTACGGACCCAATGGATTAATTGACTACTTAGAACAAACAATTCACATTTATGTAATTAACAAAAATTATTTGCCGTCAGATTAACATCTTTTACTCTTATATTAGTATATAACGCGACAACACATTGTGCGCGTAATTTATCTTTAGTTGAATTATTCGATAACAAAGGGATGGAAATGTGAAAATATTTCCTGTCTTATGAATTCATTCATGACAACTTTTGAATCGTAAGAATAATGCCAGTACATAATACTATGATAAGTATATATGACGTAACTTGTTTTAACTCAATGCTTAACTCTATATTTACACGGTCTGTGTTCCTAAACAAAATGTGGTATTAAGGTCGAATTGATAAGTTAAACAAAATGGGAAAGCAGGTATTGATTAATCAGCTGATGGTGACGTTCATTTCGAATATTAAAAAAAGGTATTTACTTAATATGAATGTCACGAAAAAAAAATTACGAACCTCATCAACATAAGTTTACTGCCGATTCAACAATACAGTAAAGAGTGATAATAACGCAATCTCGTAGTAAAAATTAATGATTGATTATCACAAAAAAGTTATCGACCACAAAATGCATAATAACACATTATTTCAAACATCTTGTTGACGAACTACAGATTTAATAACCATACCGTTATGAATATCTTACAATAATCATCGAAACGGGTGATCAAGAATTTGGATAAAAAATTGTTCATACATAAATTAACAAACTAGAATGACTAAGCATTGTGTCTCAAAAACTAATGGGAAATAATTATAGATCACTTAATAATATATACAGACAAGATATTACAACAAATAAAAACCACATTCTAACTATACTCATCATTATTATATGAGATGTTCTTACGATACCAATAGGCAGTCACCTGTCGTCATTGTTGAGGACCACTCACCGTTAAGGGTATACAAGTCCAAAAATTCAGGATTCACGGTAGAATCTACAAGATCCCAGAGGTTTTGTTCGTTGCTGATGAAGTATACCCGTTGAGGCCTGCCTTCGACAACTCAGACCACGCTTTCGCTGGACTCTGTTCTGGTGTAAATTGATGCCAAGTCGATTGTCGCTCGATAGCGACGTCGATGTCCGATTCATACTGCGATATGAAGTCTAAAGAATCCGTCTGTGCTTCAAGGTGAGGAACTTTTGCCTCATCGTTAGCGGAGATTATGTCAGTGATTTCGTCAATGAGGGAGAGATTAGGAACGGATAGAAGATTAAAATCGTCCGGCGCATCTTCCCAGATGTTCATTGGTTCTCTTAGTGGTGAGATGCTTGGGGTAGGTGAAGGTAGAAAGATGTTTTCGATACCAGGGAGTCTAGGAGGAGGAGTTGACATACGGGATGGAAGCGGT
This sequence comes from Strongylocentrotus purpuratus, assembly GCF_000002235.5. Taxonomy (NCBI): domain Eukaryota; kingdom Metazoa; phylum Echinodermata; class Echinoidea; order Camarodonta; family Strongylocentrotidae; genus Strongylocentrotus; species Strongylocentrotus purpuratus. The sequence goes on along the minus strand of NW_022145532.1, from coordinate 620,411 downwards.
TCTTCGGTCGGTTTGACGGGAGTAGTGAAGTCATGATGGTTTGAATCTGCTAAAGGCATCCTGTTGACTCTGCAAATACCAGCTGCTAGCCTCAGTTTCCTCGCCTTTTCACGTTTCTTTCTCTTTGCCAGGTCCTTTTCTCTCCTTGAAACAATATCCAACTTATTAATGCGTGATGTCTTGTGATGGTGCTTTTTCTTCTTCTTAATGAATTCTTCAACAATACTCGGAGTGCATGGTCTACTCTTTCGAACGGAAACGGCTTCTGCTTTTTCCAGTATTGATCTCCAGTTTCCAATCAGTCTCCAGCGGTTCGAACCACGGGACGTCGAACCTTCCTCTGTAATGACTCGCTCGAAGCAACTAAAGACTGTCAAGTTGTGGCGCACAGAGTTCTTCCAATGAAGACGGTTCTCTTGGTAGTACGGAAACTTGTATGTGATCATGTCATAGATCTCCCTTATCGTAGCTTCATGACCTGGGCAGTCCAGCAGGGACATGATCACAATCCTGACATAGGAATGAGGAGGCCTGGAGTCAACATCGCCATGGACATCGAGTGGAGATGGCGGAGGGGTCACTGTACTGTAAGTCTTTTGTGACATAGTATCGTTACCCCCTGATACATACAGCTTTAACTTTGATAGCTGAGTAGCATCCACATCTAAAGATTCAACATCCACACTCATATTTATGACTTTGAGGTCCCCAAACGGTTAGATTACTTTCTCCGTTTTTAGCAGCGAGAGGTAGGCCGAACGTGTGGTGTACTCGCCTAAGTCCGATCATTAAATGAACTTGATGGTTGTATACATCACCCGGACCATAGCATTGTCAAGGAAACCAAATTCATGCGGTGTCTACAACCTTAGCATACAACGAACAAGATACAAAGGCTATGCAATGCTAACGGCTATTGTTTGACATACATGTTCGAAGAAATTGAATGTGCCTTTTATGTAAGGTAAGCTTCTAGACCTCGGGAAGAAGTGCATTGACAGAAGCATTGTCAAACAAAATGGTTAAGCTGTATTGAGGCAGATGATTCCCGGACACGGAATCTAACTCCTCGTCTACAATGCCCCCTCAATCACAATCTCCAAGGAAACAAGATGACCAGTGAATGAAAAGTAGACGTGATTGGGGAGGGATTCTTTTGTGATAGATAAATCCAAACGAATGACTGGGGCCATAGTTGGGAAGACTGGTTGGAGAGCAGGTAGAAACGGGAAAATGAATGGCATTGTACATGTATTACTTTATGAGAGAAATTGAGTGGATAGTTTTCTCCTTCTTGCTATTCCTTCTCTTCCACCTTCTTCTTCATTTTCTTTTTTTCTTTCATCTTCGTCTTCCTCTTCTTCTATTCCTTCTTCTTCATTTTTTCTTCTCGTCTTCTTTTCTTCTTCATCGTCTTCTATATCTGATTCATCTTCATATTCTTCTTCTTATTTGTCTTCATCTTCTACTTCTTCTCAAAGGGTACACAAACACTATATTTCAAACTCTCTTCCTCTTAAAAGTGGTAGCACAGTGAGTGAAAGTAGTAGAAGGTGAAATGAACACTCCACATTAACTCAATTTGACATGTTTGTTTGTAGACTTCATGATAGAAATTTATCTTGAAATTTATTTATTGCTGTCAGAAAAAATAGAGATCAAAATGGATAGCTCAACATTCAGTGAATACATGTTCAATAGTAAAGTATAATCAAATAAATAATTTGTAACAGTTAAAATTCACTTCAATATTTAGAGTCACCAAAGTGAACAAACAGTCATCAATTATTTCCCTGATTACCGGGTAAAACATCATTTTAAACATTTATTTGAAAGAAATATGAATATCTAAAAAGTATAGGAATCAAAGAATAGAAGTCTAGAATGACACTACAGGGGAGCTACATGTTTTGTTTTTCATATATATCATTGTTAGTATAACCGATTTGCCATCATTTTATCTAACGTGTCGTGGTTCATGGTCTTTTCCAAGGCTAAACTATTCAGAGGTGATAAGAAATGTTAACTTTAATGTAATCAAAGCGTTATTAAAATAATTAAAATATTTACTTCAGGACTAAAAGGGTATAGCATGACATTTAATTGGAATATCAATCCTCTGACATGTTCATAGAGCTCAGATATCACTCTCCTAATAAAATAATTTGCAATTCAAAATCATACATCACACCTATGTTGCAATAGCATATATTTTGTTGACACATAAACACCTTTTGAAACTGTGGGTTAGCCGTTAGTGTCAAATTACCAATAAAAACAATATAACAAGTATGTAAGACTAACTATCAAATGATTTAGCCCTTCTACGTTGAGTTTGATTCAAGACCAATATCAGGAATGTTGAGAATATCATAAATGCAATTTTTACTAACAAACTATGAAGGACAAGCTTTTCTACAGCAGGAATTACAGCGACTCTGTTACTCTATTTTTGTTCTCCTACAGTGTTAAGAATAAAGAAGAGCCATATTTGAGCACTTACAAGATACAATTAAGAAAGCTGTAAAATGCTACAGTATTAAGATAAAATAAATTGAAAGTGTTAATAAATATCCACTTAGAACTAGTGAAGTATAAGTTTCCAATTACTCTGGCTCTCCAAACTATAGATTTTAAATAAAAAGAGCTCTATAGAGGCCTCTGTTTCAATTGATAAAACAAACAAAAAAGAAACCTACAAAAAAATATAAGGTTTATTATTTATCACAGCAAATAGGGAGCTCATTTAATATTGATGACGTGATACATAGTATTACATTATAACCCTGCTACTACATTCAGCATTTCTCTTCGTCTTTGCATACAAACTCCACAGAACCATTCGTTTCATCAATAGACTACAACAATTAAACCTAAGCCAAGATAGGGCCAACAAATCAGAAAAAAAGAATGATAAAATATAATCATCTGAAAAGCACACATAGTATCCCTAATATCTCACAAAATAGCCTCTTACATGAAGGTTATATAGGTTGAGTGTCAGAAATGGGGGAGGGGGGGGGGGTACATCCCTTTCTGCAAGGAATACTACTATACAAGGAAAATGTCATCTAATCAACTATAGTTAATGTATCTTAATATGCCTAAATCTAAAATGCGTCACTGCTTTAATATCTAATTCCACATTGTTCAACTGAAACTGGTTGCTAACAAATTATTTTGCTACATTATCAGACCATGCAACACTAAGAGAGAAACGAGCTTAATTAGAGAGGACTTACAGGTTAATGGGTAGTACTGTGAACAAGATTATATGCATTTACATTTGTTAGCATTAAAATGTCTACTTAAAGTACCCTGGTCATTTTTATAGCAAGTTTCAAAGAGGCATGAAACTGTTGAAAGAAACTGAATCATTTGTGGGAGATAATAACTATTCCATAGAATTTTGACGAAAGATACGAAAACAGAATACACGAATACCTCACAGGAGATAAACAAAAGAACAGAACGATTATCAACTGATTGCACATACATGTATGCAAAGAAGCAACATACTTTCCAACAAACTGATATATATGTATATATATTGACTATATACTGCCACACACAAGACAACAGTAGCTACTGACCGAAATGTGATTAATCAGTTCAGATAAAGTCAAAGGGTTGAAATAACCTTCATGATTTAATACACCTATGAAAGCAGAACCCAGATGCTGACCTGAGTAATTAATAGCCTTACTTGCAAGATATCACACACATAAAATGGAACTGTTGTGAGTTAACTTTCATTGGCTTTCATTAACTATATGTGTCAGGTATTTAAGAGATGAAGAGCAGCAGCTCTATAAATCTAGGACAGCACAAAAATACGAAGACATACCAACATGCCCATGCGAAACAACAGATTCCCAACGATGGAAAGTAGTTTTGGACATATTGAATGGTGTAATGACTATTGGAAGACATGATTGTAGCATTAAGCATTACCATAATAATTATCGTAATTATTTATGATCATTATTATCATTTATCATTGTTTTTTCTCAAATAATATGGATTCTAACATCAAAGAACTGAACAGAAACTAAAAAGTCTAAATGTCTCAAAGGTAAAGTTTCACAACTGAATAAAAAAGGGGCAAATTGACAAAATAGTACAGACTAACTAAAACCTTCCAAAATGATGTATCAATCGGGCGGGGAACAGTGAAATCAGAAACTTGACTATTTAAAAATTTTTACTAAATGTAGTGACATCTCACAAATTATCTACATATTAGTATACGTATACAGAACCAGCATCATTTCCATTGGCTATTAAGTAGACTGTGTGAAATTAAAAATAATTATTACTGATATGTCAGAACATTGTAATCATTTCCTGATATCAAAACTGACATAGTTGCATATGAATAATATCCACTTATGAATCAGCTTTCTTTCCATATCCTCTACTTTTTGCCCCCTTTCTTTTTACTCTTTCCCTTAGACTTGGATGCAGCATCAGGATCCAGACCAGATGCAATGGCTAGCTGACGTTTCAAGTCCAGCAATGCCTTGACCTCTGCATCCACTACTGCCTTGTCAGCCTTCTCACCCTTCACCTTACGAACTTTCTCTCCCTGAAAAAAAAAGAAGAAAAAACAGGACTTATTAAGAATTTTCATTAATTCTCCTCCTCCCCTTTCTTCTACTTCTGTCTTTCCTCCTTCTTTGTGCCTTTCTCAAAAGAGTTAACACCTATATCTTTCTATTCCTCCTCCCTGCATTCATCTTCTTCTAGCTCTTCTTGTTCTTCTTGTTCTTCTTGTTCTCCTCCTCTTTTGTGTCTAAGCCTCGTTACCTACCGCACACTACATTGTTTACAAAATCATTGTGTGGCTAATTCAGTGTAGGATTTGAAGTCTTCTACAAGTCTGACAGCTTAATAGTATAATTCATTCTACAAATCAAAATTGCCGGTAGATGCAACGCTACTTTATGAAAACAAGAAAACTAATCTCTTCTTATTATAAAAAAACAGTCATTCTTTTTTACAGAACAAAAATTCTGAGTTTTAAATGATCTTACCTGAGCTGTAACTTGTGCAGTGAGTCTCTCTATCTCCTGAGGGCTTGCTGGAGTGGCTTGGTTGCTTGTAGGTGGGTTTGATGTAGGTGGGGCTGGGGTGGCCGCTGCACTAGGCTTTGCAGCACTTTCAACCTATGGAAGACACAGACAATAGTTGAGAAAGCAAAGTTATACCATCAATGAAACTAAATACAGACACAAATACATGTGATTATATCATGAAAACAAGTAACTTCAGCAAGATTATTGGAAGGAGAGGTAGGACTTTTGGTGTGTCTAGGAAGAGGTAAAGTGGGGTCAGAGCAATTGTTATGCAGGTAGTATATAAGACTCTTTATGTGATAGTGAACAAATTACAAAGAGGGCCAACAAAATACAAAAATCACAGAAACTCTTACAAAATGACTGATTTGTTCTTGAAGCAGATTTCAAAAGCAATGATTTTGCTTGGATCTACTCAAATCCAGAATGCTTAAGAGCGATAAATATATTCTGTAAAGCAGGCAAATAAATGAGAAATGCAATTCATTCAAAAGCAAAACAACTTACACTCATCAAATGTAGTTCACAAAAATCAGTAGACACAAAGTCAAGGGTATCTACTATTCAATATTGTTGCTTACCTTTTGCTGTTTGCCTGCGAATCTCTTCTTGAATTCTTCAGCTTGGGCTGGTTCAATCTTGGAGAAGAGTGGACTTGGCTGAATGGTAGGAATGTGGAAGAGAGCGTATATTACCATGTATCATTCCTAAGGTATAGAGTGGTTGCTAACATGAAATAGCATGCACATTACGGACATCGTGTAAACATATTGTGCAGCATATATGAAACCAACAATTTTTTCTCAATTTGAGAATTTGGAAGTGGATTGATACATACTCAAGGCTGTTGTTTGGAGTGTGTAAACGGCAAGAACAAAAATCTGATTCTAGCAAGAGTTACCCTAAATAGATATCTGTGGCTCGCTTTGTAAGACCAATTCTAAAAGTTTAAAGCAGGCGCGTCCCTCAATGAAGTGTTAAAGTGAAACCAACTTATAGGATGACAATTACCAGCTCTTGTAAAGTATGTATTGGAGCAGCGTAATTTCGCACTGGGTGCCCATTCCAAAATCTGTTGTTGCCACAGATGATGCAGACAAGCAAGGTTAAACAAAAATGCTGATTCACTTTCACATATGATTTCATAAACCTTCCCCCATCCTACAAATCAAGCTTATTTCAAATTTGTCATAAAGTTTGCTGAGAGCCATGAGGGTGATAACTCAATGTAAAACCCTGTTACTGATACTTGACACTCTTCAGGCTCTTGGCAAATAAGATCCTATAATCCAAAGATTCACAAAATTCTAAAATATTAACCCCCCCGCCCCGCCCCCCCCCCCCCCCCTCAAAAAAAAAAATCCCTCGCAACCTTGCCTATCCTGTGAACCTTGTCCAGGTAGCAAACAAAGTCTTCCACCAGCACGTAAAAAAAAATAATATCAACCTCCCCTCTCCCCCTCCCTCCCCCTCCCCCAACCTGCCCTGATGCTCCTCTAACATTGCCTATCTTGTGACCCTTGTCAAGGTAGAAAACAAAGTCTTCCACCAGGCACTTCAAATAAAAAAAAATATCAACTTCCCCTTCCCCTCCCCCTCCCCTCCCCCACAACCTGCCATGATGCTCCTCTAACGTTGCCTATCTTGTGACCCTTGTCAAGGTAGCAAACAAAGTCTTCCACCAGGCACTTCAAATAAAAAATATCACCTTCCCTTCCCCCCTCCCCCTCCTCCACCCCTCCCCCCACAACCCGCCCTGATGCTCTCCTTACCTTGCCTATCTTGTGACCCTTGTCCAGGTAACAAACAAATTCTTCCACCAGCACGTAACATTCAGCAGGAGCCTGGAGCTGAGCTTGGATGGTAGCACTCGTCTCTGGCATGAATGGTTGCAGAATGACCGAGAGGAGGCAGGAGATGTTTGCTGCCAGACCAATCACAGTACCAGCCCGGAGTCTATGAGAACAAAACAAAAATATGCAAACGATCAATTTAAGTTAACAAAACTGAAATTACTCATAGTTCATTATTTTTCAGATAAATAGCCATTATGAGAAATGCCAATTTGTACTTTGCTATGTAATTTCCTCAAATATGTACGTTTCGCTACTTATGTCAATACAAAAATTGCATCCCGTAAATTACATTGCTATGTATATATAACACTCCTATAAATGAGGTATATATATATATATATATATATATAACTTTTTTATATGTCATTTTTATCTATGTGAAACTGAAAAAGATATGTACATGATCAGAAAACATGGAGACATGACTTAATGTATGACAACTTAATGCATGAAGCAGAGTTAAAGATTGGAAAAAAACAATAAATTGCAACAATTATGATTTTCTAGCACATTAAGTGTTGAACTACAAGTTATGATCATTTTAAACAAAGGTTTGCTTGCTGTTGGACTCACTTTTCTTGAGGATTGCCTTTGACTAGCACCCATGGCTTGCATGCTTGAATATGTTGATTACCAAGACGAGATATGTTGAGGATGTGCTTCAAGGCATCACGGATTCTACATTAGGGAAAAGAAACAAAAACAAAATCTAATAGAGTATGAATGTCATTATCTATTTAAAAAGTAAAATAGTCCACAGCGGAGTCGGAGTCAATCTTACATGACCCAAAGTACTGACTAGATTCTTACTAGATTAGACCGGTACTTATGATCTCAACTTATTTCCTAGTTATTCTATACATGTGAAGTACAAAAAACACTGCTATTCCAGGAAGACAGCGAAGGCCCTAGAGCATCATCATGTGAGGAAAAGGGGAAACATGTCCCTCCCCCCCCCTCTTTTTTTTAACTTAAAAGGAGAAGAATTTCTGGAGTATTCTTAAAAATTCTACTATGATTAAATGCCTATTTTTCGTCCCAAATATAAGATGCTTATCCTCTGCAAGGTTCTAGCCCCCTCCTTTACCCAGCCTCAGCTCAGTTGCTTTGCTTCCTCTTGAAGTCCCCCCCCCCCATTCCACCTCACACAAACATTTTTGAGTACCCATGAAACCCCTGTAGATAGCTGTCCAGCATGAACATGGGTAATAAGCATAGCATAACAGGATCAATGAGTTTATTTTTCTGTTCAATTAAGCACTAAAATATGATATCAATTACTTAATTTACCCAATTTCTACTGAATGATGCAAAACCAAGTTACATAAAATATTTTTTGTTATACATACATTGAATTATTCTTTGGCTAATATTGTGAATTGTCACTAGAAATTGAACTAAGTATTGATGACGATTCATTGTCTTCGTTAATTATATTGTATTTTAACTGGTATTATTTGAAACAATTGTGAAAGAAATTTTATATGTTTTTAATTGTAAATTGTCATGCAATTCAGCCGAGGCAGCAAAATGATGGTATTAATAAACTGAACTGAGCTGAACTGTCACTTATACTTACTTGACCTTCTCCTGTAATGCAATGTAGCTCTTGAGTTCTCTGTTGATCTCAGCAATCAGCCTCTCATCTTCACTCTCCAATCTTATCTCGGGTATTACACTGCCAAAACTATTCTCCAGGAATGTTAAGCCTCTGAAGCAACAACAAAAGGAATACAACATATACCTTCAAAGTCACAAGTCTTGTTTAGACGGAGGCAATCTACTCCAGGGTAAAGGTCGTGCTAAAAGCTAGTCGGTGTAAATATGGTGAGGTAGGTGTAAAGGTACGAATAGTGACCGTCTGAACGATGGTTGTGTTAGCTACGCCTACTTTTACCCTGACCTGTTTTCTCCTAGATTTATCCAGGAGTAACTCACTAACAAGACTAGAGAGTAGCATAAGTTGAACGTGTGGATGCTCTCGCTTACACTCGGGAGTATCTGTGACCTTTCACAAGGGTTGTTTGTTACAATTGAAAATGAAAATTAAATTTTGCACGGTTTAGATGCAAAAGGCGGGTTGAGATCGACTAGTTAAGTGTTAACTTAATCGTGGCAAGTTGGTCCGAGTAAGAGTGTGTGGACAACTTATAGTGTAAGTGAAATATACATGAGGTATTTACTGCTGTAGGGATTAATTTACGCCCACTAGTAAAACCACGTCTGAACATGGCTATATACACATGACAACATTGCTAATTCAATGTGACTAGCAAGAACTCTTTTTTTTTTAAAGAAGAAATGAACATGTTTGGGGTAACAGATCGAACAAAAGACCCATTACTCATACAAGAGTTATTTTCAGACAAAATTAGGTCAGCCTGTTGCATTACAAATCCTTACAAACCAGCTTAAGTTTAAAGCAGATCATGCCATTCTAAAATTTTGCATAAGAATCTCCCCTCTCCCAATGGGATACAAAATGCAGTATTTCACCTTCTCTTCCACTTCCTGGTCAGGCAGATTTGCATGAATTTTGCCAACCATAATTTTGGAAGAAATAGTCAACAAACAAATAGTTAAAGAGTCTGGTGCAACCACCCTATAGTATAATTTTAGACAAAATAGGTTTCATGTACTGTGTAACTTCCTTTCATGCCTATATTCCCAAGTATCACATGTACTACAGTTTTATTTGATTTTTTTTCCCTACAAAATCTGAATTCTTCAAGTGGACTTGTTTATTTGGGTTGAAAACAAAATATTGGTCCAACGGTACATGGTTTGGCTACATGTTAGCTTTATCAGGTTCATAACGACACAGACCTGTTGATGAAGTTGCCCAGGTTGTTGAGAAGCTCACTGTTATTCTTCCAGACAAAGTCAGCCCAGCTGAAGGCACTGTCCTGGGTCTCGGGTCTGATGTAGAGGAGATAGAAACGCCAGATGTCTGCTGGGATACCGGTTGATTGAGCGTTGTCACCAAACACACCGATGCCACGACTCTTGGAAAACTTGGTGTCCTCATAGTTCAGGTATTCTGTGATGGAGTAATAGGCGGTAGCATTTTGAAGTTCAAAATCACAACCATATATTGAGGGGCCAGTGACAAAAAGACGTAACTCTATTTCGGCCATTTTGAGAAAAAGTGGTTTATGTGTAACTGAGCACTTGGCCCTTAAGGAGTTAAGTCTATGTTTGACTAGCCATTGACTTCAATGGGGTGTTGGGTGGAGTTAAGTATTTGTGTTTCCTGAAAAGCCCACATTTTACTGAACATTTTGATATCAAATACTCATTTTGGCAAAATATGGATTTACGTCTTTGTGTCACTGAACCCTCGATATGAATCCATAGATTCAGAAAATAAGAAGGGGCGATCGTGCACATAGTTAGGTCCATAATGATTTAATTTGACCATAACCAAGGATTGAATGGACAAACTAATTGACTGATTAACATTGATGTTATGTATTTCAATTACTTAGACTGTCATAAGGAGTAGCTTTCTATTTGAATACATTACTTATCATAGTGTTGCTTAAAACTGCTTCCCGAATTGTTATTCAAACATTTCAGGATATAATATCTACTATTCAAATGCTTTCATTTTCACTGGATAAAACTAAACAGCACATATAAAATAATGTCTTTTTTTTTAGATGCAACAATAATTATGTGTGTAGCATGTTTTCTGCCATTAAATAATTCTATGCCAATAAATGTATCCCAGTAAAGCATTTATCACTGGATTTACCATTTATTTATTCATCCATCCATCCATTCATTTATTTGTTAATTTGTTCGTTAGTTCATTTGTTTGTTATTTCGTTCATTCATTCATTCATTCATTTAATAATTTATTTATTTATCAATCCATTTATTTATTAATTCATTCATTCATATATTTATTATTCATTAATTAATTCATTGATTTATTTACATAATGCAAAGTAATTACCTGTGGCTATAAGATGATTGACCATGGTGTAGTTATCATTAGCCCCAATCAAACAGCTTGGGAATATCACACTGTGGAATGGCACATTGTCTTTCGCCATGAAGTTGTATAGTTGGACCTGACAAAGAATGACATACATTAAAATCAATCTCAAATCATTTTCTGCTTTAGTTGTTAACCTACACAGCTTATATACATGTACCACAAAAACCAACAAAGAGTAATCCAAATTGAGAGATAAAAGAATATTAGGTCATATGTTGGTCTATGATTTTAATGCACTTCACCTATGTATCAAAATCAATACACCTCATTACATTCTTGTTGTTCATTGCTCATTACAAGTGGTGGAACGATTACCGGTAGACCATGATTACTTAGAACACACAATGTACAACATCCTTAGCCTTTTATATATTCCATATACTCATGACCCCTTTTTAATTCCCATTGTGAGCATCAATGAATACAGATTAACTATTTTGTCCTGAGTTCAATGTGTTGGTAAGAGGTTATTGTCCTCAATTTAAGTTGAGAAACAGGACTTAAGTTCTCTTATATATGTACCAGTACTTGAATGAGGATTAAGAAGCTTTAATTGCCCTTCTTTATGCTATTAAGTGGAGAGATAAGCCAGACAAAAAAGAGGTAGAGTGAAATAGCAGCTGTTTGCAGACATCCTGAACCTGCTTCCTGCTTCTTTCCTCATTGTTGTACAATATTAGTTCATGTTTGTTTAATAAGCTTAAAGCCTCTCTAAAGTATTGGGAAGTCCAAAAATTTGATGGCAAGATTTCACCTAAAATGTTAGAAAATTGAGGTTTTCTCTCTCATTTCAATATTTACAAAAAGCACTAATTTACCTGCTGTGGGTTTTTCCACCATTTCTCCCACTGGTCTGTGTAATTTGCTGTGATGGACGGATAGCCAATAGGAGCATCATACCATACATAGAACACCTGGAATGAGAGAAAATATTGTACAAGTAATTAACAACAAGGAGGCATTACATTTAAAGAAATTCTAAGTAAATCATACACATAGTACAGAGATGCCAACTTTTGGAAAACATAAATAGGGAGGATTTGTAACGGACACCAAATAATGTGCGCGTAGCGCACATCTCGAGCGCGTAGCGCCCGACCCATGCGGCCGGGGTCCAGGGCCCGCCTTAGGGCCCTGGAAGCTCTGGGGTTCTAGATACTCTCTGGTGCAATCTGAGCCTTATTTTGCAGCATTTTACATGTGTATTTAGTTCAATAATTCCCACTTTTTTTTAAAATAACATACAAATTGTACAAAATGCATGATGAATTCCTTTCATATATATGATACAGTGTTCGGTCTTATACTTCTGATACCATTTCTTGGTCTTCTTTAGCTGATTTTCCGCCATTTGGATTCTGTGTCAATATCCACGCATTGGTTACGGCGATCCATATGCTGAAACAATCTTTCGCTACTCTTAATTTGTCTTTTAATATAGTGGATTTACTACATGCTAAAGTTAACAGACGATATTTCTCATTCAATTCACAGATATATATACTGATAAGCGCCAAAAAAAAAAAAAAAAAAAAAAAAAAAAAAAAAAAAAAAAAAAAAAAAAAAAAAAAAAAAAAAAAAAAAAAAATCATTTTTTAAATTTTTTATAATAAATCGGGAGGATAAGGATGGTGATCGTAAGGTCGGGAGTTGGGGTGAATTATCGGGAGCCTCCCGATGAAATCAGGAGGGTTGGCATCTCTGCATAGTACACCAGTTTAGCAGAAAGAATATTATTTAATGAAAACAGTGGAAAAAGTTGCAGTAGAAATTTAAAGAGAACTTGAACTCAATAGCAAGAGAAGAAAAAACATCAAACAATTGTTGTCTGGATTGTAAACATATGTTGTTTTGGAAGTACTCTCTCTTTTAAAGAAGAAGAAGAAGAATATGTTGTTCTTGAATAGCGCATATCACATTATGACAATATGTCTCTATGTAATTCCAAAGGCTATTATTACCCCAGCTTTAGCTCCTGCAACAAAAGCACTGAGTACAATCAAGGAATAAATCCTAACAAGTACCCACTTTCTACACCTTGGTTGAATGTGGCAAATGTAGATTAATGTCTTGCCAAGGTCATTAGTGCTGCAGCCCGGATTCGAACCCTGTACCTTGCGGTTCACAGTCTGGAAACTTCACCAGGATACCTCTATGTCAAGAATTACCTTATCTGTGTATCCTTTCAGTGGAACAGGTGTGCCCCACTTCAGATCCCGAGTGATACATCGTGGCTTCAGTCCATCCCTCACCCATGAGTTTGTAATGAGCTTAGCATTGGCAGACCAGTTGCCTTCGGTTGTAGACTTCTTTAAGAACACCTCAAGTGCTGGTGCTAGCTTGGGAAGGTCTAAGAACAGATGCCTGGAAGTCTTGATGACAGGGGTGTTACTGCAGACTTTACATCTAGGTTGCTGTCAAAATAAAATATATAACAAAAAATATATATATCTCCAGAAAAGGTTCTTTAACTCTTTAAATGCCACACAAATAATCTACTTGTGACACATTGTATTTATCATGAGATAGAAATACTGAAGGTATCAAGGTTAGAACTGTTTCCAGTGCAAGATTAATCTATATCCCGGGGTTAAAGAGGTTGTCCTAGAGCTAGTCAAGATCGAAAATGGGTAATTTTGCAAAATAAAAGTGTGTTGCATGAAGCAATTGTTCTGCCAAATGTTGCCTATTGTTTTGTGGTACATTGCATGAATGGCAAACAAGTGACTGTGCAGAGATGCAAAGAGAGCAATCAAAGTGTTAACTCCAATTGTCCATTATAAAATCAAAATAATGGTATAAGAATGGCTTTACGGCTCTCAAAAGAGCTAATTTTCTATGATCTAATATTTATTTCTTCGTTTCTAGAGTGAAGATATTCCAATATCAACATCCTTCTATATTTGGCATATCATACAAACAAAAGGAAGAATAGCATGATGCATAATGTTCAATGATGCAGTAACAAATCAATCCCCATCCCATAAAAGGAGCATATTGTAAAACCAGAACATACACTTGCATGAAATGTTCTCAAATTTCACAAGCGTTTCAGAAAGTTACATGCCAGGAAATAGTTAAATCATAAACAATGAAACACTACACATCGATGATTCACAATATTTTCTTGCCTTAAAAACAGTTGTCATTTTTAACTCCACAAAGTTTCTGGTTTTACAGTAAACATTACACAGTACAGTCAAACCTGTCTATAGCAACCCCCCAAGGGAAAAGTGGTCTCTGCAGACAGGTGGTCTTTGTAGACAAGTTCCTTTAGTACATGTTCCAATGAGAAACCATTTTCAAGGGAAACAAAAGAGGTGGTCCTTGTAGACAGGTGGTCTTTGTAGACAGGTGGTCACTAAAGCAGGTTTGACTGTACCACCAAGAAATTGCTACTACTCACTTTAAGGTCCGTTGCATTGATGAGCTTTCCGCATTTATCACACTGGTCTCCTCTAGCATCCTCATAACTACAGAGTGGACAGATTCCTTCAACAAAGCGATCAGCTAGAAAGCGGTTGCACTTCTGACACTGGAGCTGTTCTACCGTATCCTCTAGAATATGACCAGCCGCATGCAGACGGTGGAAGATGTCCTGAGCAATCCTGCGTATCAAGAATAAGCACAAAAAAAGATACAATGACAGAAACAGTGGTGATGAATTTCAGACTGATGTTTTATATTATTACTAATAACAAGATGATTTCAAGAGGAACACAGTTCAGTGCAATTTGTACAGGTATATGGTAATTTTTAAACCTTTAAATGTGAAAAAGCAGATAGTTCGATAAATTTGTACAAATCTATAAATGCTTCAGAAAAAAACATTTTCTTGGCTTTGTCTACTATTCATACATGGTTACCGATGATTTAAAGGAAATTTAAAGTGAAACTCACTCAGTCTGCTTTTGGGTGGTGGTTCTACCAAAGTGGTCAAAGTCAATATTAAACCATTTGTAGATGTCTCGATGAAGTGCATGGTATTTGTCACAGATCTGCTGAGGAGTCAAGCCTTCTTCTAATGCCTTGGTTTCAGTAGCAGTCCCATACTCATCTGTACCACAGATGTACAGGGTGTTGTAGTTCCTGAGACGACAGAATCTATCGGCAAATGAACAACAGAAATCACAGTTTGGTAATTATCACAAAGAACAAAATTCAACATAAATATCAATTTACATTTGATGATATAACAAAAATGTTTGACATATCATCACTTTATACGATCAGATAATTTATAATATTTGAAGAAAATAAACCATATACAAGATAGTCAGTAAGGCATGATGGCTGGCTCAGGGGTTGGGCAGTGGTCTAAAAACCAAGAGGTTCTAGTTTTGGAATCAAGTGGAGATATTGGTGACCTTTGGTAAGGCAATAATCCCTAAATTACTGAATTCTCTGGACTGGATTTATAGTCAATGGTCCACTGGTAACTTATCAATAAGCACATACAGTCAAACCTGCTTTAGTGACCACCTGTCTACAAAGACCACATGTTTTGTTTCCCTTGAAAATGGTTTCTCATTGAAACATGTACTAAAGGAAACTGTCTACAAAGACCACCAGTCTACAAAGACGACTTTTTGTGTTTCCCTTGGGTGGTCGCTACAGACAGGTTTGATTGTACTTGATTTCTTTAATAGCAGTGAAATGGGACGTTAACAACATCAACATCTCCACTTCGGACAAATGAAATATTTCAAGAAGACAAAAGGTGCCTCAAGCAGAAGGAAGAAATCATGGCTCACCTTGAGAAGACATCCCCACTGAGAACGCACCCTATGATGGTTCCTAGGTGAGGTACATTGTTCACATACGGAAGAGCGCTGGTGATGAGGATGTTCTTCCCGGAAGATTGAGGTAGTCTGATTCAGGAATGATAAAAAACGAAATACATTCAAAATACATTACAAATTTAGTTTCAGAGAGAGGGTGGTCAGCTAAAAATGATGGTAACAAGAACTTGCCATGCGAATCGATACAAGGTATACATACAAATATAAACATCCCTTTTTAACTTAACACATGTACAAATAAAACTTACAACTCCTATATGATGGCAATTATAATCTATTTTGTCTTTTTTTAAACAAATTTTGAAAAAAAGAGAGAGAGAGAGAGAGGGAGAGAGAGAGGGAGAGAGAGAGTGATTGAGAAGAACTGTAGTTCATAATTTTCTCACAATATCTTGGAACAAAATGGCAAGACTTTTTAAAACTGTATTTACACGATAACATGATCCATCTGAAAAAAAATATGATATAATGTGTAAGGACCGTTTTTTCCCGGCATAACTCCAAATGAATATATTTATGATATGCATACAAATATTTCATAAGTAGACTTCATTTGAAGTATTCTAAACAGAATATTTGTGAAGGGTATACTAACACTGGATGAACTCTCTTGGTCAATTTAGGTAATGACTTTTTTCCTCTGGTGAAAGCTGCCTTAGCCGCAGCTATCTCTTCAGGTGGAATGTCCTTTTTGCTCTCATCCTGAAATAAAGGACACACTTTACATTGGTTTGAACTGGCACAATATATATTATTATTTTTCCAAATTTTCTTTGTCATTTTATCCTCAAGATGTGAATAATGGTTGTAAATCTCAAAGGCAGTGCAATTCATATGTTTTTAATGATGGTAAGTTTTTTCTGGTTGTCTGATTTCTCTTCAGAACATTGAGGTATTTATTTACTGTGCATATCTGTACTTAAAAGGACTTTGTAACATTGTTCAGATGAAAGAAAATGGTGCTAAGGTAGTGATTCTGATGCTAAATGTACAATTAAAGATAATCTGAAAGTTTGAAATTATTGATACAAATTGGGAAAAACTGATCTGATCGATTTCTTAATTCTCCCAACTATACAATGAATTGGCTCTGTAAACCATTCCAGACATTTAAGTGGTGAAAGCTTTTTAAAAAGCCTGTCTTATGTCTTATTTTCATGGAAAAATGGTTAGGAAAATTAAAAAAAGTTGGGAGAATTTACTTTTAGAGAGTGTGGCACAGTGACACCTTCAAAGAAAACCATAAATATCTTAACGCGTTTAGAGAATTTGTTCAGGATTTTTTGCATGTCAGAGGATTAGTACAGTAAAAGGAATGTAATAAGTAACATTACATTATTATGCATTTTCCATCAACTTTCAAAATTGTTACTGAGTCACTTTAAACAACTTGAAGTCCTAATGTATACCTGTCCATCTGAAGCCTGACTAATAGCTGCCTGTTGTCCTCTCTCACGACCGGCATCAGACAGCGGAACCTTGACATGCTGAGACAAGATGGCTTCCTTGAAGGCACTTGCACCCTTCCCTGATGTCACGGTAGCAACACCCTTCTGAAAGCTCTCTTGGGATGCAAGGCCCTGGAACCAGCATTGAAGGTGCTTGTAGTCAGCACAAAGGCTTGGGTTGTCGGTAATGGCTGGGTACAGGGCACACCATACCACAATGTCAGCTGCGGTCAGGCTTGTCTATGTAGGAAAAAAAAATCAAACTTTATTGAGAGTAGACTTCATGGTTTCATAATCCGACATAGTTATTATTCCTTTTGCAAGAATACGTTTAAATCATTGAAACATGAACTTCATAAAATTCCTTGTTTGTTTCTTTATTTGTTTGTCAACATTCATGGCATACACTGTAAAGAATGTGTGATGGATGCATGGGAGGCATAGTATACACTTTTAGCATCTAATGCTACTTGAGTGCAGCCTTTGAACCATTCTTACAGTGAAATGCTGTTTATAGAAATATTTCAAAACAAAGCAGTGTGTGAATTTATTGGATTTAGGCATGATATATTCGCAATTTGAAGTAAGTGTGAACTTTAAGAACAAATAGCACAAAGCCACAAATCTACAATTTTCCTCCTTTGATTGACCAATGAAGTTTTTGATTTTGGGTGAAGAAGTGACAATGAAAGTGATACCTCTAATATTACTACCAACCAGAACCATTTCAACGTTGCCAACATTCAGCATCAATGGGGGCATGCAGGTTTTTTTTTACAAAAATGCTTCCGTCTTAAACAAGATATTGAATGTAACTGCGACCCTGTCAAATTTCTTTGCATAAACGTTAGAGGAGCTTGAAAGCTTTGTTTAATTTAATCAATTATGCAAATAATAGAAATTATGGGGAAAACAATTTTCTAGCATAAATTGGGCAAAGGTACTTTCTGTAATGGTTCCATGTTTGTTTAAAAAAAATATAATCACATATAAAATACTTACCCCCACTAAATATTGTTTATTGGCCAGCACATCATTTAATTTGCAGAATGGAAGCTTAAATGGCTCTGCATTCTTCTTTCCGCCTCCAAAGACAGCAGTTAAGTAAGGGGCTAGCAAAGCCTGAAAAAGAGAAAAAAAGGAAGTCATTGAACGTATCAATTTAAAAATATGTCATTCATACAAGGTAAATTCTCTTTCCTATTTAATGTATTACAGAATTGTCAGTGTTTTGTTAAATACAGCACCAACGCTTATGAATTATTTTGAAAACGTAGACATAAAAACACAAACAAACAAACAAACAAACAAATGCTAACATGAAATGTGTCTCAGCCTATTCCTCAAATTGGCAATAGTATAATATTGCTTCCTTATCTTGGCCAGGTAGGGGCTTGCAGAGAAGACACCACAAAGCAGTTCAGGGAAGAAAAAAAATATATACCTCGCATTTTGCAATAAAGTAATCATATCCTATCATGTAAATATAACACTGTGATTTATTGTAAAAGATAAACCTGAGTTTAGGTAAAGAAAGAAATAAGAAGAAGAAATTCCACAGAGTCGAAAGAAACATAAATTTAATATATATTCAAAATTACAAATACATATAATGTGGCAATTGATTTTGGTAATACAGTAATAGCTGATTAATTGGAAAACAGAGATTTAAGGCAACCAAACTGACAATCATGACCAAGAGCAAATACATCAACTAAAATAAATTGTGCATCATTAGTGAATGACATTACAAGCATGTTTTGGCTAGCTTGCTTATGTTTGCAATTAATAACAACCCATCTATGCAATTTAGAATTGATTTAATAGACATTTCCTTTCGAAAATCCAGTTCAATGAAGATAATGATGATGATGATATTATTAGTAGTAGTAGTATTAGTAGTAGTAGTATTAGTAGTAGTAGTAATAGTAGTAGTAGTAGTAGTAGTAGTAGTAGTAGTAGTAGTAGTATCATTATTATTATTATCATTATATACTTAAAACAAAACTATTCTGGATTAATATAGCGCTTGATACATCAACGTTGTCTGTAAGCGCTCTACATATATCATTGATTATTGCATCAAGTTTACAGGAACCTTAAGAATGGAAACATATTAATATCATGTTCCCTCTGACTGTAGCTCATCCATGAAATGAAAACACTTGCCTGTAAGTGAGTACTCTCCCACTCGACCCACTCCTCAACTTTCAACTCCCAAGTTTGCTCAGAGCCGTTGGACAGGATATACCTGAAATGCACCAAAACAAGATAAAGTGATCATTAAAAAAATCAAGAGGAAATATCAAATATGAAGAATATCATATTTAATGCACTACCTACTTCTTTGTAAGTGTGTGCTTTCTAAATGGTGTCTTTATTTACAGCAAATATATCCATTTAAGTGAGTAAATTTCTGTTAAGACAACTTTGCCTGATATGTAAAATATAAGTAGACAAAATTCTCATTGCAACTGCATTCACCATGTTTTCTAAAAAGGAGTAACACCTTTTACTTCATAATAATCTCATTTTTAACTAAAGAAAGATGTTCTGTGACTTCTTAAAATGACCATATCAAGTTGATGACACCATACCTGCAGATGTTGTTTGCTGAAAAGATGTACTCATTTGGTGATATCTCAAGAACTGGAAGTTTGCCCCTCTTCAAGTATGGCACCTTGGAATCTGCAAGCAAACAAATATTTTATATGAATAGCAAGCACAGTATTAGATGCTGCTTGTAAGTGTCGGCTTGCATGGTGATGTAGATATACAGTAGGTTTGTGGGTGCACCATGTGAGAGAGAGAGAGAGAGAGGGTTGAGGACGTTGGGGACTGATCCTTCCACCATCCATCCGTACTACAATCAGTCCCCAATGCCCTCATCTGCCGAGCCCATCAACTCAGCGATGCAGACCATCTAGACCAGGAAATCCAGCATGTCACCACAGCCCTGACTATCATCAACAAATACCCAAGACATAAGATCAAATCCAAGACTCCCGCCAAGAAGCCCGCAGCCAACACCACCCCTGAAGAGAACCAACCTGCAGCTACACCACCGAAGCAAACCATTGTTCTTCCCTGTATCGGTCAAGCCTCTCACAAGATTCAACATATCCTTCAAGCAGCAGACATCCAAGTTCGACACAGTTCCTCCAACAAACTCCATTCGATATTCCACTCCCACAAAGACAAGCATCCAAACCACAAGAAAGCTGGAGTCTACAAAATACCATGAGAATGTGGAAAAGTCTACATTGGTGAAACGGGGAGAAATCTGGAAACAAGACTCAAGGAGCACAGAACCAGCTTCAGACTCAGCGATTGGGATAAGTCAGCTATCCTCAAAAACGCCCAGCAAAACGAACACACCATCGAATGGGATAATAGTCATCTCATCTCCATAATGAAGCACTGGCATACTTGCGGAATCCGAGAAGCCATCGAAATTCACCGCCACAACACCGTGCCCCAAGACTCAGGACTATACATCAACGACATCTGGAAACCCCTCATCAACAAGTACCCGGTCACTCCTCCTCCACCATCGCCTCCACCACCGCCCTCACCACCCCGACAGACACCTGTACATCAACCACCGCCACCCGCCAAACCCTCAAAGCAGTCGCCAGCCTCACAGCTACAATACACAGCAGACGACAACAGACTACAACGCCGCCTATGTCGGGGACACACACAGCGTCTCACCGACAGCACACCCCACTCATCAAATCGAAACTCTCCTAAGTCCGCAACCCGGAGACTCCAGCCCAGACGGACAGTCAGACGTACCAGCCGACCATCCACGCCCACTCCCCGATGACTCAAGCCAACACGGTCACCTATTTTCCCCTGATGCCGCACTCCGGTGACTTAAGCTCATGCACGCCAGCCATTCTCTACTCCTGACGACGGATAGCCAACCTGTTCGAAATGTCGAGCCACTCATCCTCTCCAAGCGCTATAGTTCTCCTTAGAACTATATGCTAAGAAAGATAACAAACAGTCCTTTTCAGGACTACCACACCCCTAAGAAAGATTAATGAGTCAGAGTCCTTTTCAGGACTCCTCAACCCTCTCTTTCTCTCTCTCTCTCACATGGTGCACCCGCAAACCTACTGTATAAGCACAGTATTGTCTGAAAAGTCTGATATTCTATCCTATCTTTCAATGAATATGAAACTATATCTTCTTCAAGTTCTTGTTACATTATTCAAGTGATTAGTATAAAAAGGCGTGCTCGCAGGTTGTTCAATAAAATCAGTGAACTTTGTCTGTGTGCCTTAGTATACTAATCTAATCACGATTAAAATTATTGTATCGTACTGTTAGTGTTCACCGTGCGTAGATCCATTTGGATCCGGGCTAACTCGGACCAGGGGACAACTCGGACCAGCTGCAAAAACGGTCATTTTTTGTCATTTTAGCCTAACTCTAACCCTAACCCTAAACCTAACCCTAAACATGCAAAAAATGACCGTTTTTACAGCTGGGCCGAGTTTTCCCCTGGTCCGAGTTAGCCCGACTCCATCTAGACATCTAGATCTAGATCTATTTGCATTTCAAGCAGAACCAACATCGAAAACTCTCGGAAGGTTCAGCTTTTTTGTAATATAAATCGCATTGCTAGCTCATTATCATCAGGAACACAAGGAAGATATGCAGATCGCTATCTCTAACAAAGTTACAGTACAAGGCTCAAAATACATGGGGCCTTGGGCGATTCGCCCAATGCCAATGGGATAGCAAAATTAAAAATCACCCCACAGTGGAGTTATAAAATATAGATCTAGATCTAGATCTAGGTCTAGATCTAGATACCGGGGGGGGGGGGTGATCATTTCCCTTAACTTTCACACAATATTGAGTTCCAACTTCTCTTAGTCTTGAGACTAGAGTCGGAGTTTCAGCTCGCGGGCACGCCTTAACTGTGTATCGCCTATCTGAAAGTACGAGATCGAAATAGTTATCGGGGAGATGCAGTCCGCCCGCGCTAGCTAGAGTGCGAGGCTGCTGCAGCGGAGCAGTGCCGCAGCGGCGCGGTAGTGCAGCTGTTATCTAATTTGTACAACTACAGGTCTTAGTTACTTTATAAGCTCACCTGTAATACTCGTAAATTGAATCTCTAGCTTCAGATTAGCTAAAGCAGCAGCAACTACTGCTTTTAGAGTATGTTGATTTCCTGGATCAGAATATATCTTCATCTTAGCAAATGTTAATTTTGACACATGAACAGAATGACGAAACTTACCCGAAATATACTAGTCTTTTTCAAGGAGGACATTAAATATCCTCTCTCACTGATAAACTACTTGTAATCCTTTGTTGAAGAGGAGGGGGTGTGAAGCGATGTCTTATCCACATGACCACGTTGCTTCATTGATATTAACTTGTTCGGTTCAAGATGTTAACACTTTCTGATATTAATGACTTTAAACAAATATGCTGATAAACTTCTTGTACTCCTTTGTTGAGTAGGAGGGGATGTCCCCTAAACAAAAAAAAGAGAAGGACAAATCAATAGGAAGAAAAAAATGATTAAAACTAATAGAGGTAGAAACTAGAAAGGCATAGCCGGGAATCGAACCGAGTACATCTGCATTGTGAAGCGATGTCTTATCCACAAGACCACTGTGCTTCACTAATATTAACTTGTTCGGTTAAAGATGTTAACACTTTTTGATGTTAATGACTTTAACGTCATCACAGTTAGCCTGTTCTAATCCCTGCCACTATATAGGTCCAAGCTGCCACACACACTAGACATGTGGAATTGTGTCAATCAATTAATTTACTTAAATCCCCAAATTGACTCCATTGCCATAAATGGTAAACTTCCAGTAATCCAAGGAAACCTTGACGCTTTTGATTTGATTAGCTGTTGAGTGATGGATTAATAATGGGCTTGGTATGGCTAACCCTTAAAGGTAATACAACGTTTTGGTATTGGGTCAAGAATTTGGTTCAAATGAACATATTGGAAGCATATGCGATCTTACAATATTCAGAGATAGTACTGTTGTCGCGGTTGAAATCGAATCTAAAATCATGAAATTGTAAATAGTAAACTCTTCATGTTGTATAGCTCCCTCTCAATGTCAATATATTAATTAAGCTATAAAACAATGTTTCTTGACAAAAATCGACCGATTAGCTATTCTCGTTTGGAAATTATATATCACAACTACATTTTCTGAGATTTTCATGGTCGCAGCTACCTTAGCACGGCCGTAGGCGCTATTTGAAATTCATCAAAATTTACCGGGAGCACCGGTAAATTTTTTAATTCAATTTTTCTCGAAAACATAAGTTTTTTATTGGCTAAATTTTCTAGTGCTTATAATACATCCACAGGGGCATCCAAATATATCAAAATCGTAAAGATTCACTATCCACCCAATTTCAAAATTTCCCAAAACTTTGTATTACCTTTAATCCAGTTATTATTTTTTAGGAGGGGGGAGGGGGGCCGGAGGCAAACGCTCAGATCTATCAGAAATACATTGGTCCAATCATCACTAATTACACACAAACACTAGTTTGAAGCCTATTCTAACATCATTTTTTATATTTATTTATTGGGGCAAATGGAAATTGAATAAGTGTTAAATTAAATGCTTTAATTTTTTTTAAAGGGAGCGCAGTACTATAGTCGAACCGAAATCGAAAACAAACCATATAATCTCGTACATTCAATGAGTACGCAGGGGCAGCGGAGCGACTTCCAAAGTGGGGAGGGGGAGGCACTTTCTGTGAAAAAAGGGGCACCTTTGTTGGTATATACCCCTACAGTGTCATAACATTATCAAGTATGATTTCAATATTTGTTTCGATATTGCTTGAGTATCATATTATCAGAAGCGGATCTAGAGGGGGGGGGGGTTGGGGGGGGGGGGGGTTGCAACCCCCCCAAAAAAAATCCGGGGACCATTTTTTTTAAATCTTATCTTTTTTTTTAAACTTGTAATTTTATTTTATTCTATTTCTATGTATTTATTTCATTTATTATTATTATTATTATTATTATTATTATTATTATTATTATCATTATTATTATTATTTCTTTTTGGGGGGAGGGGGGGGGGGGGTTGGGCGAACAAATGTCACAGAGTCCCTTGCCCCCCCCCCCCATCAGCTTTTTTGAGGACACGGGCCACCGCCGAAGTGACAAGCTAGGCCAGCGTTGCCGATTCTCATCCCCAAAATCCCCACATTAAAAAAAAAAAAAAAAAAAAAAAAGGAAAAAAAAAAGAAAAAAAAGAAAAAAAAGAAAAAAAGAAAAAAGAACGCACGCTGGAGAGAAACCCTTTCAAGTGCAAATATTGTGAGAAGATATTCAACTCATCTGGTAACTTAACCAAACACATGATACCTCTGGATATAACTGTGTATTTAACTGTTACTTGATTTAAAAAGACGTTATCATGCACTGCTTTTTATGGTCTCCATTGTGTTAATAGATGCCAGGAAAACATCACTTACGGGGTTCAAATAAACACCCCAAAAAAATCGGCTCGCCGCTTCGCGGCTCGTGGACGATGCTCCGCATCGTCATTATTGGTCAACCCCCCCCCCTGAGCAAAAAGCTAAATCCGCCCCTGTATTATGCAGATATGGGTGTCACGGTCTGAAAAATTCATTTACTGGCAAGTGAAGCGAGCAAGGAAAAATTATAAGATTTGTGAGGTCGCAGTAAAAAAAAAAAATCCTAATAAGCACATTCTCATAAAAGAAGACTGAAAAGACCTTTAATAAGTACCATAATTATAATCTATAAATGCCTGCGAGCTTTGGGGTAATTACTCTTTATAGTCACTTAAAATTAGGGGCACGTTTAATGATGACATGAAAAGGGGACACTTATGAAAGGGATAAGATAAGTATTAGAAAAGAAAAGGAGAATGTTGTGTCGACGTACAAAGGGTTATTATCACAGGTGAAAATATACACAAAAAGAGGCACTCACCATGCGGGGATGAAAAAGGGTACTAATGAGATTGGGAAATGGGCATTTTGTCGACGGAAACTTGAGGGGCACCCGTCAGATTTTTTATAAGAGGGCATTTATAAGAGGTGAAAGGGGACATTTTAAAGGTATAGGCCCCTATTAAAAAGGGAAAGGGGCACGTATCGTTGTTAAAAGGGAAATTATCCGAGGTGAAAAGGGGGGTAATTATGAAAAAGGGAAGGGGCGCGTGTCAAAATAAAAGGGGCAGTTATTAGAGGTGAAAAGTCACACTCATCAGAGATGAAAAGAGCACTTATCAGAAGGGAAGGGGTACCTGTAAATTAAAGTAAAAATAGTATCTTCTCAGATTTGTAAAGAGGCAATTTGACCCCTTTCATAAATTTGATAATTATATAGATACATCCCTATAATCTAGCTAATATATTTCCCCCCGCTGCCGTCACCTTCGCCCCTCTCGTTCTCTATGCTCCCTCGTCCCTCGCACCGGTGGATTGATGGGGGGCTTGGCGCTTGGGGGCAATTACTCCCCTGAAGTCAAACGGAGTAAATTATCTTACCTGAAAAGGATTATTTACCAGAGGTGAAAAGTGGCATTTATGAGAAGGGGAAGGGGCCTTTTTTTAAATGGGGGCACTTATTCAGGAAAGGACTCACGGGACACTTCTCACTGAAAGGAAAAGGGGCACTTGTCAAAGTAAAAGGGCACCTCTCAGATTTTAATAGGGCAATTATCAGAGGTGAAGGGGGCATTTCTCGTAACCGAAAAGGGGCAATTACTAGAAATATAGAGGGGCACATATGACAATGGAAAATGGACACTAAAGGGGGCCGGGGCACTATTACAATTTAAAACGGCACTTGTCGAAGTTAAAGGGCACTTTTCCTATGTCAAAAGGAGCGCTTCTTTCAAAGTTAAAGCCGAGCCCTTTTCCTATGTAAAAATAAATCATAAAGAAATATAATCACAAAAAGATCAATGGAACGGGGTCACTCATGCAGTTCTAGCAGGGGGAGGGGGAGGGGGTTGCTGATTCGGCCCCACCTGGATCCGCCACTCTTATAGTATTTTGGTTTTCCTTCCGCTTTTCTTATACAAAAAGATTATGTTATTTTTTTTAATCTATATTTTTAGCTAGGCTTAAACAAAAACAAATTAAATGTTTTATTCTTCGTTTTTATTCTTTGACCATTTTTTCATTTCTCACTTTCTTGCGAACACACAATTACTTTTGTGTAATACGCCGCGCCGCTTTCTTCCCGGTTTATCTTCACACTGCGGTCTAGAAAGCGTCAAGCGAATCGGTCAAGAAGACCACACTACCCGACATGCAACAACAATCATCAATATAAAAAGTAACAAAACAAAACACAGAAAACCAAAAAATATACACATGTATACAAATCCTTTGGAATTCTTGTAATTAATGTAAACGACTTTTTTTTCAAAATACGGCATATTTTGTAATACCATGTTATATTTTATTGACTCGTAATCTGTTTATAAATTAATCCTGCAAGTGAAAAATAGTTATTAAATTTTAGACAATTTAATTTGTGGAAAATAGCCATTACAGTTTCGGAAGCTAATAAACCGAGTAAAAATATGATCTTGGATCCACATAGATCCACACTTGATATACCATAATTTGTTTATACATTATTATAGCATAATTATTAATATAATATTCAATTTCTTGTTAAATAATAAACTCCGATCGGAATTAATATAGCATTTAAATACATTAGCTAAATACTAATAAACGAATAAATACATTTCATACTGATAACAAATGATGCCAAACATACAACTTGAAAGGCTTCAATGTAGCGCTTTGAACTTCGAAACGCTTTTCAAGTTGGTATCTGGAGTTGGATGGAGTCTCTTAATGCCGGGCCTGCGATTAGTCTACGGAGCCTGTATCCTGCTCGTATCCCCTTTTCCGTGCGGCCCTGTGCGGTGGCAGGAGGCGGCCGTGAGATTTTCGTACGGATTCACGGGCTCCGCAGCCTTTACGATTTTGTTTCGCGAGAAGTTAAACAAATTTGAAAAAAAATCGTAAGCCCGTAGCCCGTATACATGTCGTAGGTGGCATATTGCACAATCCCCGCACGGGCATCGCCCGGAGGCCTCGCACTGATTGTGCAGCAAACGTACGATTTTTCGGTGAACCGACGGGGGCAAAGAAAATCGTACGGGGATTGTAGACTCATGGGGCATTCGCACGGCAATTGCAGCTATCGCAAGGTTGCTGTACGGTCACCGCGCCTTCTCCGCGCAACGTACCTTTGCACGGAAGCTGCACGGGCTCCGTATGATTTTCGTGCGGAGGCTGCGGAGACTGCACGGCTACTGCACTGCAAATTGCACGATTTCCGTACAATCTCTAAAAGCCTCTGTACGGATTTGCCCCGGCCTGCCCCCGAGGGCCAATACAATAAATGGCACGATGCTCGATCGTAGATAGTGTAAACACAAACATCGTAGCCCGTAGCCTCCTACGATGTCTACGAAAAATCGTAGACTAATTTATCGTACGGCGCCCAGGGCAAATGTAATCCAGGCATTAGTAAGGCTTTGGTTTGAAATTATTTTCGCAGCTCGCTTTTCACATACTTTTTTCAGTTTATTAGGTGGTCTGTCGTTTTCGACAGATCACCTATTGTTTTCGTCAGAATTTTCTTTCTTTATTTATTTATTATTATTATTAGGTGGTCTGTCGTTTTCGACAGATCACCTATTGTTTTCGTCAGAATTTTCTTTCTTTATTAGGTGGTCTGTCGTTTTCGACAGATCACCTATTGTTTTCGTCAGAATTTTCTTTCTTTATTTATTTATTATTATTATTATTATTTATTTTTATTTCTTCCCGTTTTTTGTTTATCGGTTAACTCAAGATCGGTTGTGTTAATTTCTTTCAATTTTAAGACAGTAATAGGTCATTGTCATGAGACGTGACAGGAACATTTTCAAGGTCATCAGGTCATCGTGACGTCATCCAGGCGCCATTTCGTGAAATCACGTTATCCATCATATCTTTATGATGCATAAGCAAAGGTCATTCATATTCATATCACATATACTTAAGGTCAAGGGTCAACAGGTCATGTCATCAAAGGTCACATAAAGGTCATGACGCGCGCGTACGCGTGCGTCAAAATTTTAGAATGGTCAAAATCACCTAACTATTAAAGGAGAGTACGAATCAGGTCATTTTAAGCATTTCAAAATTTTCCGTCCGTAAGTGTCCCCGCGCGCGTTGCGCGCGCTCAAAGCGCGTGGAAAAGGTCAAATTCAAATTTTTTACATGATTTAGATTCCTCTTACCGTTAATGACAATTTACATTAATTTTAGTCACCCTTGACCTTTCATAAGGCCGTGAGCGCGCGTCAAAGATCAAAATCCGCGCGTGCTGCTATGGGCAATATAATGCAAATTTGATCAAAAACATGCCATTTTAAAAATCAAAATAGCTCTTCAGATAGTCCATTCACCCCAACTTTTATATCATGGTTAGAAAAAGCATGAGTTGGAGATATGATTTCATGTCTCATTTGACCCTCAATTAACTCATGACGTCATCATAATGGCCTCCGAACTCATAATTTTAATTTGCATATTATGACGTCAGCATATTTTTGGAAAATTGATTGTATCTCTGTAAATATTGATCAATTTTCTTTCAAATTTTGATATGTTCTACCTGAGAATATTCTCTACAAATACAGTCACAACAAAATTTCATTTTGACAAAGGTATTATGGCGTTTTTTGCGATTAAAGGAGGCATGTCAATTTTTCACATTTTGCGTGTATTCTCTATGGGACATGACTTTTTCTCAATCTGGTTTCTACATTCTCGTCTTTCGCGAGCAATATCTCCGTCGTTTTATCTTTGTTTACGCTGAGCTTTGAGTATGTTGTAGCTGAGAAAATAAGCTATCATAAGTGTGCCCTTTATTTTTCGATCAGATGCCGGGATCATGCTCATATTTCACTTACAAAGTGGGATTTGATAATTCCATTTTCCGTTTTCGTGTAATCTCTATGGGAAATGTTTTGGTATATCGGTAACGCACTTGACTTCCGACCTCGAGGTCCCTGGTTCGAGTCCGGGCGTCTCCAACAATTTTTTTTCTTCACTTTTTTATCTTTTTGACCTTTCACTGTACCATCTCCTTTGAATATTAAAACACGTAGAATCGCAAATAATGTAATAAACAACCATATTTACTTTATTATTACCCTATTATCACTAGATCCATTACTTTTGACGTGTAATCCTTTTGGGAGATGACTTTTTCTCAAATCTGGATTCTACATTCTTGTCTTTTGCGAGCAATATCGCCGTTATTTCGGCTTGGTTTTTGTCGATTTTTGAGTATGTTGTAGCTGAGACTATACGCTATCTAAATCTTCTCTAATTTTGTTCAGTCTGATGTCATCGTGGTCTGTTGATGATAATCATCAACATCATCATCATCATCGTCATCACCATTACTATCAAGATCATCATCATCATGATCATCATGATGATCATCATTGTTTACATGTCTATATAACTTCTCCCTTTCTCAATATAGTAAATATTATAATCTCTCATAAGACTTGAAGACAGACCACCTAATTCGTCCCCATGACGAATTAAATTTCTAGTTTATTTATTTATTATTATTATTATTTATTTTTATTTCTTCCCGTTTTTTGTTTATCGGTTAACTCAAGATCGGTTGTTTTAATTTCTTTCAATTTTGACACAGTCATAGGTCATTGTCATGAGACGTGACAGGAACATTTTCAAGGTCATCAGGTTATCGTGACGTCATCCAGGCGCCATTTTGTGAAATCACGTTATCCATCATATCTTCGTGATGCATAAGCAAAGGTCATTCATATTCATATCACATATACTTCAGGTCAAGGGTCAACAGGTCATGTCATCAAAGGTCACATAAAGGTCACGACGCGCGCGTACGCGTGCGTCAAAATATTAAAATGCTCAAAATCACTTAACTATCAAAGGAGAGTACGAATCAGGTCATTTTAAGCATTTCAACATTTTCCGTCCGTAAGTGTCCCCGCGCGCGTTGCGCGCGCTCACAACGCGCGGAAAAGGTCAAATTCATTTGTTTTACATGATTTATATTCCTCTTACCGTAAATGACAATTTACATTAATTTCAGTCACTCTTGACCTTTCATAAGGCCGTGAGCGCGCGTCAAAGTTCAAAATCCGCGCGTGCTGCTATGGGCACTATAATGCAAATTTGATCAAAAACATCCCATTTTAAAAATCAAAATAGCTCTTCAGATAGTCAATTGACCCCAACTTTTATATCATGGTTGGAAAAAACATGAGTTGGAGATATGATTTCATGTGTCATTTGACCCTCAATTAACTCATGACGCCATCATAATGGCCTCCGAACTCAAAATTTCAATTTGCATATTATGACGTCAACATATTTTTATAAAATTGATTGTATCTCTGTAAATATTAATTCATTTTCTTTCAAATTTTGATATGTTCTACCTGAGAATATTGTCTACAAATGCAGTCTCCACGATATTTCATTTTGACAAGGGCATCATGGCGTATTTTTTGCGATTAAAGCAGGCATGTCAATTTTTCACATTTTGCGTGTATTCTCTATGAGACATGACTTTTTCTCAAAACTGGATTCTACATTCTCGTCTTTCGCGAGCAATATCTCCATCGTTTTATCTTTGTTTATGCTGAGCTTTGAGTATGATGTAGCTGAGAGAATGAGCTATCACAAGTGTGCCCTTTATTTTTCGATCAGATGCCGGGATCATGCTCATATTTCACTTATAAAGTGGGATTTGTGAATTCTATTTTCCGTTTACGTGTAATCTCTATGGGAAATGTTTTGGCATATCGGTAACGCACTTGACTTCCGACCTCGAGGTCCCTGGTTCGAGTCCGGGAGTCTCCAACAATTTTTTTCTTTTCTTTTTAGGTGGTCTGTTGTCAACAGACCACCTATTGTTTTCGTCAGAATTTTCTTTCTTTATTTATTTATTTATTTATTTATTATTCTTTATTTTTATTTCTTCCCGTTTTTTGTTTATCGATTAACTCAAGATTGGTTGTGTTAATTTCTTTCAATTTTGACACAGTCATAGGTCATTGTCATGATACGTGACAGGAACATTTTCAAGGTCATCAGGTCATCGTGACGTCATCCAGGCGCCATTTTGTGAAATCACGTTATCCATCATATCTTCGTGATGCATAAGCAAAGGTCATTCATATTCATATCACATATACTTCAGGTCAAGGGTCAACAGGTCATGTCATCAAAGGTCACATAAAGGTCACGACGCGCACGTACGCGTGCGTCAAAATTTACAAATGCTCAAAATCACTTAACTATTAAAGGAGAGTACGAATCAGGTCATTTTAAGCATTTCAAAATTTTCCGTCCGTAAGTGTCCCCGCGCGCGTTGCGCGCGCTCATAGCGCGCGGAAAAGGTCAAATTCAAAATTTTTACATGATTTAGATTCCTCTTACCGTAAATGACAATTTACATTTTTTTTCAGTCACCCTTGACCTTTCATAAGGCCGTGAGCGCGCGTCAAAGTTCAAAATCCGCGCGTGCTGCTATGGGCAATATAATGCAAATTTGATCAAAAACATGCCATTTTAAAAATCATAATAGCTCTTCAGATAGTCCATTGACCCCAACTTTTATATCATGGTTAGAAAAAGCATGAGTTGGAGATATGATTCCATGTCTCATTTGACCCTCAATTGACTCATGACGTCATCATAATGGCCTCCGAACTCAAAATTTCAATTTGCATATTATGACGTCATCATATTTTTGGAAAATTGATTGTATCTTTGTAAATATTGATTAATTTTCTTCCAAATTTTGATATGTTCTACCTGAGAATATTGTCTACAAATGCAGTCACCACGATATTTCATTTTGACAAGGGCATCATGGCGTATTTTCGCGATTAAAGGAGGCATGTCAATTTTTCACATTTTGCGTGTATTCTCTATGGGACATGACTTTTTCTCAAAACTGGATTCTACATTCTCGTCTGTCGCGAGCAATATCTCTGTCGTTTTATCTTTGTTTACGCTGAGCTTTGAGTATGTTGTAGCTGAGACAATAAGCTATCACAAGTGTGCCATTTATTTCTCGATTAGATGACGGGATCATGCTCATATTTCACTTGCAAAGTGGGATTTGAGAATTTCATTTTCCGTTTACGTGTATTCTCTATGGGAAATGTTTTGGTATATCGGTAACGCGCTTGACTTCCGACCTCGAGGTCCCTGGTTCGAGTCCGGGCGTCTCCAACAATTTTTTTTTTTTTTTTTCTTTTTTGACTTTTCAATGATCATAAAATTGAAAACAGACCACCTAATTCGTCCCCATGACGAATTAAATTTCTAGTTAGGTGGTCTGTTATCAACAGACCACCTATTGATTTCGTCAGAATTTTCTTTCTTCTTTATTATTATTATTATTATTATTTCTTTATTTTTATTTATTTCTTCACTTTTTTGTGTGTCGGATAACGTAAGATTGGTTATGTCAATTTGATTCAATTTTGGCACAGTCATAGGTCATTATCATGAGACGTGACAGGTACATTTTTAAGGTCATTAGGTTATCGTGACGTCATCCAGGTGCCATTTTGTGAAATCACGTTATCTATCATATCTTCATGATGCATCAGCAAAGATCATTCATATTCATATCACATATACTTTAGGTCAAG
The DNA here is from genome assembly GCF_000002235.5 of Strongylocentrotus purpuratus. Lineage (NCBI taxonomy): Eukaryota > Metazoa > Echinodermata > Echinoidea > Camarodonta > Strongylocentrotidae > Strongylocentrotus > Strongylocentrotus purpuratus. The sequence continues at coordinate 587,487 of NW_022145532.1, read as the reverse complement.
GGTCAACAGGTCATGTCATCAAAGGTCACATAAAGGTCATGACGCGCGCGTATGTGCGCGTCAAAATTTAAAATTGCTCAAAATCACTAAACTATTAAACGAGAGTACGAATCAGGTCATTTTAAGCATTTCAAAATTTTCCGTCCGTACGTGTCCCCGCGCGCGGTGTGCGCGCTCACAGCGCGCGGAAAAGGTCAAATTCAAAATGTTTACATGATTTGGATTCCTCTTAACGTAATTGACAATTAACATTAATTTCAGTCACTCTTCATATTTCATAAGGCCGTGAGCGTGCGTCAAAGTTCAAAATCCGCGCGTACTGCTATGGGCAATATAGTGCAAATTTGATCAAAAACATGCCATTTTAAAAATCGAAATAGCTCTTCAGATAGTCCATTGACCCCCAATTTTTATATCATTTTTGGAGAAAGCATGAGTTGGAGATATGATTTCATACCACCCTGACTCGTACAAAGTGAAATAAAGTCATCATATTGGCATCTAAACTCAAACAAATGTATTTTGTTGATGACGTCATTTTTGTCTTTGTTTATTTGAGATTATTTCACTTATCGGTGATCGATTTTCTCCCAGATTTTGATACGTTGTAGCTGAGATAATTTTCTATCAGAAAAATGTCATTTATTTTTCATTTAGATGACGTCATCATAGTAAAATATTCGATTAAAGGCGACAATGCATAATTTGTCATATTTGCGTGTTATGTTTATGGGAGGTCACTTTTTTCAAAACATGAATCTGCATGACAATGTGTTTTGACCAGTATCTCGGTTATTATCCAACAGTTTTCTCCCAAATTTTAGTATGTTGTAGCAGAGACTATTTGCTATCTCAATATTTCCTTATTTTTTCAATCAGATGTCAGGATCATGCTTGTGCTCATCATCATCATTAACATTATCGTTTTTATCATCATATAACATTATCATTATCATCATCATCACCTTTACTATCATGATCATCATCATGGTCATCATGATCATCATTGTTTACATGTCTATATAACTTCTCCCATTCTCAATTCTATCATAAGACTTAGACAGACCACCTTATTCGTCTTCGTGACGAATTAAATTTCTAGTATTTTAATTGAATTTGTACAAAAACACAATTCAATTAAAATAAAGTTGTGACCACTTTTTTGTGTGCACGATTACTCAAAATTGAACCGTCCAATTTCTTTCAAATTTAACACAGTTATAGGTCATCATCTTAAGACGTGACAGGAACATTTTCAAGTTCATCAACATATCGTGACGTCATCCAGGCGCCATTTTGTGAAGTGCTCTGAGAATCAACTTATGATCATATCTTCATAACCGTAAATTATTTCTCATTCATATTTATAACGATTATGGTCAATATCCGTCCGGTCAACTTCAGGTCAATTAACGCGCGCGTACGCGTCCGTCCGCGCGTCGGTGCGCGCAAAAATAAGAAATGCTCATAATCACTTTTTAATCAAATTAGAGTACGTTTTAGGCCATTTCAAGCATTTCGAATATTTTGCGTGGGCACACCTTTGCGCGCGCAAAAATTTGCGCGCGCGTTTGTGTTCGTAATGGTCTTACGCAACCTAGAATCGCCTTTTTTGTCTATCATAGTATTGCCCATTTTATTCCGAACAATTTGATACCATGTTTATCTCTTTATGACCATTAATAACGAAATGAGCGTCAGTTTAAGGTAAACGTCTGTGCGTGCGAGCTCTTGTAATACATAGCATACATGGTCAAAAACATGCCTATACGAAATACATTGTTAACTGTATAGAAAAAAATATTATGGCTCGATCTGAAAAGTCAACGGCAAAATGCGTGTGAAACTAGTGAGCAATAATTGACCCAGTTGTACATTTCATCGCGCACCAGCTGCTGGTGACAATGACAATGTATATTACGTGTATAACAAAATGCGCACTATGCCCGAACTCCGTTGTGACGTAACAATCACACCCTAGGCAAACTGATTGCAGTGTATCGAAAATTCGTAAGCATATTTTTGGAAAATTGATTGTATCTCTGTAAATGTTGATCAATTTTCTTCCAAATTTTGATATGTTCTACCTGAGAATATTCTCTACAACTGCAGTTATCACGATATTTCATTTTGACAATAGTATCATGGCGTATTTTCGCGATTAAAGGAGGCATGTCAATTTTTCACATTTTGCGTGCATTCTCTATGTGACATGACTTTTTCTCAAAATTGGATTCTACATTCTTGTCTTTTGCGAGCAATACCTCCGTCGTTTTATCTTTGTTTACGCTGAGCTTTGAGTATGTTGTAGCTGAGACAATATGCTATCGTAAGTGTGCCCTTTATTTTTCGATCAGATGCCGGGATCATGCTCATATTTCAATTACAAAGTGGGATTTGTGCAATCCATTTTCCGTTTACGTGTAATCTCTATGGGAAATGTTTTGGTATATCGGTAACGCACTTGACTTCCGACCTCGAGACCCCTGGTTCGAGTCCGGGCGTCTCCAACAATTTTTTTCTTCACTTTTTTTTCCTTTTGACCTTTCACTGTACCGTTCCTTTGAATATTAAAACACGTAGAATCGCAAATGATGTAATAAACAACCACATTTACTTTATTATTACCCTATTATCACTTGATCCGTTACTTTTTGCGTGTAGTCCCTATGGGAAATGACTTTTTCTCAAATCTGGATTCTACATTCCTGTCTTTTGCGAGCAATATCGCCGTTATTTCCGCTTGGTTTTTGTTGATTTTGGAGTATGTTGTAGCTGAGACTATATGCTATCTAAATTTCCCCTCATTTTTTTCAAACAGATGTCATCATGGTCTTTTGATGATGATCATCAACATCATCATCATCATCATCGTCATCACCATTTCTATCAAGATTATCATGATCATCATTGTTTACATGTCTATATAACTTCTCCCTTTTTTAATATAGTAAATATTACAATCTATCATCAGACTTGAAGACAGACCACCTTATTCGTCTTCGTGACGAATTAAATTTCTAGTATTTTAATTGAATTTGTACAAAAACACAATTCAATTAAAATAAATTTGTGACCACTATTTTGTGTGCACGATTACTCAAAATTGAACCGTCCAATTTCTTTCAAATTTGACACAGTCAGAGGTCATCATCTTAAGACGTGACAGGAACATTTTCAAGTTCATCAAAATATCGTGACGTCATCCAGGCGCCATTTTGTGAAGTACTCTGAAAATCAATTCGTGATCATATCTTCATAACCGTAAATCATTTCTCATTCATATTTATAACGATTAAGGTCAATATCCGTCCGGTCAACTTGAGGTCAATAAACGCGCGCGTACGCGTACGTTCCTACGTTGGTGCGCGTAAAAATAAAAAATGCTCATAATCACTTTTTAATCAAATTAGAGTACGTTTTAGGCCATTTTAAGCATTTCGAAAATTTTGCGTGCGCACACCTTTGCGCGCGCATAAATTTGCGCGCACGTTTTTGTTCGTAATGATCGAACGCAAACTAAAATCGTCATTTTTTGTCTCTCATAGTATTGCCCATTTTTTCCCGAACAATTTGATAGCATGTTTATCTCTTTATGACCATTAATAACGAAATGAGCGTCCGTTTAAGGTAAATGTCTGTGCGTGCGAGCTCTTGTAATACATAGCATATATGGTCAAAAACATGCCTATACGAAATACATTATAGCTCTTAAGGATGCAAGTTGACCCCACTTTTTTTGCGTGTCAAACTCGTGAGAAATAATCGAGCCAGTTGTAAATAACATCGCGCACCAGCTGCTGGTGACAATGACAATGTAATGCGCACCATGCACGAACTCTATTGTGACGTCACAATCAGACCCTTTGCACACTATTTGCAGTGTATCGAAAATTCGTCAAGCACTGGATGCACAGTGCTTGTTTGACGATGTTTTTGCAACTTCTAATGCTAGGAAATCCTGTGGAGTGTAGGCTACATAATTTATAAGATAGTAATTTATAATTGATAAGATAGAATAAGATAGTAAGAGTTTCTTGTTTGCTCTAAATATCTGATGTGGTTAATAATAGTAATATTTACTGCCTAATTCAGGGCAATACGACTTGCCATATATCATCCTCACCTTAGGTTCAGGCGATATACGTCATATTGCCCAGAAGGCAGTCAATATTACTTAATTATGCATCATCATAATTGCTCAATATTTCGTTCATCAGTTCAGCTCATCAGTTTAGTTCAGTTCATCAGTTCATCCGTTTAGCTCATCAATTCAGTTCATTTTACATCAGTTCAATTTATCAGTTCATGAGTTTATCAGTACTTCATTCATCAATTAATATCTTAATACATCATTTTACATTAACATCAATTCATAAAGTAATTGAATTGATGATGAGCATGATCATAAGAATTGAAGACAGACCACCTAATTCGTCTCCATGACGAATTAAATTTCTAGTATTTTAATTGAATTTGTACAAAAACACAATTCAATTAAAATAAATTTGTGACCACTTTTTTGTGTGCACGATTACTCAAAATTGAACTGTCCAATTTCTTTCAAATTTGACACAGTCAGAGGTCAACTTTATAAGACGTGACAGGAACATTTCCAAGTTCATCAAAATATCGTGACGTCATCCAGGCGCCATTTTGTTAAGTACTCTGAAAATCAACTCATGATCATATCTTCATAACCGTAAATAATTTCTCATTCATATTTATAACGATTAAGGTCAATATCCGTCCGGTCAACTTAAGGTCAAAAAACGCGCGCGTATGCGTCCGTCCGCGCGTCGGTGCGCGCAAAAATAAAAAATGCTCATAATCATTTTTTGATCAAATTAGAGTACGTTTTAGGCCATTTCAAGCATTTCGAAAATTTCGAAAATTTTCGCAAGCATAAATTTGCGCGCACGTTTGTGTTCGTAATGGTCGTACGCAACCGAGAATCGCCTTTTTTTTTGTCTATCATAGTAATGCCCAATTTATTCCGAACAATTTGATACCATGTTTATCTCTTTATGACCATTAATAACGAAATGAGCGTCCGTTCAAGGTAAAGTCCGTTCGAACCCTCAATTAACTCATGACGTCATCATGATTGCCTCCGTTCAAGGTAAATGTCCATGCGTGCGAGCTCTTCTAATACATAGCATATATGGGCAAAAACATGCCTATACAAAATCCATTGTAGCTCTTCAGAATAGATAGATACTCCCAATTCTTTTTCATATTTGGATAGATTATGAGTCGGAGATTTGATTTCATGTCTCATTTGACACTCAATTAACTCATGACGTCATCATAATGGCCTCCGAACTCAAAATTTTAATTTGCATATTATGTCGTCAGCATATTTTTGGAAAATTGATTGTATCTCTGTAAATATTGATCAATTTTCATCCAAATTTTGATATGTTCTAGCTGAGACAAATCTCTACAAATAAAGTCACGACGTATTTTTCATTTTGACAATGGCATCATGGCGTATTTTTGTGATTAAAGGAGGCATGTCAATTTTCACATTTTGCGTGTATTCTCTACGGGACATGACTTTTTCTCAAAACTGGATTCTACATTGTTGTCTTTCGCGAGCAACATCTCCGTCGTTTTATCTTCGTTTACGCTGAGCTTTGAGTATGTTGTAGCTGAGACAATGAGCTATAATAAGTGTGCCATTTATTTTTCGATCAGATGCCGGTATCATGCTAATATTTCACTTACAAAGTGGGATTTGAGAATTGTATTTTCCGTTTCCGTGTAATCTCTATGGGAAATATTTTGGTATATCGGTAACGCACTTGACTTCCGACCTCGAGGTCCCTGGATCGAGTCCGGGCGTCTCCAACAAATTTTTTTCATCAATTTTTTTACTTTTTGACGTGTCAATGATCATGAAAATTGAAGACAGACCACCTTATTCGTCTTCGTGACGAATTAAATTTCTAGTTTATTTTTATTTCTTCCCGTTTTTTGTTTATCGGTTAACTCAAGATCGGTTGTGTTAATTTCTTTTAATTTTTACACAGTCATAAGTCATTGTCATGAGACGTGACAGGAACATTTTCAAGGTCATCAATTTATCGTGACGTCATCCAGGCGCCATTTTGTGAAATCACGTTATCCATCATATCTTCATGATGGATCAGCAAAGATCATTCATATTCATATCACATATATTTCAGGTCAAGGGTCAACAGATCATGTCATCAAAGGTCACATAAAGGTCACGACGCGCGCGTACGTGCGCGTCAAAATTTAAAAATGCTCAAAATTACTTAACTATTGAAGGAGAGTACGAATCAGGTCATTTTAAGCATTTCAAAATTTTCCGTCCGTAAGTGTCAACGCGCGCGTTGCGCGCGCTCACAACGCGCGGAAAAGGTCAAATTCATTTTTTTTTACATGATTTAGATTTCTCTTACCGTAAATGACAATTTACATTAATTTCAGTCACTCTTGACCTTTTATAAGGCCGTGAGCGCGCGTCAAAGTTCAAAATCCGCGCGTACTGCTATGGGCAATATAATGCAAATTTGATCAAAAACATCCCATTTTAAAAATCAAAATAGCTCTTGAGATAGTCAATTGACCCCAACTTTTATATCATGGTTGGAATAAGTATGAGTTGGAGATATGATTTCATGTGTCATTTGACCCTCATTTAACTCATGACGTCATCATAATGGCCTCCGAACTCAAAATTTCAATTTGCATATTATGACGTCAGCATATTTTTGTAAAATTGATTGTATCTCTGTAAATATTGATTAATTTTCTTTCAAATTTTGATATGTTCTACCTGAGAATATTCTCTACAAATGTAGTCACCACAAATTTTCATTTTGACAAAGGTATCATGGCGTTTTTTTTGCGATTAAAGGAGGCATGTCATTTTTTCACATTTTGCGTGTATTCTCTATGGGACATGACTTTTTCTCAAAACTGGATTCTACATTCTCGTCTTTCGCGAGCAATATCTCCGTCGTTTTATCTTTGTTTACGCTGAGCTTTGAGTATGTTGTAGCTGAGAAAATAAGCTATCACAAGTGTGCCCTTTTTTTTTCGATCAGATGCCGGGATCATGCTCATATTTCACTTACAAAGTGGGATTTGATAATTCCATTTTCCGTTTACGTGTAATCTCTATGGGAAATGTTTTGGTATATCGGTAACGCACTTGACTTCAGACCTCAAGGTCCCTGGTTCGAGTCCGGGCGTCTCCAACAATTTTTTTTCTTCACTTTTTTTTCTTTTTGACCTTTCACTCTACCATCTCCTTTGAATATTAAAACACGTACAATCGCAAATAATGTAATAAACAACCATATTTACTTTATTATTACCCTATTATCACTAGATCCATTACTTTTTGCGTGTAATCCTTATGGGAGATGACTTTTTCTCAAACCTGGATTCTACATTCTTGTCTTTTGCGAGCAATATCGCCGTTATTTCGGCTTGATTTTTGTTGATTTTTGAGTATGTTGTAGCTGAGACTATATACTATCTAAATGTTCTCTCATTTTTTTCAGTCTAATGTCATCGTGGTCTGTTGATGATAATCATCAACATCATCATGATCATCGTCATCATCATAGTCGTCATCACCATTACTATCAAGATCATCATCATCATGATCATCATGATGATCATCATTGTTTACATGTCTATATAACTTCTCCCTTTCTCAATATAGTAAATATTATAATCTATCATAAGACTTGAAGACAGACCACCTAATTCGTCCCCATGACGAATTAAATTTCTAGTTATTATTATTTTTAGGTGGTCTGTTGAAAACAGATCACCTATTGTTTTCGTCAGAATTTTCTTTATTAGGTGGTCTGTTGAAAACAGATCACCTATTGTTTTCGTCAGAATTTTCTTTATTATTATTATTATTCTTTATTTTTATTTATTTCCTACACTTTTTTGTGCCTAGGATAACTCAAGTTCGGTTTCGTCAATTTCATTCAATTTTGGCACAGTCATAGGTCATTGTCATGAGACGTGACAGGAACCTTTTCAAGGTCATCACGTCATCGTGACGTCATCCAGGCGCCATTTTGTGAAATCACGTTATCCATCATATCTTCATGATGCATAAGCAAAGGTCATTCATATCCATATCACATATATTTCAGGTCAAGGGTCAAAAGGTCATGTCATCAAAGGTCACATAAAGGTCATGACGCGCGCGTACGTGCGCGTCAAAATTTTAAAATGCTCAAAATCACTTAACTATTAAAGGAGAGTACGAATCAGGTCATTTTAAGCATTTCAAAATTTTCCGTCCGTAAGTGTCACCGCGCGCGTTGCGCGCGCTCATAACGCGCGGAAAAGGTCAAATTCAAATTGTTTACATGATTTAGATTCCTCTTACCGTAAATGACAATTTACATTAATTTCAGTCACCCTTGACCTTTCAAAAGGCCGTGATCGCGCGTCAAAGTTCAAAATCCGCGCGTGCTGCTATGGGCAATATAATGCAAATTTGATCAAAAACATGACATTTTAAAAATCAAAATAGCTCTTCAGATAATCAATTGTTCCCATTTTTTATATCATGGTTGGAAGAAGCATGAGTTGGAGATATGATTTCATGTGTCATTTGACCCTCAATTAACTCATGACGTCATCATAATGGCCTCCAAACTCAAAATTTCAATTTGCATATTATGACGTCAGCAGATTTTTGGAAAATTGATTGTATCTCTGTAAATATTGATCAATTTTCTTTTAAATTTGGATATGTTCTACCTGAGAATATTTTCTACAAAGGCAGTCAACACGCTATTTCATTTTGACAATGGTATCATGGCGTATTTTTGCGATTAAAGGAGGCATGTCAATTTTTCACATTTTGCGTGTATTCTCTATGGGACATGACTTTTTCTCAAAACTGGATTCTACATTCTGGTCTTTCGCGAGCCATATCTCCGTTGTTTTATCTTTGTTTACGCTGAGCTTTGAGTATGTTGTAGCTGAGACAATAAGCTATCACAAGTGTGCCCTTTATTTTTCGATCAGATGCCGGGATCATGCTCATATTTCACTTACAAAGTGGGATTTGATAATTCCATTTTCCGTTTACGTGTAATCTCTATGGGAAATGTTTTGGTATATCGGTAACGCACTTGACTTCCGACCTCGAGGTCCCTGGTTCGAGTCCGGGCGTCTCCAACAATTTTTTTTTTTAACTTTTTTTTCTTTTTGACCTTTCACTGTACCATCTCCTTTGAATATTAAAACACGTACAATCGCAAATAATGTAATAAACAACCATATTTACTTTATTATTACCCTATTATCACTTGATCCATTACTTTTTGCGTGTAATCCTTATGGGAGATGACTTTTTCTCAAATCTGGATTCTACATTCTTGTCTTTTGCGAGCAATATCGCCGTTATTTCAGCTTGATTTTTGTTGATTTTTGAGTGTGTTGTAGCTGAGACTTTATACTATCTAAATGTTCTCTCATTTTGTTCAGTCTGATGTCATCATGGTCTGTTGATGATAATCATCAACATCATCATCATCATCATCATCATCATCGATCGTCATCATCATTACTATCAAGATCATCATCATCATGATCATCATGATGATGATCATTCTTTACATGTCTATATAACTTCTCCCTTTCTCAATATACAAAATATTATAATCTATCATAAGACTTGAAAACAGACCACCTTAATCGTCCTCGTGACGATTTAAAATCTAGTTATTATTATTATTCTTTATTTTTATTTATTTCCTACACTTTTTTGTGCCTAGGATAACTCAAGTTCGGTTTCGTCAATTTCATTCAATTTTGGCACAGTCATAGGTCATTGTCATGAGACGTGACAGGAACATTTTCAAGGTCATCAAGTCATCGTGACGTCATCCAGGCGCCATTTTGTGAAATCCCATTATCCATCATATCTTCATGATGCATAGGCAAAGGTCATTCATATCCATATCACATATATTTCAGGTCAAGGGTCTAAAGGTCATGTCATCAAAGGTCACATAAAGGTCACGACGCGCGCGTACGTGCGCGTCAAAATTTAAAAATGCTCAAAATCACTTAACTATCAAAGTAGAGTACGAATCAGGTCATTTTAAGCATTTCAAAATTTTCCGTCCGTAAGTGTCCACGCGCGCGTTGCGCGCGCTCACAACGCGCGGAAAAGGTCAAATTCCTTTTTTTTTACATGATTTAGATTCCTCTTACCGTAAATGACAACTTACATTAATTTCAGTCACTCTTGACCTTTCATAAGGCCGTGAGCGCGCGTCAAAGTTCAAAATCCGCGCGTACTGCTATGGGCAATATAATGCAAATTTGATCAAAAACATTCCATTTTAAAAATCAAAATAGCTCTTCAGATAGTCAATTGACCCCAACTTTTATATCATGGTTGGAAAAAGCATGAGTTGGAGATATGATTTCATGTCTCATTTGACCCTCAATTAACTCATGACGTCATCATAATGGCCTCCAAACTCATAATTTCAATTTGCATATTATGACGTCAGCAGATTTTTGGAAAATTGATTGTATCTCTGTAAATATTCATCAATTTTCTTTCGAATTTTGATATGTTCTACCTGAGAATATTCTCTACAAATGTAGTCATCACGATATTTCATTTTGACAAAGGCATCATGGCGTAATTTTGCGATTAAAGGAGGCATGTCAATTTTTCACATTTTGCGTGTATTCTCTATAGGACATGACTTTTTCTCAAAACTGGATTCTACATTCTCGTCTTTCGCGAGCAATATCTCCGTCGTTTTATCTTTGTTTATGCTGAGCTTTGAGTATGTTGTAGCTGAGACAATAAGCTTTCACAAAATGCCCTTTATTTTTCGATCAGATGCCGGGATCATGCTCATATTTCACTTGCAAAGTGGGATTTGAGAATTCCATTTTCCGTTTACGTGTAATCGCTAATAAGGGAAATGTTTTGGTATATCGGTAACGCACTCAATTGTTCATTTTTATTTTTCCACCACTTTCTTGTGAGCGTGATTGCTCAAATTTGGGTTGATCAATTTTCATCAATTTGTTGTCAGTCATCAGGCTTATCAAGGTCAAGTGCAGGCATTTTTTTTTAAGGTCATCAGGTCATCGTTACGTCATCCAGGCGCCATTTTGTGAAATCACATTATCAATCATATCTTCATGATACATCAGCAAAGGTCATTCATATTCATATCACATATACTTCAGGTCAAGGGTCAACAGGTCAAGTCATCAAAGGTCACATAAAGGTCATGACGCGCACGTACGCGCGCGTCAAAATTTTAAAATGCTCAAAATCACTTAACTATTAAAGGAGAGTACGAATCAGGTCATTTTAGGCATTTCAAAATTTTCCGTCCGTAGGTGTCCCCGCGCGCGTTGCGCGCGCTCACAGCGCGCGGAAAAAGTCAAATTCAAAATTTTTACACGATATAGATTCCTCTTACCGTAGATGACAATTTACAATAATTTCAGTCACCCTTGACATTTCATAAGGCCGTGAGCGCGCGTCAAAGTTAAAAATCCGCGCGTGCTGCTATGGGCAATATAATGCAAATTTGATCAAAAACATGCCATTTTGAAAATCAAAATAGCTCTTCAGATAGTCCATTGACCCCAACTTTTATATCATGGTTAGAAAAAACATAAGTTGAAGATATGATTTCATGTCTCATTTGACCCTCAATTAACTCATGACGTCATCATAATGGCCTCCGAACTCAAAATATCAATTTGCATATTATGACGTCAGCAGATTTTTTGAAAATTAATTGTATCTCTGTAAATATTGATCAATTTTCTTTCGAATTTTGATATGTTCTACCTGAGAATATTCTATACAAATGCAGTCATCACGATATTTCATTTTGACAAAGGCATCATGGCGTATTTTTGCAATTAAAGGAGGCATGTCAATTTTTCACATTTTGCGTGTATTCTCTATGGGACATGACTTTTTCTCAAAACTGGATTCTACATTCTCGTCTTTCGCGAGCAATATCTCCGTCGTTTTATCTTTGTTTACGCTGAGCTTTGAGTATGTTGTAGCTGAGAGAATAAGCTATCACAAATGTGGCCTTTATTTTTCGATCAGATGCCGGGATCATGCTCATATTTCACTTACAAAGTGGGATTTGAGAATTTCATTTTCCGTTTACGTGTAATCTCTATGTGAAATGTTTTGGTATATCGGTAACGCACTTGACTTCCGACATCGAGGTCCCTGGTTCGAGTCCGGGCGTCTCCAACAATTTTTTTTCTTCACTTTTTTTTCTTTTTGACCTTTCACTGTACCATCTCATTTGAATATTAAAACACGTAGAATCGCAAATAATGTAATAAACAACTATATTTAATTTATTATTACCCTATTATCACTTGATCCATTACTTTTTGCTTGTAATACTTATTGGAGATGACCTTTTCTTAAATCTGGATTCTACATTCCTGTCTTTTGCGAGCAATATCGCCGTTATTTCCGCTTGTTTTTTGTTGATTTTTGAGTATAATGTAGCTGAGACTATATGCTATCTACATCTCCCTCATTTTTTCAATCAGATGTCAGGATCATGCTCACGATCATGATCATGATCATGATCATCAACATCATCATCGTCATCATCAACATTATCATTATCATCGTCATCATCGTCATCACCATTACTATCAAGATCATCATCATCATCATCATCATTGTTTACATGTCTATATAACTTTTCCCATTCTCAAATCTATCATAAGACTTAGACAGACCACCTTATTCGTCTTCGTGACGAATTAAAGTCTAGTTTTGTTTTCATATCGATTCGACAACACAGAGAAACCAAATTTAAGCAACATCAGTGCATTATGCATAAGCTTGAAAGATATATAAATAAATGGCACGATGCTCGATCGTAGATAGTGTAAACACAAACATCGTAGCCCGTAGCCTCCTACGATGTCTACGAAAAATCGTAGACTAATTTATCTTTCGGCGCCCGGGGCAAATGTAATCCAGGCATTAGTAAGGCTTTGGTTTGAAATTATTTTCGCAGCTCGCTTTTCACATACTTTTTTGAGTTTATTATTATTATTTTTTTGTTTTCATATCGATTCGACAACACAGAGAAACCAAATTTAAGCAAGATCAGTGCATTATGCATAAGCTTGAAAGATATTAATGGTAAATATTCCTTTTTGCCTGTATATATTCCGTTATATGCACCGAATTTCTTTGCGTTATACTTCTTGGTTATACTTTTGTTACTTCGTACACCAAGACATTTTGCGGTATTTGCTCATTTATAGAGACATAGAAGAATGTGCTTGAAATGTTGACTGATTCCATGATAAAACCACTCGTGTATGGCGTAGCCTATACGGGAATGACGACGGGGCACCACGGTTGCCACGGATTGGTGAAGAAAAAAAATATGTACAAGAGGGAACTTGAGAGAATTAAGGGAAACGGGGGGACGAAAAAGGAAGACGCCCGAATCAACTCCCGCATCGAAAGTTTCAGCTTTGCATTTCATTGTCGGAGCCGAGCCCCCCCCCCCCCCAAGCTCAATAATTTGTGGCACTCGGCCTATCACAACCACTAGGTAATTGTTTCTAAATTGCATAAATCCATGCTGTTATTAATCATTCCGTTTCAGCACGAACAAGAAAGTAGACACGCTACAAAAAGAACTCCATGTGTATAATGCGTCTAGAACAAGACTAATATTTTGATAATGGAAGATTAAAATATGATTTTTTACAATTCAAATCTCTTTAAATTATTGAAAATTTATGGAATAGATTAATTTAATTTAACAAATTGTTTTAATTGATAATTGCATAAGTAATGGATGAACATTAATGCGTTTGTATTTATGACAAATCAAAGAAAGCATGATCTGTGTTATTTAAGACCGGGGGTGCTACTGTCATTTTCATATTCATATTATCCGATGAAACCACGTCGCCTGTGTTTGAAAAGGATTTTGTTTACATGTTAGCTCCAGTAAATTTGTCAAAATATCAAAACAACAATAATTATTCATCTTTTACTCCAATTTTCATTTTGAATTATTGAATCAAAGAATTGAGCCCTGTTTTGTGTTTTAAAAGAATACTTTAAGCTAGGCACCCCCGTATCATTCATTGTCAAATTCGTGATTTTTTGCAAGCAAGACTGTCGGAGTGAGTTCCTTTAAAAAATTACTTTTTTCGTACATATGGGTAGTGTTATATTTATTTGTAAACAATTCTTTTAAAATGATGTAGTTTACTTAATTATTTGAGATTCATAGCGTGTGATGTTTGTGTTATTCGTAGAATTTAATTTGAATTCAAAAGTGTCATCAATATGGACAGTACGTCGTGAGTTTATGAGGAAACGCGTGCACAAAAGTCAATGTGTTTTTACACGTAGGATGTTTGGGAGTCGGGATGTACATGCAAGTCAATGCTCCTTCCTCATGCTAAAGCAGGGCTCCCACTTAGCCGAGTTGGAGCCTCGAGTTGTGGCGAGCTGGCGCAAGCTTATGGCAAGCCGTTTTATCATAAAATCAAGAAATAATTTTACGTTGTAATGCTAGGCACATTCATGGGGCACTAGAGGGCGCTTCGCGAGCGTACGAAAATCTGAATGGCCTTGCTGCGGTGGGTCGGCAATAATCAGCCCAAAACTTGGATATAGGACTAGGAGGGTGGAAGGATATATATTTTTTATAATGTTATCCGGTCTTACCCCTAACCATCCTATGTTTAATCTATGTACAGTAGGGGCGCTGGTCCGAGAATGAGGATCGTCCTCATAAACAAGGATATCCTCATAAACGAGGACAAAATGCGTCCTCAAAAATAAGGGTTGTCTGCATTTTCGAGGACGTTTTTTTTCATCAGCGCTCTGGGGGTTTCATGTTACAGAACGGCCTGCTGGCGATGCCAAAAATGGATTCCCTGGGGGAAAATAACCCTAGTTCACCGTCTACTTTTATGGGTTGTCCGTCTTCCCAAGGATTTATTGCTTATAATGTGAAGGCCTCTGTACAATGTCAATGTAAAATGCATCAAGAAAATCATTGCAGAATCCGTTTTTTGGATCGCCAATGTGCCGATCTAAAATATGAAACGTCTCCAAAAATGCAGACGGTCCTTATTTTTGAGGACGCATCAGTCCGTGTTTACGAAGACGATCCTCGTTTATGAAGACGATCCTCATTCTTGGACCAGCGCCCCTACTGATGTAGAAATAACATGCGAGTAGATCTACGATAAGAGAAACATTGGGCCCATTACTGATGCAACTTTTTAAATATTAGCGTAGAAATGACCACCAAACGGAAAAAAATGACATTTTTTTCTGACAAATCTTCATAAAATCTGAGATATAAACAACTCACAACTAGGCTTGGTAATGCAAATACGATTTTCTGAAAATTCAGGTGTGATTTTTTAAGTTTCTTTCAAGTATATTTCTGCGCATCGCAGCGCAAATTTTCTTCACTGCTTCAAAATCATCCTTGAAATTTTTTTTTGCAACAAATTTGATACGGGGTCCGCGAGTGTTCCCCGTTCCTTGCGTGTTGAAAGTTTGCATTGACTCGCGCACGAAAAAATGGCTCGAAAACAAATGTCAAAACGAGAAATAAACAAGCTTTTGTATATTATAAGAGATCTACCGAGGTTTCTTTGTCGATATAATTTATTATATAGTCTCAATTAGAATTCAGAATTATCTCACTGAAACCGACGATGTTCTCGATCGTAGTTATTTTCACTTTGCCAGCAGACGTTCTAGCGTGGTTTTGGCAAAAAGCTAGCCCACCACCTTCCCACCTCGAACCCACCTCGAACCTTTCGAGTGTGCGCTGCGGAGCTCCGAGGGTGCGTTGGTATCGCTGGCAAACTCTCGGGCGGCTAGCTCCCCACGACGGACCATTTGCGGTATGGCGAGAGTGTGTGTGTGAGATACGATTTTGGATTCGAGAACGCACGTACCACAACCGTGCGCGTCATTTTCAGCTGTCGAATGTCTACAACCAATTTTACATGTACGATTTTTAGTACAGATACTTGGTCAGTTTTCTTCTTATATCTTTGGTTTTACAACATTTAAAAATATAATTTCTTCAAATTTGCTCCTGACTCGGTTCAGACTAATTGTCTGATGTGTTTTCAAGTCAATTTCTTGAATATATTTTTTTGCATGAATTTGCCTAGTAATGCAATGTTAATTCTTGATATCAAGAATTTGATTTCGTGATAGACCTGGTCTATTAAGAATTGAATTCTTGATATCAAGAAATATGTTTTAATTATAAAACGGCTAGCCATAAGCTTGCGCCAGCTCGCCACAACTCGAGGCTCCAACTCGGCTAAGTGGGAGCCCTGCTTAATGCTAAGTGCTATCCGCTAGTGCTAGGTATAGATATAGACCGAAATTTTCTGTCTCTTTCGTTCGTTAGCAGTAGGGGCGCTGGTCCAAGAATGAGGATCGTCCTCATAAACAAGGATATCCTCATAAACGAGGACAAAATGCATCCTCAAAAATAAGGGTTGTCTGCATTTTTGAGGACGTTTTTTTTCATCGGCGCTCTGGGGGTTTCATGTTACAGAACGGCCTGCTGGCGATGCCAAAAATGGATTCCCCGGGGGAAAATAACCCTAGTTCACCGTCTACTTTTATGGGTTGTCCGTCTTCCCAAGGATTTATTGCTTATAATGTGAAAGTCTCTGTACAATGTCAATGTAAAATGCATCAAGAAAATCATTGCAGAATCCGTTTTTTGCATCGCCAATGCACCGATCAAAAATATGAAACGTCTGCAAAAATGCAGACGGTCCTTATTTTTGAGGACGCATCCGTCCGTGTTTACGAAGACGATCCTCGTTTATGAAGACGATCCTTATTCTCGGACCAGCGCCCCTACTGGTTAGCCTCTGATTTGGGTAGGTCGGCTCTCTCTTTAGAGACAGAACAGCCCTATACGCTGTAGTGGACGCGCGTTTGTGTATAGAAACGTTACACAAAACTTGGCCAAACTTAATCCCTAATTTTGATATTTTACCGGATGCATTTCTGATGTATTTATATCCCTAAATTATCTACATGCTTAACTACTTCGGTTCCACTTACCAACTTGACTACTTCAATCTGTTTAATGGTCCCTTTTCAGGAAATTATGGGTCAAGATCGACATCCATGAAGAAAATCTTGCAGCCGGGTTGCGTCTCTTGTATTCTACGCCGAAGGCAAAATGATTATAACGGAAAAACTGTGCATGTCATTATGAACTCGTAGCTCGTGCACAGTTTTTCCGTTATAATCATTTTGCCTTCGGCGTAGACTACAAGAGACGCAACCCGGCTGCAAGATTTTCTTCATGGATGTCGATCTTGACCATAGAGATATATACTATGATCTTGACCCATAATTTCCTGAAAAGGGACCATGAAACGGATTGAAGTAGTCAAGTTGGTAAGTGGAACCAAAGTAGTTAAGCATGTTGATAATTTAGGGATATAAATACATCGGAAATGCATCCGGTAAAATATCAACGCCCGTTCTGTTCTGTCTCTAAAGAGAGAGCCGACCTACCCAAATCAGAGGCTTACGAACGAAAGAGACAGAAAAATTCGGTCTAGGTATAGATGTAGACTCTACCAGGCCAGGCCAGGCAAGATGTTGTTTGTCCAGACAGGTGGTGTAGATTATGTGGATAGTTGATTTAAAATAGTAATTTAAAGAAATTGACATGCAATATTTCTTTTCATTTTATCTTTAAGAATAAGACTGATTTAACTTAAGACTTTATGAAAGGACAAATATTATGGCGCTAGCCGCTCAGCTCAGCGCTAGAGTAGAGGCGCCAGCGGAGTAGCGGCTCTGCTCAGCGCTAGAGTAGAGGCGCCAGCGGAGTAGCGGCTCAGCTCAGCGCTAGAGCCGCCTGTTCAGAATCAGATTCAGAATCATAATCAGACTTTGTTTGACCCGTAAAGGC
Source organism: Strongylocentrotus purpuratus (assembly GCF_000002235.5). Classification (NCBI taxonomy): domain Eukaryota; kingdom Metazoa; phylum Echinodermata; class Echinoidea; order Camarodonta; family Strongylocentrotidae; genus Strongylocentrotus; species Strongylocentrotus purpuratus. The sequence continues at coordinate 569,485 of NW_022145532.1, read as the reverse complement.
ATAGGCCTAAGCCGACGTAGCTCCGGCGTGGAGATACCCTACTGAAATTGAAACTAGACCAAAAATTCGGTCTCTTGCGTTCCTTATCCTATTATTTGGGTAGGGTCGTCTCCTCCCTTTAGAGACAGAAGCCGACCATCGGTATAAAGGGCGCTGGCCTGAGAATGAGGATCATCTGCATAAACGTGGATATCCTCGTATACGCTGACAAAATGCGTTCCCCCCCCCAAAAAAAAAGATCTTCCACATTTTCGCAGACGTTTTTGTTCTTCAGCGCTCTGGGGGTTTCGGGTTCCCGATTTGCCCTCTGGCGATGCAAAAAACAGAGTCGGCATAAAAAAATACCCCAGTTCACTGTCTAATTTTATGGGTTAGCCGTCTTCCAAACAAGGATTTATCACTCATAACGTGAAAGTCTCTGTACAAAGTCAATGTAAAATGCATAAAGAAAATCATTGCGGAACCAGTTTTTCGCATCGCCAACGGGCGGAATTGGAAATCGGAATCGTCAGCGAAAATGCAGATGATCCTTATTTTTGTGGACGCATCTGTTCACATTTATTATTTTTAAAGCTTCCGGACACACGGTTCAGTGTAGAAATGTTAGAGAAAAAAATACCTGAGTTATCTCTATTGCTTCACTCGGTAACCTCAGTTACTATACATTCTGATCATTTTTGTCTTGCCATGTATTTTGCTGTTACAGAAAAACTTTATGAGTCAAAAGGAGCAAAAGCCTACGCTCACGGGCCAGCGAACTCGGACCCGAAAGAGGGGTAAGTTATTAATTCATCTTATTTCATTATTTCTTGTACTTATTTTAGTTTGTTTGTAATTGTATGCGAGTGTGTGTTAAGTTATGTATACACAGTTACACACACTCTTTCTATCTCTCTCTCTCTCTCTCTCTCTCTCACACACACTCTCACACACCCACACACACACAAATTGTTTAAGACAAGAAAGACACAGTAATTTTGTATAATTAATATTTAATTCCTATAGAACATTAGTCAGTTTCATGTAAGCAGTAAGTATTTTGCTATGATGATATTGGATGTTGTAAAATCTTTTATCCTTTCATATTTTTGATCAGATGAGAAAGAGAAATACGACCCAACTGGGTTCCGTGATAGTATCCTGCAAGGACTTAACGAAGCTGGCACAGATTTGGAACAAGTATCCAAATTCTTGGATGGGGCAGGCTCTAAGCTGAACTACCGGCTGTATGCTGAAACCCTTCTTGACATTCTTTTTGCTGGTGGCATTTTAGGTAAGTAAACAACTAGCAAAAATTGTATTCACACGGACAAAGAACAATGAAGACATTTTCTAATCCAAGCATCTATTCAAGTTTGCTAGGGCAGGGGCCCTTCATACGTTTGACAGGTTGGTCAGAAATATGTACCTGAAATGACATTCCAGTTTCACCCATACCCATACCGTGGTTCCATTAAAGAGTAGCTGACCATTTGCAGAGATGCCAACTAGTACGGATTTCCCGTAATTTCTACGGGAAATCGGCCGATTACGGGCGGTACGATTTTCATACCATAAATTCCGGATTTTGCCGATTTTCAAAATTAGCACTTTAAGGTTTAGCACGTTTAAGGTTTAGCACGTACTTTTGACTATTGCAGCGCAGCCATCCTTGAATCCATGCATAGAAATCCCACAGGGCTTCCGATTGGACAATTTGTTATCTAGCACACCCCTTTCAGTGCATACATGTGCATACAACATGTGCTTCGCGAGCGGGGGCCGGGTGAAATACCTCTCTTGGCCGCGCCGCTACCGCCCGCCCATGCCCAGCGCCAGGCCTCGCTACGCTAGCGCCGTGTACACTGTCGGATTTCTCACAGGCTGTCACAGCGTTCGTCGATTTTCGTCGACAATCTGAACTCATGTTGGTTGGATTTAGATATCAATCATCATGTCTTCCACAACTAAGAAGCGTGGCAAGAAGTTACAGACTTTTAAAGAAGAATACAGTAAGAAATGGAAATGCATCGTGTAACACCAACTAATGAACAGGTAGACTATGTTACTTTTATTTAACTTGTTGTGCTATCGCGCTTGCCTGCGGGAGCTGTGCTTGCCAGCGTGCAGAAAAATTTGCGTCGCGCAGAAAATTACGGATTTTGTCTCCAAATTACGGATTTTTAGCCTTATGATTACGGATTTGTGCTCTGAAAGGTTGGCATCCCTGCATTTGGTAGACTAGAGTGCTATCCTTAACCCCCTTTCGATTGCAGAGATGCCATTTTTCAGGCCTTAGTCTGATTTCAGGCCCTGACAACTCACCATGTAAGGCCTTTTCAAACGTCAAACTTAAACATGCCAGAGTCTCTTTTCAGGCTCGTTGGATGAAGTCAGCTTCAGTACCATATGTTATATTTTATTTTAAGATGATGGGTTATAGTTGTTTATTGTTGACTTGCATCTACATATCTTACAGCACCTGGGGGCTCAGTGGTAGAGGATTCAGATAAGACCAAGGTTTGCCGCAGCGAAGTCTGCGTGTTCACCACCAAGGGAGATGTCGAGGCAATGCAAAACTTTGGTGAGGTAAGTCAAACTTAATTGCAGTTTTGTATTTTTTAAATTGTATTCCTATTATTTATGATGTTTGGAGAAGGAAAGTTTTAAACTTTAATTGACAGTGGAAAAGAGTTGATTACAATGATTTTAAGATATCTGTAAGATGAGGCTGTTTAGTAATTTCAAGAATATACTGGCTTGCATGTATGCTTCATACTATAAAGCTGTAACTCTCATTCTGTGTTCCTCTTCAGGTGTTCAGCAAGTTGACTCGCCGCTACAAGTACCTCGAAAAGAAACTCCAAGATGAACTTGTCAAGGTAAGTTTAAAGGGCAATCCCCCACACCAAAAAATGTGTGTATGGAGCACCGGGAGTTAAGATTAAAATGCTGAACTAAAAATGTGACGGAAAAGACAGTTAATGCTTTCGTATCGAGTACAGCTAGCTATCATTTAGATTAAAGAGAGAAGTTTGAGTTGTGGAAAGAGGTGAAAAAAAATTTGTGAGCGTTATTATTGTTATTATGCAGTGTGGAAGAACATCAGATAAAAAATGTTCCCTGAAAAGCACGGCTCTTCAAATGTTTTCATATTCTAAATATGACGTGCAACAACATAAAAATCTGGACAGATTTTTATGCCACATGTTCGTATAGCCCCGTATACATCTTTCTGTGTACAGTGCTTGTAACTTTACCAAGACTGGGCCAAATTTCTTATCATCTTTATGATTCCAGAACCTTGCACTACACACCAATACTTATATGCTAGATGATCAACTTTTTCTCATCAATTCCACACCCGTTTCACAATGCAATTGCATGACCAGAACTCAACCTTATTTTCAAAGAAATTGTCCTGCAGGAGACTGTAAATGGCCGCAAATTTGTCTACTATGCTGCAAGATTTGTAAGAAATCAATGTCCATTTTTGTTTTGCAGATTATCCTGTTCCTTAAGGGCTTCACTGAGGTGGAGCGCAAGAAGGTAGCCATGATTACTAGCATCATGCTGGCTAATAACCAGGTAGATGCTAAATGCCTCGCAAGTCTCTTCAATGATCATCTTGTCAAAGATGGTAAGTCCTGAATCATTGGGTTGAATAAATATAGAAGAAAAAGAGAGGTTCGGACGGGTCTAAGATATTTGATATCAAGTACAATATTTAAATAATAAATTGGCACTAGAGGTGTCATTTTAGGTGATATTTGGGTGGGTCCAAGGTTAAGTGGGTCTGTAATCTTAGTAGAATTATCAATTAAATTGAAACTGTTTATGTCAGGTTCTGTATACCGTATTTGCCGGCGATAAGGCCGCACCGCCGCATAGGCCGCACCCCAACTTTGACATTTCAAAGAGGAAAAAAAAAACGGACAAAACAAAATAATCATAATTTTTTTTTTTTTACAAACTGATAACAAATTCATCAATATTCTTATAATTTACCGGAAGTTTAGCTAAAAAAAGTAATCGCAGGCAGATTTGGTGTCCGATATATACCCCTACCACAATGTACGGTGTAATGCGAAACTGCATGAAATGGAAAACAAAATGGCGACTTCGGATGGATGTTCGCGGCAGCTCCGTTAACTTCCTTTACTTTTGCAATGCATTGGCACAAACTTAGATCAAGATCTATCGGCAAATGTTTTGTTAGGAGGTTTATTTTCGTCTTCATGTCAACAATGCAAGATAAAATTGTTGGTAAGATGTGTGGAAATGTCCTGTACCATAGTGGTATAGTTATTTTACCGTTCGTAGTCCCATATGTGCAAAATTGTGCTGGTTTTGACTTTTTTTAAAATTTTTTTTTTTTACTCTTTTGCCGTAAAGGCCGCACCCCGACATTTTGATATTTTCTCTTCCAAAAATACTGCGGCCTTTACGCCGGCAAATAGGGTATCAGTTGTGTATGGGGCATGATTGCTATAGCAAAATACTCACAAAAATGTACATAATAGATTTTTGAAAAATCAAACCTTTTTTGAAGAGACATGTATATATAAATATGATAATTAAATTTCTTGAGGAATAAAAACGTGAAGATATTGGCCTAGCTGCTTGAAGAAAATTAGTGCATTGCATGTATTTCAAAATGTTAATGGAAGTTCTTTTGAAATTCTGAAAATTGAATCTTGATGGTGAAAATGTTGACAGGGTGATTCAAAATTGCAACTTTGTTTCTTTCTCGTTTAAATGCGTTTTCATATCTTTTGTCATTTATATGCAGGCATTGCCTTGCAGTTTGCAGTGGACATGTTTGCTGTATGGTTGAAGGAACGTGATATGAACAACATCGGTTCAGTGCTGAGTAAGGCACAACTCGACAACAGACTACTGGTAAGGGCATTTCGCTACCATTATATATTTTTTTTAAGTCAGAAAATGCGCTAATTCGTTGATAAATGAATTGGGCATGTGGCATTTTGATATTGTGACTTATCCTCATGACTTTGAAGTTGATGTTCCTGTCCTGAACTTTGTACAACAGTTACTACAGACAGCTAACATAAATGTGTGCCACTGTTGCAGCAAAGGTATCACTAGGGACTTTTAGATTGAGTGGACGAGAACGGCGTGAACGTCCACGGATCATGCGTGTCAACGTAGTCAACTGCCCCTGTTAACTACAGTTAGAAATCTTTTAGATTTCACTCCAGGATATACGTCGACAGGAAGTTAGCGTGATGAAGTCATAAACGACACGCCAAATTTCAAAAGAGTTTCCGCGTGCAAGGACCCGGCGTACCGTCACGTCAACAGCCAGGTGGGCGGTGCGAAGGCGAAGGCGAAGCTCATGCACACTGCCACTGCTACTAGCTATAAAAGTATAGACCTTTCTACGGATGCTATAACATACCAATCAAACTTTTTAGTTCAAGACAAAGAGTTTTAATGAGAATAGAGAGAAGGGCAGTGGCGGATCCAGGATTTTCCAGTAGGGGAGGGGGGCCTGAAATTTGGAAATTCCCGCAAACCATTATTTCAACTCAAAATACCAATACTTTGGGGAACTGCATTGAGGAAGTGCGTATGCAATTTTTTTTTGCTCAACAGGGGGGGGAGGAGGACTAAAATGTGCCTTGTAATGACGTCATCGCGTAGCAGTCCACTATGTCGATGTGCAAATCTTAAAGTCCCTATTGACCAATCTAAAAGACACTTGTATGCCTTATAACATGGAATAGACTTGTTGTTACTTCTTGACATTGTCAATTTCTCAAAGTTATATCAAGTGTTTTGATGATTATGCTCTTTTGAAATATAGAATTTTCCAAGTGATATATTAAACAATTTTCTAGATAGGGAGATGTATTCTTAACATGTGAACTTTTCCATTCACATGTATTTGCATTTTTTAAATTTGAAAATAGATCTATTTCTGATAGACGCACATATTTAATTCCACAGGAACTGATGCCTATTTCCAAGAGAAGCGAAGCCCAGTTTGAAAACATTTTCTGTGAAGCAGGTCTGACTGATTTTGCAAACTATCAGGTAAGTAATGCCCTTATTTTGTCCTGGGGAGAAAATGAATATTCCAAGATATTCATCTGAATAATGATATTTGGTACATTTATGGGTTATATTGAAGAGATAGTATAAAGCAAACTGAAAAATGTATATGAATTATGAAACCATATATGTCTTCACATTTGCTCTCTCAATGTTCTTAAAAGCATGTTACTGTTGTTGCGTTTTTTCCAAATATGTATATATATATAGAACAAGGGATCTAAAAAGATCACAACGTTTTGTGTGCCGCTGCAACACTTTGTCAGGCAATAAAATATAATGTAAGCAAGCGTGTTTTACTCTACTGGCGGACTGGCAGATGGAGGGTTTTTTAGGCCGTTTTTTGGTTATTCACATTCTTAACATTAATCTCTCTTTAAAACAACATGCTAAGATTGATGTTCCTACTCCCAGTAGCTACTAATTTTTTAATTGATTATGATTAAACAAAGATTTATGTTCAAGTTCGGTGATGATTTTCTTACTCTTGACTCATAAATGGAAGCAAGAATATTAATCTGATTTAATGTGACAGATGTACAAGATATTGAAAGAGAACAATTTTTACACATTGGAAAAGTAGAATTATCTCACCATCTGTCGTTATGCTCTTATTGTGTTATATCTTTGAAGCGGGCTAGAGCTCATGCTGAAAGCAAGAAACGTCTTTTCAAAGAACTTTCTGAGATCACTGAAGACTCTGGAGACATAAAAGAGGTATTTATTTAAATCCTTTTATTTTTAGACATATTTATATTGTAGTGTAAGAACATTTAAAGAACTTGGCCTACAGGCTGAAAGTGCTAAAGCAGTATAAATGAAATAACTTCTGAAATGTCAGATCTCTCTTGAAAACAACATGCTATTCCCAGTAGCTACTCATATTTATTTGATTATGATTAAACAAAGATTCATGTTCATGTTCAGTGATGATTTTCTTACTCTTGACTCAAAAGTGGAAGCCAGAATATTACACTGATTTAATCTGATGAACTTGGCCTACAAGCTGAAAGTGCTATAGCAGTATAAATGAAATAACTTCTGAAATTTCAGATTATTATTTTTTTTATTTTCTTCAGTTGCAGTACAAGAGGATGTATTTAATTTCCTGTCATTCTAACTCATGTTGATTTAGTGGGATGTAATGCAGTATTTAGGGACAGCCTTTTTGTGAATGTACTATTTATAATGGTTCTGATCAATTGAATAACAGACTTGTTTGAGGCACATGTTCACAGTTATTGATTGATTTCTAAGAGTGTAATAGATAATCCAATAGTAGAGTCCTGGGGCCTGTCTTATAAAGAGTTTATTTTAATCGCAACTATCTACATAAGATATAGGAGACTGCGAAAATGCTATTGATTTGGATCAATCGCAACTCTTTAAACATGTAAGACAGGCCCCAGATGTGTCAATATCAAAATTCACATTGTTAAGTGAGGCACTTGGGTACAAGGGCATCATATACTTTCAAACTGTTCAATCATAGTGTATGGTATGTTATCATTTGGATTGAAATAGATCACTTATCGGGATGTTTTTATTTGAATTTTGACAGATGCAAACCGCAATTCAGGAAACCATGAAGAAGAATGATTTTACTGGAAAGGACATCATTGGTGTAGTAAGTGTTCATTTACAGATGATTATATAATATTGAATGGCTTTGGTGTCATACAAGGGTATATTCCACAAGCTGATGAGCATATTTCACAAGTCAGCAAGTGAAATTTTCTAAAAGGGAGTCAGATATACCTTCATATCTCATGAAGTAAAAGCCATTCAATATAATTATTATTGTATGAATTCTATTATCTCAATTTTCCCCCTTGCATCCTTATTCTTTTCTATTAAATTCAACATTAAACATAGGGTTTAACCGCATGTTCACTTTTTTACACATTCGCACACCCAAAAATATGAGATGTGGAAAATTCTTGCCCGGTCGTCCAGGTACTTTTTCACAATCCATGAGATATCGTTTTAAAATCGTATGGTCATCTGTGTACTTTTGCACAAAATTGAACATACTTTAATTTTTCTGGTAGGAGCAAAACCCTTCTTACGAAAAGTAATACATATTAATGCGTGAACTCTTACTCAAATGTAAATCATGTATTGAAATCTCTAATGAAATTGCTCCAAATTTGTTGGAGGAAGTCAATTGGTGTCCCATATGTTACACAAAGTATTGTGGATTCACATTGAATCTGTCATTTGATTTCATATTTTGTCTGATTTAAGCTCCAGTAGAGCTACAGGTATATCCTTATTGCAATAAAAAGGTATACCGGTACTCATGTGTAGATGTGGTCAGTAACGTAGGGGACTTAGGGGATTTAGTATAACTTGACTTGCCCTATTATTACAAGGACAAAGTCTATCTCTCTTTATAATAATGCTTATTCTTATATCTTAAACTGTGGCTGCCATGAGCTTCAAGGCAGTTTACATGAGCTTCAAGGCAGTTCAAAACTATTTTGTGCATTATATGAGCAACAAAAAGATGTGCACACATTACATGTGAGGGCAGGTTTGCATTACGAATGTAAATACCTTTCGTATAGTAACCATGTGACTACTTCTGTCATTTATTTCTTCAGCTCTGGAAGGCAATGATGAAGTCCAATGAATGGTCCAAGAAAGAAGAAAATTTGCGAGAACAGCTAGGACGTTCCTTCAAGGTAATTACTTTCACTATCACGCCATTTGCTGGTCTGTCATATATCTTGTAGCTTATGATTATGCTGAAGTATGTATGATTATGTAAGGATGAACCGATTAGATTTTGTGGGTGAGATGTGTAAGGTCACAGAGTCAATAAATATCACAGCAAATGTTTTTTTACTGCGATAATATAAGATGTCTTGAAGCAATTTCAACCAAACTTGATTGAAGTCAATGTGTGTATAAACATGTATGTATAAGCATGTAGAATTGACCTCATTTGAGTTTAGGTGTAAGATATCAGAGGTGAAATATTAAATGGTCTTGAAAAGTGTTGAATTTCACTAAAAATATCTTTTTACAGTGATAACTTACCAGAACCAATTTGAAGTATAAAAAGTGTAATTTGAAGCAGCATAAAAAGAGTTATGGTTCTTAAGGTCAGATGTTTAAGGTAATAGGATTGTTAATCAGTACACTAACATGTAGGCAGAGGCTCATTAGAGGCGTAGTCGGATTTATCTTGCTTAGATGTTTTACTAGACTTCTTTTGGATTTTAATCTTGCAGAAATACATGCCACTCTTCAAGACCTTTGTGACCACTGGTCGCACTGAAGCTCAACTATTACTCAAGATGCAGGTAAGTGTGGATTCTATACAAACCAATGATAAACACGCAGGTGGCGGCGCCGGGGGAGGGGGGGGGCAGCCACCTCATCATTTTAAAAAAAGGAAGCGGAAGAGAAGGAGAAAGAGGAAAATGAGAAGGAAAAGGAAAGGAAAAGAAGGAAAACAAAAGGAAAGGAAGGGGAAGGCAAGGAGGAAGAGAACTATAATGTGTAGTATGAAGTAAGGGAGGGCGGAGCAGAAGGAAAAAATAAAAAATAAAGATACAGAAAATAAAAAGAAATAAAAAAAGCAGGCCGAATCAGACGATCAGCTTATTAGTAGTTATTATTGACCTACTGAGTGACTGAACACAGTCCTTTTGCCCGCCCATGCCATCGAGAACTCATTTAGTGAACTTCAATTGCTGAAAACGTACTCGAGTTCAACAATGACCCCCAAAACGTTTGTCTTCACTTCTGGTCATCAATTTAAACAGAGATATTGATATAGATATAAACAAAGTGATTGACGCAGACTAGTATTGCAAAAGAAGTTTGCCTGTCATTCTTAATGTTAAGATTTTATTTAATGTAAGGAAATGTCTGTTTTTAATCATTGTCATGTACACTTTTATTGATTTCTACCACCTTCATCTTTGCCTGTATCATGTATATTTTGTAAAGTTTTCACTTTGAGTGTAATAAGCATGCTTGATTTCGAGCATAACATTTTCAATGATGTATGTTTTTTGTATGATACAGGATTACTGTCATTCTGACATTATGATGAGGAAAATGTTCACCAAGATGGTCACCTGGTTCTATTCCTGTAAGTTGAAAGAATTTGCTTACTTGATTATTGTTAAAGCCCCTCTAAAGTGCTGGGAGCCCCAAATTTGCCAAAAATTTGATGGCAAAATTTCACTCAAATTGTATCATAATGTGAAATAAGATGTAATTTAAGACACACTTATGCAAAGATTCCAAGAGGAATTTAAAAGGGAAGTCCACCCTAATATTTAGTTATTTTTAATAGACGCAGACAAATGAGACAAACAAGTCAGTGAAAGTTTGGGCAAATTTCCGATTAGAAATAAGAAAGTTGTGAGTTTTTGAAGTTGCAATCAATCAAACACAAATTAGTAACTATGTGATGTATCTTGTAAGGTCTCCTCCCATTTGCTCTCTTCTATAAAAAAGAAATGTTTTCTTGAAGAAAATTTCAGTCATACATGCACCCTAAATATATTTATTGCAAATGTACTCAGCAATTAGGACGATTGTTGACATTTTGTGGATAAGCACTGTAGAAAATGTTTTGAACTTTTCTGAAGATGTGAAGGAAGGATTATCCCTCATTTACTCTGGGAATATCATTAGTCAAAGATATAGAGCTTTAGTTGCAATTTGGAGTTAGGCTAGATTTCAGGGTACATTAAATAGGGTAATTTATTGTGTAAGGTCCCAGGTAACAGTTAAAAATTTGATCTGTGTTAGAAAATGAGTAAATGGAGCGATTGTCCTATGAGTATATGTTGTACAATCTTGTGAAGATATGGGTTGAAGTGTTAAAAATGGAGCAAATGGAGCGATTGTGGCTAGAAGCATACGTGACATAATCCAGTGAAGCTATGTTAACTGATCTTCCTGCTTTTGTTTCTCCGATGTAGCTGATGTGCTGTCGGAAGATGAGATTCTGAAGTGGTACAAAGGCAATGACAGCCCCAAGGGCAAAGCCCAGTTCAATGAACAAATGAAGAAGCTTGTGGATTGGCTCAACACTGCTGAAGAAGGTGAGTAATTATATAATGTAAACTCAGATATTGATGATAGGTAGTTGGGGGATTCAAGACTTTTTGATAGCACACCTGGATAACAGGGTTATCAGAAGCCAGTTACTTCAGGAATTCCTCTCAAACATTGGCCAAAGCGGAGCCATAATCTTTATAAGAAATCAGAGAAACAAATAAAGAAAAGAACAGAATTAAAAAGGTTAAAAATGTGGGTAATTTGAGGTCACTATTGTTCTAGATAACAAACCCTTACCAGTATGTTCATGTGTGATACCATTCATGGACCAATTCTCAATTGATTGTTTAGTAAGTATCTAATATTTACCTTGTGTGTTATGATAATTTTTTTATTGTAGGTAACACTTTTTTTAATGTCTTCCATTGGAATTACCAACTTCTGAGAGCCAGAATTTAGATAAACAATATTTTAGGTAATTTTAAATGTACAACAAAAGGAGAAGTGGTCCATGGCCGTCATTAGATATTGTCAACTGCATTGCCAAATGTGAGATTGTCTATATCAAGACAGTTATTGAGGGATCGTTTTGTTTGAAACTAGTTTACTATTTTGTTCATTTGCTGCTTTCACTTAATCAGCTTGCTGTCCATGCTTAAATCGCCTTGAAAACGTCAAGCACTTTATGGAATACATATGTGGTAATTAATTGATGGCCAATCTAATTCTCACCCTGGGAGAAAGGGAAGCCTTACCAGAAAATCAGTTGAAGGAGAAAACATACAACCGTTACAACGTACCGTTTTGCTTCTTTGTTGTGTACTTTTGAATCGTCAAGCTGACCTGTCTTAGATGTTATCTACTTTCATTTTGAAATTGGCTTATAATACCCAATTTGTAATTCACGTTTTGTTTTGCTTCTCTAGAATCTGATGATGAGGAGGAGGATGAAGAGGACCAAGATCCAGATGAACAGGAAACCTAGAGCGTTTCAATGCCTTATTCCACATATCACACTATCATCATGTATCACCTGTAATTTCATAGTGTATTGACCCAATTTCCTCAGTCGGTATGAAATTGAGGCTTCCTTGGTCACGTGCCCTTACTGTTTCACTAGCTTTTTCTTACTTATCAACCAATTTCTCCAATTTGCATCATGAATTTTTAAGGTACTTACATTCTTGTCACAGTATGAAACAGTTATAAAATATATTTCTAACGTTTCCAGGAGGGTTTTCATTTGTCCTTTTGGAAGGTGTTTCTGTAAAAGCCTTGCAAGCGATAAATAATTCCTCTTGAATATAATACCTCTCTTTTTCAAGTAGACAGAACATGAATGACTTACATGCTATTGCCTTTGTGTAATTGCCTCTCTGTAAAATATTTGCATCATTCCTGAACTAAATATAAGTTGTAAAGTACTCTGGAGGGAATGGACAAGTTGCAATTTGAAATGGATTCAAGATTGTAGGCAATCTAAGTAGTCTAATGACACAATTTGACTCAAGAATGCAAGGTCAGTTGAACGTAATGAGCACAACTTAAGTGGAATCTACAGCCAAGATGCGCTTAAGCGTGCCATTTAGCTGTTCAGAGAAGACTCTATAAAATGTGCAGCAATGGCTCTAAATGCACACTCTTTGGCTGGGCTTGTGTTATATATGATTCAATAAAGCAAATTGCAGCCTCCATGATTCTGCAACATTTGACCTTTTAAACACGTTTTTAGAATATTTCTTCTTTCTATAATCATATTGTAACCTCTCGCATAAAACTGATTTGATTAGTGACGTACACTGTATGAACTCTGTTAATTCGCAATCTGATGGAAAATGTCTCATGCTTTTTTTGTATGGCTACTTAAGTTGCGGGTAGTGTGTATTCACTAATGCACTCATAAACACAAATTGTTTATATACAATTCCTCTATGTTATGGATAAGAGCTATGGATATTATACATGTACCTTTATGAGTCTGTTTTCTTTTTTATTTCAATATAAATTATACGATGCATCATTGTGATAAGATTGTTCTCCATATGAACAAAGTTATGTGGTGCTATAACATTTGACAATAGGTGGGCATGTCAACCAGCGATTGCTACACAAGGTAGCCCAAATGCAGAAAGTCTCAGAAGTACAGGCATGCATGTAAGGTCGTTCATTGTAAAATTGTAAAATTATGTCATACCTTGAGTCAAATGTTCTGTGCACATCATGAATGTTCTTTTTCTTTCGGGGAACTGTGTCAAATAAGTTACTTTTCTTCCCCATTTATTGTTACCAATAAAGATAAACAATGTCAATTCTTGATTGCACTGATATGATACATGTTGAGTATTGTGATATCATGGAGGGTATATTTACTACATACATTGTAGACAAATGAAATCGGGAGTGGGAGTTAAAAGGAATATTATATTCAAACTTGTACTTGTAATTTGCACAGAATGACAGTCATTGATTTTTTACTGATCAAGTCATGTTGTGTTTCTGTGTATAATGTAGATCTTGTTCAGTAAATGCAATTGCATTTTGGAGTATGATGTATGAATATGTCACACCTTCTAAAGTGAGTGAAAAAGTAGAAAATATATCAGAATGAAAGGAATAAGATGTATTATATATATTATTTTTTTCAGAATCAACCTTATCATAGACCATTTGATGTACTTGTACATTAAGAGTAAATCACAAAACTGGAAAAATGCATAACTGTAAAGAACTAGGTAGCCTGGAGATAGCTTAGTTAAATATTTGATCTTTGTTTCCCTCTTATTTCATTTAATGATATTCTGTATTAAGTCGACCATCATTTTTTCATATTTCGTTAGTATGATTGTTTTGTAAACTGCATCACTGTCATTATTTCCATCAAATTTTGTAGATTTTGATATATGTAAAGCAGCATCTGCCATTACGTTTGGTAGCTGAACTCGTTGCAATGATTGAAAGATTGATGAGGAAATTATAGATTGGATAAGTCGTGAAAATAATCTATTTCTCCCCTTAATTAGACACAGTGTGTGAATTCAGAACCAAACTGAATGCAGACCCACTTTGTAATTGTTTGCTACACTTACATGTCAATGACAAACTATTTGTTCTTCGTTAAATGCTGATATGCAATGATTGGTTATGCCTCTCGCTAAGCTTGGGGATTGGGAGGCACATTTTTGTCCTACTATCGGGACAATTTTTATTTGAATGTCAATAAAAGAATGTGATGTAATTATGCTAAAAAGGACGATATTTTGTATTAATGAGTCATTGATTGAGTCATGTACCATTCTGTTGGCATAGCAATTAAGATTTTAGTAATTGTCACCTGAAGCTGTTTTGCAGTTGAAGGTATTGTTTAACTTTATTTTGCAGTACACAGCAACTTCAATCAATGAAATTTGTTTTTTTTTACCAACATTTAGAAAAATACAGACCACATTTGTTTTTAAATAATAGAGATAATCAATTTTTCTCGCCTAACAAACAAAACTGTTAATAAATGGTTTTAAGCAAAGACCATAATATATCATATTGCAAGATAGAGGTGTCACTTGTCCACTTTTATGATGTAAAATGATACAGCATAAGCTTTAGGTTTCTTCTAGGTGATGTGTGTGTGCGTAGGTCTGGTTTAATTGGTTTGTTATAATGTGATGTGTGGTTTTTTTATGGTGTGATTTGTGGTTTGATGTGATCTGATGCAGCGTGGTGTAGTGTGGTGATGTGTGGTATGTATGGTCTGGTGTGTTGTATGTAGTGTGGTATGGTTGTAATGTCAGGTTCGATATGGTGTGGTGTAGTATAGTGTGGTTTGATGTGATCTGGTGTAGTGTGGTGATGTGTGGTATAATATGGTATGAATAGTCTGGTGTGGTGTAGTAGTGTGGTATGGTTGTAAATGTCAGCTCCGGTATGGTGTGGTGCATGATGCAGGGTTGTGTGATGTGGTTTGGTGTGGTAAGTTGTGGTGTGATATGGTATGGTATGGTGTAATTTGTGGTGGTATACTGCGGTATGGTATAGCGAAGTGTGGTGCGTGATGTTGTTTGGTGTGGCGTGCTCATGGTGCAGTATGGTGTGGTGTGATATTTGGTTTGGTGTGGGTGTGGTGTGATGCGATTTGATGTTGTGTGTGGTGAAGTGTGGTATATGCATGGTGCACATTCTCTGTTCAAACTGACTTTTACCGAGTCTGGTCTGGGGTAGATAGAATGATCCCCATTGCAGTCAATCCGTAGCACGTGATAATGCGCCTCCATAAGTATTCCCTTTTGCGGCACACACAATATTGGTGCGTCCATATATGCTTGATGCGATATGGTCTTTGATTTTGATCCTTAGAAACGCTCATTTTGCATGAATTTGCACTTATTTTGAAGATGAGATTTTGAAGTTTCCTTAATTGCCAATTCATAATAAGTCGTGTCCACGAGGAGTTTGGAATGGATATTGAGGTTGCAATTTTAAAAGAGTTCATTGTTAATAAGAGCTCGGTCAGGCATTCAACGTCTTTATCAAAATATAGAGAAAGGAAGACGATTCGTCGTAGGCCTACCGTTGTTGACTCTTAATCCTTTTTTAAATTAGTTTCCCCGAAAATTTTAAACCTCTGATTTCTTAAGCTGATATTATAGGAAAGTGAAACTTCGAGAAAATACAAGTATTGTAGTTGTAGTCACTCTCGAAGTCGTCAGTTCGTAGGGAAAAAAAAACTTGTCGGACGACCGACAATATACATCTCACCGACTTCAAACTTCTGCATTGATATAGTACACGAGGATCGAGCAAGAATACCGACACAGCTGACCCGACACAGCAACATATTTACCCATGTTTTTCTTGCTACTTTGACGAGACGACTCCACCCACAAGCCCCCTTTCTTTTACTCCCACTCCTCCTTTCTCAGGCTCTTACCTCCCCCCTCTCCTCTCTTCACCCCTGTTTCTTTTTTTTCCCCTTTTTTTCCTTTTCTTTCTTTCCCTTTCTTTCCTCTTATCCCTCTTTTTCTTTTTTCTCTTTCTTTCCTTTCTCTTTTCTTTCCTTTCTTTTCCTTTCTTTCTTTTCCTTTCTTTCTTTTTTTTCCCTTTTCTTTTTTCTTTTCTTTCCCTTTCCCTCTCTTTTTTGCCCTCCCCCTTTTCTCTTTTTCTCGACGGGAGCGCAATTTTACCGACAATATCCTGACAGGTGGTGGGGTGTCGCACCCTCCACACCTCCTTTGACGACGCCCCTGATTCTGATTGATTGATTGATTGATTGATTTTTATTCGACAAGCTTCCAACATACAACAATATACAATAATAACAGATCAAAAATAAGTCAGCTTGAACAGGATAACCCACGAAAGCTCGAGAGCTTATTTCCAGTGGGGTCCCTTACAGACATGTATACAATTAATAAATTAAAATAGTAATATTTACAGACAGATAAGAAAATTAAAAGAACTACTTATCAAAGATAATAATAACAACATTAAACTGATGATAGAAATGATATTAAGTACAAGAAGAAAAAGAAGAAGGAGAAGAAGAAAAAGAGGAGAAGGAAGAAGAGGAAAATAATGATGAATTTGTAGAATTTCTATAACGTACGAAAACATAAGTATATACAACATGAAAAAGTATGAACCGACAGAAGAATAACAATTTCAATCATATAACATGTCATTCACTTCTCTTCTCTGACTGTCAAGTATTAGGTATTCCTTTAATTTCCTCTTAAAATGATCATAGTTTCCTATTTCTTTTACACCATTGGGAAGGGAATTCCAATGTTTTATGGCATTGTAATAAAACGAATTTCCAATACTACCTACTCTTTCTGGTAAGTTAAAGTTGAATCGTCTATTTCTTGTATTATAATCATGTACGTCAGTAACAAGATCGAAGTTGGATCGAATATAATGATTCGACCTAGTATGATATATTTTATGCACGTGATGCAATGCGAGTTGTTTTGATCTTTGGTCGACTTCAAGAAAACCAGCTTTAGAAAGTTCGCTATAGCCAACATGAGTTCTTGGACCAGAACAGTTGATAAATCTCACCATTTTGTTCTGTATAATCTTCAACTTCTTTTGATCTGACTTGTTTATGTTACTGTACCATGCAGGGTTAGCATAGTCAAATAAACATTGAATAAGAGCAAAACAGAGTGTACGTCTTGCTTTTAAATCCATACAACTTTGATATCTGTACAAAAATTTCAGACGAGAATTTGCTTTTTTTACAACTGATTCTACTAAAGATGAAAATGAAATTGCGCTAGCCAACTCAATGCCTAAATACTTCACAGACTCTTTTCTCTTGATTGCTTGATTATTGTGTCTCACTTTGAATTCAAATGACTTTTTAGAACTACTTTTAGAACAAAATAAAATGCTTTCTGTTTTTCCCAAGTGTAAAGAAAGCTTATTATCAGTCATCCAATCGACACACGTAGACAGCTGTTCACTGAGCTTTTCCTCAATATATTTAGGATCAGGATTTGAATAGAGTAGTACGCTGTCATCTGCGTACAATAATAGTTTGAAGTCTTTTATACAAGTACACATATCATTTATATAACTTGAAAATAGAATTGGGCCTAAAATACTTCCCTGAGGAACACCGCATGTTATAGGCATTAGTTTGGAACGAATATCATGAATGGCCACTACTTGGTGCCGATTAGATAAGTAGGATCTGAACCAATCTAAACTTGCCTTATCAAAACCCATTAGTTGTAACTTCTTCAATAAGACGGAATGATTAACTGTATCAAAAGCTTTTTGCAGATCAAGGAGCACCATACCAACAAAGCGCCCTTGGGAAGTTTCTCTCCTCAAATAATCAGTCAAATGAATTAGACATGTTTCAGTCGAATAATCATGTCGAAAACCAGATTGAAATTCATAAATTATATCATTTTCTTTGAAGTATCTTTCAATTTGAACACAGACCGATTTTTCTAGAATCTTTGATGCTACGCTTAAAACACTAATAGGTCTATAGTTGCTAACATCAGTTTTATCTTTCTTTTTATAAAGTGGAGTCACTTTTGCTATTTTCATATCTTCTGGAAAAGTACTCGTCAAGATAGATAGGTTCATTAAGTAACTTAGAGGCTTAAATAAAACCTTCGCACCATCTTTTAGAAATTTAGCTGGAATCAAGTCTAACCCAGTACTTTTTGATACATTCAACTTACGTAACTCTTTGAAAACAAATTGTTCACTGATTGGTAATAACTCGAAGCTGTTTTCACGTACACCTTTTCTTTCGTAAAAGTCACGAATACAATCATTGTCTGCGCTGAAAAAGTCTTTGGAAGGGGGGAGTTTGTCTACTAATTTGGCAGCCACATTTGTGAAATGAGAATTGAATTCATCAGCGATGGCCATCTTATCATGACATAATTCCCCATCAATTTTAATGACAGATTCTTGTTCTTTTCGCTTCTTATTTTTCAATCCTAAGCTTTTTAGATTCTGCCAAAGTTTTTCGAATCTTGTTTATTTTCTTCTATCTTGTTTTGTAAGTAATCGAGTTTAGCCTTTTTCACCTCTCTTTGGACCATATTTCTTAATACTCTGTATCTTTTATAGAGCTTCTCATCTTTTGCTCTTTTCCTCCATTTTTTGTATACTATATTTCTCTCTTGAATTAGGGAAAGAATATCTTTAGTCACCCAAGTTTCTGATCTTTGTTTTATTCTTATCCGTTTCAGTGGCGCTATCATATTCAAATTTGAGATAAAAACATGTTGAAATATTGACCATGCCTCATTTACATCTGTACAGTCAGTTATTCGTGACCAATCAACAACAGATAGTTGAAGATTGAAAGACTCTTCTGTATATTTTTTCATGGATCTGATATCATTAGTCCTGTGATGACCTATAGCCAGTCTAACATTTTTCCGTGTACAGAAAGTAAAATAATGGTCGCTAATACCTAGATCAATGACACCACTTTGACTTATTTTATTTTCTTTGGTACAACCAACATGATCCAATAGAGAAGAACATGTAGGTGTAACGCGTGTTGCGTCTTTAATGAGTTGACTAAACCCATGAAGACTCAACAAGTCAATATATTTTTTAGCCAGTGGCGATTTGCGAAGAAGACAAATATTCATGTCTCCTAAAAGAATTATTTCGTCATCCTTCTTTAATGTATCAAGAATATTGGACAATTTCTCGATAAACAAATTGTTTTTCGGAGGTCGATACAGAACACCAACAACAATTGGTTTTGATCTTGGTATAAGCAAATTTATCCACAGGGATTCCGTATCTCCAGTACTTATAGCATCCATAATATTAAATGCAATATCATTTCTGATATAGAAACATACACCACCTCCAGAGCCAGAGGATCGATCATGGCGTATGATTTTATATCCGTCTATTTCAATTTCTTCATCATTTATGGAATTGTTTAACCATGTTTCAGTGAAAGCAATAATAGACAGCCTTTTTCTTTTAAAAAGAATTCTAAGTTCCGATATCTTGTTTAGAATAGACCTCACATTAAGGTGTAAAAAATGAAGACCTTTAACTTTAAACTTTTCTTCAAATTCTTGATAAAGAGAAGTGTTTTCATCTCTGAGGTTTGGCTGAATTACTCTTGCTATCGCTTGCTTTTCAGGTGTAACGCGCGTTATCTTAAAATAGTTTTCTTTTAGTCTATCCTCGTTTTGGCTTTCTTTCTCTAAACAATCGTCGTTAAATAATGAGTCACAAAAAGATGGCAGACAACATGTTAAACAATTCCACTTCTCATCAGGGCATTCATAATATAACCTGCGGTACTCTGAAAAACTGATAGCTTGACAATTAGTGTGAAACCATTTTTTACAATAAGAACACAGAAGGCCGTGTTGATTACATTTGACTGGCTTATCACAGTTCCCACAAGGGAACTTATATTTTCGACCGTCAACTATAATTTTCGGATCATCACTAGATTTTGTCAAACTTTCACTTAATTCAATACCCTTCTTACAAATTGAAGATATTTCGCCCAGTCTTTCATGTCCACCTTGGATGGTCTGAAGGCTGGTTTCGGTCGTGACCTCTGATCGACTGCACTGAAATCCAAAGATCTCCCAGAAACAGATTCGGCGTAGGACTTTACGGGGCTGCTTTTCTCCTCATCAGAATGAAGACTCTGGTTTTCTCGGTAGATGGCTTGATGCCGCCTTGCTCCAGGTTCACTGCCTGTAACTTGATCGGACGACCGTTGAGTCCAGCCATGGCCTCGTGTTGTCGGTTGGTCAGCACTGTTGATGAGGCGTTTCAGGTTGCCTGCCAAGATTCGTTGACCGGCTCTGTTGGTCAAGATTCGTTGACCGGCTCTGTTGGCATGACAACTGAAGATAACGCTTTATAACGTCACGAAAGCCCGGGGAGGGGGGGGGGGTCACTCGCATACCAAAGTGGTACGCGTGCTCGTCGTAAAAACGTCGAAAAAGGGTCTGGGCGTCGTCGACGTTTTTAGGAAAAAAGGGTGCTTTTCAGGTTAAGTTTCGACGTTTAGGGTATCTTTTTTCAACTTCAAGTTCGACGTTTAGGGTCACTTTTCGGCCATGCCAGCACCGACATTTATTTGCGTGTATACTACCCATGTATCTTTAAAATTAGTTCCTCTGAAGAGATATATTTCCCTTGATTTTTCTAGTCTCTATGCGCGGCTCTACGCCAAGACTCAGTTGAATTACCTGGGTTTGCAGCGGGCGGGCACTGTTACTTCTGTGTAGGTGCCAGTGTAGACCGCAGTGTAGCCGAGTAATAGGGGTACATCACTGCCGGCCATAGTAATCTTGTTGTGTATGTTTGCAATAGAGTAAGTTTTTAATTTGAAATTTCTAATTCAAAATTGAAACTAAGCACTTTTTACTGAGCCATGTTAGTTTATTAGCTGCATTAATAAACTTGAACGAAGAACCAGCATATAGCTTCCAGTCTGTATCTATAATGCCTCAGTGTGAAAATTAATATGACACTATAAGCTTGGTGAAGGTGGGGATTAAAGGGCCCATTAAAGTAAAGTTCTATATGTATTCCGATATATATTTATATGCAAGATTTTATTTATGAAAGGCCAAAATTGAAATAAATTATGTTTCATGTAAGATCATGGGGCATGCACATATGGAACTCTTTCCCCTGGGATTCTTTCTTAATTACTGTGTAGTTTGCACAATTTATGGGGTTGTTTTTAGAGTTTACGCCATTTAGGGGTCCATTTTAGCGTTTACGCCTTTTAGGGGTCCATTTTAGAGTTTACGCCATTTAGGGGTCCATTTAAGAGTTTACGCCATTTAGGGGTCCATTTTTAGAGTTTACGCCGTTTGGGGGTCCATTTAGAATTTACGCCATTTAGGGGTCCATTTTAGAGTTTACGCCGTTTAGGGGTCCATTTTAGTTTCTTATGCCATTTAGGGGTGAGATCTACAGAACCGTACGCCAATAATTAAGGGGCGAAATTTTCTACAATGATTACGCCATTTAGGGTCCATTTTGAGGTGCTGTGACGAGCACGCATACCACTTTGGTATGTGAGTGACCCCCCCCCCCCCGGGCACGAAAGCGTATGACGCTGCAAAATCATTCTGAAAATCAAGGCTCAAGCGGACGTGCACATTAAAGCAGTCGATATGTCTTTTATACCGGTATATCGAATTGACACAAAAATATACCAAGAATTCTCACCTTATCCTTTTCTTGAGTAAAGATTGGTTAAAACATCACGGAAAATCTGAGAAACTGAAAAGATGACTGAATCCGGGGACTGAATGTTACAATTAATCATTTGGGGAATCGCAGACAAAAAGCACTGTATGGTGTCAGCGCTCGCACAAACATTTTTTCAACACGTAAACCGATGGGGATTTCAAAATATTACTATTTTCCCGGTACCCGGAATCTTTAGGGATCTCACTCATGAACTATTGACCGTTACAGTCATTGTTCGTTTCTTTACGGGAATGGCTAAAATCACGACTCCAATTTCGACCAATCAGATGGCGAGATAAAGAGAGGTATATGACGTGTAATATTGAAGCCCTAAAACAAATTGCGCTTCAAAATGATTAAGAAGTGCTTCAAAAAATGTAAAAATCTTTGAGTGCCCGGTTTTACCATACTCATTTTCCAAATAGACTATAGTGATATGAAAACCGTTGTGAAAACGGTTTTTGACATTTCTAATTCCAATCATAAATATCTTGATAATCAGAGTACAGGCGATCGGCTTGTAAAGGTCACGGGATTCCTGACTGACTTAATGGTTTATGATTATGATTGCAGGATAAGCTAAATCCAGGATATCACTAATGCACGAGCAAGAAACATGTAATATTTCTTTTTATAAGATGGGTCTACAATATGAGTATATTAAAAGTCTAGAAATTGACAGTTATTACCAAAACGTACTTTACTTATTTGGTAAAAATTAATGCACGGACACGTGTCCCATTTCGACGCTTCTAATTGGCTACATTCTTAAACTCATTTTATACTGCTGATTAATATACGTTTCCAAACCCCATTTATTGTATTTCATTGACGTCAATGTGATCATTACAGTATAGAGCTTCAGGGCTTATAACCATAATGTGTTGAAATTGTATATGTCACCAAGCAACGTTACATTAAATTTTACCCAAAACCCTTCCTGCACTGGGCTATTTGAGCTTCTGTCTGACTGGGATGGGGGCCGGCCGGTCGGCGTGTGGGGGGGGGGGGGTAGCTTATAATTATGTGTATTATGTATTGCACCAGCTAGAAACCAGTGAGATTTTGGGCGACGATTCCGGTTTTGAATTTTTGTGGGCAACGGTAGCCCTTTTGAGGGGGAAACAAAATCCGACCGAACGCAAGGGCATTACAACATCTTTTTTCATATTCACATAAAAAACAATTTGGCGTAATCCCCTCCCTCACAGATTTTCGGCGGGATAAATTACAGCCCATCTGATTTTGAAAAAAAATGACAATCTTATGATATATTACCAAACGATGCCTCTAGATATGTGAGGAATCTTGAAATCCCTGATAATTACTGATTTTTATAATATTTAAGAATGCATAGATTGATTTGCGCCAGTAAATTATTAATATGTGAATAAGGCATACTTAGTTAGGAAGTATATCACATTCGCGAGTATAAAGGTAAATACTATCATTAGAACATTGTCAGACTCCGCTTTTTGAATGTTGAAACTTCTTTTAACTTTTCTAGCTTACAAAGTTAACTTTTGATTATTATTATAATATTATACGAACATAGTTTTTATTTTAATTGTAAAAAAAGATTTCCAAGGCTTTAGGAGCTCATCTAAAGTCATAAGCAACTCTATTTTCCAAAGGTTTCATCTCAAGATATTTACCTTGAAAAATAAGGCTGAAATTCATCATCTAATTTTTGATGCTTTCTAATCTGTATTCTAATTTGTTCTTTTGTTCTTGAATTCCCTAAATTGATTTGGAAAAACGTGAGAAAACAATTTGTTAGGGCGCTGCACTCAGTGGCGACCGGTTTACATGTTATATTCTATGTGATTTTTTTGGGGGGGTCAAATTTCTCGTTTTTGACGTGTGGTGGCTATTTTTGTGCCGCCCTTAAACATGTATGGTTGTAATGTGACTATAACCTGGATCTGTTTTATAGTACAATTTGTCTCTCGATTTTTTTTTTTTTTTTTTGGGGGGGGGGGGGGACCCAAAGTATTGATGTTCCTCTCCAGCGAACAGCGATCAAATATAAAACCGTCAGCATTCGTTACATCCCGCTGAAGCACCCTCGGCGAGAGATACCCCACCGGATCTCACCGAGTGGATACCAACTATAGAGATGACCAACTTTTGCCTGAACAAACACGAAAGCGAGGTTTAACTGGGCGATGTTAGACAAAGAGTGCGAAAAGGGGGGCACCGACCCCCTCTCCCGTCTATTACCCTCTATCCGTCTGTTAAATGAAACGTAGATGTAAAATGTATGATTCGTATTATAGTCATTTCCATTCGATTGTAGGAAATGATCGAAAATTTGTTTATATTTATATTGTAGGACAATTATATTTAATTTCTTATAATAGTCATCTTTTCTCAAATGAAATGAAAAGGTATCTTTTGTATTTATACTCACATGTCATAATAAATATATTGCATGTTTATTAAAAATTATTTCATACTGCCGTAAATAGGTATTCATATTGCATACATACTGCCCTCATAATTTATTTAGGTTTCGTTTATAGGGACAATTAATGTTGTGGATCTATCAGAATAGGGTTTTGCATTCCCCCAGAAGATGTGAACATTATTTGTATCTTACTATAATATACAAATATACCCTTTCTTGAGAGGTTCTGGTTAAAACTATGCGCAAGAGGTGACTCGAATAGTACTATTTGCTGAAGGGGGCAGCCCCCGAAGCAAATGGTACTATCGGATCCACCGAGGCCCATAGTTTTAACCAGTACCTCGAAAAGAAGGCATGGAATATTTGTTTTATATCCTGAATCAAAAATTTCTCATTACAAAAAATATTACAAAAATTATCAAATAATACTTTTTTAGAGCAACCTTTATTAGTTGAAATATTTCTGGTCATGTGACGAGCTCTCAACCTATCAAAAACCAATGCATTTTTGATTTATTATAATGACATAATGGGTCAAACTGATAAAAAAAAGCAATCAAAATATTAATAAAATTAATAATAATATTGATATTGATAATAATAATAATAATAATAATAATAATAGTATTAATAACAATGTTATATTTGTGTTGGTAATTACTCTGGATAATATGAACAAACATCGAATACAATGTAAATTCAGAGAAAATATCTATACAATATAAATGTTAAAGTGCGATAATGTTTATTTTCTCTATAAAATTATATACTCGTTTCATGTTATGTGTATCATGTCACATTGTACATTTTATTTTTTCACTTTGAATAATGCGTGTTAACGCAATGCATTTCCTTTTGGCCCAATAAATTTGAATTGAATTCGTTATCAATCACGTCTCCCATTATTCAAAAAATACAATAGGTGAAATTAGTGAAATATTTATTGGTTATTGTATCGTCTTTCACAATAACAATGTTTGACAAATCGTTTACAAAACGTATAGACATTGGACAGTATATCATTACATATGAGCATAGCATGAACCAGAACATAATTGTGCATTAAGAGGTGATAATAATGAAGGGCTACATCGTAATCATAGTTTGATATGTTTGCAGCCCGGAGATATTGGCACGAATTTACAATGGAGGTTTGTAGATAAACCTAGGTTATGTGCGTTATGTGACGCGTTTTGACGCGTTCCAGACCAAGGTTTGTCTGAAACTTGGTCTGAAACGCATCGAAACGTGTCATAATTATGACGCACGTAAACCTAGGTTTGTCGACAAACCTCCTTTGTGAATTCGGGCCATTGAGTTCATAGCAAACTATTAAAGGTTTTAGTTAGAAGGAATAGAGGGGGGGGTGGTATTAATACGGAGGGATGAGTTGAACATTTCCAGCTATCGATGAAATTGTTGACATTCATATAAGCCATTATCATAAATACTTGATTCACATAGCTTTAATAAAAATAAGTCGTGGCGGGTAATATAAATGTAAGAGATTGTACAAGTGCAAAATAAGCACATTGTGTAACAATATTCAAATAAAAATACAGCGTTCGGTACTTGCTTAGATACATATTTAAACTTAACGCATTTCATTTTATGCCTTAAACACAGATTGATTTCTTTCATTAATATGTGGTTGTTATAATCACATTATTTCTGATTATTATACAAATGATGCATGCGCATGAGTTCATTATACGATCTATCCGCACTCGAGTTGAGGCTGTGTGTTATCTATCGCACGAAGCCGTTAGGCGGAAGGCGATAGATAACACACAGCATCAACGAGGGTGGATAGATCGTATAATAAACGAATGAAAACATGCATCATTTGTTTTATACAATGAAACTTCTAGATCCTTGTTATTTGATGTAAAAATAATTAATTCAAGATTGTTTCGTGACAGTATATGGCTGACAAATAAATCTCAAGTTTTAATAAGTCTAAATTAAGTGCGCACACATAAGTATAGATATGGCAAGGGCACTTAACTCTACCTCCATTTACGCATAGTGCTGCGCAAGAATAGGCCCATATGCACACGCAGTATTAGGCGCTCTAACCTCTACGCGCACTACTGCGCGCTCTGAAAACGAGTTCAATAGTACTGGAAAATATTGCACTCCTTTTCATGAAAACGAGTGCAATAGGCTCAGTAAATGAATCACACGTGACCGCGCATGACCAATCATTTGATTAGGATCTGGGAGTGAGTTGTCCAAATATATATATATAATAATAAAAGTCTGAAGTCCGTATATCCAAGACACTTCAAACAAAAGATTATACCAATGAAATCTACAAAAGCAAGAAATTAAGACGCAAACGAATTATCACTAAACAAATTTTGGCCAGTAGTCCGATTTACACATGATATCACTTAAAAGATAATTAGGTAGAGAGCTACTGGAGTCAGATAAACATGAACCAATTAGCTGATTATTATTATCTTTGCACATAACTCATTTCCACTTGTCATTTTATGGATGGTACTCGGCCTGCAGGTGTCAATCATTATTATAATTGAGTAACGACTATAATTTGTATATATTAATACCCCAGTCTCACCTAAGAGACCAACACCACACCAACAACAGAACGAACACAAAATCAAATTACCACCATGTAATGGCCACAAATCGATTGGTTTAGAGTCGGTTCAGGTTTTTATGGTGTGGCCGAAAATATAACTGACATGAAAATGTGAAGAACCTGACTCATTATGTGACCTCTCACAGTTTACACCACCGCTTCACGACTAATAATGCAGTTCATGAAAATGGACCATTATCCTTCTAAAAGACAGCTCCTCTTTCAGTCCTCATTACAATTGAGAATGAATTATTTATATAATATATATTATAAGCTTTTAGCACGCAGATTACAACCCTCCCCCTCCCGTCTATACAGAATTCAGCCCCTTAATTTCAATGTTAGTACATAAGCCGCTGGTCAGAAAGAATGAGCTTACAAGTAGCTTGTTACACGAACAAATGAATTGAATGAAAATGGATCGGATGGTGGCTATGCACTAGTGAGTATGTTTCTAATAATTAATATTGCTGAATATTTAACATCATTTTTATTCCTGAAACACTCTGTGAAACTCTTGCAAGAAGGAGGAAATGCATGGGAAGGCTAAACATAAAGCTAATTAATGCCGTTTCCTTTTTCATTTTATTTCTTATGAGTGTAGTTTCATCTGATAGAAAGTCGTGGTAGAGAAATAGAATTTTCTAAATTAAAAAAAAGGTATAGACACAAGGCTGAATTCGTTTTCACAGTGATTAATGAGTGTATCGACTTGGAGCCTCCGCCGAACACATTGACAAACTCCGCTAGCGATTTAAAAACACCTTTGTTACCATGGTTACGTCTATCCTTTAATAACTTCTTTGGCTAAAGACATTACAACATTGACGTACAATTTTCATACAGTGAAAATTTAATTTCGTAATCAGAAATACCAGATAATATATGAGAATCACAAATAAACCATCCCGCTGCCTGCATAACGTTCTCTTACAATGTAAATGTATTTATTTCGTTAAAAAACTACCAGATAAAAATATGAAAATCACGAATAAACCGTTCCGCTTCATGCACGTGTCTAGGGGCTGCTCAAATAAAGTGACAGCTACCTGAATATTTGTTATTTCAAAATTCTCGGGGGGAGGGGGGAGGCGTAGCTTTCAGGATCATCGACAAAATGTCAGTATCTAAAGCTGGTCTTCTAAATTGATTGTTCTCTGTGATGCAGCTAAACTATTCGTACAAACCATGGCAGAAAATTCAACATCCCGACATAAGATAAACCTGAAGAAATACATATAACCTTGGCGAAAATTACGATTGGTTGCACCATAGAGGAGGCAATTAATACTACTGTTTGTGTGTGCCAGTAGGGCTGTGAATATGTAGATGTACCTGTGTGCGACGGAGTGGCGGTCAATGATCACGGTCAGAGAATACGGCGCCCACATTGCGATGAAGAAGATGACGATGCACAGTAACGATCTAGCAAGCCTCATATCGTTGGTATGTCTGTTGGATAAACCGTCTTCTTTAGCAACCTAAACCAGAATATAACAAGATAGAATCATAATCTTAGGCGTCGTGTTACACGTTTCGTTATTTTTATCAATACAAATATTAATTGTTCGGATTTTCCTATAAAAAAGGACTTGGTGTCGTGACTCGCCGATATAATGCCGAATCTATCGTGCCTGTCATCCCATCAATGATCTCGAGAATAATTCTTATTATATACCTCACTTTAAAAATCTAGCCATCTGATTGGTCGAAATTGGAGTCGTGATTTTAGCCATGCCGCCTACCAGTCAATAGTCTTTTTAAAAGTGCCCTCACACCCGCCTACCGGTCAATAGTCTTTTTTTTAATGACCTCATGCTGCGATCCCTATTGTTTTACGTTTTAAAAGTGTTTTTGTGCGAGCGCGGACATCATACAGTGCTTTCTGTTATTTATATTTCTGCTATTCCCAAATGATTGAAACTTCAGTCATTTTTCAGGCGAAGATTAACAGACAGTGTCTCAGATTTTCGATGAAGTTTTAACCAATCTTTACTCAATAAAAGAATAAGGTAAGAATTATTGGTAGATTTTTGTTTCAATTCGGCATACATGTCAAAAACATATCGACTGCTTTAAAAAAAAAGGCGCGCCTCGGGGTCATGCCAGAATATGCACGTTCCCGAGAGCCTATAAGACAATCAGGCCTCTCAAAGCAGTCGATATCTCTATAATATAAAAAATTGTTAGGTGTCCCTGGCATTATTTTCATACACAAATCTAAACAGACCTTTAGGTATATCTGAATACATGGAATCTTGCTCTTGATTTATTACCTTCTTTGAAGTGATGATTGGTATAAAGGCCTACAGTGTATATACCCATCCTATTCATTGATGGCAGTAGGACTGAATTCCTACAGCTATTCAATTTCGTGACTTGTCACCAATTATTCGCTGATGTATTTTAATGGTTATATAAACATATGAATACCACTGATTTCAAGCAAAAATTTCAAGCAAAAATGCGAAAATATGCCTTTGAATAAGAAATT
Organism: Strongylocentrotus purpuratus; assembly: GCF_000002235.5. NCBI lineage: Eukaryota > Metazoa > Echinodermata > Echinoidea > Camarodonta > Strongylocentrotidae > Strongylocentrotus > Strongylocentrotus purpuratus. Next base: position 540,163 of record NW_022145532.1, on the reverse strand, counting down.
AATGGCCTTGATTACCCGGCTCTAGACACACTAGTAAGAATATTAATTGTGTTTCTATGATGCTAATCAACTTACCCTGTTAAGTCTAGCTGAGGATTTCCAGGCATGGTAGTAAATACGAACATAGCTGTAGATGATAAAACAGAGTGGAACCCCAAAGCCCATGCAGGAGAAATAAATGGTGTAGGAATAGTCAATGGCCATATCCGCAGTGCAAACCATGGTTTTCCAGTCAAAACGATGATCACCCCATCCTACCATGTTTGGCAGATCAATGAAGAAAGAGATGGACCATACCGCTAAAAGCATGAAAGGTACTGTCCGGCGGTTGTAGATGCTGTTATACCTGGCCCAGTGGCATATTATGACATAACGGTTGACACCAATTGCAGCAATGCTCCACATAGAACAGGCACAGCTAAAGAACGACAAGAAACAAAGTGATTAACACAAAGGATCGTATTACGCTCGAAACTGGGTCACAAATCACATTTAGCAAAAGTCAAACTTAGACCTCAGACTGATTTTCTTCGGTAAACCCGACTTTGAACAAAAGCCTAAATCCAGCCGTTTCCAGCGTCAGGTTTAGATTTTAGTAGAATTTCATTTTCATTTTCATTTCATTCATTTCTATTTCCAATACGGGCCAATAAACTTTATGATCATTGTGATCACAAAAACAAGCTATATCGTGAGCAAAAATTGTATGACAAATATTTTTGCATATTTTACTTACAATTCCAAAGCTCGTCTATGATAAACAAAACAAATGACTATCTTTGTCTCGTGGAAAACAACACATTATTTTTCATAAAAGATAACGTAGGCGTTGATTTGGAATGTATACGACATTGATTTCCGAAGCCTCATGATAGATTGACTTATGAAAGACAACGTTTCCAAGAAAAGACACGATATAGCATACCATACTCCGTAATCTTGAAGTATAAAAACGATTCAAAATACAGCAGATCCTGTCTGAATTAGACTCGAATAGTCGGGAATGACCATTGCATAATATATTACCATGATTATGTTATTACCAAATTTGAGAAACATTTCATTAAGATATGACACGAACAATGACTAGTCTGTCTGATTAAGATTCTGAGTAGCTGCACACTGAGGCGAGTCCAAGATTTGGTCAAGGAAGGGGGAAGGTGACAGGGCAACAGTGCCGAAAATTCCAGAGGGGGCCAAAAGAAGACGATTAGGAGGGGCAGATTATACTATGCTACACTGGTTTTTTTTATAGGGGGCACGGTTCGATGTCCCCCTCTCTAAATCCGGAACTAGGTTTTACCTAAGAAAAAAAGTAATGGTACGACATGACGTTAGATGAGTAGATCAAGCTGTTTAAAGTGAAAGATAAGGTAACGATTCCAACCTTTCATTACAAAGTCTAATTGCCATTATCTACAAAATGTCGCGCAACCATAACGACGACACTTTACAAGATGTGGTGGTATTGGAGTACCAAAATACAAATCTAAGAATATTCTGAACGACAAATCTCCCTCACACCCCCCCCCCCCCCCCCACCTTTATGATGAAATACTAGAGCAGGATGTAAATCCGTATGAAATAAGATCAAATCTTGATGTACATGTGGATCCTTCCATTTCCATTTTTTCCTTTACAAAAAAAAAAAAAATTACAGCAAAAGTGTACATTTTCTTTTGCAACCAAATTAATGATTTGCAAAATTCTGGATAGCAGCTCGATAGTCAACTTGATTGACGAGATCTAGCAATGGCTTATCTACTCAGAAAATGATCAAAATGGTAGGAAGAACGAAATATATGTATTTATTATTATTATTATTATGATTATTATTACTTATACCGCGCTTTTCCCATGAGGCCCAAAACGCTTATGATATATAGGTCTATTGATATATTTTGAAAGTTGATGTTCAGGTAAGAGACGTCAGTTCCTTAATTGGATGAAGGATTATGTCAGCAGGTCTAAATGTTGCAAGTTAGTTTTTATATGGTATCTTAATACATCCGCTCACCATGTGATGCAGATAACTCCTATGGCTTCACACAACCAGTCTTTGCCGATGAAGAATTCAGCCTTGGTTACGATACCAACGATGCAGAACGTATTCACTATCAGGGATACACCCATGTCAGCCACAGCTAAATTCACGATAAACACATTTTCTGTACACAGTAAAGGAAGAAAAGAGAAGAAAAAACACACATCGTGAAATCAAAACATCAAAATATTGATGGGATGATAAAAATGGTAATTGGTACTAATGATAAGGTTAAAAATGATGACGATGAAGGTGAAAGTGATACTATTATACTACTACTACTACTACTACTACTACTACTACTACTACTTCTACTATTACTACTACTACCCACTACTTCTACTACTACTTATGATAATAATTATAAAAATGATAATAATATAATAATAGGCCTAATATCAAAACATAAAAATATTGATGGGATGATAAAAATGGTAATTGGTACTAATGATAAGGTTGAAAATGATGACGAATGAAGGTGAGAGTGATAGTGATACTACTACTACTACTACTACTACTACTTATGATAATAATTATACAAATGATAATCATATAATAATAGGCCTAATATTAATGATAATGATAATAATAATAACAACATAAACAATAATAATAATGACAACAATGATGATAATGATGATAATGGTAACGATAACAATGAAGCTAATGGTTATCATAATAAAGGTAATTATAATTATGATAATAATAAACACAGTAATAATAATTATAATAGTATATAATAATAATGAGGACTCGATGGTAAAATTTTTTAATTTACTGCTTATCTTCGATTGTTTTCAGCGAAAATGTATAACAATGTCATTTCTGATTTACAAATTATGTCTTATGAATTATGGATAGTCAATCATAGGGAATACATCGTTTAGAAATAACTGAAAGATATGTTCGAAAACATTACTCACTCTATATTAAAGTACACAATGTAAAAATGAAAACACATAACAGTTTGCGATTCCCTATCTTCCTGTAGTGTGTAATGAAATTATCGACATATTCATCTCTTCGGATACATTAATAAATGGCATAAATCTACCATTACGCGTTCATAAATATGAAAGAAATATGCAATACTCAACACTCAAAATGTTACCATGGTTACGGGAAAATAATGTAGTGCATTACAAATTGATGGTCTAAGAATAGCAATGAATACAGGCATACTAAAACTGGCACTCATCAGAGTAAATCGGGAGACTAAACAGAAAGCCTAGGTTAGATTATAAGCAGGATACTTGGCTTAATCATAGTTTACAGAAAATGTTAATGATGCTTAAAATAATTGTTATGAAATTATTTTATCTTCCCTCTATGAAAAACATTTTCCTTTGCGTAAAAAGAGATCATCAAAAGAAATATTGGAACGTTGAAAAACAAATGTTCATTTTAATTTTATTACATAAAAATGAAAGGGAACATAAGTTATTTAGAACAAACTTACATGTTTAAAAATAATAACCCAAAAGACCTGAACATGAAATATGTTATATTGTTCGATAAATACCGGGGTCGAGATACTTTTAGTCCCGATGTTTAACAAAATATTATTCAATTTAATAGCTCGCCATTATGTCATGTTTTTAATGTTTCATTAATTAGAGGGGCTTTTCCTAATAAATCGAAGTTTTAAAATTGTTTAAAGAATGTTTTATTATCCCGCCGATGATTCTATCATATTTGACATATTGTAATTTAGTTTGCGGCCGGAGTACAATTTATCATGCACGTCTTACTAAACTAAATCTTATGTTAAATAGGCTTATCCGCATAATTCCGGGAATACATCCAAGGACGATCGTAAAACAAGTTTATTTTGAATTGAAATTGATGACTTATAGTGAAATTTAACGATATCAAGAATTCATATCTATTCATCAATGTATTGATAATTCATGCTTTCTCATATCTCATAATTATGTTTGATTTTAACGAAAAGTACCACGATTATAATACCAGATCATCCTACCCCTTGCATTTACCTGAACATCGAACTATATCTGATCAACATAATATTCGATATTCTGGCCCCAAAACTCGTCATCATCATTATATTAAAGATTCTCCGTCTTTGAACTGTAATAAATCAAGATTTAAGATAATTTTTGTGTGTGACAGGTGTTCCTTGATTTCTACCTTCCGTTTATTTCTGCTTGTTTTTCTGTTGTTGGCTGTTCTTTATCTGTGTGTGTTTGTATGTCCTAGTTCTATTCCTTCTTTTTGTTTTTGCCCGTGTATAATATTTTTATGTGAAATTTATGTGACATGTTTTTTTTTTAATTGTTTACGGCACTCTCGCCACAAGCGTATGATTTTTAGAGAAGTTGTCACCTGTAAATCATTTTCACCGTATATATTCAAACATGCGAAAAATTGGAGAGTAAATGTTGAGACAAAAAATATGCCGATGAACGATAGACATGATCTAAGTTTTTTCGTTTGTTTCACGTGTTTGTCAAATAGATTGACATAGTTCTCAATATATCAGCGGTCTTGTTACATCAAAACTTAAGTAAACGTGAGTGCGTACGTTCAAACATCATTTAGATGTTTGAAGGACTATGGTTATCTGGGAGGTTGGATTATGATGCTTCTTCAAGCATGAACATTCTGTTTGATCATAATATATTATACGCAACGACTTTTACGTAAGTTTTAATGCAATCGAGAAACATATAAATGAAAAATAAACAGGCTCAGCATGTTTCACAAGAGACCACTGTCAATACATACAAATTACCTTAATTATTTAGGAATAACAATAATTTCTGCAATATGAACAGCTGATGATCAGCTAAAAAAATTGACACAAAATATACTCACCGATCTTACGTAAGTTTCGATGCAACAAGACTGCCGATATAACGAGTACGTTTCCAAGGATCCCGGTAAACATTATGGTAATAGTCCAGACCAGAATAGCCTTGTATATCTTTTCGTCGTGCACCCTCTCATCCATGGTTTCATTATGACTTTGCCAACCGGAGACGCTGATATCGTATTCGACATCATTCGATGAGTGCCATAATAAAGAGACATTCTCCATTCTGATCTGCGATGAAGAGAAGTATAAACGTTTCACAAATACATTGTTGCTCATAAAGTTGATTAAATGTTTACCTCTTTTCATTCATGACTGTGAAAATATGTTCGAGAACTCCCATTTCCAATGCATATTATTCATTTCGTTGAATTTGCATTCTTAAAAGAGGATTGAGAAAAACGTATCAGATTATTAAGAAGTCCTCAATCTTTTGAATCCAAAGCATGCATGCATGGATTTCGTTAATGAATAGTGAAAACAGTTAAGGTAATATATAACAGATGGGCTCGTTTTCGCTCTTTTTTCGTGTACCAGCCTATACCAGAACATCAACATGCCGTTCTCCGTCAACCATGAAATTTGGAGGACTCTTATGAACGCACAATAAAACCTTGAACAAGTGTACTTTTAATAAAATGAGTCGATTTGAGAAAGTTTGTTTTTGATCTTTGATCTCCTAAACCTCACAGTCGTACGATACAATCGGTCAAAGGAAATGAGCAAACAATTTAATCCGTATATCAAGAGGAAGACGGGAAAGGTCAAGTTTTATTATCATGAAATGAACAAGTGCCTGAGTCTTGACAAACATGTTTTTCAATAGCTTATAAAAATGCATTATCCTGATTAACGTTTTTAAGTGCAACAAGCTATATACAAAAAAATAAAATGGCGGAAATATCTGAAGAGTTTAAAGATCTTAGCGATGAAGAGAAATTTGTAAGCATAATGAAACTTGAGAATGAATACATAACTGATCACTTCTGTAAGTATATTAAAACAAGCATAAATACTCGAGGGGGATTTTAATATTCCACCCATGTAAGTGTATGCCTTAAATAAAATTAAACGTATATACATAGAAAATAAATATCGAAATTATCATTCTCATTTGTTACGTATCTTTATTGTCAAACATAGGCCGGTAGTGTCATATCATTTTGTTGTAATAATATCATTTACCACTGTATAAACAGGCTTCATTGTTTATTGTTAATTTGTGATTTCTCGCGAAACTATACCCCTTGTTGATTTTCTTGTTTATATGATTTTTTTATTTATGTATTGTGAAACAAGATGTTCATGTATAAGAATGAAGTTTACTAATAAATTCAAATAATGCGTACAGGAGCATTGCTTGGCAACGGAATTATAATATTATGTACCGTTAAATCATAATCAAAATCATGTCAATCTCTATCTCCATTCGTGCTCCATTAAGGATTGATATTTTGTCTTATGTCTTGACGATGGATTGTCAAATTAATTTCATTTCATGCTCATCTAGAAACTTGCTTTATTGTCTAAATTGTAATGGTTGAGGGAAACAATTTATTTGTGAGACAGGAGATATATTAATGAAGAATGACAATCCATCGTCAACACGTAAGAGATTCATAAAAAAAAATCAAATCCTTAATATAAGTTAACAACGTATCAAGATATGTAAAAAGAACAAATGCAGAATTTGATGTTATACCTTTCTCTAAATGAAAACACAAGATGAAACTGAACGTAAGACTAAAGACAATTATCTCATAAATTTCTTTCAGCCAGAGCTTAACAGTTCTAACTTCAACATATTATAGAGAACGATGCGGTTTTAAATGAATATGCATGCATAATGTATTTATGACGTAAACAAGTTTTACTGATATTGCAAAATACACATTACATGTATCATGTAGTACAAAATTGAGATAGAGATGGACATGACATGATTTTTTACTAGGATGACATAATACGATAATCCGTTGCTAAGCAACGCCCAGTTAAAGCGCAATTCACTTGTATGCATTTTTTGTATACATTTTGATGCACTTGTTTGTCATTTGTAATTTTGAATTTACAATCTGAAGGAATAAATTGAAACCTGTAATAGTGAAGAAGTGAACTCTCAAGGATTTGAATTGCAATTGTTTTATCATTATTATTTTTATATTACCGCGACGGAGGATTATCCAATTTAAATATTGTCATATTTTTATATATATATAGGCCTATATATATGGGACAAAGCCCTAAGGGGGACAATTTGTTATACGATTTCTTCGTGTACGGAACATCACTTTTTCTTTTATTTGTGTGTATGTATATATATATTAAAAAATTTATCCAAACTTTGACATAATAATTTTACAACATTTAGAAAGATTCTCTAACTGTTTATCATAATTTATATAATTATAATTATAATTTATATAATTTATATAATTTTTATAATATTATATAACTGATGACATTTGAAAATGTTAGGTTTTTTGTAATAATATTTCTTAAAATACTGCTTATGTTATCAAAGGCTGGACATACGAGAACATAATGAAATTCATAACGCTGTACTAAGAGATTACATAATGAACACAATTCCAGAGGCTGACTAGGCGTATAACGGCATTTTAAAGTGACGGGCAGATGACTACTACCACATCGAAATTTTTACAAAGAGATCTTCTGTCTCTAAAATCCAACTTTAACAAATATTCTTCCATACCTAAAAATCCTGTAACTGAATCATAAGCGATTTGTATTAGGGTCTTTATTCCAGTTTTGCAAATAAATGTCATTAATAAATCTACGATCCATAGATGATTTCGCCCACTCTTTTATGAGGGGATATTTTCAACCCATATATTTGACATTCCGCTTATGACTAAGATACTTCGGAATTTCATAATTAACCTAGATTCAAATTCACAATAATTATCGTATAGTTTGCGTAACAAATTATAAGTAGCACACGTGAGCCTAGATTTCTTTCCCTGAGTAACTCTAACAATTTATCAAATGCCTCTCCAGTTTACTAGTCAAAGCATATCTAAAACCTTCACTACACACCATACAATTTGCAGTGTCATGGCTCGATTTAAGCAGGGTTTTGATTTATTTTCTATAATGCACTTCAATACTGTAACAGTCTAATTTTTCAAACCTCCACACTTCACACCAATACAATAAAATGGGGATAATTAATTAATCGAAGAGCTCATTTTGAATATCAATTGGTAAGCACAAATTCTTAGCTTTACAAATTAGATCGAACATGCATGGATATCTTGGATAACTAACACCAAACGTGAATTCGGGGTACATGAAGGCTTGTGTACGACCTTTTCCGCGGGTTGAAAATAAAATGACTTTAGTCTTATTTGCATTGACCCATTTATTTTCAAAGCTCACAGCAGATGATTGATAGTTGAAGATTGTTTAGGCAGATTACAACTCTTCAGCAGATTCTATCGTGATTATGTGATGCCAGCGTATAGCAACACATAAAGTAGGATTTAAACATGATATGGTTTTACGGACCAGACTTGTTTAGGATGCGAGAAGATGATATAAGTTGTCTTCGTATCATTACCTTCTACGGTGGAAAAGAACACCGTCGTAAAGCTTCTGTCAAAATTAGGATGCGAGAAGATGAAAGAAATTGTCTTCATATCAGTACCTTCTACGATGGAACAAGAATGCCGTCGTCAGGTTTCTGTCAAAATTAGCTAGTTTATGCAAAACTACGTCACTAATAACAACCAAGTAGTCATTAGATAGATTGGGGAAATCCAAATCGTAACACGTTATGATAAGTCAGCTCATTTAGTATTCAGATGTTTGTTGTTATCACGCTGAATTACAAATGACATGCATTCAAACGAGAGACAATATGCTCCCCCGTATAGCACGTCAAGTAGAAGAGAAAGCGCACGGACTAATCATCATGACAGTGTATCGAGATGTGTCCCCGCCTGTCAGTAATGCAGCTTTTGCTCGTCATTAGTATCTTCATGATCTTGATAATCGAAACCTGTCAAGAAATAGAAAAAGGACATTAACAAATTGCTGACCGAAATAGGAACAAAGGAACATCACAAATGATAAAGGAGATGCAAACTAGATCATTCTATCAGTAAGATAATGATGTGGATAATAAAATGGAAAGAACGCGTACGTTGCTAACTTTTGTTACAGTAAGAATACCATAATGATCATCCTTCTCCTTCATAGCATCACGTATACTGCATCACTAATATCCTTTGGGAAGTTATTATTCTCTATTTGCCACTTTCCACCACGCATGCAGGGGCGGCGATCCCGGGGGATGTTTATCGTCCCCCCGGAAAATTTTCAGAAGTGAAGAAAATAGCAAATACTAAAGACTGCAACACAATTTTAAGCTCTGGAGGGCCCAAGAGTGCAGCGTTAAGACTAATACAAATGCAAAAATCTTCCGCTCCCTCACATAATGTCCTTCAAAATAGACAATACTTACTGTAGAAAATTTGTATTCGGTTAGTATCACCGTGATACCAACGGAATACAGATTTCCTCTCGTATTTCGCCCCCCCCTCCGGTTATGAAAAGAAATCGCCGCCCCTTTACCAAGGTATTGTAAATAATAATGGTACCTGGTAGGATGAAATTTATTAAAAGCTTGAGCACCTTCTCATGGTAGGTCGGATAAAGCTAGGGCTATTAATTTGATGGCAGGCCCTCAAGGAAAATAGAATTAATACTGATCAGGCTTCCCTGCAAAAAGAAGACATACATTATTATTATATAATCATCATTATCAAAGATACAAGTTTTATCACGTTTTTTGTCACGGTAATTTCACAACTATTCATTAGTGTGAATTAATTAATGAAGCAAATATCTATCTTGAGTTTGTCTTGATTTGCGGAGGCGTGTATGGCCTTCATGGATCTTGAAGATTAGTGTTACCACATCAAGAAAACATTTCAAAATTCACATCAACTCAGAATGGCCGTTGGTAATAAATTTCTCCGAAGATATAGGAAAATGATGTTTTCGAAGAAATTCTTCCACGAGGAAAAAATGATCTGAGCACTTTACTGGCTGACTTTGGCGGTATTAGTAAGCGTTGGAGATCGAATTTAAAGACGCTTGTGGCGACATAATAGTTTTAGCTGCTTTTTTCTTCTTTTAAAAGCTCTCATTCCTAACTGTGAAATGGAGCAGGATAAACGCTTTGATCATCATAATGCACTCGTACAGTAATGTCGTGGATCTCATGCATTTAAAAGAGAGAATTGGTTCAGTTTAACTGACAACGCTTGCGCTACACACTCTCGCGCCTTAATTTCTCTTTTAAAGTGTTCCGTTGAGAAATTGTGCGAAGGATTATATTAAACATTTGAATAGACGTAGCGACGCCGAGGTAAACCGCATGCTCATTACACCTTGCATGATCTACCTTTTGATTTTTTGAAAATCTTTGTTAAGAATTCGCGGAAGAGCGGAAGAGATTAATCAATCAATTCAAGCATTGCTTATCATGTTATCTAATGGTATTTACCAATTGTTTTAAGCAATTAAAATTTTGCAAATTTATGGAACGTTAAGGTGTTGTGCCCCTTTCTTTTTTAAATGCGGGATCCGCGCCTGCTTGAAGAAACATAATTATTTGTAACTTGAGGCGTTGCTCTTAATGACATTGAAATTCGATACCACCAAGAGCAATGCCATGTCTGTCAATTTTACGAAACGTACAATGAACACTCCTTGTTTGCGTCTTTGTGATGAGCCTCTGAAAATAACGGAGTCCAAGAAAACAATGGGCGTGCACTTACAACCCACTCTCAAGGGGGACAAACAAGTTGGTGATATGGTATCAAGAGCTGGAAAGAATATTTATGATAAGTCTGTAGGCTTCGCCAGGCATCTGTCCCAAGATGTGACCTATAGTCAATATCATTCTATTCATGTTAATATACGTCCTCTAGTCTTGTGGAGTATTCACCTCCCTTTGGTCTCCTAGCATCACTGCAAGTCAGTACAATGACATTAAGAAAATCCATGTGTGTCGCATCATCATGAAGGACCAGTATGTCCCTTACGACCATGCTCTAGAGCATCTCTCCATCTGCCGTATGTGGGAACGGCCAGATCAACTACTGGATTCCTTTGGTCGTAGTCTGTTGAAATCTCCCCGTCACCGGGATCTTCTCCCTCCCTTACGTAGTGATATCTCCTCTCGTCGCCTACGCTCTTCACATCTTCTCTACACACCTCTCCCCTGTCGGACTATACCAGGTATTATTCCTCAACGATACCCACAATTTGTTATACTGCTTCATTCACCTTGAACTATAATCTTTGCTTATGTTTCCACTTGCATTTTCATCTATTGACTGCTACGTTTGTATCTCTTCTTCAATGTGCAATATCACATAATAACAGAATCAGTGAACAAATATCGATGTAGAACAGCTTACATACTTCTGGATATTTTTCTTCTTTGTCAAAGTTATCATTACAACTTTATCGTCAATATAATATTTAGTGCATTCAGGCGCGTACACGGGGGGGGGGGTTTGGGGGGTTAAACCCCCCTTTGGTATTTTTTTTGTGTGTAAACCCCCCCTAAATTTCTCTAAAACCCCCCCTTTTAGGTCGACCTAAAAAAGCTGACCTTACCCCCCCCCCCCAACGGAGCAAAATGTCAAATTTTCAAATTTCGAGACCAAAAAAAAAAAAAAATGTGTCCTCTTACCCCCCCCCCCCCCCCGCTTATTCAGCGGTCGGCTGAGTCGTTGCGATTTTTTTGGGACCAAAAAAAAAAAAAAAAGTGTCCTCTTACCCCCCCCCCCCCCCCCCCCGCTTATTCAGCGGTTGGCTGAGTCGTTGCGAAATTTTCGGCCCGATTTATAAATGTTAAACCCCCCCCCCCCCCTTGAAAAAATCCTGCGTACGCGCCTGGTCATAACTATGAACTATCTTTGCCATCTAACGGTTTATTTGCAAGATGTGATAATTGTTAATGATGCTGGTCGCGCAATTAAAGTCTGCAATTCCACTGGGAAGTGGCGCAGGTGCAATTAGCGTTGAATCGTTGAACCTTCATTTTACACAATGGGCACATTGTGTCTGAAAACAACGCAGGCATCCAAGATCCCTTTGATGTATGCAGATGTTTGTTTTCTTTCACTTCAGCTAACGGGAAAAGGGTATTTTATAATGTGAACGGGTAAAAAAATTACAAGCTCTCATAACTTCAAATTAAATTCAGGTTAAATTAGGATCGTATTTTATCGTGTTGGAATTTTCTTCACCTCAATTTCATATCAATTGTGTAGACTACAGCAGTCTTAATGACTTAATGCGGAACCCAGTCTGGAGTTTTTAAGTTCATCCTCTTTTGTCCACAAGTACTCGGTGACGACAGATTCAAGACGTTATGCCTGCTAATTTTCCTTTTATGAGCAGAAAAAAGATATCGTGTGCCCTTAATGGTAGGTTTACTTTATGTGGCCATGGCAGTTCCGATTGCCCGAAACGTAGTGCGCCGTGGGATTTTGGCAATTTTTTCTCTGTATTCAATTTATGTTAATGCTATGTTCCCACCATCACGATTGGCGCCACGATTGGAATTGTTGTCTTAATCGTGAAGTAATTGTGGTGATCCTATCAGATATTATAAGATCTTGAGGTCAGTCGTGGGAATCGTATTTATCGTAGGAAACTTTTGGACGGCTAAACAAAATTATACGATCAACACGATTAATTGTCAGTCGTTATCATCGCATCAGATCGTAATAAAACACAACATATCGCATCTAATCGTGCTTCCTAATCGTGGTGATCGGGATCAACCTTGGAAAAGGCAAACACCACGCTCTGCTGATATGCAGTGGCAGATCCAGGGGGCACAAGGAGGCACGTGCCCCCCCCCCCCCGGCCAAAAAAATGTTGAAATCAGCCCCAAACTCGACAAAAATGTACTGGCAAACAGGGACGCGCAAAGATAAGTCTATTACCGAAATATTTTAAGTATTCAATTTTTTAAAAACATTTTTTATTTCACATCTCTTTCAAAACACATCAAAAGATATACAAACAAATCATTATAAATTAAAACAATATAAATATTTAAAAACAATTTTTGACATGGTACTGTGAAAGAAGGATGAAGGGTGTATGCGAGGGATCAACAAAGGCCATTGGCCTGTCAAGGTTGATCCCCTAAATTACCACCCTTCAAGATAAATACATTATACAAAATATAAAAAATAAAAACAATCAAACAAACAGATATTTGTAAGCAGAGTGCCTCAAAGATCCAACCTTGGACCTCTTTTATTTATTATTTATGTTAATGACATGCGCAATATTTCTGATAAATTGAAGTCTATTGTATTTGCTGATGACACAAGTGTTTTTATGTCTCATTCTGATGTCCAGGTTTTGACAAGATGTTTTTAAGCCAGACATTTTGAAACTTTCTAATTGATTTTTATATAATAAGTTGATTTTAGATTATGCTGATGTTTCTTACTCTGATTGTACCTGATAGTATGTTTTAGATTTTTTTTCTGTTCTTGTTTCTTTTTTCCTGTATGTGTGTGTGTTTCAGGGGTAGGCTTTCTTATATGAAATCCCTCCTTTCTGCCTTTCCCACATGCTCTCATAAGTATGCCAAATGTAATTTTGTATCACCATCCTGGTTTTTTTTATCATTCCATTCTTTATTTGTATGTTCTAAATGTTTTTAAGAAGAGTGTTGAATAAAATTTGAATTGAATTACGGTAAGTAAAGTTTTCATCTAATGAGTCTTCGATAAATCTTCTGATCCATGATATCTGTCATTTCAACTCCACCATTCTTATACAAATGACATATTTGTTTTGTTCTTATTTTGTCAGGTTTATTACCCTATAAGGGAAATATTTCTCACCTTCTATTACAATTAAAAAACATTTTTTAAATTTATCTGCTAAATTTCTCTCTCTGCCGGTTTTAGTTTCTTTGTTTTTCATACTTCAATAGTTCATGTAATCTGGCTACTGCATAACATGATGTTAAAACATTTTAAGAGTAATAAAAAACGTATGTCTCATTTCCTTTAGAGTGAAGAAAATGTTGCAATTCTTTTGTATATATCTTTTGTTAAGTTACAAAATCTTTGAATGGTTACATTCACATAACCACAAATGAATGAACTCTACCAGAAGAGTTTTTCTTTTTACTGTACATCCGTTTTGGTATGGGGTCATGAATTTGGTTCAAATGAACATATTGGAAGCATATCCTACAATATTCAGTGATCGTTGTCGCGGTTGAAATCGAGTTTAAAGTAATGAAATTGTAAATAATTAACTCTTTATGTTGTATAGCTCCCTATTAAGGTCATTATATTAATTAAGCTAAAAACAATGTTTCTTGACTAAAATCGACCGATTAGCTATTTCTGTTGGGAAATTATATATAACAACTACATATTCTGAGATTTTCATGGTCGCAGCTAAGATTGTACGGCCGTATAGGCGCTATTTTAAATTTATCAAAATTTACCGGGAGCACCGGTAAATATTTATATTCAATTTTTCTCGAAAACAGAAATGTTTTAGGGCTTAAATTTTATAGTGCTTATAATACATTCACATGGGCATTCAAATATACAAAAATTGTAAAGAATCACTATCCATCCAATTTTCACAATTTCCCCAAACTTTGTATTACCTTTAACTTCGTTCTGAGAGTAAATGAGTAATCCAGACAAAATCTAATTTCTTCTATGTCCTAGTTAACCTTGTACTAAAAAACTCTCCCGTTAGGGACACATTCATGTTCTTTTATTTTCTATAACAAATGCTAGAACTCTGTGACCAATTTGCTCTCAGCATACTAATAACCGCGATTTCTGTAGTTTATAACAGTTAATGAACATGTTAATGATAACACGTTTTATGAAACAGCACATTATGACTAATAAAGGAGATATACGAAAGGTCAGACATGAGATTTAGTAGCCGAGAGCTGAAGGTGCTCTTTTGTAAAACTGATTCCATTGAAATCATCATGGCTTATTATGTTCTTCATGACTTTTTTCATTACGCTATATCTTGGTAAATTAAAAACCATGAGAATTGAGTACGTCATCGATCGTTAATGTCAGTACACGCTATCATTAGTAGTAATTGCTGATTATATAGGCTTGTGTCATAAGTCATGAACACAGTTTTCATAAAGGTTCATAGACATGAAGTTATACAATTCGCCTGGGGCTGCTGTCTTGCTCGAATTTGATTTTTTACGTTTTTTTTTGCCTGACTGCTATGAAAGCATATGAATGTAAGTAAGCGGCCAGGGGACTGACGGCTTATAGTCCTCTCCGAGGGACTAGACGTTGTAATGAGGATTAATGCCTTACCAAAATGCACTGCTCTACCACTGAGCATTCGGGTCTCTGTTCCCCCATTCTTTATTTGCGGGGTAGCGAAGTAAGCGAGCAAAATGTTTGACATTTTATCAAAGTGACCAGTGGAGTAAAATCTTTCTCCATCCTGTCATATTCGTTTAGGCAACATACATGTATGTCTGCTCAGTACACAGACAGGGCAAGACATTTCACTCACCATTATCTGCAACTAATGTGGAAGTCAAAAAGAAATCAATTTGATTGTAACTTTATGTATTTCATCATAAGTTCATCGTATAAGTTCAACTCATATTATAATGAAGGCTTACTACGCGTGTCTTGCTCAATATCTGTGGGAGTGGCAGAAGGGGCACTTGCCCTAGACAGCACTCGAAGAACCGCAAAAAATGAAAGAGAAAGAGAGAGAGAGAGAGAGAGAGAGAGAGAAGGAGAAAGGGGAGGAAAAAAAGAAACCAATCATGGTCCAAAATGAATGAATTAATTATAATAGAGAAAGAAATGAACATTAAACGTAACACATAGGCCTACTTGACTCGTATCATTAATTATCAAAATTCGAAACTCTGTTTGACTCCGGGTTGACAGCCGATAATTTTTATAATGCCAAAATGTGGGCATGCAGCGAGGTGGCCAAAGTGAATAGCCTATAATATAATCATGTTGATATTTTTTTTTAACATAATGATTTTTTTGCTCGCTTGCTTTGCTCGCTCATTGAAAAAATTATTAACAGGCCCTATATTCAGCCTACACCTCAGCCCCCCCCCCCATGAAAATATACAGGGTAAAGTGCATCACGGGAGATTTTATTTGGATATGAAGTGCCCTTCCTAAATTACCACGATCTACTCTCGACCACTCCTTGCATATTATAATCTATTATTCTTACTCCCTACAGTGCATCTCTGTGGAGATAA
Organism: Strongylocentrotus purpuratus; assembly: GCF_000002235.5. NCBI lineage: Eukaryota > Metazoa > Echinodermata > Echinoidea > Camarodonta > Strongylocentrotidae > Strongylocentrotus > Strongylocentrotus purpuratus. The sequence goes on along the minus strand of NW_022145532.1, from coordinate 523,966 downwards.
TGTTGCATAACCTTCTTTAAATGCATGTATGAGCTCAAATATCTAAGAAAAAATAAAGAAGAAGGAATACTACCACCACTACTTCTACTACTACTACTTCTAGTAGTAGTAGTAGTAGTAGAAGTAGTAGTATCATTACTACTTTTACGACTTCTGTAATGATGATAAATAGATAACATTGATAAGAGTAATGAAATGATAATAATAACGGTGATAATTATAGAAAACAATTAATAACAATCAATAAAGTTGGATACAATATCTGGCTTTTAAAGAGAAGGTTGAGTTCTGGGAGGTGAACAATAATTTGTGAGCATTACTCATTCTTATTATGCAAGTGTGGAAGAACATCAGTTAAGACATGTTCCCTGAAAAGCATGGCTCTTCAAATGCCTTCATATTCTAAATATGCATGTAACATCGTAAAAATCGGGGGCCGGCTTTTTACGCCACGTGTTTGTGTAGTCCCATATACATCTTTCTGTGCAAGTGTTTGTAACTTTACCAAGACTTGGCCAAATTTCTTATCATTTTGATGATTCCAGAACCTTGCAATACACACAAATTCTTATATACCCTATGCTAGATGATCAACCTTTTCTGGTCGGTTCCACATGCACCGTTTCTTTCACAATGCAATCACATGACCAGAACTCAACTTCATCTTTAAGCGCACTTAATTAAGAAAGAAAGCAAAAATGAGGTACAAAAACATATGTACAAATGGATTTGAGAAGGGGCTACCAGTATTTGCCCTCCCCCCTTCCACTCACACACACACACACCCACACGCACGCACTTTTTTTTATTTTTTATTTTTAACAATTTTGTTTTATTTCTCCAGATGTGTAATACAAACCATGACATACAATTGAATAAAATAAACGTGTTCAATATTGATGCTTTTACATAGACATAATTAAACACAAACTTATTTGCAGTATAATATAACTTAGCAACAAAGTAAACGTATCAGTATCTAAACATAATATGTCAATTGTAAATGTTATTTACTTATATATTACAAAAAAAACTTAAACAAATCTGGAGGTAATTTTACTGAAACAATCCTGCCCCCTCCCTGCCCCCTCCATCACACAAACATACTCCCCCTCTATCACACAAACATACTCACCCACCCACACACATACTCACCCACCCACCCACCCCCCCCCCCCCCACACACACACAGTACTCACTCAGTGGATGTCTGCCAACATTCTCAACTCAAGAAAAATATACTAAATAAGTTATCCAGGCCGCAAAATCGAGTTACGCTTTTAACAGGCTCACGGTGGAGAAGAAAGCAAATCTTAATTAATCTTAAGCTGCTCCCACTTTAAGAAATGTGATCCTAGCTTTCCCATTTTAATTGCTATTTTCTTTTCCTCATCCTATACTTAAAAATGCTTTTTTTCATCTTTTCTAAAGTTAGTACTCGCCCCCCCCCCGATCTTGACATAAATGTAACATATTTCACCATGAAAATGATAGTATTACACATTTTTATTCTATATGAACTACCTACCAACCCAACAAATATATCTCGCCATTCTAAATCTTTAATTTCATCTAACTCAAAAAGTTGTATTAAAGCCTGCCATATCCTTTGAACGCTCCCACAAGATAAAAATAAATGTTTGTATGTTTCTATTTCCTGCTTACAAAACGAACATAAATTATCACCAACTAAACCAAATCTATGAAGATGCTCATTAGTGTATATATGGCTCCATGCAATAATTTAAATTGAAATTCACGTTGTTTTCTAATGAGTATAGTAATTGGTCTAACAAATATTTCTTTTAATCTTTATCTATAAAATCATAATCATTTTGCCCATCCCTTACCTGCAAATCATACGTTTGTTGCAGTGCTTTGATAAAATAATCATGGATTGTTCTTGAACCCACATCCACAAACTGTATTTTTTTACTAGAAATATGGAAATAAGTATTAAAGCTTATCAAATCAACCTCGAGGAATTCTATTAACCCTGAATCATCCTTCCATATTACCTGGGTATCGCATCATAAATATCAATAATCATAAGCAAATTATTACCTTTCATACCGAGGTTCATAAAATATTTAACAGACTTAACATGACCTTTCTCAACCAAATGATTCAGTTGAACAATCCCTCTTTCAAACAAGTATCTATCGCACACACACGCAAACACACACCCCCCCCCCCAAAAAAAAAAAAAAAAAAACAAACAAACAAACAAACAAACAAACAAACAAAAACAAAAACAACTAAATCATCCTGAAGATGTCACTGGATATCGTGTTTGTACACTGTCCCTGGCTGGCCTAGTACATAGCGAAAGCTCTATCCGGGTATATTCTTTAAAACCTTTTATCCATAGGCCTATGCCAAACGAATATTCTTAACGATGAGAACTGCAAAAAAATCGAGCGCCATCTGTCGAGTGTTTTCATATATCGATACTAGGGTCTACACCACAACTGGTTTTCTGAATCTTCGTCGGCTATCATTATGTTCTGTTATTTTTAGACTAGATCTTGTACCTTCTATACCATTTTCCATTCGGCATAGCTTCTATACAGTGCCTGTGCTTCACACATAGCCTGACTAGGGCTAGATCTACATGCATTATCTGGACATAGTAACAAGAAAATGGCGAGTGTTGCCTTGAAAAGTGAAACGACACGGCTGGGTTCTGGTTTGGCCAACAAGAACTATGGACGCTCATATGGGGCTACAATGAAATCACAACAAGAGACATTTATCCAGCATGAAATACAGCCAGGAGAAACGCTTCAGGGAATTTCTATCAAATATGCAGTGCCGGTAAGAATAAAACATAAGATATTGATTCTCATTTGACATTTTGTTGAGTGACAATGATATTCAAAGTGATTTTGTGTTTTAATTTAGAATTAGACTTGCTATCATTCACTTATCAGTCAGAATTCTTCATGCTTCACACAGAACACAGTGACAGCAACAATAACAATGAATGATTGATGACAGGCCTGGCCTAGTATATTCACACAATATGTTCTACAGTTGTCTAGATACAAGAACTGTTTATTTTGTAGATCTTAGTACAATTTTCTTTATGTGATCACTGATGAGAAATAAATCATGTGTCAAGATTGAGGTATATTATTAGGTCTAGACTAGATCTAGAGATCTATAGAGGGTCTAGACCCTATTTGTTTTTGCAAAGTGAAAATGAAAATATGAAATGAATGATCAACGTGAATGAAAAACCAACCTGTCTGTACAGACGTTATGTTTTCAGGCAGGGTGGTCATCAGAGGGGATGATTACAAATGGTAATTCAAACAAGTTTACCTACTATATTTGATGAATCAGTTTTTATTCTGTCTTACTGTAATTCCTGAGCGGGATGATACTTTTTTTGGGAAGGTACATGTACATGTCTAATGCGCTGTAGAAGAATTAGAAATTTATGATATCGTTTCATTATTATTAGTAGGAGTAGTAGTAGTAGTAGTAGTAGTAGTAGTGTATCATTAAAGATAAAGTTGAGTTCTGGTCATGCGATTGCATTGTGAAAGAAAAGGTGTGGAATATGGATCAGAAAAAATAGATAATGTAGCAACAGAAGCATGTACAATTGTACATGTCGTAAATATTGGTGTGTACTGCAATGTTCTGGAGTCATTAAAATCATAATAAATCTGGCCCAGTCTTGGTAAAGTAATAAGTACTGTACACAAATAGATGTACATGGGACTACACAAATGGTGTCGGGCTACTTACCTTGATTTCCTTATCTTTCTATGCTCATTACTCAGCCAGTATACATTTTCTACCAAAATTGTTTGGCAAATGACATTTATTTGTAATCTTGAACATTCAGTGTAAGTTTCATTTGATTCTGTGAGAATTACCAGAAGTCCAGAACTCAAGTTTAACTTTAAGTTGATTTTGGAAAATGTTTTAAATGACAATTATTCATGGGGGTCAGCAATATTTGATGCATATTTTTCATGGACTTCAACTTCAAGGGTAAAGATGACAGCTTTTCTCTTTTTTTTTGTCAAGTGTCTGTACATGTACACACAAACATCAGTTACCCGCTTCTCACTGTCATATGAAGTTTCTCCAATTACTAATTAGTCTTAGTGCTCTTGTAATTCCCCAATGAAACTGAAACACCTTTTTCATTGGTGCAACATTCATACCGGGTAACTGTTGATCACAATGAATGCAAAAAGAAAAAGAAAAAAAATTACATGGTTGTGTTCGAAAATAGTTGTTGAATATGTACATGTACAGATGTACATGTATACATGTACTTGTCTATTTCACTTCTTTTGTAATACACAATGTATACCACCTGATACTGGTAGTGGTGTTGGAGCAGGGTTTAGTTTAGTTTAGTTTCATTTCTGGTTCTGCACTTAGTCACTTCCTGAGAGCTGTCAATGGACAGGTATTAGTACATCTAAAAAAATGTACATGTATGTGACTCATGCGTCATTGTCTTAACCTTTTAGTGTATTGTATACATACATGAAGGTCATTAAAAAGAAAAGAAAGAAAGAAAGAAAGAAAGAAGGGGTTTGGTTTTAAATTTGGCTTGGCTGTAGATGAACATGTAGCCAGGGCTCACCAATTGAGCAGTTTACTACCATGTTTGATGAAGTGGGTAGTGTCATTTTGCTACTTGATTCTCCTTTTATTTTCTATATATCTATTAACAATTTAGTTAACATGTTTTTTTTTTTGTTTTTTTTTGGCACCAGCTTACAATGACAGACAGGAAAAATTGAAATTACAAATCAAGTAGGAAAGAAGGAATCCTTTTTGGCATCGATTGAATTAATTAAATACGCATTGTACAATGTACAGTGTAGTTCCAGTTTTTACCTTGATTTAATAGGCGAAATTGGAAGAAATCAATCATGTTTTGCATCTTCACCCGCTTTCCTTTTGTTAGGCCGCCTGTATTTTCTTTTTTTGATGGAAAACTTGAGAAACATACTGTTAAAATGATCTGTTTCAGAAAAAATCAAAATAAATATAGTGAAATCATCATTATGGCCTACCGGTAACTTTCTGTTTCATCTTTCCCATGCAAACCCCATGTCATTTTCTGAGTCCAAGTGGCTGACTGACATCTTTTTTTCTTGGTAATAACATACATAAAATGAGCTGTAACAGGTTGTCTACATTAATAACCCACTTCTTGTAATGGCCAAAATTAAACTGGTTGAAACTTTATGCAGCAAAAAACGTACAACCATTCTGTAAAAGGGTCTGAAAATCTGACTATTACTTGGGTGATTGCAATCACTTACATGTATGTATGTCGATTCGACAACTAATGGTCGTTATTTTCCCACTAAAAGCCATTTTCGTTTTGAGGGAAGCTCTAAATTAGTATTGTCTTCCAAATGCCGCCTGCAAATGGGACATAGTACCTTTAAACTGTAAAATTATCCATCTGCATCTCCTTGTTGGAGATTTCCTGCAGGTTGTGTTAACTTACTTTTGTCACATGTGTACATGTAGGTTTAACATTTCAAGTACTGTACAAGATTAAGTTACCTGGATTCAGTGCACTGTAGTCTAGAGTAATTCCTGTTTGTCACTTTCAAGCTACCTACCGGTACATGTTTGTGGAGGCACTTTCTAAACATATAAATAGGTATTGGCCAGGATATTTGAAATATACATGTCTCTCATACATCTTCTGTAACACACTTGTGGTAAAGTAAGATGTGAATGTTAAAAAACCCATAATAATTGGGGTATGTGCACCTAAGCTTCATAGGAAAAATATTGTTAAGTAAGAATCTGAAAATAAACACCCTCTCACACTCCCTGGCAAAAATCATCCTACCACTGATGGACAATCGCCATTCAACCAACAACCTGACCAGATCATTTATACAAATTTTCTTTCCAGGTTGAACAAATTAAAAGAGCCAACAAGCTTTTTAACAATGACATCTTTATGAGGAAGTACCTGAGTATACCGGTAGGAGACCAACCCTTACCGGCCAACGTACTGGAGAGCGCCACGGCCACAGCCAATGGTAGTCCAGCCAGGAGAGGACCTTCGACGGCTAAGAGGAGAGAAGGTAGCTCTGAGGATGATGAGGAGAATGGAGGCAAAGTGGAGGAGGACGACAGAGACGTTACCATGGACTTCTTTAACCGCATCGACAGACAAGTGAGGGAGAAGAAGCGCAACCTCACAAAGATAGAGAAAAACAGCAGGTAGGAAGTTTGATTATATGACGTGTGCTCCAGGGCCGATTGCTCGGTGCTCAAAAGTTGTACACTAGTCTAATAGTAATAGCTGAAGTTACCATTAGACCCAGCACTGTACTTAACTCTAACTTCAAACGTAACCTAAACTAAGCATATATATATATATATATATATATATATATATATAATTTTTTTGTTACAGGTATATATATATATATATATATATATATACCTGTAACAAAAAAATTGATGGATTACCAGAAGTTATTGGCTTTAATCACATTGATAAGTCTATTACATGTAAGCAAAGCTTAGGAGCAATGCATTTTCAAACATGTATATGAAGTTGGTGGCTTGAAGAAAAAAAATTGTCTTCTTCAGTGCCGTTTTATGTCAAAAATGTACAAAATAGGCCTCCTTTTCAACTCTTTTGCTGGTTGCAGACAAAAATATAGCTGGCAAGATTTTTTATTTTTTTAGAAGGTCCCAAAATTCAGCGATGTTAAATTGTTAAAGACGAGTCTCAGACAGGACTTAGTCAAAAAGCAGTTTAGTGAAACTAAAGCAAGAACAGGATGTCAGAAAGACTTGTTTTAGTGTAGGATGCATTGCAGCAATCCTAAGTCCTGTTCCAGTAAGTATTGTTTAGTGAAACAAGCCCCTGGCATCCGATATACCCTGTAGGCAATGTGATGAAAAAGACAAAAGAATGAACACTAGTTTATCTACATGTAAGTCTCAAAATTTAAGAGTTAAGAACATGGGGGTTCCTTTTCATGTTTTACTATGTCGACGAAATGCTCACAAAACTCTTTTATCATTTTATTCACAGTATTGGTGAGATAGAAGCTATGACACCCAATATTCAGTCTGCCCCCTCACCATCCCAGAGCTACAGCAGGATAGCCGAGGGGGGCAAGGCTGCCGGAGAGAGCTACCAACTCAGCTCTGTTACTGTGGCAACGGAAGGCAATTCCAACCTGGTGGAGACCACACCCCCCGTGGAGGTGGGAGGATCCAACTCACCCTTGCTAGGAGGTAGGGGAAAGCGTAAAATGAAGAGTGCGGATAGGAGTTGGCCTGTCTGAAATGCACCTGTGCCTGTCATTGAATGTCCACCAACCAATGTGCTTTGTACTTTCTTGTGTGCTCTTCCTGTCCATTCACAGTAATACATATCCAAACTTCCGTCTCAGTTAGGGGCATTGATCCTTAGGAGTGGGGAAGGGGAGGGGGGGGGGGCGGCATCTTTGGAAGTCTTCCTCCACCTCGCAACCATTGCAGGATTTACAGTACTCCTGCGTACAGTGTACATGAATTATATGCAGTGTACTATTCTGATTAGCATGTCCCCCTCCCCTAATCTGAGAATGGATCAATGCCCCTAATCTCAGCATCTCTTTAGCTTTATTCTAATTGTCTCAAATGTACTTTACTATCAATTTCTGCTTTCAATTATTGACCCAAAGCTGGAATATATATATATATATATATACAACTTGGATGTATATTTGAAGGAAAAGCTTTAGGAGAACAAGCCAAGCATTGCTGACCCCAAAAAGCCTTTTGCAGTATGTTTGTGATATTGTAAATCTTGTTTTAATGCAATCAAATATATGTCTGCCAGTGGTAAATGTCCATTTCTCTTTTGTAGTTGTAGTGTGTTTTGAATGAAATTTAACCAAACACAAAATGTTGCACAAAAAGAATAAGAATTGTCACAGCGTACAAGTTCTCCATACGGCATTCACATACATGTATCACCTTACTGTTACACGTGTACATGTCCAAAAGTACAACACACCTATCCAAATTCCAGACACTAAGGATAATTTATGAACAATAAACCCACAGATTGCCTCTTGCTCGCTTGAAAATTTAGTGTGCACTGAATGTGATGTATATTCCAGCATCTTGGCTAACTTTCAATGCATAGTAATGTTTTTTTTTTAGTGTTGCCTTGTTTGTCATCAGTATACCAATTGATTTGTATTTGTGTAAATATTGGCTGTTGATTGAGTGCGTACATGTACACCTGTAGTAACTCGTGTTCGAGGTTTAGAAGAATAAGGTCACTGCAGATAATATACATGTACATGTATAGTGTACCATCATGAAAAACAGGAAGGCGGTGCAAATTTACTTCATATATGCGAGTATAAGTGAGAGCATTTACATGACATACACTGTACATGTACATGTCATATTTGTTGATCACATCATTGTCATCATGACGACAAAATACATAATATACCATGTTACAATATATTCCAATCTGAAATCATATTTCACTTACATGCAATGTGCATCATGTACATGTAGCTCTCTTTTTGTTGATATCCCATAAAATTGCTTGCAAAGAAAAAAAAAAAAAAAAATGCTCATAATATTAGTAAAATACTAGCAGTAATGCAACAGTCATTATTTTGTGTCATATGAAAGCTACACAAAATAGCAACTCATTTGAACTCATATTCAGTAGCTTTCAGTTTTATATTCTCAATTTATTAATCAATTTATGCAAAGAGTAAAAGCAGAGTGAAAAAGAGTAAAAGCAGAGTGAAAAACAGAATTTCTCTAAATGCAGCCTTCATACCATTATACACTGAAACATTTATAATGCTGCTGTTAGGTTGTTCTTGATGCCAAACATAAAGGAATATGATATATGAACATACATTTATGTTGCATGTTTATTTAAATAATTTTGTTGTTGAGTTTGTACAGTATATGTAAATTTATGTACAGTAAATATGATTTTTCATTTCTTTGTTCATTTTGTGGGAAATGCATATTGTATTTTGTTTTCATTATGACTCTGAATTTCGTCCACATGTACTTATAACATGTACAGTACATGTACAGTACATGTGTCTGTGTATTTATGTTTATTGTGTGGGTATAAAAGTACTGTACTGTGGTTTTCTTTCAAAACTGAAAAAAGGTGCAATTCTAAGCATGGACCAGTGTATACATGTAGGTGTAATACATTAAATCATGTCACTCTACAATGAAAGGGAACTTGTTTATTTTAGGGCTTGTGAATAGGTGTATTAATTGAGAAAGGAAAATATGGATAAACCTCCCATGGATTTAAAACCTACATCTCATAGCATTGTTTCAATTTATTTGATTGTATTTTCTGTCAACTTTTTCATCATGCACTTTACTAGAATATATAATATTTTAAAATTACCTGCAGATGATATCCTTTTTTAATTACGACACTGGTGATTAGTTATATCACCAACCATTCCATTTTCTCGAGTCTCCACTTGGACCTTGGAGAAAAATTACAGGGAAAAAAAAAATCAAAATTATCGTGACCAGGATATGATATTAAACATGTTTATGTCATGAATATCTAGTAAAGAAGATTTAGTTTTTACGGTCTCTCTTCAGATGAAGGTGAATGTACAAGTAAATACAAATCATTGTCTTTAAATATGAAACCAAAACAAAGACCTACTTAGGCACATTTTCACATTCTGTACATATTTTCTTAAGATGAAGAGGTAGATGTGTACCTTTCAAAACCAACAATTATCCTTGAAATAGTCTAGAAGAATATCTTTTTGAGGATCTAGGTGAAGGGGTTCTTCACATATTAATGTACATAATTGTACATGCAGATGGGGAGATGAATGTATATTTCAAAACTAGTAATTCTCTTTCAATATGAAAGAGATTGAAAGATGCTTTGAACATGATGCAGGCAATCAGTGCATTTCAGTCGTATTTGAAATATATGTAGTTTGAATAGATTTTCACCTGATTTTCATCTGTATTTATTAGACACAACATATGCATCTAGCGCACTATTATGGTACATGTATCTATCTACACATAGATTGTAGGAAAAATGTATTTCATTGCAATCATGACAACACTTTCAGGTTGGTTTTTCTTTCCATCTTTATTTATTTCAAGCAATTTTGTTGTTTCTTTAGTGTAGTTCTTCTTTTAATGCTCTGGGTTGTATCAAGTGCAATTGATTAGAATATTTGTTTTTATATTTAGAGGCTTATTATTTCGTCAGATTTTCCAGTAGTTTTAGCAATAGCATTTTTCTCATTTTTATGTTTTGAAAATTTACTGCTTTTCAGCTAAACAATATTTCCTGATATTTCTCCCTTTAAAAAACTATAAGAATACCTCCTTTTTGTGCGACCAAATGAAGTTAATCATGAAAATGAATTAAATATTTGTTTGTGTTATATATTAGTGCATGTAAATGTAAGTGTTCTTACAGTATTATAAATGTGATTTTAGTGTTCTGTATTAACCTTATTATTAATGGCAATGTGCTCTTGACTCAATTCCAAAGTGAATTTCGTTGGTTAGCTTGAGAATGGGGAACATATTGAACATAATGATACCACCTTTTTAACACTTGGTACATTTTATAGGGTGTGCATTGATACAAATCAATGCTTGGCACATGGATTTTTGACCTTTACTATAACCATTATGTGAGACATGCAGGTACGAGTTTTGCCGTGCAGTCACGACTCACAAGCATTATAATTTATATGCATGTACCTTGCATTGAATGTTCACCAGCACTTCTGTGCCTGCCTGTAACCTTTAAGCACTTCCATATTAAATTCAACCTGGAAGCAAACACAATGCACAAAATTATTGTTCACACTGAAAGTGAAAGGAAATGACCCTCTCAAAAAGAATCTGTCAAGTGCTCAATGTGTTTGTTATAGGAGCATGTTAAGGCTTTGCATTTTGAAGTACTCATACATGTATATATAGCAGGTTAAGAAAATAGAAATACCCCAATTTCCAAATAAGAGGGATGTCACATCATATAACTTTAACAATAAATTTAGAATTCATTCTAAAATTAAAATTGTTTTGGAATCCTCTAAAACCTACCAGTACCCTTTTCTGATTTTCAGGTGATGTACATCTAAGTTTTCAAGTATTGAGTCCCATGATATCTCAATGGCTGTCTCAGGCATTGTATTTCATTTAATTTTAATTTTAATTTATATACACACACTTTAATATATTTCCTCTTATTTTTTAATTCATAGTTTAGAAAATAAGATTGGGGTGGGGGGGGGGGGGGCTGGGACTTAATAGAAATTGATTTTCATTATGGGAATTACTATGCAGAACTAAATTTTATTAAGCCCATTGTTGTTTTGGGCATGGTGTAAATCTGTTGGATAAATAGATATAATCAGTACCTATAATGTCCATGGTCAAAATTATTTTTTTATATCGTGCAAAAGTGTGTGTTTAGAATAATGAATTTTAGTCGAGTTTGACAAACCAGTACTTAATAGGTATATGTTACATTTGTAAATGTGTCTTGCCATGTAATTTTTAAAATAAAATGAAAAATGTAATGCATCATTAAATGTCATGGTTATGTAGACTGATAACCCTGTTTTATTTTCACTATCTATCTGTTGCTGGTAAATGTTTTGCTGTTGTGTGAGTTTGCTATTCAGTCGGTGAGTCATGTTGTGTACTTACATGTAACATGAACTTTTATTTATTGACATGGAAGTTTACTGGTAGCATGTTTTAATCTTGTCATGGTTGATAAAGATCTCTCTATTTGTCAACATGGCATGATTCGCATTAGGCTTGCTTGACATGTGTTCATATTTGGGCAAGTCAAAGCCATTTTTGCCTTACAGTATTGACTATTAGTTCATTGGTGCTTCGATAAGAAAAAAAGATCTGAAGTAATATGATAAATTTGATTAGAATTTAGGCTGAGAAATATTAATTCCTAGCTTCTCGTCCTCTCTTCCTCCCCTTTTCTGTAACATTCTCAATATTTTTGTTGTTTGATATTTTTGTTCTATATAACATTGAATTACTGATAACAGAGGAAATTGAGATTTTAACTTTGTTTTGAGCTTCATGAAATTAAAATAAGAAACGTTGTGTTGAAATTGACCAATAGCATTGATGTGCACAGTAAAAGAATATAAAACAAATGAATAACATAGAACCCCTGCAATAATTTTATTCTTTAAATCCGGACAAGAAACTAGGAATAAGTTTTTCTTGGCTTTATGTTCAGAACTCTGCCATACTCGGTAGCATACATAACATGGAACACAGCACGACCGAATACCTACAATAGGACGGGCCAATTTGTGAAAACTTGTATAAAGGCATGCCGAACGTTAGATTTGTGGATCAATATCTAAACTTGAATGCCAAGTTCCTAGCCATGTTTGCATTTTTCCTTCACAGAATATGTTTGTGTTATGTATCATCTTCATACTAGCCTTGCATGCTGCCTTCATAGATTGTCGCTGATGTTATTCAAACAAACACTTGACGAGAAAGAAGGCCAGATAAGCTTGCTTTCAAAGCAAATATAGTTATCGAATCCAGATAATGGTTCACTGTGTTTCGGGCTGAAAATCAAAAGTAAAAATTACTACGTCTTGTTAGCATTAGGATACGACAAGGGTCGCAGTTATTATTGAGTTTGTAGGAATTGATAGTAGGAATTGATATTCTTTTGAAAACATTTTCATGAAATTGATTGTGAATATCATCTCTAGAAATAAAACATTTAGTAGTCATTTTTATAAATTTCTCTGCATCTCTCTCTCTCTCTCTCTCTCTCGCTCTCTTCTGAGTTTGTTTCCTTTCTCTCTGTTTGTCCATCCTGTTCTCTCAAAAGTCTTTCTTCGTTTCTTGAATAATGTGCTTCCAAAGCTTCTAAAATAGGAAATATAAAGTAGTAATGACTATTTTCGAACTATTATTTGATATATGAGGTCGTATTTATTCTTTTTTATAGTCATTATGGTTGACCATACAAAAGTATATACTTGGGAAATTAAGTCTAACCCCTCCCATCTCCCTGATCATATTGAATGGTTTACATGTATATTTGTGTATGTAGCAAGAAAATCAAGTTGTAGATGTACAACGATGAAAGCAGTTGGATTCAAAGATGATAATAACGAGTACTATAGCTCGTATCGAAAGTCAAAATCAGCTGTTGGTACAAGTTCGAGAATTTGGTGTAATTCCCGTATATTTATGTACATTGATTCTCCAAAAATTAGCCCTCTCCTCCAAAATGGTTCTGCCCCATGGCATGTATTGCACTTAACTGGTAAGATTTGCATAATTGACACGGGAATCCGCAGAAAGTAGTTTACACGTGATTTTTGTTTTCGTTTTAAGAATCTTGACTGACTTCTTCATCAAACCTTTCGGTTGCAGAACAAGGACGTTTCTCACAATATACGTCTTTTCACAAACGAGAATCACTTTAAAGAATCTGTAAATTCGACATAAATTGTAATGACAGACACATTGTTAGTTCTGTAATCGTCAGCTCATCTGAACACAATATTGTAGATCATGCTTCTTGCCAAAAGGAACAGATATGCTTATTATTTTGTGAACACAATAATGTGGTGATAGATGAGGCCTATCAATATACACTCTACATCGACAATTATATGAGTATTTAACGATCACTTTATTTATAACGTGATTTAATCCATCGTTCCAAGGACATTGTAAAATATTGTGTAATTACGAAACCAATGTGCACAGTTTACTCTCAATATGGCGTAAGAATACATAAGATGCCCTGCTCTGAACCAGGTGCATACTTGAACATAATATCATCTTTCAAGCAAGTGAAAGTAATCTTCATTCCATCTTTGCACGCAATATATTCTACTTTACTTTTTTGTTCACCGACCATTAACCACTGTCATGCTCCACACAATTATAAACTCACATTCCAAAAAGTAAAAAAAAATCATCAGTAAAATTCATTCCGCTTGCAGAGTTCCACTTATGTATAAAACCACACTATTTGTGATCATTGACTTGAAATCGGAGCACGAGTTTCATAATTGCTCATATACCAGCAACAGCTATACACGTGTGAAAATTATTATCAAAGCACATCGTATTTTCGACGTTGTCGATGTGTATCAAACCATTATACTGATAAGGATAGATTCCAGTATTTGCTTAAGAGGACAAAGATCGAAGTCTATTGTTTATTGCTCAGATAGTCGATTCATATCTCAGTTTTGTTATTCATCATGGCTGAGATATGTGACAAAGAATTATATTTCTCTTGAATCATCAAAAACAGTAGCGGTAAAAGAGTGGTCAAGTGTGACGTCATACAAACACTAATTTTAGAGTTTCCAAATTTGAACTTCATTTTTCGAAAGAGCATACAAAATAATGTTCGAATGTTGAAACCCAATTGAATATGTTAAGTATTGGCTGAGATATGACCATCCGAATAATTAGGTTTCAATGGGAAATCACTTTTATTTTGCTGTGGTTCGTAATGTCATTAACCAGAGCAAAATAACAGTGATTTCCTTTTGAACTTTATTTCTTATGATGGTCATATCTCAGCCAATACTTAACATATATTCAATTGGCTTTCGACATTTGGATATTATTTTTGATGCGCTTTTGGAAAATGAAGTTCAAATTGAGAAATTCTAAAAATATATTATTATGATGTCACAGCTTCGGTACTCTATAGAGGGCTTTGTATTCCAAATATCTCCCCCCCCCCCTACAAAAAAAGTAACTAGGCACAGGTATAAATTGAATACAAGAACCCCAAACCACCGAAAAGCCTACGAGGTCACATCACTAGATTGTGTAATGAAAGCATGATTGTGATTAACCCTCTTAAAAGATTTGTTATTTCATAAATACCTGAGTGAATTTCATACATTCTATACATTGATCTGAATATTCTATATTGTCAGAGGTACACCTTCAAGATATCACTGACCATTTTCTTATTTTCTCTTTAATCTCAGCTTGTTTAGATCACACTGTGGTTTGATACGGTATAACGGTATGGATATTATTTTTATATTGTAACATTTTCATTAAAAAAAATATATATTTCCATATCCGCGTATTATATACACTCATCTCTCTTGCAAACCAAATCATTACCATAACCAGAAAGATTTTGGGAAGAAGACATTTATAAGTTGAGTGGGACGTCGCTATATATGGACAATTGAAATGAGAAAATTAGGGAAAATCAACCTTAAAAAAGAAGGAAAAGGGATGGGCAATCATTTAATTCAGGCTTGAATACTGTATGTACGTACGCCTCACAATTATATCATAAGTGTGTCATTTACCATATTTATATTATTTCGCTATTTCATTAAACTATTATTTAATCACGGTAACTAGCTTCAGTCTAAATGTGTTTTTTCCAGAACGTCCGTGATCAATTTGAAAAAATCAGGGTGTATAATTTTATGTTGATGAAATTAACTATGAGGAAAATATTTAAATCATCTACGATGATTATCAATATAATGCAGGAGCGGTGTTACGGGAGGGGGCAGGGGTAATGCCCTTTTTTGTTGTTGTTTAAATAAGCACTTTTCATCTTTCAGTCATTGTACCCTGATAGCAAAATACTCTGCCGCCTTCTCTCGAAACATTTAATTGAAGATAATAAGAGTACCATATACCAACTACCATTGCTTTCAAGATGACACTGATTTATATATCCATCTTATCCTATGATATATTTATCCTATTCATTCATATGTAATTAGCTAGACTTCGTAAGTCATGAATACGTCATCGCCAAGATTTCTATTATAGCTCATTAATGTTTTAGGACAACGACTTGCTTTTAAAATGTCTCGCACATAGTATTGCCTATATAGACACATACTAGTACTCCAAGAACAACATAATAATTATATATGGGGGATGGATTGTATTATTTGAAATGGAGTATCTATAATACATGTATCTGACATGTTATTCAAGTGCTTATAATGAGTGTATTCACGATTTTTATCTGACTGGTTGCGATAACAACGAGTTAATCACCCAATGTAAAAAATATGCAGGTGGCGAGTTTCCCATTAGTATCATCATAATGATATCTTTCACAGGGTCGGTCGATGCTTGCATCACCATGACCAAGATATTCATTCCGGATATGACGACATCTGAGAAAAACTTGATAGTTTAGATGTGAGCACTAACACAAACACACATACACGCACTACGCACAACTGTTAGAACATCTCCAGCATGAGCCAATGAGGGCACTCTTACTTGAAAACCTAGGCTAGTTAAAAATACGACTGTGATAAAAACCAAAAAAAAAGTTTAAAAGCCAAAGTGAAATAGAGACATTAGTAAATGCTGTAGTTGATTGTAAGTCCATTAAAAACAACCCTAACAGTACCTCGAACTTATCATAGGAGGACTTGTGACGAATTCAAAACATTGTCATTACTTGTTATTGTATGATTATTCATTAAGTGCCGAGGTGTCTCTTGCTCAATCCACGTCGGCTTATTTTGCAGAATAATGATTTGTGAAAATGAGGTTAAAAACCTTTGTGTTAGTGAGAATTATTGTTTACACGGTATGCTAGTGTTGATAAATCTGTGGTTGATCGTATATCGTCTCAAAGCGGCTACAATATAATACTGATTTCATCTTAGTGGCGTATCCGTCATGAAGTGGGGCATGCGGATGCCCCCCCCCGATTAAAAGGCCCGTAGAATAGTAATACTTTCATGTTGAACAGTGAGCCAAGATAAATCTTCCGTCTTTGCTCTCGATTCCGCCCCTCATTATCAGTATCCAGATATCCCATGCTGAATCTCGAAAGTCTAGATCCAATAATTTGTGGGACCCGACTATAATTATGAGAGAATTTGTGGATATTACGTTATTTTCTTGTTCCCTTCGTGGAGACTGTTTAACGACCAAGCAGTTCGAACTTCTTGTAAGGATTAAATGAATACAAAAGACCTCAACTAAAGTGCGATAAATACTGTATAATTGGCCCGGATAATTGGGCAGTTTGATGATGAGGGTGACATGGAATCATCACTTAGGCTTCATCATAGTGACCTAATCGGCTACTCCTATAATGCGATTACAAACGTTATAGACGTAATCATGTCCATCTATAAGTCAGACGAGAATATTACTCAGAAATCCGCTTCTCTTGTGATTTTTACCGTCTGGTGAAGCATTCTCTGTTTTGCACAACTTGCTATGAAAATATAATGCCATTTTTCTTCCCATCTCCCATAAAAGCTGAACAAAATATTCGTTATGCTACGTGACGCCCT
This sequence comes from Strongylocentrotus purpuratus, assembly GCF_000002235.5. Taxonomy (NCBI): domain Eukaryota; kingdom Metazoa; phylum Echinodermata; class Echinoidea; order Camarodonta; family Strongylocentrotidae; genus Strongylocentrotus; species Strongylocentrotus purpuratus. The sequence continues at coordinate 506,621 of NW_022145532.1, read as the reverse complement.
CATATAGAGTGCGTTTTGTTTGTATTGATGCACCATTCAATATATTTTGTACACCAATGATACATTCGCAACAGTGTATAAAAACAACAGTATTTTTTTCATGTGCTTATAATTTCATATTATGTTTCCAAAATAAAAAGCAAATAAAACATTAATTGGATAATGCATCTTAAGATAGGCTATTTAATGCTTCATGCTTGCAATATGTTCTAAAAATACTTTTTATTTTTCTTCGTTTGCTTTTTCCCGCCTGCACGCTGCCCTTAACCCATCCGTCAACTCTATCTGATCCAAAACACTTTTGTACACCACTACCACTACCACTACCACTACCACAACTTCCACCACCACTACCATTACCCCCAAACCACTCTTCACCTCATCCCGTTAAATCCGGAATTCCATCCCTTCCGCGCCGGCAACTCCCAACATTATACTGTCTTCCGCGTGCTCCCCTTATAGATTATCATATACAACAGGAAACATGCTTATGAGCAATAAATAGTAGACAGGCAAGTACATTTTCATCAAATGGCTGTTTATTCATAGTATATTTAGTATTGGTTATACAGATAATAATATTCGGCTGTGCTGTGTTTATGATTTGTATATAGATATCCTGTTGTCGTAATGAGTCGTTATGCTTGTGACCTAGTGCAAGTACCTCCCTCCTTTTTTTGTCAGATTTTCTTGTATGGTTTGAAACCCTACATCACAAGGCTTCATTTTTTGCACCCCTTCCTTCAAAAAGTCATAACGTTTATATTACGTGTGTGTTTTCCTTCTACTCAAGTTCACATTATTATAAATAAGAGCATAAAAATGGCCCATATAATAATTATATTCACTATGACAAAGAAAACAATTCATCCATTCAGTGTTATATCAAGTATTATCCATAGTTACATGGTTCATTGTTAGTAGATTATTAATGGTCTTTTCTTGAAGTAAATGTATTCATGTTGATGGTGTATTTGATGAAAAGATGTGACATTTAAACACAGTGGCAAAGCGTCTTAGAGGTGACACGGGGTTCTTGCCCCGGCTCGAATATTCTCCTTCGCTAAAAAAATGATATGGAGAGAGAGATGGGAAGGAAATGGAGAAAAAGAGAGAGAGAGAGAGAGAGAGAGAGAGAGAGAGATGAGAGAGAAGAGGAAGAAATATCGTGATAGGATTTATAAGCAGGTTACGACCAGACGCGGATCTAGGGGGCAGAGCGGGCCTTGCCCTCCTGCCCCCCCCCCAAAAAAAAAAGTCGGGCTCTCCCCCCTGGCAACAACAAAAAAAGTATTTTTTAAAATTGTAACCAGAAACTTACCTCTTTTTTTGTTTACTCAAGGGGGGGGGGGGGTTGACAATCGCTTACAAACAACTAGACAGTTTCTTGACGGTACAGCAGAAGATAAGAAGAAGAAAAAATGTTTGCCCTGCCCTGGGCTGGTATTTTTGTGATACATAAATAGCCCCTATTTGCAGAAAACAAGGAAAGTAAAATACATGTATTCATGGATATCGGTATAGGACTGTGATGTTCATAGCGATGACAATATTTATGACCGATGTTCACTTCATAACTTCAATATAGTTTCATTCACACTTTTCATCTTTATTACCTTTACTTCTTCATTCCTCTCATTCATTCATAGCAGGAGACAGGTCTAATGAATCATCTGTAGTCTGGTAATCACCTTCTAATTCTATACGCTACTCCCAGACATCAACATAAGAACACCCCTCCCCCCCCCCCCCCCCACCCTCGCTTTGCACCTGTGCCCCTTGTTTTAGAGAAGACGTTAGGTTTGTATTGGTGGTGGTATTTTGATACTTGTCCGTTAGCTTTTGGGTTATTTGTTGTTTTTGTTTATTTTGTATCAAATATTATTTATCTTTCTTTTGGCAACGCTTATAAAGAAAAAGGCCGTGATCACGAAACTTTTCACTGTATTATGATTTTGTCATGTTTATTTCATTCCCATTGACTGTACATATGATACTTTACCTTCACTATAACCTACACAGTTCCACTGAATCTGAATGGGTAATTGTCCGGACGTAGTTGTCCGTGTTGGTATGTAGTCCAGGGAAGTCGTCCGGATATATGCAATATGGCTCCACTTTTAAATGCTGCTCTTGGGACGTTTCGAGGGTCGATGTTGATCTTTTATTGCAAGATTAGGCTTTACCCCATATCTTGTATGCAAGTTGTGCACAGAGTTTCACTGTAGGTCACAACCATGGCGGTACTCTACTAGTTGCACCCCACCTCAAAGAAATATGTAAAAACGCACACCGATCCTGATCCTGTCATTGTTCAAGCATGCAATTTCTTGACGAGTTGATCATAATGATTTTCCCTATACGAATCGATCAGATCACTTTGTACACGATCACTTTTAATGTCATTCTTTAAATGTGTTATAATTTGCAAAAATATGTCCATTGGCGGATTGGAGAGGCGGGAAGCTGCTTTGTAGACATGAACCCTCCCCAGCCAAATCTGAAATTTCTTTACAAATATGAGAGATGCGGTTGTATAAGAACCACAATTTTTAACGCATTTTTTGTCCCCTTTCGATATAGTCCTAGATCCGCCATAGGTACTACGATTGAAGGACACGTACCCCTTACCTATCGCCCGCCGGACAATTTCCCCCTAGTATCTCATTACCCCTGTGTGTCCGAGGAGTAATTGGGATAGTATTCTAGTATTCCAAGAAGTAATTGTCCGGGGATAAATTTCCGGTTAATTTTTAGTCCAGGGAAGTCGTCACCACTGTCAGAATCATTATGAGACAAGTAGGTCTTTCAGGTCTACAAAACATCTGAAGCAAACTTTCAACTACTTCGACCAGTCCACGATTTGGGGAGAAATCACAGGCACATGCGATCATTCTATAACAACAAAGGGATGTACATAAAGTAATCCAACTTTTTTTAAAACTACTTAGTGCGTTGGGAGATTTGTTAATTACTATTTGAATTTCATAAATGAATTAGACTAACTTGTTTTCTTCGTTTTCTTTTCAATCCTTCATCAAATAGATTTTGAATCGTGATAACTGTGAAGGAGATCGGAACAAGGCTGTAACTTTCATGATCATAATGCGTGAAGACCAACCCCTGTTACTGCATCATTGAATAGAACAACCTTCAACGCTTCTCGATAATCATCGTCATCATCGTCGTGGTCGTCGTCATCATCATAATCATCGTAGTCGCCAACATGGTCATCATTAACATGACATCAGGATGATCATCATTGTCATCATCGTCGTCATCATATCTTCATCATTTCTATCATCACCATCATCATCATCACCGTCATCTTTACCATCATCATAATTATCATTATCCTTATCATCACCATATTGCCCATCATCATCATCATCATTATCATCTCCATTATCATCATCTAAATCGTCATCATCATCATCGTCACCATGTCTCCGTCCTCCTCAGCATCAACATTCTCATCAACCTAACGAAAATATTTCCCAGACGTGTTGCACCCATAGCTTTTCGTCAAAGAAACGCTTTAATCATTTTGTGTAACCAGATTTCAAAGTTCTCTAGCAAGACAAAGAACTTGATATCTATCTGTGGATGACGAACCAATTTTACTTTCCGGTCTTATTCTAATTATACAATGACAAATAATTGCGATTAGCATTGGCACATCTCCATCATCTGAGTGTGATGATCTGTACTTAAAGTGGTGACGTAGCTTTTGGGTGCCCCGTATCTTTTCAAGATATTTTTTAAAGGAAGTCGGGTGAAAGAAAAGGAGATGGGGAAGAAGATTATAAAAGCAGAATACTCGAGAAGAAGATGATTATACGACTTCATCCCACTCTCTGGCCTAACTATCTGGCCTATTGACAACGTAATGAGACCCCATCCGTGACACCAGTTCCCTTACACTTGTTACAATTCACTTCTAATAAACACATCTACCTGAGTGTAATTTGAAATTTTTTTGGTCTCCCATCATTATCGAAGGCATGTATACGGATATGTATTCCAAGTAACCAGTGCAATACTTCATCATCCTTGTAGTTAGAGTTGTAGAGTGAATTCAAGTTTATTTTAGATATGATGTGACTGTTTATCTATATATATCTATCAAAGTTCTTAAATGAGGGCGAATAGTCTTAACCTAGAAGCGAATTGATGAAAAGAAGTGGTGGAGACGTTTTATTGATTCATTTGATTTGATCAGAAGTAGAACGACATTAGTTTTACATTTTATGGTGTAAGTGCTTATTTTATAACCCTAAATAAACCATCTTTGTACTTAAATTACTGATGGAAATAACATACGAAAGACACAGCCAACAGCGCGCTTGTCCTCAATGCATTTTTTATTTTGCTTTTGGTGAATTCTCTCTGAAAACTTGACTGCGAAAAACAGTATAAAAGACAAAGATATAATCTTATTGGTCGCGATTTTTTTTTTACTGACGATATACTATAATCGTTATTATGGGATATATTTACAGGGAGTGAGAGGGAGAAGAGAGAGAGAGAGAAAGAGAGAGAGAGAGAGAGAGAGAGAGAGAGAAGGAGAACAGAGAGAGAGAGAGAGAGAGAGAGAGTGTGTGTGAGAGAGAGGGGGTGCCAATGTTGGGAACATGTCTGTAAAGTCTGCAAAGGGAACATTTCTGTAAGCCTATGTTTTTGTAATTGAAAACTAATTTTACGAAACGCTAATAGATGCAATATGTAGTGTTTTTTAACTTTAAATTTCCTTTTTAAGATTATAATGTGAAACCCTCTGCGAGCCACAGTTTTCAGCTGAGGAAAAGTTTCTTTTCAGTCTTACAATATACATCTATCAGACTTGTAATTTGGTGTGTGTTGAATTATTATTGTAGTCCTATAGATCAACTCCTTGTCCATATACTCCACAGTGAATTTATCATATTCATTTAATTTCAAATAAATATATGTTTATAGTAAATTCGTGAGTAAAGTTTGATCGATAATTGGATCAAGGTCTTATCGTCATATGTGAAAATAAAAGTACTAATGACATGAAATTAAATGTTTAGGATGTTTTCTTCCACAGTATTTACATCGTGCATGATATTATACATATCATTATTAGAAGTGTAACCAGTATATAATTATTTTGAATGATGTCTCTGGTATTATAAAATTCATTATGTTATCCAAAGTATATGGTTATTGAGATAGATAAGAGTAATGGTGTTGAACATGTCAGGTAATTAATTTTCTAGTGTGCCATTATCTTGTCTTTATCGTGTAGAAATCTGATTTTTAATAATAAAATCATGCACTGAGAAATCTAATTAAGATGTATTAAAGCGACTTTAAGCAGCCAATGATTCAAGGTAAATATGTCATTCGAATTTCAATAATTTCAAACCATTCGTTGAATTCATTCTTTTATTCAAATATTTTTCATATGATAACGTAGGATTTATTTCTTGAATGTACTGAGCGCTCCGATCGACGGGGTAATAATATACATGTCTATATCATAGTACAAGAACGGCATATTATAAATATTATTAATAATATTATTATTATTATTATTATTATTATTATTATTATTATTATTATTATAATAATATAATATAATATTATTAATATCATCGTCATTATCATAATTATCTGTATACTAAATCAACTTTTTGTTTAATTGATAATTTAAAAAATGAATCCTTGTTGAAACATGTATGTATATATTTAATATCGAAGGGTAGGGGAAAACAAGCGTTTATCCACCAATTTCATCAAGTGTAAAGCAATTCGTATTTTTTGAGTATCAGCTTTAAAATATAAACGATTGTATTATGGCATATTGGCAATATACAAAATAAAATAAACATGTGACTGGATAAATAAAAATGACTATCATTGGATGCCCTTCATTTTCGTTGCAATTACATGTATATTTTTGCGTAGGAAGGATGATATGGTTTGACTCATCTGCATGTTATTGCCAAGAAGGTATTTAAAATTATGGACAATGATTGTGGTTGTTGAATATGTGTCTCCTGTTAGAAAATTGAAATAGATATCATATAGTATAATTGATTTTCCGTGGATACAAGAAAGAGAATCCTATGTCAATATAATTGTTAATAAAATGAAGAGAAACAATTTTCATTTCTTGCATTTACTGTTTTGATCTGTCATTGTGAGCCTTCATTTTCTTATTAATCTTCTAGAAAAAAATCTTTTCGTGATGAGAAGGTGCGTTTTGTTTGTTTAACCTGACTGCTAAGAAACCATGTCTATGCTTATATAGTAAGCATCAGGGGACCGGCGGCCAAGCCCTCTCCGAGGGACTTGGTAATGAGGATTAATACCTTACCAAAGGGCACTGGCGCATCGAGTTGGATTCGAACCTGGGACCTGCTCTACCACTGAGCCATCGTTCCTTATTCAAAGTACTTTTATTGTCCATAATCTGGCAGATTTAATTATAACAATTTCCACCAACCTAATTAAATGCGAGTTCCCCCTTCTTACTCGCTGCCAGCCGAAGATGGCGTGATCCTCCAATAATGATGTCGCCTGGCAAAAAGAAAATCCTGACTGGCCGTACGAATTCGTTGATAACGCCATCTTCGGCGTGCAGCAAGTGTACGGAATATAGATAACTACTACTAATACTACTACATGAGTGATACAGGGTTCCACTGACTACAAGGAGGCATTTGCTTATCCCCCCTCCCCCACCCCCACAAAACAAAATAATACAGAGACCATCAGAAACGCTTTGATAATGATAGCTTTATAACAATACCGTTTTCATAAAGTAACTGTTTTAACGGTATTGATAAACGTACATTTAAAAGGATTCTACAGCTCTTTACAACGATCTCAGTTTTCATACCTAGTTATTGGTAGTACGACCACTGTGGTAGTCGATGCAATGTGGTATTCTCTAATACGAAAAGCCCTGGGTTCGATCCTCGCTCGATGCTACTACATTCTTGAATGGAAAAAGTGTTTTTACCCACATTTGTACCTCCCGACCCAGAACAGTATTACATAACATTGATGTCTAATCATATTTAAGGTCTAAACAAAATCAAAGAAATATTTAATTGAAAGCATTGTAAAGGTATATTCATCGGAGCTATATACCCTATCCAAAACATAGATACTAGGAACTGTCTAACTGGTGATTAGGTTTTGGGAAAAGTCATAATCAATAGGGTCAATAAGGCAAGATATCGTATACGTGCTAGCGCCTTAATTCTTGAACAACCCCAGTCACTTCCAGTATTATCGCTATCGTCATAACACACTCATCCAACGCCGCCACTTTTGCACACATTCCAAGTGTATGGGTGATACGGGGGTACTCCCCCCTCCCCTCCCCCCCCCCCCCCCCCGATAGGATGGCGAAAAGGGGGAGAAAATGAGAACAGGAGGGGAGAGGAAAGAAGCGTGAAGAAGGGTCGAGGAAAGAGGATGGGAATTATGAGACCACTCCTGCACCTTCCCCTAATCGGTGGTTTGAAAATGCACATTTTCATTCACAGAGTGCCCCCACACCCAGTGATGCATGTGCCCCCTTATTGGCTAGATTCTCACTACGCCTCTGCCTAGACCAAACCCTTGCTCAACATATCATCCAAGTCCATCTTTCACAGTCATCGAAGTCACTCATCCACGACGGATAAGCAGCACCAATCTTTATTTATCAATGTAGCTTGCAAGAAGAACAAAAAAGAAGGAAACTTGAGTTTTATTCAGCACACTTTATTCAACTGAAAGGGACAAAAAAGCAAGTGGCTTTGAGAAGGACAACACAGTATTCGGCTTGTTTAAATCTTATACCAATTGTTTTCGGCATTAACTGATAAACGAAATCTGTGAGATTTGTTCTGTTGTCTGTACATACTTTCAAATACTTTAATCTCGTCAACATTTGTGTTTAAAAGCCTAGAAAAGGGCGAACAGGCATATTTTGTTGGTACATTAAACTAAATTTATTCCTGGCTTTATGAAGATTGGAAACCAACTGATGCAAAGGCACTCATTGTTTCTCATTTAAATCTATCTGTGAATACTAAGCCCAAAATGAAGCGGGAAAATGCCACATGTGTTTACGCGAAGAGATCGTTACGGAATTATTAAAAGTTTGTTGTTATCAAACATAAATGTATATAAAAAAAAGAATAAAAACACAAATAAATGATTACATAAATAGGTAACATTATTACAATATGAACATGTTAATTTTATCAAACATAAAAAAGTGGAGGTGATTAAATAAACGGAGAAATTTAAAGTTATACTAACGAATACAACAATGAGCAAGTGGAATTAGTTCCAAACAAATCTTAACGGAATTAGTCAACATTATTTGAATAAGTTTACAATGAACAAGGTAAACATACGATAATCATAATAAACAGAGTATGAAATAAAATGTGCTGGATAAAAGAAAAAAGGATATATAGTGCCGTATTGTGTAGTTAATTTGATGTTCTCCCTTACTTCAGACCTCCAAGTGTAATTTTACTGTGAAACTGTGCGCATCCAAATATGCTTAACAAACTTTCATAATAATTATCCCTATTTTCCTAAAGACAATATCTTTTGTAATTTTGCCTATTGAATCCGGATTCGCCACGTATATAAGACGAAGAAGAAAAATGGTTCAGGTCTAATTCACATCTTAACCCTTACATATTGTTTAAAAAATGGTCTTCAAACCACAAATATGATATTTCCCCGATCCTTATACAAATCGATAATCCAACACAAAGCTAACTTTTTTGTTGTAATGGCACGTAAAACTTGTTATCTTATCCCTTGTGCATAACCTTAATTTTAACACCAGAGTGGTACTCTTTAATGTTACATTTATTTTCATGCAACTATGATACCATTCTTAGCTATACCACGATATTTTTTCTTCTTGCTTTTTTTCATACAATTAAAGCTGCACAATGATGCCATCATATCTACAGTTTGGTCATTCGAGTGTGTTCATCGCCATTGTATTAAGCGACATGATGTTCCTAAGTATATACAGACTGAATATACATGATTCAGAGAGCAATGAACTGCAGTTGACCTATATTAGCAATATAGAATCGTTTAGTCATCCTCATTTTCTTTCATGAATATACTAACGGTAGTTTGGGAAAATTACACAGTTAATTTTCTGAAAGAAATCTGACAACTGTTTGACATTTCGTCGGATTACTATCAATATACTTATTTTTCATATTTCATTAAAGAGCTTTCTTTAAAATAGAATAATAGATGGAGACAACTGCATTATTTATCATGCTTCCAGCTCTTCTTCAGCCATTGCATGCATTGAAATGAATACTGCATGAAATGCGTGCCCACGGACTTATTATCATCATAACAAGTAACATAGTATACAGAAGGCGTACGCCCCCATGTATACTTTGATGGCTCAAAATTTATAATGCATTAAGTGGGTCCTTTGTATATTTTATCTACCTCTTCGTAATACATTTCACAAAGATATCTAGATTCGTAGCTGACAATGATGTCAATATTTGTATGTTAAGAACTAATGAGTATGTTACTGTGACATATCCATGTAACCGTTAGAACGAACCCCTAAACATTGATCAGATCATGAATTCTACAGAAACGAGGACAATATGGTGCACTGGTTCGGTTGCGTGTTGTATCACAAGTCATGTACAGATAATATGAATAATAAAAAAATATGAAAGTTGTCGCTTCGTACCCCTTTCTTTGATTTTATATTGACTCCTCGATTTACGAAGAGAATCTGACAATCAGTTTCCTAATTCTGCAATCAATATTAGTTTAATAGTTACATACCCATGGTATCATGTGTAACTGTGAATATAGTTACGTCTTATATTCTATAAGTATATTTTTGATAAAATAACTCTTAAGTCATATATTTTGCTCACACCACATGCGCCTAGAGCTATATACTGTAATTACATCAAGTAGAATACTCCTCCAATGTTTTCGTTAATGTAGATGCACCAGAATTATATTACAATGTTCTATATACTGTACAATATATTCATAGATTTTCTTATGAAAATTTAAAGCTTAGATAGGAAATACTTACACGAAAGTTGAAAGTTGCACACAGAGAAAAAATGGTCGACATGACCTTTTGTGTCAAGACATTAAAGCGAGATAAGAGTCATAAGACAATAGAGAAATTAATAGACACTGTCAAGATTTCAATGTGACAAAGAAAGAAGGAGACAAAGAGACAAAGAGAGAGAGAGAGAGAGAGAGAGAGAGAGAGAGAGAGAGAAATGGATGAATCCTAGAATTCGAGGAAAAAAGGAATAAAAGGGAAATGCACACACAGCATAGGTAGAAATAGCATACGAAGAGATTAATAGTATACTACAGAGACAGATATAAGAGATACAAAGAGTTAAAAGGAATTGTTAGATGACAATGAATACAGAGATTCAGTGTGATAACAAACAGATAGTAAGAGAGAAAGAGAGAGAGAGAGATAAAGAAAGAAAATAAAGAAATCAAAAAGAAAATAGATACATTTGAAAAAGTCTGAAAAACGATGTTTTGTCCGTTGTCTAATATATTCAAATAAATGAGAAATAATATCTTTTAAACTTGATCTTTATTAATCATATCCCGATTCTTACCGGCACAGTGGGCACAAGTATAGATATTTCTTTTATCTGATTTTGTTACCCTTTATTTTAAATTGTGACCAAGTTAATATGATAACATCTAAATAAACGAATGATACGCTGTATTCCAACTTTTTGTTAAGGTAATTGCCCTTATCCAAGTTATTTTACATTGTAAAACAAATTTTAATTTTAATTATTATATAATGATAGCCAACACCATTTACCCCAAATGAAACAATTATTGATTAAACGTGATTAGAAATAAAGAGATAAATATAAAGTGCCATGCTCATATTTCTTTTCAATGACTGAAAAATGATTTTCTTTCGACACCAGCATTGTTCATTTTCTGACGTGATGTTAACGATTAAAAGGCAAAAGTGATAAAGGTGTTCAAAAGCATAAGTCAACAAAAATGTAAAATTATTCTACTTGTTCAGAAAATCATAATCTAGTGAAATATATCAAAGATACAACCAAACTTAACACAACTGAAGTATAGCAATAAAGGTATCGAAAACATCGTACAAAGGTGTGAAAAAATATAGCGAACTGCGAAGGTGATGAATTTCGATGCAAATTAAAGACTGAGGCAAAGAATACGGTGGAAATCAGAGACTGCATGAATATGATCCGAATGTCAAACACTCTGTCTTCCTAGCGCAATCAATGATCAGAAAACGAAGGTCATACCAGGACAAGGTAATGATCTCCCGTCCGTTTTGATAACATTTTCTAGCAAAATTATGAGTGTTCGTTTATGATAAACTGATGAATATTAATTGTGTTGGCAGAAAAGAAAGATGGGAGTGATTTTTTTTGTGTATTTCAACGTCAAATTCTGTTTTGAGTACCTAGCGTTGTCAAAAATCGATTTGTGGGTTTTAACAAAATTATCAATTTTTTTTTGGTTGAAAGAGGTTCTTCACTGAAAGAATTTGCTCATTTAAATTTCAAACAATGTTTATAACTAAAATAATATTTCAATTAACAATGCTTTATTTCCACATAGTCCTATAACCCTTTCCATACCCACAACCGAACCGACGCTTGAAGATGGTACATGATCACATTGCAGTCTCTGATTTCCAATTCCTTTGCGGAAGGAGGAGGAGGAAGGGTGGGGGTCATAAATGACGTAAGCTCATCCCGATTAATCCTCCCCTTCTTTCGTTGCTATCTCCTTGATCTCTTTCTCCTCCTCATCTTCAAGTTCCTTCTCTTCTTCGTACTTGTTACCTAGCTTTTCCATGTCGATGCCAAGACTTCTCAAGATGTCCTCAGGAATGTCTGAAGTTGTACAAAGAAGATTAAGAAATGAATAAAAACGCTATTCTTTTAAACCATTGTATGAGTTGTCAATTTAATACAAGTTTTAGCATCAACCACTGCCAGTTATTTTGCCATAAGTAGGATTTTTAATTGTCAGCACTAAAATTACATCAAAATGTGTTGGTTTTATTTTCTTTAGTATCACTAGTAGATGGCAGCGTTTTACACGAAATATCCTTTGTGAAATGAATGTAATAATGATGAAAACACGTGCAAAGTGGGTAACTCCAACCAATCAGACACATCGACTTTTAGGTTGATTTAATGTATAGCATGAACATTTTAATTTATAAAGTTCCCAATAAAGTCCCCAATTGCTGATTATGACGTCATAGAATCGAAAGAATATGAAACAATGCATAGAGAACACAGGAATTGTTTTATAAGTAGTAGTTACCATTATCGAGTAGTAGCGACATGTCTTTCCAGTTTTTCTCCACATCCTCATCAATGACGTCATTTGATGGGCCGACTTTTACAACAGCTTCGGCTCCAGGTTTGGTAATCTTAATGGACTCTAAAATCACAGAAAGAAGAGAAGATGAGGAATTTCTAACTTTTGGATTCGTCAAGACAAAATAAGATGATGCTCCCTGCTAAGAAAAATCAGACCTACTGCCCACGAAATGTAAAGATAAATGTCTACGTAAAGCTTCAAGGAAAATGCCTTGACGGAAATGGATTTGAAAGAACCCTTGAGGGAAAAGTCATAAAATAAAATATGAATATGTTTTGCTATGACGTTTTATAATTGAAGATATACAAGTAATATCAGCAGATTCTTAGAGTTGAATAATACTTTAAGACTAGAATAAAGTGATCGCTGGGTCAGTGCACCTTGTTGGTCGTTTTCTTTTATATGATAAACCGATATTTTAGAATCTTCTAGAGCGCACCTCATACATTAAGATCCGACTATATGGTGTCGGTCAAATTACAGAAAGACAAGATACGAAAAAAAGATTTCCTGATTGCCCTGATCAAGGTACTGAATAGTCATACAAATAGAGACATTGACATTGACACAGAGAAAAGTACCATTAGCTGCGAATGAATCGTAGTGGGTAGTTACACCACAAAAGTCTCCTCGTTGTCCCAGATTTGTCACCGTGTTTTCTTTGGCGATTCCCCAAAGTTTTGATAATTTATATGACTATTAAGAAACTCATTCAGGACGTATTTTACATCTTCTGTGTTCATATCTGATCCTTTTTTTTCAACTTTTACCAAAGTCTGTTCTCGGATCTCGGGTGTGGGGTGGGCTAACGTCTCATCGGCCAGTGAGATACAGTGCCTCAGCGGTTGGAGCAGGGCTTGTTTTTAATAGGAAGCTCATGGGTTCGCAACCTCAGCAGGTGGGACGTTTATCCGCATTCACGTTTCGTCCATTGTCATGAGGGTTTCAGAAAAATCCCTAGGTGCCCTCATGAATTCGATAATCATTAGAAAAACAGCAAACAACAATAATAATAATAATAATAATTTTTATATAGCGCTTAATACAAATGTCTCTAAGCGCTTTACAAAATATACTATTACCCCGGTCATTGGATTCAGTGCTTGCCCGCACACATTATTATCAACGAATCAAACTATTCCTGAGCTTACCTGTTTTCGATGTCTTTCCTCCTTCAATGAGTTCGTCTTCTAATTCATCTGCAATCTTCTCCGCCTCCTGCTCTAACTCCGTCGCGTCCGCGTCACCATTATGGTCCGTCTCCTTGATGTCCTTGACCAATCCATCCGGTCCTTGTTCTAGGAGCTCTTCCTCGAAGTTCTCAATCTCAGGCTCGACCTCCTGGCCGTATCTCTCGATCTCGTCCTCGCCCTGCATGTACTCGCTGGTCTGTGATGAAAGGCCCAAGTCTTCTTCTCTGTATTCGCTGCCCCCCTCTGAGCTCATGCCTTCTTCGCTCTCACCCCAGTAGTTGTCAGGAAGGAGCTGCACAACCTTGCCTTCACAAGAGCAAGCAAATAAATAAACCAAAAATGTCTTACAGATACTTTCAATTATTGGCTGACTTTGTCACTTTCATGATACTTCAACGAAGAACAATACATTGAATCATATATAAGGAGAAGGGAAAAAATGTTTTACATTTGCTTATATTACATATTACAGAAAATTGTGCGACTCTCAAATGATATACAATTACATGCTTCAGATATTAGCAACAGTTTGCTTTAATTCGATCAGCGATGATGAAACTCTTCAGTTTGTACCAATTATTATGTACCTAACTCAAGGAGTCATGTTCAATCAATAGTACAACACATACAACTTATTGAGAAGCAACTCTACAGTGTTAGATTACATACTTATATACAGGCGCTTCTACGAATCAGCACCGTCCATTACCTCTATATTACAGAAATCTGACCCCCCCCCCCGAAAAAAAAAGTAAGAAAGAAAGAAAACAGCAACAACAACACCAAAAAAAGAGAAAGAAAAAAAGAAACATACATTTATTTTAACTATTGCTCAGGTGCTGGTGTAATATGACTATAAAAAAAATAGTTTAAAATCACGATCGCGTTTGTAACAGCGTCTTCTACAATGTAACTTTCTACGATATCGCTTATGATTACGGTCTCCTGCACTTTTTCAACAGATAGTTTGGATAATACTTTAGATTTATAATAATATGTTATAGAAATATTAAGTTTCGTTATTATATGTACATATGTAAAAAAAAAATGTATATTTTGTATTACACCTTACGTTTATATGTTCTTTGTTATTCTGTTATTATATTTGGAAAAAAGCTGAAAAAAATTGGGGAAAAACAAAAAAGATGGGCGAGACACACAAATCAAACTTCTAAGGACAACCGACCGGGGGAAGGTATACATATTATATCCTCATCTGGGGAGGCGAATGGCTAATAATCTAAAGAAATTCGAGTCGATTACTTATCTTGAGCGAGGCTTTAAAAGCTAATCAAAACCTTGATGGATGAAATGACATCGCCTCCCACTCTGCCATTATCCCACGCAATCATGCACTGAGCATGTCTTAATGAGGGGGTATTCAGCATCTAGGGTAGATTATGGCGCGGGACGCCCTCCCTCAGAAAAAAATAATTCCTCTGGCAGGTTGCCCTTCTCGGTAAGACCTAGGGGCTGCCCAGACTTCCTATACCCCGATCTCGGGATGATTCTGCCCCCACGTTCATAAATATCTGGGTACGCTTATGAATGACGCTTTTAAGTTGTACCAAATAGAGCTTAACAGAAATATATAGGTGGAAATGCTACTTAATTATAATGTCATCCGTGTCGTGTTGCCGCCATTTCGGCCTACGCAAGATTTATAAACGACACCTTCATGTAATCCTATGACTTTAAGAGCTTTTCATCAGAACCGTCATGAATCATACATGAATAGAAAGTAAAAATACTAATTTGTAATGTTTTTTAAAATGTCTTTTTCACAAGAAAGGAAAACTTCACATTCTCTAATAAGAACTTCATAAAACTAAACTCATTTATAAAGCGATGATAAACTATAAAGCGATGATAAAAAAGAGGAATTTCAAATTATGTTAAGAGAGAAGTGTGTCACCACCAACACCTTATTATCGTGTTCTGATTAAATTATTGTAACGCTAAGTAGTAATCATTTAATGGTCATGAAGTTTTGACAAGGTCGTTGGGTGGGCAATTATTTGATAATTTGTAGAGGCATGTTTCTAAAAAAATAAACACAACTTAATCTAGCTAAGGAAACTAAATTGCAACCATTTGCATTATTAGTCTGTCAGTATCATGTGTATCAGGTAGCCTTATGATTAGGGTTTCGGTTGTGGCTAGTTTTAGAAACGTGCCTCTTCAACTTATACAGCTACCAATAATATTTTCGACTTACTCATGATTTTAGCGCCATCTTCCGGCGAGATTTCACCTCGTGCAATCCTTTGTGCAAGTATCTCGGCTATCTCTGATAAGGCTTGAGTGCTTTCTATACAACACAAGAATAAATCACATATGAACAAATATCAAGCGAAAACATCTAGGGCATAAATGAATAAATCAATACAAAATGACAGTGAACAAAATTCCTGTGGATTTCAGCTTGTTGACCTACACGTTTCCTGACCTCGGAAAAAATTGCAAAGAATCGATTATTTCTAGCTAAAAATCCTTTTAATGGAGACTCCATCCTTCCCGCCTAAAAGTCTAAACGTACGTGTTTATTTGGCCTTCCCCAAAGAGCAAATAATACTGGACTTTCTGCGAACAAACACAAATGACACAATCGATTTGATAATTCAACGTTTTGTATCCTAAATTCCACGATTACTGACTGTGAATTTAAACAAATAAAACAAATAAAACAAATAAAATCATTTTTCAATCTCCGACAAGTGCGTTTATTAAGTTTTTCTTCTTCTTTTTAATCTTTTACTTTCACCAACCGATTTTATTCATTTCTTATTTTCATTGGAAATAGTAGTCATATGCTATTCATCGTCAGACATTTAGAATAAATCTTGAGTTCTGGTAATAATAGAAAATAATTTCTTACAGGGTGAAACAAAAACTACACCTAATGTTCAGACGACCAATTAAAGGTATCTGCCAAACAATTTTGGTAGAAATATTCTTAAACATATCTAAATAGTTGAGTTTCAAGAAAAAGAAGATAAAGATATTGATTGGATGGTTCCGAACCATACTTTACTTCATAATAAGGCGTTTCGAAGAAATTTAGGTCAGTTTTTGTGCTGCAAATATAACTTGGAATAAACCATATAGCGTAGAACACACCTTTCAATTTAGGCGTATGGGCAAAATTTTGTCCAAATATCAAATTTACATTCCACAGGCGATTTCATACTCGATTTTTATAATCTCGTCATCAAAATATATGAGATACAATTTCATAAATAACAAAAAAACACCCTGTTGAAACGTCGAAAAGCCGAACATGAAGGAGCCCGAATTTTGGTCCATGTAATTTTTTTTTATTTGGGGGCTTACCCCTCAGCTCCCCCTCCCCTCCCCGCCTCATGCGCCTTTGTCTTTTCGTGTACTTACCCTGTTCAATTGCATCTTGGTATGCATCATAGAGGTTGACTTGAGAGCTTCCATACGGCACTTCATCTTGGTTAATCATGTTGGCATAGTCATAATATTCTGCAGGTTGAGCCATCTGGTTGTAGAGTAAACCATCCTTTAAAGAATAAGAAAATAAGGAGATTATATTAATAGACAAATATTATCTTAACTTCATGTGTATTGCTAATTTGGTCTTATTAACCTAGAGTAGCCACATCATTATGATACTACCCTGACTTCTTGCGGGCCCTGCAATTATTATTACTCCAGCAGTTATCCATACAGGGCCCTTAATTTAGGGCCCTCACGGAAGGCCACTACTTGTTGCTGAATGGGCTACCCTGACAAAAGATTAGAAATAAATTAATACATAAATAAATAAATAAATAAATAAATAAATAAATAAATAAATAAATAGAGGGACAAATACGGGTCAAGTAAAGCACCTTGTACAAGGATATAAGCACCGAGTTATGAACGAACCCTGGACCTCTCGAAAGGGATTCAAGAGTCTTACCCAATGAACCACGGTGCACCCTCTTTATCAAGTCTGAAAGATGGCCAATGATCAGCCATGAATGCAATTTTGTTTAATTGATTTTCCACATAATTATCCAGAACCATATTCCTATTCTGGGTGCAGAGATGCAATTTAATTATAGGTTTGTTGCTATCGTCCTGAGACTGAAACTGAACTGAACTGAACTGGAATCATCTAATTGATAGTCTGAAACAACACCGTTTCATAAAACTTGTTATCAATAACAACTTACAAGCTACTGTTATAAGTTATTGAAATCATGGCATCTGATTGGCTGAAAGCAAATTTGTCATAGAAATTTAGCAGTTGTTATAGATAACAAGTTTTATGAAACGGGCCCAGAAACACCACCATCCTGTCTTCTACCAAGGGTTCTGATCAAGGCAATATAACTGTGTGCTGGTGCTAGGAAGATTTCTAATTTGAAGATTCAGTTTCCCAGTAATTCAAAATAAAGATGGGTTGGGGATTTTATTGGTAGTCAAATATGTCAAACATTAATAGATCACATATCCGAGTTATTTATCACTCATAATTTCGAGTCGTAAAACTTAGGGTAAAATGAATATTTCTCCCCTTTTCAATAATCACCATACTCACCAAATCTGCCGTGGGATCCTCTTCCACCTGTGGTTGATAGGTCTCGAACAGCGCCCTCGATAGTTCAACTTGTTGTAGCATGAGAAGGTTTCTGAGCTGTGATGCTACTTCATCCTTGAGAGCGTAGGCTTCAGCCTCAGTGATCTGTCAAGTAAAAAACAAAAATATTGAATTGACTAAAATTATATGAGGAAATAGTATCACAACACACCAGTGAACTGTACTGCAACTGAAGACGTAGAAGGAGAAGAAGAAGAAGAAGAAGGAGATCAAAGTAGAGGAGAAGGAAGCAGAAGAAGAAGGAGAAGAGGAGGAGGAAGAAGAAGAAGAAGAAGAAGAAGAGGAGGAGGAGGAGGAGGAGAAGAAGAAGAAGAAGAAGAAGAAGAAGAAGAAGAAGAAGAAGAAGAAGAAGAAGAAGAAGAAGAAGAAGAAGAAGAAGAAGAAGAAGAAGAAGAAGAGGATGAAGAAGAAGAGGAAAAAGAAGAAGAGAAAAAAGAAAAAGAGAAACAAGAAGAGAAAAGAAGAAGAGAAAAAAAAAGAGAAAAAAGGAAGAAGAGAAAAAAGGAAGAAGAGAAAAAAGGAAGAAGAGAAAAAAGAAGAAGAAAAATTTAAGGTGAACATGGTAATTGCCTGAATATAGGTAGCAAACGTGACGAGCAATGAATGTCAGAAACGAGTTAGTCATTTCATTCTTATGATTGATGTGACTGTTTAAAAACAGTAAATACAGATTTACGTTCTGTTTTCTAGTCTGGAGAAAAGACACTGTGCATATTTGGTCTAAGTACTCCCCAATTCCCACTCTCTCATACGGTGCAACCGCAAGCCTACTGTATATTTGGTTTATATTTAATTCCTTATATACATCCTATGCTTGACTTTTGCCTGAAGACCGAAGCCAACTGGTTTTGGCGATGGCCGAGCAGGTTCTCCTTTCTATATAGGACCTATGAAACATTGGTAAACAGGTATGGAAGGGGGTGTGCGTCAGGGTCAAAGTTGATACTTCGCTCTGTCTCATCATTTTCATGAACTGTCAGGGTATTGACAGTGAAATATGGATCATAGAGAGAGAGAGAGAGAGAGAGAGAGAGAGAGAGAGAGAAATAGAGAGAGGGAGAGAGAGAGGGAGAGAGGGAGAGAGAGAGGGGAAGAGAGAGAGAGAGAGAGAGAGAGAGAGAGGGAAAGAGAGAGAGAGAAGGGGGGGGGGGGGCTTTCAGGTGCCTCTGGGTGGATCAGCGATCCACCGAGAAGGATTAAAGGTCATGTTTCACTATCAACATGACTATCTTCATCTGACAAGAAAGTTTCCTTGATCCACCGTCAAATGGCGAATGGCATTGCCTACGGCAAGTCCAGTTTAAGTGGATTTTTTTCTCTCAAAATTTTCCCTCTCTATTTAGAAAAAAAGATCCTGCCTCATGTGTGTATAATGTGCATCTCTACAATGAACTGTAAAAAAAACCAAGCTAAACCATTGAGTTTTTTTTAAAGCTAGCTCGAAGGCCGCTATAATATTCATACGGAAATGTAGTCAAAAAGGCGTATAAATTTGTATGAATGGATGAAAAGAGCCAAAGAATTTATCAATGCATTTAAGATTGATGAAAATGTTCTTGAATACAACTTTGTAATATAAAAAGCATATCATCACATCAACAATTATATTACTCATAATGTGCCTAGTCCTTTTCATGTTATATGTCACGATTCCTTTAACCTCGTTGATGGGTATATTTTGTTCTCATTAATCATTGGTTGATATCGTAGCTTCCTTTCATTCCTTAATGTCACGAAGACATGTATTATTTACTAATTACGTGCGTAATGTGGAGTGTCATCATCAGACAATTCTGACATTTACAGAGCGAACGAGGCTTTGAAAACAACTCGCTTAAAGCTGATTGTTCCCTGAAAATATCATAATTTAAAGGTCAAACCGTTTTTTTCTTCTTATTCATTTGAAGCCATTGGCACGACTGCGAACTGAATCTACAGTGGATAAAAAATGCTGAAGCCATTGATTGTATTGTAGGAATAAGAACTGACTTGCATAACGAGCACAATACGTGCTAGAGTGATTGGGCTGCATGAAAAGGCGCTTTCTAGTAAAATACCTTTTGTATTGGATGAGACAGGATATGGAAAATCACATTTTTGTACTTGAATAATATTGTTTAATGATTCAAGCTGAAAATACAAATAGATTTGGATAACATTTGGATTTAAGAGTACCTACAATAATAAATGAAGAAAAAAAAACGTTGTTATGTTAACGTATATTTAGATGTTGCAAACCTGATCGAAAATACTGAATTTCAGCAATTAACGCATGTATTTGCTATGATCATGATTATGATCATGATGATGGTACGGAAAGCAAATGAACACATTTACGGGTTCTTGGGTTATTTGTTATGACAGAAAGTCGACATATCAAATAGAAGAAAAGAATAATAAAGAGGACGGTTGCTTCATTACGGGACCAGCTCTGGGCTAGAATACACGTCGGGTAAAGGGAGGGACAGAAAGAGAGATGAAGAGAGGAGTATAAAAGAGGGAAAGGAAGATAAATTAGTAAATGTCGAACCCGGTTTATACGTTTCTATTTAAAGCAATCAATTCACATTTATGTATTCAATGTCGCCCACCCCGCCCTCCCCCGCCCATGCAGCCCCCGGGTGACAAAATGGTGACCTCCTAAGGGCAAATAATCATCATGGTCATAATACGCAATCTATTATGCGGAGGACAACGCTGATGGACAGCCTATATGCCTACTCTATATCGGTTGAGATTCACCCTTCGGCAGTACATGACATAAACATCGGGGAACCTCGACTTAACTTGGGGACTAGTCGGTGACTACCCTGAGACTACTTGCAGATTACCCGGAGACTACTTGTAGACTACCCGGACACTACTCGGAGACTACCTGGAGGCCAGCTGGAGACTACTCAGAGACTACTCGGAGACTACCCAGAGAGTACCCGGAGACTACTTAGAGACTACCTGGAGACTACCCGGAGACTACTCAGAGACTACCCGGAGATTACCCGGAGCCTACCCGGAGACTACTCAAAGACTACGCAGAGACTACCCGGATGCTATACCCTATAAGGATGGGGTAATGTGAAAGGGTTTATAATGCAACTCACATATCCGTCATGTAAGAGTAACCTTAGAGCCCGAAGGAAGCCAGCAGCGTCATCTGTTTCCACCACAAACTTGGCCACCTCCACGGGATCTCGTAGCTCTAGCATCAATTCACGTGCAGCAGCAGGTGTTAGCATGTACTCTGATCCTTCTTCTTCTTCTTCCATCTGTTGTTCGACAGCCTCCTCGAGCTGCTCCTCATCTTCATCTTCATATCCAAGCAAATCGTCAAACTCGTCTTCTTCTTCTTCTTCTTCGTTTTTGCTGTCTGTCTCTGTAAAAGTAAAACAGATTCAAGAATGTGCATAAGAACAATAAGGCCTACATGAGCGCTATAGATAATTTTTTAGTCTTCTTTCGCCTTTTGCGGCAACCGAATGGATATCGAAGTTGCGAGTCAGTATACAGTAGACTTGCAGTTGTAGACTTGTAGACTCAGTCAGTGGTACACCGGTGGCGCAACCACTTGGTATAGAAATAACAAATATTATTGCATGAAATTGTTTTCCATCGATTGACTTTATTTTTCAGAAACCTATGGCCGTTTGTTGTTTGGCGCCTGATTAAGCTTTGCGACGGTTACGTCTGCTTGAAAGCTTGCATCATCTGTCAGGTAGATCTATTTGCTACGCTAACTTGGCATTAATAATTAATGAGCGTTGCTGCAGACTCCCTTTAAGCTAAATAATTTCCTCCGGAAACATGCCAAAGTTGGGCATCGTATATTTCTAACGAACCTATTAAATGATATCATTATGATCCCGGTTTAGTAAAGCCTCCTCGTTAGCTATCACGAGTAATCCCATGACCACTTGGTTTCAAGCCTTATTTAGCTGAGACTTGACTGTTAGTGGGCTAATAAAATCACCAAACACGTCATGCAACTCACTTCCAAAAAGGAACAGTGACCAAGCAGTTTTACCCCCATAATTATATATAGATTAAGATTCATGTTCATTATTTTAGACACATGCAGTTTCAGCATGATAATGTATGGACATGAGGGTTTGATGAAACATAAAGTTGTGCACGTGTTATTTACATTTGGAGCAAGTGGGTGACAGGTTTCAGTCACAAGGAATTTAACATGCCAGTCGAAAGTTGAACATGCTGAACAAAATACCAAACAAGCAGACCTACTCACAAAATGTCACGATAAATTTTAGACTTAGTACGTTCTAAACACGAAATTTCAGGAGCTTTCAAGCTCGGTAAACATAGTGTTTGAGATCGAAAAAGAAGACAGGTGAAGTGCAAACACCCATGAGCGCCTTTGCTGGAAGAAAAAATGGTGACTACCAAACAAGCACGACCTACTCACAAACGATTTTCTTTAGCTTAGTACCTCCTAAACAAGAAATTTCAAAGCTCTTTATAGATCGTGTTTGAGATCGTAAATTGGAACGGGTGAGAATGTTTAGTGCAAACATCCAAACTTCAAAATCATGCGTGCATCTGCAAGTGAAGTGTTCACGCGTTCTCTACATGACACTTGCAGTATCATCTTTAAGCACGACGTTGAGCCCTAAAGTCATTTACGTTAATCGAATACATCAAGTCACATAACCCGAATGGTAAACATATGATGTTTAGAGTGTGGGATATCGATTGCAGAGATGATACACTGATGTGATGCCCTTGAGATTATCATCCGGAAATGTTTTCTTATACAAGCAAGTGTCTTATGTGTCTATCAATTATTTTATCCTCTCTGTGGACAGTGCCTTCATATTTCAATTACAGAGCAAAAATAAATCGGCAGTCTCTACTGACAAAGTGAATTATCAGGGTGTGGACGCAAGGGACGGCCTCGCCCTAGTACGAGTCGAACATGCTGGTACATTGTCCCTATTACAGTGAAACCTGTACATTAAGACCGATCAAGGGAGACAAGAAAAGTGGTCTTTACAGGCAGGTGATCTTTAGGTTCCTTCAGTACATATTTCAATGAGACACCGTTTTCAAGGAAAACAAAAAGATGTGGTCTTTATAGACAGGTGGTCGCTTAGGTAGGTTTGCCACTGTGATATCGGATGTTATACCATATGCAAAATGTTTTATCCTGTTCCTGTAAACAGTACATCAGTATTTTCTTTTTGAGGAGCACAGGTGCCATCAATCTCTGACAATTAAAATAAGAATAGATCACACATTTTCAGCCCCAAACCTCTAACCAGCAAGCGCTGAATAAAAAGTTTGTCGATTTGGGGGTAATTTTGCAAATCACGAGGGGGTGGGGGGGGGGGTCGTCCCCTGTGGAACATTAAGCTTCTGAATGCATCATTAAATTATATAGTTATGTTGTGACATTAGCAAACTTCTTACGGACATTTGTATATCGCGCTGAATAAATACAGAATATCATTTCTCTTTAAATTCAAAGTGCATCTATAAAAGCTGATTTAGTACTATTTTGGCAAATCGTAGAAATATCTATTCCAACTTTGGTGTCTTGAGTTCAGATATTGTTACATTTGATTTTACCTGGTTTCTTGCCTTCATTTTCACTGGTCACTTTGCTGTTATGATCGACTTGAATATCCTGATAGTTGATGACTTCCTGCCCCCTGTCATCATCGTCGTCTTCATCTGGTGTGTTATCTTCTTCTACATCGACAGGACCGTCTTCTGTTTCTGCAATATAAGGAAATGAATAGAAAACATTAAATGAAAAGTGTAACATTAAACAAGTTTTCGCTTCTAATAACTGTTAAGAAAGTATCATGAGAAATGCAGAAACCATTAATCGAGCCTTTCATTTCCCCCTCAACAAATGTAATTAAAAGAAAAGGAAATCATTAATTCTTCATGTGGCGAGCCAATATTTTTCTGCCAGTGCTTATATATAATTGCGGTTGATATAAAGGCAGCAACTAAGCCAATTTTGACTACTTAACTGTAATTACTTTTCAACTCGACGCAATATTGTTCTACGTAATATCTCCCTCCTCTGTCTGAAGAAAATCAGCAGATATAATTTTGTTCCTGTCTGGTTGAGGATTTTGCCCTACACACCCACGCATCTGAGGGACATATAATATATAATTGTGCCGCTCGCCATTTTCCACGAAAATGAAACGTTGAGGGGAATATACAACGCTGCCATTTTAATTCAGAAACATCAATTTAATGACCTTTATAATGCCTAAATTTTGACATTGCTGAATGATGTGGCGCCATTCTATGAAATCTAGCTGTCTACTTTACCCTGTCTGTTCGCCTTTATCGTTGACTTTAATAACGAGAATTATGGTCCTGGATTCTTAAAGTCGTGAAAATCTATCGGAAGTAGCGTAGACGTAATGATTATCGGTGATTGATTTGATTTTGAATATTGCATGAAGTTATTCCCACAATCTGTGTAAAGAAATGTAACAAAACTAGTGCTGTATTTATAGACTGTATTTCATTTTTCATCATTAATTACGAGTTGTATTTTCAGTTCCATCCTAATATTGTAGTCCATATTTTCTTTGTGTGAAATAAAAAGTTATCATTTAATTTTCCTAGCTTATTCTTTTAGCATAATATGAAAGGGGATATCATATTTAATTCTGTAAAACCCATGAAAAGGTTTTATTTAACATACCGTAAACTAAATATAACTGCCCCAAAGAAATTGCCTGCTCGAAATAAACACGTAGAAATCGATGTGAATCCAGGATTACGATTTCATTTGAAGATGTACGGCGGGTTTTTATCTGAGCTTAATCATTCCAATATTCTAAGAATAAATCGAGTGGAAAGAAATGAAGACCGGGGAACGAATGTGAAATGTTTTCCCCATTTCATTGCCTCCCTTCTCAGATTGATTTGTTGGCTTCTCACGCGGCACCGAGGTGGCTTTCAACCCCCTTAAGTTGTCACTAACGTCACCATCACGTCACCAGTTGTCATGACAACCTGTATTGATGATTGACTTAGACAAGAAATGCTGCACATTTCTTCACATTTCTACCCCATTTTTTTTCTTCGCAGACGAGTTCTATTTTTTCTAGGTCTGGAAGAATCCCAAGGGCCATTATGTCGTTTGAATACCAATATTATTTTCAGAAAGAGATAGAAAGAGAGGTTTTAAAAAATCTCTTTCGGGTACAATTTTTTAGTCTCTTTTCCTGTCAGGTTAGGTCCGGAATTGATCATTGTTTTCTTCGAGGATTTTGTTATCCTTTGTGACTTCGCTATTATTCACGAGAAAAAGCATTTTGATATTGAATATAACAGCTGCATGTCTGCCATGCACTTAGAAAGCTACAGACTCAAACCTTCCACGAACGGTTATCCTTTCCTTTCCTTCAAATTGTTCACTCTAGGCTTCCTGCCATATGGTTCTTTGAATACCTTCTGAAAATATCAGCGCTATTCGATGCAAACTTGATATCATTCATACGATCAATGGAGGAAAAAAATTGATCACTGAAGCTCGCAAAATATACACAGTGAAATGAGCACAACTCCTAACTCTGTAGTCATAGCACGTTTAATGCAATTTTAAGCACAACTGCGGTATGTATTAATGCGCTAATGCCTGATGCAAGTTCTCCAAGACCCGCTTTCACATTATCCTATTTAGCTTATAATCTGTGCAAGTGCTGACAATAAAGAAAATGGCTATACATAGACATTACAGTAGGGTGCCTGGTAGAACTTCTTTTTTGTTACTATTCATCTCAATTGCATGACTATGTTTGTAGTTTGTTCAATTAATTTCAAATACAATATGAATCCGTACTAGATTATTTTATGTATAGAAGGAATCACTCTGCAGACTAAGAGAACAATATCATCATGACCACAATATACATTGCAGATAATCTTGATGAGATGTAAAACTACTTATTCTTTAGCAGTGGTTAAATAACAATTAAATATAAGACAGCTGCCGGAATATATTTCGTTGAAAAGTGCAACGTTTATGATGAGGACACCTACGGCTCAAAATACAACTTTCGTTGGTTACGTGTCATTTTTTCCGAATCTTCATAATTCCGAAGGTTTGTATTACCAACATGATAGCAACCACTTTCAAAAAAATTAACCTATAAGGTAATTTCAGTAGCCTCATGCGTCACCCGTCGAAAATGTGCGAACACGGCAATGAGGTACACAACAACCTGAAGATGAACATGGTTTCTACATGAAGCATGATTTAGCTGGATATAATCCCCAAATATCATAAAACACTGTATCGTATTCGGAACAACGAACGCTTTTTCATTTTCAGAATTATGAATCCTATTTTACCTCCGGAAGTACTAACCTTCTGTATTATGAACCCTATTTCACCTTCTGAATTAGGAAACTTCGGATAAATGAACCTCCGGAATAACGCAACAAATTTTCGAAATTATGAACCCCCTAGTATGGGAAATTTGTGTTTCGGAATTACGAGCCTTCGCAAAAGCGTTCCACATCTTTAACCAATAAAGTAAGCCTAAAGGGTTCATAAAGCACATTTCGAGAGAAATATAGAGCTGGTCGGAAATATAATTTTGCGAGGCTGAGACCCTAAGGTGCTGTTCGAAATTAAATTAGAAGTGAGGTGACAGTGGTCACGTGGTCTCTACTTACTGCTTCCATGTTGATAATATCCTGAGGGATGTATAAGAGAGGGAAATGAACTATGCCATTACCCCAACACCTTAATAGAATTAGGTGGTGCCATTAATAGCAATTTGGAATCTATCAAGGGTTTTGTAAAGAATCGAAAACACCGGTGTCGATGCTGTGCCTAGCATTATAACATAATGTGCAATGAGCATCCGGTTTATTTTTGTCTGATGTTATCTTAAAACAACAGGATGATAACACTGGATATAGCGCACATATCCACCATGCATGGTGCTCAAGGCACTCCAACTATATATTACCCCGGCTCTGCTAGGCAGCCGATTTCGGCGCTCACAGCATTCAAGGATTAACGAAATTATAACGATTATAATGATTTCTATATATTACTATCCCTGTTATTTCCGGAACAATGCCGGGAACATGTTCGCAACGGTAGGTTTTATGACAAATCTTCCACCTCAAATCTAATGTTTTTTAGGTTAAGATTCCTTGTTGTCTGAGAAAGATTGAAATGTCTGCGCACGCGATACCACGCATTCAAGATCCACTTTCCTGTAGTTACGCTGTACGTACGTCATGCTAAAACATCAGTCGAAACCGATTGCTCGCAACATTGCTCCAGCTAAAGCAGGGATATTCATATATATCTAATTTGAAAAGAAAAATGATGTGACATGATCAAAAGGAAACGGAAGCACAGAATAATGACTTCAAAATTAAATGAAAGCGATGGTATTTCAATACAAGATTGAATGGGGTTGTTATGTCAGCAAGCTGGGTCGATGTGATGGTACTACCTTCGTGCGTCTCTACAAAATTATAACTCCAAACCCGCTTGAGGTAATGTTGACATTGGTTGATGTATGCGGCGCAAAGTAATTAGGCCAGCGTCACATTCAATTCCTTTTTGATCGGGTTATCATCGGCGAGAAGGAAAACCGATCTATATCATCCGGTTTCATATATCAATAATAAACACAATATCTGAGATTTGATCTGACATTTTGCTCCAGTGACATTACTCTAGGCTTTATTTGTCGAAGATATTATATTCGGGCTTGGGTTGAGACTGGCTTTAGGTTAGGTTTTGGGTTTAATAGCTCACGGTGTTGTGTTGAGTGCAGGATTGAAGTTAGCAATTCGACTTACGACCAAAATTGATCGCAGAGCAATTTTATTTATCTTCAATACGTAAAGTCTCGTTCAAATATGACGCGGTAAATCGCTTAAAAATAAAGTTATGTTGACGTAACTGTAACAGCTCAGTGAATACACTAGTACGCAAAAGATCTTTGTTGCGCGCAGTTGCCATTTACTTACACGTAAAAAACCGCGGTGTTTCTTTTTCTCTATTTGCCGTGGTTTAACAGTTCATATCTGAACGCGAATCAATTCATGCAATTAAATATGCTTCTTACCTTGGATTTGCTTTGGTTGTGTGTCTTCTAGTTCTCTATCTTGTGACGTCACTGCATTTTCGACCTGGTTAAAGGACAAACCATACAAGAAAAAAGAAGCCTTAGTAAATAATGTTTGACGTTTACTGCTATATATACGTGATAACTGAAATGTAAGGTTTCAATGAAGACCAACATATTCGATGTTAATCAGGGGCTTCAGGGCCCCGTCTTATAAAAAGTTGCGACTGATCCGAATCAATCGCAAGTCCTCTAATCAATCGCAAGTTTGGGATCTCCTATCTCGTATATACATAGATGTGATTGATATCAATCGCAACAGTTTATTAGACGGGGCCCAAACATGAACACTGACTTTATGTCTCTAAATGCTACTGCAAAAGCACAATTACGAATTGAATGCAAAAGAAATTGAGACACAATATTAGACATGGATTTTCAAGAATGTATAATCTTTTTGTTTCAGGTCCCGAATTTGTCATTCACATAACAATATCGGAATTGTAAGACTTGTAATGACGTCATACTTAAGCAGTCTGTACCGTGACTTGCTACCCACTAGTAGTCGATAAGCCATTTTTTACGCAGGAAAACTTCAAATACCATGAAATTTTCATATGAAAAATAATCGGTACATCAGTCGCACACAGTTTTAAAATTTACATAAATGATTTCACCATAACTTGCGCTTTCTTCAATGGATGCGGTAGCCTTTGTTCGGAAACAGTATCATTGCCAAACGACGCCTAAGAGAAAATCAATTTATGGTGAACTCTTATGGAGGGACCCCATGGAGCTCCCAATCGTAATATACAGTAATGGCAACCGAAGATGAATGCTTCGGGCATGGAATCATTTTATCAGCCATATCGATGCAGATATACCTCAAAACACAATAATACATGCCCACATACAGACTGCGGTCAAACTATTAGATTTGATATAGAAACTCATTACCCAAGGTGTTCGAGTAAATGTTCATTTAGTCTATCAAACTGATTAATATGCGAGCTGAAGGTAATTACGACACAGGATGCCGTTCACATGGTGATCACGATGATGCTTCTGCAACACGATCGAGAATTATAAAGTTCTGTTTTTTAGTAAAGGTCATCGTGTGGGCGGTTTTTATCGTCAGCAGCAACCCATTTCGATCGCCAAACAAAGATGGCCACTAAGGACGTGCGTCCACTGGTCTCCGAAGGATGCAAAAATGGTTTCAATTTACAGAGGAGATCAAACGGTTTTCAAGGATTCCTCCTAAGACCTGGCTCGATTTAGTCGACCCCTTTGAATCCGCATTTGCTTCGGTCTTTTAATTACTATCATTTAGCTACTTAAAACTTTGAAGGATATATTGATTCTCTCTAAATTTTGATGAAAAGCTGAGTTACGGATGCTTTAATGACAAGCGAAATGAGTAGCTGAGTTACGGATGTTTTAATGACAAGCGAAATATTTTGTTTTTCTCGATATCAATCGACCACTTTGATCCAAACATTGTGAAAAATAAAACGAAAAAGAAAAACAATACAAATCTGCCATATACACACCTAGATACAAACTTGTTTTCGTGTTCCTTCCCCTATTCCGCCCCTCCCACCCCGCGGCCGGTAAAATTTATGAACTTTTTAACAATAAATCTTGTCAGAAATTTTGATATTCTACGCTTCCTCTACTCCCGACAAAAATCCAGCTTCCACCATTTACCCTAAGAAAAAAAAAGGTATAATTCTGCTACAATAGCAGCACCCTCTGCCAAACACGCGTAGGTGCGTGGATGCAAATCTGCACCCCAATTGCCCTCCTATTTCTAAGTGTGTTGCATAGCAATATTTCACTTGATAAGATGGGAAATTTAAAAAAGATTGTCGTTCCTTCCCTCAATAAGGATCTTTTAGAAGCGCGCTCATTCATTCGATGTGTCCCCTCCGTTGCATCTTCCTCTCCATCTCTCTTTGACAGGCTTCAAATATATTCATCAATTCAGTGTCCTCAGGCATTGACCCTTGCCTGTATTATTCTGATGCCGTTGTTCTCCACGGTTGACTGAAATGGATCGTTCTAGGAGATAATAGTCAGATATCCGCTTCCCTCGACAGATAGACAGACAGACAGTACACTTTTCAAAGACATATTAAACAGACCTTAGATATACTACGTGAAGACTATAGATCACTTTCTTTTTATGTTTATACACTAACTTTACAAAACTGCATGAAATATGGTTCATAATTATAAGCTTTTGTCACTAGTCTTGCATAATTCATACTTTTTTTCATAGACGCATTACTTTGAAAAATGATAATGATGAAAATTATAATGATTGCACTATGAGTACAATGCTCTGACTATGATATGAATTTTACAAATTCAAATAATATACGAAGTACTACACACATCATTGTCATCATTCCCAAATTCAATACTGTCTTTAAATGGACTCAATTACATAGCTCCCCCGCAATATACGTCAGCATTTCTCTATTTACCGAATTTTAGTCGCGGTGTGTAATAGTACACTAGAAACTGTGGGTAAATTGATATCTCACGTTCTTATGATATTGTGCAGCCATCTCAGGGAAGCGAGGGAACATTTATTTGAATTTGATTATTCCTAAAGTGGCAATGGGCTCAGACGTACGATAACTGGGCAGTGATAAAATCTTGTATGATAAGATTATCAAAGGAAAAAGACTTATAGCAAAATTAAGTAAATCTGTTATGATTGTTTTTGGTTTATCTTTTTTTCCTAAAAAAAACAACATGATAATGGACTTCCAGTGCAGGCAATTATTATTTTATTGGTCACAAAGTACAGACGATTGGAGTTAAAATCGACTAATCAAGCAAACTTGCCAGAACTGTGAAGATTCCTTCATAAAATATTGATCACTATGTTCGGTCGGAAATTGCTGTATTGATGATTATTGGTAGCTTTAAAATTACCAAACCGAAATGAAAATGTGGGTCGGGTTACAAAGTGGGCAACAAAAGGCGTTACCATGGCGATAAAGTACACATCGAGTATGAGTATGGGACTCACAAAAGATTCCTAACAACGCCGGATCTACGTTGAATGAGAGGTATTAAGGGTTGATCATCATAAAACGAATCAAAAGAGAGAATATCATAGTCAGGGGCGGATCCAGGGGGCGTGTGGGCGCATGCCTCCCCTCTTTTTACATTCAGAAATACCTCAGAATGTAGCATAGAGCATATTAAGGTTCACCCTTTTCCGGGGCCCTTAAGTGGGCCCCGGACCCAACGCCGTAAAGCTTTCGCGCTCGCAATTTCCTACATTTCTCGCCCCCCCCCCCCCCCTTGGAAAATCATGGATCCGCCCCTGATAGTGATAGTAGAATGAAAACGCCACAATTGCTGATCATTAATCAGGTTAATGTCTTACGTCCAGGTTCGAATTCAGTATCAATGCAAACACCGGTACCTTGAACATTATCATACCGAGAAGATATGAACAATATGAAATATAAAAGCTCCATAGAAGCAATGGATCGCTGTATTCTAAATGCACGCTATCCCTTTTCTACGATCTTCATGGCTGGATGATCCCTATTTCTCCAGGTCTCTAAGCTTCAGAAATGGTTCATTCTACCGAATATTTCTCAGAAAAGAACACGACCGCCTGATTTACCCATCAAGGAATGCCCATAGGTGCTGTTTTTCAATCGACCATGGTCTTCACCCTCATAACCATGACAACGGGCAGACATCTTGTTTCTTGCTTGAAGGTGTGAAATAGATAGTCATCAAGTGAATTGGAGCTATAGGGAGTATGATCGGAGGAAAGACATTTTCTCAATGGCGTAGCAGAGAGATGACACGGTATTCAGGCCTTATTTTCATGACCTGTGTTACAATCACTGAAAATTAAATGTGTTTTTACCTTAGCCGTGAAAATGTGATTTATTTCTGATGATAAGAAAAGAAGCTAAAATAAATAAGTCTATTTATTCAAAAGCTTTTGAGTTTGCAGTACCCGTCATTTTAAAACTAAAATGACATAATCATCTAAACTGCTAGACTTTTTCTTACTTCTTTACGTGACATGATTGTGACGTTATGGTTTTTTCCTCATAGATAACGTTTATATCGTTTATATCTTGTGAGAGAACTTTACTCATCATGAAAAGAAGTAAGCCAACGTTATTCCAACTGTATGCATACAGAATGGACATGGACAACCGTTGATGTTTGATGTAAAAAAAAAAAATGATAGAATACACTTAACTGAAATGCCAATAAAACGTGGTATGCAACCTACTTTTTGACACTTCCTTTCCTTTAATGAAACGCTTAAATGGGAACACTATGTGTGATAAAACAGAGGATGGGTATACTACCATCGTGCTACCGACTAATTCACGCGGGAATAGTGCGGTTGGGTAAATGTCACAGTCACCCGCACCGGATCTGATATCTCCACGAGCCGCGGATAGAATATTCGAATGAGAATATATCCGATATCATCCCAAGGGGTGATCAATTTGATTTGGTTTGATTCTCCGATTTAATTCACCCCTTTGTCACTCGAGTCACATCCAATAGATGATGGCTGAGGAGGTGGCTTTCTCTCCATAAAGCCCTCCTATATAGTCCGACTGAAATAAAGAGCTTGCTTGCACGGACTGAAAGTGACTTTCAGAGTTCATGGTAATCAATGCATGCAGATGAGATGAGAACAAGGTATTCCGAGAAACAGGTAGATGGGTATTGCTCGGCAGTACGATCACCAAATGGGTCCCATATGGACAAAGAAATAGTGAACATAGATATAAACATGCAGAGAGACAGAGAGAGAGGGGGGAGGTAGATCTGTTTAGTAATTACTGAATAAAAGCTAGATTTAGTGATTGAACATTAAATGCTGCTGAAATTAGGAGCGTCTTCAAATAATATCATAGCATTGAATAGAAAATTGGGCTATTATTTTCATAATATGAGAATGAGAATGGACCATTCCCGAAATTGACTTTGCATTATTCACCAAATCCTTACTTTTGAATTAGAAATTGGTGCATTGGTTCGGGTTTAACACATGTTAACTTTTAAAAAATAGTTTAATCACATTTTTAGTTGTTTCTGACCTACAATTCAACTAAAAAATTTTTTATCGAAACCGAATTTCACGATCTTATTGGCTGTATTATATATACGACTATACCAGGAATGACGTAAACTTTTAGATGTAGGTGTTTCGAATTTCTAGTCTTTAATGGAAATTAGTAGATTAAAAGAAGTCCTCAAGGACAATCGCTCAATTTCGAGTTGTTTAGAATCTTCAGTATTGAACAGAAGTACTCATCTAGGATCTCAATAGGTCCCATATCCGACAGCCAACACTCTCAATTACTCGCTTGAGTGGTGGCTTGAAAGGTCGCAGCATTTTAAAGTTTAGCTCAGGAGGAATTGTCGCCTCGAATCACCAGCTTCCTCCCCTCTTGCTTCATCCTATTATCTATTTTCCATAATTATCTACTCCTCCTCCTCCTCCTCCTCCTCCTCCTCCTACTCATACCTTCTCCTCTTCCGCCTTCTCTTCTCTCGTACCCCCTTTCGTTTCCGCTTCACCCAATTCGTAAACTTGCGGCTGAATTTTCATTTCGACGGAGATGCAAAATAGTGACAAACAACAAACTAATGTCCCGCGGCACGTCATGGAAATTGATGTGGCCATCACTCACTTGCTAACGGTCGCCGAGTTAGTCATTAAACACATTGATATACAAAGTGAAGTCAATAAGTTTAAAGCGTGGCTAAATATAGCTACCACTGAAGGCTTGTTTATAAATATAATTTGGTTATTTGAATGGCAGGGACAAAATGCCCGTCGTCACCAAATTGAAATATTGACTTCTGCTGCAGTCCTTTAGGAGCTTTTAAGCGTAATTGCTACTTTTTCTAACGGTGAACAGTCATTATTTATTTCGGACATAATTCTCATGGCTTCTTACAAATCACTTCTCTATAAATAATCTTGTAGAAAGTGGGTCTTTGGATAACCTTTGTCTTACTTCATGTACCTGTTGAATATATTTTTTTCTCTCTGTTGTTTAGGGTTACATCGCCAAAAGAAGAGGTAACATCACTTCTGTATTTTCCTATACCATTGGTGCTAGAATGAATACATCAATAAAACTTGTTTTATTCATCATGACAGCATATTCATCAACGTCAGTAAAATTGAGAATTAAAAAAAAAATGTCCATTAACGTGAACGATAATGCAGGTGATTATTCGACAAAGTGAATGCTTCAAATTTAAAAGAAACCCATTACCATTATCTCTACTGACGTCATGAAATTTGCTTTAACGATATATTTTATATGATGAACAATATTCAGTAGCGTAATTGAACGAGCCCAAGACGTTGATGTTTTTAATGCTCGAATTTCCATTAAAATTTCTCTCTTCTTTGTTTCTTGAGTAGATTAAACTAATCCAAGGCGAATTTACTTTGTTCGAGTGAATTGTTATTGAATTTGTCAAGAGCTTCGACCTTTATTGACATAAACGTCACGTGGGTATCTACAAGGCGTCATGAATGCATGCATAAGGGCCTCACATTACATCAAAGGTGCTAAAACTTTCATAATCTATTATTTTATAACAAGAAAGATAATGGGCTGGATTTACGATCATGAAAACCATTGTGTCGTAGTGTTTATGATTGGTTGGTGAGATACATTCTTGCTTTTAGAATCTCCTCTTGCCCAATTCGCCCATGTACACGGCAGTGGCGTCACTCCAGCATTTGCCTTATCCGCTGTATTACGACAAACAATACTCGGGTACAGGCAAAGAAAATAAAGCAATGCAATGATGGGTGTCTAGAAAGCCAAACCATCTCTAATTCCCCTCTAAGCCTAAGAATATTTTGGGAAATGTCTTCAAATGTCAAAATATTATAGGGGAAAATGCCCCTCCCCTTGACATCTAATGATCAGGTGATGGCGTACATCAGATGACATCAATTCACCTTTTCCATAATATTATAGGAGACGTCACTGCATGGAAAAAATAATAAGCAGTGCTCAGCAGAATCAATAGAATATTTCTGAGCAATTCTTTGACCCGTTTAATAAACGCTGTCGCTGGCATGCATGCCCTAGAGGAGAGCTCGTTGCTATGGCAACCCTTCCATGAGTTTATTGTGCAGGAGAGAATAAAGATGAACAGAGAGAGATAACCAGATGCTTGAAGCAGACACCAAACATGCGGTGTAGCTTCTAGAGTTGTATAAACATCACCCTGTCACTAATTAACAAGAAGCGTACGATGAGATGAAATGGATTGAAAGAGGAAAAACAGAACTACTGTCAGGAACGAACTTTAGCAGGGAAACATCAGGAACGAACTTTAGCAGGGAAACATCTTGTCATAACAAGTATTAGGCGTAGAGAATTCCAAAACTAATTGGTAATCAGGGACTAATTACACTAGGTATAATCATCTGATCTTGATGGTAAATTGTGCATACTTTGAGGAAAATTAATGTCAGAAACAGACGTATAAAGTAGTTACGTGTGCATCACTACGTATTTCAAATTGCGTGGAGTTTATTCAAGGGCTTGTCAACAAGGAGAAATAATAATTGTGCAAATGAACTATAGTGTCATTTCCCATTACAGCTTAAACAATTTGACCGGAACGAAAATCAGTGAGAAAAAAATAATTAAGAATAACTCTTCCATGACTCTTTCCAATTCACAAGCAGCCAGGCATATAGGTAGCTATCAGATGGAGAACATATTGATGTAAAAAAATAGATTTAAAAAATCTTCAAAATGATGATTCAAGAAAATGTATATCAAGATGTGTTGAATATAATTATTTACTATTAATTGGGTTAGACAGGAAGAATATATATTGGGGGGTACAAAATACAGGAAAGCAACTCAATCCTCACAATGTTCATAAAATAGTTTCATTAAATTATGACTCAAGTATGGACCAAAACAAAATCAATGCTTTTAATGTTCTTCTCTACGAATTCTGTCATGTTCGACGTTCGAAAAAGCCCTATTTACGTCCCGAGACAACAGCATACTCTGTAGAATAACAACATGGTGCCTGTTGGGTTGACTCGTACTATGCCAAACAAGGGTTCGTTAGGCTGTTTCAGTGCAGGTGTAACTTGTTTGCCTCCCGGTCATATTCGATTTTGTACTCGGTTCCCTTCCGTTTACTATGGGAATCTACCCGAGACGACAATAAAAACCCGTCAGGAGCATCCTCCTCCTCTTTATAAGTTATTTACTCCGATTTCCTGTAACGATGAATCTACGCGAGCGTGTGAGTTTACGTGCACGGTTGCATGTCGTCAGCAAGAGGAAAGGAGGGAGGGGTTCAGGATTCTCTAGTCCTTGTTGACAGTAGTCAGAAGATTTATGTTCCTTGAAATGAGGGCAATAAATCTCGATCAGTCCGCATGCGTTTGGTAGACGAAGGGTCTACCGCTTTTAGTTGATTTTTTTGTGGGTCTACTAAAAATACTACTTTGCTACGGTTGGTTACATTGCTTCCCGATCAGTTTTCATTGCTGATTACCGATCATCCATCATTCTTCTTTCGATCACGATGTCTCGATTACGCTTTGATCGGTCCACTTGAATGTTCTTGTTTGTTTTGCATTTCAAGAATACAACCATAATTATTTCCCTTGAGAAGTGAAAAAGATATTCTTTATACGGTTGAGAGAAGTCTCGTTTTGACAGATTCTAAAATCATGATATGCCTAAAGCATGCATACGTTGAGACAAAAACGAATGGTTTTACACCTAAACTGGTCCTACGTATTAAAGGACGGATCATATTTATTAGGATCATATTTAACATTTGATTGATTATCATAAGAATATACTTCAAAACCAATGTCCCCTTATAATACCTCTGAAAAAACATTTCTAATTCTTTTCAGCACAGCTCAAGAAGCAGCACAGCTTTTCTACAGATCAGAGGTTACAGGAATTATTAATATTTTGACAACGGCAGGATAAGGAAAAAAACTTACAACGACGTCCTTTGCTATAGCTGAATTATAATTGGAAAAATAATGAAATCAGACGCGACATTAGTGAGCAAGTTACATTACTCCTGCCAATTATTGAATTTAATTAGATTCCATACAAATCTATCATTTCATCCGATAAAATTGAACGTGAAATGAGAGAGAGTGAAAAAAAACTCACCTTTTGTAATTTTGTTTCTTCATTTAGTCTGTCTTCTGTATAGATCGAGAAAGAAAAGAAAGGGTTAAACAGTTATTTTCTTCATAAATTATAACAAACTTTTGATAAATACGTTACTAGTTATGAATTTAAATGCATATTGGTAATCATCATGTAATACAGTAATCATGAACATTATGTAAAATCAAACTTTGATACGTCTATATAAGGTGGTAAAAAAACGTGTTGAAGGAACATGTAGAATGGCATGATAAGAAGTATAATACATAATACATAATAGAGAGGTAGAGAGAAAGAGAACAAAAGAGAGAGAGAGAGAGAGAGAGAGAAAAATATAGAAAAAGGAGTGGATATACGTATAGACACGAACGGAAAAGAAAGAAGGAGAAACAGAGAGAAATGGGGAAAGCAACAGAGACAGAAACAGAGACAAAAAAGGAGGACAGAAAGATAACAAGAGAAAGACATAAAAAGCAGAGAGAGAAAGAGATATAGAGATAATTGGCCAGAATTTAAAACGTCATCCTTGACCCATCCAGCTAATATACTGAGCGTATGGGAAACAAATTATGCATTATCGAACCAACACGTGATAAAACAGGACGCCATTTATCAAATCTAAACAATCGCTTCTCTGATTGGAAGTACATGCAGTGATAATTTACCAGTTGTACCTCATAATAAATACGTGAGCATTTGCTGAGTTTGAACAGATAGAAGGGGTTTGGTGTTTTACCCCGCTGTATTCTCGTCTCAGGGATGTGTTGACATAGCCGGTTCTGTAGTTTGTTCAAGCAGTACAGACGTTGCGTAACATAATGATGAAAAATATTTACTTATTGGTCAAGCCCACACATTTTTGTATAGAGCCTCATCACTCTTATTACAGCTCAGGAGAATATGCACCTCAGTCATTGCATAATAATTGTTTCTCTTTTACAATTTCGCCAAGAGAGAAATAGATAATGAGACAGAAAGAATGTGTGTGTGTGTGTGTGTTCGAGAGAGAGAGCGAGAGA
The DNA here is from genome assembly GCF_000002235.5 of Strongylocentrotus purpuratus. Taxonomy (NCBI): domain Eukaryota; kingdom Metazoa; phylum Echinodermata; class Echinoidea; order Camarodonta; family Strongylocentrotidae; genus Strongylocentrotus; species Strongylocentrotus purpuratus. Next base: position 468,080 of record NW_022145532.1, on the reverse strand, counting down.
GAGAGGGAGAGAGAGAGAAAAGAAATAGAGAGAAAGATAGCAAAAAGAGAGAGAGAGGGGAAAGAGAGAGAGAGAGGGGTCTTAAATACTTGGTCATACAAATACACTTAATCTTATGAAGATGTGAACGTGTTGTCTGTCTGTCTGTGCGGCTGCTTATCATGGTTTTATTGCACTGCAATGCATAATGATGGAGCAGTAACAGAAAATTGGAAATTCAGATTTATTAAAGATGTTCTGTTATTATCTGGCAAACTAACCTGGGTATATTTTCCAAACTTGGACAAATTTGCATAGTTTGGGTGACAAAATATTATTTTTATCACGCAAAATGTAGAACTTTATACCAGTTCATTCTATCGTCACTTAAACGTCGCATAGAACTTTATTGCTAGTTACTACAGAACAACAGGATAATGCACCATGATTTATTCATCTTTTCAAACATTCAGGAGAGAGGGGAGGTAGAATGAGAGAGAGAGAAAGACAGAGGGAAGGAGAGAGGGAGAGAGAGAGAGAGAAAGAGAGAGGTAGAATAGAGGAGAGAGAAGGAGAGAGAGAGAGACAGAGAGAAGAGAGAAAGGAAGAGAGAGAGAGAGAGAGATAAGAGGATAATTAGTTTTCTAGAATATATATGATGTTAGCTATTATATTCTAATCTAATGAAGATGTGATGTTGGTGACAAAACCTTATAAATATATTTTACATAAAGTGAGGAACACACTATACCCATTTCTCACACCAAGGAAACTAAGGAATTCATTGATAATACACAATGATAAAGTGACATGACTACACTGCTGTATTACCTGCAGAACGATCAACCTGAATGTGTACACAGGTGTTACCAAACTTTGATTACGTGACAGATACCTTGCCATATACGGACATTAAAGAGGTTTCTATGACGTGTAGATGTAGATCATATCAAAGTAGTCCTGATCATTGGGGGACTCGTCATCTTCCTATTCTGAAAATCTGGCGCTATTTCTTAGACATACAAGACTCATGAGACTCTTACATGCGGATAGTAATGTCCGATGCTAGACTATAATATTCCCCCAAAACGAAATATGACGAAGCATCATTATCCCCTTCCTCCACATCATTGTACCACTGGTTATTAGAATGAGTCGATTGTAAACTCATGATAACAATGAATAAGTAATGTCCGATGTCACGATGCCTTAGTTTCCCTCATCATTCTACCGCCCCCAGAGCATGACCAACTCCTAATAAAAACCGACCCCTTGACAGGAACCCGTGACTCTCTAACTTATTCATGAACCCCTTTGCTGACGCTCTCAGATTTCTCGCACGTTCAGTATCCTCTCCTCCAGATCCCTGGCCGTAATGGCAGTGATCATTCCTCCGCGTGAGTGTGAATTCGCACGTTTTCAGAAGCTGCCGTATTTATTGTGTGAGGCTAATTTTGCAGTCAATCATCGAAAATTGCGACATGTCACTGCGGAGGTGTTACGAACCTGGATTGTCATGGCTGAGATTTCTGCGGTGAAGAAAACCACAATTTTGTTTACAGTGAGGCCAGTGGTAGAAGGGGTGTTTTTGCATTTTTAGTTTTTGTGGTGTGAGGAAGATAAAACCTAGACTATAGCTTGATTCACGAAATTTACATGAGAACAAAAGGCCCTAGCACAGATGGCAAAGTCACTAATTTACAATTCACCTGAAAAAAAAATCCCGCTCATTTGAAATATGCCAGTGGTATGATTTTCTGTGGTAGTCAATACCTCGTGTATTGAGAAAATAAACCGATCTTAATCAGCATCAAATTGTTTATGGCCTTGACATAAACTCATGCTTCATTACATTCAGAATTTTCAACAATTTCAGAACCGTTTTATCTTTGAGCATGCAATCTTTCAGTGATCTCCCCCGTTATATCCGAGTCACACGGCACCAGACCGATGCCAGACTGACAACAGGCCCTCAACAAACCGACAACAGGCCGACAACAGACCGACACCAAACAGACATCAGACCGACAACAGACCGACATTAGAACAACCGACCGACGTCAAATCGAGACCAGACCGATATCTAACCAACTACAGACCTACAGCAGATCGACATTAGAACAACAGACATATCGGACCGACATCAGAAGGAAACTAGAGTGACATCAGACCTACAACAGACCGACAACAGGCAGACATTAGACCGACAACAGACTGATAACAGACCAAAACAAATTACTTTACCCCTTATTGCAAAACATAAGTCGGTTTAGAGTCGGTTTGGAGTCGTCTTGGCGGTGTGAATGAGGTGTTAATATATCCAAGCTCGGGATATGGTGTACAAGTTGCTAGATGGCCTCATATGGTATGGTGATAATTAAGAACAACAGGTTGACAAGATAACAAAGATTTGTGCTGTAATTACATTGATTATATTTCAGCCTACAAAGAATACTTGTTTCGCAAGGCTAACTAGTCAATCAATATAATATAGTAATTCATAAGATTTAGAAGGCGTCAAATTCAAGGCGCAGTTGTGCAAAAGAAGGGACTAAAATAGAACATACAGAAAGGAAAGGCCTCAATCATATTCTAAATCAAACAGATGATTTTGAAAAACGAATACCAACAAAAAATGCTCACAGTTTCTCCAACCCTCATTTCCGCCTCCATTTCCAATCTCATTCTCTTCTCATCTTATGTTATGCATCACTGCATGAAATTTCAGCGCTGTCCTTAGCTGCAGCTGTCTGTTGCGGTGCTCTGATCCTTTTTTGTATTTTGTCTTATATCCTACTAATTTCTTCGTGCTTTTTATCTTATGAAAAGGAGCTTTATAAATGAAATGTTATACATTACGCATGACTGTTATCATTATGCTGTCATATTGTAGGGAATCGCTCTAAGCTCATATCATGTTTATTACAACTGACATTAAGAAATCTTAGATAAAGGCCGATATGGGATAATAAATTCAAGTTGAATCCTGACACTTAAATATTAAATTATATTTTTTTTTAAATACCAATACCTATAAATCCTTTTCCCTAATCTATCTCTTTCATATTCGCTGCAGTATGCTTCTGGGTTAAAAAATAATAATATTTGGTAAGCTGTGCACTCTCTCTATTTTATGCTTGTACCTTCGTTAAATGTATAATAATGTTCATTCTATTGCAGCAGTCCTCTGTCTGAACATATTATATTGAACATGTTTCCGGATGCTCTCGCATTCGTGTCCACGAAAAAAAGCTAGAATGTTCGACCATGAGATGCCTACCGCGATTGAATGCAATATATATGATACAGTAATAAAGCTTTTATGATTTCCTATTCTACTGAGAGAGAAAGTCACTTTGACATTAGAGCTAATGCTGGCCTTGGTTCTTGACGTGCATTATCTTTATAGTGGTTTGCACATATAATGTTGCTGCGCCATGATTGTGGAAGAGCTTTCCTAGTATTATCAACTCGACACCGCTCATCCGTATGTGGTACCCCACCCCTCCTCTTCCCATCTCTGCCATGTTCCTTTCCCTGTGTATCTCGTAACACTCTCACTATCACGCACCCACATCCTCTCCTCTTAATGCTCCCACATGCCCCCCCCCCCCCCCATCTCTCTCTCTCTCTTTCTCTCTCCTTTTCTTTCTCTTTCTCTTTCTCCCTCTCTATCTCTGTACGTCCGTATGTCTGCCTCTCTACATTACTCTGTTTATATCTCACTCTCCATGTGTATCTCAAGCTCGGACATCTATTTATTCTATACCTCTTAAAACAAAAATATATACAAACATTATTTTGTCATAATGTACATTGTTAAACTAGCAAAATGTGACGCTTTTCAAGTCAAGTTTGTCTAAAACCTCTCAACTGATTTCGGAAAATAGATAAGACTGTACATTTATCCTTTCGAGAAGGCAAACCAAAACCTATTTATTCGTTGTTTTTTTTCATTCTATTTATTAATGTTTTATTTTTTTCATCTCTAGACCTATTGATATCTCAACCTCTATCTCCCCCTCCCCCTCTCTCTCTCTCTCTCTCTCTCACTCTCTCTATCTATCTCTCTTTCTCTCTCTCTCTCTCTCCCACTCACCCGGTCCTAAAACAAGAACGCCAATCTCATAAATAGCGCATTTCAAGATCACTAGGCACATCTTCCCTTCCCTGCATTATCGTGTAACCCCCATATCAGGGGTAGAAGAAGAAGAAAAAACCGCCACAGCACGTCTCAAGTGACCTCAGAAGCGGTTCCAGAAATATCAATTTCGTGAGGAGGGGAATTTTTTTTTTCTTGGGGGGGGGGGGGAGAGCTGGGGTGGGGAATCGGGGTTCTTACTTTGAAGATTTTTTTCTTCTTCTAGAACCCCTGTCAATGTACCTATCTTTATCGGCGTAAGATAGATTTGTTACTATGACGACCAAGTTGTAACGAGCAAAAAAGGAATTATTTGTGCCTGTATAGGTTAATGATTTACGTGTCTATATAAAGCTTCCTGGTAATCGCACTGCATTGCAATATCGTTGCGAAAGTGGACTTTTCTTCTTCCACAGTGGCATTTGACTTGTGATAACAATGACATGAATTACACAAATTAAAGATAAAACTCATGTCCTCTATTGATGGAATATAATTATGGATTATGCCATCAAGAAAATGATTATACTTTAAGAAAGTTATCTTTTTTCTGTTATAATTCTTATCTATATAATTAAGAGCAATGCCCTTAAATTCATTTAAATGTATATCTTTATTCGTGTCGGTTGTACTGCATTTCTCTTTATATTATCGTCTTCTTGTTATCTTTCTTTTCTGCAATATTTCGACCATTCATCTCCCCCCCCCTCTCTCTTTCTCTCTCTCTCTCTCTCTATCCTTCACACTCCCTTCGTATGGCGTAATCATATATTTCATTCAAGCATTCATAAAACACTTTTCAATATGTCAGGATTGCTTTCTCATTGCTCGTTCCTTTTTGCCCCATATCTTGAACTTCTTTCACTCATTTCATCTTTCATTTCTTCTTTTTCTTCTTCTGTTTCTAACTGTTTTCTTTCTTTTGCGTCTTGTTCTTGATATTTTTTTCGAGCAGTTCAAGCACTTTAAAGCTCAATGCGATTGCAATGTGAAAGAAACGTTGTGAAATCGATCAGAAAAGGTTGATCATCTAGCATAGATGTACTGCAAGGTTCTGGAATCATCAAAATGATAAGAAATTTGGCCAAGTCTTCATAAAGTTAGAAGCACTGTACACAGAAAGAGTATATGGGACTACACACACGTGCGCCACACGTGCATTTCATATCTGTCAACAGGCAAGAGATACACTAATTTACCAAATATATCAATTAGTAGGCGGTTTCCCGTCAAATTTTTTATCATCATGTAATATTCAAAACATATTCTTTCACATGATTGGTAATAAGAGCTTCCATTTCATTTTTTGAAATTGGGGCGTCTTTACCTTTAAGGTTGTTGTTGGAATGGATATCACCATACGCTGTCATCAGCAGACGACGTGCCCTTATTTATCAACTAACCCATCTTTTCGATGGTCAACATCAAGGATATAATGAGGTCAATTCAATTTTAAGTGATCAACTGCGCCGATATAAACATTAACTCGTTTAAAAAATGGTATATAATTCAAAATGCGAGAAATATAAGCCGAGGCCTTTGTTCATTTCAGAAGAGGAAAAATCATCAGGTGTATGAACGCAAAGCTTCATTTATGTAATGCTTATAAGTTAATAATAATAATGGTGATAATGGTAATAGGTCTTCAGAACAGGTCCTCTAATAATTTTGAAAGACAAACATCACATACCTGTCCTTTAATTTCACTTCATTATTCCGTGATATCGTTATTATAGTAAGTCAATCACCTCACGTTCCCAATAATAATAACCACATAATATTGGCAATGTTCTCTCTCTCTTTCTCTCTCTCTCTCTCTCTCTCTCTCTCTCTCTGAGTACGGTCCCTAAGACCAATTTGGACTCGCGATCAGTGCAAGCAGTGATATTGTCGGCGTATATAAGATAATTATGATTATGATAATCTTGATTCAGCAGCGCGAGTACGTAATGGTGAATTAACTCATCATCGGGGGGGGGGGGGGAAATCAATATTGGAATTGATGTAATGAGCTAAAAGCCGGGTGAATCAATAGCATGATGTTTAATAATTGTCATTTGTGTTTGCTTAATTCTCTATAAGCAGTCTCTCTCTCTCTCTCACTTTCTCTTTTTCTCTCTTTACCTTTTGCTTTCTCTCCACTGTATTTTTTTTTACCATCTCTTGTAATTTCACCAGAACCCATTATTCGTATACGTTTTGTTTGATTTATTCCCTGTGAGTTGACAGTTTCCCCAAAGCAATCTTTATCGATTTCGTCTACTTATATTCAAACAATGTTTATTCTGATTCCTACTGGCTTTTACTTTCCATACCACCTCCTACTCTTTTACCCTTCCTCTCTTTCTTTCTCCTTCCTTCTCTCGATTTTTCTCTCCTCGCTGAACATTGTCGAGTTACGTTTGTTTAACCTATTGATGGCATCCTGTGGTAATATTGAGAACCCGCAATGTGCTTAAATTATTCTTTTTCTTGGAAGGCATTGCTCTTTTTTTAACCCTATCTCCCTCTTTCTCTCTCTCTCTTTCTCTCTCTCCCTCTCTCTCTTTCTCTTTCTTTCTTCCTCTTCCAAACCACTCGGTAATGTTGACATGGCATTCTCCCTGAAAACACGAGGTCTTTTTATCTATACCAAGAGGAGACCTAGTTCCGGCGGCCATCTTTTCTGAAAAAAGAGGGGGAAGAGTAAAGGCATCTCATATCAGATTAATTCTTGAATTACTTTCCATGTCATGCCAGTGGATGCAGACGCTATATGCAAGAGTTACTTCACTCCGCCTCTCACAATCTAGGATCGAAGTTAATGGACCGTCTGCGGTTTAAAAAAAAAACTTCATCAAAGATGTTGGCCATGGCGTAATGTAATTGGAAAGTAGTTCAACAAAATGACAGCTCTTCTAGATCTGGCCACAAAAAGATCTCTTCGATTTCCATGAAAACGATTGTATTTTAGCTTCGCAAGTAGCCCTCAAAACTAGGTCATGTTCTGTTGGGTGGCACAATGAGATCGCTATGTTTCTCATTCTGTTTCTCATTTCTTTCTTTCTGCCACTTTCGTTCCAATCCTCTGCTCATTGTGCCATGATCTCCTCATCTCTTCCTCTCCTTCTTATTTTTTTCCACATTCTTCTTCTTCTCCTTTTCTTCTCCTTCTCCTTCTACTAGTTTTCCTTCTTCCTCTTCTTTTTCTTTGTTTTCTTTTTCATTTTATTTTGCTTCCCATTCCCCCTTTCATCTTCTCTTTCACACACATCTTTCTTTCTCTTTTTACATATTACCGTTAGCTTTATTCCCTCATTATGATATTTTCCTAGCCAAGTAATGTAAATGTAAGGACACACTATAGAGCCAATGTATTAGTGATGCCTAAATGTATTTCTATACTATGATGCTTAAAACACTAGGTGAAAGAAAACACTGCACGTTTTAGTCCCAATGTCAAATATACAAATAAGCGCCTTGTCTCGATGAAAGCAAGCATAATGCCTTGATCTCCTCATAGCAATATCTAAAAGCGTCGCCCTACAAAAGAGGATTACAGTCTCTCTGCTATTTTTAGGAAACCTTAATGGACAGAATTAATTATGCATACATTCCATCAAAATGTTTTCATCTGCATGCACTGGAAGCGCACGTCATCGTTCTTGATAATAAGCGAACTAGAAGAAAAAAGCTTTTTCGCTCGATACGGGAGCGACTGATTGTTTTTTTTTGTTCCCGGCGAGAACTGAAATAAAATCAATGACGTCACCACCAATTGAAAGCTATGAGCTTGAAGAGTGCGAAGTCATATGGCAGGAGGTAACCAACAATGGCAAACCCCCCTGCGGTGAATGATTAATTTAACATGACTTTACCCTGCCCTTTCATTAATGCAAAAGCTCCTCTTGGCAATAGACTTTTGATTGGTCGAGAAGGATATTAAAAAAACAAATTCATGATGCTGCTTTTCAATTTTAGACAAACACGCGGCCAATTTACAGCCCCCTGTAAAACACGCGCTATAATTGTTGTTTTCAAATAAAAAATGCATCAACACAATTAAATTGGAATAAATTGGAAGATAATGTGTTTTTTTACGCAAACGCTTCCTCTTCCCTGCAGGTTTACCGGCGAAATACAATGATTATATGAGACAAATATAAGGCATGGGGTGATAAATTCAATTTTAAGGAATCTTTGCTCCATTTGCTCCATTTTAATATGGCGTTATGCTCGTTTTTTGCCGACTCCCATTAGATTGTGAAAATTGTTTTTCCATGTTGGCAATCTTTTATTTTACGAAATAATATAGCACTTGCACTTGCTTTGCAGAGTATACAATCAGAGAATCTTTATTACAAAATGAATTAGCAAAAAAATAAAAAAATACACAGCAACAGAATTTTATGTCTCTTTGTTTTATCATCAAAATTTCTACCTTCCCTTTCCTCTTTCTCTCCCTCTCACGATCTAAATCTTCTTTCTGCAGGAGAACGTCTATCAGACCACGCCTTGCAGCTTATCCATATGGATCGAATTTTGTAAGCAAAGGTAACAAGCTCGACATAAAGCTCCCAGTGCAATTTGCAAAGTTGAACGATAAGCTTGGCTTAGACGCCGTTTCATATTTACCAGGCTAATCCTGGGAAATGGAGTCAGGAAAATTGAGCCACTTTTTGAAATGGCGTGCTCGTCATCTTTGTGCTAGCTTGAGATTAGAAGTATAATCTAGCTCCAAACAAAGAAGGATCGATGTGTTTTTGTATTTTAAGTGCTTCAATCTCAAGGGATTGGCTTAACGAACAGATGTAATATCTTTCAGAGAGGGGACTCTGAATAACTAGACGCCATAAATAAGAGCATGAGAAATTTGTAGTGGATATTGTTCCTTTTTCGTCATTAAAGGGCTACCCTGTTTACCATCAAAAGAAAAAAGAAGAGTAGCTCTTTGTTCAAAACGAATAATAGTTGACGGAACATATCTCGGGGTCATGATCACTATTTTTTATTTGGACGTAAAAACAAAGCTGTACAGTAGTCTTACATTAAAGGTATCCATTATTTACAATACCTGGAATAATAATAATAATAGCTGACATTTATAATGCGCCTAATACTTTGTTTCTAGGCGCAGTACATAATATTTACCCCGATCGTCGGATTCAGGCTAACCTACACACTATGTATGCACATTCTCCACTCCCTGGAAAGCATTCCGGCCAGTCGCCATTTTACAAGCGTCACTTGATCATCCAACCACATTAACTTTCGCATCCTACCGGGTACCCATTTAACACACGGGTGGAGAGTGGCAGATGTAGATTAACGTTTTGCCAAAGGACATTAGTGCCATGTCGGGGATGGAACCACGACCTTCGAATTTTAAGTCAAGTGCTTAAACCACTCGACTATGACACTTCTAAGACAATAATACCTTTGTTGTCTTTATTGAATGTTGTATTGTAATGAGGTTTATGCCACACATTAAAATATTACATCGATAATGAGGTTATGTAAAGTAAGCACAAATTTGTTAATAAAGATTATGATGTACAAATTATATTTAATCTCCATAATAATAGCCAATTCGTACAATCCCTATATTCTTCCTTGCTTTTGCCGGTTGTTGCGTTACAACACACTTGTAGCACATCGAACAAAAGTCCCTGGAAAATCAGTCTCTAGCCCACACAATTCTTAACACTACTAATTCTGTTTTAATTCTGGAAGAGAGACTAACTAGATCAGACTGACCTGGTCAGTCTTCTAGGCCTTTTTGGTCAGGAATGAATTTATACAAACCTAAGAGTGAGCTTTATGCCTCTAAACTGTAGGTCACTTTGCTATAATTATGCACAGACAGAAGTGAGTGTAGGAAATTTCCTGGTGAAGGACATAGCTATTGACCAATATAGATGGTCAAACCATGGTCAAACCATGGTCAAACCCAAGCACACGAAAATTATCACCGTCATCCATATGGACATAAGCCCCGAGGATAAGAATTTTACTTTTCGAGTTGTTTGCCACCTTCTTAACGTCAGCCAACCACCCCCTCCCGCCCCCGCCCAGTATACCATATTTTAACAACATCACACTGTAAACACATTTTAAACAACAACCAGGCACCCCCTGGAAAACAAAACAACAACGGCATCAGCAGAGTCTTAAAAACATAATAGCCAATACCATCAACACAGAGAAATCGAGGTTTCCAATGAGAAATATGAGCATTCCTATTAGTGTTGGTTGGTGATTTCATTGACAAAGCTGTAATCTCACAGGAACTAATTAACATCAATGGTGACAATAACAAGATCTCGAGAGAAAACAGCATCAATAAGGAAAAATGTAGAATGTGTGTCATGGATTAAAGAAAAAAAAAGAACATCCTTATCACCAAGGATAAACACAGCTTCAATTCCCTATAACTAAATCGTTATGTCATTGCAGGTCCCGATGTGAAGAAAATAGCGATGATTATCATTAAAACATATCAAAATCATTAAAAATGCACCTAAAGAGAAGGTGGTGAATATGCGTACAAAAATGTCTGCCAAGATGGAGCATGGTTCTAGCTGGTTGTAACCATGGCAACTATCCATAGAACAAAAAATGAACTGATTAATACAAAATATATAGCTATAGATAGGGGAGGAAGTTGACCTCGGTATACAAACAGGGAGATTGAGAGGAAAAGTAGATGGGACTCCCCAAAGACACACTCTGAAGCTTTCGTTGGTTCACTAGTGACCCTCCATCATCCATATCTCAGCCAGTAATTAGGTTCCTTGCTTCTGGAGAAAACAATCGACATCGAAAATGCGTGACCGTAAACAGAATTTACAAGTAAATGCAGAATCACCGATTTAAGATAACGGAGAATCAAGGTACCTGGTAAATTGACTTTAAAAAATCTTAGGGTTGCCATGACAACGGAAAGGGGCTGGACCGGGACTGCATCGCTAAAGTTTGAAGTATTGAATGAAAATGGGAATTCGACGTTGAGGAAACCGTGAGGCACTTGCGTTAGCATTTATAGAAAGCTGTGATGGTGAGGATCAGGAAGTGGTGAGCTTATAATATTTATAACATGAAAACTAAACCATTTGAGCACGAAAATATTAGTCAGTGATCTGATCAAACTCTGCTTACATTATTACGTCATTGGTAGTAATTTATGATCATGCATTTAAGCTTAAGAAATAAAATGAAGATTTCATAGTCGGTCGATATGGGAGATTTCTAAATCACTAAAGTGCTGCTTGAGTACAGAAGAGGAAAAATCAGTAAACATAAAAGATAGGAGCTGCGCTTCCAATGGAAAGCGACCCACATGATCCATCAAGATATTACTCTTTTCCTTTTCTATTCCTTCTTCTTCCCAACGCACTCTTCATCTGTAGCTTTCTCTTTCTTTGGCTCTTCCAAAGTTCTTGTCATTCTCTTATACCTCAGTCACACCAACGAGCCGGCCAACAGACCGATCACAATAATCTTTAGAAATCTAGCCATCTGATTGGTCGAAATTGGAGTCCTGATTTTAGCCATGCCCACCTACAGGTCAATAGTCTTTTAAAAGATGCCCGCATGTCCCCTTACCGGTCAATAGTCTTTTAAAAGATGCCCGCATAAATACATATGGTGAGATCCCCATTGGTTTACGTGTAAACAGTTTATTTGTGCGAGCGCGGGGTGATATCAGGATGTAACGTCCCCTTGAGCCTATAAAAACAACTTTCCCTCTCATAGCAGTCATTATATCTAGACAATAACATTACCACCCAATGGCCAAAAGTCGTTGGGTTTGGAGTCGGTCGTTAGTCGGTTTGACTGAGGTATAAAGCCTTGTCCAGATATGAAGGGGTAAACCGCGACGGATTTTTATGACGACGTTAAGTGTAATGCGCTTAACACTTTTGTATCTTATAACACAAAGCTATATAAGTGAATTCGCGTAGGATCATTGTTGCGAGCAGTAGCAAATCATCGACAATGTTAAAAACGCTGGCGTTTTTTTTTTCATTGCGTCGGTTTACCCCGTCATATCTGGTATCTAATATCTCTTTTTGCCGCCTTTCATTTGTTTCCCGTCGTTGATAACTTTGCGTGCACCTTCAGCCTTCAGGTCATGAGTTGGAAACAAAAAATCAGCTGTAGCACAAAACCCATTTTGCTATCCCCCTTCATTTTCCCCCAAAATACAACTTCGACCTAAATGATAAATGCCAACATAAATTATGTGTCGGCTTTGTTTTATAAATTCGAGGAAAACGAGGACAAGATGAGGCGGGATGAAAGAGAGATGTAAGCAAATACAAAACGGAACACGGGGGTGTAAGAGTGCTTGCAATTTTCCAAAGCTATGGGCGACATATGACCTATATCTCTACAATAAATCTCAGAGTAACCCATGACATTTTCTCCTTCGTATTGTGCCTCAATTCCCATCATAATTTATGCCATAATTCTTTATCTACCCCAAGGGCCATTCTTGAACAGAAAAGACGGTAAAATGTAAAGGAGAAAAGGAACGTTTTACGCAAAACTCTGTGTGTGGAACAAAAATAAGAAAACAAAAGAAAGAAAGTAAGGTTAAGATATAGGGATGAAGATACAGGAGTAATAACATTACGAGAGATTGAGAGAAAGAGAGAGAATCGAGGGTGGAGGAGAAAGAGAAACAGAGGGAGAGAAACTTGTGAGCGTGTGTATGTGTGTGTGTGTGCGTGTGTGTGTGTGTGTGAGAGAGGGGGGGGGCAGACAGAGAAAGGAAAGAGAGGGAGAGACAGTGTGCGTGTGTGCGTGTGTGTGCATGATAAATAAGACGGGGCCTCTGTGTTCGTGTGTGTTTGTGTGTGCGTAGGAGATTGTGATAAAACAATAGTAATGGAAAGAGAGGGGGAGGTGCACAGACTGGGAGGGGGAGGTGGAGAAAGAGAGGAAAAAGGGAGAGAGAGAGAGAGAGAGAGAGAGAGAGAGAGACGGAGAGAGGTGGTAGGGTAAAGGGTGGAGCCTGTGGACTCGAGATGAATCTTGCGTCTGGGAAAACCTAAACAGTGCAGATGTGAATAACGAATGAATAGCAACGCAGAGGAGAGAATGGTGATGACTATAGAGGGAAGGAGAAGAAGGGAGACGAATGATGAAGCACGTTGAGCCGTTCCTAACGCCATGGTGACTTGAGGCGACATGAAATCTTAATGTGATATAAACCCAATTTTCGAGAGTGAAATTGGTGTCGGGCCTCGCGGGGATGATGAGAACAGGTTGAGCGCTCTCTTTATGTACACTGTGAAGATATAAAACTCGAGAGCCGCTCACTCTGAGCGCTCCGATGCGACACAATAATAAACCCTTCTAAAGGAGGTGCAAAACGGGTAAGCTAAAGAGCTCCCCCTTACAAACAGAAAGTCGAAATGAATTACCATAAAATAATGTTACCACAGGCATACTGCTGGCATTTTTATTTCTTTATAGTAAACATCAATAATCGACACATGATATTGTCCAGAAAGACTTTTAACGATACATTAGGAGAGGACCAAAACCTATATTCAACGAATCTCTTTCTTTTGCTGATTAGCTAAACCACATATAAAAGACGGACAGCATATCTTCAACAACATTGCCTTAGACATTGCCTTGAGCAATACAATTTTGTTATTTTTGTACACACAAACACACACACAAAAACCTTCGCGAGAATGAAAAAAAGACCTGAACATTACAACAGTACTTTGGAGCAAATGAAAAGTGTTACAATGCAGCTACCAAGATGAGATACATGTTTAATTAAATGAAGGGGAAATATGATAGAAATGGCAAACATTATTAGCAAACATATGGTAATGTTATGATTAGGGAGATGTGAGTTTTAGTCATCAATTTGAGAGGGAAAAATCAAATGGATTGTTTTATTATTTCATTTGTAATAGCTTTGAGAAATATTAATACTTTAAGATCGTTCAGGTTTTACTAAACATCACGGGGTAAAATTAACAAGGATGGATATAATTGTATTTAACTTTAACCGGAATGAAAACAATTGTTAGGCCTATTAAATATTTAGATAGTCGTAGGCTTATTGAGATAAATTAAACTGACTTAATGAAAATAAACATACCTTTGAGTGGAGCAGCCAAAGCCGAAAGAGCGAACACAAAAATAAGCAAAAGAGCGAATATCCTTGTTTGTAAAGACTGCATATTGAAGACTGTTTTTGCGTTTAAGTTGAAAACGGTTGTAAAATGCTACTAAAAATAGACGAAAGGAACGTAGATCAAATTTACAATTTATAATCCTTCTTTTGCTTTCAGAAAAATAAAACTGTAGAAGGCACTAAACTATATCCAAACTGTTTCTCTATCGCCCGGAAGTATAAGCGATGTTTAGCACACTGTGTGACTGTATACGAACACGGAGAGTGGATGAATGCGGCGCCACGGATTGCATCTATTCATTTACCCATCTATTGCAGCATCCATGCCACCTGCAAGATGCGCATGCTCAAAGCATCATTACCGTTTGATACGCTGCTCCTCCCCATCACTATTCGGTCCCACATTATAGATAGGTTCGGGAGCAGGGACGGGGAGCAGCCGACGGAGAAACATAGAGCCTGTTTGGATGAATCGACGTTGCAATGCATGCACGTCAGCCCAATACACACACACGTCAGTGGCGGCATATAAGATTCTTTGCTTACGTCACACCGACACCAAACCGGAGAGAGGCGAGATGCGGCTGTAGGAGAAAAGCGGAAACGAGAAGGATGCGGAATTTATTTTTAGAAGCAATCCGATGAGAATTACACCATTATTTACCATTTCAACCGGTCCCATACCGGCCGTAATAATCCTTGGGTGATGTTTTTGAATGCTGAAAGTGGGGTAACTGCTATTCTGAGGATATATGAGGCGACAATCCATAGACAGGCCAAAAGCTAGCCAGGCATTTTCTAAATAGATTACGTCGATTCATCATTAACATGATGAGATATACAAACTCGGACTATAAATAGAGCTAGCAGAGACGAGAACAGGAATCCATTATTCATACTCCGAGGCTAAAATCGATTTAAATAGCCTGAAAATCTAATCTCGGATAAATTATCCAGATCACTGTAGCATAAGAAAAGTACTCATTACCAATTTAAGACAATAATTATTTAACAGTCCTTGCCCAGGTAATCAAGAGTGCCGAATGTTTCTTTCTGCTCTGCCTTCAAGCTGTAAATAATGCAAGAAAATAATCTTTTTAAACACAAGAAGAACGGAGCTCCGAAAATCATTTCCTTATAGAAAAAAAATTATTTACAGACAACAAACACTTTATGCACAAGACATTGTTAATATCAATATGTAATTATATTTTTGATACAATGATGCAAGATGTAAAATTTGTCCTTATGTAGTTAGAACTAGAAAGGAAAGTTCCGGCATGTTCTCATATCTCTTACAAAAAATGTGGTCACCAATATTGATTAATTTTATAGATTGTATATACATACTCAATAATAATCTTATTCATTCTCCAGTTCATTATTAGTACTTGTTGTAATTGCGTAGACCATAGTTATCTTTTCTTCTTTAATTTCTTGCAAAATATCACGGGAACAAGTAGACTCATTTGACAACAAAGCGATTAGAGGCAATTGAAAAGCTTGTATCTGCCCACGCAGGATTGTCAGCACTTCATAACCATCGATGAGCTCAGATTGATAATTGCACGCTAAAACATCAAAAATAAATAACAAAATGTTTTTGTAATCGAAAAACTTCTCATTAACCTTTCACACGCACAGACATGGGTATGGACACGGTGTTGTGAGGAGGCCATTACTGGGAGCTGTTTTTATGTATGTGTACTTCAGACTTGAAGCAGCCATCCGAGTATGACCACGTGACAAATAGCAACATCTCAAGTACTTTGCTCACAGGCAAGCATCAAGAAGAGCAATCCATAGTCTCTACTTAAAAATTGAAGCTGCCTCTCTTGCATCCGTTTACCTCACAGTCTCTTTTCTCTACTCCATCTTTAACTCCCCTATCATGCCTCTTGTCGTCAACCTACTTCTTATATGATAAGCTAGACTAAGCTGCTCCATGAATTATTCGCTTCCCCTATTTGACGGCAAAAAAATATTTGCAAACAAAACAAAAAAACTACGACAACAAAAACAGAAAACTACGACAAAAACAAAAAACAAAACAAACAAACAAACGAATAGACAAAACGCATATCGATTGATACACAGGAGAATTATCATATTGTATGTTTGGATGATTAACTCATCGATTTGATGGTGTGCAACTAGGATATTGTCCAAATATCTGAATTAGATGTAGAGAAACGCGATTACCATTTTCAAATTTCCTTGTAACATACATGTATGAAAGCTCTGTGATCAAGAGAAATAGACTTTGTATTTTTATCAATTAAAAATCATAATTATAAAGTATTTTTTTACTCCTAACAAATCAGTATTTCATATGAAATCCCACTCCAGTTACCTTTTTATTTCCTCCTAAACGACTTTTTCTTTTTCTTCTCAGTCCTCTTCAATCGTGCAACCATGCAAACAATGCTACCTGCTCCTTCGATTAGAGAATGTCATTCTTCTTCCTTTCTTCACTCGTATCACTCGCATGACAGAGACAAACCTGATACATCCATCCTTTCAAGAATTCATTACCACAGAAGAATGCTTCTCTTACAAATGGAATTCCTGGTAATTCGTGTTTCCGAAAACGTGAACAAAATTGTGTGGAAACTTGGAAATTCAAAAGTAAATATTACAATGAATGTTAATGCTGAGACTGATCTATAACTTCATGCGAGATGATCTTTAGATCATTTTAAGATTCCATATCAATTGACGTAATATCAAAACATCTTTCTTGAAATGATATTAAAACAAATACATTTTATTACAAGTAAGAAAATAGTGACATTTTATCTTGTTTAGTAACTTCGATTAGCAGCTCCAGGAAACAGAAAGAGATATCAATGTTTGCGAAAGTGTAAGTGACATTAAAGTTAAGTGAGAAAGGTGCTATCAGATGTGAAACTCTAACCTATGTGAAACCGCTTAGAGACTACTTAATGTGGGATATAGAACCTATAGACCGGTAAAAGATCTTACTTAGGTATACAGAAAATTCACATGTGCATAATTTTTTTTTAAAGACTTTAAAGCTAAAGAAGTTGTCCAAATCACATGTGTGAGCTATTCAAAACCGATAACACACAAAGTGATCAAGTGAACCCGCATAATGCATTTATCCAGTTCTCTTCTGTTTTTCGGCAAGAAGGTATTGTGATGTTATAAGTCGTAATGTGGCTCAGCTTAATGCCAAGTATACGCCATTTATATACAGGTGTATGCTAATGTCTTGATTTATACAATATATCAGCAGTGTGATTTGTTAGGGGGGTAGTGATGAATTATCTTGAGACGGAGAAAGTGACAAATAGCTTGAGATATTGTTATTTGGCATGATCATCGTATCGTAAATGTACATCATTACACTGACACAACACGCAGAGACATCAAACGATTCCTCCACGTCTGGAATTTGCTGAGGTCAGAGAAAATGTTGAATCAACAAGTACAACAGAATTATTGATTCATCGAGCAAAGTGGAAAGGACTACAGCGATAGACGCTTTCTGTTAATCTTGAGCGCTCTTGACTCGCACGGAATACGTGAGGACGCATTTCCAATCACACTTGGCGTGCGTGTAATTAGACCGCCATGATGCAGTGCCCCTCTCTAATTTGACAAACATTTCCGCTGCAACCCTCAGATAAGGTGACATGGGACACGCGCACAGCTGCATCAGCTCTGAGCAAGACGATGGTTCCTAACTCGCCAAAATACATTGTGGCGGTGTTCAGTAGAAGTGTATGTTCGCTTTAGTTATCACCTGGTTGACGTACCATCTGAAGTGATTTTTATTTCAGGGAAACCCCGGTGTTCGATCATCACCAATACCATGTATGTGTGGGACTGCACTGGAATCCAGGCCTACTAGCCTTCTTTCTCAGGCCATTCGCGTCTATTTCTAGAATTTAGGGTATTTTGTGAAAATGTCAGCGATATCCATATATTGTTGTCCATTTGCATTTACCCCCCCCCCCCCCCCCAAACTCAGTGTTATTTAGGGTACGCGTATGCTCGTTCCCTCTTTTTGAGGGCTGCCATCCTTTCCGAACCCCCCTATCGCGGGCTTTTCGCGGGCTTTTCGCGGGCTTTTTCTGCCTTGGAGACCCCCCTAAATACGGAAAAATGCTCAATGTACCCCCTAAATTCGGAATAATTTCTCAGGAGTCCAAAGAGATGAGAGAAAAAAGAAAAACACCCCTTTTTAAAGAAATCTCCGGGTGAAAAGTCAAATACACCCCCTTTTTTTTTTTTACAATTCTCGGGCCGGACTTTGTCGCACGAAAAGTACCCCTTTACTGGACATTTTGGTAACACGCATGCGGTCATTCCGACCCCGGAGTGGGGGGGGGGGGCATTTACCTAGAATCCGTGACATTTCCTTGAAAAATCCTTTTAAAATATCGGAAAGGAAGTTAGGCTAAAAGCTTCCTTGTAAATGTTGAAAATATGGGTTTCTAGGTGATGCGCCTTATTGACAATTTTGGGAAAAAGGAGTGATTTACAATTTACAATTTCTTTGTTTTCCGGCAAATAGGCGTTTAGTCCAATACCGTGACATTCATGTGTTGCGGCTTAGTAATTATTGAACACATTGGGAGAGCTATATACAAGGAGCAAGTGGTCCCGTTGATTAATTAAGCTTAATTAAGGTACTCAAGAACTTCATTAAATATTGACTACATAGGACAGGTTTGTCTTCTGTACTCTTCTGTACTTTTTAGTTCGATATCTGTCAATATCCTAAACTAGGTAAGTGCCGATATTCAATAGGATTTGTTTTCTTTTAATTCCTCATCATTCCATGATTAATTTGTATCAAAGACAATTTGTTTTAAATTGTGACTAGCATTAAACCATTTCCAGTACCTCATTGAAAAGTTACACAAGTTATCTCAAGATATACATAAACAAAACTTACCTTTGTATGTAAAGGCATTCAATTCATCCGTTTAAAAGATGATGTATCGTGGTAAAGTGGTTGATTCCAATGAATCTCAATCAAAGGATTGCCAGTTCGAATCCCAGCACGGCATTCACGTGACAAACCAGATATTGACCCACATTTGTCACTCTCCATCCAGGTGTTAGAAAGGTACCCGGTAGGATACAAAAGTCATTGTAGTGTACTCAGCATTGTAAGCGTCTGCAAAAATGACGCCCGGTTGGAATGCTCCCCAGGGAGAGGAGAATGTGTATACTTGTGCGGGTAAGCCGGAATCTGATGAGCAAGGTAATGATATTTCTGTAAAGCGCTTAGAAACATTGTCGATGTTACTCTCTAAAAAAAATCGAATGATCACGGACGTCACTCCTCCTGAGAGTTAAAATGTAGTGAAAATAGAGTGAACATTCACTCTTTTCTTCTTAGAGAGCACTCTAAAATCAATCGATTTTCACTCCTAAACAAGTGATCACGGACGTCAATCCCAAGAAAGTGAAAATAGAGTGAAAATGCACTCTTTTTTTTTAAGAGAGTACGTAAACCCAAAATAGTACCCGGATGACTAATCAATATTGTTTTTGTATTGCTCAGTCATCCGGGAACTTCTTTAACAACATCACACGAAAACAAAGCAATATTTACCGAGGTAAGTCAAACATTGTTATTTCGCTAGTCAGCGTGATAAAGATAATAATACTTTTATTTGTCTTTGTTTTCGTGTAATACAAGAATATATTGCTCTCGCTGTGACCTCTTCGACTCGTCCAATATTGTCATAGCTCGAGCAAAATATTCTTGTATCACACACAAATCCATCCAATTTGATATAAAGATTAAGTAACAATTCTATTCAAATTGAAGTAGGATACAATGCAGATTATCAATCCCACATGTTATGAATAACTAATGTACAACAAAGCCTTATAGGTCAGGGTAGATCTTTGATCCACGGTAGATATGAACATGGTACGTTGGAGTCCTTTACATTTTAAGGGATGATGATGATGATGATAATAATAATAATTTAAACCGGATTAATTTCTTGCTAAAGGAAGTTATGTCAGGCTGGGAGTCGAACCCTCAACCCTAGGATTAAGAGTCGCGTGAATGATTTACTATACCATGACATCATGACACCTCGACACCTCAGTTTAGAATAGAATTAAGATGTAGTACTATGATAATGACTGCAGATGATGAAAATTGGGTACTGACTGTCGTAACATTGTTATTTACACGATTTCCTAATGAGAGTCATGCTTTGTGTGGGCGATGTGTGTGGGTGACGACGGATCTGTGTGTATATATCTGCTTCCTTGTATTATTGGTGATAGAGTAAGCATTAAAAACCCAATTATCGTGTATACATAATGTCGCATGCAAGCATAAAATGAAGAGATTATCTCAACTTTTCACCCACGTACCGCTTTATAATCTGCTTTTCTAAATTCTGAATTGTGTTGCTTTTATCTGAGCATGAGTTATACCGTAGTTAGATTAAACTCTTGCGACGTCCAAATTGAACCCGACCTGGGAAATAATTCTTTGAAATTTAGATTTGGAAGAGGCGTGTTATTCTCAAGTGTTATTGCATTTTAGATCCAAGAAAAACAATTGTTCAAGCTTTAAAGAAGTATTCATGTTGGCCCGATTTTGAGAATTGCTTGGTTCTGCCAAATATACATGCAGCAGAATTCAACATGAGTCTTTATTATTTGAATAATAGATTTGTTTTCTTGGACTAGATAAAGACAGATTTTATATCAAGAAGAAATTAGAAAGAAAAATAAACGAGGACAAATATAAAAGAGGGGGATGGGAGAAAGAGAGAGAGAGAAAGACGGGGGTATGTAAAGGGAAAGTCCACCCCCAAAATAAGTTTGTTTCGATAGAGGCAGAATAATAAGAAAATCAGGTGAGTGAAAGTTTGAGCAAATTCTGAATGAAAATAAGAAAGTTATGAATTATTTAAGTTGTGATCAATCAAATACAAATTGGCAACTCTGTGACTTATTATACGAGCTCTCCTTCATTTGCTTTGTGCATAATATTCCATAAAATCATGTTTTCTTCGTTATTGATGACGGAATATATATTTGTTCCTTGCAGGGGGAGTATAGAAACATATTTGCAATTATTATATTTAGGGTGCATGTATGGCTGAAATTTTTCTTAAGGGAAAATGAAAATTTTAGATTTTTTTAGTACTGAGCAAATGGAAGTTGAGCTCGCATGATACGTCATAGAGTTGCCAATTTGTGTTTGATTGATCACAACTTCAAAAATCCTAACTTCCTTATTTTTAATCGGAATTTGCTCAAACTTTCACTGACTTGTTTCTCTCATTTTTCTACTACTTATAAAACTAACTTAATTTCAGGGTGGACTTCCCCTTTAAAGAATGTGAAAGAAAAAAAAAGAGAGAAATAGACAAACGTTATAACTTAATAAGCAGGGAATAATGGTCCCAATTGGGTTGAGAGGAGAATAAGTGCAGAATTACAATAAACCTATTTTAAAGCTCATTATCTATTATTACCCCTATACGCGGGTTTTTTCCCGCTGCTTCTCTGCTTGCATAAAATTACGGTTCAGGTAAGATTATGATAGGAGCAATTTCTAACAATTTGATTATTCTACTTCATCATTACGAGGACATCGCCTCAAGCAATGTATAGGTGGATGATGATGATGATGATTCACAGCAATTATTGTATGGCGCCCTAATTCTGTTTCAAGAAACATTCAAATGCGCGAGCTCCTCCAATATAGTTATTGGACAAAAAGGACTCATTCAACAGATTACACTAATTTCAGCAAATTGAACAATAAGCCGCTCGCTAGGACTTTGGAGAAATCAACTCAAGGGCAGTCTTAAAACACTTAGTATACCCGGACATAATTGTTAAAGTTGTCTTCGGGGTTTGGTTTTCTCAAACGTCTTTACAATCTTGTTTAGCGGAAAATGTAGCGATGGCACATCACAGAAACTCTTTAAATTTCAGCCAATGTGTGAATTTGAACTCATATTGATCGAGTGGAACGGAAATAGGGGTAACATGGTTAGCCATGAGGAGCCCATGGGGATGGCGGATGTTTGCGTAAGCATCACACCTCTTCCATCTCATGGGCAAAGAGTGAGATAAGGTGGAATTGAATTGATGATGAACTAGGTTTGATATGACGTCACAGTGCTATCCAGAATGTGTGTGTGAGGGGTGGGGAGGGAAGGGAGGGACGGGAGGGACGGGAGGGGAGGGGAGGGGAAGGGAGAGGGGAGGGGAAGGGAGAGGGGAAGGGAGGAGAGGGGAGGGAAGGGGAGGGGAGGGGGAGAAGAGGGGAGGGGGAGAAGAGGGAGGGGGAGAAGAGGGAGGGGGAGAAGAGGGGAGGGGGAGGGGGAGGGGGAGGGGAGGGGAGGGGAGGGGAGGGGAAGGGAGGGGAGGGGAGGGGAAGGAAGGAGAGGGGAGGGGAGGGGAGGGGAGGGGAGGGTATAGGGGAGGGGGACTCCTCTCAATATACTCAATGGAAATGTGGAGGACGAGCACATTATGCTAAGAAAACAACTCTATGGTGAAAATGATGATATATTTCATTAAAAATTCAATTTATGGAGGAAAATTAAAAACATTATCCTTGTGATATTATTTCGATGTAAGTTATGTCGTCACATGTGTAGATGTTTAGATATTTGTAGATGTACTTCTACATAACATGTGGATAGGAAAGGAAAAATGTGAGGAGTAAACGACGATTGATTTTGGAATTTCATTTTTAGGAAATAGGAACTCACAACTCACAAATCACAACAAAGTCTCAACAAAAAAATTTGAGTTTATGTTACGTATTATGTCGAGAGCCATAAAAACGTTAACTCATATACTTTTACACAGACTTAACGTCCTTCTGCCTCTCAGCAGCGCATCGCTATGGGAATCTTTGAGCAGTTCCTTTCTGCAATGATTTTCTTCCATGTGGTAATGAAATATAACAGACAAATTATGAATCATTTGTTAATTTCCCAGTATCCAACACACCCTTTAAATCAAAGCATCATAAAATACATAAACGATATTTAATAATAGGGTGTTTTTTGAGACGTATACGTATACAATGATGGAACTGAAATCGAGAGTATGTAAATCTCTGATTGTAAAGACCAATGTATTGTCAGAGGCAGAAAGCTGACATCGTTTTGGTTGATTTTCCAAGAGATTTACTGCTAGTCATGGGTGAGTGTGGCTCAGTGATTGGCTGTTTCTATAAGAATTACCTTTCAACGGAGATGATGATACCGTGATCAGTCTTGACGTGACAAGTTGTCGACAGAGCTTACCTGCGGAAATTAACTTTTACCAGAATTGGATTGGGTGTTATGTTTGATATATCATCTTCGAAATGGCATTGCTTTAGTCTGTTCTAGAAAGACTTCCGATGCAGTGATCCAAGATAACTTGATAATACATAATAAGGATATCCGTCTAGGATAGTTATTAAATCAACACTAGAAAGGAAATCTGAATAATGGCAAGTATTCCAATTCAATATTATAGTTAGATGGGAATTGGCAAATATTTCATAGATTTGCCAGTAAATTTGGTAGAATGTAGAAACATTTTGAAATGCTTGAAAGGAAATGAGAACAGTTGCATAGTTTTGCTTCATCTATAGTTTGCGACTGCTATGTATTCATACAGACGGAATATATTTCAACCTGGACAATTTATAATATACAGTAGTCTGCGACTGCTATGTTGACTAGTATTCATACAGACGAAATATAGTTCAACCTGGACTATTTAAAGTGAGGTACGATTTCATAATGAAACAAGACTAAACCAGTGATAATGAATAGAGATCCTTCTGGGTGAAGTTCTCTTATCTGATTCATTACCAGGCTAATTAATATGAGATCTGATATTCAAAAGTGTTTTTCTTCTGAAGGCGGGGTAATTTACTCTCGATTAATCCCATGCATGTATGCAATTATCCCACATCCACTCGTCATAAACTAACTTGGTGTGTAGGCGACCAAGAAGGTATCAAGGGATTAGGAAAACCTTCCTATAGCTATCAACTGACTCTCTGAGCCTACAATAGGTTAGCTAGAGGGAGAGAGAAAGAAAGAGAGAGAGAGGGAGGGGAGAAGGGGGAGAAAAAACAGATATAGAGAGAGGTGCACGCACACATACACGCACGCAGGCGCGTACACAGGGGGGGGGGGTTAAACGCCCCTTTGGTATTTTTTGTGTGTAAACCCCCCTAAACCCCCTCCCCTTTTGATTTTTTTTTTTTTTTTTTTTTTTTATTTAAAAAAAAAAAAAAAAATCCCATGGCTGACCTAAAAAATCTGACCTTACCCCCCCCCAACGGAGCAAAATGTCAAATTTTCAAATTTCGAAGAAAAAAAAAGTGTCCTCTTACCTCCCCCCCCCCCCCCCCCCCCCCCCCCCCCGCTTATTCAGCGGTCGGCTGAGACGTTGCGATCTTTTTGGGACAAAAAAAAAAAAAAAAAGTGTCCTCTCACCCCCCCCCCCCCTCCCCCCGGCTAGCTGAGTCGTCGCGAATTTTTTTTTAAAAATGTTAACCCCCCCCCCCCTTGAAAATATCCTGCGTACGCGCCTGCACGCACGCACATACACATACATACACCCACACGCACACGCTAACACGCACACACACAACCTCATTCTCCTAAGGACAATGTACAAAACAAATGGTTATCTTGGGCAGGTTGTTTTACTATCAGGGTACACAATATAAAAAATCACTTTGATGGTCGTGTAAACAAAAATTATGAACAGCCAAGGAAAATTTGCCTTGGTCAACTATTTGGCACTATTAGATCCACCTACAACAGCGAAGAAATTGTTTTACACAAGCAACTACTTTTCAAAATATGTAATTATATGCCATTTTTGCGCATTTTCACTGTCTCGTTTCATTTTAAGCAAAGTTTGAACATGTGCATATCCGACATATGTACCCAATAAACATTATCAACTATCAGAATTAACTCTATGTAAGATCTAAATTGGGTGTAAGATTTTGGCAAATCAACAAATTTTGACTGTGCAACAAAAATGAGGTGCAAAATGGGTCAAAAAAGTGTCCTCTCCGAAAAAGGGACGTTTTTTTATCAGCCTTCAAGAAGAGCCACATTTTGAAACCAACTTATGATATTAGTAGACCAAACATTGTTTTATCATGTGCAATATATAATGTTTCTTTAGTTTAATGCTCACACTGATTTTGTAGGTGTTAAAACAAAATGTCCTCTCCGACCCATAATCAGTAGAAGGATAAATGACTAACAACAGTCTGCAAGTGCACGGATTTACAGAAACTAGCCTGATTTTAATTCATCATGAGGTGGGTATTACAATCTAACATCTTCCTGTTATTTAATGGGAGGTTTTTTAATTCTATCCATTCACAACCTACATTCATCCCCTATCATTCCATGATATAATGTATATCTTGAATAATTAAAACTTTCCATCCATTTAATTGCACTTATTGTGGTGTGTGTTTTATACCTTTCCACATTATCAGTACTGTTAATCAACTATACAATGATAAATGATATTATATGATTACCATCTATATACATAGTCTCTTTGGTTTCGGAGAGGACAGTAGTTTTTTTTTAATACATATTTACATACTTCCATTAAAAGTCTTCATATTCAGGTTAATCACATAGAACAAGTGGGTAATTTGTTGCTGCTATACTATTGGGTGTGGGGATGCTTTGTCCTAGTCCTCATACACCACCAAAGCCCATAACCCGTAGACATTACCGCTTCAATGACGATTTTAATGATGCAGTTCAGCTAGTGTTCAAGAGCTTGAAGTTGATTTACCTACGTTCACTATAATGAAGGTAGTAGTTTTCATCTGTTGCAGTACAAGAATGTTCTTGATACATATATAATATAATGAGATTGCTTAGGTTCTCACCAGTTGTGTTTTAATGTATTAGCCTAAAAGTAAGGTACCTTCTTAGGTAGTATGGTTAACGGTTTGCCGTATGTTAAATTTGTCTGTTAGCATTGAATGATGCATTGTTGTTTTGTTACAGCTGGTTTGTCTTGAGTAAAATCACTGCCTCGTGCAATAGTCTTACCAATCCAATGCACTTTACCAAAGCTCAAAATTACTTTTCATTCATAAGCTTCAAAAGGTTTAAAGAAAGAGGCTTCCTTCATGTTTGTTAATATTTAGTGCCGTTTCATGACTTTGAAATTAATAATATTTGTCTAAGAGAAGAGGCAAAAAATGCGAGCTGCCATCTTGGATTATGATGTAGGCATGAATTTTTTTGTCCATTGTCATTGTCATTTTACCTTCTCGGGTATGGTTTTCCCTCATTGAAAAGTAAATGTTTTGTTATTGAATTAAAAAGTCTCTCCAATTAAAGCTTGGTGCATGATGCATGTACAACTCCGCCTGGTATGTCACATTTTCAAGAAAATGGCTGCGCCCATGTCATGCTAAAAGGCACTACATCACGCCAAGAAATCTTCATTTATATATCTCCTGTACATGTACACGTTTGTTAGATTTATTGTAAATCAAAATGCAGGAATTCATCTCGTTGTTCAGAATACCTACACTTGTTCTTTTGGGTTAGTTTCCTTTTAAACATAAATGTTCATGAGACATAAAACTTTTGTCTGAGATTCTACATATTAAGTTGCACACATAGAATTGTTGTGTTTATAAGGAAACATGGATTACGAGCATTTAAACCAATCATATGTCAAAAAAAAGTCCTCTCCTAATTTTAGTATAAAGCATGTACAATCTTCAAAACTCTGATATATGGTTAACTATTTTCCATGTACCTTCTGACAATAATTAGTTCAATGTGAATCAAGTTTTTAGTACCGGTAAGTCTTAAAGTGAGGGAGAAGACAATTTATCTACGATGGGTGATTGAAGATGTATATGCAGATCATAAATCGGTGCTAACAGTGATAAAATTTGTTCTAATAAACCTTGCATAATATATGTCCAGTTTCATCAATGCCATAAAATAATGAATTATATTTGTATTAGGCAGTTCCAACTGCATGTCAAAAATAATTTCCTCTCCGAACTAAAAAATTGCCTCTCCGAATAATTTTTTGACGCCACACATCTCAAGAACCGTTTATCCTTTTATTCTGGAAGTTGGTATGCAAAAGCACCCTTACCATGTGTAGATGTGCGAATACAGAATAAAGGGTCAAACTGCTCTGATATTTCTTTAATCAGTAACTTAATGCTGTCAGTCCATCATTTTGTGGTATGAAAAGATGCAAAGTTGAATTTTACATGAATAAAACCATTTTGCTCTCAAAAAATTGATTTGTATTCTGATTTCATATCATCAAGTTATCAAACTATGTCATTCACATTCACCCAAAGAAACAATACACGTTTTTTTTCTGCATAATGTCATCAGGTGACACTTGACTCTATTTTTTTCATTAAGGATATGTTTCATGGTTGGAAAAAAAAGTTTGACACTTGTAGCCCTGAAAATTTACAGACTTTGCCAGTAACATGTATACAACACACAACAAAAAAATTCTAAATAATCAAAGGAACTTTTTTTTCTCACCCCAAGTGAGACAAAGTGTGTACCCTGATTGTAAAACAACCCGGAACCACTTTTATCTTCCCAGATTAGGTTAACAGACCCGCAGGAGCGGACGCCCTTACGGGGTCCAGGGGAGGAGCCCCCATGCGCTCTTGAGTTTTTATCAATTTAGAACTTTCAAGATGCCCGGAATGAGAGGAAGAAATTGTATTTTTCTCCTTAAAATTCATACAGTCCTAATTATTTCATTACGTTAGACATCATTTCTTTCTCTCTTATGAATACAATTTCTTATAACCAAGGAGTTTAAGAGATTGAGTCATATCTAGCTCAAACCCTTTGAGCCATCTTCGATGCCGCCAGGACAAAATATGTCAGACTTGTGCTTAACTGGATCTTTCTTGCAGATACGTAGACATAAGATTCATGCCTAGCTGCATACTAACGGCCACTTTGAAAGGGAAATATGCTTTTGTAATGATAATTACTTTTCCTTTAATACCACTCGACTGATAATACGAGCAGTGCATAGTGCTTACTTTTACAGGAGGCAAGCGAAAGGAAATGGAGCAGAATTTCTTGAAGTATTAATAAAAATTACTCGACTGGGCATGTATGGGCACTAATCTGACATATATCCAAAGAGATTCGAACATGCCTACGACTAGAGGGACAACTAAAGTGTGGCCTTTGACATTCCATATGTTTTGCATTGGATGCATTATGGGAGTTTTGTCCAATTTGAACGATGATTCTGGAGGGTCAATGTTTATTCATGAGCAGTGACGTCAAAAATACGCCAAGTACTGTAAATGTTTAATGTATTAGGTCATGCATAATACGTTTTTCATTCCCAGAATTCCCTGCGATTTGAGCACGATAACGAGGAAAAATGGCGGTTGTATGAACTTCAACTTTTAAGTTATTCATTTACGAACAACAAGTTTGTCAAGTACATCTCAGTTTTGTTTGAAGATCTCTGAAATGATTGTGATTTCCAGAGTCGGCGCCTCGCGGGGGATGGGGCAGGGGGCGCAGTGACCCCCACACTTTTTCAAGTATCCCCAAAGTACCCCTTTTTACATAGGAAAAGTGCCCCTTTAACTTTATAAGAAGTACCCCTTTTTATATAGGAAAAGTGCCTCTTCCTCTTTTAATAACTACCCCTTTTTAACTCGGATAGCTTTTTGACTTTCCCTTGATTATTAGTGCCCTTTTTTAATTCTCATAAGTGCCTCTTTTCATATATGCTCAGTCCCCCTTTTCAGATGCGACAAGTGCCCCTTTTCACCTCTGACAATTACCCTCTTAACAATGATACGTGCCCCTTTTCACTTCTTATAAATGTGCCTATCAAAATTCGATGGGTGCCTCTTTTCCGTCGACAAATGCTCATTTCTCATTCTCATAAGTGCCTTTTTCATCTCTGGTGAGTGCCTTTTTTTAAGGTGTAGGAGTGCCCCATTTTTACCTCTGATAATAAGCCTTTGTACTTCGACATGTGCTCCTTTCTTTTCTAATAAGTGTCTTATCCGTTTCGATAAGTTTTCCTCTCATCATTAAACGTGCCCTCAATTTCAAGCGACTAAGAGCAGTATCCCTGTTTTGCGTTTATAGATGCTATAATTATGTTTTTTTTTATCAATTTTGTGTTTGTTTAGTCTTCCGTTATGAGAATGTGCTTATGACCCCATCAGGTTAGGTTTTTCTTCTTTATAAGATGTAATTTTTCCACGCTCGCAAATGAATTTTTAGACCATAACACCCAACTGCAAGTTATGATTCTTAAGAAATGTATTATATGATGTACAAAGAGAAACAAATATTGAAATCATTCCTGATAATGTAATCACAATATAGGGGTACATACCAATTTCTAAAACATTGTATATTTCCCTTTGAAGATTTCCCTTTGAAGGTGCCCTTATTCCAGAAAGTGCCCTCTTTAATTCATTTTCAAGATAGGCCACAAAGCCCTTTGAACATTACCAGAAGGAGAAGAAAAGATTTATCAAGGATCATGACAAATTCTTTATTTGTTCTTTTAAATAAATGTTCATGTAACATAACCTTTTCATATTCAATCTCAATTCAAGTTCTGACAAATATATTAGGGATGCTGAACTGCCGGGGCGGATCTACGGGGGGAGGGGTGGGGGTTATGGGGGTTTAATCCCCCCTTGGGCTGCCAAGTGAAAATGCGATGTGCATGAAAACGCCATCATATTTCCAGACTTTTTATGGTCTCCATTGTGTTCGTAGATGCGAGGAAAACATCACTTACGGGGGTTTAAAAAACTATTTTAAAAAAAATCGCATCGCCACTACGCGGCCCGTGGACGATACTCCACAGGGGCTTCAAAATAGCACCAACTAAAATCGGTCCCCCCCCCCCCCCCCCCCCCCCCCACTTAGCAAAAAGCTAGATCAGCCCCTGGACTGGATACTAGATTGAAGTGGAAAAAATAAAATGATAATAGTAAAAATAATAGCAATAATGACAATAATAATAGAAGTAATAATTTCCAATGTTAACAGAAGTACTCATGAAACTCATTATATACCTGTTTTGTTACATAGTCATTTGGGCTTTATTTTAGAATATTTAAGTATTAGATTTATTTTACAAAATAAATGAAAAATCTGTGTTAAGGAGATGGCAGACCCCCCCCCCCCCCCATTCATGTATTATCTTTCTTTTGTTGATGTCATGTCATGTCATGTTGCATTAAAAAAGATCATTAAAGACAAAATTATCTTGATAAATGAGTGCATCAATGTTAATGAATTACTTAATAATGCTTAATTCTTTTCTTTTCATTTTCTTATTTTATGAAAGATATGTGATGGTGTAGGCACTCTGTAATGATAATGCTGTATCACTGAGGTGTGATGAGTTGATACAGTCTTATGTAGGATTGAGTAATAGGTGTGTTAGACCTTGTGATTTTTTTTTTATAGATCTGGCAGCAGCGAGATAAGATTTAATCATCTTTCCTAATGAGAAAGAAGGCGGAAATGTAATAAGAGAGTGGGCATAGCAAAAGTATAGATCGACGGTTCAGTGACACAAAGACGTAACTCAATATTTTGCTAAAATGAGTATTTTTTATCAAAATATTCAGAAAAATGTTTGCTTTCCTGGACACACAAAGACTTAACTCCACCCAACACCCAATTGAAGTCGATGGCTAGTGAAACATAAACTTAACTCATTAAGGCCCAAGTGCTCAGTGACACATAAACCACTTTTTCTCAAAATGGCCAGCATAGAGTTACGTCTTTGTGTCACTGACGCCTAGAAATGCAGTACAAAAAATGGTCTACAATAGAAAGGGGAGGGGCAAAGTTAAATATAATATAAGTCAGTGCAAAAATGACATCATGGGTAATCGTTAATGTGGTTGGGGCCGAAAGAATATGGCCTATGGAGAGCATTGGAAGGGGGGGGGGGGGTCCTAGATTGAAAATGTTAAAGATACTATGTCCCTTTTGCAGCCAACATCAAATTCTGTAGAACATTGCAGGAATTATGAATATGTCATGTATGTCCTATCTGTAAAAATTTAAACGTTAGCAGTGTTCTAATATTCAAATTATGCAAGGAAACCCGTTTACTTGCTAGACTACACTGTGAAACACTATTGAGTGACTGACTGGCTTTTTCTTTTTTGGTAATAACATACATAAAATGAGCTGTAAAGGGTACATGAGCATTTGTCTACAGCAATAACCCACTTCTTGTAATGGCCAAAATTAAACTGATTGAATCTTTGCGCAGCTTAAAACGTACGACTATTCGGTACAATGGTCTGAAAAATCAGACTATTAATTACTGGCTCTATAGCTCTTAAGTCGATTCGACAACTAATAGTCGTTATTTTCCCACTTAAAGACATTTTCAAGCCCCCCCCCCCTTTTTTTTGGCAGGGGGGGGGGGTGGGGTTCTAAATTAGTATTATCTTTCAAATGCCGTTGGAACTTGAGTTTTTCATTTTTTGGCCTGCAAATGGGACATAGTACCTTTAATGTCCGTGTAAAAATCAGTGGCGTCGAGTGCAAAAAGGAAAAGAATTAGGCAATGATTAATCATTTGGGCACTATTACTATGAAAATGGCACTTGTTAAATTGGCTAAATGATCGATGCAATTTGATTGAATATCATTGACTAAAAGATAACATGACTAAATTAATAAACGAAAACAAATAAAACGACTTAACAAGGTCCAAAATAGATTAAGGTAGACGGTGAGTGGGATCATTATTTTTGCCATACTAAACTGAAATTTGTGTATGTACTTTCCATCCTGATGACAGTGAAGTTTCCGGCCCCAAGTTTACCCTTTAAGGTTTATTTACGCCCCCTACCCCAACTCGGACCGTTGTTCTACACTGGCCCGCGGCCCACGCCCCACGAGTCTATCGTTAGTGACGCATGCGCATTGTCTTTTTTCATGGCGAATTTATGATAAGTGGAAAAGAGCTCACGATTATTCAAAATGTTTAATTCATCTACATATTTTACGCGCTGTCATCTTCATAGGCTAATAGTAATACATGAAAAGTGGAAGTAGTGTGCACTTTATGACCCTCCAAAAGTTCCCAATGGCTAGACGGAGTTGAGTTGAGCCCCGCATATAATATAATAAAGAACTGTACAAGAGCAAATTCACTTTTTTTTCGTGAGCCGGAGTAATCGGAAAAGTGTCAAATCGCAGGTTATAGGATTGTAAAATTTTACTATTTTTAAACAAATTTAAACTGCTATTATACAATGTATGCAAATTTCTTGACATAATTAGGCTTTTGTGTTCAAAACTTTATCATCTGTTCAACTTTTCCTTTGTTACTTCAAATAAAAAGAAAAATATTAACGATATCTCTTTGTGAAAAATTAAAAACTCAAGCTTTCCGATTATATTGGTGGCTTCGAACCTCGGACATCAAAGGTAACAGCACACCTGTAGATTCTATTGTGCAACGTAAGGAAACAGTAGCTGCTTGGACTAATTTGTTGCCAGTTGGGACTCCAGCTCTTAAAACTCCTTGGTATAACTGTTTTTTGTATAACTGCTCGTTTCAAAAAATTAACTACACTAAGCCCTGACCTACAAACATTCAATA
Organism: Strongylocentrotus purpuratus; assembly: GCF_000002235.5. Lineage (NCBI taxonomy): Eukaryota > Metazoa > Echinodermata > Echinoidea > Camarodonta > Strongylocentrotidae > Strongylocentrotus > Strongylocentrotus purpuratus. Next base: position 435,153 of record NW_022145532.1, on the reverse strand, counting down.
AAAAAGAGCATTTGACTGGGTGTGCCGTTCACCTACAGTGTTAAAAGACAGGATCCGGTAGGCTCATCATTCACAGGTCACCATCTCCCAGCCAAAAAATTATTAGACTAAGGCCAATCATAGAGGACGGACCTACAGAAGAACCGCCTTTTGGCTGAAGTTGGTGCCGTTTCAAAAATAAAATAAACTGAACTGAACTGGACTGAACATTTACTAGAGCAGTTTACTAGTCTGCCGTTCACCCACACTTTACGGAACAGGGCCCGATAGGCTCATCATTAGGGACTTTTAGATTTGCACGTCGACAAAGTGGACTGCTACGTGTGACGTGCTTTTAGGGAACTGCCAGTGTCTCAAAAAGACGCCACCCATAATAGTCCTCTATTTCGACGTTCACATTTAAAAGTTCCTATTGACAAGTCACCATCTCCCGGCCTAAAATGAACTACACTGATCCTTAACCTACATACATTCAATAAAAAAGAGTCCCTGATCTAACTGGGCGTGCCGTTCACCTACAGTAAAAGGAACAGGGTTCGATAGGCTCATCATTCATAGATCACCATCTCCCAGTCAAAAATAACTACACTAAGCCTTAAATTACACACATTAAATTTTTAAAAAAGAGCATTTGACTGGGTGTGCCGTTCACCTACAGTGTTAAGAGACAGGCCCGGTATGCTAATCATTCACAGGTCACCATCTCCCAGCCAAAAGATTATTAGACTAAGGCCAATCATAGAGGACGGACCTACAGAAGAACCGCCTTTTGGCTGAAGTTGGTGCCCTTTCAAAAATAAAATAAAGTGAACTGAACTGGACTGAACATTTACTAAAAAAAGAGCAGTTTACTAGTCTGCCGTTCACCCACACTTTACGGAACAGGGCCCGATAGGCTCATCATTAGGGACTTTTAGATTTGCACGTCGACATAGTGGACTGCTACGTGTGACGTGCTTTTAGGGCACTGCCAGTATCTCAAAAGGACGCCACCCGTAATAGTCCTCTATGTCGACGTTCACATTTAAAAGTTCCTATTGACAAGTCACCATCTCCCGGCCTAAAATGAACTACACTGATCCTTAACCTACATATATTCTTTAAAAAAGAGCATCTGACTGGGCGTGCCGGTTACCTACAGTTTAAGGGACAGGGTCCGGTAGGCTCATCATTCACAGGTCACCATCTCCCAGCCAAAAATTAACTACACTAAGCCCTTACCTACATACATTAAATACAAATACAATTTGACTGGGCGTGCCGTTCTCCTACAATTTAAGGGGCAAGCCCCGGTAGGCTCATCATTCACAGGTCACCATCTCCCAGCCAAAAATTAACTACACTAAGCCCTTACCTACATACATTAAATACAAATACAATTTGACTGGGCGTGCCGTTCACCTACAGTTAAAAGGGCAGGGCCCGGTAGGCGCATCATTCACAGGTCACTATCTCCCAGCCAAAAATTAACTACACTAAGCCTTAACCTACATACATTCAATACAAAATAAAATTTAACACTGCCGTTCACCTACAATTTAAGGGGCAAAGCCCGGTAGGCTCATCATTCACAGGTCACCATCTTCCAGCCAAAAATTAACTACACTAAGCCTTAACCTACATACATTCAATAAGAAAAGAGCATTTGACTGGGCGTGCTTTACTACAATAGCCCTTACCTACATACATTAATACAAAATAGAATTTGACTGGGTGTGCTGTTCACCTTCAGTTAAAGGGGCAGGGCCCGGTAGGCTTATCATTCACAGGTCACCATCTTCCAGCCAAAAAAGAACTACACTAAGCCTTAACCTACATACATTCAATAAGAAAAGAGCATTTGACTGGGCGTGCTTTACTACAATAGCCCTTACCTACATACATTAATACAAAATAGAATTTGACTGGGTGTGCTGTTCACCTACAGTTAAAGGGGCAGGGCCCGGTAGGCTTATCATTCACAGGTCACCATCTCCCAGCCAAAAATTAACTACACTAAGCCCTTACCTACATACATTAAATACAAATACAATTTGACTGGGCGTGCCGTTCACCTACAGTTAAAAGGGCAGGGCCCGGTAGGCGCATCATTCACAGGTCACCATCTCCCAGCCAAAAATTAACTACACTAAGCCCTTACCTACAAACATTAAATACAAATACAATTTGACTGGGCGTGCCGTTCTCCTACAATTTAAGGGGCAAGCCCCGGTAGGCTCATCATTCACAGGTCACCATCTCCAAGCCAAAAAATAACTACACTAAGCCCTTACCTACATACATTAAATACAAATAAAATTTGACTGGGCGTGCCGTTCTCCTACAATTTAAGGGGCAAGCCCCGGTAGGCTCATCATTCACAGGTCATCATCTCCCAGCCAAAAATTAACTACACTAAGCCCTTACCTACATACATTAAATACAAATACAATTTGACTGGGCGTGCCGTTCTCCTACAATTTAAGGGGCAAGCCCCGGTAGGCTCATCATTCACAGGTCATGATCTCCCAGCCAAAAATTAACTACACTAAGCCCTTACCTACATACATTAAATACAAATACAATTTGACTGGGCGTGCCGTTCTCCTACAATTTAAGGGGCAAGCCCCGGTAGGCTCATCATTCACAGGTCACCATCTCCCAGCCAAAAATTAACTACACTAAGCCCTTACCTACATACATTAAATACAAATACAATTTGACTGGGCGTGCCGTTCTCCTACAATTTAAGGGGCAAGCCCCGGTAGGCTCATCATTCACAGGTCACCATCTCCCAGCCAAAAATTAACTACACTAAGCCCTTACCTACATACATTAAATACAAATACAATTTGACTGGGCGTGCCGTTCTCCTACAATTTAAGGGGCAAGCCCCGGTAGGCTCATCATTCACAGGTCACCATCTCCCAGCCAAAAATTAACTACACTAAGCCCTTACCTACATACATTAAATACAAATACAATTTGACTGGGCGTGCCGTTCACCTACAGTTAAAAGGGCAGGGCCCAGTAGGCGCATCATTCACAGGTCACCATCTCCCAGCCAAAAATTAACTACACTAAGCCCTTACCTACATACATTAAATACAAATACAATTTGACTGGGCGTGCTGTTCTCCTACAATTATTTAAGGGGCAAGCCCCGGTAGGCTCATCATTCACAGGTCACCATCTCCCAGCCAAAAATTAACTACACTAAGCCCTTACCTACATACATTAAATACAAATACGATTTGACTGGGCGTGCCGTTCTCCTACAATTTAAGGGGCAAGCCCCGGTAGGCTCATCATTCACAGGTCACCATCTCCCAGCCAAAAATTAACTACACTAAGCCCTTACCTACATAAATTAAATACATATACAATTTGACTGGGCGTGCCGTTCTCCTACAATTTAAGGGGCAAGCCCCGGTAGGCTCATCATTCACAGGTCACCATCTCCCAGCCAAAAATTAACTACACTAAGCCCTTACCTACATACATTAAATACAAATACGATTTGACTGGGCGTGCCGTTCTCCTACAATTTAAGGGGCAAGCCCCGGTAGGCTCATCATTCACAGGTCACCATCTCCCAGCCAAAAATTAACTACACTAAGCCCTTACCTACATAAATTAAATACAAATACAATTTGACTGGGCGTGCCGTTCTCCTACAATTTAAGGGGCAAGCCCCGGTAGGCTCATCATTCACAGGTCACCATCTCCCAGCCAAAAATTAACTACACTAAGCCCTTACCTACATACATTAAATTACAAATACGATTTGACTGGGCGTGCCGTTCTCCTACAATTTAAGGGGCAAGCCCCGGTAGGCTCATCGTTCACAGGTCACCATCTCCCAGCCAAAAATTAACTACACTAAGCCCTTACCTACATACATTAAATACAAATACGATTTGACTGGGCGTGCCGTTCTCCTACAATTAAAGGGGCAAGCCCCGGTAGGCTCATCATTCACAGGTCACCATCTCCCAGCCAAAAATTAATTACACTGAGCCCTTACCTACATACATTAAATACATATACAATTTAACTGGGCGTGCCGTTTACCTACAATTTATGGGGCAGGGCCGGGAGGTTCATCATTCACAGGTCACCATCTCCCAGCCAAAAATTAACTATACTAAGCCCTTACCTACATACATTAAATACAAATACAATTTGACTGAGCGTGCCGTTTACCTACAATTTAAGGGGCAAGCCCCAGTAGGCTCATCATTCACAGGTCACCATCTCCCAGCCAAAAATTAACTACACTAAGCCCTTACCTACATACATTACATACAAATACAATTTGACTGGGCGTGCCGTTCTCCTACAATTTAAGGGGCAAGCCCCGGTAGGCTCATCATTCACAGGTCACCATCTCCCAGCCAAAAATTAATTGCACTAAGCCCTTACCTACATACATTAAATACAAATACGATTTGACTGGGCGTGCCGTTCTCCTACAATTTAAGGGGCAAGCCCCGGTAGGCTCATCATTCACAGGTCACCATCTCCCAGTACAAAAATAACTCCCCTAGCCCTTACCTACATACATTAAACAAAAAGAGCATTTGACTGGGCGTGCCGTTCACCTACAGTTAAAAGGGCAGGGCCCAGTAGGCTCACAATTCACAGGTCACCATCTCCCAGTAAAAAAATGCCCACACTTAGCCTTTACCTACATACATTAAATACAAAATAACATTTGACTGGGGGTGCCGTTTACCTACAATTTATGGGGCAGGGCCCGGTAGGTACATCATTCACAGGTCACCATCTCCCAGCCAAAAATTTACTACACTAAGCCCTTACCTACATACATTAAATACAAATACAATTTGACTGGGCGTGCCGTTTACCTACAATTTAATGGGCAGGGCCCGGTAGGCGCATCATTCACAGGTCACCATCTCCCAGTCAAAAAATAACTACACTAAGCCTTAACCTACATATATTCAATAAAAAAAAGAGCATTTGACTAGGCGTGCCGTTCACCTACAATTTAAGGGGCAGGGTCCGGTAGGCTCATCATTCGCAGGTCACTATCTCCCAGCCAAAAATTAACTACATAAAACCTTAACCTACATACATTTTATACAAAATAAAATTTAACACTGCCGTTCACCTAAAATTTAAGGGGCAGAGCCCGGTAGGCTCATCATTCACAGGTCACCATCTCCCATCCAAAAATTAACTACACTAAGCCCTTACCTACATACATTACATACAAATACAATTTGACTCGGCGTGCCGTTCTCCTACAATTTAAGGGGCAAGCCCCGGTAGGCTCATCATTCACAGGTCACCATCTCCCAACCAAAAATTAACTACACTAAGCCCTTACCTACATAAATTAAATACAAATACACTGGGCGTGCCGTTCACCTACAATTTAAGGGGCAAGCCCCGGTAGGCTCATCATTCACAGGTCACCATCTCCCAGTAAAAATTAACTACACTAAGACCTTACCTTCATACATTAAATACAAATAAAATTTGACTGGGCGTGCCGTTCTCCTACAATTTAAGGGGCAAGCCCCGGTAGGCTCATCATTCACAGGTCACCATCTCCCAGTCAAAAATGAACTACACTAAGCCCTTACCTACATAAATTAAATACAAATACAATTTGACTGGGCGTGCCGTTTACCTACAATTTAATGGGCAGGGCCCGGTAGGCGCATCATTCACAGGTCACCATCTCCCAGTCAAAAAATAACTACACTAAGCCTTAACCTACATATATTCAATAAAAAAGAGCATTTGACTGGGCGTGCCGTTCTCCTACAATTTAAGGGGCAAGCCCCGGTAGGCTCATCATTCACAGGTCACCATCTCCCAGTAAAAAAATTAACTACACTAAGCCCTTACCTACATACATTAAATACAAATAAAATTTGACTGGGCGTGCCGTTCTCCTGCAATTTAAGGGGCAAGCCCCGGTAGGCTCATCATTCACAGGTCACCATCTCCCGGCCAAAAATTAACTACACTAAGCCCTTACCTACATACATTAAATACAAATACAATTTGACTGAGCGTGCCGTTCTCCTACAATTTAAGGGGCAAGCCCCGGTAGGCTCATCATTCACAGGTCACCATCTCCCAGCCAAAAATTAACTACACTAAGCCCTTACCTACATACATTAAATACAAATACAATTTGACTGGGCGTGCCGTTCTCCTACAATTTAAGGGGCAAGCCCCAGTAGGCTCATCATTCACAGGTCACCATCTCCCAGCCAAAAATTAACTATACTACTAAGCCCTTACCTACATACATTAAATACAAATACAATTTGACTGGGCGTGCCGTTTACCTACAATTTATGGGGCAGGGCCCGGTAGGTTCATCATTCACAGGTCACCATCTCCCAGCCAAAAATTAACTACACTAAGCCCTTACCTACATACATTAAATACAAATACAATTTGACTGAGCGTGCCGTTTACCTACAATTTAAGGGGCAAGCCTCAGTAGGCTCATCATTCACAGGTCACCATCTCCCAGCCAAAAATTAACTACACTAAGCCCTTACCTACATACATTAAATACAAATACAATTTGACTGAGCGTGCCGTTTACCTACAATTTAAGGGGCAAGCCCCAGTAGGCTCATCATTCACAGGTCACCATCTCCCAGCCAAAAATTAACTACACTAAGCCCTTACCTACATACATTAAATACAAATACAATTTGACTGGGCGTGCCGTTCTCCTACAATTTAAGGGGCAAGCCCCGGTAGGCTCATCATTCACAGGTCACCATCTCCCAGCCAAATATTAACTACACTAAGCCCTTACCTACATACAGTAAATACAAATACAATTTGACTGGGCGTGCCGTTTACCTACAATTTATGGGGCAGGGCCCGGTAGGTTCATCATTCACAGGTCACCATCTCCCAGCCAAAAATTAACTACACTAAGCCCTTACCTACATACATTAAATACAAATTCAATTTGACTGGGCGTGTCGTTTACCTATAATTTATGGGGCAAGGCCCGGTAGGTTCATCATTCACAGGTCACCATCTCCCAGCCAAAAATTAACTAGACTAAGCCTAAACCTACATACATTCAATAAAAAAGAGCATTTGACTGGGCGTGCCGTTCTCCTACAATATAAGGGGCAAGCCCAGGTAGGCTCATCATTCACAGGTCACCATCTCCCAGCCAAAAATTAACTACACTAAGCCCTTACCTACATACATTAAATACAAATACAATTTGACTGAGCGTGCCGTTTACCTACAATTTAAGGGGCAAGCCCCAGTAGGCTCATCATTCACAGGTCACCATCTCCCAGCCAAAAATTAACTACACTAAGCCCTTACCTACATACATTAAATACAAATACAATTTGACTGAGCGTGCCGTTCTCCTACAATTTAAGGGTCAAGCCCCGGTAGGCTCATCATTCACAGGTCACCATCTCCCAGCCAAAAATTAACTACACTAAGCCCTTACCTACATACATTAAATACAAATACAATTTGACTGAGCGTGCCGTTCTCCTACAATTTAAGGGTCAAGCCCCGGTAGGCTCATCATTCACAGGTCACCATCTCCCGGCCAAAAATTAACTACACTAAGCCCTTACCTACATACATTAAATACAAATACAATTTGACTGAGCGTGCCGTTCTCCTACAATTTAAGGGGCAAGCCCCGGTAGGCTCATCATTCACAGGTCACCATCTCCCAGCCAAAAATTAACTACACTAAGCCCTTACCTACATACATTAAATACAAATACAATTTGACTGGGCGTGCCGTTCTCCTACAATTTAAGGGGCAAGCCCCGGTAGGCTCATCATTCACAGGTCACCATCTCCCAGCCAAAAATTAACTACACTACTAAGCCCTTACCTACATACATTAAATACAAATACAATTTGACTGGGCGTGCCGTTTACCTACAATTTATGGGGCAGGGCCCGGTAGGTTCATCATTCACAGGTCACCATCTCCCAGCCAAAAATTAACTACACTAAGCCCTTACCTACATACATTAAATACAAATACAATTTGACTGAGCGTGCCGTTTACCTACAATTTAAGGGGCAAGCCTCAGTAGGCTCATCATTCACAGGTCACCATCTCCCAGCCAAAAATTAACTACACTAAGCCCTTACCTACATACATTAAATACAAATACAATTTGACTGAGCGTGCCGTTTACCTACAATTTAAGGGGCAAGCCCCAGTAGGCTCATCATTCACAGGTCACCATCTCCCAGCCAAAAATTAACTACACTAAGCCCTTACCTACATACATTAAATACAAATACAATTTGACTGGGCGTGCCGTTCTCCTACAATTTAAGGGGCAAGCCCCGGTAGGCTCATCATTCACAGGTCACCATCTCCCAGCCAAATATTAACTACACTAAGCCCTTACCTACATACAGTAAATACAAATACAATTTGACTGGGCGTGCCGTTTACCTACAATTTATGGGGCAGGGCCCGGTAGGTTCATCATTCACAGGTCACCATCTCCCAGCCAAAAATTAACTACACTAAGCCCTTACCTACATACATTAAATACAAATTCAATTTGACTGGGCGTGTCGTTTACCTATAATTTATGGGGCAAGGCCCGGTAGGTTCATCATTCACAGGTCACCATCTCCCAGCCAAAAATTAACTAGACTAAGCCTAAACCTACATACATTCAATAAAAAAGAGCATTTGACTGGGCGTGCCGTTCTCCTACAATATAAGGGGCAAGCCCAGGTAGGCTCATCATTCACAGGTCACCATCTCCCAGCCAAAAATTAACTACACTAAGCCCTTACCTACATACATTAAATACAAATACAATTTGACTGAGCGTGCCGTTTACCTACAATTTAAGGGGCAAGCCCCAGTAGGCTCATCATTCACAGGTCACCATCTCCCAGCCAAAAATTAACTACACTAAGCCCTTACCTACATACATTAAATACAAATACAATTTGACTGAGCGTGCCGTTCTCCTACAATTTAAGGGTCAAGCCCCGGTAGGCTCATCATTCACAGGTCACCATCTCCCAGCCAAAAATTAACTACACTAAGCCCTTACCTACATACATTAAATACAAATACAATTTGACTGAGCGTGCCGTTCTCCTACAATTTAAGGGTCAAGCCCCGGTAGGCTCATCATTCACAGGTCACCATCTCCCGGCCAAAAATTAACTACACTAAGCCCTTACCTACATACATTAAATACAAATACAATTTGACTGAGCGTGCCGTTCTCCTACAATTTAAGGGGCAAGCCCCGGTAGGCTCATCATTCACAGGTCACCATCTCCCAGCCAAAAATTAACTACACTAAGCCCTTACCTACATACATTAAATACAAATACAATTTGACTGGGCGTGCCGTTCTCCTACAATTTAAGGGGCAAGCCCCGGTAGGCTCATCATTCACAGGTCACCATCTCCCAGCCAAAAATTTACTACACTACTAAGCCCTTACCTACATACATTAAATACAAATACAATTTGACTGGGCGTGCCGTTTACCTACAATTTATGGGGCAGGGCCCGGTAGGTTCATCATTCACAGGTCACCATCTCCCAGCCAAAAATTAACTACACTAAGCCCTTACCTACATACATTAAATACAAATACAATTTGACTGAGCGTGCCGTTTACCTACAATTTAAGGGGCAAGCCCCAGTAGGCTCATCATTCACAGGTCACCATCTCCCAGCCAAAAATTAACTACACTAAGCCCTTACCTACATACATTAAATACAAATACAATTTGACTGAGCGTGCCGTTTACCTACAATTTAAGGGGCAAGCCCCAGTAGGCTCATCATTCACAGGTCACCATCTCCCAGCCAAAAATTAACTACACTAAGCCCTTACCTACATACATTAAATACAAATAAAATTTGACTGGGCGTGCCGTTCTCCTACAATTTAAGGGGCAGGGCCCGGTAGGCTCATCATTCACAGGTAACCATCTCCCAGCCAAAAATTAACTACACTAACCCTTAACCTTCACACACTTGATAAAAGAGCATTTGACTGGGCTTGTCGTTCACCTACAATATAAGGGGCAGGGCCCGATTGGCTCATCATTCACAGGTCACCACCCCCCAGCCAAAATAGGCCAAATACATTCATTCAATACAAAGAGCATCTGACACAGGAGTTTTATTAAAGCTCGAGTCCCACCTGGCAACAAATTATTCCAAGCAGCTGCCGTTGTCTAAGGTTGCACAATAGAGTCTACATGTGTGCTGTTACCTTTGGTGTCATAGGTTTGAAGCCGCCAATATAATAGACCAGTTCACGGTTAGCACATTACTGCAATGACCCCGAATATCCACAGATCTTAAAAACATGAAGAGGTCCCACTTTTTACATTTTGAAATAATCACTCCTACAGCGATGGAGGTGCTATATAAATAGCCTTTGTTTCCCCCTTTTCAAAGAATACTTCCACCTGTGTATCATGGATGGCACTGAATGTGCATGAATGAATAATGTTACATAACTTTCATGAACACGTATCCAGTATTTCGTCTCCGTGTATTTCAAAATTTGTTCTGCAATGACCTTTATCTGCTCATGCTCAGACTGCAACCGTGAACTGGCTTATTGGAAAGCTTGAGTAGTGAATTTTTTCATAAGAAATGTCGTTAATATTTTACTTTTTCTTTGAACTAACAAGGGAAAAATAGAACAGATGATAAAACATGAATACAAAAGCCTAATTATGGCAAGAAATTTGCATAGATCGTATAATAGCAGTTTTAATTAGTGAAAATAGTAATCATTTTATATTCCTAAAACCTGCAATTTGACACTTTTCCGATTATTTCCGGCTCACGAAAATAAAATGTGAATTTAGTATTCTACAGTTCTCTACATGCGCGTATGGGATATAATCTGGCCAACCAATGTATATAAATTGTATATTTTTGCTTTGAGATTTCCCTTTGTTGGTACCCCCTTTTTCCAGAAAGTGCCCTTTTTGTGGTGCCGCCCCCCTCCACTTTGAAATTTGCTCCGCCGGCTCTTGTCCACGGTAAGTGGTGATCGTTAAATCTCGAAGAACAAGACATATTCCCTAATGGCTATACTCACAATCTCCATTTGGTATTTTTAAATTCTCGATGAATTGCTAAAATAAGGCTGATATTGTAGAGAATCGAAAATGCCAGACCTTGGCCAAAAGGGACTTTGCGCATCGCGCATATTCAGACTTATAGGTTGGGTGCTTCAACGCCCCCCACCCCCATCCCCACTTCAAAACAGATTCCTATGCCTATGATCTACAATGTCTATTTTATCAGGAGCCTATAATCTACAAGCACTACTTTTCAATATGTTCCTAACATTTTTACTTAATCTGACATGTGAATTGAGCATCTTTGTAACGTGCTTAATATATTCCATATACATATGATATGATAAGATTTCTATTCAATATGTCTGTCTCCATTTACGGTAAAAAGTGGAGACCCAAATAAATAAACATGAAAACTTGAAATGCAGGAAAACCCCAGGTTTTTTAAAGAGTGGATATCGAAATTCACGACGTTGTATGGAATAACCCCCTCCGACACCCTCTCCTGTTCGGTTAAATTCGGTTACTTCGCTACATAGTGGGGCCACATTAATGATGCCATCTAATTTTAAAACACCCCCCTTGAACAAAAATCTGCGTACGCCACTGGTTCTGTATGATGTTATATGTCAGATTAGTGCCCACACATGCCCAGTCGAGTAATTTTGATTAATATTTCAGAAAAATTTTGCTCCATTTCCTTTCGCTTGCCTCCTGTAAAGTTATGCACTGTGTTCTGCTCGTATTATCAGACGAGTGGTAGCGAAAAGTAATTATCATTACAAAAGCATATTTCCCTTTGAAAGTGGCCCTTTAGTTTGCAGCTAGGCAGGAATCTTTTGTCTACGTATCTGCAAGAGAGATCCAGATATGCACATGCCTGACATATTTTCTCCTGGTAGCATCGAAGATGGTACAAAGGGAATGAGCTAGATATGACCCCATCTCTTAAAACTACTTGATCTTATTGGGTGTGCCGTTCACCTACAGTTTAAGTATCAGGGCCCGGTAGGCTCATCTTTCACAGGTCATCATCTTCTAATTAGGAATTACCTACATTCATCTACTAAGCACGTTTTGAAGACAGTAGCATTGTTCTTTTTAGAGAAAAAAAAGGAAACGTGAATTTCAAAATCACTTGTTTCTATATCTGCAAGAGAAAAAAGGGACTCAATTTACCCTCCAAAATTGGAAATGTGTTCGACTTATTTCTTAAATTTTGTGCTGTATAATAAGATAAGACTTCAAAAAGCGCCATCTTGATATTATATAATCTAATTTGGATTTCCAACGTAATATGAATACGTATATCACCATAGACTGAATGCCACTAAAATAAGAACAATCCCGTGGATATACAACAACAACAAAAATGCACCGATATGAATATTCACGGAGTCCTATATAATTATTGTAGGAGCCTTATACACTATCTTCGTATAGCGCATGTTGCCTAAAATGGCGCCGGACCTGTTGAAGATCCAAGCAAAATCACAACGATATAAAACATGAAAATTCTCCTTATAACCAGGATCTTTTGAAAATGACACCCCACTCCAATCGAATCAATACTAGGCTACACACAATCATTCATAATTTTGGATTTGGCACCCAAACACAAAGTACACAACTCACACATTTACGAGGCTAACTATCAGATAACATTAACAAGTACTATAAAAGCAATAATACACTTACCATCAAATTGCAATCATAATCAAGATGAAATATATCGCACTTACAGAACCCTTGCTATCAATACAGTTATATTCCGGTAGATATTAATTCCATAGATAAGACAGGGCCAAAGAAACGGTGTTCACTTACCGAAAACCGTGCAATTCAACGGGGAAGATCAGTGAAGATTGTTGGCTCAATACCAGATTATAATGAGAGACCTATTGAACATGACCACTACAGTAGATGAGAATCAATTTTAGTCTATTCCGATCCTTCTTGTCCATCTCTGAAAGACGGCTTTGGCATGTTGGACGAAGCCATTGTACCCGTCAGCTCTTACATTGTCGTATCATTCCTATTCCAAATGATTAACCGAACACCGAGCCTGGCACATACCGAAGCAATACCCCAAAATCGGAATTAAAAGAGAACATTCTAAAACGATTATTATGCAAATCTGCTTAACCGGTGCACAATCTGTGTTATTTCTTTTCACAAGGAATGTTTGCTTGTTGCAGTCAATATAAGGCAAGTCCACGATACAGGGGCGGTGATTCCAGGGGAGTGAGAACGTTCTTTCTTATTTCTCGGGGATTTTCGTAATGCAAAAAATGTATATATATTTAAGAAAAATAATGAGTAAAGGCTGCAATAAAAAAAATAGTATTCAGGTTCTAAATTACTCCCAAATGTATGAATTTTCATCATCCAAAATGGCACTTTTGCTTTCTAGCATACTGTTGTGTTTAGAACTTTAGACATTGTACAACCTTTCTCAAATGAAATGTAATGCTAATTAAGTCCCTGCCCAAATCTTATTGTTATGCATGCTCTTATGTTCAGAGATGCCATAGCTCTTGTGTTTGCCCATAGCCAAAGTGCCACTACCACGTGTTCACATTCTTTGATACCCTGTTGATTTGGTTGAGTTCAGGTATGCAGGGAGGTGATAGAGAAGGAGTGGAAACTCTGTAATTTATTCAAATGCATGCATGAGATCTAAAGCGTAACAACTAACAATAGGATGTGTAACATTCCACTTGGCTTTGAAGTTCCATGCTCCCAACTGCAGGGAATTTCGTAGGCCAGGCACCAGTTTCACATTATATAACAATTTCAAAGTACCGGCAAAATATCTCTCCTTTTCCTCTCTCCGTCAATTTTTTCTCTTTAACTTTCCTTTCTTCAGTCGCTTTCTCTGTCCTCCCTTTCCCACATTGTTAAGGCCGCCAAAAAAGACACGGCCGATTGGACCCTCTCCCGATCTGCCACTGATTTATACTTTTAATGCACTTCTCTGTCTCTGTCTCTCTGTCTCTGTCTCTCTCTCTCTCTCTCTCCTTGCCCTCTCTTCTTCTGTTTTACCTTCTGTTCTCTTTATGTTGTTTTCTTCCGTCACTTCCCCCAAGTGGGAGGAACCTGGATCCGCCACTGTATTAGGAAAAATTGATTACGCATAAGATGCACATTTTAAAGACCAGTATTGGAAATGCCCCAATTTCAAAAAATGAAATGGAAGCTCTCATTACCAATCATGTGAAAGAATATGTTTTGACTAATACATGATGATAAAAAATTTGCCGGGAAACTGCCTACTAATTTGTTTCTCTCATGGTCTGTGAGAGATATAGGGTAGTCCCATATACATCTTTCTGTGTATAGTGCTTGTAACTTTACGAAGAATGGGCCAAATTTATTATCATTTTGATGATTCCAGAACCTTGCAGATGCTAGATGCTAGATGATCAACCTTTTCTGATCGATTCCACAAAGTTTCTTTCACAATGCAATCGCATGACCATAACTGGTCTTTACCTTTAAGAGAAGTCAGTAGTGAGAATGGCCATCGTGACTATAAATTATGATAAGCTCCTTCAAGTTTTCAGTTTGTCACGATTTTTGCTTTTCTTTTCTTTTATTCCATGATAGAATTGGTATACAGTTCAGTGGTAGAGTAATGCCATAGCGATATCATCCCCTTAGCTTGCAAAGTAACTTGAAACTTGACCATGTCAATTTTAGCTCGATTTACTACACTTATCTACAATTATTACTTAATATGTGTCGATATCCCCTCCTATCATATTTTCTGTTCTTCTTCTTTCTCTCTCTCATGTTGAGCGCATACCTCAAAAACTTTTATGTTCGGTAAGGTTACATGCCGGGATACTAATTGTTTATCCCTATATTTTTCTAGCAGATGATTCGGCAGCGTTGCCAATCACAAAATAATGAATTATAACAACTACAAACAAAAAATATATGTATTAATTATTAATTATTAATGCTTTCGTAGAACAAACCATTCTAATAAGCAAACGAAATCCTGGAAAACGCTTTTCTCTCAGCCATTTATTAAAGTAATTAACATGAATAGCTATGTATTGAGGACAAGCTCGAGCAATAGTCCCGTGCTATACTGCTTCTGTATCACGTTGTTCAAAATATCAATTAAAAAACGTTTGAGATGAGAAAAATAATCAAGCACAGATATAAATCAACCTTTGCCGTATCAACAGAAACTACATCAAGACGTTTAGTTGTATTTTTGATCCACGCATATAATGTTGATGTTACTGAAAATATTGATGAATAATGCTACTCTGTATGGGATTTGACGGGTGAGGGGGTTAAAGATAAGGTTGAGTTCTGGTCATGCGATTGAATGAAACGGTGTGGAATTGATCAGAAAAGTTGATCATGTAGCATATAAGTATTGGTGTGTACTGCAAGGTTCCGAAGTCATCAAAATGATTTAAAAAATTGATCCAGTCTTGGTAAACTAACAAGCACTACACACAGAAAGAGAAATATGGGACTACAAAAACATGTGGCATAAAGGACGGGCCTCATTTTAAAGCTGTTACTCGTCATACTTAGAATATGAAAGCATTTGAAGAGCAATGGTTTTCAGGGAACATTTTGTCTCTGATGTTCTTCCACACTTGCATAATAACAATGATACCGCTCAAAATTATTTGTTACCTCTCCCTAGAACACATCCTCCTTGGTGTTAGTCTGCAAGTACAGACTCTATAAAAGAAAACCTCGTCGCTATGCTTGTGTCACCTTATACCTCTCAAGCAAGTTTGCAGCACGAACCGTTGCCAGTCGCTGTGTAGCAGTGCATATCTGCACTTTGAGACTAGGCTGACAGCATACTGTACTTAAGCTGCTCCGGACACACCCAGAGACCATGCAGAGACTGACAGAGCTAGGCTCTTCTCAAGAGTTTAGAAATTGTATTAGAGTCTGTGCCTGCAGACAACGTCAAGTCAGTAGTCGTGGGAGTAGATTGAAACGACACCACTCATTCACAAACAAAGAACAAAATAATCAGGGAAAATCCCTTGGATAAGCAGGTGGAGTACACACAAGTTCAATCCACTATAAAATAGCCATTCATTTATTTTGCCGTTGTGACGCCTCTGTCTCTTAGGTTTATGATATTCAAACAACCGGAAGGCAGTTTTCAGCAGCTCCATAGAAATAGTTAACAAAATACGACGTTTCCATAAACATTATTAAAAATACGGTATAATAAAATGTGAGAAAATTATAACTGAAGACAAGGTGATAAATCTAACTTTCACACATAATTTATTTTGTCACCTGAGAAATAAGGGTGAAGCTATCAAATAAGACCTTTCATTAACATGGATGACAATATCAGCCAAAGCTGTTTTTCACATTGGTCCTGTATATACATGATAACATACAAAATAACTATGAAATAAGCAAACATAAAATAAAGTACATGAATATTAAATAATATGGTATTTCAAAAAATAACCAGCAACTAGAGACATGGATGTAAATTCATAGGTTTACCCAAAATCACAAAACGAGATTATCCAATGATTGGAAACACAGTTAAAGGTAAAGACCAGTTATATGGTCATGCGATTGCATTGTGAAAGAAACGTTGTGGAATCGATCAGAAAAGGTTGATCATCTAGCATCTAGCATCTGCAGGGTTCTGGAATCATCAAAATGATAAGAAATTTGGCCCATTCATACACAGAAAGATGTATATGGGACTACCCTATATCTCTCACAGACCATGAGAGAAACAAATTTACCAAATATATGAATTAGTAGGCGGTTTCCCAGCAAATTTTTTATCATCATGTATTAGTCAAAACATATTCTTTCACATGATTGATAATGAGAGCTTCCATTTCATTTTTTTAAATTGGGGCGTTTCCAATACTGGTCTTTACCTTTAAGAAAAAGAAAGAAAAATGTTTAAAACTTCATCGAAAATGTAATTAACTCTAACATCAATAGAATCCGAATCTCACAAGCACACTCATAGGAAACAAAAACACAGCACAGTACACACCCACAAATCCTCAACACACTTGGAACTACCAGTCACGGAAGCAATATAAGCACTCAACTCCCACGACAGCATGATTAATTAACAACACTCATATTTTAAATACCTTTTCGGTGAAGTTGCTTAGAACAAACAAAATATTTTGTATATTTAAATGGTTAAAAAGATATATACACACATCCATGGTGTCATTGGTTATTTAGTATATTAATGAAAATACAATTGTTTATAAAGGTATTTGAATGAAGAAATAGACGTTGAATTCTGCAAAGTACTAGGTAATATCTTTCACAAATTACTTTTATCAACCGCCAAATAAGGGTGAATTTCTTATGTAAGTCGCATTATATACTAATTCTTCCTCTTCCCTTATTCTTTCTCACCCCTCTGTCTTCCCACCTATATTGCCACTCTCATCCCATCTTTCTCCCCCCCCCCCCCCTCCTCTCCTCCCACCTTGTTTGTCACAATGTTTCACTGCATCTCGCCCGAACATGACTGATGATTGTGATGTGATCTGATGAAGCGAGGTTTAAAGAGAAACCACTAGAGATCCCTTTTGTGCTCGAACCCCCACACCCTTTCTATCGCCCCTGGTCAGAATGGTTTATCAACTAGGTCTTCTTCTCAGAAATAGGACGAGATCTGAGGTAAATTCGAACTGCCAACGATTGTCACCCACGATAGCGGGGGGTAATGAATGGTGAAGGGGGAAGGGTTTGTTTGTCGTAACTTGGTCGCAAACATTGCTAAGCAAATTCATCATCCATAGAAAATTATCATGACCAATTCAAATGCTGAATGTTCTTCATCATGAACATGCGGGATGTAAAATAGCTTGAATAAATATTTTTCAATAAACATTTTAAAAATATGAAGGACTGTACACAATCATATTAAATCAATATCCCATATCACACCTGTTTTTATCAGGATATAAAAATAAAATTCATAATATATATCTCCAAAAGAACTTTTATCTGATTCTTTGCACAAATTTAATGTTGCCGGTGATTTTAAATAGCTGTGTTAATGTTAATGTATCGTGCGCCTCGGATTGGTTTCCTAAATCGATGGCGTATCATAAATGTTATTTTTATTGTTATTATTATTATTATTTAGTTATGTTTTCATTGTCTTTCCAAATTTAACATCATTGTATACATCTATCAATTTTCATGTCACATCTTTTTATTGAAATGAATTTATCTTCAAATATGAGACGTTGGCTGTTTTTAGTACTTCAATATCGTTATGAGGGCTTTTTCTTTAAATTTTGCCAAAGTCTTATTTGCCAACTTATTACAAAAATTGTAATGCTTTTCCATGGTTAAAGTAACATATTTAATCATGTGATGAGTGCCTATTCAGTAATGTGAAAGGGAGAAAGAGGAAAAAAAAAGAGAGAAAGAGAGAGAGAGAAAGAAAGAGAGAGTGAAAGAGAGAGAGAGAGAGAGAGAGGGGGGAGTGGGGAGGGGGGGGGGGGCAAAATGCAGACTCAAGACCATGATTTAAAACGCAGAAACAAGAGAATAACGAATGAATTACTCTTTGTCGGAGAATAATACTTGGGATCTGACATTTGTAAAAAAAACATTTTGCATTAAAAATTACATTGCGATATGAAAATATAAATGATTATTGCTCGAATTCATCACCAGAAATCTTGAAAATCATTTTTACTTCCTTCCCCCTCACCGTCAAGATAATTGGCTAAAACCCGCGTGAGAGTATATATCGACGTTTATCTTCAAACACAGTAATGGCCGTGAACAAGAAGCTGTCTATTCCATATGTTCTCGTCTCAATTTAGCCCAGGCTTCCGAGTCAGGCCTTATTGATCCCATTTATAGTGCTTGACATTTACATAGTCGTTCTCCTCTCTTTTAACCCAATTTATCTCTTTTTTAATTCAACATAGAAAAAACGATGAAGAATTGATGTACAGACAAGTACAGTTGTCCTTTTTTACAGTTCATCGACGGAATATTACTGTGGCCGGTAGCAATATTGATGGGAGAATCTCATTTAAGAAAACGGGTCCCCACGGCACCTAAATACCGAATCATGATTCTAACATTACTGATAATTATGATGAGAGGCTATTTTTCCTCCGCGGAAGTGAACGTGCTTTCAAAACAATGTTTTACCGTATCCCCTTCGATATAGCATATATACGTACTTTTGTCGAGAACGCGCATAAAAACAAATTAACATTTAAAGAGAGAGAGAGGTACATACATACATACATACAGAGAGAGAGAGAGAGAGAGAGAGAGAGAGAGAGAGAGAGAGAGTGGGAGAGAGTGGGAGAGGAAGGAGAAGAAGATGAGAAGAAGAAGAAGATGAGAAGAAGAAGAAGTAGAAGAAAAGCAAAATCAAAATCAACAGGCAACAGTTCCTCTCTACCCTATGTAATATCTATACATTTCTTTTATCCAAATACAAAAGAGGCAATCCTGTGATATAAAAGACGCTCAAAATGCTTTGTCACTGTGATTCGAACGAATACATTCATTATCCAATCGAACAGAACTGGGTTAATTCTAAACCAGGGCAAACTTTTGTAATATACAATTCTCTTTTGATTCCTTACCTAATTTCATTTTTATTCTACAGACATGATCCTAAAGGTCATCAAATCCAAACCTGATCATGATTTGTGCCACCATGGTAGAGAGAGGATCTAGGACTCTTATAGAAGGTTTTACTTGGTAATCGTCCCTACTCATCACAATCGATATGGTGTCACTTTTCCTCGCCAGCCATTTATGACGTAGAGCCGCCTAAGTCAACAATCCTTGAAGCACCAGGGATTAGCTTTTTGCCTATTTTTTGTAAACATTCTACTCTTGAAGATAACTCAGCTTGTGAGATGAGAGCACAGCTGCTCCTCTTCAATATTCTCTTTTTATGAGCCGACGAAATTAAAATTTTATGATTTATGTCTCAATCTTATATGAAAGTCTCTCTAGTTTCTTAAATATTTGTTTTGGAAAGGTCTTCTTATCTTTATGAATATGGCGATGACGTACATAATCATTTCGGAAATTTGCTCTTAGCCATGCTGTCAGACGAAGTCTCGTCTGTCATTTACGAATAAGAGAGTGGCGTTCATGTCGTTGTGAATATCAAATAGTCTTTCGGTGGTGGATCCAAATGCGTGCAGCGAAAAGCGTATACCGTCCTCCCTTTTAAGGGCACCTTCCTTGCACAAATATCAAAGCGCCCTTTGCCCTTCCTCATGCCAATGACTAGATTAGCAAAGGTACACTTTGTAAGCATCCCAGAATCCTGTAAACCACTTCACTGTAAATATACTTTTACACGACTTTGTCAATAGGATTAACGTATTATGTCGCACTGTCAAACTTATTTTCCTGAAAAATTAAGATAGGCATTATTGATAACGATGACAGCAATATTTATTCGTTCTCCAGAATAGTACCCGAAGTTAGTGACGGTATGACGGGAGGGTTTAGAAGACCCCGATATCTTTCCAGACTCCACCATTGCTACATGAGAGCAGGGGCAGGTGATACTGACTAAACCTAATAACTGACGAGAACGCACTCTTGTATATTAGCTTAGTCTGATGATTCTGGTTTTCTCATGTTTGTTGAAGGAAATGAACAATTTTCTAGGAGAGCTATTTTCATCGTCACCCAGTATCGCTTCAAATCCTTATTATGTTGGTCTATACTCGGATTATGAAGATCCCATCTTTCAACCCAAATTAAATGGTCTATGAAAATTAAAAAGGCATTACAATGTGATTGCATTCGAGTCATTCGACCATTCTTTTGTTTAACTTAAGGACGAGGCGTAATTTGCATCTCGAATTATTGCATTTTAGTTATTGCCGCAGAAGTGGGGCCTTTGCATTGATTCGTCCACTATATCAACTTTCTGAGAAATTTGCTAAGATGATGACAGACAAGGAATTTCATCGACATGTCTGTTTCGACCCACGTTTATCAATTTGACTAGACTGGCCTGGTATATACAAACCTGTAAGTTTAGTTTCAACCACAGCATTAAATTATCACAGGAACATTTAACAAACTGGAAAAATCTAGTTTTCTTTTTCAATCCTATACATTATATACCTTTATGACGTCATTTCAATCGGCTGATTGTGTCCAATTACAATATGAATATATCAAAAGATAATGGGGAAAAAACAATGCCAATGAGTTATGCTGAAAATTGCTTTCACGCTGGAGCCCTCTTTAAAGGCAAACTCCAAACAAAGGTATTGTTCACATTTGAACAAAAGAATATTGTCCCATGAAATGTTTCATCCAGAAAATGCCACCATATTGTTTGTTTTTCAAAAATAAAACAGGAAGACTTGTTAAGCTAGGCAATATAACTCTACTCAGGAACCACCTTTTTAGTATGCCACACGGTCGAAAGTAAACATCCGAAAAGGGTATCATCTATCATATTTCTTTTAAAAATAAATCGGCGTTGAGTGGCGGTATGGCGGTGAAAACAACTGAAAATATAACATCGAGGGCAACAGGGTATGCTTGCCTCCTAGTAATGAATTAGTGACGTGTAGAGTGACGGGGCTTGACGTCACAAGTGTTTTGTTACCATGGAGACACATGAGGAATGTGTATTTGCCTGCGAGTGTTGTGATGGGATGTATGTAAACCGGGATGGCATACGGAATCCGGGATGGTAGAAGGCGACTATGGCGACAAAGCTTGAGGCGTAGATCAGAGGTTAGAATACCAAGCTCATTTAACAGGCTGGTAAGGGAAAATGCACATAATAGTGCGTCACTAAAATACTACTAATGCCTTTAAGCCCCCTTTTCCGATTCTCTTTGCAAACAAAGGAATACATACTCATATCTGTGTAAACTGTGGTTATATCTAGTGGGTTGTTTGTGTTTTGTTTACAGCCGACCGTATCAAAAGCACGTCTTCCAAGTGGCAGTGAATGTTAAAAAAATATATAAATAAAACAAAATTAAAAAAACAAACAAAAAACAACCAAAAGGAAACAAAACAAAAAGTAAATAAAAACAAAAACATAATCTATCAGTAGGCCTTATCAACAAATGGATCAGGATGGGAGGCAGGCAAGATTCTAGCAACTCAACTCCAAGCATGGAGATGTAACTTTCAGCAAACACGGCAGTGGCCGGGGTATCCGAATTCGGCACTAAATAACGCTGCGTGTGCATGAGTATGTGGGTGTGCGTGTGTGTTTAATTGGATTACACATACGTGTATTGATAATCGATGATTATTGTACCTTTTGGGACCGACCTTTAACTTCGCCATCCCAAAGACATGACTAAGTGTCACATTAGGATACGTCAGAGTTAGTTCATCACTTTCCTCAATCCCGTTTCATTTCAAAATGGTCGTGTTAATTCATTTTCTCTTCAGGTACTATTATCCAATTAATACGACAAATCTCTGAAGATCAATAATTTCACAAAACTGGTCTTTACACTCTGAAACCATAGTACATATTGTATTTGACTGCATCAACTCACAACCACTCGACCGAGTATAGGCCTATTTTAAAAGGCAAAATGAAATGAACGTTTAAGATGCCAGTAGAAATATTGTGCTTTAACCGTGGACAGACCACTTTAGCAATATTCGAAATACGGAATATCTTTCACGATTTGCGACGTATAAAATCGATAAATGTTAATAATAATGGCGTTGCGTTTTAATATGATACTCTCTCTGAAATAAATTTAAAATATCGAGTGACCACTGACGTCATTCCTGTGGAGGCTTAAAATGGAGTGAAAATAATGTGAAAATTCCCTCTTTTCTTGTTAGAGAGCACTCGAAAATCAATCGATATTCACTCCTAAACAAGTGATCACTGACGTGACTCCCCGGGGAGTGTAAATTCTCTCTTTCTTTGATTAGAGACTTATGGCGGCATTAATACCAAGTAGATAATTTTTTTGAACGTTGACCAAATTAAGAGGAATGTTTTTAATGATTATCCTCGGTCCAATCAACTTTCTAATCATCTTGCCGATCCCACCATAATTAACAAAACAATTCATTTTTCCAGATGCGCAAGTATAATCAAACGAGTTAGATTTATGAGTATGTTGATAGTTTCAAGTACATTGTAAGGAGATAAATCACTGTTTTCGCTATAGAAATTATAAACACAATGTTTTGCTCCGTATTTAAAACAATCTCACGAGTACAAAAAAAAGCTTCACAAAGTCGACGCAATCATATTTATGGAAAATCATCGATCATGATGAAGTAATGCGGCGCCATGTCTCAACACCATAAATCTTTCCTAATCTCCCTCTCCATCTCTCTCTCTCTCCCTCTCTCTCTCTCTCTCTCCCTCCCCCCTCTCTCTCTCTCTCTCTCTCCATCTTCCGATAAACACATTACTTCAGATTCAAGCACGACGAGATTCGCATATAAATTTGAAATATTTTGTATTGTACACGTAGCAAAACTATTTTGGAGTGTCTAAAAATACTTAAGAGTTAAGCAAGTCGATTAAATGCAAAACAATCAAATGTTTTCCATCAGGATGGCTATGGCCCATCACTACAAAATCGATTTTGTTCATTTGTTGATTATTTTGATTATTGTGAGGAATGAAAACGAAAGATATTTATGGTTCTCCGTTGCTGCCATATTTGATATTTTTGAAAAAGTTGAACAAAAGGAAATGTCTTCGCCGGAACTCGGTTCTTCCTGGCTAAGTTACACCACCGCCTTCACCACTAGACCTCGAAGACGTGCAAGTGGTTTCGGCGAGCCCATATTCGACTGACCAACCTATTGACAAAATGTTCAATCTTCTTTTAGCTTTTGTCGGAGGCAGGCGAGGTTTTTGAACAATAGCAAGCCGCGTGCTTCATTTGGATCCTTACAATGTGTGCTTTGATATCGTTCCTAAGTTGGAATAAATTTATAATACAATACAAGAGAAGAAATTTTACAAGTAGAAAACCTTGTTTACATGGCAGTGCCCGAAATTAATCGCTGATCGACGAAACGTATGTGTACTCGATTATCATTTTTTTCTTTAGAAACTATACAGGGTATACATAATTCGTAATTTGTTTTGTGTTTTATTTCTCATTTACCTTGTTTCTTACTTAACGAGTCTTGTACTGACATCACTATACGCCTTTCCATTCGCATGATGCGAGGAAGCAACAACAAAAGAAAAAACCCTAAATATTCCACATCTTCAAATCAACGAAAATATTCCGCTTTACACATATTTGATATAGATGAGAAGCGCAAGAGTAAATATGAGAACAAGATGAGTAATTATCCTGTATGAACATTTTTCCTCAAACTGAGTTATAGTATAAATGTGGATAACAACATTCGTGTTTGCTTTCGTAAATGGTTTCGGATTGTTAAAATCGTACTCGAGGTTGATGTCCTTCAGGCGTGATGAAGTTATTTCAGCCATGAGAATGAATCAAGCTTCTACACTCATTTCGCTCTTAAATGCAGAGAAAAAGTAAGAGAGAGAATAGAAAAGGAAGAGAGAGAGAGAGACAGAGAGAGGAGGGAGAGAGAGAGAGAGAGAGGGGGAAAGACATAGGGGAAAGGAAGTGAGAGGGGGAGAGTTAAAGAGAGGAGAGAGAGAGAGGGGAAGGGTGAGAGAGAGAGAGACCGGGGAGAGAGAGGGAGAAAGGAAGTGAAGGAGACAGAGAATTAAAGAGAAGAGACAGAGAGAGAGAAATAGAGAGAGAGAGAGGGGGCGAAAGAGAGAGAGAGAGAGAGAGAGAGAGAAAGAGAGGGGGGGAGACGGTGAAGGCGATATTTTCTAATGGATCGAATTTTAATCCCAAAATGCCCTTGAAACGTAAGTGTTCTTTGAAGCTCAAGCATTCTTACAGTGTCGAGGCAAATAAGGACGAAAATTGGCGGTTCATAATACGAACAGTATCAGATAGCAGAATCTATTATTAGATAGTGCAGAGAAAGAAAGGCTCGAGCTTCAGGCACACGTCATTAGCGATTCTATTCTACGTTAAATTTCATTCACGCTAGATTGCAAAAAGCACTCGAAAATACTATTCATTGCTCCTTAAAAGGAAGAACTGAACTAAAATCCCATTTAAAAGAAATGGATTGGATATCCCTCTTATCTTATTTAACACATTAACACGAGCCTATTTTTATTCTTTGTATAAAAATAAAAGATGTATTATTTGTTATGTAATTACATTATATTCATACATTTCAAAGAAACATTGCTTTTGGCAACCTAAAAGCTGAATGTTGCCCGACATCGCAACAGCCTATGCAGTGGCGTACACTGGATTTTTTCAGGGGGGGGGGGGGTTAAAATCGGGCCAAAAATTTCGCAACGACTCAGCCAGCCGCTGAATAAGCGGGGGGGGGGGGGGTAAGAGGACACATTTTTTTTTTTTGGTCTCGAAATTTGAAAATTTGTTGGGGGGGGGGGGGTAAGGTCACCTTTTTTAGGTCATCCATAGGCATAATTTTTTTTTTTTTTTTTAAATTAAAAAACAAACAAACTCAGAAGGGTTTTTTTTCTCCAAAAAAAAACATACACATAAAAAAAACGTACGCGCCTGAGCCTATGCATGCAAAAGTTCAATCAAAAAAGAAAATTAATCGTTTGAAATAGCTGTATTATATATCTTGTCATTGGGTACTGTTTGTAAGAACACTAAACAGGTCATATAACAAAAATGGTGCACGGGGGAGTCGATTTAAGCCCTTTTAGATACATCCAAAAAAAAAAAAAATTAACATCATTCATTTCGAATATGATAATACCAGAGCAGTGTTATACAGTGACATTATAGATCAAGTACTGATCAGCAACACGCTTTCCTCATGTTATTTGTAGAAATAATTTCCTATCAAGACCTTAAATCTAATGGGCACTCCAAAATGGTATATTGATTTCTCCTAATTAATTATTTAAAAACGGCAAAGGAACAACCACGTTTCAAGTGTAGCTGAAGAGCTGAACAAATTGGAGGTCAAGATTTGTATCGAGATCAAGTTTGACCTGCAAACAATGTTTCATTGTGATGTTTTATAACAGCTCTCCATCGCATAGGGGTGCTCAAGGTGCCTACAAAGACTACAGTATTATACAAATGGGTTTAGCCCAGCTGCCCTAAGGTGCTCAAGGCATTCAAAGAATAAATCCCTACTGGGTAACCTTTTACTACACCTGGGTGGAGGGTTGTGCTTTACCAGAAATGCCTTGTACCGTGGCGTGACTCCGACCGCGAACCATGTAATCCACAGTCCGGTGACATATCCACTAGTGTGTGTGTGTGTGTTTTTTTTACATGATACAGAAGTGTATCAATCGGATATGATTATTTACATCTGGGGACCGAACTTTAACCAAAACATCTGAAAGAAAGACGCGACTCAGTTTTGAACCGAGGTCGCCTGAGCCAGTTTGTAGGCGAATTAAGACAGAGAGCTGACCGAGTAAACGTGCCGCTAGACCAACTCACATTTCCCTTTATCCACTTGACCACGCACCTCTATATTTAAATTCAAGACTAAGGCCTTATGCTTCCGTCACATCGTCAAACCGAGTGCACTCCGATTAAACACTGACCACTTCCTGGTAATAGTACGGTGTAATATAAAGTTTTATTCGGTTTGTCGTCTGTCTTGCCGGTGTGACTTGGGTATGGAAGCTAATCATGTTTGTCAAGTTTGTAATTGCATTCATTGAGCTTCAGACTATGTATAAACAAGGTGGGTGGAAACTTGACGTCAGTACTGACGTGTGGATTAGTTTCTTAATGGAAGGGAAATATCCAACAGGTAAAAAACAGAATCTTACCATAATAAATAAGACATTTCTGAAAAGGTTTTTTGATTTCAATTTGACAGGCTAAATGAGCCTGTTTGAAAAGCCGTGATTACCAGGTCACCTGGGATCTACACTGTATTAACGTGTATAATTCACGTATTGTGCATTAAAGTAAACCACAAATAATTCGAAAATAAACATTGCGTGCTTGAAAGTCAAGTGTCAACTTATATACAGTCAACTCGAGATTATTCATTGCAAGAAAATATCCCACTTTCGAAGGATGACATTTACAGCATTTGTCATCTTAGCTTATATTCACAAACACTGCATTACGATTTCAAAAGGAGAGTTCAAAACGGAATTGAAACGTATAGAATGCAAGCTTGAAACTTTTCCGGAAGTTAAAGAAAACGTGATCATGGTTGAAAAGCGCAACAGCCACCCCCTTCTCTCTATCTCCTTCTCTCTCTCTCTCCTCTTTCGTTTCTCGTCTTTCTCCTTGTCTATAGAAGTCTCCCCCTTCCTCCATCTCCTCTCTCAATCGCTTAATACCATGCACTTACAGTACAAACTGGAGCAATCGATACAAATTGGTTGTGCATCAAAATGCCACTCGCCAATAAGCCAAGTGAACTAGAAAATGACGGCATTATAAGGAACGGGCGAGTGAGGAAAAAATGAATTATAAACCAAATTTCTATCATTTCCACTCTGATAATAAAAAGAGAAAGGGGCAGGAATAACAGGAGAATGACTTGTACGCTCATTTCATGCGTTACTGAATATGAAGAGATAACGGCTTCATCAAGAAATGCACGTCGAACACACACAAAAAAATGAATGTAATTGTATAAAGCGTAAAAGTTGATGGTTTCAACTTAAAAGCATCAAACTGTTCAGTGGCAAGTTAGTTTCGGGTGCTGAACACCCTACAGATATCAGGCTAGTTCTTTCCCAATATATGTTGATTTTCTCCACAAGGGATATCTTTCCGTACTCATTGAGCAAATAGCAGACGATCCGCTTCCTATTCAAGTGTTTTGCTCTACTTTCTAAAACCGTATTATCAAACGGTTGCTTACCTACTTGTGTGGTCAAAATGGCGTCTCCGTCGGAAAGAAGTGTAGATGTACAATACATGCCAGTCATACACAAAGATAATTAGCATCAAGATATTTCTTTAATACATTTAAATACATTTAAATACATTTATTAGTTTATATATACATGTATGTATAGAGCCTGAACGAATGAAGAGTCACTGCTACTATAACATATAAATACATAGAAAAAACCTTACACATCTCTGATTTTGCAGGCACTGGGCACCATATTTCATTGTCATCTGATATTGTATCCAGTAACAATCTTGTTGAAGTTAAATGGAAGCTCTTATTACCAATCATGTGAAAGTATATGTTTTGACTAATACATGATGATAAAAAATTTGCCGGGAAACCGCCTACTAATTGATATATTTGGTAAATTAGTTTATCTACATGGTCTGTGAGAGATAAACGCATGTGTGCGTATAGTCCCATATACATCTATCTGTGTACAGTGCTTGTAAATTTTCGAAGACTGGGCCATATTTCTTATCATTTTGATGATTCCAGAACATTGCAGTACACACAAATACTTATATGCTAGATGATCAACCTTTTATGATCGATTCCACAACGTTTCTTTCACAATGCAATCGCATGACCACAACTGGTCTTTACCTTTAAGTTCCCAATTTTACATTGAAATATTTCATGAGGCTATTTACTTTTCACTTAGCAAAATTTTATCTCAAGATTTGAAATGGCAAATATTAGCTTTATTCATGCACCTTTTTTTATTCAAATGGTTTTACTTATTTCCTGACTTGGCTGAACTTCTTCAGGAATTTTAATTAAGTCTGATTAGGAAGCCAATCTTAAAGTGTAGGCTACCAATTACCTGAAAAATCATTTGTGTATAGGTAGAATGTATAAAATCAAGCTAAAAAATATACCTGGCATTCTACTGGTAAACAGTTAAGGAGCATGAAGTAAAGAAAGGAAAACACAAAAAACATAAAAGGTGTTTTACAGTTCACTAGGAGTCTCTATGTAGAAGAAATATTTGAAGCTCATAGTAGACTACACTATAGCATCGAGAACAGAACGTGTTTTGGTGATTGGTACTCCTGATTTTTTCAAATAAAATGTCATGTACAGTAAATACAAAAGCAATGAGAGCTTACATACACAATTGTGACTATAACATTTAATGTTACACATAATATATAACCTATAGCAGAACCATATAATTCTATTACTTTACCTTTCCCAAGCTATTTTTGTAGTTTGCAGGCACAATCCTTTGTTCTTCCTTTCTACATAGTAGTGCCTGCACTTTGAGACTAGCCTGACATCATACTGCATAAGTGCATAGGCTCTGTATTTAAAGGGAAAGTCCACCCTGATATTAAGTTTGTTTTAATAGAAGCAGAAAAATGAGATGGTCAGATCAGTGAAAGTTTGGGCAAAATCTGATTGAAAATAAGAAAGTTGTGATTTTTTAAAGTTGCGATCAATCAAACACATATTGGCAATTCTGTAGCTCTATACATGAACCCATTTTTATTTCATTGCCCACCCAAATTGAAGTTGTAAAAAAGGATGCCTAGTTTGAAGTTTTCCTTCAAATTCCTTGATGACATCATTCAAAATAATCTGAAATGGGGTTCTCATGGTCATTCCCTCATCAGTCAACACCAAGTAAAAATGAAGCTCCTCTCTAGCTGACTACAATGTCTCAGCATACGACTCATCCATCGTGCTGCAGGCACAAGGTCATGTATTCCTGATCACTTACTTCTAATATTTTGATTACTCCATACATGTCATATGACAGGAATTTCTCCCTTCATCAACTAATAAAAAGTCGATAGTAAATTTGTGACTACACGATTTGAGTAGCTGTGTATCAAATAAGCAGGTATTTTTTAAGTTACAGGCATTTAAATGCTTACGACCTTCTGCTTAATGCAATAGTGCATGTCTGTGTTTAGCGCAATAGTGCGCGTCTGCTTTTAGGACAACAGTGCAACTCATTAGCACCCTTCTTCAAAATATGAGACAATTTTTGAGTTCCAGAACGACTTAGGAAGACTTGATGAAAGAGCTCTACGAGCAAGCAATATCTTCTCACACGTTTCCATTTTAGATGGTCTCAAAACTGTTGACAGGCACAAATGGCTCCAAGTCTCTTTTCACCCGTGTCACAAAGTAGTGGAATGGCTCCTGTTCTTCACCTTCATCATCTATGGCCATATCTTTGGGAGAAAGAAGACACAGAGAGAGAGAGAAAGCTATGAGCATTAAAACATTTCAACCATTCAGCAATA
This sequence comes from Strongylocentrotus purpuratus, assembly GCF_000002235.5. NCBI lineage: Eukaryota > Metazoa > Echinodermata > Echinoidea > Camarodonta > Strongylocentrotidae > Strongylocentrotus > Strongylocentrotus purpuratus. The sequence continues at coordinate 404,881 of NW_022145532.1, read as the reverse complement.
GGCCATTTTCATAATGTAACCAAATTTAATATATAAGTCTTTGTGAAGTACCTCAAAACAAATTATTTCATTCACCTGATAAACAGAATTACGATAGTTTGAAATAAATCGGACAAATAATGAAAAAGTTATGAATATTTGAAATATGGGATCACCAAGCCTATGCCAATCTCAAATTGGCAGTTTGGTCAGTGGATTGTGACAAAGACGCCGATTACTGTCCTGTTTGTTAAGTACAAACATATAATTAATATCTGTTTTCTCCCAAGTGCCTTCTCCCTTGGGGCACTATTCAAAATATATTGTGGATAACATATTATCATAGGTCCTCTAAAGCTACAGTCCCATATACGTCCCGGACCGTCCCGGACCATCCCGGACCCCATCCGGGGTGATCCGGGATTCGGTCCGTGTTGACACCGTGTTGGCACCGGGGTGGTCCTGGATGGTCCTGGATGGTCCTGGATGGTCCTGGATGGTCCTGGGCGGTCCGGGAGTCGACCCCGGATGTTTTTGACGGTCAAAAACTGCCGGGGTGGTCCGGGACGGTCCGGGACAATAGTTTGATCCGGGGTGATCCGTGTAGCCACCGTGCTGGGTCCGGGGTCATCCGTAGTGGCGCCGGGGCGGTCCGTGTTGATCCGTGGCAGTCCGGGAGTGAGTTATTGACCGCCCAGGACCATCCAGGACCATCCAGGACCATCCAGGACCACCCCGGTGACAACACGGTGTCAACACGGACCGAATCCCGGATCACCCCGGATGGGGTCCGGGATGATCCGGGACGGTCCGGGACATATATGGGACTGTAGCTTAAAAGCATCACACTTTTTTTGAACAAAACATCCCGGACCATCCCGGATCACCCCAGACCATGGTCCGGGATGGTCCGGAGTGGTCCGTGCTCGTCCGTGCTGGTCCGGCTTTATATGGGACTGGGGCTTAAAGAGAACAGACCCTCTGCAGTCATAATTTTTGTGAAATTTGTGTTATTTTGTGTGTTGGAACAAATGGGAAAGTTATCCGCCACTACATCACAGAGACATTATTAATTCAGCCAATTTGAAGAGCCCACACCTATAGTGATTACAACTTTAAAAAAGAAAAATAACTTGTTATTATTTGTTTGTCCAATTCCTTTCACACTTTCACCAGTGTACTTCTCTGATTTTCCTGCTTTCCTCTAGAGTAGTTTGTTATCAAGGTTGGATTTCCCTTCAACTTTAGCAAAGTCAAATCTGTTTGGACTGCAAAAGTTTGACTTGTGCAAAATTAGTCATAGGAAGTGTCAGTAGCATATGTTTTGCATATTTCAGTCCATTGTAAGGAAAATTGGACTTGTGTAATTTCGAGTTGATATGCAGGGTTAACTGTATTATGGTTCTTTGTCTATGACATGAATTATTTGATCATATTTCTTTACAATTGTCTCTATATATGCATTCCGGACGCGTCTTTATGTGCCCCTACAGTACGTTACCCAACCTGAATACATCTCACAAGTGGTAAAGAAGAGGACGGGAAGAGGATAAGTCTCAAAGAGAGAAAAAGACAACAACAACAACACTTTTGAGTGGGCTGTAACCATAGAGGAAGAGGCAGAAAGCAATCCCCATTGAATATCCTCTTTCTAATGGTTCTATTTCGAATATTTCAAGGGAGTTGATGAAGCATTCAGGTTCTAGAAACCCTTCAAAGAAATAATAGGAAAAGACCTGCGGTACAATATTGAGGTTCAATCTAAAATAGTACTCTACGTTCTGGTTATAACTGTTTTTCACAATCAGGAGTACCATTACTTTGAAACAGAGGCTACACAAATATTTGTATGTCATGTATTATGTATGATTCCTGCCATTAAAAGAAAAACTTGAGTTTTTTTCAAGGTATTTACCGGAAATATGCAATGTTTCATAAAGTGCTGCAAGTCGTCTGAGTTGTTGATCAAGGCGTGGGCGTTATTTTGAACGACGAATCCGTCACTATTACTGTACGGATTTGTTGTTTCATAATAACGCCGGGATTAAAAAGCCTACATTGTCCGTATTTCTATCAGTAAGATGTAATACGGTTATACAACAAAATGTAAAGCAATGAAATACAAAAATAAAAAGTACTGGAAATCACCAACAGGGATGTGGGACTACTTAATAAAGCCATGATTTAGCAATTCACATTTCTGTTCTGCTTATCAAAATCACACATACATGTATGTTTTGCTTAAAGATAAACTCCAGTTCTGGTAAAAGAAAGAAAATTAATTCTCACAGAATCAAACGAAACTTACACTGAATGTTCAAGATTACAAATAAATGACATGTGCCAAACAATTTTGGAAGAAAATGTATACTGGCTGAGTAATGAGCATAGAAAGACAAGGAAATCAAGGTAGTACTAGCCCCAACACCATGTGTTTTGTCCCATAAATAGCTTTCTGTGTACAGTGCTTGTTACTTTACCAAGACTCGGCCAAATTTATTATGATTTTGATGACTCCAGAACCTTGCAGTGCACACCAATACTTGCATGCTACATGATCAACTGTTTCTGATCTATTCCACATCTTTTCTTTCACAATGCAATCGCATTACCAAAACTCACCTTTATCTTTAGTTACCAAATAACTTTTATATTTTCAATCACAATCAGTCATTGGGCACAGTATTATCTACCTGTTAATAAAAGTTTTTTTGTATCACAGAATCAATAGAATATTAGCTTAATAATGCATGTGGTTTGTTAGGAGAGCATTCAAAGGGAAGAAAACCACTTCATGTCTAGGCCTGCATGGTAACTATGAACAATCAGAAAATTCCCATGATTGTTACAGTATGTGAGTCTGTGGAATTGTCTACCCACAAATCATTTTCCATGTATGTTACTTACAAGGGTTATTTCTGAGTAAAAATTTGCATTAACTCTTTACAGAATTTATATTGAAAGCTAAATTTGAATAGAGGTTACCAAAATGGAATCCCGAACACAATGAGCACATAACCTCTTTCAGTGACCGATTCCCTTTCATTCTTTAATGGCAAAGTCCTAAACATGCAATTTTTAGAATAAAGGTAGTCGTAATGACTGCTTCCATGAATAGCTAAGGTCAGATGCATTTAGGAGCGAACAACACCCAAAGGAAATGCGTCAGTCAGAATGTTATTTAGGTACCTAGTTCATGGTTCATCTTACATCATGTAATCTCTTCCTAAGAAGCTGTACAAAAAAAAAATACTGAATGCATTTCAGGGAAAGAGAGCACAAGCAATTCAATTCTATTCTGAGAATAGCAGTCATCTGTTTGGAGCCAGAAGGGTATTAACTTGTACTAACACAGATTTAACCCCCTCCTGGCTCTGACCAGATGATCTCATATGGTGATTGCTTTTATTGCATGTACATGTACATGAACACTGGAAGCTGTATTACAATTTTTGAAGTAAAATTGTCTTTAAATTGACTTGGTAGATGTTGGAGGGAATATAAGAGAATAAATTATGAGATAATGTATCCTAAAAATTCAAATTTAACACAAGAAATCAGATTAAAAAGTGGAGTGAATTTTTTCTTTACAGTAAAAAAAAATGTTCAAATTTGTAAACAATTTGTTTTCTTTCCAAATTCAAATCCATTTCTGCAAGTCAATTTGAGAGCTGTACGGAGAGGACATACCTGTAGATCAGGGCTATCTCCCAGCTGATTACAGTCATTTTCCCTCCTCTAAAAATTTTGTTCTTGTTAAGGAATTCCAAATATTGTACTTCATTGTTTAAACAGTAATCAAAATCTTTTGATTGTAAGTTTGGAAAACTTCTTGTAAGAAATAAAAATATGATCTCTCAAAAAATGTAAGGATTTCTGAGTAATGTATTGAAAGGATTAAGTTTGAAGCGTCATGGTTATAAATCAATCCTTAAAAGAGAAGTCTTTTTAAGGATTCACTCACAACATGTTTTTGAAAATGAGAAAATTTTCAAAAATATCTTTTACCACTTCAATATTAGCCAACCATGCAAACACAAAGGCTAGCTGCCATATTTTATGAAAGCCTTACACAACTCTTTCTACACAAGAAATCCTCATAGGTCAATGGAGTGTAGAAAATGGAAGCCCTTCAGCTGAAGGTATTTATCACCCTAGCTACATAACATATATAACCCACCCACACACTCCCCATGGTAAATATGGTCTTAACTCTAAAGGGGGGCTTTTACACTGCAAGTAAAAACCCTGGGTTTTTCTGACAAAGTCATTGTTTTGACAGAAAAAGCTAAGCAACTACCCATAAATATGAAAAAGATAAGCAGGAAGAAGAAAAACCCCTCTGGACTTTTCATATTTTGTTTAATCCACCGATCTTTGTAACATATATTATGTGTGAACGGTTGCTCTCAAAACAACTGTGAATTAGTCCTGTATGTGCTCACTTCCTCGCAAGCACATGCAAAGTAGTGATAACTTGTGTGCCCATACACACCCCTCACCAAAATACCTGAATGTTTTGATGGTAAGCAAACAATGAAGGTTTCATACAGGTTTTTCCATTTGTGTAAACGGTAGTTTTAAAAACTGCCCATTTTTCAAATTAGGCTGTTTTTTTCTTCAGTGTCAATGGTCTTCAAATAGCTCCCACCCGTGGTATGGTTGAAAGAAGAGTAAGGCAATCAACATTATTATTCATTGGATAGAGAGTTCCATTTAATGCCTAGTGTGCTTTACTTCCCACACAGCTTATAAATATGTGTTCACATTAGCCCAAGAAGTCTGCTAATTCTAAGCGGGAGAAATCGGCCTGAAAACTGACAAACACTGACTAATATGCAGTGAAAACTTCACTGATGCAATTTATGAAAATAGCTCGAGAGCTTTCCTAAATATACAGTTGGTGTTGTTTGTTAAATAGCCCATTAAAAAAAAGCAGGTTAAAGGGCTAATTTATAATGAAGATGAAGTTAGACTATGACGTATATGATATGTTCTGTTTCTCTAAAACAAATAGATTGTGAGGCCATCGTTTACATACGTAGACATTTTGTTTTTTTGCATCACATCTGCCATACTGCTCAATCTTAACATCCAATGTGATTCTACTACATTGCTCCTGGTACATTTTTGTTCTATACTAATCTCCGGCACAATCTGAATTTCTAACTTAAAGCCTAGACCCAATACTAAACCTAACTCTGATCCAACACTAAACCTTACCCTGACCCAACACTAAAACCCTGACCCAACACTTAACCTTACCCTGACCCATAAACCTTACCCTGACCCAACACTAAACCTTACCCTGACCCAGTAAAACCTTACACTGGTCCAACACTAAACCTTACCCTGACCCAACACTAAACCTTACCCTGACCCAACACTAAACCTTACCCTGACCCATAAACCTTACCCTGGTCCAACACTAAACCTTACCCTGGTCCAACACTAAACCTTACCCTGACCCATAAACCTTACCCTGGCCCAACACTAAACCTTACCCTGACCCATAAACCTTACCCTGGTCCAACACCAAACCCTAAACCCTAAACCTAATGCTAACCTAAAACTCAACAGTAACCCTAAACCTAAAGCCAAGTGCAATTGATGCTGGGACAAATGTTGGACCATTTCTGATGTACACTGTAGGGTGACTTATTGAAAGGCATATTGGGCTAATGGTGACAGGGTGCTGCACCTTTGCTATAATCAGTCTAATTTCTCAAGCTTCAATTTGCTTAGACTAGTGGAAAAGCCCATTATACAATCTAAAGCTCACATAGGGTTCATTAGTGCATTACTGCTCATCTTGACTTGGCAAGGGTAAAGAAATAAAGAGTACAGCCTTGACTTTGGGAAGAAGACCAAATGGTGTGTGTCTTATAGAATACTGGTAATTAATGAGGATTCATTGATGTTGATGGAACATTCAAAATTGTCAGGTGACCATGAAACGAGTGAAAACTTGCACTAATTCTTTTCTTTTTCACCTTTTTGTTGTTAAAAACAGGCATATTGAAAGAACTGATGCTTTCTCCCTCTGTCAGAAATATACATTACTTTCTAGTTTTTGCATACACTATGGAAAATAATCTAATTTTAATCACACTTTTGATTTTGTTTTAGACATTGCCACCTATATATATTTAGGTAAAATGGTACATTTACATGTACTTGCATGCTGTGCAGTCTTTAATTGCTGTAAACCTAAAACTGCCCAGCTCCCCACCCCACATCATAACCATGTTTACCTCTTTCAAGAAACATGGTATTTATTACAACTACCCTGCCGGAAAAAATAGACTATTCTACACATTTTTTCTAATTCCATATTTTATTTCTTTTGTTTATTGTATCACTGAATTATCTTGAACGCTCTGAGAGTCAACTTGTATAAGTCATGTTTTACGCAATGAAGGACCTTTGATTAATCAGGAAGAAGAAAAAGTTGTTTTGATGGTATTTTCAATGAAATATAAAACAATGCATGTCTAGGAGAGTAATCATGGCTGGGTTTGTAACAATGAAAACCAATTATGGTTGAAGAAATACTTGAACTGTCTGAACCTCTAGAAACCAAAGCACGATGATTGAAAGTCATTCAATTTAACGGTAGCACCCAACACTTAGTCTGAAGAGGTAGAACAATTAAATTCACTGTAATAAAATGTCATCCTAGGTGTTTCTCATACAATCATATGGACTCCAAAAAAAAAGTTACCTAAGAAAAACTGAAGTCTGTTTTATAATAAGAAAAACGGAAGTCTTATAAGAAAAAATCTAGACTTTCTTTATTTTTAAAGGTGAGGTAAAGTATATTACATGACTCTTATTTTCTAGTTTAAGTAATGCTGCTTCATGACACAAAAACAACTGAAGATTAGTAAACAAAAACCATTGACCTACCAAAAGTAAAATGAGGTTATCAATAAGCCAGTTCACGGTTACAGTCTGAGCATGAGCAGATAAAGGTCATTGCAGAACAAATTTTGAAATACACGGAGACGAAATACTGGATACGTGCTCATGAAAGTTATGTAACATTATTCATTCATGCACATTCATTGCACTCCATTGTACACAGGTGGAAGTATTCTTTGAAAAGGGGGAACAAAGGCTATTTATAAAGCACCTCCATCGCTGTAGGAGTGATTATTTCAAAATGTACAAAGTGGGACCTCTTCATGTGTTGAAGATCTGTGGATATTCGGGGTCATTGCAGTAAGGTGCTAACCGTGAACTGGTCTATAGGCGGTGTCTGTGTGACACCGCCTAAGAATGGTGTTTGTTAAGTGTTTGCGCTATCAACTACATACTCAAACCTCCTAAGAATATACATGTGCATAAATGTTTTTTTTTTATTACCTCATTTTTCTCCTACAAAAATACATTAGAACATGATAGTCTATTTTAGACCTACCACAAAATCACCTTAACCAATATACAACAGCAATGACGACAATAACAACGACAGAGCTGCCAAACTTGTGCGACCAAAAAAAGGAACCTTAATGCCAAAAGAAATGATTTTCAAGCGAAAAAAAGGAATTCATTAAAACGAAACAACCACGCACAAAACAGAAATGTCCATTCCTCATGCTGTTTTTTTCCCATATTAGGACCTATAGTTTATTTACAAGTAGGTTTTTTTGGGGGGTGGTATTTTGGTATTATCGGCGTTTCATTCTTTTTGAGAATATTTTTCTCTTCAAGTATGTTTTAACCTTAGTTTTCAATTGAATTTGTGATCAAATAAACATTTTAAGGCAGTTGTTTGACGTGCGGAAAAAACAAAAACAAAATAAAACAAAAAAATTATGAAAAAATGTATTTTTATGAAGGAAAAACATACTACCGTAATTTGGAGGAAAAAAACAAAATAATTCAGGAAAAAATGGTTTTTGGCAGCTCTGCAACGACGACAACAACACAAACAACAACAACAATAATAATGATATGATAATAATCTCTCTGTTCCTTCTAACATTTCTTCCTGTAAGATTGTGCAAGGCATAATCTGAATGACAAGGAGTGTTTAACGCACCTGTTGTTTGGATGACACTGTCAATGAATGGTCTTGAGCTGAGCTGATAGACCGAGCTGGTCTTATCACCCCTACATCCACACTGTGTAGTCAACCTCCATACACTCGGCTGCTGACTGAAATCAAACCAAAACAAAGAGAGAACAATAGATCTTAAAGTGACTCTGTAACATTGCCTCAGATTCTGAAACAAAATCCTGGATTTAGCTCATGCTGCAATCATAATTATAAACCTTTAGGTCAGTCAGTAATCCCATGACTTTTACAAGTCGATCGCCTGTCTGATGATCAAGATATTTATGATTGGAAATACGGTAGACATTTCATTTTTTGTTTTCCTAATGGTTTTTATTACACTACAGGCTATTGGGGAAAATGAGTCCATGGTAAAACCGGTCACTCAAAGATTTTCACTTTTTTAAAGGCACTTCATGATCATTTTAAAGCGAATTTTTTTAAAGCTTCTTAAAGCTTATCTGCCGTAGTTTACAGGAGGGATTAGACCGCTCTGCAAGGTCACTGGACAGATGGTTATCTCATCAACTCAGCTCTCAGTTAACATAAGAAAAAGAGGATCATGGGGGACCAATGGTCACCGATTAGGCATTGTTTGTTATATAGAGGGCGCAAGTAGCTACCAGTAGTGCAGTGGGCCTTTAAACGATGCCTTTAAACATGGATCATACTTTTCTTCAACACTCTTTTCATGCAGCAACACTTTGTACTAAGACTAAATAAACAAAAACAATATCTCTCCATTACAGAACTCGTCAGAAGAACAAGTAGGCTGAATACTCTTGTGCTCTCAATCATTCAGCTCCATGTACATGTAAATGGGCAATAACGTAAAAGTTGTACAGGACATTAAGACAATATCTAACCTTTAAAGAAAAGAAATCAGCAGAGAAGATTTGTTTTATGGTAATAGTAAAGTACTACCAGGGGGCCCTATGAAGATACATGTATGACGACCAACTATAAATTACTCTTTCTTGGTAATATAGAGCTGAAATTAAAATATATCTTAGAGGACACAGACGAATGTGATTTTCTTGGCAATTGAAGTTTATGCTCACAACCTTTATATCATATTACTATTTGTACAGGAAAGTAAGAGAATCCAAGCAAAACTTTTCCATCTCAATTATATTGTACGGGACAACATTGCTGAAATGACTTGGCCAATATCGGCCCTGGTGTCCACATTGGAGTTAAATTTTGTTCGTGTTAACTCAGACTGTATTTTTAGCAAAAAATAAACTGAAACAAAATACTTCCATTTCCTTTTTCAATTTTCTTTCTGTTCATTATCTTCATGAAAACTGTAAAAAAAAAAAATAGATGTATCATGTGGTACAACAAATTTCATGATCAACAATGGCTTTCTTTGACATGTTTTACTTAGATTTGATATTTTCCACTTTTTATAATTTAGGGCAGTCATATCTTCTATTGATTTTTAAAATAAACAAAAACATGTAACTCCAGATTCATCTAATATGTTCATATCTTCACCTGATAGCCTGATTAACATCTTGTAAACATATGTAAATGGAACACACAAATATTAAATTATTATATTACAAAATACTTAGCCTATCACATAATGACATGGATTTACAATCTATAACTTACCTTTTTATGTCATCCCTATCCCCTACATTCATATCTTCAGCTGATAGAGATGTCTCAACAAAGTTTGAATGTTTTCGCCTCATATTTCAAAGGTATAGACCAGTTATGGTCATGCGATTGCATTGTGAAAGAAACGTTGTGGAATCGATCAGAAAAGGTTGATCATGTAGCATGTAAGTATTGGTGTGTACTGCAAGGTTCTGGAATCATCAAATTGATAAGAAATTTGGCCCAGTCTTGGTAAAGTTACAAGCACTGTACACAGAAAGGTGTATATGGGACTACGGGATATCTATCCAGGCCAGATGGATATGATAATTTACCAAATATACAGTATACAGTATACATTCATCATTCGGTATATTCAGTGATCTATCATTGGCTCCGGTGACACTTGCTCCACAGCTTTATTTCTTCAAAAATATGTAGGACTAGGTTCGCAAGTGGGTTGCAGATTAGGTTTACGGTTAGGATTAGGATTACGAATAGTGTTGAGTTTAAGGGTTGAAGGGAAGAATTTGATGAGTGTAACAAATTGCCATGGAGCAAGAGACCGGTTAAATAACATATATTTAAAATTGTGGATGTTTCTTAATTTCCTGAGGACCTTGTGACAACTTATCTCATTACTCTGTTATTGATGAATGAACTACTGTACTTGGAATCCAGTTTGCATACATTACTTGTTGCTATGTTAGACTAGCCTTGTGCAAGCTTTCATGCTGAACAACCCTTTGTTTAGAAATTATGCATACAATTTGGATGGGTGAGTAAACCGGTCTATTGTTGCAGGAGTAGTGGAGCAACAGTGTGTTCATATCTACCGCTGATGAAGACTTCATGATTGTCATCCATTTGTTAAAATGCATCTTTGTTCCGAGAACAATGGCTAAGTTCATTGAGAGTTATTGCATGCCTGTTGCTAGTGGATCATACTACAGGGCTTTGAACAAAAATACTGAAGCGTATCCTTGCCGAAGAAAGCATACATAAAAAAAAAAGAACCAGCACAAGACTAGATTTTAGAGTGTGTGTGGTTGTTATTTTACCTGACTGCTAAGAAAACATAAATGCTTGTAATTAAGCAACTAGAGGACCGAATGCTTCAGGGTCCTCTCTGAAGGACCTGGTAATGAGGCTTAATGCCTTACCAAAGGGCACTTGCACATCGACTTGGTTTCGAACCCGGGTTGTCGGAATACAAGACCACTCCTCTACCAACTGAGCTAACGCGCCTCTTCATATATTGAAGTATCAAAGGATAGAACTCTGTTTCTCCCACACTAAAAGTGATGATGATGGTTACGATGACATTTTTCTTGCTCATGACTGGAATAATGGAAGTATGTATGCCTAACATTTCATTTTTCAGGGAAGGGGGCGGGGGGAGCGGTAGATGTGTAGAGGTAAATGTATAGGGCCTATTTTAGGGAATGTAGCATACAACCTCTGATTGAAAATATAAAGATTTACAAATATCTACAAAACCCTGACAATACTCTTTTATTCACAAGGCCTAATTCCTGCTTATTATGACATCATCAATTATTGGTGATGATGTTGTTGTAGCAGGTGTTCTGGGTGTACAGTTTCACCTGAATATATGATCCAGACATCCAAGACTTGAGGCAATGATGGATAAATGCAGTTATATGAGATGTGACCTTTCCATTGTATCATGTAGGCAAACCACGCATTGCCTACGCAGTAAGCCTCAAGTCGGGATCCAAAATAGGAAGGAGGACAGCCAGTTTTAGTTTCAAGCATCTGCTTTTAGCTGATGTTGTTGACACAGAAAGATTCTACCTTGCTCACGTTCATCGTGAAGAAATCACGACTGCATCCTAACCATTCTCATTAATATGATGAATTCAATGCCATTCAAGAATAGAATATCAATATATTGCAACACTGCCTTGAAAACCACATCCGAGAATACGCTAAGAAGTCACGACTGCGTTCTCACCATTCTCATTAATATGATGAAGTCAATGCCATACAATAATAGAATATCAATATATTGCAACACTGCCTTGAGAACCACATCCGAGAATATGCTTTTAGCTCTCTAGTGCTAATTATTGATTATTCTCAACGTCACTACAGGTGTGAGGTGAGAAAAGTCATTAATAGTCTATATATAAACTATAATGAATGCAATACTAAGAGTTAATGGATATCATCACTCGGATTGTCATTCAGATATCAAAATGAAGACCAAATCAGTGCTGTATGAATATCAAAATAAATAAAACCCAAGTTAAATTTTCTAACCTCATTAATATTTGTTCAGGGTATTACAAGCGTTGATTATGCTTGCATCAATGCCAGTGAAGTATATGTGTATATTGAGAGAAAACAAAAATCATCCCTAGTACATATGTGAAATACGACAACTGTATTCTTGAATTTATCGATACTATCTAACCCCCAAACCCCCCCCCCCAAAAAAAAAAAAAACCTGTCAAATGGATCCTCTTCAACTTGTTTTTTTTTAATGGTTTGTCTCTGGACATTTTTTAATAAGATTTTCTTAGCACTTATTTTCTCTTGTCTTATTTATCCTTTATTTTTTATTTAAAAAAAAAATGAAATGCCTTTCATTTCCCCTTCAATATTTGTGAATAAGTTTCACTGCACTTATCATTATAATCGTTTATCTTCTTTTTTTGGGGGGGGGGGGGGGGATGTGGGTTCTTCTAATAATTTCTAATAGTATGCACGTACTTGCTTTCCTTCTCTTCTTAAATTTAATACAGGAATTAACTACATATATTATATTTGTCCATACTTTGACAAGACTTCTAGGAAAATCAATTCTTCAGATAAGCTTAAATACATTGTTGCATTGTCTAATGTCTATAGATTTGGTAAAATGCCATTATCACATACTCCCATATCAGACAGTATGCCAGGCTATTCACATTGCCATAAGATTTTATTTCTTGTTTGCTATAAATGTTAATTTGAGATTATATCATTATTTTGTTTCTTCACTCATTCTTATACATGTACATGTACATGCATGTTTCAACATTTTTTTTCTATTCATGTAGAGAGAGAGTGAGAGAGAGAGAGACAGACAGACAGAGAGAAAGAGAAAGAGAGAGAGAGAGATAGACAGAGAGAGAGAGAGAGAGAGAGAGAGAGCGCGGGGAGCAATAGACAAAATCAGAATCAGCTGAAATTTATGAAAAACCTCAGGACTGTTTACTATCATCTCTATCTTTGCCATAGTCTCCACGACTGACTGACTGACTGACATCATAGAAGCCCGAGACACCACTGTAATCCCAACTACCTCACTGACCATATGCTGCCTTAGCCTAGCTGGACAAGGCAGTGCGTGCGGTGATGGATACATGGATCTGAGTGGCAAGACTTCTGTTCTCCGGTATCAAATTGGACACTCCTGGGTCATACTGCTACTTGTGATCACTGGTGCCTTTCAATACTGAACCCATTTCCATGTAAAACACTCCCGCCGGCCCGCCTGTATACACCCACACACCAGCCCTAAATGCCATATTGATGGCAAGGCAAGTTGTTTGTCAAGCACGGTGCTCATTATAGTGTATGAATCATAGCGTTCAGTTTCATCCTACTTGCCTCTAAGGTTGAAATCAAATACATGTGAAGCTTGGAAAAGGGGTTACTTGTTATAGGTCTACTGAAGTATTCTTGCAAAATGTCAAAACTACCACACTCTAATGAATATTCATCCTTGAAAGCTCGCACAGCTCTCAAGAAGTAAGATTATCAGCATAGAAAAGAACAAATGGGTAAAAAATGAAAAAGATTCTGAATTAAATTTCTAAAAACGGACATCCATGGCTCGACGATGTAATGAGACTAATAAGAATCTAATAATGGCCTCTGGATACCTCATTTGCCTATCTCTGTGGATTACTCCCACATGTTTTGAAGTGGTAATGGCAGAACCTGGAAGAATATCAATCAGTTCAGGGATTAAATCAGAGTTGAATGGCTACAGGCTTAACTGAAAAATGCACATAAACATCTCTCAATTTTTATGATGAAGCATGAGAGTCTCAATAGGTATGTCCTCATCAGCTCGAGATTGCCAATAGCCCGCTATTTCTGATTTGGGAACAAATATTTTGCGTTTGCGCATACCGGTAGATCGAGTCTTCGGGCTGGTGAAAATGCACCTGACAAATGGCGGGATATTTTACAAACTACCTCAAGATAACTTGGGATGATTATCTCGACCAAATATCCCGCTAATTGCAACTGCAGGCTGATGAGGACACAAATTAGCTGGATAATTTACGATCGGGATAGTTAAAATAGCGGGTTATTTGGCAATCTCGAGCTGATGAAAACAGGCCTAATGTTTATCAAAATACAGGACTGCATAAGGTGGGGAATATTTCAGAGGGTTTGAAGTCTGATTCGTTCATGGAAAACACTTGTATGGTCACATGGGAACCATCTACGTGTAGTTCATTTAGTATTAGCTTGAGAACAACAAAAAATATGCTAGAATACAACGGAGGATAAAAAAACACAATTTTGACAGATTTCTGAAAATCTGTCACTTCTAAAATGTTTACAGCAAATTTGAAGACTATTTTTCATCACACGATTAAGCTGTATAACAGCAAACAGAATACAACATTGAGGCAACAGTCAATTTTAAGAGTGAGAGATCAATCTCTTTCAGGTAAACGACATTAAAGTTCCCTTTTTAAGAGAGAGAGTGAGAGAGAGAGAGAGAGAGAGAGATATATATATATAGAGAGAGAGAGAGAGAGAAAGAGAGAGAGGAAGGAGCGATGATTGATACGAATCGATTCATTTTGAAGCGTATGCACAGGGCCCTAGGAAATCCTATGCTCTTAAGACTTCAACCCAATGGTTCTATCCTTTCTTTCTTTTAAAATCTGCCCTTATAATGTAACGTTCCCCCTTGATTCTCGTACTAAGAGAAGAATCATAATCTTCATAGATTTTAACCTAACAGAAATCTTCACTGACAAGTCTACTGCCTTCATTCAACACTTGTTGCTTGTTTCACTTCTTACCTTCTTCTCTTTTTTCTTTTCCTAGTTTATTTCCCGATGGATAGTTAAACTCCTAACCTTTTCATGGCATTTGCAAATACCATGCCTCCAGTGACATTCAACTGCGCGTGGCATTTCAACACTGTTCATCTTCCTTGTTTGTTTATTTTTTTCAATTCCACTTAATGGAGAACAGGTGGATTGGTGACTGTAAGGTGGCTGTAATTGAGACTGTGAAGTTAATAGGAAATCATATGATTTTCTTCAGGCTACTCTCGTATCAAACACAAACAACATTTTAGATTGAATGGAATCTATATATGCCCTGTATGATATAGTACAGTGTACTTGTCTTTTAGACGCAGCTGCTTCTGTTTTGCAAAATAATTTGAAGCACATTCTTCATAACAATATAAAGACAAATACAAAAATAAACGAACAAAATGAAAGTGAGGGGTGAAGGACGACTGTACAGAGAGGGAAAACATGAATCATCAAACAAAAGACAAGTTGTGCAGGGGTAAAAAAAAAAAAAAGTGCGTAGGCGGAATCTGAAAATTCATCTGCTTCTCAAAGAGTTTGCCATTCAAATGTTAATGTCCCGTTTTATTGATTGATAATCTATCTATATCTACTTCCTCCTTTCATTCTATTGATTTGAAAAGCCAATTACTCTATTCTCCTCCCCCGTTCACCATTAGTAAAAAAATCTTGAGTATAATGCCTGAAAATGAATAAATCATGAATTTTATATCATGTATAAAATAAATTTGAAGAACACAGGAAAGACAGATTAAAGCAAGAGTACTCTGGTTGATCATGGAATATAAGTACTCTGACTTTTTTGTACTCAGGTATTTACTATTATCATCTGTTGAGAGCCAGAAGGATGGTAAAAGTTTAGGTGTAAAAGAATAAGATTCAATGCCCTTCTGCTCTCAACAGACGGCAGTATTGATATCAAGATGATATTTTAAAGTACAGATGGTTTACTCCAAGATAGCGCAATGTAATCATCAATTGTGATTTGAATGTGCTAGTCATGGCTTAGTTTTTAATAAAGGGCTTTTTGGTTCACTCTAAAGATTAAAAAGTTAAATCGCCTTTAAAAAGGACAGTGAGTGACCACTTTTTTCTCAAAACGTCGGATTAATACTTTTAACATGCTTGATTCAACCTTCATAGATTTGGATCCAGCACATTCAAAGTGTTAATCTACCATGTAGAAAAAGTGGTCACTATTCAATGGTAATTCAAAATTTTAGCGTTTAGGGTGTTTAAGGCCCTTTACGACCATATTGAATAAGGATGATCCACTAAATAATGCTATAACTTCACTTTTTTGATATGTACATAAAATATCAGGACAAGTAAAAGCTATTTTATCCCATGCGCTACCTCCCTCATCTCAGATTTTAGTTTGTCTCTTAATCCATAAGACGAATATTAAATTCCATGTTTTTTCTTAATCTACAAAAAGCTCATCATTCTCTTCGAAACTACACGTTTTTGTAACCTGGACAGATTAAAATTTGTTAGGTTAATCGCTAATACTGTTTTTTGTTAATAATATTCATGATCCTTTCTATAATTTTTTGAGTAGAAACATCAATTACAAGTATCAAGAGCCTACAAAACGCCCTAAAGCAACAGATAATGTGAGATTGCATCCATTATATCTTGAAATAGAAAGTAGAGTCACTTGATTGCATTTGTGCAACTGATAGAATAGGATTTCAATATAACTAAAACAAATCAAATCTGGTAGGAACAAGATTATGTAAAAGTAAAAAGCTTTTTTATTCAAGCACAAATCTATGGGCTAATACTCTCGTTAATGTGATACTGATGTGTGCTAGCATATCAACTGTACTGGATGGAATGGATGCATACTTTGAATTTCAGTGTGATATAAAATCTACATTATTCCTCTATTATTTCTCTCTCCAAGTACTTCTCGTATTCAGTTACACAAACTTTTAAGTATAATGAAGCTGTAATTCCTGAATGGTGGGATGTAACGTTTATGAAACATATCCCTCTTATCGCCAAAGTGGCAGGGCGACTGGGCCCAACAGTTTCTGAAAAACCTACAGATACATGTACAGTGTTTCAACCCGCCACATTTTAATATGAGATATATAATAACAAGATTTCCTAAAAAGGCCAGCGGTCGACACTTTGTCATTGTCTTATCGCATGGGCATGTTTTCACAAACCTACTGAAGATTAGCTTACAAATTTCAAGGACCATCATTAAAAATGTTTTGATTATTTGCATTCAGTTTACCCCACCTTTCGTGAATCTAGGGGTATAGGGGGAGGTTTTCATGAATATTGTCAATATGGGGGCAAGTTTTCATGAAAGGTTGTGTATCCTGAAAACCCAACCTGATGCAAAGACCCGATGGAACAAACTAAGCCCTTCCACTCTCTGCTAAAAATGCACAAAAATAGATCACAGCTGCTATAAATAGTCCAAATAGGCGCATATTATGAGCTGAGAGAGGCAGTCAGTTGTGTGAGAAGGGAATAGACAGAGACATGATGTAATTGAAAAGGACAAGATGTGTCGACCATTCATATGCCCACCGGCTTACACTTACCAACTTGGAATACAAATGAAGGTTTAAGATCAATAAACTATCTATCTCTATTACTTGGACAGATTGTCAACACAGGCAGGTGGAAAATCAGGAGGATGCTTAGGACACCTCACCCCTGAAAAAGATTGTATTCCAATTATGATTTTTTTTTTAAATCTACATATTCATAAATGTCCCTGTATATTTAAGGGATTGGGTACCTTTGTCTCGGATTCTAAACAAAATCCTGGATTTAGCTCATGCTGCAATCATAATTATAAACCTTAATGTCAGTCAGGAATCCCATAAAGTTTACAAGCCGATTGCTCGTCTGATTATCAAGATATTTATGATCGGAATTTGAAATTTCAGAAACCGTTTTCCCAACGTTTTTTAAACACTATAGTCCATTGGAGAAAATAAGTATGGTAAAACCAGTCACTAAAAGATTTTTACTCTTTGAGGCACTTCATGATAATTTTGAAGCACAATTTATTTTAGGGCTTTAATATTACACCATATCACAGATGCTGATATAACACGTAGGGCCAAGCATTTCAGATTTGGCATTGTTAAACAACAATGCCTTTAAGAAATAATAAGATTTCAATCTCAATACATGTAGATGTACATGGACTACAAATATTTTAATTAAAATGAAGTATGAATCCACACACATGCACACTAATTTTTAGTTGGTTCCAATTATCATTCATCAAGACATTATATTATTTGTTATATTAATGGTACTATCATATATGTACAGTATAATGAACATATGTATTGCACGATAACATTTGTGGATAAATGCTGTTCCTTTAATTTTAGAGCTGAATTAATTTTGTTAAAGATCCTATTATCAATTTGTATGAAACTGTTGAGACATCATTTCCTTGTGATTCAAGCAGCACCTAGGATTCCCCTAGCATCATGTGACATATAACAGTGTACATGGATGAAATTTTGATCGATGTTTTCCATTCTACAAATGAACATTGAAGGAGTGAATGAACCGTTGATATTCATGAGATTCCCAGTGAAGCGAGGTCTTCCTAGAAAGTTATATCAATGGGACACTTTTTGATACACTTTGCTTCAGGTATGCTAGACATGCATCTAGTAACAGAGAGAGAGAGAGAGAGAGAGAGGGGAGAGGGAGAGAGAGGGGGAGAGGGAGAGAGAGAGAGAGAGAGAGAGAGGGAGAGAGAGAGAGAGGCAGAAAGGGAGAGACGAGACAGAAGGGAAAGAACAGGAATATACATTGGGAGAGAAGGGCATTTAATCAGAAGACTATACTAACTTGCAGACATTACAAATATAACCAAATGCCGCAACAGCAGCACTTCATGTATTGTGTGTTGGATACATGTATTCTTGCCTGACTAGCCAAGTAATTTTGAAATTCATTTTTGGAAGAACGATCACAAATTTCATTGCATAGGGGACCTTTGAAGGGCACGTTCAGAATATTTTGAAAATGAATGTGTGTTGTGTTGTTTGTGCAGCCATGCAATCCGTAGAGGGGGTACATCGGGGGGTAATCTCAAAGATGCAGCATGAAAGAAAGACACAGAATGATGCTGCATCCAGCTGCCTCTAATGTGAGTGACCTTGGGCAAATCAGTGGTAAGGAATTAATAAGACTAGAAATCAGTATTCCATGAACAAGGTGAAGAGGGAGAAGAGGCCTACTTCACTGATAATGTTCTCCCTCAGTCGCAGCTTAAAGGCAGAAGTACAAGTTTAAGAGCACAGGGATGGAATCTTAGAGCGACAAACTTTTGTTTCATATCAAATTCTGATATAATTTATCACTATTTCCTCCGTAGGGGTATATCAGTAGTGTACTAGTATAAATTTATTTAAAGTTTCCTCCATATCTACCAGGGTGAATGGAAATACTTTCGTTTTCCATTGCAGATATGTTCAAATGTAAATATCAATATTATTGGTATGAAGGGTTTTGAGCCAACAAAAAATTCTTACACTTTGCGCAAAAGTACCTGCATGACCGAGCAATTTTTAAAACCAGATGATTTCCAGTATTTTTCTATATCTCATAGTTAAAGGTTCGTGAACGTGTAAAAAATAAGGACAATGGATATATATGGATGTAATCTTACAAATATTTTACTCGTCGTGCTGACTCATGAAATTTGCTCATCAACTCATGGGATATACGTTTGTATCCCAAGTAAGGCCATTCAAAATCATATAATTACATACCAATATCAATTTGCTACTGAAAATTAATTTTTCTTTAAGATTTATGTGCAAACCTATAGGAATAAAATCAAGATCTTAATATTTTTCAGCTAACCAACAATGCCGAGAATGTATTTGTCTTACATATATATAGTCAGCGCTCAAAATACACGAGGGCGATGGGCGATTCGCCCCCTTGAGCTACACAATCGCCTCCGTCAGAGTGCTCACGAGGGCGATTGCAAAATTAAAAATCGCCCCCGTGGAATATAAGTAACAAATATATAATAGAGATGATCCTTTCTGTTATAACTTTCACACAATGTTGAGTTTCAAGTTTCAAACCTTAAACCAATGAAATGGAAGTATGGAAGTAACATTTTAATAGCGTGCAGGATTTCTCGCTTGAATTCTTCGGTGTCTAGAGGCTGCCATATTGTGAAGGAATAAACGCCTTTTCGCCGCAAGATTGCGCTATATCTCCCATCTCCACATCTCTATGGGTATTACGGATACAAACAAACAACGGAAGATCGCAGTGCACTGCGGTCGTCAGCAAAGCGGCTATACTGGCTGCGCCGGTAGTATACTGGTGTGCACGTATGCCGCCCCATATCTGCTGGAGCTAGAGGCAATCGCGCAAGGACCGAAACGTGGAGAAGGTTTTTGTTGTGAAAATCGTTAATCCTCTGAAATCTAATTCCAAAACACCAGCAAATAATGAAACTCGACCAGTAAATCAACCGAAAGCTAAAATTAGTAAAAGGAGACCTGTTGGCAAGGAGGCAAATGTATACGGGCTTGGACCAGAAATTTCGTACAAAGGGAAGAGATCTGACCATTAGCTGCATGTTATAACTTGTAAAGTTGTAAGAGGAAAATAATGCCGACTATTCATGATAATGATGAAAAAGCAAATAATTTAGGAGTTTCATGGGTACCCCCAATTCAATGGAAAATTTTATTAATAAAAAAGCCCCCGTCAGTACTAAAAGAGCCCCCGTGAGAAGGCTCACGGGGGCGCTTTTTATTTTGGAAGAGCCCCTGTGGACAAAAAATTATTTTGAGCCCTGTATATAGTTAAAGGTTACATCATAAATCTTATATAGGTTATATCATGCTTTTGAGTACATGTCTATACAGAGAGTGTCTTTGCACACTTTCAAGTGGTTAACTTGTTTAGCCCCTCCATGCACGGGCAGCATAATCTGTGCAAGAGATGTACTGCTGACCAAAGAAAGGCTAGTTTTGGTTAATTTTTACTTGGGAAATGCATTGTGCAGTTTATACCAATACAAAATAGCCTCTTAAAAATATAGCAATCATACAAAGTATTCAAACTCGAAATGTCTCTTGAAAGTTGGTTTATCATAATTGCTCATAAACGTGATGGTAGAGAAGAGGTGAATGATAAATGTATGAAATTTACAATAATGTTTTCTTCCTAGGCTGGTTCTTTTATCTCCACATATCCACACATAATTTTGAAATGCAAACATCTATTTCTATCGCCCTATAAGAGTTATTTTTAACTTTCTAACTTTCATCTTCAAGTAGCTTGTCCATCAATTCTGCAGTTCTGTTTACATCCTTGAAGCAATTTAACATGGATTCATACTCATAAAATGACAGCAAATGAAGGAATAAATCTTCAAGTAACTTTTCCATCAATTCAGCAATTCTATTTACATCCTAACAGCAATTTAACGTGGATTCATACTCAGAAAATGACAGCAAATGAAGGAATAAATCTTCAAGTGAATTATCCATCAATTCTGTAAGTCTATTTACATCCTAACAGCAATTTAACATGCAGTCATACACACACGATGACAGCGAATAAACAAATGAACCATAGATCACCAGGCCCTGGTCTAACCCCCTTGGTACCACCATCCTTTGACAGGACATCAATCAACATTGGTGAACGTAAGTCTGGTGGGAATGGAGGCCTTGTGCAGAGCTGCCAAGTTGTATTTTGCATTTTCAGTATTCTTATCCCCCCAAAACAGCATTTTTTCCCTAGAAAAAAATATGCATGCATATCGGCAATGTTCGATCACTTATTACATTTCCGTCCCACATGTAAACAATTGTGTTGTACTAGATCTACACTACCGTTAATCTCCATGTAAAAGACGCACTTTTTTGCCGCCGAAAATATTCAAAGTCGGGGGTGCGTCTTATACACAGGTACAAAACAAAAAAATTAAAATATTAAAGTTTCGATTTATGCCCCTCCACTTGGCGCTATGCCTGGCAATGTCTCCCAGCTCAGTAATCGGTGTGTTGACTCGCCACTCAGAAACTAGAACAACACTCAAATTTGTCTGTCATCTTGGATTGAAAGTAATCTTTCTGGTAGATCTCAATATGAAGTTTAAAATAACAATTCCTCCAATTTTTCTTCTATTACACATGGCGTACCACAAGGTTCTATCCTAGGTCGTTTACCGTTTCTTTTTATATTACATTAATGATCTTACACATTTAACTGCACCTCGCAGTTAAATGAAAGTCCTTCCCGCGTGGGTTTCTTTTTAACGCGGACCTGGCTTGCTGCCGAAAGAGTCGGCAAAAAAAAAAAAAATCCCTTTTTTTTTTCTTCCGTATTTAAACATGAAAAAACGTCCGTCCGTATTTTTAAGTTGATTTCCGTACGGAATATGGTAAATCGGTACTACTTGGCACCTCTGCTTGTGTGATAATAAGGAATTTGCTATCGGGAATTTTCATTAAAATAAGCACCAATACAGAGCCATACTGCAACAAAGGTTCCAAAAGGAATACAAATGTACATGTACATGTATGTTTATACCTATATATGCCACCAGTCCTAACATATTTGATATGCATAAATGTGTAACAGATGTCTATATTTAAATGAATATTTGAAAATGATCATAATTTTTTCACCATCAGCCTACCCTACCTTACCTTTTACCTTTTACATGCAGGTTAATCACAGCACACCCGACATCTCATTCATACATAAACCATTCTATGAAAAAATGCCAATAAAAATGAATGAATCTCACTTTTAAGAGGACCAATCACACACACACACAAAAAAAGTTGTATATTGGTGGAGACATACAATGTCAAATCATCCCCAATAAATGACATGATCAATTAGTTAGCATTAAATTTGATCACAATAAAATTCATTTCATATCAAGGCTTTCATAAATGTTACTCCAATTGAACTTTGTATACTCACACACTGCTTTTTTGTTTTCCTGTATTCTAACTTAGGTATTTGTTTACAGAAGTAATTTTTGAAACTGATATACAATATACAGGTATGAAACCCTAAACATACAAAACAAAATATATGTTCTTAATCTGTCCTCTTTAAAATTTCACAATTTTTTTGCCTCATATTTTCTATATTTTATTTATTTATTTATTTATTTATAAAAATCAAATTAACGGCATGCTCACTTCATTCCTTCAATATGATTTTCCTTACAATGATTCTCCTGGAGAGGGCAGTATTCCTTTTTTTTGTGGGACTTCATACATTTATTTTTTAATGGTGTTTGGGAAGTGAGATATATAATATGCCACATTATCCAGAATAAGTTTCAGATCAGTTTAAATTGTCTTTTCATCAATCTCTTGGCAAAATGAGATTCCTTCCTGACGCAAGCACCACTCTACAGCTACTATGAAGAAAGCATGGTTCATGAAGTTTGTACTTTTAAGTGAATACATTATCCTTTCTCTACATACTGTGGTACTTGTTTTTCTCATCTAATTCTAAAGAGAAATTTATCAAGAATCTGCAGTATGCCTGCAAATGATCATAATGTATAATTTGGTTTTATTTGCCCTGGGTAACCACATCAGTATTAATACTGCAATTATCCTATTACCCTATTACATAGAGAGGGGTACATTTGGGTATAACACTAAACACTGTGTCCACAGATGTACACACCAACCAACGGATCAAACTGGGGACCTCATGTTCTACAGTAAAGAGCCTTCACTAATAATACTACAGTACATTGATGAAGGCCTTTTCCATTTTTCCTACCCCATGTTCTTAATTATGATATATTTCATGATGAGTTTAAATGAACGTTCTACTTACTTTTGGTACAAGCTGACAACACTGGTCTGCTCCACAGGAAGTACAAATGTATGCTGAACATCAGGAGAGTTATTCCGATAGTAGTCCAGGGCATTCCTAAATGATCATAATATAACAAAATAAGCAGTATATTAATAATGAGATGAAGGGGGCAAAGAGTATATTGCTTTCTTAGGTGAAATTAGTTATCAATTCTTGCTTGTTGTTTTGGTGGCAGGAGTATTATTAAGCAAAATTACGCAAATTTTCTCAACAAAATGCAGTCGGATGTTTCCTAAGCAAGAAGCAAGAACCTGGAAGACCGTCTCTGTATACATATATGAAGCACATGTAATTACAAAGCTAGCTTGATGGTTATCCCTTGAAAAACCCATTTATTAAAGGGAACCTGCAAACAAATGAACATATCTATTGTTTCCCTTCACCAGTTTCTGTTAACCAGTCCAACTGATCAAAGGCTTCAATAACATAATTTTTTCTGCAAAGGACATGCATAGATGAACTGTTACAAAATATGGCGATCAAGCTTTCTCAGTAAATGCACCTATCCTTTGGAATAAATTACCTGTGCATATTCATAATATTCATTCTCTTGACCAATTTAAGTCCTTGCTGAAAACGCACCTTTTTAATTCATGAATGATATTCAGCAGTTGTGAGTCGGTCAAAGGAGGTGCACACTGTCTTATTCCTTGTTTGTTTGATTTTATGTTTGATCTTATGTTTGACCTGATGTATGTTTGATCTCATTTCTATTTTTATTATTATATATTCATGATTTATT
Source organism: Strongylocentrotus purpuratus (assembly GCF_000002235.5). Classification (NCBI taxonomy): domain Eukaryota; kingdom Metazoa; phylum Echinodermata; class Echinoidea; order Camarodonta; family Strongylocentrotidae; genus Strongylocentrotus; species Strongylocentrotus purpuratus. The sequence goes on along the minus strand of NW_022145532.1, from coordinate 380,520 downwards.
GAATAAAGAACAGATTTATAATTTGTGTGTTTATTATAAGTTTTGATTAATAATTTTCAGTCAGACAATGGTGCGCTTAGAGACACCCGTATTAAGCACCTAATAAATGTTGTGTATTATTATTACTATTATTATTATTTTATGTAGGAAAGTCCAGATAAACAGAATAGTTCATAGAGTTTATACTTATCGTCCACGCAATGCAATGGAAACTGCTGAAAGATAATTTCAGGCATTTCTTTGCCATCATCGTTGTCTAACTGAAATTTAAGTACCGGTACTTCCTATATCAGTTTGGACTCATTTTGGTATATTAAATACTTGCACATGACAAATGTTAAAGAGGAATCAACATATCAGTGACATTTACAACCACGGGACCTAGCTAATTACCTGATGAGTGTGAGTATATTGTTGGTAGGAAGACCCAAGGATTGAGATGCTAGCATGGAAACCTCCAAGATACAATGTAGACTCCGTAACCTCTTGACCAGCTCACCCGGGGTCAAGAGGTCAACTGATTGGACGAACCATTCCAGGGAATACAGGGTGGTCAACTTCTTGGCTGCAGGGAGAAAATGGAAATATTTTATAGTATTCGTCCAGCTATTCCCTTTTTTTTAATACTCATCCTTTTTTCCCCATGTCCATTCCACTCTTTATACATATCTAAATCTTGAAACAATCACAGTAATATAAATACAAACAAAGAGATTTATACAATTTCCAATATTAATTTTCATTCATTTCCAAGAAATACTAACCAAATTTAAATCAATTTATATGATCAACTTAAAATTGATACAAATAAGATAATTCAAGTATTTTTGTTATTTCACCTTGAAACCAAACTAAAGTAAAGATAAATATATATATATATTTTTTTTTTTATTATTGATCATTTATGAAAAGAACTTAATTTTTAAACCACTGGATCTGGGACAAAAAGCATTTTGCCACAGTTATTAGGATAACCTTTTCTGTCCCTTGTGTTCCAGCGGTTGTATTCTCAATTCTCAAGTTCTCCATTGTCTGTTTTCTGACTTCTGTATTTTCTTTATTGCCAAATAAAATATTAATAATAATAACCATACCATTATACGTTCCTAACCCATTTGGGAATATACATTGTGTGCTATGAGCTTCTTCTACCATCTATAAAACCTTTGAAAAAAATCAGGATGCTGTATTTAATCACAAAGATTTTTTTTAAGGCACCTGATTGCTATTTGCAATTGATCACTATGTACAATCCATTGATCAATTAGTAAGCTTTGTGTTATGGGCCCAAAGCGTTGATATCAATCTTGACTATGTACATAAGAGATAGGAGATTGCAAACTTGTGATTGATTGTAGGACTTGGGATTGATTAGGATCAATTGCAACTCTTTCTAAGATGGGGCCCAGGTCTACAACACTTATACATTCATGATAGGCCTACCTAAGAAGAAGTTTGTATAGTCTCTCTGAATCTTATCAATGGCTATCTCCACAAGGTGAGTCATTGGAGAATGATTTAGACTGAACATATGGGCTGGGTCTTCGTACAACATCCGGAGCTCTTGGGCTAATGTAGTCTGATTACTTCTGTGAACCTGATACGAAATAGAGAATAAACAAACAAAGTTCTTTAACAATTTCATACTATCATGGGTGAAATGACATAAAAATCTGAAACATTATTATCCTTCAGAAGAGGCGCGATGGCTCAATGGTAGAGCAGTGGTCTCTGGAGAGGTTCCAGATTCAAAACCAAGTCAATGCGCTTGTGGCCTTTGGTAAGGCATTAATCATCATTACCAAGTCCCTCGGAGAGGACTTTAAGCTGTCGGTTCCCTGATTGTTTACTTACAAGCATATACATGCTTTCTTAGCAGTCAACAATCATCGATCACAATCATCATGAGATTATTTGAGTGGAAAGTTTTTAACCCTCAGATTTCATATTGCTCCTTTCCTCCGCATCCCAGTTTTACAAACCTGTGACAACACTTTCTGAGAAGAAATGTTTTGTTTCATGCATATCCTAAACAATAAACAAAAGATAGTATAACATAAACCAAATTAAAACAAAACAAGAAACACAGCACAAAGCAAAACACAACAAAAACAGAGAATTTGTTTCTGCTTCATCAAAAACACCTGCTTTATTAAATTTGTGTAAAAAGGGTGAACATATTCAGAAGGAACTGTAAAACATAAAATAAATGGTTTTTACACTCACCATTGGCTGTATCTGTCCTCTGTTAAGTTCATTGATCACCATGCTGAAGGCTGTAGTGATATCTTCATAACATGTTGCATTATTCCGGAGGATATTCCAGAGCCGTTCAGTGAAGTCTAAATCGCTTCTATCAAACGCTGCCTTCCAACAAAGCTGGGCATCCAAATCATCAGCGTCGTCTCCAGTCTTTCTCTAAATTATTAAAATAAAAAGAAAAGAAATTGATTAAAATGAAAATATTGCAATGTTTGAAATGGTAGCTGGTTCCTGTAATGTTTATACACACACAAACTTGTGTGAAGAATCATAACTGAAGTCATTTTGCACAGAAGAGATGGTTACTTGTACCTGAAATTGACAAAATTGATGTATCCAACAACAATTTGGAATGGATTAGCATTCTAACTTATTAAAAGTAATGCTAATGAAATCATAGTCATATTATGTTCCATTGTATTTGTATGATAATTCAAACAGCATTGATTCTGTTTATGGGCACCAACTTTGACATGTGTAATACTTTCTATTTTGAAATCTTTGATTCTGTAATGGAATCAATATAACCAATTGCTTTCGTGGACGACATCAATAAGAAAGCCTTCTTTCTTAATACTAGAATCATCTGTTTCTTAAAGATCAGCGACCCCTTTTTCAAAGCCTTTTTTCAATGACAAATGACAAAAGTCAGTGACAAATCTGCTGATAACCAATCACAAGCAAGGATTTCACTAGCATATATGTGACCCGGCACCACAAAACCAACAAAAAGTTGCAAAAAATTATTTTCCTGATTTCATCTGATTATGAAAGAAGAAGTTCTCCTCATTAAAATGGTATATTACTTGTCCAAATTGAAGCTTCCTAACCCTTTCAATTTAGTGAATGAAAAGAGCTGGTGAGGGAGGTTACTGGTATTAAATTGTGAGAAAGAGAGCTTTAAAGTTTGGGGCTATTCAAGCATGCGGAGCAAGCAAACCACAGGGTAATCAATAGAAGGGTGAATCAAAAGGCCATAGCAACCATTATATACCTCATTTTAAGATTCTTTACTAATCCTGTCTTCTGATTGGTTGAAAATGCAGTCATGTTCTTAACCATGCCCGCTAATTGAAATTCATAGTCATTTTTCCCGGCTCTACCGGTTTATATCCATTTTTCATAGCACTTTTTCCATGGCTGTGAAACGTGACGTCATTTTGCTGCGATCCCCATTTTGGTTTACGTGTTACCGTATAAGTTTCTTTTGTGCAATGACCGATGCGCAATACCGTTAACGGTGTTTGAGTGCAATTCGATTTTGGTCGCTGCATTCAGGCGACGAATCTACCAATCCACGCAGCGCAGACGACCGATCGCCATTTTGTGTACTAGTCTCGATCGCAAAATACTGGGGTTTTTTGTTTCCAATTTTTTGTCAATAAAGAGGCAAAATGGAGGACACAGCTATGCCAAGATTTCAACTTATGGATGACATTCAGCTGCAAGACTTAATCGATTCTGCTGATAGCAAAAATACGAAGTATGCAGTAAAATACGGCATTAAAATATTTGAAGAGTTCTTGCGAAATGTCAATACGGACCTCGGAGATGTAAACAGACTTCCGAATGCAGACCTGGACAATGTTGGTGTTAATATTCATGACCTCAAAGAGATGGAAACCTAAATGGGTGAGTCAACATTTTCCTTTTTTTCGGTATATAAAATATATATTGACTGCTTTTAATATTCGAGGCATAGTTGTTTCTATAGGGTCTCGGGAAACTCACAACCTGCTATGACCCCGCGGCGCAAGCGCCTTGGGGTCATAGCAGGTTGTGAGTTTCCCTTGACCCTATAGAAACCACTATGCCTCTCAAAGCAGTCAATATATCCTTACTATGAAGAGATTTTCAGATTAGGCTGAAATTTGGCCTGATGGTCAAACATAGTCTGTTCATTATGTTTCTGAGGTTTCAATGTGTGGACTTAAGTCTTTAAGGTGGGCCCCTATAAGCCTATGTCTCTTATCACTGTTGTTGGTGATGGACCATACAAGAAGGAGACTGGCCCTGGTAGCTTTATGCATGCAGAAATAGCATGCTAAGTGAGGGGTCAACCGACTTGTGAGATACAGGCAAGCGTCCTGGTCCACCTTCTCGTGGTGGGGGTTGTTAACCCATTGATTTCAATGGGGACGAACAGACCAGGGTTGACAAGAAGGTAACGGGAACCCACTGTCGTAAATTTTCCCGAGAATACCACATGACGCACAGACTGAATAAGAGAAACAAGCCTTTTCAGGTGGAAGTTGAGACCCCCAGGGTGCCCACCCGTAATGCTACTGGGGAAGAGGAGGCGACAGCGACAAGATATGCCCATGACGGTGGTACCCCAAACTCCGCCTCGGAAAGGATATCATCTGATGGCAGGACGTCAATCCCGTCTGTTTTTAACCTATGCAAGAAGAAGCAAGTGCTACGTTTAGGCACCTGGAATGTGAGAACAATGAACCAGTTAGGAAAACTGGAACTCCTGATAAAAGAACTACAAAGTATGAAACTAAACATAGTTGGACTAAGCGAAACCAGATGGAAAGGAGAAGGAGTACTCAAACCAGACAGAGACACCACTATTGTCTTCTCAGGAAAGGATAGCGGCAAAAGTGAAAGTGGTGTAGCCATCTTACTCACAGACGAAGCCAGAAATGCACTGGATGCATACACCCCAGTCTCAGAGAGAATTGTGATGGTAAGACTGACAGCAAAACCAAAACACCTCACCATCATACAGGTCTATGCTCCCACATCAACACATGACATGAACACTATAGAACAGTTTTATGGCCTACTACAAACAACTGTGGATAAAGTAAACAGTGGTGACACACTACTAATCATGGGAGACTTCAATGCTAAGATTGGAAAAGGTGAAGACATCAGGTGTGGAGTAGGCAAATTTGGCCTTGGCAGTAGAAACGAGAGTGGAGATAAATTAGCAGAATTCTGTCATGTCAATAACCTTATTATAACAAACACAACGTTTGACCACCACAAGAGGAATCTATACACTTGGAAATCTCCTGGGGACAGGTATAGGAACCAAATCGACTACATCTTGATCAGGCGCAGGTGGAAGTCAAGCATCAAAGACGCCAAAACTTTCCCAGGAGCAGACTGTGATACGGACCATATACTGTTAGTCGCAAAGATGCAAATCAAACTGTCTAAAATCAGCAAGATACCAAAATCAAGAAGACTGAATGTCAAATCACTTGAAGACCTCAAAACTCTACAGTCTTTTTTGAACTCATCAGAAGCCAAATTCAAGAAGAATCTATCGGAAGTAGAAGCTAACACAGAAGTTTCATCAGAAACTTTATGGACAGTCTACAAAACAGTACTTAAAGAATCTGCTGAAACAACCCTTGGTAAAGCAACAAGACGTGCTAAGAAGCCCTGGATTAGTAATGAAGTCCTCTTACTAGCTGAAGAGAAGAGCAGATTAAGACGGGATAAAGGTACAAAAGCCAAGGAAGAAAGGTACAAGAATCTAAGATCAGAAATCCAAAGAAAAATAAGGAAGGATAAAGCATACTGGTTGGAAGAAAGATGCAGGGAAGTGAACGATTTCAACATAGCTGGTAAAGCCAAAGAAATGTACTCAGCTATCAAATCGATCAAGACCAACCCCAGAGAAGCACAACAATCATGCATAAAAGACAAGAACGGCATCATTTTAGATCAGAGGAAAAACATAATGGACCGCTGGAAAGAATATGGAACTGAGCTTTTCAAAAGACCAATTGATGAGAGTCCACAAAAAGAAGAGAAGGTCCCTACAATGGAACAAGAACCAGTGCCACTTCTTTCAGAAGTTGAACACGCGGTGAAGAAGCTCAGAGCAGGGAAGGCACCAGGAATTGACGGAATACCAGCCGAACTGGTGAAAGCTACAGGACCATATGGTATCAAATTTCTCCACAAATTGTGTGCGAGCATTTGGACTTCTTGCCATTGGCCAGATGAATGGAAGATACAGGAATTTGTTGTTCTGTTTAAAACTGGAGATCAAAAACTGTGCTCAAACTACAGGACTATTGCCCTTATCAGTCACACCAGCAAAATCTTACTCGTGATAATTGTTAACAGGATGAAACAAAAGATAGAACAAGAGCAACCAGAAGACCAGGCTGCCTACAGAAAAGGCAGAGGGACCAGGGACATGCTTGTATGTTTGCAAGTTTTACTTGAGAAGGTGATTGCCATGGATCAACAAGCTTTTATTATGTTCATAGACTATTCAAAGGCGTTTGATTCTGTAAGCCACAACAAACTTTTCTCCATCTTCTTAGATATGGGCTTCCCTAAGCACCTCGTCACTTTAATCCAATCTCTCTATGTAAACCAAAAAGCTAAAATCCGTTGGGATGGTGAACACACTGAAGAGTTTGAGGTAGGAAAAGGTGCAAGACAGGGCTGCATCTTATCACCATACCTCTTCGTCACATACACGGAAAGTGGGATGAGGGAAGCAGATGTTGCGCACTACGGCATTAAATTTGGTGGCAAAAACATCTCAAATCTCAGATATGCTGACGACACAGCACTTATTGAATCTTCCAAAGATGGAATTGTAAGTCTCACACATGCAGTAAACAATGCCGGCAAGAAACTCAACTTACATCTAAATGTTAAAAAGACCAAACTCCTAGTTGCTGGTAAAACCTCAGATACCGATCGCAGCATCCAGATCGAAGGGGAAACAGTCAAAGAAGTGGAAAGCTTCAAATATCTTGGATCTACAAAGAACAGCAATGCCAGCTGTACCACTGATATAAAGATCAGAATAGCTATAGCGAAGAAGAGAATGGTTGACCTGCATGTACTTTGGAATGACAGGAACATCTCAACCGGCCTGAAAATAAAACTGGTCAAAACCCTGGTTTGGAGTGCTTTACTTTATGGTGCTGAAAGCTGGACACTGCTCAAAGCCGATGAAAATCGCATCATGGCAGCAGAAATGTGGTTCTGGAGGAGAATGCTCAAGATCAGCGGGAAGGACAAAAGAACCAATCTCAGTGTCCTACAAGAACTAAACACAGAAAGAGATCTCCTTGGAAAAGTGGCCCGCCTCAAGATGGGGTACTTCTAGTGCTGTAGTCAAACGTTTAACCGTCCGGTATCCGACCGCCCATGGCGGATTCCGTTTTCAATTGGACGGTTTCGTTTTCCCGTTTTTTTTTTTTTTTTTTTTTTTTTTTTTAAAGTTTCGATTTATGCCCCTCCACCTGGCACTATGTCTGGCAATGTCTCCCAGCTCAGTAATCGATGTGATGACTTACCACTTGGAAACTAGAACAACACTCCAATTTGTCTGTCATCTTGGTTTGAAAGTAATCTTTGTAATAGATCTCAATATATATTCATCCAAGTTTAACACATGGTGTACCACAAGGTTCTATCCTAGGTCCTCTACTGTTTTTAATTTACTTTAATGATCTTACACATTATTCTAAAACGACATTGTTACTATTATTTGTGACTAGTTCACAAGCACAAATCGGCGCCTTCAGTTAAATTACCTTCCAGCTTTTTCACACGGATTTTTAATAAATCGTTTAACCGAAAACCGTCCGGTTTTGACAGGCGGTTAAACGGAATTGGAGATATCCGTGATGTTACAGCACTAGGTACTTCGGACACATTCTGCGTGGCAGTGGGAGCCCCTTAGCAGCACAAATAATAGAAAGCCAAGTAGAAGGAAAAAGAAAGAGAGGCAGACAGAGAAAGCAGTGGTTTGATAACATCAAAGAATGGACAGGTCTCACATACTCAGAAGCTAAAAGATTAGCACAGGATAGAAACAAATGGAGAAAGACAACAAGAAGATGTGCAGATGTGGTCGCCAATCGCCAGCAACTGACGGCGGCAACCAGGTAACCAGGTAAGTCTTTCAAAAGTTATTATGTTGTAAATGTATAGAGTTGTAATTGGACAGATTAAGTGAACTGCAACATAGTGCCGAGACACCTGCACTAGACAATGCCTATTCATGGTGGACCCGGAGTCTTTTTGTTCCCCCTTACATAACACTGCTTGTCACTATCTTGTTTTGTATACATCTGGGCAATTATTTATAACCACATTATGAACTTGCTTTATACTTAATTCCCATACTGTTTTCTTTCTCACAGGAGGTTCAAAGTATTTTTACTATGACTTGCTCTTTCATTTCCAGTAGCCATCCTGATGATAATTAATGGAAGCAATTCATAAATACCAGCCAGAAAGTGGTATAAAAATAAAGAAAGGCAGGAGACACACAGTAAAGACACCAACATAGAATAACAAAAAATAGAAAGAATGAGAGAGAGAGACAGAGAGGGAAAAGAAGGGGGAGAATTATGATAGCTGTAAGCAAAATGATGATATCAAGAGTGTGAATGTGTGTTTACAATAAGAACTTGATTTTAAAACTCTTATGGGAGAATAAATTTGGAAGCACAGAAATGAAAACAAAATTATTTAGGGAATGTCACAACTCTTTCTCATCCTGTATCACAAGTTTAAAAATGCAACAACTCTCTCTCATCCTTTATCACAAGTTTGAAAATGCAACAACTCTTTCTCATCCTGTATCACAAGTTTAAAATGCAACAACTCTTTCTCATCCTGTATCACAAGTTTAAAAATGCAACAACTCTTTCTCATCCTTTATCACAAGTTTGAAAATGCAACAACTCTTTCTCATCCTTTATCACAAGTTTGAAAATGCAACAACTCTTTCTCATCCTGTATCACAAGTTTAAAATGCAACAACTCTTTCTCATCCTTTATCACAAGTTTAAAAATGCAACAACTCTTTCTCATCCTGTATCACAAGTTTAAAATGCAACAACTCTTTCTCATCCTTTATCACAAGTTTGAAAATGCAACAACTCTTTCTCATCCTGTATCACAAGTTTAAAATGCAACAACTCTTTCTCATCCTTTATCACAAGTTTGAAAATGCAACAACTCAAGCTACTCGAAGTCGTTAACGGAGAATATAAGACGAACGCAAATCTGGAACTCGGATGTGAAAGCGGATACAAACAAAATGGCGCGCCGCACTGATTGCTATAACGGACCAATCACAGCCCGCGTAGCACGACCCGTTAGCAACGACCGACCATTTCCGGACTACGATAATTTCGCTCGGGAAAAGTGATCAAATTTTGGAAGAGACCGAAGGCTGTGCGAAAAAAACTGGTCTAGAAAAACCGTTTAAAACACATCTTCTACTATGTTTTAGACTTCCAAATTTTGATACTAGGTACAGAAAAGACCACTCTTTCAGAAAATGCAAAAAAACAAAAATCTATTTTTTTCACCTAAATTGACATTTTAGCTGATTACGGAGAATCCCTGGTTGCGACTTTTTGTTGGTTTTGTGGTGCCGGGTCACATATAAACAAAAACTGTCATTTGTCACTGATGACAAGTTTTGTGAAATGGGGCCCAGAAGTGTTACAGTTGCCATGCTATACCAAAGGATATTTGGTGAGTCACAAATATCCTTGGTGACTCATTTTAAAATTCTTCTCTGAATGAACGTTACCTTATAAATGGGTCCACCTTTGATCTCATCCAAGAAGGTTGTTATAAGATCTTGAATTGAGCTCGTCTTCTCTCGTGTTATCCAGTTCACTTCTCCTGTTTCTAAGCTGTCAGCAAATGTCTACATGAAAAAGACAAGCAATATATGTCAACACCAGGGGAGTGTTTAACTATGGCAGGCTGTTCATGCCACTGTTTTCTCTCACCATTTACTGGCATTGATCTCTCATGGGACGTACAAATCATGGCCACAAATCTACAGAAATTGCTTTTTTTAATAGTTCACTATTGAACAAAAATATTATCTTATGATCTTAGTCTTTGTGAAACACTCCCCAGTACATACAAATATAGCAACTAAAGTAAGTTACATGCAGTCGTATACTGGGTACATTAAGTATTTTGTTTCTTGGAAGAAAATGCCACTGATGTTAAGTCTTTCTACTGCAACTTTAATTTGAGCTGGGATGGTAGACAGAGCAACAAACATAAATCCTACCTTTAATAAGCATAGTTCTTTGTAGACTTCTAAAGGGGTGTTTCTCATGTCACCTGGCACAGCACGTATCAGCTGTGAGAATAAACATGTGTGGAAAAAGAAAGATCTTTATATGTGATTTGAATCAAGTAGCAAAAGTTTCAATCTTAATAAAACCATCCAGTTGTAGCTGTTATGGTCTGTATTTTTTCATTAAATTGTTCATACTAAGTCAAATGATTAGTTTCAAAACATATAACTAAACACAGCGTTAGCTCTTTAAATGATAAGAAAACTTAATAATGACTAGCACATTCTGTCTCCTGTACATAATAGCTTTAAATTGGAAATTTATTTGAATAATGTATGTTTAAACAACAAAAGTTGTGAATGTGATCTACCAAAGCAAATATTTGTAGTTGAGGAGCATTAACACCTTTGATAAGAAACTTTAGAGAGTGTGGGAGAAGGGGGAGATTAGAGAAATGCATGCATATGAAAGATGACATCAATATTTAAACTAGATATGACATAAACCTCAGTAAAATAAGATAACAAATGGGAGTATATTCTCACCACTTTACAGCTAGCATCCCGTGGGCTCTCCAGTATCTTCTTGACTTGGTTCCATGTACACTCTACTGCTATGTAGGAGGAATCACTACTCTGAGTCTCAGCTAATGTGGTATCTGCACTAAGCTGGCTGACCACTTCAAACTGAGCAAAGCCTTGACTTGCTATGTACTGTTAAGGGAAATAATAGGAAAACAAATCATGCCATTTCAAATATTCAATAATTCCTCTGGCACCTCAGAGGTAGAGCCATAAAATATAAACATAAGACAGTCATGAAATACATCTCAAGAATTCCTCACTAATTCTCACTTTACTGAAGAAGTTTTTGTCATTTGCTACAGGCAAACAAGACCACTAGCACTGATTTGTGTATGAGTCACATGAGCTCAAAGAGAAGGACACAAAAATTGGGACCGTCGTGGTCGAGTGTTTTAAGGCACTGGAGATGCGAAGGTCGAGGGTTCAAACTCCGACACAGCACTATTATCTTTTGGCAAGATATTAACCTATACTTGCTAGTCTCCACCCAGGTGTTAAAATTCGGTACCTGATAGGATGCGACCGTTATTGTTGGTCAAACAGTTTTTGAGCGTCAAGTCATGCCTGGCTGGAATGCTCCCCAGGGAGTGGCAAGCACTGAATCCAATGACCGGGGTAATAGTATATTTGTAAAGCGCTTAGAGATGTCCGAGATGTATTAAGCTCTATATAAAAGCTGAATATTATTATTATTATTAGCAAAAAGAGTAGATAGATATACCTTAGATGCTAAGTCTTCATGAGCCTCTAAAATAACCTGCTGCAAAGTTGGAACATCTGCCTTGCTAGAAATGGGATCTGTAAAGTATACAAAGAAAATATTTACAGAATAAGAAACTTGAATTCATTACCCTGCTCATGCTTTGTAACCTAAAATACTATGTAGTAGGAAAAGTTTATAAGATTTATCCTGATACAACTGCATTAATTATTTTGAAATTTAGAAATCTTTACATTCTTCTTGCTATAATGATGCAATAATCATCCCGACAGGAATGGTTATGGAAAGAAAGGCAAAATACTTTGACCACTTTAAAAGACATTAGAGTCTCTCGAAACATTTATTGGACAGAAGAGTAGAAGGTACCAAACCAAGAGGGAAACCAAGAACTATTAAACTGGTAGGGGAACATTAAGACATGGAGTGGAATGACACTGCAAGAGTGTACTAGGGTGGCTGGAAACAGAGATGTACTGGAAAATGTAGCAATTCCACCTCCAAGCTGGGAGAAGATACCTCAATTGATAGATAGCACTACTAAATCTGATTCATTGCTGAGAAGAAAATTATATATTTCTACAAATCCATGTATGAGCATTCGTTGAAAACATGTTCATCAAGAAAGTCTGTTTTCAAGATTAGACACACATTCATCAAGTTTACTAATCAAAACGACTGTTCCTCTAAAATAATGTAATAATGACATCTTTAAACTTACCATCAGATGTGACTGTGGTGAGGATGAATGGACTGCTGTCTGACTCCTGACCTGAACCGGTATGGGCCAGTTCACAGCCGATCAAACTGGTTCTTTCTGGATCCTTGCCATCACACAGGATCCATAGTGGAAGGAGAGACTCTGGGTCTACTTGGTTGTTGGTCTGTACCAGGGGACTATGCAGCATGGTGTACATCGTCAGAATGTTCCTGTTTGTAATACACATGAATCAACTGATGTAGACATTCTCTTTGAAAATACAAGCCACTGAAGTTAAAATGAGCGAACTGCATGTAGATTTTACAATCCTACTTCAATTTAGATATAGTATGCCTAAACAATGGGAATGTATGTCACTTGATTTCCCTGATAGCATTGAGTCCTTCATAAAAAGTTTCTTTTTTATGAAAAAGATACAATTTTTGGACATGAATCCAGAACATACATGTGAACAATTTTTTTCTTCTTTTCTGACTCAGCGCAGCTTCTTACCTTGCATCTTCCACTGGCAAGAGATGACTGTCTCTATCCTCTCCATTCAGTAAGCTACATGAACTGACATCCTTGCTTTCTTCCTTAGATTCATCCAAATCAGACTCTAAAGATATGTCACCATTTTGATGTGAGGTATCATTCTGTTAAAAAACAAAAGAAAGAAGAAAATTTATTTATTGAAATATTTTTACCACACAGCTGGCATATACTGTATACCCTTTCATAAACAATAATAATAATTGGGGTGGGTGGTGGAGTGAAGAGATCTAGAGTAAAAAAAAATGCTCTTATGTCCATACATTTAGCAGCATCAGGTGCAGAACACAAGTTTTTATACATGTGAAGGACAGAACCTTGCTTTATTCAATCCTGGTTGGGTCAGAGGTCACTTGATTTCCTTCCCACATCCTATGATGCCCTGAACACCATTTGTCCATCCATGAGCATGTGTGGTTACCATGGCAATCACTTATTTTCATACAGGTTTGTACATGAGCGCTCATAATAATTAGTGCTCCTATTAATATTATGTATTCTTCTACTACTTCTTCAGTCTAGCATGGGGAAGAGAAAAGTGTAATCCATAGTCTCTTACATTTACTAAGAGTGTCTTTCCAATTGCCTTTAGATATTACAAAGTTTAGAGTTTATAATCACTGACCAAATAACTAGCTACATGCAATTCATAGAGTTTGTTTTGTATAGTGTAAAAACATGGGTAATAATCTTTCCACATCATAACATGATATGAGAGTAATGGCTACATGTAACTAAAGTTCGTACTTGTCTATTGTTTTTCTGTAGCAAGGCTATCCTCTTGTTATGTTTGTTAGCACAAAGAAGGTCTTTCAAGAAAGTTTCCCCAACAGATACTGCTTTGATGAGCCATCCTTCAGCTGTTATCTCACTGTCTTCTTTAGCAGCAAGTCTGTGAAAAGTTGGGATGAAAAATATTCCATATAGGTCTAGATCTAAATCAGAGATTATTCAAAGATGTTTATGTAAATCAAGATATTACAGGTTATTACAGGATATTATAGTTTCTTGTGCATTATTTTTGGTAAGCAAATATGTTCACAATTACAGGCAAGGGACATGTGTATCTGTGCCATTGTGGACTGCATATCTTTACACTTTTATTCTGTAACTCATTACACTTTCTTGTGTTCATCATCAGTAGCAACCATCATCATCATCATCATCATCATCATCATCATCTCCATAGGTCTATATAGACTAAAAAACTTAACAGCTTCTGTCTCTATTAATAAATTAAATTGATGGTTGTTCCACTGAGAATACGTCTTACTCATGTGACCCCCTTTACTCAGTTAGACTCAAACTCAGAGACTGCAGTGCGTCGCGTCGTTACTCGTATAAGGGTGTAGTGTGCCGGAAGCTCGGAGTCGGAGGCTACCACTACACTAGACCGAAAGCTTCAGTCTCTATAATCGTCGGTTGTTCCACTGAGACTACGTCTGGCTCCACTAGACCTCCGGTTATAGAGACAGAACGACTGCCTATGCCAGCCTATGTTGAACTTATTCCGCTAGATTTTAGCCGCTAGGCCCCTCCCACAAACTTGCCACGGCCGTATTGTTATGCCCCCAAAATCCCCCAAAATGTCATTTTACCTCGTTCATTTCCAATTTTAAATTAGGCCTAGGCTATAATACATCGGTTCCACTTACTAACTTCATTGATATAATCCGTTTAATGGTCCCTTTTAAGGAAATTATCGGTCAAAATCGACATCCATGTTGAAAATCTTGCAAGCCGTGTTAAACTCTCGCTGCCGTCAATCTCATCCTTTCTAGTCTACGCCGAAGGCAAAATGATTATGAAGGAAAAACTGTGCGCCATCTACACGTTCGTAATGGCGTTATCACAGTTTTTCCTTCATAATCATTTTGCCTTCGGCGTAGACTAGAAGGGATGAGATTGACGGCAGCGAGAGTTAAACACGGCTTGCAAGATTTTCAACATGGATGTCGATTTTGACCGATAATTTCCTTAAAAGGGACCATTAAACGGATTATATCAATGAAGTTAGTAAGTGGAACCGATGTATTATAGCCTAGGCCTAATTTAAAATTGGAAATGAACGAGGTAAAATGACATTTTGGGGGATTTTGGGGGCATAACAATACGGCCGTGGCAAGTTTGTGGGAGGGGCCTAGCGGCTAAAATCTAGCGGAATAAGTTCAACACAGGCTGGCATAGGCAGTCGTTCAGTCTCTATAACCGGAGGTCTAGTGGAGCCAGACGTAGTCTCAGTGGAACAACCGACGATTATAGAGACTGAAGCTTTCGGTCTACCACTACACTACCACCAGTACCAGTACTCAGTAGGCCTACAGTACTCAGTAGATTAGTAGATAGACAGATTAGCTCAACTATAGTATTAACCAGATTGTGAACAAATTGCCACATAACCCCCTGTGTAGTTCAAGGTGTAGATCCAATTTTACATTGTTCATAAAGTCAATCTAGTAGTAGTAACATTGTCATTGCGCCGACGATACGGCTCAGCTCAGCTCAGCTCAGCCTCATTCGCAAGCACCACCAGCCAGGCATACACCAGGCGGCCAGGGGAGCGGGCGGCTAGCAGGGTGGGCAAGGTCAGGTCAACTCCGAGGCATAACATACAAATTGTCGACGCGTTGGCGTTTGTGAGAGCAGGACACCTTTTATTTTGCTTCTTATCATACTGTAACTATCAAATTTTTATCAGTACTCACCTCTTCATTGTATCATTCAGTAACTCGATAGAATCCATCTTTATTTGCCTGTTGAAAACGAACGGGAGCTCACCGAATACGTTTCCTTCTGATAGATTGAAATTTTGATCTTCGCGCAATAGCGGTGATATTCTAAACCCTGTGTTACTTTCAGACAACCGGCCGCAGTCACGAACCTGAATCAATTGCTGTGATAACAAAAAGATGTGCTAAGCAGGCAAGTGCGCGCGATGACCAAAAAGGATAACCAAAAAGGATAATGATAATTTAAGAATCTAAAATATCATTCAAACTTTCAAAGTCAGCTAGGGAAGTTCTGAAAAGTACTCTGATTTCCACACCATATACACATTTATAGCCCAACTCTCTCCCTATTTTCTACCTTCCTCTCGAACTCTCTCTCTCTGCTCTACTTATGTGCTAAATAGGTTGCTTAGAAAATGATTTTCTTATTCTTACAAAATAGGTGATCAGTTTCAAAAAATGAATCTGAGCCCTGTTTCATAAAACTTGTTACCAGTAACAAGTTGCAATAACTGTTATAAGCTACTGAAATCAAGACATCTGATTGGCTGAGAGCAATCAGAAATTTAGCATTTGATAACAAGTTTTATGAAACAGGCTTAGATCTAGTTAGAGCCATGTTTAGTGTCATTATTAATGGTAAAAGAAATGCCCCTATAAAGAATAGGCCTATACAGAATACCGCACTTTATCACATTTTACCAACGTGACAGAAATCTCTGTTCATCTTTCAACATTCTCTGAGTTCCTTCCAAACTTCCTACCCAAGAATATGGTTGATTCTTTTCAATAGAATTAATATTCCGGAATGAAGTTTGATATGAATTTCATGGAGATGCTCCGAAACCAATTCAAATGCATTTGAAACATTTGAAGAAGGCTCTTGCATTGTTAACTATTCTACCTGCTCACTTTCTGGTTACTTCTGTTCTGTTTTATTATGCTTATAGACATTTCACTTTGTAACATGATATTGCAAATTGAAATGTTTCGCTTTTTTGGCCTAAATGTGGGCAATGACCGAGTCATGAATGACGGCGTTGTGATGGCCGTTTACATTTTAAAATCATTCTCTGACCTTTTTCCTTATTTTCCTCTCTGAATTCCTGCATTCAATCATTGGTATTAGGATATTCACTTTTTCTCGTGAAAGGACAGGGATCAAAGAAAATGAAGACGAACTGTAGGAGGCTCTTCCCTTATAAAAGAAGCTCATTATCAACAACTTACTCCAATCTTCCTTCCCTGTTTCTCCTCACCCCTGTCTGAGTTCACAACTGAGTCGAAGGGTCCTAAATTTATCTATCAACAAGTAATTTAGCAGGGCAACATTCTGCCGTACTAAAATGATCATTTCCAGATAATCTTTACCCAACTACTGGGAAAAACATGAGGAAGTATTCTTTGGTGGGAGTTATTGTATCATTACAACTATCAAACCAGAAAAAATTACACAAGCACAACTTAATAGAAAGTACAATGATGATTTTTTATTTTTTTATTCCCACAAATGGAGATCAATGATTTTAAATACGATCATAGTTTACACACAACATTGTTGCCAAGTCCCTGCCTGGGCATACAATATCTGTAATTTACAATATCTGTACATATTCTCAATATAAATGCATGGACCAGGCAGAACATTAAGTATACAAAAAACATGATTTAAAATAAAGTACAATAAAATATCCGTACATTTCTGAACAAAACACATTTCCATCAATTTTGTTATTATCCTTCTTAATCTCCAGACACAACTTATTTCTTTAAAAATCCTTGTCATATCTGCAAATTTAAAAGAAGGCAAGAACTATAAAATTGTGATATGACATTTTTCGGTGACATGCTTATTTTTGGTGGATGGATTCTTCAACTTAAGTTCATGGACATGCATATGCTTCAGTATTGAATGTATAGTGATATAATATATCACTACACAAAGATGCATTTACTTCTGTACTCTCATTTTATCATTTTACCAATAAGTAAATAATTCAATGTTTTATTGCCATTCACTAATCTCTATAATTCATGAGGCTATTAATAGAACCATTGCATTGTCATCAAATTTGACATACAGCCATTGAGAGGTAGTCTGTGCTCCAAGGTTGGGTCCAAATACATGTATATACTACCAGAACTGCAACAATTCCAAGAAAATGTGGGGTCAAATCATCGTTCATTTTTTATAATAACACCTCTCTCTCATTATACCAAGAGGAACACCACCACAAATATATGACCAATAAACAATATGAAATCATTACGTTGCATCAAATTCATCTGTCAATGAGAAATCTGGTACTTTAAAAAAAAAAACAGGCAACTGCCAAGATGAAGTGCCAACAGTAAGGGCTGAATTTCAAATGTAGAATCTGACAAAGCGTTTTGATCCTTTATACACACATTTAATTTAAAGACAGACAGAATTTAAAGATTACAAAACATAGCACATCAGCACATTTCATGAGCCGGTATCCCAGAAATTAAAATATTCAATATGAGAATTCTTAAAGGGAGAGAGGGAGAGAAATAGAGAGAGAGAGAGTGAGAGAGAGTCGATGAATCTCCACTGCAACTACAAAACATGAGATTCAACATCATTTCTAGAGTTGATCACCATTAGGCGTAAAAGAGAAAAGATGTTGTATTGCCCTTTGCGACCCAAAAATCTTGAAATCTACGGTCGACTTTTTAAAAAAGTTTTGTTTTTTTGTTTACCGTTTTTTTAGAAAAGAAAATGTTTAATGAATAAAAAATATTACAGCATTCACAAATGAGAAATATCAGCCCAAAGAGGGAGGAAAACAATTAAAAATAGATTAGTCAATGGTTTAACAGCATTAAATCAATATTTGAATGATTTAAAGGATTTAATGCCCTTCTGGTTCCAGAAGATGATTTCATCAAATAAGTTCTTTGAACAACATGTGACCATCTCTATTTAAAATACAGTAAATCAGTGCATATTCCTCTCCTGAATTACTGAGTCAATTTGGGATATAATCTCAATTTAAGTCAAACCCACATAGGTCGATATTAAATGCATCAAAATACAAACAAATGACAACTAAAAAGAAATAAACTGTTACACTTTTCATCCTCCACCTTGGTGTGAATACATATCTGTAGATATCTTTCACCAATATACAATCCATGCTCTTCTTACAGACTCTCATTGGCTCCTTATAAATGGAGATTTAGAAAATAAATCCACAGCCTCGGGTCAATTTCCCATGAAAATAATCTTCATCACTGTAAACACATGCATGGAATAAGAAATGATAGACACACAAACAAAATAACTTTGCTTGAATAACCGATGAACTTATAAAGCAAAACTAAATACACTTTTAGGAAATATAATCAAATGCTCATTGTGCATATGCATTAGATTAAAATCATGCACATGCACACACAAAACAAACTAAATGACAAAATATATGAGCAAAATTTTTTTTTAATACTATCAATCATAAGCAGATTTTTGTCCAAGCCGGGAGTATTATCTATCAATAAAATACAAACATTCTCTGCATCATAATATTACCATTTAATAGTTAAAACTTAAAATAGGCCCACTTATGAGCAGTGTGTCAGTGTGACCTGTAACATGCGTAAAACAGTGGATAAAAAAAGAATGCTGGGAACCACTCTTGTGACCAAATCACATCGTGAGTACATTTTGAAAAAAAGCATAAAGAATTAAGGATCATGTGCAGGTTATGATCTTTAATGTTCAAACAAAGATAAGCATTTACCCCAAAGAGTACATCATTTTTTAAAGAAAGAGAAATGAAAATAATATCTGCATAACATTGATGTCTGCCATCAGCATGGTTAAGTCAGACGCTCGTCTGATAAGGCATCATGATTTAGACAATATCAAGTGATATCAGATGCTAGAAGCTATCTGGAGATATGACATCTTTGAGAATGAATAGGAGTGTCTACCAGGGGGTGTTTCACAAAACTTGCATTAGTGACAAATGACAGTTGTTGTTATAAGCTACTGAAATCCTTGCTTCTGATTGGTTATCAGCAGATTTGTCACTGATACTTGTCATTGGTCATTGAAAAAATGCTTTGTGAAACAGGTCCGGTACTCTTCTCATTTGACGTCAGCGAGGAAGACTGATTTACCCAACTCATAGGAGCCGATCATGATGGCACAAGCTGGGGTTATCTTGAAGAGTCTGGGTAAAGTACCTGCAAAATAGAGTGAAGACATAGCAGAGGAACTGACATGTGTCTAGTGTTTACATTGGAATTAAATGACCGCCAATACATTACTGCTGATCTTTAAAAACTGAACCAGAGAACAAAAGATGCGTGTTTAATGAAAATGAAAGTGTCTTATAGACAGGGGCAAGAGGGAATATTGTAAAAGCAAAAGAATTAAATGATGGAGAAGGACATACATGTACCAATTTCTGTCAACAGAGAAAATACAAGAGATATTGCCATAGCAGGTATAAACACAAAGAGTGGACCCAGGCAAAAAAAATCTATCTTTTAAAACAAATTTATATCTTTTCTGTTTTATTTTTATTTTGTTATCTTTCAATACAATTATAAAAGATGTTATAAACTTAAAATGTTTAATTATCAAGAAAACAAAATCCGTCCCTAAGGAAGGAGGCATGATAAAAGGCTCTTATTAACTGGAAGATCCTGCATTATAAAAAAAAGTAAACCTAAGTGCCCTTTTGTACAGCATTCATCCTTAAATCCACCCTGATATACAGTTTGTTTTAATAAAAGCACAACAATGAGAGAAACAAATTAGTGAAAGTTTAAAGCAAAATCCAATAAGAAATGGAAAATTATTGATTTCTGAAGTTCTTTCAAGAATTTGTGACCATCTCTTTATAAAACTAGAACATGTATGATTTTTTGCTCAAACTTTCACAGACTTGTTTGTCTCATTTTTCTGCCTCTATTAAACCCAATTTAATATTAAAGTGGACTTCCCTTTTAATAACAAAGTCCATCAGATGGGACTATAAAGATGTAGGTTAGCTCACTGATTGTATAAATGAGTGTGACTTACCTGCATATAAGCCATTCAGTCCCTTTGCAGCATATAACCTCTTCATGATGTTTAAGGTGCTACTTGACACTTCTTTTGATCCTGAAACAACAAATTAAACCGAACATATTGTGTCAACAAGAAACATACAGTAGTCCATTTCAAAAGAAGAGCAGAAGAAATGAGGTGCAATTGAAATAATCTTTTATTTACAAGATCATCTCAAAATGGAAGTTTTCAATATATCTCAGCTAATTGCATCAAAAATCTATTTACGATAATTGATTTTAACCATAAACTACTTTACAACGACATTGCCTACAGTTTGTATGACTTGAAATCAAAGCTAATGGTATCATAATAATGTCCTCGGAATTTGTAGGAAAAACTTGCTATATTTATAAAGAAGTCCTGAAAAAAACTTTGAAGTTTGCACGCTTGCATGTAGGCTTGGGCGGTTCTCTTGTTGATGAGAACCGATCTCGGTTCCCACTCTCGGCCTCGGTTCCGAGCGGATTCGGCTCCCGCTGGCTGCCAGATTTGCAATGTACTAAAAGGCCATACACACACACATACACACACACAAGTACACACATACATACTCTGTACTTACTGTGTATGTCGGTTCCACGCAGAATCGAGTGTATGGGACTGCATTGATAGTAATGAGGGCAGCGTGCAATTATCACGACAACTATCTGATTTTCTTGTGAAAACTTTACTTTAAAAATGATTATCAAAATTAAATAAACATGGCTAGAATAATCACAATTCAAGCTTTAATTTCATACCTCTATTCACGAAAAGTATACACATATCGCGGCAATAATGATGGAAACAGAGCAATATCAAAGCAGGGATGTCCCTGGTAGAAGTGAGCTAAGCTAGCTCTCTCGGTTCCGACAGCAGTGGCACTGTTAGCGCTGTGTGTCGTCTTAAACAAAGTATGAATGTATGTGAGTGTAAATTGGTGTTGTGTTTATTTCTGATTTGTCTCATGATATCTCTACCATTACAAGCAAACAAGAGATGAATGGTGATAAATCCAGGGTGAGACAGCTTGACAGAACTTCCAAGTTTACAAAAAAGAAGATTAAAGTGCAGACCTAGCTTTATAAACAGTTATAAAATGATTTATTTTACTACTTTTATTCAAATCGAAAATTTCAAAAACATGACCACTGCTGAAAAAGTAATAAATCAATAACTCCTGGCAAAAATATAAACCAAAAAAAAAACATGTCTTAAATTCTAAACGTCAATGTAGAATCATGGAATAATCAACTCATAATTGCAATTTTAAAACGTAAGAAATGCAGAACAATGATTTCCACTATTAGTATTATGGTAAACAATCCATTAATCATTATTAGATTAAGAAGTTGTCATGTACAACTAAAGATTCTGACCGATTCCCTGCCTAAAATAAATGAAATATCATATCCGAAACTTGCCCAGCCCGGCCCTCCGCCCATAGACCTATCTTTATCTAAGACAAAGTAAGAGCTTTAAACGAAAGGACATTTATAAATAACTCATGCTAACATGACCGCCTGCCCAAAACAACCCAAGCACTTTGTCAATTTAATGACCCCAGCCCCATTCCCATGGTTACAACCATGTGCTTTCTCTCGCACAATAGAAATAAACAAGAGATAAGGGTGGGCGCTAGATCTTGGTATGGGGAATACTAGTCTGCATTTTCAGCCTCTGTTAGAGATTGCGCTAATGCCAAAACAATATTTTTTAATGTTGTTGTTGTCACTTCATACCAACTAATAAAAGTCATGTTTGTGTCTGACATGAATGATGAAATATCACTTGATTAATGCTGATACTTCAATAATTACTAAGAACATTTAAATATACGTTTTAGAAAGGAAATGCCGTCAGAGTCGACAAATTATATTTACAAGCAGGTCTTATCAAGAAGACTAGTCGATATTGTTTGTAATCCTGGGGGTAGTGTTGAATTACTTGAACATAAATAATTTGTTCCTGGGAAGTAGACGAGGCAACATAATGCAGCAAATGTTTTGAAAACAAAGATAATTGATAACAACGAGAATGCGAGAGGGAGAAGTAGATGTAGACCTGTCAAACTTATTCTTTAAGAAAAGAAAGAATGAAAAGAAACCTGATGAGGAGAATTCAAGAGATATAGAGAAAGGAGGACACTGTAACTTATGTTTATTTGGGGGAAGAAAACTAAACGATGTCTAGTGGAAGGGGGAGACAAGGCGAGATAGAAAGAGTAAACACAAAAATCTCATAAATCAGCTCACGAGAGAAAAAAACTAGATGGAATTTTGACTGCGCGCAGTCGAAAATGATGCCTCCGCCATAGAGCAATTTAAACAAGTTTGGAGTTTAAATCTCCAGTGGTTCTTGAGATATCATGATAACAATCTCAATGTATGGAATTTCATAAGTTGACCTCTGTGACCCTTGACCTTTGACCTACGTGCTCCAAAATCTAATCAGATTGTCTTCCTATGGTGATACACACTATCATTAAGTTTGAAGTTTAAATCTCCAGTGGTTCTTGAGATATTATGATATGGTGATACATACTATCATTAAGTTTGAAGTGAAAATTCTCCAGTGGTTCTTGAGATATCGCGATAACGATCTCAATGTATGGAATTTCATAAGTTGACCTCTGTGGCCCTTGACCTTTGACCTACGTGCTCCAAAATCTAATCAGATTGTCTTCCTATGGTGATACACACTTTCATTAAGTTTGAAGTTTAAATCTCCAGTGGTTCTTGAGATATTATGATAACAATCTCAATGTATGGAATTTCATAAGTTGACCTCTGTGACCCTTGACCTTTGACCTACGTGCTCCAAAATCTATTCAGATCGTCTTCCTATGGTGATACATACTATCCTTAAGTTTGAAGTTTTTACATCTCCAGTGGTTCTTGAGATATCATGATAACAATCTCAATGTATGGAATTTCATAAGTTGACCTCTATGACCCTTGACCTTTGACCTACATGCTCCAAAATGTAATCAGATTGTTTTCCTATAGTGATACACACTATCACTAAGTTTGAAGTTTAAATCTCTAGTGGTTCTTGAGATATCATGATAACAATCTCAATGTATGGAATTTCATAAGTTGACCTCTGTGACCCTTGACCTTTGACATACGTGCTCCAAAATCTAATCAGATCGTCTTCCTATGGTGATACATACTATCCTTAAGTTTGAAGTTTAAATCTCAAATGGTTCTTGAGATATCGCGCTAACAAACTCAATACAAGGAATTTCATAAGTTGACCTCTGTGACCTGTGACCTTTGACCTACGTACTCCAAAATCTAATCAGATCGTCTTCCTATGGTGATAAATACTATTCCCGAGTCTTAAGTTTAAATCTTAAATGGTTCTTGAGATATTGTGATAACGGTCAAACGGGACGGACGTACGGACGTACAGACGGACGTACGGACGTACGGACGTACGGACGGACAACCCGAAAACATGATGCCTCCGGCACCACCTTCGGTGGCGGAGGCATAAAAAGGATGGGGGGGAGGGCAGATGACTTGCAGAGTTACAGACAACACACAGCAGTATTGCCGACCACATGCACACACGTTTTACTCTGACACACAAATGTGTGTATCAGTGCTCTCATAGATCGCATTGCATATTCTGCTTTGAGAGAGTTGGCTCTCATTCTTGGTGCTGTGGAATCGACTCCAGCGCCGAAGAATCGGGTCTGGGAGTCTCGGAACCGACGTGCTCGGGTAATCGACTCTCTAGAGATTGGAGTCGACTCCTCGGTTCTGGATTTCAGAATCGGGTAGAACCGGGTACTCGGCGCTCGCTCCCAAGCCTACTTGCATGTCAATACATATATTTCATTTTTTTTGCAAAGTTCAGTTTTGTTTTAGTGCTGTCGTGCAGTGCATGCGAGCAGTGTTTAATGACCACCTTGATTTCACGACGAAATTTTCAGTAGAAATATATTCCCTTCTGGATTATAAATACTTGATCCACATTTGGTTCATGCCATGTTCACTTACTTCTCATGTCTCCAATCTCCCCCATCTCCAGCTGTCTGTGTGTCTTTAATACATCAAAGGGCTGTGTCAGGACTCCTGCCACCTACAACAACATTTATACAGCAATCAAAGCAAATATGTCTCCAAAACATAGAAAATGAGCATTTCATATAAAAAGAACACACATAACTGGTAACATTTGAAAAGCAGAAATACATGTACAAATTGGAACAGGTCACATGGGTCTGCCCAAGATCTAGTGGGAACAGTATGTAGAACTCCTTCATAATATCTTTAGGTAAGGTATTAATCTAATTGTATTTGCCACTCCATACCCAGGAGAGAAATGGGGACCTACAGCCTTTTCACACACAGCTAAAATTCTATAAACATGATTAGTATAAACGTGTTTGAAACGTGTTTAAACTAATCACGAGCCTTTCACACACAGAAATTTCGTTGCGATCGTTAATCGTTTCGTGATTAACTACTGCTCGTAAAATGCGCAGTAGTGCCATTGCGCATTGAAGGTCAGGCCATATCAAACAGAGCGGTCGCTCCATCCAGTTTAAACACGTTAAACACAAAAAACCTTTCACACACAAAATGTCAAGCTCTTTAGATACGAACTTCGTATCGGCAGCCTGCTTTTAGGGGCGTATGCATCGCGACTTCGTATCTATCCCAACATCGTATAAACGATGTTCACACTGGGAAAATTTTTCTATAAACATGTTTAAAACTGTTGAGTGATTCTAATCACCTCTGGAAACGATGAATTTTAGCTGTGTGTGAAAAGGCTGCTGGTAGGATGACGAAAGCCTTTTAATTTATAGTAATTGCCATATGCACTCACGGTGACCATGTAGTAGAAAAAAATCCCTGGCATATTATCTGGCATTCAATATTTGATGTTCATGACAATGAATCATTTTATCATGGTAAAAGACTGGTGAAAACTGAATCAATTGTCTTACACATTCCACCTGCGACTGAACACAACATGAGACCCAGTAAACTGCATCAACTTCAGTGGTAGAGACATTTTAGATAGCTACATTTGATCCCTATATATAATCCTTCATATCTTTTCAGGATTATTGAATAATCTTCTTTAGAGAATACTTGTTAATAGAATTATAATATCAATTACTAGTTACTAATACTTACTGTGCCAGCAAAAGCTCCTGAGAAGAATGCTATGGGAAATGTTGGAGTTGTGAGACCATATTCTTTACATATTCTCGCCTTCAGAGGTTCATAGTTCAGCCATAATATAACTACAAATAAAGAGAAAGAAACAGGGGATTGATATATATTGTAGACACTATGAAGTGATTGTGTACACAGAAGTAAATTTTGTACAGTACTGTCCATTCTTTATTTCTTTTTCCTCCATTTGAGTTCAGTTTTGTTCTTGAAAACAACTCTTTGATCTTCACTCTCAACGTTAAATTTGAATATATGCCATTGAAGATCACACTTCCATCTCCACTTAAAGGTAGTTTCACAGTTAAAGCTATACTCCCTCTCTCCCCCCCCCCCTCCCCCATTTAGTTTTGAAAGCCACTTCTCTTAGTATGGATTGACGGCATGTTATCACTGACAAATTCA
Organism: Strongylocentrotus purpuratus; assembly: GCF_000002235.5. Taxonomy (NCBI): domain Eukaryota; kingdom Metazoa; phylum Echinodermata; class Echinoidea; order Camarodonta; family Strongylocentrotidae; genus Strongylocentrotus; species Strongylocentrotus purpuratus. The sequence goes on along the minus strand of NW_022145532.1, from coordinate 354,256 downwards.
TTGAGTTAGATTATAATAATAATAATAAGATATTTCTATACCACAAATTGCGGTTTGTGTGACTTGTGTCCTTGATATCATATAAAATCTCTATACAACTGGGCTTATTTCGTCTTCCAAATTTCAAATAAAAAGGTTCTTCACAAAATATTGGTCAATCTATAGGCAGATTGCATTACATTCCTTTAATAATGAAGACATTGGGAACTATAATATTTTGTTAATTTGCATACACTACCAATACAAAAAATTGAGGGGTCAGTGACACAAAGACGTAACTCCATTTTGAGAAAAAGTGTTTATGTGTCACTGAGCACTTGGGCCTTAAGGAGCTAAGTCTATGTTTCACTCGCCATTGACTTTAAATGGGGTGTTGGGTGGAGTTAAGCCCACATTTTTCTGAACATTTTACTATCAAATACTCATTTTGGCAAAATATGAAGTTACATCTTTGTGTCACTGAACCCTCAAAATCTTCTTTGCAAACCTGAGAAAGGCACATCTCTCCAGACCATGGGGCTCCATCCCCTCCATAGAGACATGATGCCCTCTTCTGAGACAGCCGTGCGGACACACCCTATCATCTCTGCGTAGGTGAAAGGACGGGACTGCATCTTGGTGCGTATAAGCTCAAGCGGGGCAATCACTGTGCATGCAAATACTGCGATGATGAAACAAGGGAGTGGATAGTCAATGCAGTTACTGCAATTGCTAATTGTACAGTAATCTTAATTTATGTCAATTACAATAATGAAGAAAGAATTCTCACAGAATTACAGGAAACTACACTGAATGTTTCAAGACTTGCTATCTACAAAATGCCTTTAATAGAAATATGTGGGATAACTAAGAAAAAGGCAAAGGGAGATTCAATATTGGAAATCTAATTATTCACTAGTCACTAAAATGCTATCTATTTTGTCAATTCACCCAAGGTTCTTAGAATGACTGAATAAAATATATCCCACAATAACGAATGAAATCGTTGATTGAGATACAATAAATCTATATCAATAACACTGTAATTATCATTGTATTAGCTAACAGTACTTGATTTAAACAACTAATATGGTTTTATTAACATTATCCGCTTGGTTGCTATAACGATAGTATCTCATAAAAACTCTTCTGCAACATAAAAAAGGCAAATATCTCTTAGTGTCAGACTTACATCTTGCACCGCCCCCTGCCAGCATGGGTTTCCAGAATTCTCCTTTGACTCCCTGCTTGTAGTCAAGACGATACTTTAACTGGTCATAGGAGGTGTAGTAGAGGATAGTTGCAGGTAGCGCCATCAAACTACGGCAAGAAAGGAAAATACTAGTAAAAAAAGTATTACCTTAAATATGTGTATTTTTTTATTTGTATTCAAGTATTTATTGTACATTCAAAAATTTGTTTTGCACTGGTAAAAGTTTACAGATCAATTTACAAAAAGAAAAAATCATAAACTTAATAATCATAGACAGTGCTACAGTAATTGTAAACTGCATTCATAACAGCTGTAGTTGGGTATGTTACATAAAATAAGTTTTGTTTGATGAGGATGTCGACAGAGCGAGAGAGTAGAAGAGGACCAAAGGTAGGTAGGCAGAGAAGGTGGGTAGTGAAGAAAAGATAGAAAGAGAGGAAGTCAACATAATGATCGCAGATGATATTAAACAGGGGAAAAAATACAATGCTGTATAGTTCATTGAATACATTGAACACATTGAATACATTAGGATGATTCTACTAAATACAGTAAAGACAAGTTGAACTTACAGAGTGGGAGAGAGACCACTCCACAACTTGAAAATCCCTTCATTTCTTGCTATCTTCACAAATGCATCCTGTAAAAACGAAAAAATTAAAAATGATGAGTTAGTTTATGATTGTGCATCAAGCCACCAAAAATTACAAATGCTGGAAAGTAATGACTATAAAAATAACAATTTTCATTCTCAAAAGTTCAACTTTGATACCCATATTAATGCTGATAAATACCACCAGATGAGTTAATCAGCTACATGTAATGATGAAAATAATAATCTGTTTTAAAGGGAAATCCAACCCAAATGAATAAGAACTCTAAACTCAGAGAAGCAAACTGATGAGAGTTTTAATTAAATCTGACTAAATATAAGAAAGTTATGAATTTTTTAAAGTTGTAATCACTATATGTATGGGCATTTCAAATTGGCTAGAGTGGTAATTTCAATGTGATGTAGTGCTGGACTACTTTGCCATCTGTTCCAACATATAAAATGACTCAATTCTAAATTATTTTTTTATTATTATTTGCGTAAATGTGATTACATTACCCAAGTGACAACCTATCTTGGACATACCAATGTTCCATTAAACTTGCTGGGTGCCTTGTACCACGGAGCAGTTGTCCCTGGTTTTGAGCCATTTAGACAGTGACACATGTGGTCCATAAGACCATTACAGTAGAAAAAGCACTGACCTAAGAGAGACAGAGCAGTTCATCAACATTAGGATATGTATTTGATAAGAAAGGAAAGTGATCTCACACTTAAATCCATCACTTCTAAATCTGGCAAAACAGTTTCCTGTGACATGTAAAAACTCTTGCAACATAACAAAAATACATTTTGCATGGGAATCAAGACTTATTCCTTAATGAATTTTCTTTAAACCAAACTCCTCATATTTCATTTTATACAATGTAAAAGAGACATTTCTTTCAGAATGGATATCATGTGAGGCAATTGAACAATAATTTTTAAAAAGGGCCCCCAATGACATGTTACATTTCAGGAAAGTTCAAAGATCTATAATAAACAAAAGAAAGTAGAAAGATATATAATGAATTCCATCATTTCATTAAATTGTAGAGAAAAATCTCACGAGTAAGATTCTAATGCATTACACTATTAGCTTGACACAAGCTATAAAGTTTACTTCTAACTACTTAATGAGAAATGTGTTTCAGATTTGATTTCTCTGTTTTAATTGAAAAACTGAGGCACACACTACTTTAAAGACCGTCAATACTACTGGGCCAGAAGGAATTAGACCACACAGCGAGGTCACTGACAGGTGGCTATCTCATTAACTCAGCTCTCGAATAACATAAGAAAAAGAGGATCATGGGGGACCAACAGGCACCGATTGGGGAAGTTTTCTATATAGAGGGAGCAAGTAGCTACAAGTAGGACAGTGGGGCTTTAATAGTTCCTAGGGCACAGATGTGAAATGAAGGTTTAGTGACTTACCACTCTTCATAGGTTTTGCCTGAGCTTGTAGTCTTATCTTCACTACATCAAGTGGGGTCACTGTGAGAGATGAAGAATTATTCAAATGTAACGCACTTATCAAGCAAGTGAGCTACCCCTCAAAGCATAGGCATCAAAATGAACTTTGCCAGAAGGTATCAATAATTTTTAAAAGTTACAATTCTAGTGACTCTTTCATTTCATATGACAGTGAATGATTGTTAGTGCATATTCATGAGATGTCTTAGTCCTTTATGCACACTTGCACAGATGCAATTTACTCTTTATTCAGTATATTAAAACCTGCATTTTTATAATGTAGTAATGCAAAAGAAGCTTAACATTATAGGGATGGGAACAAGATTGTGATGCATTGATGCCGATGATTTATGATTAAATCAATTTGATATGTTCTTTTTGATATGTTCTTTTTGATATATATATACTCTTCTGGGGTCTTTTTTAAATTTTCAAACGTGATTGTAATTGTTTGTGGATTATTCACTTTTAACTGGAAGAATAAAGATAAATATCAGTCAATTCTGTAAGGGAACTAGGTGGTTCCTGTAACAAACCTAGCGGAATAAGAGCATGTATTAAGAAGGCTTACAATGGAGCAACAGGGTTTTTTCTCCTATAGTTTTCTCCATTCTCACCCTGGTATGTTCCTGATCTTGAAACCCTGGTTTAATTCTCACCAGGCATATTTGCCAATTCACAGTGACATTTCAAAACAACAATAAAAATGCAAACTGAATTCTCAAAGTGTCATAATTATGTAATTAGTAATTACTAATGCCTGACCTTAATTGATCATAAAGCAACTTGTTGATAATCTGTGAATAGAAGCATTTTTGGGGGTAATATGCTAGTTAGAATGTATACTGTCCCATAAAGGAAAATCTTACTTGTAATAGCAGTGATGAGAGCACCACTGCCAGAAGCAACCATTTGATGCCATGGTTTCAGGGAATTAGGGTCGAGTACCGGCCTCTTTCTCTTTTCCTTCTGGCCATCTTGTCCTGACATCATCAATGTGTGCTATCTAGCATACCACTGAAGCTGGTCTATTGCAAAGACAAGACAGGTGTCCAAGCACAAAAATCTCCCAATGCTGTTAAAGACAAATTGAAAATTAGAATTTGATTCAATTTAGTTTTTATTGTAAAAAAAGAATAAGGCATATGTCTGCAGACTCATCATATTGTCATATTTACAGTAAAAACAAAAATGAAATAAGGTTGTTAATTGTACATATGCTTTCTCATGAGATCTTATGAATAGAATATCAATGCATTCCTATTAGCCTAATTCTTATGCCAAATTTACATTAGCACATTTTCGGAATATAATATATTAGACATGCTCAATAGTAAAATGCTTGTATGTGTTTGAAATTGATATAATGCTGGTTGAAAAAATATATAAATGTGAAGCATTATATACATACACTGTATATGTACATGTATGGCTATGGGTAATCTAAATGAATTTGTAATGCAATGTGATGCATCAACAAACAAAACAGATGATTGCTTGAAATCAAACTTTGTGTTTATGAAGCATGATTATTTAATGCAGCCTGAACAAATCTTTGTTCTATAAAATTGTCCTCAGGAGACAATTTGTGAGAAAGAGAAATGATTTCCAACAAACTTTAGCAATAGGGGCAGTGCAATTTAAATTTCAAGGGATGGATTAGAGTTTTTATCGCCCAAGAGGGCTATCTTGATGTTCTAAATTGCAAAAATGTGAGAGCTTCTCAGTGCTCCGCCTCCTGGACCCCATCCATAAAGGTAGAAGTATTTCCCAAGACAAGCATCTGTTGTATAAACTTGTCCTTTAAAGGTAAGAGAGTGTTTCAAGATGGTTATCTTGAAGGTTCTGAATTGCTGAATTTCAAGAACATCTTGGGCTCCGGCTCTGCCCCTGGACCATGCACACAGAGAAAAGCTCACATTTTATGCGCTGTTGGCTTTGATCCCCCCCCCCCCCCCCCCCAGGGTGCTACAAGAATTTTTTTCACCACTTGCCCTGTCGGGCAAGTGGGTTTTCAATTTACTTGCCCAAACAATATTTCCACTTGCCCAAAACTTTAAAGCGAAAAAGGACTCGAGGTTAAAGCATTTATTATCTCGTAATGATAAGTTAGTGTTTTAGATAGCAAATTAATGCACATACATGTACAGTGTAATTTGGGTCAACTCTTCCATCAAGAAACGTCATGTAAATAATGGGTAATCAACTATTTTAAATAAAGTACGGACATTTTTATTTCATCATTCACTGCTATAAATATCATGCCAAAATTTGTAAATTCTTACTAAATAATAATATTGAAGATATTTTACGATAAATCTCGGATAAGTATGCGAAAACTAGACTAAACAACGTCGCTAAAACCATGAAAACAAAACAACAACGGCTTATATTCTGGGGGTCTCGATACTATTATCAAAATGACTCGCTCGGTCGGATCTTGAGACCGCAGTAATAAATTGAAAACGAGACAAAAACATTCATCTGATTTATATGAGCAGCGAGTTTTAAATAATATGTTCACAATCATTAACAGTCATTATGAATAAATATCAAACATTTGACTTTTTGTACTTACTAGAAAATCCCTGTTGTTTATTCCCTTCCGATTCGCACGTGTTCATTTCCCTAGAATAATGACGTCATATTTGGCGTGATTCAACCAATCGGCAATCAGAGAATAGCAAAGGCCTGTCGGTGCGGCCTGCAGAGCTAGAGAGAGAGAGCGCGAATAAGCTCGCAGCTGGTACGATCGCGCTAGCTGTCTCTAGCTAGCTCACGGCCGGCCGTGCGTGGAGGCGGAGCGGCATTCATGGCTTGAAGTGTCACTGTTGCATGCGCGCTGAGCTAGCTGAGCTGGCTAGCTGTCTGTGAAGTTTTTTCGAACTCGGAACGATCGCTTTTTTGCTTCTGGATTTTGACGACGGGTAAGAAGTTGACGGGTGAATGGTAGAGTTCTTGGACACTAGGAAATTACTGTAAAAGTATCACTTGCCCGAATCGGGCAAGTGATAATTTGATTTACTTGCCCGACGGCTCAATTTGGTTGCCCCGGGACGTCGGGCAAGCGGGTTTGTCGCGCCCTGCCCCCCCCCCCCACCTTGGGAAATCCTGGATCTGCCGCTGAATTAAGAGTTTAAGTGTCATTTTTGTTCAATTGCTTCACTCACTCGCAAAATTTTGAAATTTAGGTTGATAATCTGGTACTGTGTCGATTTAACATGGCGAAGATAAGTTCAAATGCGCGATATGTGCTGCACAAGCGTATTTCCTCATTGCCATGTTGAATCAACGACATATAACATGGGATGAATTGGGTTAGGATTACGAATCACCCTTTTTCCCATCAAACTTCAAAGACTTCTATTATAATTTCAAGTGGTTGAACGGATGCCCAGAGCTGAGGATTTGAAAAACATTGCATTGTTAGTCAAATTGTAATTACTTTACTAGATATAAGTTAGACCTAGACTTACTTCCTTACTTTTCAATAAAATGTGCAGGCTCTGGAGTTAACAAGAGTAGTACCACTCCAGCAAAGCATAGAGAGTCAATACTAATGCGTAAATGCAGCTACATCAGTACTAGACAGCAATAACCATCTGATTTGGGTCATTTCTTTAATAAAACTGACATTTGTTGTCATTCCCCAATACAGATGGCAACCCAGAGATCTCGTACCGTGGGGGTAAATTAGAGCCACAGCGTAACAGCTTTTCGTTACCGACATTTCTCCCCCGATTTTCTTTATTTAGATCTAATTTCCTGATTTCTAAATCAGATGTAAATTAGGTCGGTCTATATATCTCCTAATTACAGTTTTCAAAATTTGCTAACCTATTATAGAATGTGAAATTTTCGGACTTACTTATATGAATTATCCAATTTGTTCCTCAGAACCGCGAAGCACTTACGTTCATGCATTCGAAATATTACCCGGCGGCCGATATATTTCCGGGTCCACCTACCAAAACATAGCCAATGGCCAATCAGAGCACTCATTTCGTGGGAGTTCGTTGGTCAAGCCGGGCCGACTCGTATGTAGCTACGGTAGCTATTGGACGTTCGAAAAGAAAAAATTAATATTCATCAACTAAAACCAAGAAGGATAATGTTGACGACGAGACTTTCTCGGATTAATCATTAATTTAGGATCTAAATGAGCAAGCTATCGTAAGTCAAATAAGCTATATAGAGTAGTGGCTCCGGTCTGCGGCCGATCGGCGGGAACTGCCGATTCTATTTTTATTGGAATACTCACAGAATACTTCAATACCCTCAATAAAGAGTCCATATACTTACTTATTAAATAGAAGTCACAAATAACCTAACTGACCCACAGCGTGGTCAGCATTGACCACGTTTCGAAATGCTTCGAGTTCCCCGGTTTGCGGGCACGCATTACCGGTTTGCGGCACGCGTACGTCACAAAGCTTTATGCGCTACGTCACGATGAAAGCATGTACCAAATTACTACGGGTAACCCAAATTCTCATGTTTATCTGTTGCTACGGTAAATTTGTCAAGTTTTAAACAATTTCACCTTTTCCTCGAATGGATCATCCCATACGGGGGTACGTACTACTAGAAACTATCGGGTCATAGCGGGTACACACATCAGCACACATACCATCATACACGATCACGCATGTTATGTGTGTATTAACACCCCCCGCCGCAAACCAGAAAAAACACGTAATTACGTGCCGGTTTGCGGCCACCCCATGCAACTGGCCATGCGGTGGCACAATCAAAATATCTGCGATAGGAGACAGACCACAGCCATCATACTTCCACAAAAACATCAAATTTCACCTCCAATCGGACAAATATCGGACAAATAGAGCTACAATATTGATCTAGTCATGCCTCGATCTCTTAACTTAAAAGTTAGCACCTGCTGGAATTTTCATCGGCGACTGGTGCCGTAGATTTCCGACATCGCTGACGGATACTCCGTACCGACAGGAGCACCTGCTACGGACGTTTTCGGCAAAGCAGAACTTACCGTGGAATCCGCGGTAGGTTTCAATGATTATTATCGAGTCATATTCATTTTATTTTTAAAACAAATACCCCTGGCCGCAAACCGGACGATGCCGCAAACCGGAGACTCTACTCTATATGTTATTTTTAATTAGACTCTAATTATTGTCATATTGCAGCATGTGTGAGGATGTAAAGAGTGAAAATCTCGTAGCATATCTCATTCATCGCGGTCCTGCCGAACCGAACCATTGGTTCCGTACAGTCCCGATAGGACAATCTTCAGTCTCTATAATCGGAGGTCTAGTGGAGCCAGACGTAGTCTCAGTGGAACAACCGACGATTAGAGAGACTGAAGTTTTCGGTCTACATCAGTACATGTATGTGTACTCGCACACGTGAATTGGAATCACCGAATGCGCGACCGGGAAAAACATACGCAACGCACTGCACTGTGACTGTGAGTCCGAGGCATCACGACCCGACTAGGCCAGGCGCCAGCGTCAGCGGCCAGTTAGGGCTCAGGCGCAGGCATCATCTCAAACATTAATAATTATTAATATTAACGAAAGCAAACCACCACCAGCTCAGAAATGAACAATAATAACTCAAATATGGGATCAAGGTTACTTCAAAATAATAATCATTAGTCATTAGTTATTACCGAGTTTTATTCTGGGCATCAGATCACAAAAATTCGCATGCAGTTCAGCATATTCGTATGGTAGAATCTACGGAGATTACGCAACAGCTTAACAAGGGTTTGTCGTAGAGGGCCTGAACAACATTTATTTCAATGCTGTCGTCTGCTGCGCAGCTGCATGATTGACTTCTTTAGCTTCCTTCCTTCTTTTTTTTTCCTCCCTCCCTTCTTCTTCGTTTCCTTCTTCCCTTCTCCTAGTAATCATTCATCATAACTTATCCTTGGATCTGCATGCCTATGATATTAGAAAGAAGAGTAATTGCTTGGAAGAGCGTCGATGTGGCTCTATTTCATCTAAACATCAGATGATGTCTGCAACCCACTGTATTTTAATGAGCACCTTTTTATTTTGATTTTTGAACTCTGCACCCTCAGTTGTGATGTTTGTTGACAGTTTACGATGCCACGGAAATCTGGACGTATATACCAATTGGTCCTGTCCAGTGCCACCTTAGATGTAGATGTAGAAGAACATTTTCAAAAGGGAAAAAGTATTATTAAAAATTAGGAAACATAGATAAAGAGGGAATGGGAAAAAATGAAAGAGGGAGAGGGAGAGATAAAGAGAGAGAGAGAGAGAGAGAGAGAGAGAGAGAGATTTTCGGTGCATATAGGCTTATAAATACGTCTATAGCTGTGATAATCTATGCTTAAATATTTTATAGATTGTTTAAACGATGAAGAAGAAAAATTAAGGAAAAAAGTTGAGGAAGAAGTAGGAATAGAATAAGGAAGGAACATGAGAGGAAGCAAGAGGAAGAGATTTAAGAAGATGATGATGATGGAGGAGATCGAAGAACCAGTGGCGGATCCCCCCCAGGAAAAAATATGTAAAAACACATTAATTTTACCTTTTTTGGGAGATGCCCCCCCCCCCCTGGCGCTCAAAGGGGAGGGGGAAGCAAATTTTCAAATTTTCGAGGCCCCCCCCCCCCCCCCAAAAAAAGTGCTCACTACCCCGCAGAAAAGGCATTAGGGTCTATATCTTCAAATTGTATGGGCTTTGGCTTGGTCAGCAGCCGAGTTGCTTGCACATCCCAAGTTGGAGCCCAAAACGGTGTTTTATGATTTTTGACTGGCTTGGTGTGCAAAAGTGAAAATGAAAAGAATGAATTAATCAGTCAATAGGAATCTAATAATTATTATTTTAAAAAACTGAGTAATTAGAGCCTCGCTATTTCTTTTTACACCTGATGAAAGTGTCGAGGATACCGTACCTCGAGCAGGCTAGCTAGCTCGCTCAGCACGGCCACCGGCCATCAAGTACTGCAAGCGCAGCCACCCGGCCCGGCTGGCGCGCGTGATACACGAGTACGAGTACGATCCCGCATCGTGCACCCGGGTACTGGAGCTGAAGTATACGTTGATATCAAAGTAAATATTCTAGATTACTAGAACTCTATGATTATGGCAAGTTAAGCACCGAAGACTAAACTATGTATTAAGGAAAAGAGATAAATATCTAACCAAGAATCTCGATTGTGTGTGAGGGGAGACTAGAGTAGAGGAGTAGATTTTAGACTCTAGAGAGTGAACACTGGACATTTATTTAAATTTATTTAGGCTTTAATCTAATTCACTATTCAGTAGCCTAAGTCAGTGTGACGATGTTTATACAAATGTCCAAACTTGCTAGGGTAATATTTCTGACGTTCATTGTTTATCTTAAAGTTGATCTGTCAAACTCATCAAAAGATGTAGCTGATGTTAATTAGATCATGTTAATTTGGCGTGTGGTTTTTTTATAGACTCGACTCCTGTCATTCTATTTCTACTACTGAGTGACATGAGTAAGTTGTGTTTAATATTAGAGGAGCAGAGAATTTGCCATGAAATTAACACCGAAATAATGTCATAGCCAATTTACCTGCTCTTCTTCTTCCAGTATTGACCCAAAATAACTTTGATTTTGAACATTAACTAGACTGGCTTACATCGAAAGGGTGCGTTGCGGCGTGGTGTGGTGAGTTCAACGCACCCATTAAAAACAGAGCCCCTTGATCCCCTTCTCATAAGTGCCCCTTCTCTGGTAAATGACCCTTTTCAGGTTTCGAGGCTATGGAGGCGTTACTCCTTTTCACTTCAGATAAGTAGGCCTACCTCGGCCTCCTTCACCTCCGATAAATACCCCTTTAAAATCTGATCGGTGCCCATTTTCGCCTGATCTGCAAGACTACGTAAAAAGTAGTTCAATTTTGATTATTTCAATTTATAAAACAACATTTCTATTCCTTAAACAATTTTAAACGACTGATGTGAAAGACTAGTCGACACACCCTTTCGGGATAAAAACGCACCCTTTCGAAAAAAGACCCCCCGCTTATCCCGAAAGAGTGTGTTAAGACTGCTTTTCTCGAATGGGTGCGTTGAACTCACCTCACCGCGCCGCACGGTACCGCACCCTTTCGATGTAAGCCAACTAGACTAGACTATCTCCTAAATGATAATTTCTTACCTATTTTTGTGGATCAGGAATTCGGGTACGGTACGGTTACTACCGATATACCCTAGTTGCTACCGTGCTGCGGCAATTCAGATGCTTGAAAGAAAGGTCCCAGATGTTAAAAGGGGCCAATATTGTGCTCAATATATATTTACAGCATTTTGTGTACACAAAGTCAGTGGAGAAACCAGAAACTTTGGAAAATAGGTATTTTAATTGCATGGTAAAATTACCTCATATACATGCAGTCATGTACATGTAGACTAGGTAATAATTCATTATAGATCATGATTCATTTCATTTTGTTTCATTCTTATTAACTTTTTTTTATAACAACACAGGGAGCTTTTATGATGATACAAGATAAGCCCTGACCTGATAGCCATCATGTCGTCATCAAGGAAAAAACACATTCTGCCGGAGATGAAAAAGATTCTCGAGCAGAGAAAAGCTGAACTTGAATTCAATGAACGAGAAATAATACAGCATGTGAGATACATTTCTGAAGAGGTAAGATTACAATATGCACCCTAAAATCTTGTTTGAAACTTTTACCTGACAGCACTTTAACAAAAAATCAAATTCAGAATATCATCTGCCTATGCTCCTGAAATTCTTTTTGCAGAATTATCAGTTATAAGGTAAAGAGCTAGAGTTATTCATTGACTTCCAAAGATAAATGTAGAGTAAAAAGCAATTGGTATTTGTAGGGTTCCAAGATATTGTTGAATTCATGAATGACTTCACTGGGTACAAAATGGGGAATACACATGTACCCATTATAGGAAGAACCTGTAAAGAACTTTCACGTGCATATGATTGGGATATGAAGTCTATGCTCGTGTTACCATAGCATTCAATTTCTTAATGCTCCAAGATTTTCACTTCTCTCTTCTTGGCATAGACAATGGGGCAGCTGAAGGAACTGCTGAAGGAGACGGACAAGAAGAAGTTCCTCAAGGCTTTTCCTACTGTCAGTATCAAGATGGATAAAAGTCTAACGGCTCTCATGATGATCAAAGCATCTCTGCCCAACTTTGAATCAGGTATAGACTTACAATGTAGGATATTCAATTCTAAGATGTTCTTTCTTCTCTTTGTTTAGTCATGAACCAGCAATAATTTTGGGAAAACTACTTGAAGCATACTGCAACATTACTGGTTCAGATTGGAGGACAAAATTTCTATATCATTGAAATTCCCCTTAAGGTTCTGTACTAACAGACACTTGCAAATATGATACTGTAGTTGCCAAATATTCGTGCCAAAGTGAGACTTTAAGATTCTTTTCTGAAATCGATGAAAATGAATCAAAACTAGGATCAGGAGGGACAATTTCAGTCAACAGAAACTTGATCTGAAGAAAATATTGAACCACTTTGCACTTGATAAAATCATAGATGTATCCTTCATTATGGACTGCTGTCCTTGCTGCCACATGCTTCGTAGGCGGGACTGCACTACTTGTAGCTACTTGCGCCCTCTATATAGCAAACAATACCGTACCTTTTGGTCCCCCATGATCCCCTTTTTCTTATGTTAAGTGAGAGCTGATTTGATGAGATAACCACCTGTCAGTGACCATGCAGGAAGGTCTAATCCCCCCTGGCCAAACTAGCGCAGACAGGTAAATTTTGTTGTTGTTTTTGTTGGAATGACTTTATTAGATGAGAGTTCTACCGATTGCGCATCTGATGAAGAGACACCTGAGGCCTGTGATACGCCCACTGTGGAAGACAGGACTGATGATTCTACCACAGAGATTGAGCAGTCTCCGGCTTCGGCTCCAGCTCCCCTTGTCACTCCAGGCACAGAGAATGAAGCCTGTGGGTCGAGCACTAATAACCAGGTGAGTAATAATAGTAATGATAATGCACAGCAGTGAGGGCATTAGTAAGAATTACCCACACGAGGTACCTTTGGAACGTTCTAACACGATAGGTGATAGCCGAGGGTGTTTGGACTGTTTTGAAGGAACAGAGTGTGGGTAATTGTACTAATGCCCGAACAAAATGATGTGCATTATGTACTGCTGCCATTAAAGCCTCACCTCACCTGGGTAGATTGTGGCAAATGTAGATTAATGTCTTGCCAAAGGACATTGTGCTGCGACAGGGATTTTATTCATTTGAACCCTACGTAACTTAACACAGGCACATTGCAGATTCTGTATCCAAGTTTTTACCAATCAGTTCAATACCAGCTTTACACAAACCATGATGATTTTTAGGGCATCTATTCCAAAAAAAAATGCTCCATTTATCTGACTGAATAATTTGGAAAGTCTTTTCTCATATCAATTAAGTCAAAAATGTTGAATATTTTGTAGAATATTTTGTAGATTATTATTAGAATCATGTTTATAAACTTTGGTAATTGAACAAAGAAATATTTGTATATAACATCCTAAGGCTATCAAACTTAAAAATGTATCACTTGCACCCATATTGTATGTTTATTTTTAAAACCATTTTTGTGAAATTGAAGGAGAAGAAAGAAATACTTGTCTCACACACACATATGTATTTGAATTGATTGATGGATGTCAAGCAAAGAACTTTATTAAATCAACCAAAGTGTTATTCTTTCAGACCAATAGCATTGATACAACAGAGTCACGTGGAAGCTCTTCTACGCTGCCGTCTTCCAGCTCCCAGCCGTCTGTTTCACCGAACCAAAAGTCTACCTCATCAGTCAGTAATGAATCTGTGGATAAGAGTAAATACATATCTCCACCTCCGGCTTCATCGGGTGATCCAGCAAGCTTGCCAGGCATAGCAACAAAGCCACTTGAAGCTACCCAGGTAACTATTGCATAATGCATACATTTTCAGGAGTACAAGAGAGGGGGTACTTAATAGATTCAGGATATATCCTGAATGGTGAATATGCTTTTATGTAATTGATAGTTTTTACTAATCCTTAGATTTAGGGGGAAAAGTTTATATGTGCTTACTTTTATTGTGGAAAGATATGCTCATCAGTCCTTTGAGATGTAATTTTATTAATATTTTACCAGTATGATCTAAGTATGTGTGAGTACTTCACATACAAATCTTCTGAAATTCCCATAAATCATCACTTCTTAATCCTTGAAATTGCAATTTGTAGTGAGAGGGTTGATGCTTTAATAGTTATCTTAGCTTTTAGATGGTATTATGGTGCATTATATTTCTTCTTCTGGGACCTGTTTCACAAAGCCTTTTTTCAATGACAAATGACAAAAATCAGTGGGAAATCTGTTGATAACCAATCAGAAGCAAGGATTTCAGTAGCTTATAACAAAAACTGTCATTTGTCACTGAAGACAAGTTTTGTGAAATGCCCCCCAGATGATGATAAATAAGCATCCATTTGTTTCTGTTGTCAATTTGTAGGAGAAGACGGTGCCATCGGGACTGCTGCCATCCGTTCCTAAAGAGATCGTTCCTGTAGATCTCCCGGTTGGTATGAGGGTTGAGGTGGTGGTTAGTGAAGTGGTGTCGCCCTCTATCTTCTGGATTCAACCAACACAATCTAGGATTGAAGCTCTGATGGAAGAGATAAGGTGAGATGTCAAGATTTCATCGGAACCCAGTTTTGCTCATAGTTGCTACTCAGCGTTCAAATTCACTCATATTTCAATTGCTTATTACTGGTACTGTAAAGGTGTAATACAAAGTTTTGGTGTGGGGTCATGAATTTGGTTCAAATAAACATTTTGGAAGCATATGCGATCCAACAATATTCAATTTCAATGATCTTTGTCGCTGTTGAAATCCATTCTCAAGTGATGAAATTGTGAATAATAAACTTTTTTTGTATAGCTCCCTCTCAAAATTGATAATACTTAAGCTTCTAAAGAATGTTTCTCGAAAATTAAAGATCAGAACTGCATATTCTGAGATTTTCATGGTACCAGCTATTTGAAATTTATCAGGAGCACCGATAAATTTTGATATTTCAATTTCTCGAAAGCCTTAGAGTTTTTAGAGCCCACTTTGTACGAAATTGCTTATTCTAACACTAGGTTTCACAATGGTAATGCAAATTTTATATTTCATAATCCAATCCTGTTGAAATATTACCAAAACTATGTATTACCTTTAAACATTTTCAATTCTTTTCTTATGGTTAAATTGTACACCAATTCATTTCAGAATGTCAAAATAAGGCAAGTTAAATGAGATTATTTTAAGCTAAGCAACTCTTATAAAGAAAGATTTTGTTTACCCATTTGCCCAATGGATATAGAACTTGATAAATGAATTGAAAATCCGATTTTAACATCTGTCTTTTAGGAAATACTACAGTAGTGTCGTGAAGCTGCCACCCCTTCAACCTAAGGTTGGGATGTACTGCTGTGCTTGCTTTACAAACGACGACTGCTGGTATCGAGCACGCATCATAGGTTTGTAAGATAGATAGATTCTCTTTATCTTTATCTCAATCCTCCCTTCTCCATATGTATATAAGTAGGATAAATAAAGTTCATTCACGATGAATTGACAACTTTAAGTGGTTGTTTTTTTTTCTTCTCATTACCATGGTTTTCTAAAATGGTAGTAATTTAACCCCCCCCCCCCCCCCCCTTGTTTGTATAAAATCTGGATTAACATGTGTTAAATGAATAAGGGAATAGATAATAATTTTATAGATCTTCTTCAACACGAACAAAAGAGCCTCATTCACACATGTTGCCTCTAAAAAAAAATAATTAAAAAAACATGTTTATATTACTTGAGTATAGTGTGCTTCACATAGAGCTTAGAACACAGATAAAATGTATGCTTTGCTGCCTTTGTGTACATAATTACTTTTTTCACCTCCATGTCACCATAAACAAAATATCTGCCACAGTTTACTCCACCATGTATAAATGATGCTTTTAGAACATTGCATGACTTGTCTGGAAGAGATAATATTCTTCTTGATTTTTCCTCTCTAGCCATACACCTAAGTCCTACTTCAGTCTTGGAAGGAGTCGGTGTACATGTAGATGTGATTTACATTGATTACGGTAACAGGGAGCGCATCCCAGACTCTCGTCTCCGCCCGCTTCATCCTCGCTTCATGAGTGACTCGGCTCAGGCAGTGTGCTGCAAGCTAGCTAGAGTAAGTTAAAGTTATCGCTTAAAATTAGCTTATCAGGCTTGATAATTACCAGATTTAAATCGGTTTCCCAATTTTTTTATTTTTTCCTGATTTTTTTTTCTTCCCGATTGTACCCTTTTTCCCTTATTTTCCCATTTTCCCAATTTTTCCCCCCCCCCATTTTCTATCTCAAAAGGGGGGGGGGGGTATTTTGTTTGATGCCATTTTTTTTCCCAAATCATTTTTTAATTTTTATTAACTCAAGGTGGTTGGGGGAAAATAAAAACCTTTTTCTTTTAGTGCTTGCTATCACCCCTGTATTTGCTCATGCATTATGCATTTTAGAAGCCATCTGGAAAAAGCTGGAATTTTTATTATTTGCTAAAGATCACTAATGACCCCTTATTTCATATATCTATATATTCCATATACCTATACAATTTTAATTTGTTTATAATGTTCTGTATCTACATATACCTCTCTCGCCCTAGGCCCCTTCCTGAGAAAATCAGAATAAAAAAAACTCAAACTATTGACCTATTAGCTGTGGCTTACCTTTTGAGTCTGTGGTGTGTTGTCTTTCAGTCCAATTGATATTTCTTGTGTTTGACATAGAAAGCATTATTAACCGTATCAGACATCTGAGCAGGGCAATTTTTAAATGTTATTGCCCTCAAGGTTTGATGGATAAGCCAACAAAACTACAGGCGAAAAAAAATATTATTGACCGCTCAGAAAAGTCAATGGAATTTTGTGTGTAATTTGCCGGTCAATACAGTTATACAGTAAACCAATGAACAAATATTATTGCCCGATCTGAAAAGTCAATGACAAAATGCGTGTTAAACTAGTGAGCAATAATATAGAGCCAGTTGTAAATTTCATCGCGCATCAGCTACTGGTATTACGCGTATAAGAAAATCACACCCTAGGCACACTGTTTGCAGTGTATTCAAAATTCGTCAAGCACTGGATGCACAGTGCTGATTTGACGATGTTTTTGCAACTTTTAATGCTAGGAAACCCTGTGCAGTGTAGGCTACATAATTTACCGGTAAGAGTATATAGTTAGAGTTTCTTGTTTGCTATAGATGTCTGATGTGGTTAATAATAGTAATATTGACTGCTTAATTCAGGGCAATACGACTTGTCATATATCACCCTCACCTTCAGTTCGGGGGATTTATGTCGTATTGCCCAGAAGGCAGTCAATATTACTTAAATATTGCAGTTACCTTGTAAATTACAAAGTGTGCATTCTTGTGAATAATGGGCGATGGCATAGAAAGCAGGCCTGATAATTACCCGATTTAACCCTATTTAGCCCCAATTTTCTTACTCAAAAGGGGGGAATGTTCTTAGATGCCGTTTTTTTTCTCCTGGATCCTTTTTTAAATTTTATTACACAAGGGGACAGTGATCAGGAGAAAAAAAATCCCTTAGTGCTCACTATCACCTGTGAGAAAGTGACCTTGATATGGTGTAATAATGTTCAGATCCATTGATTTGATTTCACCAGAAAATTGTTTCAAGAACGGAAGGTGTCTTCCAGCTTGCGTTAATGAGCACCAATATAAAATCGCTTCTTGCAAGTGATGCGGGGAAGATTATCTTCTTGAGCAATGAAATAGTAGGTATTTCACCTAATACATGTTCTTGTAGTCCACTGGAAATGGCAATGGTTGCTGGAAGAACAAAAATTGGGGGTATGTCATGCTATGAATGGACATCTTTCATTGGGCCCAAGTTACTAGCAGTACATGTTTATTTCCGAGCATTTAACTTTCAGCATTTGGAAATATGGTAAACTTAAATTTCGCTGAAAATTTAAGAACTCTGCATTTTAATAAGAGTTGTTTGGGGATTTACTTTTACATATTTAGCCCTGGTTGCAAAATATCCATTTGCATTATGTGTACAGGTGTCTTTACTTTCTGATGCAATAGTCATCCTTTACCTTGGTTACCTATTAATTATTTAAACAATTCTGACCATATTTGGTTCAACTATGGATTGGCAAGGAAGGATGAAATGAATACGATGGATTTGAGGTTCCTACAGTCAAAGTTAAGATTCTCTAAAGTTTTTACGTTAAGCCTAGTCTCTTAGATGAGACTTAAAACATTAAGGTTCTTGGTCTGCTCACTTACCACAGTGCCAATATAATTATTTACCCAAGTCTTTGACATCCAAGATAGATTAAGAATCCACTTTTTAAGGAAATGAGGATGTCAATTTCTCTACCCCATGGTCTGTTAGAAACTAATTATGTAGGTATTAAATCTCCCCCTTCTACTTTCTCATCCATCTTTAGATTCTTCTTGTCATATACATACATATTAATATTCATAAAGCACCTTTACATGAACATGTTCAAAGCGCTTTACATTAGTAAATCAAACAGAATAATTATTTTGCTCTCCTAGGGCACACATAAATTCTACTTTTTGAATTCTTCCATTTTCCTTTAATTTTCTCTTTTGGGTGTTTAAATAACAGCATGAAGCTAACATATCATTGCAACTTGACTTAGAAACAGCTTATTAATATTAATATCTATTGTTGAATAAACTTTTAAGATGTTAGCACTCACCAGTTATGGTTGATGTGTTCCTATATATGCAGACATTTATTTATTGGTTTCACAATGTTCAATAATTTCAAATGCATGACATCATAGTCTTTTTAAAACCGAGTAGCTTTAAAAAAAAAATCAGCATTCAGGACAAATGAGATTTTATGTAATACATAATTTCATATGAATTTCTTTCAAATATTAATCATTTCTATAGAACCCCTATTTGAAAAATGAGGCTTAGAATTTTCTAAACAGAGTGTACATTAGATCACCAAGCATCAGCCCAGATTTGTCCCAGACAGGTTTTTCCTGTCAATAAGTTTTGCGAAGCCAATGAACAAAAGCTCATTTTCGATTTTAAAAAAAAACATCATGAATTATAGGTAACAAATAGTTATAACTTGAAACATCCATGACATTATTTCTTCGTATTGATAATGGGTAAAATATTCGAGCAGAACCCATAATAAAAGTGTTGCATGACATAAAAGTTGAGCTTTATTGTGCAATTAGCATGGACATTATCTTGGATAGCCCTTGGTATTGCTCAAAAAGTGAACAACTTCAAAGAAAGACAGAGATAGTGAAGGTCATTTTCCAGTGGACCAAACCTGTATTACTAACATCAACATTTTCCAAATCAGTTTTTCAGCCACAATGTTCTTAACATTTGTTCTCGCATGCTTAAATGTGTTCCTGTATTACTACTAACTACCTCGAAATGTTGCTGCATGTTTGAAGGTTTTATGATCCGATTTATTGTGTTCTTTGTTGTGTTCCTTCAATTTGCATTGTCTCAAAGCTCAAACTTTTGTTATCCTTTTTTTTTATTGAGAGGGAAAACAGGAACAGTTTTGCCAATATTCTAATACTTTCAATATTCCACAAGTAAAGCAACATTCCTTATTAAGATGTGATTGGTAGTCAGAAATATGTTTTCCCCTTCATATTCTGACTTTGATTCATGGGTTACATATTCATGTCCCCTTTCCCATTTCTTCTTTTTTCTTTCCCCATTTATTAGAAATGTTAAGGCCTACTCAGGTCTTCCTCATATTTGTATTCCATTTTGTGCATGTTTTCTTGTGCCTTGTGCCTTGTAGCTAGATGTTGTTAAATCATATCAGCAAATATATCTTATAACTTACATGCTATATTCATATTCAGATTATGGGAAAGCTTAGATTGCATTATAATTTACCTAAAAGAATAATCAGGTCATCTCCCTAATATTCAGAATACGTACATAATTCTAAATACAAAGTCATTGAATGTGTGCATCATTTGTTTAAAGAGAAGGTTGAGTTCTGGAGAGAGGTGAAAAATAATTTGTAAGCATTATCATTGTTATTATGCAAGGGTGGAAGAACATTAGAGAAAAAAATGTTCCCTGAAAAGCATGGCTCTTCATATGCCTTCATATTCTAAATAAGTAACAGCCTAAAAAAAGGAGGCCCAACTTTTATGCCACATGTTTATGTAGTCCCATTTACATCTTTCTGTGTTCAGTGCTTATTTTTACCAAGTCTAGGCCAAATCTCTACTCAAAACCAATCTTTTCAAATTGTAAATTGCAGTTGTGCGTCGGTCAATGGAGGTGCGCACCATATTTGTCTTTATTTAGTTGATTGCCACTGTTTTTCTTACCTTATCTATGTTACTTTTGTATTTTTGCTTTTTCTTCTAATTTAATTCTACGGGTTATAGTCTTCTCTTAATCAGAACACTGTGCGCTTAGAAACATCAGTATTAAGCGCCTAATAAATGTTATGTATTATTATTATTTCTTATCATTTTGATGATTCCAGAACCTTGCGGTACACACCAATACTTATATGCTACATGATCATTTTTTTCTGATCGATTCCACACCGTTTCTTTCACAATGCAATCGCATGACCAGAACTCAACTTTATCTTTAAGTACAGGTGTCATTGGTTCAATTTCTTAGCTATTTAATAATTAATATATTTTCAAAAAGGTATGTATTTCAATCTCACTAAAAGCAAAACTGTGTTTGCTGGAAGAGTCATCATTTGTTTAAATTTTGATTCTATTTTCTCATTCAGGTCAAGCCAACAGGGAAAGGGGTCAGCCACTGGACTACCGATGAAACAGAATTCTTCACCCAAATGACATTTGGACGTAAACTGACTGCCATAGTAGTTCGCCAGCCAGGCAGTAGTACCAGCAGCTTTGATCTACCAGCAGTGGACTTACTGTTTGATCACTACATCAACGAGAAGGAAACTGGACTAGTAAGGAATCGCTTTGTCACAATGTTTTATCTTTTGTTAGCTGCTCTTGTTTGTTTCCAAACTTTGTTTAGGGTTGTCTGGTCTTTCTCAATCTTTTTTACTCTAAAGAATTTTTGTAACGTTTTTTTTTTTTTGTGTGTGTATTATTGTTTGGTTTTACATAATTTATGTAACTAAATGTTTGAATATATTGTACACTCCTCTTTTTCGTTAGCACTCTTTTCATAAGGGGACTATCTTGACAAGAGACCACCTTGGTCTTTTATGGTACCCTTGATTCCATGAATGATAAGTTGCATCTGTGATGTATATCTGATTTATATGTGTATATGCTTTTATCTGAATTAAAGGGAGTGTTGCTTGACAAATACTTCTTTTGGACAATTGCACGTTAACGAGTGGACTTGATTAACTGTAGTCATGTTCAGAGTTTGCGAAACAGACCAAAGTTCTCCTCATGCATCGGTTTCGCGTATGTTGCAATCACATGATTGTTGTGGTCAGGTCACGGGGAAAGACACGTAGTCTCGTCAGGCTACACTCCCTTTAAATAAAATTGTACTTGAACTTGGAAAAAAACTGACCTTTCTTGTTTTCTTACCAGGTGGATGTTAGCAAGTTGATGGTGAGTAAGAAGCGTGCATTACCAGACGATCAATGCTCTACCACGGATTCTTACTACTCCCAGACAACACACACCACAGACAGTGATGTCTGCCAATCACCAAACGTTGCTGCCGCCACAGGTAAGATGAAGAAAGAGTTTGTACAAACTACTCAGATGCAAATTAGAAAATATGATAATTGGTACAATAAGATGTTTGCAAATAATAATAAGCCATTGTAGAATGATGACTTGGTAATAAACGTCATCTTTCTTTACTACATACATGTGTATATCATAAATGGAAAACATGGGGGTTCCAGTAAAGGTACTATGTCCCATTTGCAACCAACACCAAATTCTGTAGAACTATGCTGGAATTAGGTATCACAGAAGAGCTGCGTTGAGTGGGGACACACAGAGCTCCACCACGCAAATTCTCTTTTTGTGAAGGAAGATTTTCATATCATGGAAAAAATAAATATTATAAAATTATATGTCTCTCGAAAGCTTTGGGGGGTAAGAGGACATTTTTTATTTTTTTTTGGTCTAAAAAAAAATCGTAACGACTCAGCCAACCGCTGAATAAGCGGGGGGGGGGGGGGGGGGGGGATAAGAGGGCACTTTTTTGGGGGGGGGGTCAAGAAATTTTTTAATTTTCTCCGTTGGGGGGGGGGGGGGGCACGTACCTGTTTTTCAGTACATTTTGGGGGAATTTAGGGCTGATTTTAACATATTTTTTGGCCGGTGGGGGGGGGGGGTATGTGCCCCCTGTGCCCCCCCCCCTGGATCCGCCACTGCCATACTTTCTATTGATGTGCCAAAATTCATTCCCCTACCATTAATGGTTTTTAATTGAGGCAGACTTGAAAACACACAAAAAAGCTTAAGGGTGCTTTAAAATATGAAGTTTTAAGAGTTAAGAGCCTTTTTCAAATGCCATTAAAAATTAATTTAAATGGATTTGATGGTCCAAACTTACAGAAATGATTAAGCTATATACATACCCCAGATATGCCGAAATTCAGCCCCACTTCATAGACACTCTTAAATCAAGCCATGTTTCAAAACCCATGAAAACTTGTTCCGGCGACGCAAAAATAGCCATTCGTCACACGCATCAAAATGGGCTTCATTTAATTATTTGAAAAATTCCACAAAAAAAAATATTTGTCTAAAGAACCTAGAAAAAAATAGGCATGTAGAAATCCATACAGAGAACAGATTTCTTGAAAAGAAAGGTGATTCATCAATTTATTACAAAATTATGTCACCTTGAAAATGGCTAATTGTCAGTTACAGCCTAATTACGCAAAATTTGACCATTTCGTCTCTTATGTAAGTGGCCGTATTTTCAAAAGTACTTATTCAAATTTGACAAATGAGGTATCAAAACTCCTCTTTCCATGTGCTCTAAAATGAAATTGGCAGGGGAAATGAAATGTAGATACTTTCAAACTTTAGCTGTGATACCTACTGGAATTAGTAATATGTCACGTATGTCCTATATGTGAAATTTAAATATTAGCAGCGTCCTAATATTCAAATTATGCAAGGAAACCCGTTTACCTTTATGGATTCACTGTCAGACTCTATTGAGTGACTGAATGACTTTTTTTTTCCTTTGGTAATGTTAGATACAGAAAATGAGCTGAAAATGATACATGAGCATTTGTGTACATCAATAACCCACTTCGTGTGATGGCCAAAATTAAACTAATTGAATCTTTGCGCAGCATAAACGTATGACCATTCGGTACAATGGTCTGAAAATCAGACTATTACTAAATGGACTGCAATCACTAAAGTCGATTCAACAACTAATGGACGTTATTTTCCCACTTAAAGATATATTCAAGCCCTTTCGTTTTGATAAATTAGTATTATCTTTCAAATGCTGTTGGAATTTAAGTTTAAGTTTTTTTGGCCCGCAGATGGGAAATAGTACTTTTAATTTGCACGAAATGCAAATCTCTTGATAGCACCTCTGGGGTTAATTTAACTGTAATTTTCATGTGGCTTTGAAATACTGAAAGAAGCCAGTTGGCTTAATAGAAGACAAGTAATTCATGGATGATCTTTATTCCCTGGCTGACAACGTATAGTTAAGGACAACAGTAATATTTGTTTAATGTAAGAATTTTGGACATCTGTAGTGGTGCATGCTTATTGAAATATAACCGTCCTAACATATTGTTAGTTTTGATTGAATATAGGTGTATTGAAGTGGTGATTATGTCATGCAAATGAAAAATAAAAACAGTTTATAATGTTTTTACCATCTTTAATTTTCTATAGATGTCTCTCAGTCTGTAACACTTACTCCATCACAAGAACAAGGCAAGGATCAGGGCCATGAGGCAGGACAGCAAGACAGAAAAGAAAGCGGATCGTCGAGTGGTAAAAAGAAGAAGAAAAAGAAGACCAAGAGATCCAAGAGACACCATGATCCTCAGCTATCGACAGAAGACACTGATGTTCCGTATGAAGAGGGCAGAGATGCTAGACAACTTGCCAAGGAGGAGCTGAGGAAGGAGAGTAGTACCTCTGATACACCTGTCTACGAGAGTGAGTACACCACGGAGAAGAGGGTTCCAGGTCTTTGCAGGACACCCGAGACCAGCTGTACTGATTCACCTGCAGGAAAGGCATCATTGGTTGTCATGACAAAAGGACAGACAACTCCCCTTGGACACCATGATCATGTGATGGATGGAGGGACACAGGGGATTGAGAAGGACAGTCATGATCAGCAGGTTAGCTGTGGGTCAGAGAGTGCAAGGAGCAATAGCCCTAATTCTACCAGCGGTGTGTCTTCGGCTAGGAGTTTAACATTTGTGCCTCAGAAGAGCCTCAGCGACACTCCTAGACCTGGTCTTGACACTCTCAACAAGCTGCAAGGAGAATCCAAAATCCCCAGCTCTCAGCGAATGAACAGTCAAAAAGGAAATGACAAACCCTTAGCAGTTGAAACGGCGAAAGATCACAGCAATAAGACAGCTATGCACATTGCTTCTTCTGCTGAAAATGACCATCTCACAGACTTAACGGATCAGTTCTTTACATGCGCTGAAGATGCAAGTGAGGCAGACAGCACGGATAGAGAAGTCGCCAAACCAAAGACCGACGGTCAACCGCAATCGTCCCCTGCCATCTCCAAGGTGGATGTTATCGGTCAGAAGTATGTACCGCAGAGGACTCTGCGAGATGGAGAGCAGATCCAGTTTGCCATGTCTCACGTTGTTTCTCCACTAGATTTCTACATCCATCTCATCACACCAGAGGCCCAGAAGATGGACTACCTGCTTGATGAACTCAACTCGGTCTACTCGGGCATAGAGAGAGTGGGTGTTTACAGACCGCCCATCTCGTGGCTGTCAATCAGAGCCGTCTGCTGTGGAAAGTTTGGCGAGGATAACAGGTGGTACAGAGGTGTGGTGAAGGACATCAAGGGTGTGAGGGGAGTAGACGATGGAAGACATGTCCTGGTCAAGTATGTAGACTTTGGTAACGAGGAATGGATTCCAGAAAGCATGTTATATCCTCTAGAGAATTACTTCTGTAGCCTTGCTCCACTAGCTTTCAAGTGTGGACTGGCAAGGATTCACCCTCCAATGACAGATGAAACGGAAAAGACCAGCAAAGACTACAAAGGTAATGGTTCATGATTTAATTCAAGATTCTAATTTTATTGTCCATAATAATACAGAAATTTGTTTCCCATTGGTGTTTATACATACAATACAAACATAGGCACAAACACGATTTTGCCTGCTGAGAGCCGAAAGGGTATTAAAGACCCCACTGCCCTACTTATAGCTACTTGTGCCCTCTATATAGCAAACAATGCCTCATCAGTGACCGCTGGTCCCCCATGATCCCCTTTTCCTTATGTTAATTAAGAGCTGATTTGATGAGATAACCACCTGTCAGTGACCACGCTGGGTGGTCTAATCCCTCCTGTCCAAACTAGTGCAGACAGGCTTTAAGTTAAATGTAAAACAAGAATGAGTTAACACCATTCCATTTTTCAGCAGACAGTACATAACAAGAACATTATTCTGAGTCACAACATACATCCATTCGTACATGAATACTAAAATACTGCATTTTCCTCCAAGCAAAAAGAGGAAGAGAAGAGAAGATAACATATCTTCAGTCTATTGTGTCTACATGTAACTGTCTACCATGACTATCATGATGCCAGGTGTATCTGATGATTTGGGGATGATTTGATTGTACAGGTACATCGGCTGAGTGGTCAGAGGAGTGCAAACTCTCCCTGGTTGGAATGAGTGAGTTTGAGAAGCTGCTTACTGGACAGGTGATTCATGTGGGAGGAAAACAGAAGTAAGTTATCAAACTGGCCTGAAGTTCTTTATTGATATTATTTTTTTTTTAATGGAAAGTACTCATATTTGTAAATTTATGATGATGATGATGATGAAAGAGACAGTGACAACAATTGCAACAACAATGATGATAAGATAACAACTAGACTATGTAAATCAGTAGAAGTTATCAAATATTTGGTCCCCTCCCCCCCCCTCCTATTCTTGAATGAAATCCATGGTTGCCTGAAAGTGCAACCAGTGTTGATGTGGGAGAGAGTTTTATTCTGGGGTTTGCATAGTCCTTTCCACAGGTGGTAACTTGAAAACTGTTGAGTACTTTATGTTAAATCAGATTGTCAGTTTTGTTTCAGTGTTTATATTGTTGTATTCGGTGCCATATGAATAAAATGTTTTATTGTTATTTCTTTGTTTTATGATCATGAAAGCAAAGAAACTCTCTGTATGTACTATGTACCCCCTGAATAGCAATTACACAAGCTTCAAATTTCTTTAGAAATTATGAATTTTATTGATGTGATAACCAATGGTTCACTGTTTGATATTCTGTATAGGGAATGTACATGGCTTGAAGTGAGAGACAACACAGAGGGAGAAGGGGTGTGTCTAAACCAAAGACTTGTTGATCAAGGATTGGCTTCTTCATCTTACTACAAGAAGCAACCCCTTCAGGAACAGGGTAAGTTCTTTTGACTGAGGGTGCGTTTATCATCTTTTGCCTTTCAGAAACAGCATTTCTATACATACATATCGAACCCCACTATACGAACGTGATTTGCGGGATGCCACGTTATTTCAAAATAAAGGCCTTGTCTCTGCTCAACTACTTTGCACCCTTGACCTGGGAAGCAGACAGTTGCTTGGAGGTCAACTAGGGCACATGACGTTTGAAAACAGGCTTGCTTTTATCACCATGCAAATTTGCCTAAAACACGTTTGAAAACGCTGATTCTAGGCCAGAAAAGGGATGATACGCACCCTAAACAATGAGCATCATGTGTCTGCTATTGATTTGCCGAGGATGACGGTGCTTCAAGAATGACTGATGCATGCTTTCCAAAATTACTTTTGAATGTAGGAATGGAAGTAAGAAGATCTTGGCCCGTTGCACAAAACTTACCATTGATGGTAACTTTGCCATCAATGGTAAATGGTAACTACCATGGAAACATTGATTTTTATTGGCTGTTGAGCCCTGTTACCATGGTAGTTGCCATTGATGGTAAGTTGTATGCAAAAGGTCCTTGTACCTGTCACAGTTCTTGCCTGCACAGCTAATAAAATATTATTTTGAATTTGTTTGTTATCTGACACCCACACTTATCCTCTGTGGATACAGTACCTTCACAGAATATGAAAAGAGCAAACACATGTAACCCAGCCTCTAGAGGTAATCCAAGTTTGCTTGTGATATTCCATTATCTACCAATATAGCTTGTCGATAAGTAGCTTGAAATACACATGGAGAATGTATGCTTGTATAAAATATAAAAATTAAATTGATGTTAAAGGTACTATGTCCCATTTGCAGGCCAAACAAATGAAAAAGTTAAATTCCAACAGTATTTGAAAGATAATATTAATTTAGAACTTCCCTTTAAAAAAAGGGGGGCTTGAAAATGTCTTTAAGTGGGAAAATTAAGACTATTAGTTGTCAAATCGCCTTAAGTGCTACCCAGTTGGTAAGTAATAGTCTGATTTTCAGACCATTGTACCAAATGGTTCTATGTTTTGTGCTGCACAAAGATTCAATCAGTTTAGTTTTGGCCATTACAAGAAGTGGGATATTGATGTAGAGTTGTAGACAAATGCTCATGTACCCTTTACAGCTCATTTTATGTATGTTATTACCAAAGAAGAAAAAAGCCAGTCAGTCACGCAATAGTGTCTGACAGTGAAGTCTAGCAAGTAAACTGATTTCCTTGCATAATTTGAATATTAGGACACTGCTAACGTTTAAATTTCACAGATGGGACATGCATTACATATTCATAATTACTGTAAAGCTCTACAGAATTTGATGTTGGCTGCAAAAGGGACATAGTATCTTTTTCATTTGACAAATTTAAGCATGTCACTGAAAAAGAAGTGTTGCAAGTTATCACTAACTCTACTTCAAAGACGTGTAATTTGGACCCAATCCCAACTCACCTGCTAAAGAAATGTGTTCATGAACTTACACCTATCATAACTTTTGTTTTTAATGAGTTATTTAATAGTGGTTGTTTTCCTGAAAAATTCAAACTTGCAAATATTGTACCAATTCTCAAAGGCTTGAAATGTGATTCTGATGTACTTAATAATTACCGCCCTATTGCAAACTTGAAGTTCTTTGCTAAGACATTAGAAAGAATGGCAGCTTTACAGCTGCAACGGTACTTAAATGATCATGATAATTTCACTATGGACAATTTTGTTTCACAGAAATGCAGATCAGCATCTTTTGCACTTCACAAAATTGGGAAAATTCGCAATCTGATAGATAAACACACTACTGAACGCTTGATTCATGCTTTTGTGGCATGTCATCTTGATTTTTGTAATAGCCTCCTTTCTTGGATTTCAGCTCGTCAAGTGCAGAAGATGCAGGTTGTGCAGAACTCAGCAGCTCGTCTTATTTATTGTATTAGGAAACATGAATCTGTATCTCTTATTTTAAGAGACTTACACTGGCTACCCATTCACTCTCGCATTTTATTCAAAATATTGTTGTTAGCTTATGAATGTTTTTATGATTTTGCGCCTCCTTATTTGATAGAGCTGTTAACATTGTACACACCTTCTAGAAATCTTCGTTCTAATAAGAAAAAATTGTTTGTTATTCCACCAGTGATGACCAGGTCATATGGTGAATGCAGCTTCGCTCACACTGCCTCAACTTCATGGAACAATCTCCCGGAACATCTAAAAAACATTGACACCATTGTTAAGTTTAAGATTGCTTGAAAGACGCACTTATTTAACATTTAATTCATCCATTTTGTCTGTTACCCAGTACGTCTTGTCTTTGTATTCTGTTGTGTTTTTCTCTAAAGCGCTTAGGGACATGTTTTAATACTATGTGTTATGCGCTATACAAGGACAGTTAATTATTATTTAAAGTCTGATAGATTAAGATGATTCTAATTGTCATGTATGCTAGATGCTATCCAGCATGAAGCATCCCCATCAGACTGCCCTGACCCTAAGGATGAGCCTGAAGGTGGACAAACGCCAGGGACCATGGACACCACCGAGGGTCCATCCAAGGAAGAGGAAGTGATCATCGATCATTGGAATCCCATGGTGCAACACTTCAGCTCGGAGACGAACAGCTATGGAGTAGACATGGATGATCCAGTAGTAGCTACCACTGGAATGAGTAAGGAACCCCTTTCTCCTCTGAGAATATTATCTTGTTTTATGTATTGGTAAACCCAGGCCTGATTATTATTTTTTTTTTCCCAATTTTTTTCTTCCCGATTTCTCCCAATTTTTTTTTCCCAGATTTTTTTTTTTTTTCTTCTTCTCGATTTTATCCTGATATTTCCCAGATTTTCTCTATTTTTCCCTATTTTTCCCTATTTTCTTACTCATAAGGGAGGAAATGTTGTTACGATAGATAAATTATGTTTTCCCCGAATCCTCTTTCTTTCTTTTTTACTCAAGGGGAGTTTGGTTGAGGGGGGGGGGGAAAAATTTTTTTTAGTGCTCATTATCACCCCTGTAAATCCCTCCTGGGCAAAATTCTGTGTTAGTGTTGACAGATTCACAAAACTTACTATTTGGCATACATTTTGCAAGATATGAATTAGTGTTAAATGAGCATGACTTTCATAATTACAAGTGATACCCACTGTATGCAGAAGTTTCAAGATCAGAAAATTGTGGATAAAAAAATTGCATCAGATGATTTTTTTTTTATATACATTTACTTTTTCTTTTCATGAATATAACTACCCAGTAGTTTTTTTAAAACTTTATTGTCTGGTATGTTCTTCGTAGTTGCCCAAAATATGCAATTTGAAAGTGATTCAGTCTGTTTCCATGTCAAATTTGCCCTTAAGCCCAGCAATATCAAAGTCCCTGAACTCCATACTGACTTTGTACAAAGATAACTGATTTCCACATACAAATTAATAGTATGTAAGTCTCTTTGTATATCGGTAGATCTGAAAAATAAATTTCTTGTCTTCATGATATAACTAGCATTATGAGCTCACATGCATAAAGTAAATAACTTTTCAGTCAGCATTTTGAAAACAGAATTGTAATCCGCTATTATTCATTTTGAAGCCACATCAAAACCACAGTGTTTGCCTTGGGAAAACAAGCATGTTAAGACCAGTTGAAAGTGGTACCAGGACCTGTTTCATAAAACTTATATAACTGTTGCAAGCTACTGAAATCATGGCATCTGATTGGCTGAGAGCAGAATTTGTCATAGAAATTTGGCTTTTGTTATTGATAAAAAGTTTCATGTAACAGATCCCAGTACCATCTTTATCTAGCATATTTTGAATACTTTTATTCTCAAATTGTCAATTACAGAATCAACTATTGAAGGGAGAGTGTGCAAATATTATGCAGCGGGTAGACGTTGCTATAAAGGAGTGACCTGTCCCTTTGAGCACCCAAGGCGTGGTAAGACAAGTTTGGAACTCCAGAGATGCATGAGATAACCAATAACATGCTATACACGCTTTGGGTTTTGAAGTTTTTAAAATGCATGCATATATTTCTTATTATTAACCGTGTCAGACATCTAAACAGTGGTTTTACAAAATCATATTACACTTGTTGTAATCCTAAAAGAGCTAATCAGTCAATATAAGACCATGTTACCCTCTCATGAAAAAGCCCATGGACTTTACGTGTTAAAAAAAACAATAAATATAGTCTCTTATTGACCGCACCGATTTTGTAATTTTTATTGTGCATCTATTACGCATTTGAGAACATGCGCACTTTGCGCGCACTCTATTGTGACGTATTAATCACACCAAATTAGGCACACTGTTTGCAGTGTATCAAAAATTTAGTCAAGCACTGGATGCACAGTGCTGGTTTGACAAATATTTTTCAGTTCTTTGGGATTGTCATGGTTGATTTATGTATTTGCTCTAGATGTCTGATTTGGATAACAATAAAAATATTGACTGGCTTAACTTTCGGGAGATATATTGCCTTCACAAGACCCATATTGCCCTTGTCTTTGACTCCGGGCAATATGAGCCTAGTTTGGGCGATATATGTGGTATCTCCCTCAAGGCTAGTCAATATTATATAAATATGCTTTACTTTGGGTTTTGAAGTTTTCAAGTGCATGCCCATGTGTTCTCTGCTCTTTGCCTCCACTTTTGCTTGCACCTATTGACTAACGTTTATCTTTATTTTCAAATGCATGCATATATTTCTTATCATTTCGACTTCCACTATTATATCCCTGAGTAGTTGAAGTTAAATGTGAGATAATTTCACCAAATATTAAAGACCATAAAGCACAAGGCATGTGTCTGTATTAGTGGACTACATGTGTGAAAATTATAATTGAGGAAAAAAAATGTTGAGATTTTTTGCTTTGAGTCTAGGTATGTAATAGAGTGAAGTCAAAGAATTTGACACTCTTTTCAGTCACTTCAAGATATTCCCTAAAGATAAGTTTCTTATCTCCTGCTCAAACAGGTTTCATAATATGTGATATTTGATAAGTGTTTTGTAGATGAATTCCGTTGGCTTAAATCATAATAGCAAGGGTAGTGAAATGGGAAGGTTGTTTAAATGGAATGTTCCTGTGGGGATGCTGAAAATCTAATTTGGTTTTAAAAAAAAAGGGGGGGGGGGGTCTCTGTAATCCTTTTATACTTACTTTGTTCTTTGTAGAATCTTAGACTAACAATTCTGTTTAGTGAGTAACAGTTATTTCATGGAATTACATTCAAAAATCTTTTAATCGAATGCTACATCTAACTTTTCTTTATGCAGCTAGCACATTTGAAGACATTGACCAGCAATCCCCTCCCATCCTGCATGATTGGAATCACTGTACCCAAGACCCTCCCCATGTATTAATGCCCCCTCCTAGGCCCTGGCTACACCATTCTCCACCCTACCAGCACCAATCCCCTCCACCCTTCCCCGGGTCCCCTCCCTCTCACCACTATTCCCCTCCCTCCTATGACCATCCCTCTCCCTATTCTCCTCCCTCCTACCAGCAGTCCCCTCCCTCCCATCATTTCCCCCCTGTCTCCCATTATCTGCCCCCTCTCAGTCATAGGCTTACACGTAGGTCCCTGGACCCCAAACACCTTGATCACGGTGTCCAACCTTTCATGTCTCCCCCTGACACAAGTGCTTACCTTTTACCTTGTCCACCTGTCTTTCCAAGGGCCCCATCACCCCAAGGGTACCATTCCCAGACCACATTATCCTGGCTAAACTCATTAAAAGGTCACCTCCCTTACAAAGATGATCTACCCGTGTTTCAGTTTGCTAGGGAGAAACCTGAACATGTTGGGGGCAAGTGGTTTCTGATGCCTTCCAATAATAATAATAATAACAGTTTCCCACCTATGCTTTTACCTAGAAAGCATGTCTTTCCATCTCATTTACAAGGGGGTCATTTCCGTTCTGGCCCATCATACCATCTTTTCTAGAGAAAGCTAAGATAAGATATTAGAAAAACATTTTTTTCTTTTTCATTTTGTCCTTTAATTTTCAAAAACTGCAACATTATATAAATGGGTGAATTGAAGTTTGGTCTACAACCATTTTGTCTACTACCCAATTAGTCTAGGTATTCCCTTATTGTCTCCACCCAGCCCGTCTACTATCAACATGGTCTAATAATCTTTTGGTCTTCTTACCATTTGGTTTAACAGCCATTTATGGTAATAGTAATTGTAACTGGGTCTAATTTCCATATGGTCTAATCTCTAATTAGTCTACTACCTATTTGGTCTATTGTTCATTAAGTCTAATGACCAGTTAGTCTTATTCCTAGTTTGTCTAATGCCCATTTTGTCTACCATCCATAAGGTCTAACAATCATTTGATGTTATTAATATTTGTGATTAAATGATTATTATACAATATGGATGGTAGACAAAGTGGGCACTAGACCAAATGGGTATTAGACTTATTGGAGATTAGACCAATCTCTATTAGCCTACATGGTCATTAGACCAAATGATAAGTAGACCAGATTATTATGAGACCATGTGGATAGTAGACTGGTTGGGTGTAGACCATATGGGGATAGACATACTGCTTGTAGGCCAAACAGCATTAAACCTATACACATATTATAGGATACCAAGGACATATGGTAAAAAAATTGTTTGCAGGAACATGAATTTTTGTTTTAATGATTCAAATTTAATTGTGGCACAAAGTTTATTTACAAATTTCATAAATATTCTACTTTTAGCCTTGGCAAGACCTGGGGGGGGGGGGGGGGGCTCCTCAAAACTGTCGTAGATGCCAGCAGGGTAGCAAGACTCTCCTGATACTCTAATGGGTTCATTTTAGCTGTTTTGAGTGCCAACAAGGGTAGACCCCCTCCCCCCCCCCCCCCACAACAAAAAACTCCTCTAAAGGGGTCTCTCACAGCCAAATGAGTTTGAACCCCCCCCCCCCCCCCAAACATCTCCTCTTCAAACCTTCTCCCCCTACACTGCCTCTCTCATTGGTGCCAGCAGGATGGCAAGACTCCTCCTACCACAACTCCCCTCCTAGGTTACCCTCTCAGGGTAGAAATACCCCCTCCCCCTACACCTCCCTTGCCTGGGTAGTAAGACTTCCCTAATGCAACTCCTCTCCTATGTTAACTGTCCTGGGTGCCAGCAGGGTAGCAAGACCTCCCCCCTACACCACCCCTCTCCTAGGTGGTAGCAGAGTAGCAAGACCCCCTACATCACCCCCTCTCCTGGGTTCTATCAGGGTAGTAAGACTTCCCTAATACAACTCCTCTCCTATGTTAACTGTCCTGGGTGCCAGCAGGGTAGCAAGACCTCCCCCCCTACACCACCCCTCTCCTAGGTGGTAGCAGGGTAGCAAGATTCCCCCTCTCCACCACCCCTCTTCTGTGTTACTGTCCTGGGTGCCAGCAGGGTAGCAAGTTTGCAGTTTTGCTCCTAGTCTGGTATCCAGGTAATTGTTTTGTGTTGTGATTTGTCATGTTAACATTTCCTGCATGCTTTCTTTGCTTTGCTTTTTCTATTGCTGCATGTTTAGGGAAGGGGGTAAATTGATTTTGCTTACTGGTAGTTTCTTGATATTTTTTTCTTCTTGAATCGACAAAGGTGAATGCACCCATTAGACATATTAGTATTGTCTTGCTTTGGTTGTGTGATTGAATGTGTTGGAAAATTCATAATGGGATGTTCAGAAAACACCATTTGTTTTTACCTTATACATGTAGCTGTGTCTCCTTAAGTTTTATAAGTGGAACCTGGTCAAAAGAGAAGTTTACATTACATTTATTAATATTTCCTTGCATTCTTACAAATATGTTTTGAGCAAAAATTACCAAGAAATTAATTCAAATTGAGTATGGTTTTTGACTATTGTCTTAAAGGCATCGTTTAACAATGTTTCCAGTTTTACAAATCTGAGATGCATGGCCCCTCTAAACAGAATTGCGCTTCAAAGTGCCTCAAAAAAAGTAAAAATCTATGAGTGACCGATTTTTACCATACTCATTTCCCCCAATAGACTGTAGTGTTGTAAAAAACATTGGGAAAACGTTTTTTGAAATTTCAATTTCCAATCATTCCAGTCATGGGATTCCTGACTGACCTAAATGTTTATAATTATGATTGCAGCATGAGCTAAATCCAGGATTTTGTTTAGAATCTGAGGCAAAGATACCCAATCCCTTGACTATGAAATCATAACTATGAAATAAGTGAAATTTGATCTCGTTACAGGTCAAGAGCTTCGAGAGCAGACCGAAGTGTTCTGGTGCAATACATCCGTCAGCTTACCCAAGGCAGGTCACTGGGTAGCCTTAGAGGTCACTGCTGTACATACATCAATCCATTTCTGGGTTCAGCTCCCATTTGGTCCTAAACCTATAGACCAGGCCCAGAGAGAATGGACCGGTTTGAACCAGGTACCTGAAGAGAGGAAGGAAGATGGAGAAACACTTACAGCTCTTCAAGAGTCTATCAAGTATGTCATGAATGTAGTAGGTTGACAGTCAAGAGGGAAAACACACTTGGAAGAAAAGTATACAAATGATGCATGTGCATGAGTTCATTATATGATCTATCCGCACTCGATAGATACACACAGCATCAACAAGGGCGGATAGATCGTATAATGAACGAATGGAAACATGCATCATTTGTTTTAAACGAAACCCCTAGATCCTTGTTATTTGATGTAAAAAGAATTCATTCAAGATTGTTTCGTGACAGTCTATGGCTGACAAATAATAGGCTCATGCTCAGTATTACGCACTCAAACCTCTACACGCAGTTCTGCGCTCTGAAAACGAGTTCAATAGTACTGGAAAATATTGCACTCCTTTTCATGAAAACGAGTGCAATAGGCTCAGTAAATGAATCACACGTGACCGCGCATGACCAATCATTTGATTAGGATCTGGGAGTGAGTTGTATAATAAAAAATGATATTCAAAATGGTTATCTTTAATGAACGTATTGTTGGTGAATTGAAATGTGTGTAGAGGAATTGCCAGTTACTAGTAGTTTCATCATTGGGTATGCGTTGATTTTGGTATAACATGACATTTCCATAAACTCTAGCTCAAGTTTCCTCAGGCTAAGCATGTAACAGGTAAATTTGTTTAGAATTTCTATTTGCCAAGATTGAATCCTATTTTCCAAGTATTTTATAAAGAAACGATGCTTTGTGTCTTAACACATTTAGAAATGTTTTATTCTTTTTAGCTAAGAATATTCTCTGTGGTGACAAAGTCTTTCAAGAGTATTCCCTGTAATGGTTAAATTCATTTGATTTATCCCTGACAGTGCTATCTACCAGAAGTCTTATACACGTCGTGAGGACCTCTCTCTACTGGCGTTAGGAGAGATAGTATGTGCTCAGTTCAGTAAGGATGAGAGCTGGTACAGAGCAAGGGTTGTTGATGTGGATGCAGAAGCCAATACAGTACAGGTAAGAAGAAGATATCGTTTCGGCATAGGTTGACAGTCTGGATGGAGGTTGACTTTGTTATTGTTGCAGCCAATATAATGGAAGTTTCCTTTATTCGATTCATTTCAATTCAAATGAACATTTATTTTCTTCCATTCAATTTGACAACATATTTGACATCTGTTCAAACAATACAATTTATACGTAGGAACATAAATAGAACTTGTATGACAAGGAAGAAGGCGCGAATGCCGATAAGCAAAGCTTGTAATGGGTACGCCCGAATACACTAATACATAATATACTTCTAATAAGAAGAAAGGAAGGAAGGGATTGGCAAGGAGAAGAAGAGGATAGATGAATTGTAAGCCTGAACATACTGATACAGCATTTAAGTAGATGGATTTAAAAGAGGGATAGATGTAGAACAAAATTATGTATTACATTTTTTTAGGCAGAAAGTTGGATTCCACCACCTAATACCTTTTTCTTATGTTATGCCCTTTCCTTTTCCTTCCTCATTGAGTCCTTCATTTCTCATGGTTTCCTCTGTTCCTCGTACAGTTAAACTTGCTTTAGTGGCCACCTGTCTAAGACCACCGTCTAGAAGGACCAAATTTTTGTTTCCCTTGAAAATGGTTTCTCATTGAAACATGTATTTAAGGAACCTGTCTTCAAAGACCACTTTCTGTGTTTCCCTTGGACGATCGCTGTAGACAGGTTTGACTGTACTTGTATTTCATCGGTCTCTCCCCTGCAATCTACATCAACCTCGCCTGCCAATCCCTTTCCATAAAAACGTACGAGAACATCGGTGATAAAATATGTCAGCTTGCAATCCCCACTCATCTCTTTCCAACCTCAGAGGCCCAATGGTCTGAACACACTTTATCCTTTTGATTTGCAGGTATTCTACGTGGACTATGGTAACTGTGAATGGTTGGTCTGAACACACTCTCCTGTTTTGATTTGCAGGTATTCTATGTGGACTATGGTAACTGTGAATGGTTGGTCTGAACACACTCTCCTGTTTTGATTTGCAGGTATTCTATGTGGACTATGGTAACTGTGAATGGTTGGTCTGAACACACTCTCCTGTTTTGATTTGCAGGTATTCTATGTGGACTATGGTAACTGTGAATGGTTGGTCTGAACACACTCTCCTGTTTTGATTTGCAGGTATTCTATGTGGACTATGGTAACTGCGAATGGTTGGTCAGATCTAAAGTACGTCCTGCCATGCCTCAGTTTCTTCACCTCCCGTTCCAAGCTGTAGAATGCTTCTTGGGAGGAATAGAACTCATCAAACCGACTTCACTCAAGAATCAAGATCTTGACAGGTGACTTTCCCGCATTCTCAAAACATACTTTGCAACCAAAATGTGTATCATAATCCTTATTATTACTAGTAAAATAATGAGGAAAATCACAATCAATTAAAGCATTCAGCTCCATGTCATGAAATTCATTCAAATTAAAGCCTTTTTGTCATCCTATTTAAACAAACAAATGAAAATTTCTCTTTACATTCACTTAATGAAGATGTTGCTGCTTGTAAACTTGTTTTCTTATTTTTATGCTAAATACATTAAACAGTACCTTTGGATTTATGAATAGAAGAAGTATCTTGTCATATCAGCTAACTTTGGGAGTAACACCAATATGAATGCACTATAAAATCTCTTTATTTTTCTCTAAGGTTTTTGTAGAATCAATTATGTTGTATTTGTTAAACCATTGAAATAATCATTTATCTTTCCTTTTTTCCTATTTTTGCAGAAAATTATTTGAAGAGTTGACAATGGACAAGATTCTTGTTGGTCATGTGGTTTCAAGGTAAGACTTATTCCTCCTCCCCTTCCCTCCATCTCCATTAAAGGGATCATTTAACAATGTTAAATCTGAGATACACGGTCCTACATGTTACCAATGTCTGTGATATGGTGTAATATTGAAGCCCTAAAAATATCGCGCTTCAAAATGATCAAGAAGTGCCTCAAAAAAGTAAAAATCTTTGAGTGACCAGTTTTACCATACTCGTTTTCCCCAATAGACTGTAGTGTTATGAAAACCGTTCAGCGAACATTTTTCAAAATTTGTAATTCCGATCATTAATATTTTGATAATCAGACAGGCGATCGGCTTGTAAAAGTCATGGAGTTCCTGACTGACCTAAAGGTTTATAATTATCATTGCAGCATGAGCTAAATCAAGAATTATTTCTAAAGGATCTAAGACAAAGTTACCGGATCCCTTTAATCAATCAATATATAATGTGGATATGTAAATATTTTGCCCAAAATATATTCTCCCAAAGAGTATTTTCTTTTAAAACATTTTCAGTTCATTTATATCATTTTTCTTAGTTTGTTTTGAAAGAAACATACTGTCTGCCTCCTACCACGATACATTTTGAACAAGTCATTACATTACTTTGTAGGCTATTTGCTGTTGAGTTCAAAAGAAAAAAAATAATGAGTCTTTTGAAGATGTAGATTATAGTCCTTGAGTTCCTTTCACAGTATAAAGGCATTGTTTGCATAAACTATAACATTATTGTATTTTTTCCCCCCTAGTGATGGAGATATCCTCCATGTGGAACTCTACGACACGATCAGCGCCAAACACGTCAACATCGGAGATGCTCTTGTGAATGCTGGCTTTGCAAGGCACACCAAGACTCCCCAGACAGCAGAGAGACGCACTCCTAGGCAAGACACGACGGGATAGTAAACCAATGCCCTGCTGTTTTACTTCTAACATTCATCCATTTGGCTATCAACTTGGTCTTTCTGTGTTGAGGAATGGAGTTGGGTTTTATTCCTTGAACAATAAGTCATCTTTACTCCTTTTTATGTTCCCCAAATCAGTGTGGAATCAACTCTGTGTTCACATTACATGGTCCATACCCTGTGTCCGGATTTACAGGTTTGCAGGGTAGGCCAGTGCAATTTCTTATTATTTTTTATATTTTTTTTTATTTAAACAAAAACTAATGCATTCTTCAAATTTGTCTGTAAGTTAACCTCATGTCCATGCTGGTTGGACAATAATTGAACATATTTGCCAATAGAAAAAATTACATCACACAAATGACATCTAGTTTTTAACATATCCGTCTGTTTTGAGGCAGGGCTTTAACTCATATCATTTCACACAGAGGTGGTGCCCCTTTGAATCCAGACAGACTATAGGTTAAAAAAAAAAAAAAAATTATTAGAAATAATCTGCGAGAGAGATCGTGAAAAGGCTGAATTGACCATAGCTTCCTGTAAGTCAACTGAAGATTACTGGGGTTAAGTATCATATTACCGATGATAGAATAGTTCTGTACGTAGACAAGATTTCATTCTCGGTCTTGATGATAAATATATGCTGTACATGTATATCAGTGAGGTAAACTTTAGATTTATGTTTTACATTACACTTTCATTCCCTGTAAGTGAGCTTCAAAGCCAAATGCTGTTATTTCCCATTCTCTTGCCCAAGCCTTGTGTACACAACAAATATAAATAACACTAGTGTAGCATATGTACTCTGCAACCAGCTATATAAGTATTTTTTGTTTAGGATCGGTAGAACCTGTCCAAAATCATAGCAGAGATTTTATACCTATGGAAAATGCTAACACCCTGAGGTACTAAAGTTGTAAATGTAGCCTTTTATAATATTCTTTTGTAGCTTGGATAACTCCTGGAAACGGATTGGATACCTGAGCTTTTAGAAACCCTGTAAAGATAGTTAGTTCAGAGATCTATTTTGTTTTATTAATATGTTTGAAATTTGCAAAAGTAAACTCGTCGCAGCTGAATTTTATTTGCCAAATGTAATGCATAATGTTTTCTTCAGTATTATAATTTTGTTATTGTTCTTTTGTTCAGTGAGCCATGCTGGTAGAAAGCATTTGTCAGTTGCTTTCAGAGATTTGTGTTCTTGTAAATAAATAGTTTTGATGTTTGTTATTAGACATGAATCTTCTCATGCCACTAGAGTACTTGCCTATAACTAAGAATATGAGGCTGAAAGAAACGAGTTGACAATCACTGCCGAAAAGTTGTCGTCCATGTTGTATCTTAAGAAGCAAAAGGTACTGGTAATCAAATGTTGGTTTTATCATCACAAGAATTTGTTTAGTGTAAATAGCTGATAATTAGTTGGATATTTTGTTTTGTCTGTTTGTTTTTGTTACGTTGGATTATTCCACTATTCCTCTTGAATTGTCAGGTGCTTATTTAATACACCTGGATCAAGAGGTAAATAAGCTTGATTATGCAATAAGTACTCACCAAGATTAGGTCTTCTGAACTCAACCAATCACAATGAACCGCTTTAAAGATCGGATTGTTCAAAGTACAGAGCAAATCAACTTCAGAAAAAACAGGTGTGGGACATTCAGAAATTAAATATTTTTGAAGATAATTATGAGCAAGGGCATGTAAGGAATCACCATTACAGTGTACTGTGATTCTCTAATTATATCATTCAAATGATATAACATTTTGTGTACGGTACATGAATATTTTTTTAACGTAATGCTATGTATTGGGATACATATTTGTTTCTTTTAATTTGAATTCATGTAAAATTTGACATGATGCACTGCCTTCCTGAAGTACAATAAGTTTACTGTTTGGAAGTACACCTTCAGTATATTGTAGAAATGTGATTGGTATTGAGAGCTTTCAATATCACTATGTCTATGAAATGGACATATTGGTCTGTATGATACAATTTTCTTTTTTTCCTTATTACAGTTCAAACAGTTATGCTGTCCATGCTCAGTATGATTTTGTTAGCATCATGCACATAAAATCACCGTATGAAATATCAGTGTTTGGAAAAAATGATTGGCATGATGTTGTCCAGGGCCCCCGTCTATAAAGAGTTGATATCAATCGCAAATCAATCGCAACTATGTACATTATGCTATAGTCACATTACCCAAAAGTAGCCTGCTCGGCGGCCGAGCGGCGAGTTTTTAACCAATTCTGCCCGGCGGCGGCCGCCCAGGCACCGCTCGTTTTAGGGCATCGCTCGGTCGCCGCTGAAGTTTTAGCGCGGAGTTAAAATTTGGGCGGCGCCTGCTCACTTAGCCTCGCCGCCCAAAATACGCTCGGTGCCTGGGCGGTCGCCGCCCGGCACCGACCTAATTGCTGGGCGATGCCTAAATTCCAGCAGCGACCGAGCAGGCTACTGATCGGTCGGTCGCCGCTCAGATTTGTGACCATAGCTTAAGAGATAGGGGACTGCATGCCTGCGATTGATTGGAGGACTCACAATTGATTTGTATCAATCCTAACCCTTTATAAGACAGGGCCCAGTAGTGGCTAATGATTGTGATTTTTTGTTCCTCAAATAGGTATTGAAAGTCTATGGTCTCAACTCAAAACAGTTTATTATTGTTTCAATTGTCTTTGGAAGTTTAGGTGTATCAAGAAATACTCATTTTAACCAACAACTTTGACCAATACTTTGTATTACCTATAAAGTAGCATATTGCTTTTCATTTACATGTTGTATGTGAAATATGCCTTGGATATGCATTAGGTATGGTATGCCAGCTGTCTTCCTGAAGTTTTAAGACCTTATATAAATGTGTAAGTAAACATTAAGAAATGTTAATTTGTTTAAAATGTCAAATGAAAAGTTGATCTTATTCATTGTTGTTGTTGTTTTTCTAGTAATTGTTCATCATGAAAACAATGATCTTTCACATGTACTCCATTTTTTTTTATATCTTTGTTCAAAAGAAGAAAACAAGCCAAAGTGGTGCTCTTTATTAAATAAATATTTTGTTTAGTTTCTAATGAAGTGTCATAAATGTTGTACTTTCGTTGTTCACAACAGTAGGCATTACATTGATTTAGATGTGAGAAAGTAAAGTGAGATAGGAAACAGTTGGCCTACAGCTTGTCGTGTGTGTTAGTGGATGAGTACACAAGATACTTGTGCAATCATAATAACCAAGCAATGTAGATGATTGTTAGGAATGGGAGAAGGTGTGGCGGACGGGACATACCGGATAGTCTCGACATGTGGGAAAGGATGAGGTGTATTGATGGGTACTGGGGACTGTGAGGGAGGAGAGGAGAGATGGTAGGGAGAGAAAGAGAGAGCGAAAGAGGAGAGATGTTGGGTAGAGGGGAATGATGAGGGGTTTTGATTGGTGGATGGGAAAGAAGGGTAAGGAGGGAGATAGGGGTAGGGAGGAGGAGAGAGAGAGATGATGTCTAATACCGGAGCTAGAGGGGAAAGGATAATGGGTATTGATTGGTGGATGGGGGAATAGGGAGGGGGAGAGGAGAGGTAAACAGAGAGTGAGAGAGAGAGTGTGTGGTGGGGGTGTGTGTGTGTGTGTGTGTGTGTGTGTGTGTGTGTGTGAGGGAGGAGAAGGGAGAGAGAGACAGAGAGGTGAATCTCTACACTGTAAAAAAGAATTTGTTCATTGGTAATTTTTACGTATTTTTTCCATGTAGAATTTACTTGAAAACATTAGTTTTGCCACTTACGCACTAAATTTAAGTCTTGCTAACTCAAACTTTCAATTTAGTAGAACATACGGGGAATATTTAAATAAAATCAAATACATAAGAACTTTAAGTAATTTCAGCTTGTATTAATTTAGTAATTTTAACTCAAAATCAGAAATTATACGTATTACTCAAACAATTTATGTTGATTATTCTTATCTTTTTAAAGTAAGGACCGATGCAGTGCGTAATAGAAATATTTACATAATTTATGAATATTCATTAAGACCAAATTAAACTCTTTTTTAAATAAAACAATTCTTTTTTGTGGTTGAATGAAAATTTAAGGACTTTAAAACATTTACTAATTCATTTAACATGGCTAAGCAAAGACAAGACAATTTTTAATTGTTACCCAGTTCAAAACAAATCAAAACTTGATATTTCAGGAAATTGTCAACCAATTTTCCTTTTAATGCTACGATCAAGTATATATAAAATTTGGAGCCTTTCAATATGTGTCGAATTGAAGCGTATGTAATAGTTTGTGATGGTGGTAGATATATATATACGGTTAAA
The DNA here is from genome assembly GCF_000002235.5 of Strongylocentrotus purpuratus. Taxonomy (NCBI): domain Eukaryota; kingdom Metazoa; phylum Echinodermata; class Echinoidea; order Camarodonta; family Strongylocentrotidae; genus Strongylocentrotus; species Strongylocentrotus purpuratus. Next base: position 310,849 of record NW_022145532.1, on the reverse strand, counting down.
TCTTAAATAGAAGTAGTGTTAGTGATTAATCTTAAATAGAAGTGGTGAATGATTAGTGGATGTTACTTCTTAGATTAGATGGGTACCAAATCGTGCAATATGTAAACCTATCATAGCTTTTTTTTAATTATCTAAAATGATTACAATACTTAAATTATTTACGTTAATGTAACTCGATTTAACTGAGTAAAACTTTATTCAGCAAAATAAGTAAATTCTACTTAAGATGCCGTAGGTAATATTTACTTAATAAAAATAAGGCAATTCTTTTCCTCAATTTTATTGAGTTATTTCGACTATTATTTTTTTACAGTGTGAAATGTTCCTATCGATAGAAACTGCTATATAAGATGAGGACTAGAGGCAAAAACATTTTTTGGAATGCACACACAGGCATAGAAAATGTTTTGGGCCTTAAGAATCACCTCTGACTGGATGATTTCTAGGTAAATGGGGGGGGGGGGGGATATACTACAAAATATGTAAGACTAAGACCCCATTCTCACTCACTTTGCTGGACCGATATACACTAGACCTATCCACTGGACCGCTCCAGAGGTACGGTTTGTTTATGTTCACACTCGTTGAAATTTTTGCCCTGATGAAACAAGTTATTCCATGATAGCACGGGTCACTTTCGCGCGCAATCAAGATGAGTCTTGTTTTGTTTTGTTTCCATCACCAAATTAGTATTCATTTCCCCTTCTCATTTTTTATTTTTACTATTTTATCGTGACCCTCTCTTTTTATCTTTTCTTATGTTATTCTTTTATTTCCCTTCTTTCATCTCTTATTGTATTTTTTATTTTTGTATCATTCTATCATTTTCTTTTTCTGTCTTTCCTTATGTTAGTCTTTGTTTTTCCTCTTTTACTTTTTATGTTATTCTTTGTTTTATTATTCTATCTTTTTTTTTTTTTAAATCCTCATGTTATTTTTTGTTTTCCTTCTATCATTTTCTCTATCTGTTTTTCTTATGTTATTCTTTGTTTTTTCCATCCGGATCATCTTCTCTGCTATCTTTCCATTATCTATTCCTTACCATTTTCTTTTTCTTTCTTTCCTTATGTAATTCTTCTTTTTTTCCTTCTATCATCTCTTATGTTATTGTTTGTTGTAACCATTTTATCATTTTTTTCTTCTTTTTATCTCCTTTCTACAACCTTTACTTATGTTATTCTTTGTTTCTTCCTTCTATAAACCTATCCTTATGTTATCACTTGTTTCTTTCTTCTATATCCTTCTTTTACGTTATTCTTTGTTTCTTCCTTCTATCACCTTTTCTTGTGTTCTATGTTTCCTCCTTCTATAACCTTCTTTTATGTTATCTTTTGTTTCCTTTTTTTATTACCTCTCCTTATGTTATCACCTGTTTCTTCCTTATAGCACCTTTTCCTATGTTATTTTCGTTTCTTCCTTCTATGACCTTTTCTTATGTAATTCTTTGTTTTTATCCCAAAAAATTATCTTCCTATCTTTCATTATGCTATCTTTTGTTTATTCCTTTCATCACCTTCTCTTATGTTAATTTTTTTTTAATCATTCCATCATTTTCTCATTCTGTCTTTCCTTTTATTATTCTCTGTTTCTATTCTTGCTCTCTTTCATTACTTTACCTCCAAAAAACACTCACATCCGGTTGTGGATCGGTCTAGGGCCCAAGCAATTTTGCTCCCGTCATAAAAATGTCTTGCTTTTCAGCAATGGACTCCTTCTTGTATTTGTATGACAAAGGTCTGCAGTTTTCTTACTTAAAGTAATAATGGACCTATCCATAACTTCAGTTGCAAAACTTCGTTCAAACAAGCACTGGCGTACTGATGGGGGACGGATTGGGGCAGTTGACCCCCAAATAAAACAAAAACTTGGATTATTTCGAATTCGATACCAGGGATTTACAAATATTGCTGTAATTATATGATTTTCCGTGTTTTTTTTCTTATGGCGGCACTCCCAGTGGGGGGGGGGGGGGGGGGCACTATGCCATTTAGATTGAACAAGTGCCCCTTTTCTTTTAAAATAACTGTCTTTTCCCCTTATGATAAGTGCCTACGTTTCCTTCCTCCATAACATGCATTTCTTTAATATTTCCCAGAGCTCGCTTACTACGCTCGCTTGCATAATTATGTTACTTAGAACTTTTCATTCTTTCTTCATTAGATTGTGCTGAATACTCATCAGGGTTTGTTTTTCTCTTCTTTATAGTATGTAATTTTTCTCACTGAGACCTCACAAATCTTTAAATTTTTGCTCACTCGCTTCGCTCGCTAGAAAATTAATATTCAGACCATCACACCCAACTGCAAAGTATGTTGCTTAAATAAGCAGTATCTTGTACCACATAAAGAAAGAAACAAATAGTTATATCAATCCCTGGTAGTGTAATCACAATCATGACGATGTAGGGGTATATACAGATGTCTAAAAATGGTGTATGTTTTTGTAATGTTTCCCTTTGTAGGTACCTCCCCCCCCCCCTTTTTTTTGCCCCCGCCCCTATTATGAAAGACGCTGCGCCGCCACTGCATTATTTGGTGGTGATGCGGATTTTGTTCTGACCCCAAAAAAGTTTTTGCTCATTACGCCACTGCAAACAAGGCCATACTCGAACATGTACACGTATTTTTAAATTAGTGAGGAATAAACTGCATTAGGCCTATACTACTATCAGTTTCAATCGATGAAAACATAACAATATTATCCACCAGTATTTTGGAAGGAGCTGAAATGATTTCCACACTGGGGATGTCTGCCTCCCCCTGGTTACCAATTACATGTCGTCATACCTGGCGAGAAACATACATGATGTGCCAATTATCAAGCAGACTCGCTTGCGATGTAGGAATTCAAAACCACTCGTAGTGATAACGACTTGGGGAACGCCCCGATAAAATGTCAAAGGTCGTGGTCCCGACTGCTCCCACTCTGCGATAATGCATCATTGAGGTAGATATACAGAAGCTCAAGGTCTGTACATTTACGGTCGACATGAACAAACTTTTTTTCAAATCCTTTAGATATCGAAAACCCATATAACACGAGCTAAAATAAAGCTGATATTTTGTAATATATAAATGAGATATATTGTAACAAATCAGGGTTTTAGTATTGGACGAAGGTTAAGTTGTACGAGCATGCGCTATAGCAATATGGTGCATCGTTGATTTAGCAATTACCAAACTGAAGGAAAATGAGCATAAATTACATATTTTGATCATGTTGGTGCAATTATCATGTTTCTTTTGGGGATATTACTTGTATAGTAGTGATCTAATCAGGAATAAGGAGTTATACTGAAGATTATATGTGAAGATTTTATGGGATTAGCAGAAATATTGTGTTGAAGTGTTGTTTTACTAACGAGGACATAATTGTTCTTTTACACGTTTATGTACAGGGAAATTGTTATGTTGGTCAGGGTTGTGCATCTAGGGCTTTCCACTGCACTGTATCCGATACAGGCCAGCCTCACCGAGGCTGGCCTGATAGTTGGCCTGATAGGTGGCCTGGCCTAAGCCTCTAAGCTAAGTCTCACATAGTTTGCACTGTACTTGTACTGAGTTTACCCGATTGTTGAATGGATCGCAATAAAGACTTTCAACCTACACATCATGATTGGTTTGATTTCTTGGAGCAGTGAAACCAAGGGACGAGAACCTGTGACAAGTGTTGACAAGGGAAATTGATTGTTCGAAGGATGCTCAATTGATTGATGCTGCGAACGAGACGTTTAGGTGACCGATTGTAGTCGATGGACGAATGATTGTTGAGATACGTGTGAGCAGTTAATAACTCCAGCCATTAAGCTACGGGCATATATTTTGTCCAAACGGACGGAGAGCGCCTGGCCAGATACGGGGCATCCTGACAAAATATTCCGTGTCAAGCCAAGGTGGCGAACCGTGTCCGTCACAATATATTGGTCCTCGGTCTGTACGTAAACTGTTTACCCGAATAACTAGTATTTGGTCATCGAGAAATATTTAAACCTGATACTGATAGGATATGATGTTTAAAGATGCAAAGGAACGAGAAAGAATTCAATTCAATTCGTTTTATTAAACCATTTAAAATATTTTTAAAAAACAGTATACAAATCATGCGTGTATAAACATTATTGATACAGTGTAAATGGTCAGGGTGCTCCTATATAAAAGCCAAGGCTTGATTAATGGGCCCCAATACATAAAGAAATATACACTGAACAAACATGAGATACAAACAAACTTAGGGAAATAGGAAAAGGCGAAATAAGAAAACGTAGAGAGGAGAGATGAATGTTATATACATTCCACTGCCGATCAAATAAAAAATATACCATCTTGGAAATTGTGTCCTCTTTCTAAGAAGTCTGCAGACTCGGATAAAAATAGTCTAAGCCGTGTAAATCGGATTCACAAAATAATTATTCAATGTGCATGCTATATTCCGATTACTAATAGTGGATTTAGTTGTTTTATTGCCTGTTTGTATTTGTGAACGGTCACTTCTAAGCATCTTATCATGGAAGAACAGTTGTCTTTAAAATAGGCTGTACGCCATATTTTTGAAATCTAGAAATAAATATAAAACAAACAAACAAAACATAAACAATACAAATTCTCTTTAAATTCCATAATCGGACACGTTTTCACAAGTAGGCGAGATGCTTTGCATTCCTTGCACATTGTTAATGTCTAAACAGGAAGAGACAGGGTAACAACTTTACAACAAAAGTATTGGTCTCGTGAAGGAATACGACACCTTATTTTTCAAGAGTTGAATTATGTCTCTGTGCCCTAGTTGTTTCATATTCTACCTGAGCTGAGTTCTAGAAGCTATTTGAAATCAAGTCTCAGCCATCCATCTCGTCACACTTTCCATCATTCAGACGGTATGGGGGTGGGGTTTAGGGTTGCCAAGCTCTGGAATGCGGCGAGTTCACCGGATTTTACTACTCAGGTCGCGGCTGTTTCGGTTACCATGGTAACGATCCGTCGGCACTTGTCGAGGATTTTGTGACGATGCTTGCAGAGGGTGTAATAATTGAGTGTGTGTGTGCGTGCGTGTGCGTGTGTGTGTGTGTGTGTGTGTGTCTTGTACCGTGTATGGGTAGAGGTCTAGAGGAACATGGGTTTAGTGTTCGCCAGCCATCTTTTATAATTATGTTGTTATGTTTTGCTCTTGTAATTTCTGCGATCAAATTCGTTCCAGAGGAGGTCAGCATATTGTCCCAATCATCAGTATATCTATTTCATCATTGTCATCATCATCACTAGCATCATCATTATAATAATAATTATCATTATTATCATCAACATCATTATCATCATCATCATCATCGTCGTCGTCGTCGTCGTCGTCGTCGCCATCATATTCATTATCATCATCATCATTATTATCATTAACATCATAATCATCATCATCATCATCGTCGTCATCGTCGTCATCATCATCATTATCAACATCGTCATCATTATCGATTTAACCCCAAAAAACAAGTAGAATACCGTTTGCTGACCATGTGCATTATAGTTGGCGCATACGAGTACCATGAACTTAAAACTTATATGCGTTTACATACATTTTTTCTCCTGATAATGTACTTAAAAGGTCTATACAAATATTCATCACGATTACGAAAGAGGTAGAGAACTTGCACTTCTGTCATATATAGTTTCAATGAACATTCAAGATTCGGATTGATTTTAACATCACTTTGTTGATCATACTTGTACAAAAGTTACCCCGGACATAATTTATGACAAAGTTACTGGCGATTGCTGGGCATTATGAAGTTTAAAAAGAAAGAAACAATGTGGGTTTCTTGATGAAATCATACATTCTAAAATTATCTTGTTCGTAGACTGAATCGGTTGCATTCCAGATGTCCAAAGCGGCATTTACAGGAGTAAATCTGGAAATAGCCTGCCGCACCCCGGTCACCTTGAACCGAGGAGGTCATGACCCCGATTCGTGCGTCATAAAAATACCTGATCCGATCCCACCACACACCAGACGCAGACGACATCTGTCACCTTACTGAGGTCATGGGAGGTCAATTAAGGTCAGGTCATCAGCTCTTAACTCTTAACATGTTAACTACCTCGTCTGTCATTAGGTCAGTATTTATATTGGTCTTATAAATTGCAGGTTGAAATCGAGTATTGGGGTTTGTCGACGCGATACAGTATGTTGGATTTTAAAAGTAAGGCCAAGTTTCGGAGTTAATGTTCGACAGAAGGCTGTTGCGATGGAGCGCTGTCGATTTGGGAACAGAAGTGCGATTATTTTCTTTTAATACCGGTATCATTTATATTGGAATTGTGACGATGATTACGATGATCCCCATCATCAACTTATGATAATATATTTTCTAAAGATTATCTGCGCGTTTTACATCCGATCCTCCCCTTAAATTCCTCCTCCTCCTCACCTTCCTCGTCATCATCATCACCACCATCACCACCACCATCATCACCTTCATCATCATCACATTAATCGTCGTCACCATCACCAGTTAGAACATAATAATTCAAAATCCCAAATCAAAACACATTCAATCCTCGGAATCATATTCCTCGCCCCCCTTTAGTTTTTCTCTTATAATAAATTACAAGAACCATCATCGAAAAATATGCTGCTAATAAAATTATGCCCTCAGAAAGTTCAAATTAGAGAATGGTTTGCATTATCGAAATATTTTCATGTCTATTCTAGCTATTCCCTCATATTCAGGTAATGACCGACTGCAAATCAAAATGCTCAAGAGAAGAAATAAATACTTGATCGGAAGAAACAAATTCTGTTCGCCACCCCAGGGCAAGCTCCTGAGGGAAATTGACATATTCCAAAAGGCCATAATTATTACCGGTTTCGAAAGTGAATATCAAATCCGTCACATATTCGGTGTTCGTTGGAAATTTGTATTTCGCTGCGGACTATAGTCTTGCATATAATGTAGGAGAGAGAGGGGAGTCTCTTCGCAACCGTTTTTGTCTAAACAATGACGAATTCTGCCCCTTTGGTAATTATTTTGATTTATAAATGTTGAATGCCATTAAACAGATGACTGGATGAAAAGGTGAACTCGGGTGCTCCATATTTTCTGCATTATGTCAGATGATATGAAAACAAAGATTATAGTCACTTCTGGGAGCAAAGGTTTGAATATCATGTGTTGCAATAATGGGATCTTGTGTCAAGGCAAAAAGATCAGGGTTGTACTTGACAAGTTTCTACTTAAAATGAAGTTTGTATTTAACGAGTATCCTTAACAATAACCTCGTTAGGATTTATGACTTGGTTAGATCATAAATCACTCACTGAACCAAGGCGACAGGTCTATACATAATGGTAGCCTGGATGTATATGATCATGATAAACACGTCAAAATAGACGATTCCGGTGTGTTTGTAGCAGAGGAGCGTGAAAGGTAACACAATTTGGTCGTTCCGGGAATAACGCATTTTGTCAGCAGCGAGCAAATCAAAACCAGTAAACTACTTAATTGAGATATGAAAGAGGAACATGAAACTGAAAACGATGATAAAACTAAACTACTATATATTCTATATTTTTTCTCCTTACTTCCGAGGGGTTTTGTTGTTTCAGAAACTTGAAATTAATTGCATCTTGCTCTTCGTCGAATCAAATTAAAATAAAAATCTTATAGCATTATATACATTTCTTACCAAGACAGGTAGCATGCTCCTCTGCATGGTATGAACAATGGAAGGCACACTGATATAGAGTACTTTACGAGAAGGCATGTAAATAACAAACGGCTATATTTCACTTTTAGTTTTGTTTCTCGGAATCTATTAAAATGCTCAAGGTACTCACTCGGACGGAACAGCAAATGGGGTGGAAAATATAATGTAACCAGTAGTCATCATCAACACAAACTTGCTTCGGTCACAACTAAACCTTTTTCACAGCTACAATAGTCTATATTTAACCTATGTCATCTCATTTAAAACTTCTTGTGGTGGAAAAGGATCCCATATCTTGTAGTTTTTCATCATTCTAGGAATCTAAGCTCATAAAGCAATGACATTTCACACATTATCTTCACATATTCACTGATATCTTTATTATAAAGCAAAGTGCATAACTTACCAAAATGCTATAACAGTCACTGATGATAATAACAAAATACGGCAAGGTGCTTTAATACTACATGAAGGCTATAAACACATAAAGAGCACCGATGCGGAATTCAAACGAGTTGGAACAGAGTCTATACAACTGAAGTACATTCATTCTTTTGAGCTTTGTTACAGCTTAAAACAAAACAAGAGCACAACTTTAGATACAAATGTATAAAATAAAAAAACTTTTTTACACTTTAGAAACAAACACTGAGGCTTTCAGCATATTATCACAAACATGATAACATTTGATTGATTAAGAAAAGAAAATGGATTGACTTTGGATTATGGACTACCGGTAGACTTAATTGAAAGTGAAAACTGCATTCAATGTCTATAAAGACCAAACAAAATTAATTATCCTTTCGTTCCTATCACCATGGTAACATTATGATAGGTAAGCAGCCAAGTGATGGGCGGCTTTTTTCATCATCAAAAACAATATCGTGGCATGAGGCTATCTTCAAAATTTGGCGACATTTTTTCTGAGCATGCATCTTCATAAATGGTTGCATTGTTGAATTTTCCAAAGGATATAAAGTGCAAAAATATCACCAGTACAAGCATCTCCTGTTCAAATCACATGAAAAGTTTTTGTCTTCTAATACTGTTAGTACTGTCCTTGATACGTACTGACTACATGTATGTTTATGTTGTTCAAAAGTGTTTCTCTTCAAACAGGGAGGAGTATTGGCGTTGGCATACAGATACCACTTTCAGCTGGAATATTTCATGGCAATAGTATCATGTTATACATTATGACACAGAAGAAACAATGACAAGCTTTTTAATACCTCAACATAAAACCAAGGGATAATTTTGTTTTCTTCTCTAAATGTTTTCAAACAAGTCCCAAGACAATACATAAACAAACCTTAATGAGATAACAAAGCATTTTGCTCTCACATTGCAAACTTTGGATTCAGCACAACCTTAAACCTTCATCAGCCTTAATATTGCTTTGCCTTTTATTTTAATACACAACATTACTTTTATGTTTTCCAGTATCAATCACATTTGCACACTAATTTCCAATAAGCCTCTTTAACAATTCAGATTAGCAGCAAGTTCATGGTGCAATGAATACTGTACACATTTATCAACTAAAAATCTAAGAAAACAATAAAATATCACTGTATATCAAAACTTCACTGCAAGATAAATGTATACTTTTTCTTACCAATTAGTGTCGGTCATAGCATAAGATTATACAACGATCTCTTCTCTTGGAATACCGGTATTAGAGAACTTTAGGGTTATATAATAAATCGTAGCAAGAATAAAGCTCAGCAAGTCAACATCAATTTGGTTACAAATACTGATAGAGTTAGGCACTTTCTGGTTTGGCAATATTAGGCTTTCTTTCTTGAAATCATCTAAATATGAACATTTGGGAACTATAGTACCAAACATTAATTGATCATACACATTCAATATAGGAAGATGAAGAGTGTTTCTATTTTGTTCCATTTTTGCAAGGAAGTCTACTGGGTTTACATTTGTTTAAATAAGATAAGAGTAAACTGGAGAATGATAGGAGCGCTTCAGCATACAGGATAAAACATCTCAAAAATGACTACATTTCTATTCCATTATCATATTTTAAACATGTATTCAAATGTGTTTTCTAAGTAAATCAGGAGATTTCCAGTATCATTGCTCGCCATACACTGTAGCTTATGCTGCTACTCTATCACAGTCATTTTGGCAAGAGAGTTTGGCTAGCTGAGTTGAATACATTTGTAAGATCAACTATTGCAACACTCAAGAACAAAACTGTGGCTAAAAGCTCACTTCACAGGGGTAATACAAACGGGTAAACCAAGTATGGAGAAGTAACAAAATGGACATCTCATGCAAGTCACAACCAATCTCCCGTACATTACTACATTGATTTAGATTACTGCAATGCTATTTATCCATGAATATTGGGCAAGATTAAAATTAGTTCCATGGCACATATGCAGACTATGAATACAATATGTCACAACTCAGAAATATTTTGTAATCAAGGTAGTAGCAAGGTGTTTAATGCCTTTTAAAAAGATTAAAAAGAGTAAGAAGAAAAAATCTACTCATTATTAGTAGTCTATGTTTTCCTGTGTTGTTATCTTTTTAATGCTGGCGAGATGTATCGATTCGTTGAAATGAAAAGGCAACTTTTAGATATCATACTAGACAGTAATGCCTGTGGTAAAATGAGGATGCATGCACTTGAAGATTTAAAAACACAGAACAATTGTGTTTAGCATGCACATCATACTCTTTTAAATGCAACAATTAAACAATAAACATGGATAACAATGGATGAAACATAACACTGTGGATGACATCACAGGCTGGGAGCTTTTCTACTCTTTACTGTTTATACCATCTTGATCACAAGACACAATACTGTTGTTTGATACAAATACTTCGGTCTGAAATTCTAAACTTTGAGTAATAACAAAGTTGAAGTTCTGAACAAAAGAAAAGTGTCATCAAACACTTTGCCCATTCTTTTATGGAGCTTCTATCAAAACAGTGGTGTGGTGTAACACAGTAAATGTTAATAGCAGCATAAGTACCTACCTATACTATTTATATATCTTGGTTTAATTTTGCTTTACATATTTAAAAAGAAAATAAATTAGTATAACTACATTATTTCATACAATAAAAGTGGGCCGGCCACAAACAAACTTGTCCAAGGCCCTATCAAATTCTTAACTTTACATTTGCACTCATTTGCCAAAAAATAGTTTTAAAAAAGATTAAAACATTGATAAACTACAAGTCTATGTTTTTTTTTCAGATCAAATGTAAATGCTATATTGAGTCATCATACACAACTGTTTATGAAATCTAAAGATAAGTAGTACCATTTTACTTTTTCAAAATATTCAACATATCTACAAGAGTAAATACTTACACAGTAAACTACACAAGTAAGCTATATTTACAGTGACATACGGTACATATGGATATAATGGAAGTTTCTTCTGATAAGGAATGCTAGTACAATATAATACATGGAAAATGAGTAGGAGTCAGGCAAGCCAGGAATACATGAACAGTATCATTGTACTGCTATCACTCAAAGTAAACTCTTTAAACAGTTTTGCACAAGTTTTTCACCAATGCCTGATGATGATAGAAGCCAGTGTTTACAAGTACATGTCCATGTATACATGTACACATGATACGGCAAAACACTTTAAAACAGACTGGTCACAGGCTCTGCCGCTCTGATCATGTACGTTTAGAATGTTTTGGCTAACATTGACTATGATTCTATGTCAACAGGGATCAGAATCATCAGATAGTTATAATAATCATTTAAAAGGGAAGAAAACAGCAGATATGAATACACTATTAACAGAATACAATGTATAAATTGCATAACAGAACTTTTGGTAGCCTCAGCCCCTCTCTCTCTCTTTCTCTCTCTCTGATTAATTGTACAGTATTCATATTATTTCATGAAGTCTATTGAAGTAATAGAGGCCAAAATTCGTTTTTTGCCTACCTATTTACAACTAGTAATATGATCTTTGGATATCTGACATTTTATCTGTACTATATAACACTCTTCACTTGCAAGGTTAGATAGGACAACAAGCAAACAGGTCAACCAAGATTCAAGTAGGAGACTATTTCACTAAAGCTGATCTCAATGGCAAGTTTCGTCACAGAGAGAAAATGTTTATAATTGTCAAGTATTCGAAAACTTCATGTTAACCAAAACCTTTTGGGTTTCGTTAGTATATCTCAAAACTTAATGTATTACAACTACAATCTCACAGGAAGCACAAATGTTGAGAGGTTTCTTTACAGTACAACTTGTTAAATAAAAGATCTAGTACTGAATGCTAGTACCAGGCAAACTTGGATGTAGCAAGAATCCTCCAAATATGTTTGATCACTGCACTTCAACATGTATCTCTTTTACATGGTTTTATAACCCCAAAAGTTAAAGGACCCACAAATCAAAATTGCTTTTATCAGCACATTTTGTTGTTGTTGAAATGCACATAATTATCATGGCAAACTCAAACACAAACATTGCTTTAAAACACTATCATCTCATCATAACACACATTGCTTCAAAATGCCATTTGGGCATCATAACAAATCATTTTTGCTCAAACATCCAATCCATATTTTAAACTGATGCCATGAAATTGATCTTTTTTACAAATGAGTGTCTTCCACCTCATAATTCATCAATTCTTCTTGAGTAAAGTTATCGTACGGCACAATCATATCCGATTCCATCTCTCCCTTTATGCTTGAAAGGTGGTTGCCGTTAGACACGTTCTTATCGTTCTCCGCCATGACGGGATTGTCGAATCCCAGCTCCAAGTCGCTGTTCCGCGGAGTATGATTGGTTATGTACTCACCGCTCCTACCTCGTTTTCTATCACAGAGCAGGTAGATGAGACCAACAATGATGATGATGATACTCACTGTAGCTATCACTACCAACGAGATGAAGAGACCAGGGTTGCTTAGGAAACCAATTTCTGGTGGAGGTTTGCGAGTTGATTCTTCCGTTGTATCTTCATCATCATCATCTCCATCGACTGGAAGGGTAAAGCTTGGTGATGTTGGTAGGGTGTCTAGAATGAAATCTGGAAGTCCGGCGGTGATGGATGGGGCTTGTGACGGAAGAATCCCAAGCTGTAGGGAAGAAAATAAGGACATATTGATATGAGTTATCTCTTTCTCTTTAAAAAAACTTTTAATCTAAATATAATTAAAATCATTCTAAGAAACATACATGCAATACACATACAATACAGATTTGTTAAACCTTCTGTGCCGCGCAAATGCCCCACCTTTCAACGGCTTCTGATATCAAGTTTGCACAAATCAGACTTTTGCAAGGTCATATTTCCACATGACATTTCACAATCAAATGTCAAGACAAATTTGACTTTAAAAAAATCATTATTTTGCATATATATGTCTACATGTATTTACAAAAACATACAAGTTTTCAAACGTTGCTCTATAACACTACCTATTTTGTGTATTCTAGATGTTTGCTTGAGTTCTTGTCTCATAATATATAAAATATTTTTCTAAAAATAATTATTAAATAGAAAGAAATATATATGATTTGTTTTTAAAGAGTACAGAAATAATAAAATACAAAATAATTCATTTGAAATGCTTATGTTTGTCAATGATGTTGTATTGTTTAATGTGCTTCTAAAACACTTCAAGTAGAAACAAAATATGATGTTGATATTGACTGGCATTGCATGGCTGATTGTCAACGAAACAAAGTTAAGTCTTTTGTCAATTCTGCTTGCTGCTACGGCAGGCAGCCAGTAAAAACGAATTTGTTTGAAAAAATCATGGAAATACAAGCACTACTTTAAACAAACAGAACTTTGTCATTCCTTGCTCAGTTTTCCTGATTGAGGTGTCATATGAAAGGGCAGGAACTCAACTTTCTAGAAATGTGATTTTCTCTATGAAATTCAGATACTGTCCGCCAAATGACTTTTTGGTTTTCTCTCTTCAAATTCATTTTAATCACTCATGCATGAAATATGCATCATATGAGTTGCATCAAATGAAAGAGGAGGATCTCAGGTTTCCAAATATGTGTCATTTATTAATTATAAATGCGACTAAGTTATGATAAAACATAATTAATTCTCGGTTTCGTTTTTTCTGGCACTGTATATGTTATACTTACTGCCTCTGTAAAAGCAGTAATATTGTCCAATGCGCCAAGAACATCACCTAGAGGAACAACTGGCTTCGTCGAACCTGAAGAGGGAAGAGAAAGAAAAATCACAGAAGTTAAAAGGGAAATCAAACCTTGATAGCAAACTACTCTAGAAGAAAGGAGACAAATCAGAGAAGTAGACTGGTGAAGGTTTGAATGAAATCAGACAAAGATATGAATTTTTGACAGTTTTAATCACTGTAGGTACATGTGTGGGCTGTCTCTGTGATGTTGTGTCAGACAACTTTACCATTTGTTCCGACACACATAGTTACTAAAATTTGAATTTTTCAAAAATGTATTACTCACAAGGGTCTATTCTCTAATTCTCTTTAGAGGAGCTATAGCGATATGTTATCCATAATATATTTTGAGTAGTGCCTCAAGGGAGAAGGCACTTGGGAGAAACACAGAAACTAATATTTTTGTACTGAAAAACAGGAGAGATACTATGTCACGATCCACTGACAAAACCGCCAATTTGAGATTCACCTAGACGTTTAGTGATCTCATATTTCAAACATTCATAACTTTAATATTTGAATTTGAATCCAAATTTCGCCATTCTGTTAATCTTATTTCTACTTTCATACAAATGAACTTGTTACAAGGTTTGGATTGCCCTTTAAACGTCTGATTTCATTATTAAAACCATAAAGCCTCTGTTGAGAGCCAAAAGGGCATTAAAGGTACTATGTCCCTTTTGCAGCCAACCTCAAATTCTGTAGAACTTTGCAGGAATTTTGAATATGTCATGTATTTCCTATCTGTGAAATTTAAACGTTAGCAGTGTCCTCATATTCAAATTATGCAAGGAAACCTGTTTACTTGCTAGACATCACTGTCAGACACTATTGAGCGACTGACTGGCTTTTTTCTTCTTTAATAATAACATACATGAAAAGAGTTGTAAAGGGTACATGAGCATTTGTTTACATCAATAACCCACTTCTTGTGATGGCCAAGATTAAACTGATTGAATCTTTGTGCAACATAAAACGTATGACCATTCGGTACAATTGTCTGAAAATCAAGACTATTACTTTTCTATAGCCCTATAGTCGATTTGACAACTAATAGTCATTATTTTCTCACTTAAAGACATTTTCAAGCCCCACCTTTTTTAGGGAAGTTCTAAATAAGTATTATCTTTCAAATGCAGTTGGAATTTAACTTTTTCATTTTTTGGCCTGCAAATGGGACATAGTACCTTTAACTTTGTCAAAAATGTTTGAGTTAACACCCTTCTGGCCCTCAGCAGATGATAGCACATCAAGAATCATGTAGGACTATAATATGTAGAGCTCCTCAGCTCATGAAATCAAGCACATTGCAATAAAACCAAGAGATCTCTAAATATTGAAGACACATTTATGCTAGATACCGTCAACCTAGCATAAAAAACTGATTAAAAAGAAAAGCAAATACGTGTACATGTCTGAGCTAATAGAAACCAAAACATAAGGACCGCTTGCAATGAAGATGAAGGTTAATGCTATTGCTAAATATATTACTCATTGTGGATGTAGTATTAAATATAATATCGCTAGTCACATTCGTTTGTCTCGCAATGTCTCGCAATGTATGGTCAACAAGGGATCTAAAAAGATCACAACGTTTCGTGAGCCACTGCAACACTTCGTCAGGTGATAAAATCTAATGTAAGCAAGCGTGTTTTATACATTACATTTGTAGATTTTATCACCTGACGAAGTGTTGCAGTGGCTCATGAAACTTAATGATCTTTTAGATCCCTTGTTGACCATCATACATTGCAAGACAAACGAATATCACTAACGATATTATTTTCGATAAGTTGAAGGTTGGAAGCAAATGAAGGAGCCAAGAGTGTACTGGTTAATTATTTTATCAGATCCCCAATGTCAAGCCAAAGGGTAATCAACCACCGCTCTTGGAATGCCAGACATGATGATGATGATGATGATGATGACAGATGCATTTGCTGTTTGCTACTGCTTCTAAATCAAAGCCCAGTCCCACTCTATCAGGAGGTCTGGTAACTCCTTAGTATCCAATTACTAGCAATAATAACCATAAAAGTCAAAGTACTTTTTAACATTATTTTGGCTACCCATCTCATTCGTTCTGGAAATTTAATTTTCTATGTTATATTTTTTTAAGATGTTTTACTTTCAACATATTTTGTACAGTCCTGTGGAGTGTAAAATGTCCGTTCCATACTGCAAATTGAGAAAGGAATACTTTTAAGTGATTTAGGTACAAATAATTTGGAAAGTTTTCCCCATATGACATTACAAATAGTGACCTGCATACATGTATACCAACATAGGGCGACCCCCATATTTGAAGTCATATTTTGCAAAAATTCAAAAATTCTTATGCTTTCTCTAATTTTGTGTCATTTCATGCCAATTTTTAGGGTCAATTCTCTTTATGAAATCACAATATTCCTAGTCTCAACACATACTCTATTACAACTATAACTATTTGAGAAAATTTAGTGCACATAATGTACTACATATAGCATATTTCATCTCGTTCACAGATCCCATATTCAAATAGTTGATTTCTGATAGGATGTCTCTCACTATACATATTACATGTACATACTAGGTTTAATGAACATATGTGTATGTATGTATGCTGCCATGGGTTAGTTTCTTTCTATTTCTGATTTGAAATGGTCTGACTGCTCAACTCCTTGAACGATGGAATGAAAGCCCAATCATCACACTGTGTTGGTACCATTCAGTCGTGTACTGTATACCACTAATGAGACCAACCAACACCAACTATAGGGAATAATTAATCCTACCACCCATTGGGTCTGTATTATAATTGATGTTATGTGTCAAAGAATTATAAAAGGAAAATAATAACCAGTCCTTCATTAGCCATTCATTAATGAAGCAATGTAGGCTTCAGATGTAGCATTGTATCGAATGATGCATCTCCATAGCCATTAACTTTAGTTACATGTAGATTATTAATATAATAAAATTACATTTGACAAATTTGTATTTTCTACACTTTTTATACAATTAACATTTCATTGCAGTTTGATGCTATGGAACAGAGTACCAGGAAGTCTGTATTATAATCTTGTTCACAAACAAAATTTACAAATATTTGGCAGGATAAGAGGTTGGTTCTACAAGATTAACTTTCTTTGCATACATGTATTTGTGTTGATTGTAGGCTACTTTATGAAAATCTTAATCTGGTAATAGTACCTTTCTGCCTTTCTCCTTTCTAACCATTTTACAGATTACATTCAGCCAATTTCATTCAAAATAGAGTAATTTCAAAATCAGAAAACACAAATGATATTTATTGAATATACAATACTTCTCAATATATCATACTCTCATTTGTGTTTGTTTACCTAATAGCTAGATAGAAGGTATTTTAAAGTGAGGTAACAGATTTCGTCAAAATACATCGAGCCAAGACTAAGCTACTAGTACATACAGACCCTACATGAATGCCTACTTTGAATTTTGCCAAACCCTAAATGAATTCTCCTAGATTAATCTTCACAGCGTCTTGCTCAAACAGAGATTGTAGAGTACAGTCCAATTCATCTCAACATAGCATCTGAAGCAATCTCAATCAATTGTAATACAATGTATCTTGGGGTAAAGGTCTCTGTCAATTTTCATCTTATCAACTCTCCCTTCACCTACAATGCACTCTTCTCCTACACCTTACGACCCAGTGAGATATATCACTGTATTCCTAGTATCCCAGCCTGGATACAGGCACTGGTATAATATTACTTTGAAACATATACAGAAGGCATCCAGTATTCAACAACCTTGATGAGGTGCTATATTTGAAGAAATACAATCAACCATTCATAGTTAAGTAATTTGGCCTACATATGAATTCATACCCATTTTCAATCAAACCTGCCCTTGATATTAATAATAAATAATACCTTTCACTGTTCTTTCATTTAGAATTTCTCTTTGTTCTTTGTTTCATATAGTATTGTTACAATTCTTCTTTCTTTTATGGGGGTGGGGTCTCATAATTTTCCTGTTAAATCCCCCACTTTATCTTCCCTTCTCTTTCTCTCCCTCCTTCCTTTATTCTACCTTCCCTCTTGCTGGTCAGATACATGTAGGTAAGTCTTCCCAAGTCTTCCTGTACGGCTGTAGACTAAATATAACACGATCATTTTGTATATATTAATAAACAATCATGATGCGACTTAAATCAACAACTGAAAAAAGGAGGTGAATTCTACAATATATGTAATTTGATATATATCTTTATAAAAACATCCTGAAATGCAAAACTAAAAAGGAGAAAGAGAGAGGGAGAAAGAGAGAGAGAGAGAGAGAGAGAGAGAGAGAGAGAAAGTGATCAGGAGAAAGCAGGAGTGAGAGTGAAAGAGCGAGAGAGCATTGTGAGAAAGAGTCAGTCGATTTAGCCCCTGTAAAGGGACACCTGGCTGTGCATAATGAGCCACAAGGAGGATTTGGAACAAAGCGTAGACTCTCCTCTTTCAACCACAACAGGCTGTGAACCCTGAGATGTAAGTGGCCTGTAACCTCTTGATTCACGCATACTTCATCATGTGCTCAAAACTGCCCATACTGTATATACGAGTGTCTCTTATATGTCCATGCTTGTACATATACATGATGAACTGTTCTAGAGCTTCTCATAAAAATCTATAATAATTTTTTACTACAACTTCATGCCATCTTAGAACACTTCTCTGTTACAATCTCATTTTCTCCTCCTCAGAGAGACACCATTACACAGGAGCTACCAAACGGCATTTATTGTAGGCCCTTACGTACTCATTTTCTACACACAGATGCTTGTCTACTGTAGTTTGAGCAAACTTTTTTCGGCTTGCAGGTGTAGGGGTGTGAAAAAAAATAGGCATTGTGAAATATTGCTTTAATTCCTTTTATACTTTTCTTAAAACAATGGTAAAGTAATTGTTCCAACTTTGTCTAGAATTTCCTCATTATCCTAATTGGTCAAACACAGTACATATTTCCTGAGGATTCCTGACATATCTTTTTACATTTAGGAACACTGAACCTAAGAGAAATGGTGAAGCTGAATAATTTAATCAAATCAAGGGAAACATTACTAGGATGATGGTTTACGGCATTATCAATATCATTGCCACTTGGTAGGGGGTAGCTCCAGGCAAGAATACAAAATACAAATGCATTTATGCCTTGCCAGTATAAAAATTTCCGACTAAAGAATTTCCTGGTAATCACTGTTTCCTCTGAAAATAATCTTGGGGAATTCCACCAGAATCATTACAGCATAATTTATCAAAATGTACATGGATTTGAGGAGCTCCTTCTCTATACCGGATGAAAACCAACATCAGACTGAAAGATTTCACACGCATAAGAAACCAGTGGGGAATCCCAACGAATACACCCCAATAAAAGGTGTCTGTAAAATGGATATTGGCCTTCATTGGGACATCTCTGAAAAGGAGAATACAAACATACATAACAATTTTGAGATAGATGTAGCATTAGGAAATACTGAACTTGATAGTTGCTTCACAACTGATGCTAGTAAGATATAGGTCAGATGAGGCATTTCCGAACATGAATAGGACAAAGGCCTTACTAAGAATTGCAAGAAAGATTTTTGAAATTTGGATATTAATTACTTTAGGACTTCTAGGAATACGTTAGTCTTTTCTCTGTGGGATGCTGCAACGTAATAGCTCTCAGCTCAATTCAGAGTAAGCTTCCCATCAACAGTCTGGCAATTGTATCACCATCAGATACATGGTAAGGGATCCTCCCTCTATAACAAACCCACATGACTAATGGGAAAAGCATCAGAGTTTGACAAAGGTTCTTAATATATACATGTATGGCAATCTCAGACCCAACCCGTTTTGTGGTTCATTGGTCAGGGATAGGACATACAGAGTCAAGGGAAGTAAAACGCTTGTTTATTTGGTTGTTTGTCAGTGGTTAATAAATTCTGTTTTCACTGTGCTCCCCAAGTAATTGGAGAATCCTTTCACTAGCAATTTTAGTGAATACAGGTGCACTTAAGCACATTTTAAAGGTATAGACCAGTTTTGGAAACGCCCCCTCTCAAAAAAAAAAATGGAAGCTTGTATTACCAATCATGTGAAAGAATATGTTTTGACTAATACGTGATGATACAAATGTTGCCGGTACTAATTAATCTTTTTGGTAAATTATTATATCTATCCAGACTGGATAGATATGCCATAGTCCCATAAACATCTTTCTGTGTACAGTGCTTGTAACTTTACCTACACTGTAGACTGGGCCAAATTTCTTATCATTTTGATGATTCCAGAACCTTGCAGTACATACCAATACTTGCTAGATAATCAACCTATCTGATCGATTCCACAAAAGTTTCTTTCACAATGCAAACGCATGACCAGAACTGGTCTATTCTTTCTGGGTATTTGTCATTGCTATATGTTTTATCTTGAACTTGAAGGCTAATATGGGTGGTGCCTTATAGTTGTATCAAAACTTGTATTTATCAACTCAGGGAGAACTAATTTAAACTTTGGCTAACGACTTTACAGTAGTTACATTGTATGTGAACAGACTCCAGTGATATAGACATCTATCCCATGCCATGGCCTGTGGCATGACTTATCATAATGAGTGCATTGTGTAGCAAAATTCAATCTGTAGCATCAATAAACATCACAAACAGGCTAGGGAACAGATTATAATATCAGCTGTGCCAGGCTTACTCTGCTTTAAAATACAGCTCAACTACAAACAAACATGTACATATGCACAAATTTCTAATCCAAATTAATTTCCTGTCAAAGATGAATGAAAATACCATACCACCTAATGGGGTGCTATTTTCATTTTACAAGCATTACTTGTCAGAATAATATCCGTCTTGGCCAAGTTGGGCTTGTTTTCTTTAAACACACACAGACAACAACAAAAATCTACAGAAATATTTAAACACTTTTATATCACTATGTAACTTAGATCAAGTATTTCAATAAAGATAATTCATTGATGATTGCATATCCATAGAAATATAGTGTATACTCACGTTTACGTGCAGATGAAGATCTTGCTATAAATGAGACAAAGAGGATGTCGTTCTGATCTAGAGGAGTTGGTCTGATGTAATATATGTCAGAAGACTCTACTGAAGTCAGCATATTGGATAGATACTGTCTAAATGACACATCATAGCTGTCATACCAAGAATTCACCTGTACAGAAATGTAACAAATTTGAAATCATAGAAATCTAGGAATTATCTTGTATGACGCTGAGGACATCTTCACTAGATATTAACATTTTACATTCCTGTATAGAATTTTCCAGGAAGTGGGAAGAAACTAGAACAAAAATACACATTACCCAGTACTTATTTGGCCTCTTCCTAGCTTCTAAATAAATAGTTTTATGTATATATTGACCTTTAAGTTTGAACAACTCAACATTGTGGTTAAAATAACTGAGAGACATACAATTATGTATAATACCTACAATGGTAGGCTTGTTGTGGGATTTCTTCACTTCGTATACACTGTTCATCATTACATGATTTACGAAAGGAAACAAACACAATCTAGATGTCTGCCTCTTTTTGCCAAGTTTTTTATAAAATAATAGTAAAGCATTCTCACTTCACAGTTATTTTTGAACTGCCAGCATGACATGAAGGATATGTGAAAGCTATAAACTTTGACCTTTCAGTAATTCTTCTCTACAGGGGTTCATTCCATGAAATTTCACATACCACCAACTCGGTATGCTAAAGGGGAGTACACTGTTTTTAAAGAGAACAAAACTGTACAATCATGTGGTCTGAATCATTTGTTATTGAGGGAAACTGGGAAAGGTTTCCCTAGTAGAGAGTGGTGAAGTGACGTCATCAGAAAATTATTTTTAGAGTTTCCAAATTTGAACTTCATTTTGAAAATCAATTGAATATGTTAAGCACTGGCCGAGAGATGTCTGTCCGAATTAATAGAATTCAATAGGAAATCACTGTTTTTTTTCTCTGGTTCATAACATTAGATTTCCTATTGAAATCTATTTTATTTGGATGGTCATTTACATGTATTCCGGCCAACACGTCACATATTCAATCGGTTTCAACAGTTGGACATTTTTTTTATGCTCTTTCTGAAAATGAAGTTCAAATTGAGTTTTTCTAAGAATAGATTTTTATGATGTCACAGTGTCAGAAAGTACTCTATATTATTTCAGATCTTGTATAAACTAAGGACGATTCACTTGTTCACTACATGTACATGTATATCAAGGATTGGAATACTGATTGAGTACAGAACATGAATTCAAGGCACAGGAATGCACTCTCCCTTTTGTCTACTATTTTGTCTGTTCGTAAAAAGATAAAACTCTCCTGAAATGTTTAACTTTCCTGCTATCTACTTACCGTGATACCACCGAACTTGAGTGTCACAATGTTATCAATCTCATCTGATGACAAATCACTGGCTGATATCTGATTCAAATGATGAGAGACAGTATGATCACTTTCCGTCTGAAAACAAATATAACAACAAACAAAAATCATTTCATTTACATTTAAAATTTACTATGATTTATTTATTAAAAAACATTAAAAAAAAAAAAAAATGATTTATCAAATCACTTTTAACTTACTGTGAAAACAGCAAAATATTTCAAAAAGCCATCATTAAGTTACATAAACAATTAAACATACTACATTGTATCTACCTTTAAATTTTACAAGTGGTATACCTGTACACTCTTGAGTAGTATTGTTTGCTGTTTTGATTTCTGAAAATCTGTGATTTCTTGTCTTGTTTGGAAATCTCTCATTTCAGTTTTATTATAAGTTGAATGGTCTTAAACTCTTAAAGCTTTCAAACAGTATATAGTTTGTAGGGGGTAGCTTCTATGGTTGACAAGATATTCTTAATTAATGTAGGGTGCGTGAAAAGGCAATATATTACCCCATTACCCCACTGCCCCCCCCCCCCTTAAAGTAATTGAAGAATACAGTAGATCAACAATTAGGTAATGAGCAGTATTCACATTCATATTTACCAATAGTTTTTCTTCTTCTCTTTAACTACCGGTAGCCTATATTATGTGTGTAAACACAAAAATGTATCCAATCACTTACTGTTTGAGCTTGACTTGTAGTGATTGTTGGTACTGATGTGTGAAGCATCGATGTGGTTGCTCTCTCTGGAGTTGCAGGTGGTAGCGATGTGTGGAACTTAGGTGTTGTAGGTGGTAGTGATGTGTGGAGCATGGATGTGGTTGCTCTCTCTGGAGTTGCAGGTGGTAGTGATGTGTGGAGCATAGATGTGGTTGCGCTCTCAGGTGTTGTAGGTGGTAGTGATGTGTGGAGCTCAGGTGTTGTAGGTGGTAGCGATGTGTGGAGCATGGCTGTCGTTGAGCTCTCAGGTGTTGTAGGTGGTAGGGGTGTGTGAGGAGTAGACTGTGGTGCTGAAGTGATTTGATCCACTGTGGTGAGAATTTCTGGGGTTGATGCAAACTGAGTGGTCGGATGCTCTCCAAGTACAGAGGTTACAGCAGGCTCCAGAATTTCTGAAGCTGTAGTCATCTCTTGCATCAGCGCAGTTGTACTGTCTGTATCCTCAACAATAGTTGGTAGAATGTCAGCATCTTGTCTGCTTGTTGGTAATTCATCCGTTGCAGTTATTATGTCTTCAGTTTCCTCTGTTACGATGGATAGTATGTCTGTAAGCACTTCAATTGCTTCTGTTGTTCCTTCTTCTGCTAAATCCCCAGCAACTGGAAGTGTGGCTGCATCAAGTCCATCTGAAGTTACGTCTAAGCCTTGAGTGGCCATCATCAACTCTTCACCACCACCAGTGCCATCACCAACCATAGCAGAGGGGCCAGTTCCAACATCTGTTACAACGTCTATATCCATTGTTGTTATTGAATCAGGAGCTTGGCTGGCTTTGATAGGCACCACATTCGGTGTTACATTCGGTGTTACATTCTGTGGTGTGGC
This sequence comes from Strongylocentrotus purpuratus, assembly GCF_000002235.5. NCBI lineage: Eukaryota > Metazoa > Echinodermata > Echinoidea > Camarodonta > Strongylocentrotidae > Strongylocentrotus > Strongylocentrotus purpuratus. Next base: position 286,999 of record NW_022145532.1, on the reverse strand, counting down.
AAGTGTTTCATTCGTGCTTTCAGGTGCTGGTGTTACCATAGTCAGATTTTGACGGGTAGGAGGAGGTGAACCATTGTTGCTCTCTTCTGGTAAGTCCGTTGTACCAAAGACAGTCACAGTGATGTATTCAATTTCAAGTTCTTCTTCTTCTTCAATAATGGGGCTTCTTGAAGCAGTACCATCACCTCTTCCTGCTGACAGTCCCATTAAACAAACAACTGCAGAGACAAAGAATTGAACATAGAAAAGAAAATGTCAGTGAGGTTGTAATTCAAAGTTACATTGCACCATAAGGTCAAGGTACTATAAAATTGCAAAGAATTACACACACGGTTTCTATAGATCTGTAACTAATAAAAGCAAAAAAGAGATTTATTGTTGCACTTCTAAGAAATATATTCTCTGCGTACAGATCGCACATGTACATTTTTAAGAACAAAGAGTAAAAATCAGTCAGATAAGCAATGAAAATATAATATTTGTAAACTCTGCCTCTAGGCTCTAACAGCTACAGGTACATAACCATATCAACTACATCTACACGTATGTGTACTTTTAAATAAACATGTGTATCAGTTTGTATCTTATTCTGTATTCTGTATCTCACTTAAATTTTGAAAAAATCAATATAAAATAATGTATCAATATTAGACATACACTGTACATGTAGCTTTTTATAATCTCAACTAAGTTGTAAGTAATAAATGAATCCATTAAGAGAAAAAGACATTGAATTAATGTATTTCAATCATTTCAAACTGTATACCAACGTCTTTACTGCTTGAATTTAAACAAAAAACAAAAAAACTACATGTATTGGTCTTTTGCCATTGTCAGTTTTTCCTCATAATTTCAAACCAAAGTGAGTTGACTCTTTAAACTCCTACCACTAGTTGCAAAATTAGTAACTCCAATGGTGGTTGGACAAGAAAAGAGAAATGACAACAGCTGCATCCTTGGATGCGCTGCCTGCTGGAGAGGAACATTCACCTAGAGTATGTGTGTACTATATACAAACTGCAATAAGGAGGTTTGTTTATGTGCTCCCACTATTTATAGGTTGGTTGGTAGCTAGGGTCAATAAATCAGGGCAGATAGAATAGGGTTCAACAACAGGGTGGGGCGCAAACTGACAGGTCAAGCCATAATGACCCTGGGGGCTGAGGTCAATCTGCAAAGAGTATAAAACAGGGAAGTTTGTGGAATGTAAACATGTATGGGTGTGACCAGGGACTGAACCACAACAAACATGTTCTATAAACATGTTTGCTAAGAGGATCTCATTCATTGAATATAAATGCTTAATACATGTGCATGTAGTTTAGTACTGAATTGTTCATAGCATTGGCACAATTGAATGTAACTTGATTGTGTTGTATACATTTGAGAACAACCACAGAAATGTCAAAGTATTGCATAGACCCCTACATCAATACATGTTTATTTTATGATTTCATTAAAATTCTTAGGAAAAACAATGCAACATTTGTATCACTCCATCAGGTCTATAAAAAATATCAAATTAGCAACTTGATCTTGTGATTGCAATGTCAAACTCATTTTAAGATTATTATATTTTTTTTCCAGTGTGAAACTCTAAAAACACTCTCCCCATTGTAAAGTTCAAGACCTCTACTATATTACAGGTCTATGACATATGTTCATGCATGTGCACTGTATAACAGAAATCATCATTTCCATCACATCAATAACAACACGTTATATTTTAGTCATTCTATCCATTTCTAGGCAGTCATTTGGTCACAGTAATGGACAAGGTTGTTTTGATTTTACACAGTGCAGGTGCAAATGTACTGTAGGTTACTTGTAGACATTTACTTATGAACTTTAAAAAAAAGTATCAACTATTTTTCAACGTTAAAAAATACTTGTTTCTCTGGCCTTTCAATTTTCTTTTACAGAAGCCTGCTACCAAGGATGGTTATCTTTTCAACACATTTCTCATTGATAATAACTTGAGTAACTTCTTCAAATTGAGTTCAGCAAATAAAAATCCAAGATCTGACCAGTTGTATCTATTAATGATCCGCTTTGTTTGGAAACAATTTGGCCTATAATTTCTGTGCATTGTGAACTGTTAAAAAATATTACAACCAATCTACATCACATCGAGCACATAATTCATATACAATTACAAATGATATATTCTTTAATTAGTTTGGCCTTAAGTTTTTTGTTCATATTCTTAGAAATTTGCATTTAATGATCTAAAATGTATTACAATTTTGTTACAACAAAATAAAATATTAGAATTTTAAAACGTTTTTATTTATAATATTATCATAATATACATGTACATGTAAAAAACATATTATATTTTGTAGTGAATGCTTCTCAGTCCCCAAAAAGTTGTATTACATACTGTACTCTTTAAAACCTTTCTTTTAGGCATAAAACAAGAGAAATATCACTTCAATTAGAGGTTGTTTCTCTTGAGCTAGGTCCAAAGGCATTCTAAGAATGCAATCCCCTCTGACCTTAAATTGAAGAGAAATTATAAACCAGCTTGGGTAGCCTAAATAGGCCCGTCTTCACTATCTCGAGATTGCCAAATATCCAGCTATTTGAACTATCCCGATCGAAACTATCCAGCTAATTTGCGTCTTCATTAGACCAAAGTAGCAAATTAGCTGGATAGTTGGTCGGGATAATATCCCAAGATATCTCGGTCTAGTTTGCAAAATATCCCACTATTTCCCAACTAGCGGGATAGTTTGCGACCGTCTTCATTAGACCGAAGTACGGAGTCAAATATCCCGATCCCATCATGCACAACGATTTCCGGCGCACATGCGATCTATACCGCTCAGCGCGCTAGTACAACTAGTACACACGGAAAACCGGAAATCATTGTGCATGATGGGATCGGGATATTTGACTCCGTACTTCTGTCTAATGAAGACGGTCGCAAACTATCCCGCTAGTTGGGAAATAGTGGGATATTTTGCAAACTAGACCGAGATATCTTGGGATATTATCCCGACCAACTATCCATCTAATTTGCTACTTCGGTCTAATGAAGACGCAAATTAGCTGGATAGTTTCGATCGGGATAGTTCAAATAGCTGGATATTTGGCAATCTCGAGATAGTGAAGACACGCCTATTCAGTATGACCCCCTCAAAGCTCCTTACACTTACAGCTTCATTGCTCTTCTACATCACCTTAATACCATCGCGTGTAAACATGTCAATCTCCACTCATTATGCTTATAAATGTGTGTATGTTATATATACATGTAAGAATGAAACATTAGTGGTCAAGTGCCAGTGGGAAGGCTTTCTGACAAACACAGCTAGAAATTAAAAGTTACTAGTTAATAAGAAAGGTAGAGGTAAATAAATAGCTGATGTTGCAACAGCAAAGTATTAAAGCAGTCATAGATTAGAAATACATGTAGGAAAAGCAGCAGTAGAAAAAAGAAATCAGTAACAATAACTGTTTGTTCTTGGACAGTGCCATTGTTTGTCCTTTTGATGCTCAGTCAACAATAAAACACCTCCCTTAATAGCCCTGCTCTCAAGAATATGACCCTCAAACCTCTAAAAAGATCTTTAAAAATCCTTACAAATACAAGCAGGCCTACAATGTACATGATTACCACACTTGGGTCAAGACACACAAATGTATTTATAAATTTGGCCTGACCATAATTACAGTATTATCCTAATCATGATTACAATTTACAAAAGTACCATTCATTCACTTTCGTTTACAGAAAGAAAACTCTTTATAACAGGTCACCGACTCAATACGGACAAAGACTACCGGTAAGTAATTATACAAAAACATTAAAAGAATCAATAAATTCACTAAAAATAACAAGGAACAGAAATTTAGATTATACTATGGTTGTGGAGGAGGGGATGGGGGAGAGTGAATTGCATATCGTACATGTGGGCTAGTTTTTGCTACTATAGATCAGAGAGGAAAGATGTCATTAGACGTTCATAAATTACCTTTTTATTCATTTCCCACAAAGCAACCACTTCTTGTAAAAAATGAATTTACAAATTAATCTGATTGAATGATAAAATCATAAAACATAAATGTTGTATAATATGCTACCTTTCTTTATCCTGCTACATGTACTTTATTGGTTGTAAGACAATTTAGGTCTGGATATATGTATCATTCAATCACAAATTATACAAAAATTATATCACCCTGCAAATATTAAGTTTGTTCTATAGTCTATACTTCTATTGAATTTCTCAAAATGATTGTAAAGCAGTTACCCTCAGGTGGTACTGCTACAATAAGAGTGTGAATAACTGATTTGTATCATTATGTTTCAATAGGCAAATATTGACTTTCTTTCACAATCCACTTGTCAGATCATTGAGATCAATAACTTCCTGAATTACCCAAGCAGGAAGACCACACAAAGCCGACTATTTACATGTGGACAATATCAATTCAGGATTGCTTGTCAATGGACCAAACAATTGGCTTGGCTTCAGCCAGGCTTAAATTTGGGATTTATAGTTATCTAGAACTTACAGGAAAGTGAAGGATTTGTTCTGGTAGAATAAGCTATTTTCCTCAAATTCTATAAAGTGTGCTAAACTAGTCGCTTCAATCTTACTCTAAAATCTTACTTAGAAAACTGCTACATGACAAATCAAACTGTTCATCGCTAGATGACAAAAAGATAGGCCTAATATTAGTTATGTAGCTCTTTCATAGCAACAACAAACAAAAACAAAACAAAAAATTGCAGTCAAGTTTGACAAAATTTAAAAGACAAAATTATATATTTTTTTAAATCTCCAGACCACAATGGCACAATTAGGAAACATAGGAAACCAAATACATGTGGATTTATTAACATAAACATGACAACAATTTCTTACAGTTATTAACTTTGAACATTCAGATTATCACTTTACAAGATGGCAATCTCTATTTCTCTGATATGGAATATACAAATAGATCTACAATTATTAAAGACAATTATATAATTGGCATGGGTAACAAAAAGAGAAATTTAGATATTAACGGAGAGTGCGGCAGGAGGACTGATGATTTTCAATGTCTACATGTGTCATGTAGGTCTAGACCTAGATCTAAGTTAATTTCTAGGAAAATTTACTTAGCCTTAGGATCTACTTTGACCGCCTCCTCCATTTTAAAACCTGATGTAGTACTACAACTTGTTGATGAACCAAGACAATAATTGTTATACAGTATGATTGTAATTGAGTTGAGCCATTTTTGTTCTAATGGTAATAGCTGAAATTAGTTTCTATTCAATTGGTAATGTCAACTACATGTATGCCCCTACTAATTAAAAAAAAAGGGGGGGGGGGGTATCCTCAGATTTTCACATTTGCTGACAGAAGTTTTCTCCTTTCTTTTTTACGCCAAGAAAAAAAAGTATCCTTTAATCTTCAGCCTCACTCAGGGATACCACATGGCCATCAGTATCAGTATCATATAATCCGAATTTGCTGACATAATTCCATGTTTATCACTACATTCCACCCTTCATAAAAAATGAGTGATTTATTAAACACATTGAACACACTCGTCACTACACAGAATGAACATGATGAATCTTCACAATTATAACTCTGATCATGTCAGTGACTAATTATCCTAGATTCTAAATCTAAATCCTTTCTTCCAATTTAAAACTCAACCTAGATGTAGACTTCTAGATCTAAGTAACGTTAGATCTAATGTTAGACCCAAGAAGTTACAAGTTTATCTAGATCTAGATCTAAAGCTCCTTGACTTAAGCTTGGATCTACTCTAGATCTACAATCATGCCAATATGGCAATAGTCTCTGGGTCGTTTCCACCGGCCACCATCACCACACATGGTCCCACCCTCTTTCTCATTTCTGCACTGGATCTGACATTAATTTTAATCCGTCAATTCAAGTGTCACCATCACAGCAAAACTGGGAAACAAAAATATAGGTTTTGCATATTATTTATACCCAAGAAGAGAAAGGATTTCTTCCACTCCCAGAGTGGCATTAGATCTACCCCTAAGTTCTGCTTGCAACAGTATCTCACCGATCAAACTCGATCAGTGCGTTCGGTTGCTCACATTGCTCAGCTCAGCTGCCTCAACTTCAGGGGCAAGATTTCTTGGACTCAGAGTTTGAACTTGAAGACAGCCCGAGTCGATGAACGGAGCAAACTCGCTACGCTCCATCTCATTTTTTTTAATTTCAACCCTTACAATCATCTATTCTCTAACTCTCTAGACCTCTATAGACCCTATTCACATTCGAATATAATTATACTTACTTAGGATAAGAACAATGGTAATCCTTTGATATGAACCCATGATTCCTAATTGATTAAAACGATGATGATGATGGTGATGCGTAGATCGGCCAACAGTTGTTAATGTTCACAAATGATCAGCAGAATACGCGAAAGGCGAAACGCATGCGCAAATTGACGATGACGATAGTGTGTGTATATCAGCTAGCTAGCTGGAGCGGCTGTCTGCATATTGTGCGTATACCGTAATGCACTACAGGCGTGATTCTCAAAAACTGTTTTTATAACAATGAGATGAAATCCATATTTTTCCTGTTTTCATCCTTCGTACGACACTTCACATTTGATAAAAATTGAAAGAGTATGCTACCTTATAAATGAACAATGTAATTTACTGATTAATAGATCAATTTGACATCTCCCGATTCCCGAAGCTCAATCTAGCACACAGTACCTGCAACAATCAATTATCATCAGGGTCCGTTGACAGTTACCAAATATAGTACGTTTGTTATGGACATTTTGGGAGGATTTTTGGAAACATACATTTTTGAAACAGAAATCTTAAAACTAAAGCCGGGAACTAAGGCTATGACCGTTCTTTTAAAACGAGTATTCAAAATCATTTAAAAAAGATCAACATCCAGCCAGTGCCTGATAAGTAACTTTATTTGCACTTTTAGAAATGGCTTGATTTTGATGGTCTTTTAAAAATGATTTTCGAAAAAAAATATATATGAAATATTGTAAACAGCACTGGAATATGTCTTACTAATCTTTGTACACTCATGATATTAGAGATGAATTAAATGAAGAAATCATGCAGGAAAAAAAAATGATATATAATTTGCAGCGGTCTCCAAACCTATATATTCCACACGTCCTCTACGGTGAGTGTGAGAAGTTGTTATCTGCGCTTTGTTTTAAGAAACTTTTCGACAGTGTTTGACCTTGATCGTCATGTTTATTAGTATTAGTGACAATTTGTTGATAAATCGCTTAATTCAGCGCTTCTCAACCGGTGCCTCGAATCTCTCTCGATCTTTTTTAATAACATGAAATGTGAAAATATAAAATTGTGTCTGATATCTTGCATGGCCAAGGGAGGAATTCAGCATATCAAAACCATAATTAAAATGTTTTCTTTTTCTGTTGCTCGCTCGCTAGATTTTCTTGAATGTTATAAAAGGCTAATACAAAACTTGACTGTCTGTATGAAACATTTATGAAACATTTATTTTCATAAAGCACATTGAGCTCATTGCCATATACCGTTATCAATACCCCCTTCCCATGTATCTTTCGCATCCATTACACATTGAGAACGAATAAAGTATCTTCCTTGTCTTCTTTGCAGAATTTGCACGCAGAAATGTAATTCTCATATTTCTGTAATAGCATTACACTTTCTTTTTTCTTTCTTTCTTTTTAAAACGTGTTTCGTAAATTGGTTCTAATTGCATTTCGGCTTGACATAATTTAGTCTAATATTTAATATAGGAATTCCTTTCGATTGTCTACGTTACCTTGTCTTAAAATATGTAATATAGTCTAGGCCTCTATTTGAATGAGTGAGTAAATTAGTCAAATTTCATTATACCAGAAATAATCGCAGCATGCAGTGTACGGCAGCTTAATACAGCCTGTTTTCATTTCAGTAAAAAAAACTTGGCTTTATTCCTAACTTCTTTCGAATCGTGTAGTGGCTATATATGTTTTTTTTTATTTTTTAGAAAGAACAGCATGTACTCCTATAATACGTCCATGTATAATAATAATAATAATAATAGTGAACATTACATCACCTTTTATTAAAATGATTTGAAATAATAATAATAATAATCTTCTTCTAATAATCAAATGCCTAAAACCCCTGAGATTTCGTGGTTTCCACACTCTCGACCCCACCAGGGGCCCTAAGGCGGGCCCCTGAATGCTTATCTGACCGTAAGTTATTGCCTTAAACCCCTGAGTTTCCGAGGGCGGACAAGGTATCAAAATATGTTCATCTGACCGCAGGTGCGTAGCCAGGGGGCGGTGGGGCGCCCCCCCCCCAAAAAAGACCAAACTAAAGAGAGGAGAGAAAAGGAAGAGGACGGTACAACATAATTTATCGTCTTCTTTCTCTAATGATTTAATGAATTAATGTAAAAGCTTCCGCGCTTTGCGCGGGAGGGAGGGGGGGGGGTGTAAACTGAACTCAGACGAGGATTATTTTAGAGAACGGTACAACGAATCGTCTTTTTTCACTAATAATTTAATGAAAGGTCAGAGCTTCCGCACTTCGCGCAGGAGGGGGGGGGGGAACTGAATTCAGACGAGGATTATTTTCAAGAACGGTACAACGAATCGTCTTGTTACTCTATGTCAAAGCTTCCGCGCTTCGCGCAGGAGGTGGGGGGAACTGTATTCAAACGAGGATTAAGAGTCGAGAACGGTACAACAAATCCTCTTCTTTCTCTAATGATTTAATGAAACGTGAAAACTTCCGAGCTTCGCGCGGGAGGGGGGGGGGGAGGGGGTAACCTGAATTCAGACGAGGATTATTTTCGAGAACGGTACAATGAATCGTCTTCTTTCTCTAATCATTTAATGAAACGTAAAAGCTTCCACGCTTCGCGCGGGAGGGGGGGGGGGGAACTGAATTCAGAGTTTCAGACGAGGATTATTTTCGAGAACGGTACAATGAATCGTCTTCTTTCTCTAATAATTTAATGAAACGTAAGAGTTTTGGCGCTTTGCGGAGGAGGGAGGGGGAAATCACCCCTCCCAGCACCCCCCCCCCCCCCCCATTACGTCAATGCTGGTCACCATTGCGTACCAATATTTGGCTCGCATAATTTCAAATTTAGGCCCCCACCCCTAAGAAATCCTGGATCCGCGCCTGGGTTGTCAAGAACAAGTCAATAATGCATAACATTCGAAATTATGTTACTAAGAGTAAACCGATCCATTGACAACGGACGGCAACGGACTGTGATCTAAGTTGGTCTACTGCCCTCTCCGACAATAATCACTACACATCTTACTTTATCTAACTGGGTATCATTTTGAATGGACCCAAATCATTTGTGAATTGTGAATTGTGAATTACTATAAATAATCATGCATCCGTTCCCCTTCGCAATCGGGCAGCTTTGTGTATTACTCAGTACTTTTTGGGGTAACGATATTCGACAATATTTCACAATAAAATATGTATGTTTTCTCGTTTTCTTGCAAAATATTGGAACAGGAAATTAAAAAAAAGTTGATCGGAAGAGAGTTACCCCCTTCCCCGTCGTGCTTACAATTTACAAGCCTAGATTGATTCCAACCCATTTACTCAACTCAAACGTTCCTGCTCTATAAACACTGCCCCTTTAAAGCGCTGAAAAATGAAGCTGTATTCAGTGAACATGCTTACTAATTAAACAAGATAATGGCGAGAGAAAGTGGAAGAGACAGATAAATAGAAAGAGAAAGAGAAAGGGAAAGAGAAAGAGAAAGAGAGTAAGAGAGAGGGAGAATGAGAGAAAGAGAAAGAGAGAGAGAGAGAGAGAGAGAGAGAGAGAGAGAGAGAGAGAGAGAGAGAGAAGGGGTGGATGGGGCAGTAAACATGATAGGAGACACTACGAACTTGTCAAACTTGCAATTTGAGAACCTCTCTAATTTGCCAATTTCATAGACGTTAGTGAAGGATAGGATGTACTTTTTTTATATTTTATTAACATGGTAAAATAATATTGTTATGTGCAACCTGATTTTGTGCACGATTTTACTTACTATTCATTTCATTATAAATAAATATATTCATTTAAGGAATTAGACATTCATGAACGTGCCCTGGCACCAATGCAGCTTTTCCAATATCAATACAACAAATCTCTTCATATTCTCAACTTTAATGATCTTGCATTTTTAATTTTGGTCTGCCGCCCTCTTCTCCAGTAAACAATTCACACTAAAGGCGCAGGTTAGTGCCGCCGGTTAGCTTCTTGTTAACTGAAACAACATTGAAACAAAAATGTTTTCCACTAAAGACGACACTTACGGCCATTTCATTCAGAAAGGAACTAAATCCAAAAACATTTAAATATGGTGAGTTTATTAAAACTTTGCATTGGTTATCTAAACTGACCATATCTACAAAAATCGTAACACAAATTCCTAATCGACATAGTGGATTTAATTCCTTTTGTAATTAAATGACTTTGGATTTAGCGCCTTTTTGGAATGAAAGAGAAACATGAACTGGAATTTTTTTACATTTTGCAAGAACATTTTAAAAATACAATATAATCTGTTTATTCAAATATCAAATGAAAAAAAATATCATCATATATCAATTATTAGTAGGCGGTTTCTCGGCAAAATTTGTATCATCACGTATTAGTCAAAACATATTCTTTCACATGATTGGTAATGAGAGCTTCCATTTCATTTTTTGAGAGGGGGGCATTTCAAAACTGGTCTTTACCTTTAAACAAAATGGTCAAAAGTGGATTTAGCGTTTTGGGAAGTAGGCCTAAGTCCTTCATCACAATTGTAATTCAATAACATAGATACTGGTAATAGAAATAAATGTGAAGCATCTAAATAAATGTACTTTTAGCTGACATTTGATTGCAATTAAAAATTCAAGTCATTTGAAGTCACGTTCATGAAGAAATAGGCTTTTGCTATGGAAACAGTATGATAAAAAGATGAAAAGGATGAAATAAGCAAACAAATCTGTACTTCATCAATATTACATTTAATTTGAAGTTGGTCTCTGAAGAATTTAAATAATGTTAGTCATAGCAATAAACAAGCCATCATGATCTGCCTGTTTGCCACAAAGTTGGTAATGGACGTGACTGCTAAGGCTGTTACCATAGTTACATATCGTAATTACTGTAAATCTATAAATACCATAATATATATATTTGTAATTTACCAACATAAAAACAAATGGAAGCATTATGAACGTATATATTCATAGCTGCCCATCTGATTGTCAATATAATACAAGACATTGGAAGTCATGGTAAAGTAGAGAAAGAAAGAAAGTGAGAGAAAAGGAGAGAAAGAGAGAAATAAGAGAGAAGGAGAGAAAGAGAGAAAGAGAGAAAGAGAGAAAGAGAGAAAGAGAGAAAGAGAAAGAAAGAAATAGAGAAAGAGAGAAAGAGAGAAAGAAAGAAAGGAGAATGAGAAAGAAAAGAAAGAAAGAATGAAAGAATGAAAGGATGAACGAAAAAAAGAAAGAAAGAAAGAAAGTAAGAAAAAAGGAGAGAAAGAGAGAAATAAGAGAGAAAGAGAGAAAGAAAGAAATAGAGAAAGAGAGAAAGAGAGAAAGAAAGAAAGGAGAATGAGAAAGAAAAGAAAGAAAGAATGAAAGAATGAAAGGATGACGAAAGAAAAAGAAAGAAAGAAGAGAGAAAGAAAGAAAGAAAGAAAGAAAGAAAGAAAGAAAGAAAGAAAGAAAGGAGAAAGAAAGAAAGAAAGAGAACGGTCCGAGCACCCTGGTCCGAGCAATGGACTGCGATGTTCAGGCTCAATACCACCGCGCCCACCCTAACACCAAGGAGTTAACTCCTTGCTAACACCCCTATTCCGGAGCATGTTCACAGTGCACCTGTTTCACGGAGTTGGCAAAGTTTTGGAGCTCGATCATGCATGCGTGTACGTACGTAGGTACATCGCAGCATACAGTAGCGGTACCAGTGCATTGTCAAGTCGATGTCCCGTGGGAGCATTTTGTTCAAGAAGTTCATGGAACTAAACTCTAAAGGCAACATTATCAACTGCAGTCTTATAATGAAATGAGATCAATGGTCATAATCTCCGGTTTCCTCACAATGTAATATGGCTACCAGGGACGAGTTACTGTTCCGTTACTTTAATCCGATTCTAAGTCAATAAAGCTCGCTTCGGTTGTCTCCCAGCAACCCAACGCTTCATGGTCTTATGCCAGTGCTTCCCCACTACAAGAACGGTATAATCCGGCGGCCTGCTAGCTGCTGTTGTATTCGACCGACCCACATTTGTACTCGCTTTATAATAAAGCCTCCGATCTGCCGCTATTCGAAATTAGTTTCAATGTTGGTTAAAATTGCATGAACAACTGATACATGGATGTATACGCTCGATTTACAATGCATCACGATGAGTTTGCCTGAAAATTCGAAGTGAAAAGACGTGAGACCCACTCCCATTTTGTATTATTCCATTCTGTGGAGCTGTGTGAAGCAGACGGGTTCGCTTCAACCATGGGGAGTAAAATGAATGAGGTGAGCCACTGATAATTGATTTATTGTTGTATTGCTGTAGTATGACGTTTTAAACTGAACAAAAATGTGTAATAAAATCTTATATCATGTTAACAAATGAAAGAAGTGGGAATCCATTGATTTTGGATCCTGTCAAGTACCGACGTAGAAGTAGAAGTAGAATACCCTTGAAATAATAGTTAACAATTTAGAAAATTTGTCCCTTATGAAAAGGATGATGATAATAATTGGATAATGGTTTTTGGGCTTTGGCTATGGTATGCATCATGGCAATCCTTTGAAATTGTTTCTCTAATCAAACGACATGTATAATGGTTTTTGTAATGAGTATGAGGAATTTGTATCTCATTGTAGTCTTGTAGTACAAATATAATTCTAATTTGTGTGTCAACATTTTATCATATTTTCTTTAATAACTAAAACCTAGTGGAAGTAAAAGTTAAAACTTTTTGTCAAAGAGATACATGTACTTTTAGTAATTTTTGTCTTGCATTTCTCGATGACTAAAATGTATGTTATAACCTACAAATGTATAAAGGTAGTTCATTAATGTAGTATTTGATATGGGATTGGTATAATCTGTCATTCAAATTGTATCTTGTGTTCCTGAATAGAAATAATTTCATACCTGTGGACAAAGTACATCTACATGTCAAGCATAGCAATTAATTCACTAGTTAATGTATCATAGGCGCCAAATGTACACTGTATGTTCATGTACCGGTAAGTAATTTGCTCAAAATCATTGAAGATCACACTCTCTTGTTATTCCTTCGACTAACAGCATTCTTGGTACAAAGTATGTGTAACCACACAATATGTTGTAACCACATACAAGGTTGATATTATATTCAGCCTATTATAGGAGCGCTTAATTGCTTCATTATCACAGCCTTCACAGGCCCATTGTAACCACTGGACACTTAATCTATTGTTCATAATGAGCTTGTAGAAGCTAGGACAGGAAGGCAGATTGTGCTTGGTAGATGACTTTCTTCAGAGAACTTAATCCCCATGTGTTACTAGCTGTGAGAGTAGGGCAAGTCTTTGATTGAACCTGAACAAGGGTTAACTCTTTGTTTGCTATAAACAATATAGCTGTATACCATCTTTTTATATTCTTAGAAGTGTGAAGTGTATGTTAGCTATCTTGGCCTGTGAAATGTATGTTAGATCTGCTAAATTGTCATCAAGAATATAATCCCCATGTTTTACTACACTGTTCATGTATGTGTAAGTGCAAGTCTATGAACAGAAACAAGGGCTTAAAGAGAAGGTTGAGTTCTGGGAAGAGGTGAAAAATAATTTGTGAGCGTTATCATTCTTATTATGCAAGTGTGGAAGAACATCAGATAAGACATGTTCCCTGAAAAGCATGGCTCTTCAAATGCCTTCATATTCTAAATATGTCATGTAAACATTGTAAAAATCCAGGGTAGGATTTTAGTCCCATATATATCTTTCTTTGTACAGTTTTGTAACTTTACCAAGACTTGGCCAAATTTCTTATCATTTTGATGATTCCAGAACCTTGCAATACACACAAATTCTTATATGCTAGATGATCAACCTTTTCTGGTCGATTTCACACCGCTTCTTTCACAATGCAATCGCATGACCAGAACTCAACTTGCAAGTCTTTGAACATAAACATTTAAGGGCTTAAAGTGACTCTTTGTTTACTGTACATAGTGGAAGTATGAACAAAAAAAGTAAATGAAGCTTTACGATCTTTTGAACTTCTACTGTTACACCTCCGAAGCTACTTGCAGTATGTATTTGATCTGCCCCAAGAGGGGGAGATTCGCAATGTCAATAATCCAGAAACCATGCAACATTTTGTTGTGATCTGTGCTGGGCTGCTGGCTCTCAAAAATAACACTGCCTAGACATCTACATGTATGTTGTGTCTTTTAACTTTTCAAGACTGTAAATATATTCTTCATAAGCTTAAAATTATACAATCTATACTGTATACTGTACATACATGTGTACATATAAACCTGTATATCTACATGTACATACTTTTGAGCAGTCTGAAGTATGATCAAAATACAAGACTTTCTGCTCTTCTGGTTGAAAAAAGGGGCCTATATTTAAAAAAGATGAATTCAACAAATTTATCATTAATTTACAAAATAGAATATAGAAGTATATAGAATAGAAGTATCTTTGTGCGATTGAGTTGCCAAAACTCGACGGATGTGTAATCTAGTCATCAAGTCAAACAGGGTGATATAAAGTATATGTGACATAGTTTCATTCTCAACCTGACCTATGACAATCTGTGTCAAGTTAAATCAAAGACAAGCTCACTTTACAATCCCCTCTCCATAGTGTGTAGCTTTCATTGTAACATGACCCATTGTCAGTGCATGGGGTAAAATTTCACGCACTGTGTATCATAATATGATAAAGTCAGAACAAAAACTGGTACTGGATCTATTCATTAAACAATCAGTCATCCACATCATGACAGCTCTGTCTTATATTGTACTTTTGTAGTTTTTTTAGTTGATTAGGCATATCAATAAAGACTCGTTGCTACAAAGCTTTAGACTACTACTCATGCGAAAGCTCTGCCGAGGGCTTGATTGCTCTTTGCAGTGTACATGTACATTGTATATTGATGTATAGTTCAATTTTATGCTGTTTGAACAAAGTCTATCCATAGTCCAATTTGGTTGTAAAGTTTTGAAAAAGAGATTAGATTACAGGTTGGCATTTTTATGAATCAGTGGAATATATGTCTTGTAGTAAAAGGGGTATCTTTTTTTTAATTGAATTTGCAATGTGTTTACAAGAAAATAAAACTTTAGTTACATCCATTATCAATCCATGTACATAAAGATCTTTTTCTCTGTCTGTTTTTGATACACTTCAATACAGACGTCTACGTCAGTAGGTGAGACAAAATCAATACCAAGACATGTGGTTGAGTGCCGATTCCCAATTGCTAGCTGTCCCACAAGTTAGCATCAACAATGGGCAGAGCACAAGAGATCCCTTTTTTATAGCTGCATAATCGGTTATTGATTTCATGCTCATCCCCCTGTTCATGTAAAGAGTCTGGTTTCTTTACACTCATAAAAGATGTAGCTGTATAGATGATACGGTATGCATCGACCTTCGGGTTACTTGGAGGCGTGGATAATGCAACCAAGGGATCTTTAAATGTTTATCATCTCCATTTTGCTTATAAGATCTACAATGTAGGTATATGTATTTTCTGAGGCGAAATCGGAATGGGACAAATTATTGAATTCTATTTTTTATTTAAAGATTAATTTTGACTAATAAGTTATTACAAAAGGAAAGATCATAGGTCATGAGACAAAATCAATATACTTTGTATATTGGCTGCATTACAGTAATTCTGTGTAATTAGAAATATTTCGAAGGCTATAAACCGCTATACATGTACCTTTTTTCGAACAGTGAAACCATGCAATATGTGAATTTCATTGAAAGCTGTAAAAATACATGTACAGTCTACAGGTAGTATACTTTTAAGAGAAAATGACTATTTCTATCTACAAAAAAAAAAACATTTTCTTTTCTTTTCAGATGTCACCAAGGCACTTTCCAGCCCAACCCAATCAATTTGAGCTTCAATACAGACCTAATGTAATCAGCCATCTGCCTCCCCTCAGTGCACATCAGGTAAGCAACATCTATTTATATTGCTTCTCTCTGAAGAAGAGTATTAATTGAAAGAAAATGAGGTTTATGATAATGTCATGCTGTTAATACAGATTGATTTTCATTGAACCTACAATGAAATCATTTGTGGCAAGAACAATTTGCTATTAAAAAAATAATAATTCAGTTTGCCATATTTAGATCACTTATGAACAGAATTATTATAAAAGACTTACAGAAGAAATATATGTCAGATATTTTACTTTTATAATATATTTTTATGTATAACATCTGCCATTGCTTGAGATAAATCTTTAAGAAGAGTATTGAATATTATAAATGTTTTGATTCAGTGATAATTTCCATGAAATCTCTTGAGTAACTGTGATAATAAGGAAACCTATAACTTCCAATAAATTGTATTTAGATTCTCCTGGTTCTATTTATATTTAGCTCCATGTCATATAAATAATTTAAAACATATATATCCGGGTAGCAGACAATCGTGGTAGAACCTGGCAGTTCATTTACTACCTGGGGGCATTTGCAACTCAAAGGGCTTTGATATTTTTGCATAAACTGTAACTATCATCTCATCTCTCTGCACAATACTGTATACATTTCAAAGAAATGTTATCAGTCTACCATCCCTTGGAAGGGGGCATAAAGTTATACAAAACTTATTCACCCCTCTACAGTCATGAAGATTAATCAATTTTATGTGAAAGGCTTTGTGACAGACTCTGTGCAGCTTTTGATGAAGATGAAAATTTAAAGGAACCAATAATATATCTTTTTTTTGTAATACTATCCAGTCTATTCATGTAAATGTAGCATACAAAAGATTGTGTTTGCAGACTTGGCAACCATTAAATCAAACATCATTTATACATGCACACTTTCTGTATATATGAGCAACTGAGAGATCTACTGTTTCAGATTCGCTATAAAACTCACTGGCTAGACATTAATTTTGTGATGGGTCCCAGTCTCAATGTCTAGCTGGATATTATATGACCTGACATCAAATGCTTTATTTGTAGAATGGTTTTTTTATTAGACAACTTCAAAATGGTAGCCCAAAAGCTAAATTACATTGCAAGTTTTACATGTATTAAAAAGCATTTCAACAAACTTAGATATAGACAAGTACAAATAATACACAGTCGGGTAGATCATAACTAATTACATATTCCCTACTTGCAAACAAATTGATGAAACAAATAAAATAGATTCAGCATTATTTTTTTTTCTGTAATCATTGTTAAGTGAGGAATATTCATAAAATTTCGAAATTTGTCTAGTAGATTCTATGATGTTAGATCAGTCATCTGGTGAAAAGATGAATGTCTTACACTTCAGACCTTCATCGGGCCTAATTGAGAAAGTTTGTAAAAAACAGTGCACTTATAGGCCTACCAAACCACCCAAAGTATAGTCCATATGAAAAGTGCAAAGTTTCAGTTTGCACGTTCTGCTAGTGTACACTGTACACTTGCAGTATGTGTATTTATCTTCATGCTTATAATGTGGCACGATTAGTACATCTTCAAATATTTAAGTTTGTGGGCAATTACCGTATGAAAACAAATATGTTTTGGAATATTAAGATTGGGGTGTTACGGAGAAGAATTTTTTTTAGAAAGATATCATTTTTTGTTATCAACATTCTCTTTGAAAAAATGATCACTTGAAGTTTGATTGCTTTGACATTGAATTATTTTCATCTGAAAGAGAAAATGTGAGAAAAAATTGATAAAGGGATGATTGAAGTCTGAAAGACTCTGGTAAATAAACAAAACAAAAACAAACACACAAACACAACAAACAAACCAACACTGTTAAAAAAAACAATAAAAACACTTGAAGGAAATTTCACCTTTTTAGCAGGAAATCTAAAAAGAACTGATGTGTTAAACAAAGTGGTATTTTTAATATTTGTTTAAATATTTTTTTAAAATATTTATCTCTACAATGGATTATATTTAATCACATAATTGCGTTGAAGTAAAAGACTGTTTTGCTTAAGTTGCACACATTACACTTTTATGATGCTTGTTAGAATTGATTTTAATCCAGAATTTCTTTATTTCTTTATTCATATATACATATTCTGAAATTGTGAGCACCCATGTACCAACAAGTGATGATGCTGTACTGATTTGAGTCTACATGTTAATGATTTTTCGTTGTGTCTACAATACCATGGCAACCAGAGTAGAAGTAATTGTTTTCCGGTACGTCCTTTCTGATGAATTTCATAGTGATCTCATGGACTGGTTGCTATGCTTTTCAACCAAGGACTTCTTCTGTATCATTTTATTGCCATCTAGTTAAAATATTTATGTGTTCCAGCATAATTAGTCTGAACATCAGCATGGACTCCTATTTGTATTTTCATGAAAAAGAAAAGTACTTGACTAGCTTTGTAAACCCATTACAAATATTGTATACCAGGTAGTGAATAAACTGTACACATATATTTACATTATACGATTTTAGAGTCAGACCTGTAATAATAAGCCAAGTAATGTGTCTTAATTTCATGTTCATGTCCAGTGTATATACATAATATATATGTCATTAAGCTAAAATCCTTCAAAAGGGACTCAATTATTACAAATGAGGGTTGAGCTCATTCTTTATTAATCATTGCAAAGAACTATAATGCTAAACTCTTCAGAGATTTTATAAAATCATTATATTGAACATCTCAATACCTTCTTATTTTCCTTAATTGCAGCCTGCATTTAGTGAAAAGCCAAAGATAGTCCAACCAGGAGCATTCACGAGAGCTGCTCCAACCAAAGAAGTCAAACATAGTCGCAGAGTCAGTGATGCCATCGCTAATAACTATACTCCAACCGCCCGCAATCTAACATCTTCGTACATTTACGAGATCCTACGCAGACACGGTAAATATCTTATGAATGCTGACGAGGGTATTGATGCTTTCCAGGTGCTCTACCAGAGGCCCTTTGAAAGAATCACCTGTTACAGAAATTCACAAACAATCTGTAATTGAAATTGAGACTCGGACACATGTATAATTGATATATCTAGAGGAATTAGAAAGAACTCTTGTGCATTAAAATGGCTATAGACGCACAGCTAGTTCTAAAGATGTTGCTTGTTTACGAGCCAGAAAGGGGTTAACTCTGTAAAAGGTCTCTCAGCATTTCCTGCTAGATGTGAACTGATGAAAACATGTTGACAAAATGTTTGTCTACATGACTTTGAAAAGGACATTTTTTGTCAAGAATAATTTTTCAATTTTTAAAATTTAAGTATAAATTAAACAGACAATTACAATAAATTTCTTGTCATGTAGCAAGTAAAAAACAGTAGGAAAACTTTTTAGTCTGATAATATAGGCCAATAATCACCTTGTCCCTATATTTTTCTATTTTTCTATGTGTAATATTGCATATTGTAGAAATGATAAGATTTTTATAAATTTCTGAATTTCATCTATTTCCTATTTAAAAGAGATTACATTAAATTTCATTTGATTTTGATTTAGATCGTCCACAAATTCGGAACGGTAGGAGGTCGCCATCTCCCAACCACCGAGGCCCCTCCCCTTCACATAGGATGCCATCACCTCAGCATAGCCGATCACATCATATACAATCTGCCAGTTTAGATAGACATTCATCCGATAAATCTAACAGTCGTGGGACTCCTTCACCAAGAAAAAGGTGAGTGTAAGAATAATTGTACAGTCAAACCTGTCTATAGCAACTGCCCAAAGGAAACACAAAAAGTAGTGTTTGTATACAGGTTCCTTTAGTACATGATTCAATGAGAAACCGTTTTCAAGGGAACCAACAAATGTGGCCTTTGTAGACAGGTGGTCACTAAAGCAGTTTTGACTGTATTTTGTAAAATTTGATATTGAACACGATGTACAAATGTATGAGTGGGCATACTTTCTTAACTATTAGGAAATAAGAATTCTGCTTCCACTTGTTCGAAGGGATATTTTGTATCTCTTATAATTTGACATCCAGATTGTGTATAAGTACAATAATACACACATATTATTGAGAAGAAAAACAAATTATATTTGCTGTTTAGATATTGACACACCTCTTCAGAGTATGGATCAGACCTATAATTAGAATTCTATGATATTTCATTTTCTGATTTTACCATCTCTGAGAATATTGTCTTCTTTTATGAGATAGCACTTCACCAGGTTGTGTCAATTGATTTTGTTGAGACACTATGTACAACACTTCAGTGTGAGTGGTAGAGCCAGTGATATTGGTTCTTCAGTCTGGTCATTATATAGTTACTGCAAATATTATGACATGGCTCCTATGTGTGCATAGTACTCACACCAGGTCAAGAAATATTCCAGGATCGATCTTTTATAGCTTGAAGTGGTGTACAGGGTGGAGCAGAAAATGGAGTACACTAGGGGCATTTACACTGTCTTCCAAACACGCCAAAAAATGCCAAACCGGAGCCTGGCCGCGATGTTACCAAGGGCAACTACGCTTTACCGGCAGAAACGCCAAGCCCCAAACATTCCAAAACGAAGTGTGATCTTTTGGCGTGTTTTGGCGTGTTTTGGCGTGTTTGGCAAGTATAAACGCTCGCAGTTGTAACATCGCGATGTTAGGTAAAGTGACTTGAGGAGCGGGGCTAGCTAGATGTCGTCCTTTTGAAGATGACAGAAGGAAGAAACTAAGAATAACATAAGGATAGACAGAAAGAGAAAGTGATAGAAGGAAGAAACAAAGAATAACATAAGGATAGACAGAAAGAGAAAGTAATAGAAGGAAGAAATAAAGAATAACATAAGGAAAGACAGAAAGAGAAAGTGATAGAAGGAAGAAACAAAGAATAACATAAGGAAAGACAGAAAGAGAAAGTGACAGAAGGACGAAATAAAGAATAACATAAGGAAAGACAGAAAGTGAAAGTGATAGAAGGAAGAAATAAAGAATAACATAAGAAAGTGATAAAAGGAAGAAATAAAGAATAACATAAGGAAAGACAGAAAGAGGGAGTGATAGAATGATAAAAAACAAAGAATAACATAAGAGAAGGTGATAGAAGGAAGAAACAAAGAATTACATAAGGAAAGACAGAAAGAGAAAGTGATAGAATGATTAAAAAACAAAGAATAACATAAGAGAATGTGATAAAAGGAAGAAATAAAGAATAACATAAGGAAACACAGAAAGAGGGATTGATAGAATGATAAAAAACAAAGAATAACATAAAAGAAGGTGATAGAAGGAAGAAACAAAGAATAACATAAGGAAACACAGAAAGAGGGAGTGATAGAATGATAAAAAACAAAGAATAACATAAGAGAAGGTGATAGAAGGAAGAAACAAAGAATAACATAAGGAAACACAGAAAGAGGGAGTGATAGAATGATAAAAAACAAAGAATAACATAAGAGAAGGTGATAGAAGGAAGAAACAAAGAATAACATAAGGAAAGACAAAAAGAGAAAGTGATAGAATGATTAAAAAACAAAGAATAACATAAGAGAAGGTGATAAAAGGAAGAAATAAAGAATAACATAAGGAAACACAGAAAGAGAAAGTGATAGAAGGAAGGGATAAAGAATAACATAAGAGAAGGTGATAGAAGGAAAAACAAGGAATAACAAGGAAAGATAGAAAGAGGAAAGTGTTTGCATCGGAGTGCCGCGCATGCGCATTACCAACTGAAACACGCCAAAACATCACTGAGCTTTTCAGTCGGTGATGTTTCCGCACAAGTGTAAACGGCTGCGCGAAACATCGCGACTTTTCAAAATGAGGTATTTTACAGTATAAATGCGCCTACTGAGAAAGAATGAATTCATAGCATTCATACTTGTTTTTACTACCTGTATGATGAAGATAATATAGTGGAAGATTTAAAGTAGTGAAATATTTGTTATCCAAGTGAAACAAGAAATCTGTCCCATATACATCTGGGCCAAATTTATTATCAATTTGATGATTCCAGAACCTTGTAGCACACACCAATACTTATATGCTAGATGATCATCCTTTTCTGATAGATTCCAAAACGTTTCGATCTCATGACTAGAACTCAACTTTGTCCTTAAATGCGCAGAGCACAACATTGATTGATTGGCGTATTGGTTCATTTATTGATTTTATTCACATTCAATAACATGTTTTCAAATCATGTTTTTACAATTAGGCAGAGATATATGTTACAGAAGTGCTCAATGAAAATAAAAATTGTTATATTGAAAAATAGCATGTGAAGCTGTGAACCTAATTAGATAACAAACAAGTTATTCAGTATTCATAAAATAAAATATATCCCCACCTGCCTTTTTAGATGTGTAATTGTGTATGCATAGATGTAGATGTAAAACGAATTAGAGAGAACAGATAAGGAGGAGAGAGAGAGAAATAGAGAAAGAGAAGGGGAGAAAGAGAGAGAGAGAGAGAGAGAGAGAGAGAGAGAGAGAGAGAGAGAGAGAGAGAGGGGGGAGGGAGAAAGGGAAGAGGAAAGCTGAAATTATTGAATAATTTTTTGTATTGTCCTGAAGCTTGAAGATTTTTAAACACTCTATACATGTAGTTACCATCACATACTTATGCTGATTAATTAGACCAAGAGTCAGAAGCCAATCTCATTAGTTGAATGCAAGCAATCAAAGGGTCATTAACTTTGAGATAGAGGGACTTTGGATCCAAAGTGATTTCCATATTTATTATTTGGCTATGATTTGCATAACAAACAAAGTCAGACACCTAACTGTGATTCTATGAACACCATTATTTGAGAGTCAAGGCAGACGATGGATTATTCATTAATTAATGACTGCGTTTTAACTGACAGCTAAGTACATGTAGGTCTCATCACACTCTTCAAGTTTAATTATAATTAGTACCTGCTTGAAAACAAATTATACATATTTGTTACATGAATCTGATAAAACCATATGACAAGTGAGAATATGTTGTACCTTATTACCTGTATACAGTAGTAGTTTAATTGTCTTTTATATTCTGTTTTAGGATTTGTCCGGGTAGCTTTCAGTTGCTTTTTTTCTGAAAGGAGTGTAAATCTTAAAATGTTATGCAAGTTGTTCCAATATTTGCATAACCTCACCCCGTCATTTTCTTTATTCCCTGTGAGTAAGACAGCCATTGATTTTGTTTGCCAAGCCTTCAGGCATCCTAAGCTGTTTTAGGCAAAGCTATAATTAACTCACTTTGAAATCAATAGAAATGGGTCACTGGGTGATAAACATATCTATGTCTTCTCAAAAAGAACTCTTCCTCAAATTATATATTATTTTGTGCACACAACGTGGACCACTGCCATTCCTCATCCTACACCAATGTAGTTTCTAGTATACAATGTCTTAACATTTTGATAGTTGTACTAAAGCCTAGATGAACTCAAACACATCATTCTTTTGTTGGAAAAGTGTTTTTTACTTTGATTACAACCACAACTATCATTAAAGGTTTAGAATTTATACATCTGTATAACTTTAGTAAAGACATTATTATTTTTATCATTATTATTGAATGATAAATAATGGTAAAGGAGAGTATATTTGGCTTAACCCTTCTGTGACATTGATTTAAAATTAAAAAAAAGGATAAGCCTATTTTTATATGGAAAACTAGTAGAATGTCAAAAATTGAACAAATCCACATTTTTATGTTCGTCCTTTGACAACTTTCAATCAAATACATTTCATTAGATCAAAATCATTCTGACGGATACATGTACCGGTACATGTACATGTCTACTC
Source organism: Strongylocentrotus purpuratus (assembly GCF_000002235.5). Classification (NCBI taxonomy): domain Eukaryota; kingdom Metazoa; phylum Echinodermata; class Echinoidea; order Camarodonta; family Strongylocentrotidae; genus Strongylocentrotus; species Strongylocentrotus purpuratus. The sequence continues at coordinate 263,083 of NW_022145532.1, read as the reverse complement.
TGTCTCGTGTTCAACATCTGTGACATTGGATGACATTTTCTAAATATTTATGAGCACTGCTCAACAAGAAAATTTAAATGCTGCCTATACATGTAAGTATCTGCTTGCATGGTGATGTAGATATACAGTAGGCTTAAGAACATTAAAATGGAAGGAGCGAGTGGAATTTGATCTTTAATAGACCTCGGGCAGAGCGAGAAGACAAGTGTCATCCATGTAGGTGAGATATAATTAGAACACTTGCTTTAGGACAAATGAACCGATGGGAGCGCCCACAATAGGATGAGTGCGAGGAAGCTTTAATAAGGTGTCTCAAGTACCTGTCTCTGTTTGCTTTACCAAGTTGGTGATCTACTCTTCTCTCCTGTATTTACTCTCACTCTCTTTTATGACAGGGATTTTATTTGCATGTAACGGTTGGTGGAAAACATGTAGGAATGTGCAACAGAGTGGGGATACTTTTCTTCACACGAAAACTCTGTAAATGAGTGTAAACAAACAGAAACTTTTGTGTGTGTGAAGCTGAAATTGACTGAGTTAATGTAAATTTGCACTTATGTCAGATAAATATATGCCATCACTTCTATCACTTCTATCATACTATGTTTCCTAAAAGTTTTGTTAAGTATGTTTCCTTATATTTACTATCTCTGATTTTGAACCTGTAATGGAATACTTACAGTGCATTTAATATTTATTCTCTTTCCTCTTCTTTGTGAAATGATTGGAAAAATATATGTCACCAGTTTCATTACTTTTTATGAAAATAGGAAAGTTTAATATCTGTTCTTGTTATCTCATGTCATTTTGTTATTTGTGAGTGTGATTATTCTCTCACTGAGGAATTTATTGAAAAGGGGTTTTATATTTTGTGTTTAGAATTATGCCCCAGTATATTGACCATTCATCTGCAACTATTGGTAATCAAATCATTGAACTGATATATTTATCAATATTTCATGTCAGTGACTGAAATTAAAAAACTCTTTATTCCTTGTATTTTTTTCTTTCACATTCTAGTCCTAGAACATCAAATCAGTCCTATGCTGAATATAAGAAGAGCAGAAGTCAGGCATCATTGAACAACAATGGTTCAACGTCTTTACCCAACGTTAAAAAATCACCATCTAATGGTCCCTCAACCAATAGGAGTCGTCTGCCCCCTATTATCACCCCTCCAGCAAGTCCAAGGGACCATTCAGACAGTGCAGTCAATGGACATGATAGGACTAGACCATTCAGCAGTAGGGAGGGTAGACCTACAAGAGGGACGTCTAGTAGTGGTAGCGATCCTATGGTACCTGATAGCGGTAATGGATCATTGAATGCAATACATTCGTCACCGACGTCAGTTAATGATGTTCCGACACTTAATCTGCGGTCTGTGACATATGCAAGCTCAGACAGTAGTCTTGGTAAGTTCATGTTTCAAGCTTCAACATTACCCATTCTTTGATTGATCCTTGATTAGTTCTGATCAAGTTTCAAGCAGTAAAATAGTCTAACCCTCTTGAGTTTTGTCAAAAATTGTTTGTACAAATAATATCAAACTCTTTTGGGGTACTTCATGTTCCTTTTGTATGAATGTCACTTTTAATTATTACAGGTATCCAGTTTGAAGATTAGTTCATTCAAAGAGGTCGTGCACTTTTTCTTTGTAATAAGAAAGTCAAGATCATGAACCTTTTCAATTGAATTCACATTTACAGATGGGTAACTGATACTTGCATTGTTGCTGGAGAAATGATGTTTTGTTAAAACATAAACAGCCAACTCATAAACAATATCATATAACACAATATTTGCACAAAGTAACATTTTGTAGGGTTGATGTTCTCTTTTTAAAGAAAGCAGTGTATGATTGTATGTACAGTGTATATAACAATATTACCTGTTTATCTACATGTAGATCATAATCAATTGATAGGACACCAGAATTACTTTAATATGCGATTATAAGAATTGAGAGGATTTATATACAGAGTCAAACCTGCTTTAGCAACCATCTGTATAGCAAGACCACCTGTGTATAAAGACCCCTTTTTTCATTTCCCTTGAATATGGTTTCTGTACTAAAGGAACCTGTACATAAAAAACGACCAGCCTATAAAGACGACTTTTCATGTTTCCCTTGAGCGGTCTTTATAAACAGGTTTGAGTGTAATACTTTTTACCCCTCTTCTTAGATGGCCTAGACCTTCCTCCATGTATGCGTGAATATGATCTAGAGATGGAAGCTGTGATGAGTGTGCAGTTTCCAGGGTATACCTACTCAACACATGGGTTATCAAGACCACCTACACCGGACCAGAAGGATGTAGTCAGGTAAATTTCTTTCTTCTTTTCTTCTTTTGCAACAATATTAACGAAATCTAATTTCTTCAGAAACAATTTATTTTTATACTTCTAGTCTCACAAATTGTCTGCCTAATCTTCTAAGATTCTTTCTTAAGATATCTCTCTCATAGAGCTTCCTTCTAATGATGAGAAAAAAGGGTTTTCCCACGCAAGAGAAGTAGCTTTCTTAAATCCCTTGATTACTGCATTGTATGTGTGAGTGTAATGAGCTCTTATCAAGCATTCAAGTGTAAATTGTCAACATTTGAAAGATATTTTTGAAAGCATATAGCAAATTTAATACATTTTTATTACTAAGGTTATGACAGAAGTCATTTGTCTTTCTAAGGATATGATCTTCTAAGGAAACTTCTTTGATCATAATGCAAGTCATTCGTGAGAAAATCACAACCCTTTAACCTGGTAGCTGGCTGGGTATTCAATAAACCACACCAGAAGCCTTTTTAAATGTTCCAACACATTTTGTTACCGTTCTTGCAGCGTTTTGGTCATTTTGGCCACTTTTTGTCCCAAACTGACCATTATGGTCACTGTCATTGTCTTATTTTTTCTTCCTTTAGATATTATGGTTTGATCGAGGGGTCCATAGAAGATTCCTCAGTAGCACCGCTCAATACACAATGGATTAAAGAGATGTACAACTTCCTACCTGCTAGACTCAAGACTGAACCTCTCAAGAAGTGTATGAAAGAAGTCACAGAGGTAAAAAATAATACTCTCTCCTAATGCATCAGTATCCAACACTACACTCTAAAAACTAAAATGTTAAATTTCAATTTAAAAGGGCCAATTAGGAGTGACCAATCTTTCAAAATGTCAGATTGTAGCTTTGAACATGCTGGAATGCATGTTCAAAGTGTTAATCTATCATTTTGAAAGAGTGGTCACTCCTCGGCCCTTTTAAATGGTGATTTAACATTACATTTTTTTAGTGTAGTAGATAGTCGTGGCATAGTCAAAAGAAAAGGAAGAAAATACAAGCAAATGTTACATTGAATACAACAAAATATAGCTTGAAGCTAATTGTTTGGAACAAATGCTTGATCACCATGTTAAAATGAAAAATTTTATTCAAAGTTAAGCATTAACTAAAATGCTTGCATCTTCATGTAAATGACACAGTATTAACATCAATGTTAGATAGTAAATGTTTTCAGGATGACACAGTACATGTAGCTAAGTCATGATGTCAATAGGGTAGGAAGATTGAGTCAGTGTTGTAATCATACCAGTGCCACTTGGAAATCATAAATCTTCAACTACTTTATAAAGATGTAGGTCTCTTTATTGGCCTTCATAAACACGTTCTTGCTTTCACAGTGTAAGGTAAATGTGCATCTGAATAAATCTGTACCTTACAATCTGCAACTAATTCTTTATTCAGGTCTTTTATACAAAAATTACACTTAGTTTCAGGAAAAAGAGTAATTGAATTTTCACCTTTGTTCATCTTTGTTAGCATGTAAACCTTAAATAGCGGTAGTGGGAGTAATCTCACCATTCACTATGATCCCTGTCTTGCCTAGATCTGTTGTGAAGGCCAAACTTTTCAGAACCTAAGTATCCTTTAAGAGAATGATAAAGAGTCTTTTGAGACATGTCATGCACAAAGAATAGCTAAGACTGGGATGTGTAAGTTATCAATGGGATAATAGAGGATTTCAATTCTGCTCTTTATATGTTATGTCTGCAGCAAGATCACATTTCCATTGATTTGAAGTTTTCTTTTTCTGCATGGTAGTTTTGTAAACTGATATCTCAATATATAAATTATAAATCTGACAAGGACTCTTAGATATGTCTCAAAGGTATATGTATATTCACGCCATTCTTTGTTGTAATATCATCAGGGTCTTTGTGTGGGTTGCTACTGCCTCCTCCTCCCATTCAAATTAAGGTGGTCACTTACAATGGATTGTTTCAAATTTCATGAAACAATATTATATAATGTATTTGTGACATATTTTATGAGCCATGTCCATTCAAATTTAGGTAGTCACTTACCATGGATTGTTCACATTTTTATGGAACAATGATATATTTGTGAGATATTTTATTAATAAGCCATGTCCATGAAGGCAGATTTTTTGGATAGGATTTTATATGGCTGGTAAAACCGTGGCAAATTCTAATTGTAAATTCTATGTGCTGACCAGGGCCCTGTCTTACAAAGAGTTGTGATTGATCCGATTGATCCAAATCAATCGCAAGTTCGCAGTCTCCTTTCTCTTATGTACATAGTTGCGACAATCGCAAGTCAGTTGCGATTGAAATCAACTCTTTGTAAGACGGGGCCCACTGGTGTATCTATTAATGTTTCTAGAACTGTGTGTCCCCAAAAGGAAGCAATTATCTTCCATCTCATTTTGGGGAGGTTCAAGAAACCTGGTAGGTGCTATATAGTCAAATCCCAGCTAGTTGTAAAGTGCTTGATTGATTCATACAATAGTACAATCTTCCATTACGTGGGAATTAACACTACTAGGTCTTCTATTGACTCCCTAGTAGAAGTCTCGTAATGTACAACGCTCTCGAAATGTTACTCCCAGGGCAGAAGGCCTTCAATCAAATATACAATCATACCTCAGGCCTATCAATGCAGCTCTTATGGGCTATTGTTACCTTAATGGATGTTTGAGTGTGGAAATCTATTTTTAGAACATATGTGAAAAGACCTTTGTTTTTGTTGATGGAATTGGAACGTGAGACCAGTCACAGAGGATGATAGATGAACTGATATATAGAAAGGTAGAAAAACACATACTCATATGAAAGTCAGGTTTTTAAGGCAAGTGTGTCTATACACTGTTAGGTAAATTTTTTAATTATTATTATATTGTAAGGAAATCATGAATAGAATTAAATTGTTATTTGAAATGAATGTAGGCATTTATATCTGTTTAATAAAATGTGCTTTACTGTTTAGAAGTTTAGTACAATAGAATATATGTGTAAGAGATCAACTCCTATGAGGAGTTTTAGTGTGCACAATAAAACATTTACAATTATTTGTAAGAAATGATATTTGCAATACCAGCCCCTTTTACCATTTATCATAATTAACCTGTTTTTAAGTGGCAGGTAGCTACACTGTAGACAATATCTCTGCACTTTCAAAGTGCCTTGGAAATTATTTCACTTACTCTAGCTTGTGTTGATTGATTCAGCATCTTACAAGTAGTGCTCTGAGGCAATGATTATCATTTACTTTGCCCTTCCTGATGGGGCTGACTCGTAAAGTTGAAATGACTCATAAGTGATATTGCATTAAAAATTCATAATCCAACCCTTTTCACACTTTACATGCCTTACTGAGTGGAAGCGGGGATTGGGATTTTCAAAGCCCTATGGAGTGCTTAAATTAGGAACATTATGTCATAATAATAATAATAATAATAATAATAATAGTACATGAGATTTATATAGCACCATATCCATTCTAATCAAATGCTCAAGGCGTCATAGAGAGTGATCTTTTAAGTTCAGAGAAAATAATAAACGTTATCTATTAACAATAAACCATATTTTTGCAATCACTTCATGAAAAGATTTAAGCAAAAAATATTCTAATTTTATGGGCAACAGTGAATAAGAATGGAATATTATACAGTCAAACCTGTCTACAGCGACCACCCAAGGGAAACACAAAAAGTGGTCTTTGTAGACAGGTTCCTTTAGTACATGTTTAAATGAGAAACTATTTTCAAGGGAAACAACAATTGCGGTCTTTGTAGACAGGGGGCCAGTAAAGCAGGTTTGACTGTAACATTGTTTTATTCCACATTCTAATGTAGGAAGCCAGATCTGTGTATATAGAGAGCATCAAGAAGGGAATCATGGACTACATCCTGCAAGACCCCGTAGAGCAGGAGAGACTTGGTGTTCCCATGCCAACCAAACATTCTAACTCTGCTGGTAGAGAGTGGTATCCGTGGAGTGATGCGGTGGATGATGCGAGGGACTTCATGGAGAACTATCTCTACATCACTCATCCCATCATGACTACTATCCTCTACAAGTGGGAGACACAGTGAGTGCATCATGCTATAAAACCTGGAGGATACTCAGATTTGGTTTGGATGGGGGTGTGTCGCTCAAGTTTTGAAACCCCTATCCATTATTAGGAGGCATTTTTATTGAAAAAAGACCAATTTTTCACAATTTGCAGGTATTTTTCTGTTTTTTTCGGGTGTTTAGTACACAAAATTTGGAAATTTTGGAAATTTTGACAAAAGCGGACCCATTTTTAATGGTATTTTTGTTAAAAGTGGGATTTTGGTGAAAAAGTGACCCATTAGAGCGGCACACACCCGTATGTCCTAATATGTGAGTACCCCCCCCCCCCCTCCCCCGGCCTATGAAACAAACAGATGTAGGAAATATAGAAGGTGTATTTCTCTTTTTGACATTATATGATACACTGGATATTGCTGTAGATTATGGAAAGTCTGGCCTGCTAAAAATGTAGATGTGGAATACATTCATGAGCAATTCCACTTCTGAAACCAGCTACAGGAAGTCCTTTTCTTGAAGTTCATAGTTGCTCAATTTTAAAATAAAGAATATAACACGAAACATCAGACCATTTTCATTACCATCGCAGAATAGTTCAGCTAAGGTAGTTTCCCATGAACAAACAACCACAAACTGAAATGACTGCTCCTGTACATTCTTTACAGAGCATATCCTTTGTTTCCTATAGTAGAATTGAATATAATATTTGAATTTTGATCTTGCTTTAGCATTTAAATTTCATCTTGTAATCCAAATAAAGGAAGTTAATGATGAATTTTGTGTGTCACTCGCTACCTGCCATACATCATTGGTCCTTTTTTCTTCTTCTTCTTCTTCCAGATATGCCCATCTCAGGATGTTGGACAGACCGGGTATCAAGGAGATCATGCCTCTCACTCCAGAGGCATTCCTTGACCACATCAAGAACACAACGAAGCAGACGAGAGAGATCTTGATGAATGATTGGCTGGAGGAATGTGCTGATATGATCGATGATGAAAGAGATGAGATTGAAAGGTGGATGCCAGAGAATCAGGTGAGTTTGATGGTTTACAACCAGTTCGTCTTCGACCCAATTGGTCTATTCCCATATGGTCTACACCCAGCCGGTCCACTATCTACATGGTCTAATAATCATTTGTCTACTTATCATTTGGTCTAATGACCATTTAGGGTAATAGTCATTTGGTCTAATTTCCATTTTTTATTTGAATTGAAGCTCTTGGAACTGTACATGGAATCATTGTTTTGGGTTTATTTCATTAGATTTAAATTTTTAGATTCAAAAAGTTACAAGCACTCTGATTTCTCCCCCCATGCAGGATGGTAGAATGGCCCAGATGGATCATTTCTTCAAGTCCCTGTCCACACTCATGTCTCTCTGCTTGAGGAGCTGTGTAGAGAAGTCCATTCATGATCTTGTGGATTGGTTTCAACTCTACGATGAAGGAAACTATTATGATTGTGATTACGATGGATCTCAGCTCAGTCTACCAACCATACCACAGCCTCTCAAGATCTCCATGGTAACAGATACAAATGTTTAGCGTATTCATTTTCTAATTATAGCGTAAGATACGAGATGTCTCTAGAAAAATGTTCAATGTATACAAAGATTTAAACCTACTGTATATCTATATCACCATGCAAGCCGATACTTATAAGCAGCATCTAAGACTTATTTGTTGATGGCAAGGTACAAGCACAAATATACCTTTCTCCTACATGTAGGTTTAGCATCTCATAATCTACATATAACATTTATTGCATTACAGTATATTACTATGGTTCCACATTTGTCAAATGCAGGCAATCCAACAATCAAATGATTATGGACTTTTTACGCTGGTTTTAACATTGAGTATATTCAAGAGACAGAACATTGTGAGGCAATTTAAATAGCTTTAACTATGAAAATCAGGTTTGTTTATAAGAATAGTCGCTGTATTTTGATTGAAGTAAATACAGGATTGCCAGCACTTTTACCTTTTAATGTATCTAAAGTGTGTGATCAATATTTAAAAGCTTGTAAACTCTTACCTAAATATGTTATGTTTTGTGGTCATGTGCTTGTAGAAGTAAAAAAATTAAAGGGTTTCTCAAGGAAATGTTTCAGTGTGTTGAACTGTTTGGCATGAGCTGTAACGTTAATTATTGGTAGAGGTAGAGGTAGAGGTGTTGTGGTCGAGTAGATACGTCACTGGACTGTCGATCACAAGGTCTGCGGTTCGAGTGCAGCCACGGCACTAATGTCCTTGGGCAAAACATTGATCTACATTTGCCACACTCAACCCAGGTGAGGTAGATGAGTACCTGGTAGGATTATCCTTGAAATGCACTGTGCGCTGAAGCAAGGGTAATAATTTCCAAAGCTCTTTAAAAGCGCATAGAGATATTATTTCATAACGTATTATGAGCTAAACAAGAACTGAATATTATTATTATTATTATTGTGTTCCAGGGTCCCGAGATGTCCAAGGTGTCCTGTTCGTTCACCCCAGACATTGACGGTGTCATTGACATCCTCCATCGGTGTATCCAAACCATGGTGGATGGTGTGAAGGGCATCCACCGCGTCGAGAAGCGTCTCTTTCATCGGGTAGACGCCGTGGCCATCGCTCACATTCCCGCCATCAGGGACGATGAGGAGGTCGTGGAGAGGGCAAAAGAGCAGGTCAAGGAGGTCATCTTGCATAACTATCACGGCCCTGTCAGGTTAGTTGCTGGATGCATCATGCATATTCTTGTTGACTGCCACAAACGTTACAGGACTTCCTGTTTAATCTTGGCTTGATTGATCAATTTCCAACTTTTTATGTGTTCAAAATAACAGACAATATTTTAGATATTGTAGAGATATATTTTTAAATGAAAATTAAGCTGTCCATTTGATTCTTTCCATCACATCACATTCCATCGCCATCACCATTTCCTTTATCTTCTCTACAAGTTATGGCCATGTACGTCTAGTCTTAGTTCTATAGGTCACAGTGCTAACATGCAGTATATTTCCAGGCACTCTAAGACCTTTCTTTTTGTGCATGCTGTACTGAGACTCCTACAATAATCGCGCCTTGTTCCTTTTTAGTTTCCGTTAATAACGTTCTATTTCAGCTTGCTGTTCATTCTTGCATTATACTCTGATGAGTGCAAAACGAAAACCTTAAGTATGGCTCTTTTCAACGCAATTCTACAATAAAATTAGCATATCTTTCATGGCAGTTGGTGCTCTTAAATGTAAACTTTTTCTTACGATTACAGGTTTAAGATGGTGTATGCTCCTTATGCCTACCTGCTGAAATCATCCTCAGACTCGCAGGTCGAGAAGTTTGTGAATAAAGACCAACATCTCAGGGACTATGTCAGAGAGATTGAGAAACTCAAGAAGATGGCAGCAGAAGTTGGTCTCTTTCCTCTCAATGTACCCATGCATCTCTTTGAGTTGGACTGCACAGATATCAATAGGGTAAGTATTGTCACTTCACCTTTCTTCGGGGAAGGGAAATAGATTTAGAAAGTTTCAAGTTCAAGTTTCAAGTTTCAGGTTTATTTCACATTTCACTAATAAAAAGAATTTACATAATTGACAAAATTAGATCATACTATGAAATATACTAAAAAGTGTCACATTATATAATTAATTCTTTGCAAAGACGTCGAAATTAATTGTAATGAATAGAAGGTTATACAGAGTGAAATGTGAGGAACCTATTAAAAAGCTCAGCTTGTAGATTATAGGTTCCCATAAATAAAACTAACATTTGGTTGAAGTAGTTGTAATGGTAGAGGACGTAACAGTAATAATAGGTGGGCAAGAAGCCTTAACATAAGATGATTATACAAGGTGAAACAAGCAAAATAGCAAATACAGCAAGCAAATTAATTTGTTACTAAAGAAATAAGACAATAGTCTCTTTAAAATATTGAGGTCATTAAATAAAGACATTGAACGAGGTCACCCGAGCGAGGCAGTAGACATGAACAATCATCTTACAGTAATGTACACAATAATGTAATGTATACAATAATGTAGGCCGTAGCCCAGACACAATCCTGTTTGCAACATGCATTCAAACCCACACACATCCGTTCCCAGAGAGCCCCAAGGCACGCAAAAATTTGATAATTTTGATCAAACCGCGAGTCTGGTTTATTGAAGACATAGAACACACATATATTACACCTTATGTGTAAATTTACTGTATATTGTTGTTCAGATTTATGTTTTAAAATTATATGCCCCACTAGTTAACATATTTATTCAATTAAAATATTATAGAATAAATACATTGTAGTCCCTGCCAGGTACAGAAGCTACATGTATATTCAAATTGTAATGCTATTACGCTCTACCTTAGAAATGAATTGCTATAATAATAGCAATGACCTGGATTTATTTAGCGATTAATACAAAATACTATCTCTAAGTGCTTTAAAGATATTATTATATCGTTCATTGGATTCATTCACGCACAATGTGCATCATCTCCACTCCCAGGGGAGTATTCCTACCATTTCTCTCCTGGGTATAGAGTGGCGAGTTTAGATTAATGCCTTGCCAAAAGACATTAGTGCCATTTTGGGATCGAACCCACGACCTTTGAATTTCAAGTCAAGTGCTTAAACCACCCAACCACGACACCTCTATGACCATATAACATTGTCTCTCTACAGTGGCTGATCCTGAGATCAAGAGACTTGGCAGACATCATGATCTCAAAAATCGTCAATACAAGTCGAGTGTTCAACCGTGGCATATGTGGGCAGTACGACCAGATTGTGAGGAAAATCACCAGTCAATCAGAGACTACGCATCAGTTGGTCAAACTACAGGAATATGTGGATAGACTGACCACTGGAGAGCTACTACAACTCAAGGTAAAATTGTTTTATTCCATTTTTATCATCTTAACCAGTTACAGTTACACTCTCCTGTTCACTCTCTCTGTCTCTCTTTCTTACTCTCCTCCCCCTCCCTCATCCATCTTCCTTTCTCTCTTTTTCTCTCTCCCTCAGTTTTTATCTATTCATTTGTAAAAATTGTTTCAAAAATATATGTTTTTGTTACTTATAATGGATGGTCCATTTCACGTTAAATTGTTAAACTTGGTTTGTTTTGTATCGACTAAAAATATGAAATCCAACAAAATACAAATAGGTTTTAATTTTAGGATATGTTATACATGTATTATGAAGTTTGGTTGTCCAGTGCAGCGATGATTGCAAAGATAGAAGCAATGTTCTGTTTGTGTTCTTTTAAAAGCATTGTTGTTTCGACGAGTTTAAATAATTTTCGAATTATCAAAGAGAAGATCTGTAGAAGTAATTTTTCTGATATGTTTGCTATTCAGGAGTATTACTATTCTTTATCTTTTTCTTTGTTTCTTACAGAAAAAGCTAGAAGTAGCAGGAGGAAACCTGATCTTTTTGATGGACTATGCATACTTGAACAAAGAGGATCTGATGCTGAATGATCAAACATTCACCTGGCCTGATAGAATCATGCCTATCATCAGAAACAGGTCAGTTTTACATAGTTGAGACCATCATATCTTTACTTGAGAGTTGTAGTGTCTGAATCTTATAAATAAAAACCTAAATTATGCATTTCTTAACAAAATGAAATTGCAAAACTATACAAATCAAGACCAAAATGGAGGACAATTAAGGAAGAAAACAAATGTCTTTTTGGTGACAATATTATAGGTTTTAAAATCTTCTTTCATTGTGGAGATTATAATGATAACATTCTGTTTTTATATAGCGCTTAATACATCTACGATGTCTCTAAGCGCTTAACACACTGTGTGCACAATCTCCACTCCCTGGGGAGCATTCCAGCCAGGCGTAACTTGATGCTCAAAAACTGTTTGACCAACAATGATGGTCGCATCCTACTGGGTACCCATTTAACACCTGGGTGGAGAATAGCAAGTGCAGGTAAATATCTTGCCAAAGGATATTAGTGCCGTGTCTGGATTCGAACCCTCGACCTTCAACATATACTACTTCAGGGCTTGAAGACATCATTGGAAACAAAACGTTCATTTGTTGTACATGTGCATACTTCCAAATTATTCAGAAACCTTTTTCTATGTTGATTCTTTCAGTGAAATGAAGCTTCAGAAGGAGCATGACTATGCCGTGTCTAAGCTCAATGATTGGCAGAAGAAGTTTGCTGTTCGTATCAAGGACGTGATGGATCAAGTCAAAGCATTCAGGACCAAGGATCGGATGTCAGAAGCACAGGATTATCTGGATAAACTGATCGATATCCAGCTCAAACTGGATGATTTCTATTCTGAGGTGGGTACTATCTTGTGAATGTCTTTGAGGGTCTTTGAGTTTGATGTTTTTTAAAGCTTTCATTTGCATATTAAATAAATCCAAAAACAATGACATTTTCTTTAGACATATATTTCCCATAGAGATATTTTGATTGTTTCCTGAAGTGTGGTCCCTAGATTACTGATGGGTCACAAAGTTAAAATCAAAGGCTTTTATGTGTAATTTGTCCTGTCATAGCCATGATCCAACAGAAGCCTATAGTGCTATTAATGTTGCTGCCTTTTTAATGGTAAGTGATAGATTCAATCCTGCTGATCGATCTTTTTGACTATTTCATTTTCAGATGTAATATGCAATCTTTTACATCAAGAGATTAAGAAATTCTGTTTCCAAAAAGTATGTGAAAGCATAGATAAGTCTCATAATAACAATGAAGCAATCAACACTTCATTCATTAGCAAAAATATTTGTCTCGTGTATAGTGATACATTCTTATTTTGATCTAATCTATAGCATAGATATCAATTTGCATTTTGTTTCGCTTTTGTAAGGATTTCTGTTCCTTTCATCTGTCATTATGATAATAATAATAGTGGAGTTTTGTATAGCGCTCATGTCTTGCACATTGCCACTTCTGGCGCTCCATCATATTATCCTGGTTTTAGCACACCTGCTGTTGCAGTGCTTGACATTTCAAGGAACTAATTCCTGAGAGGTACCAATTTCCCCCAACTGGATGGAGTGTGGCAATTGTAGATTAATGTCTTGCCGAGGGACGTTAGTGCTGCAACAGGGATTCAAACCCCGGACCTTGTGGTTCACGGTCCGGAGACTTATCCGCTAGACCAGGGCCCTGTTGCACAAAACTTATCATTGATGGTAACTTTGCCATCATTGGTAACTACCATGGAAATCTTGATTTTGATTGGCTGTTCAGCATTTTTACCATGGTAGTTGCCATTGATGGCAAAGCTACTATCAATCGTAAGTTTTATGCAACGAGGCCCAGAACACCTATACCTTATCATTCCTGTGATTTGATATTTTTCAGAAAGGAGCAGTGAATCAGGAGCAGAAGTTACTTGACGTTGGTCACATCAGTCCCTATCCCGAGCTAGATCAGATCAAGGAGAAGAAAGAACCTTACGATAAACTCTGGAATGCCGCAGTCAAGTTCCATCACATGTATGATAAATGGATGAATGGACCGCTGCTGGATGTCAATGCTGAAGTGGTGGAAGAAGAGGTAGGTAGATGAGACAAGGATGGAGACAAGTGGTGGTATAGAAGGTGGATGCGAGATGGAAATGATTGTGTCAAGGAATATATAATTTGAATTCAATTGAATTGACACTTATTTCCATTATCATGACAATATATACAAAGATAAAAGATGGAATGACATAACAGATAACAATATCAATATTACGTATAAATTGACATACTAACATTCAAAATTTAAAGAAAAAATGACATTAAATGGTGCTTCCGTGAAAGCCAGTAAGGCTTGACAATTGAATACACCAGGCGCACAAGTAATAATAACATAGTGTGATTTTTGTGTAGAAATTTATCTCCTAATGAATCTATGGTATGGTATTTGGTATGGTATTTATTGAATCGTGCATCGCCGTTACATATACTGAATTGCACATGGATATACATTGCATTTTAAAAACAAGTGTACAATTTAAAACAGTATCATTTACATAATCATAAGTAAACGTATATATCACATGTTTATCCTTAATTTTGTACCAAATGTTAAATAAAGCAAAAATACTAACAAGAAGGAAATGGGGAATATGTACATTAATGAAAAATGAAAGTGAGGAAGAGAGAAGGGAAAGATGTAGAGAAAAGAGGTTAAAGAGAGAGAGAGAGAGAGATAGAGAGAGAGAGCAGGAGAGAAGGAAGGAAAGTGTGAAAAAGAGAAAGAGGGGATAAGAGACCGAGAGATATAGTGAAGAAAGAGAAAGAGCTAAAAGGATAGCGAGATGGAGAAAGAGAGAGAGGAAAGAGGAAAGAAGCTGTTTTTATGAGGAATGTTTGTATCAGATTTTCCACCATCTTAATTTCTTGTCCCCCCATCAGGTCCAGAACATGTGGCGTACCAGCTACAAGCTGACCAAGGTGTTTGCTCACCCTGACATGATGGGGCCAATGAGGGCGTCGACCACCATCAAAGCTAAGCTAGAGAAGTTCAAGATCAACATGCCTCTCATCAATGCTCTCTGTAATCCTGGTATCAAACAGAGACATTGGGATATGATGAGTGAAAAGGTAGGTTCACATTAAAGCCCCACTGAACTACTTATAGCTACTTGCGACCTCTATATAGCAAACAATTCCTAAAGAGTGACCAATGGTTTCCAATGGTCCCCTTTTTCTTATGTTAATTGAGAGCTGATTGGATGAGATAACCACCTATCAGTGACCTTGCATGGAGGTCTAATCTCTCCTGGCTAAACTAGTGCAGATAGGCTTTAAAGGTTCCAAAATTAGATTTCAAAATTGGAGACAAAATTTTAATTTTGATTAATTGCTATTAAGTAGTGCATTATCAGTCTATTGGTTCATTTTAGGATTCAGTAAATGTGTGACTTATTAAAGAATTTCAAAGAAATACTGACCAAAGTTAAGAGAATTTGATATTATTCTACAGTATATAAGCTGTCTGATATGTAGTTGTTGCTTGTGGTTCAATGCTATTGTATTATACCATCATAAAACAATATGGCTAAGACAGATGATTTTTAACTTGCTTGAAGTTAATTAGTTATGAATTTCCCAAATTATGAATCTGATCCAAACATTGAGTGTTTAG
Organism: Strongylocentrotus purpuratus; assembly: GCF_000002235.5. Classification (NCBI taxonomy): domain Eukaryota; kingdom Metazoa; phylum Echinodermata; class Echinoidea; order Camarodonta; family Strongylocentrotidae; genus Strongylocentrotus; species Strongylocentrotus purpuratus. The sequence goes on along the minus strand of NW_022145532.1, from coordinate 247,596 downwards.
TGTGCATTTATAACCTTCCATGTGACCCCCGACCCTCAGACATCAGGATGGGAGAAGAATAAATGAACAAGCCTTCCATGATGTTCACTTTTATTGACTTCTTACTTTATTTTGCTAGGTTGGTTTCAACATGACCCCTCAAGATGACACTCCTCTCGTTGAGATGCTTCAGATGGGACTAGAGAAATACTTGGAGGATCTATCAGAGATTAGCTCACAAGCTAGCAAGGAATATGCCATGGAGAAGGTGAGTCCGATGATGATGTCTGCCATCCTTATTTACTTCTTGTGTGATCCCTTTCAGCTAGGAGTTTATTGTTGTTCTTTCACCTTCCTCTATATTCTTTCATCTTTGCATTATTTTGGCATCTTGTACATGTGAATTTTCAATTTCTAATGTTTTTCATAGTGATGCATTGCATTTAAGGTACAGTCAAGCCATTTTTTATGTTTCAATCTACACATATATCCTGGAGATAATGAATGATCGACTTCCACAGCCCATTAGGTTTTGTCTTACAGGAATCATTGAATGTTCAAGAGAATGTGTGATTAAGTATTAAAACCACTTGACTCTTAAAGATGAGGATAAGAATAAGAAAATCTGGATTTATATAGCGCTTATTTTAAAATACCTTCTCTTAGTGCTTTAGAGATATTATTCCGGTCATTGGATTCATTCATGCACAATGTGCGCCATCTCCACTTCCTGTGGAATATTCCTACCATATGTTCAGGGCATATGGCGATTACAAACATGAAGGCTTTCATCATCCTAAAAGGTCCCTGTTTCTCTCCTGGGAATGGAGTAGCAATTGTAGATTAATACCTTGCCAAAGGACATTAGTGCAGTGTCAGCGGTCGAACCCGAGACTTTAGAATTTCAAGTCAAGTGCTTAAACCGACTACACTCCACTACGACACCTCCTACATATACTGATTTAACTATTTTAACTGTTTCTGTGTTCATGGCAGGCCTTGTCAAAGATGAAGAGCGATTGGGAGACAGTACACTTCAGCTTCACTGGCTACAAGGATACCAACCTGTCCATCCTAGGAGCACCAGATGATGTACAGGTCTTGATAGAAGACCATGTAGTCAAAACAGCTACGATGAGAGGATCACCGTTCATTGCACCGTTTGAGGCTGAACTCAAAGAATGGGAAATAAGACTGGTAAGAACTTGGAACACAGTTTTTCACTTTTGCTCATTTTTTTCTTGGAATCAATCCTTAAGAAAGAAGTATTTTTATGTTGTGAGCTTTAAATAGATTTACACCACAAGGTCATGAGCTACCCCAACTCTTACTTTTATGATGTTCTGCAATATATGCATTCTACACATATAGGTATGACCTTCAGAGGATTGATAACTTTATAACATAATACAGTAATACAAAATGATTTTGTTAATTGTCAATCTCTAGTTTCTTTACCTTCATTATTTTAAGGGACAATCAAATGAAGGTTTAAATATTTATACAACTGAAACCTGGAATACCTAATCATTGGATGTGATGGTTATTTTACCTGACTGCTAAGAAAGCATAAATGCTTGTAAATAAGCAACTAGACAGCCGAAGGCTTATGGTCCTCTCTGAGGGACCTGGTAGTGACGATTAATTCCTTACCAAAGGGCACTAGCGCATTGCCTTGGTTTCAAACCTGGTTCACCGGATTACGAGACCACTACTCTACCGACTGAGCTATCGCGCCTCCACATAAAATGACCTGAGAGAGAATCAGAAAAGACCAATTATCCTTGTTGATAAAATTCCTTTTGGAAGAATGTAGGTGCTATGAAATTACTGCAATGATTTTATCAGTATTATTCAATGCAAAACAAAATAACAGAAACACATGTATCTATATTGAGTAAGATACAATTAATGCCATTTCTCAAACCAGCAGTATGTGTACTGAATATCTGAATGATTGTTTTTTTTGGGCAGCATCGAATCAAAGACATCTTGGATTCTTGGCTGAAGGTCCAAGCAGCTTGGTTATACCTGGAACCTATCTTTGGATCAGAAGACATCAGAAGACAGATACCTGTGGAGGGAGAAATGTTCACTACTGTAGATGGTCACTGGTATGTATAAAATCAGTGTTTATTTATATTTATTTCGGATGCCAATTTTCTTTTATATCATTGAGTAAATAAAATGTATCTTTCTATGTGCTGTTTCCATGCACATGCAACTAAATTTAAGAAAAGTTTGAAGTCGACCAGGGCTCCATCTTATAAAGAGTTTGCGATTGATATCAGTTGCAAATATGTACATAAGAGAACAGAGACTGCAAACTTACGTATAGTTCTCATGCTTTTTCGACGGCAGCGCCTGTCTTGTGGAACCAACCTTTTGACCAGCTTCGAGCAATGACGGCTTAGGAAGAGCCCTGAAAACTTATTAGTTTTGAGGGTTTCCTAGAACTGCTTTGTCCTTTTGCTGGTTAGGAGGTTAGTTCGACATAATGGGTGTCTGTTTGTTGAATTTGTAATATGTGATGTCAAATAGTTTTGCTTAGGTGTAATTATAGGTGAATTGTTTAACTTTCCCATAAATATTTTTTGTCATTTGCTTATCTGCTTTGTTATTTATTATGTAGTTTATATATTCAAAGTTGTCATGATTGTAAAGCGCATAGGGAATTTTTCAATTTATTATACGCTTAATAAATATTCTCTATTATTATTATTGATTGGAGGACTTGCGATTGATTTGGATTAATCGCAACTCTTTATAAGACGGGGCCCTGGTTAACCTTTTTCTTCATTTGGATTAACAGTTGACTGATTGCAAATCAATGTTTGTGTTATACAACTATTTGTCTTGACTGTTGTTTCTGTGTTTGTAGGAGAGAGATCATGCACACATCAGTGAAAAACACCTTAGCCTTGGTAGTGACATCACAGAAGGACATGTTAGAGAATCTCCAACACTCCGAGGGTCTCCTAGATACCATTCAGAAAGGCCTCAATGATTACCTGGAGAAAAAGAGACTCTTCTTCCCAAGGTTAGTACGGCACAAGTCCATGCATATTCCTGAGACAAATCATGGCAAGAAACTTGTCCAGGGAATACAGTCAAAGAGCTGTACCATGCTCTACTTAACATTAGAAGGTTTGCTTTCATTATTGCAAATGATATTTGTGGCTATACATATGCTTGGTAGATTTTGGTAGTATATGCATAGTTCATATTTTGCAGGAAGTAGAAACATCTCCATATCCAATGTCATTTACTATGTTAAATTTATGTTGTCGATGATTCTCTTTATATGTCGAAGTTTATGCAAACATATTATTACTAGTATCCGAAGCCTACACTTTCTCAACAAAGTCACTACCTTTGTGAAATCAAATATTGCATGTATGTAAATGAATGTATAAAGACAGATCAGTTAATCAAAGTTTTCTGTCTTATGTTAATATGAAATCAAACCATCTTTGCAATATGCTTTATCAAAACAGGTTCTTCTTCCTGTCCAATGATGAGCTGCTGGAGATACTATCAGAGACTAAAGACCCTCTCAGGGTACAACCTCATCTCAAGAAATGCTTTGAAGGTATCGCTCAGCTGACCTTCACTCCGGAGAAAGAGATCGTCGCTATGGAATCGGCTGAGAATGAGAGTGTAGAGCTTTGTTCTCGTATCATCCCAGCAGATGCTCATGGTCTGGTGGAGATGTGGCTCATACAGGTTAGAACCGACCATGTTACAGATCTTTTATTTCAATGTATCCAATCTAGTAATTGGTTACAGATCTTTTATTTCAATGTATCCAATCTAGTAATTGGTTAAAGATCTTTTATTTCGATGTGTCCAATCTAGTAATTGGTTAAAGATCTTTTATTTTAATGTATCCAATCTAGTAATTGGTTACAGATCTTTTATTTCAATGTATCCAATCTAGTAATTGGTTACAGATCTTTTATTTTAATGTATCCAATCTAGTAATTGGTTACAGATCTTTTATTTCAATGTATCCAATCTAGTAATTGGTTACAGATCTTTTATTTCAATGTATCCAATCTAGTAATTGGTTAAAGATCTTTTATTTCAATGTGTCCAATCTAGTAATTGGTTACAGATCTTTTATTTCAATGTATCCAATCTAGTAATTGGTTACAGATCTTTTATTTCAATGTATCCAATCTAGTAATTGGTTAAGGATCTTTTATTTCAATGTATCCAATCTAGTAATTTGTTAAAGATCTTTTATTTCAATGTGTCCAATCTAGTAATTGGTTAAAGATCTTTTATTTCAATGTATCCAATCTAGTTATTCATTCAAGTCAAATAAATTATTATTCTAGTTGTAAAGTACAGTATATAATCACCCATTAATATCTCTTTGAGGGAATATATGATGGCTACAGAATTTGTGATTCATGAGGGAGTATTTAACAGTGGACGCAGTTCTGAAGAGAGGTTCCTTCAATTTGTGTCTTTTTATCTTTCTACTTACAGGTGTAAATCAGTTATTTTAGATGAATTATGGAGATGGATTCGTAATGATAGGAGCATATACTGTTTTTGCTTGATCAAAATATTTGTGATTTATCTGTCTTTAAAAAAAAAGATTTACAGCATACTCTAAGCAATTTCTTCTGACAAACAAAATAAATGACAACGTAACAGCTCTTTTAATCTTGAAATTACAATATTTTCTTGGTGCGTTTGATATGTTTGATGTTCACTATAGGTGGAGGACCTGATGAAGAAGAGTTTGAGGGATGTTAATGCCAAGGCAGTGGTAGCCTATCCAAAGACTCCTAGAAAGTCTTGGGTCCTGAACTGGCCCGGTCAGATTGTCATCTCAGCCAGCTCCATCTACTGGACAGCTGAAGTCACCAAGGTATGTGGGTTAGAGAAGAACCACATCAAAAGTAAAGTTTCAGAAGAAAAAGTATAATGGAATTTTTGTTGATAGGGGCCTCATTTAGAAGCACAAGTTGCTTCTTCAGAGGTCCTGGGCCCTCTTGCATAAAGAGTTGTGTTTAAATGCAACTCTGAAAATCAAATGCAAGTCATAAAAATCAAACACAACTTTGCGTTTGATTGCAAGTTGGTTAGATTTCAAAGGCAACTTTCAAGCGCAACTTTACAATAGATATATGAGCAAACGTAAATAAGTTGCGTAAAAATTCAAACACAACTCTCTTAATGCGATGCACTATTGTGTTTGATTAACGTTTGATTGCAAGTTGCGTATGATATTTGCCCTTGATCTGACTTGCGATCAATCGCAACTTGACTTTTATGCAAGAGGGCCCTGGCTTGTATATTCTGTGTTTATGATTTGTGCTTTGCTTTTTTTATGATGCCAAATAAATTGAATTGAATTGAATTTCACTGAAAACAGATGGAGTGGGAATTTACTGTGGATTATACTCATATTGAGAGTAGTTTATGTCCTGTAATGGAGAGTTTGATCAATGTCAAATGACAACTCTTTTCACTACAGCATTCAGTGTTCTCCTTCCTCTATGGATGTATACATGTATTATACAATGTCTTATTCATATAGTATATACTTTTACCAAATTTGAAGACATGTTTGTTGCAGTGAGTGGTTCTAAGGTACTTACAGACAAACATATTAATGACATATTGTGTATTAAACAGGAAAGTTGATAAACAGTTTGGGTAATGAATTATGTATAACATGTTTTACAGGCTATTTTGGAAAAAGATGGTCTGAAGAAATACCTGGCAACGTGCAATCGTCAGATTGAAGAGATCGTCGAGCTTGTGAGAGGGAAGCTGACCAAGATGGCACGTATCACTCTGGGAGCACTTACTGTTGTTGATGTTCATGGTAAGTAGAGTACTTCACCCCAAATGTGATTCAGTATAATACAGAATCTGATTTAAATGTCCAAATCAGAGTGTAGAGGTGAAATTGTACCTGTATTTACTTTGGTTATTTTGGAAATGACATCTCTCTCTCTATCTCTTTCTCTCTCTCTCTCTTTCTCTCTCTCTCTCTCTCTCTCTCTATTTCTCTCTCTCTGACTCTAGCGTACTGCCCTTAGTCATTAACTCTACGTTACTTTCCACATCATTCTCATATGATAAAAACAACACTTGTATTTAAGTTATTTCCATTTAATTAATATTTCTAAAATTGCTAATTACCCGATGTATATTATATATATATATATATATTATCTCATTGAACTGTATGTATATTATCTGTACAACTGTATGTTTTTTGTCTGTATGTTATGCCCTGCTTCTGCAAATGCAAATCCATTGTCCCGGGCCATGTATGCCGTATTGTGATATATGTCCCACTAAAGGAAAATGGATATACAAGATGAACATGAGGGAGATTTTTGAGTAACGCCATAACCCTCCTTCTTTGTTTGTCCAGCTCGTGATGTGGTATCCAACCTCTACAATGAGAACATAGAAGATGTTCTCAACTTCCAATGGATCAGTCAGCTGAGGTATTACTTTGAGGAGGGTAATGTGATGGTGAGGATGATCACAACGACAGTTCCCTATGGTTACGAGTATCTAGGAAACACGGGAAGGCTGGTTATCACACCACTCACTGATAGGTGCTACAGGTAAGAACATCATCGCTCTATCATACTGAAACTTTTGATAAAGAAGTATCGGATTGGGGAGAAAGCTTAAAATACTCTATTCAAAGTCAGTATTCTGGTTTATACTCGAGGCATATTGTTTTTTCAACTCTGCTTCATTTGAAAATGCTTTTTCTAGTCAGAATCTCAGCTTGCATTGATTTGTTCTGGTTGACAGTTAAAAGTTGAAAGTTACTAATTGTGCCTTTATCGGTCGTAGACAATTTTTCTAGTAAGATATATATTTTTTTTCCTTATGTAGTATTAAGATGCCAGTTCAAATGAATCAGCAGACTTTAAATAATATTATGCCTTTCCATCACAAAGATTTCCTAATATCAACGAATGACAGGATAAATGACAGGGCTATATAAAAGAGTTACCGGTATTATTATTATCTTGTGTTTTAGAACATTGATGGGAGCCTTACTGCTCAACCTTGGTGGAGCCCCTGAAGGACCGGCAGGTACCGGTAAGACAGAGACCTGTAAAGATCTGGCTAAGGCTGTAGCTAAACAGGTAAGTTTATGGAAAATAGAAACAAAGGTACCCCTAAATGAAATGAAAATCAAATAACCTCAAAATTGCAAACATAATATTGCTCAGAAATGTTAGAGCAATGTAAAAAGTATAGAGGTATATATATATATATATATATATATATATATATATATATATATATATAAGGTATCGTAGCCCTCTGATTATAATTTCTAAGAAGTTAGACTATTTATGTTATTTTAATTCAGCAATAAGACTGTGTGGAAAGTATTTGTTATTTTTGTCTTACAAAGTGCAACTAAGTTTCATCATTCAAGATTCTTTTATAATAAATAGGTTGCTAAAGAAAGATATACAGTTTTATGTTCATCTTGATATTAACAGCGTACATTCTTTTTAATGTTACAGTGTGTAGTGTTCAACTGTTCTGATGGTCTGGATTACAAGGCCATGGGCAAGTTCTTCAAGGGTTTAGCCCAGTCAGGAGCATGGGCTTGCTTTGATGAATTCAACAGAATAGAGCTAGAGGTAAGATATACAGTACATGTACGTACCTTCATCAATAAAATATACATCTGTGTCAACAAAAATACCTTTATACGTAAATATTATCAATATTATTATTCCATTGGAAGAATTTAAATCTTGCATACCCTAAATGAATTTCTCTCACACAAGACACTAGAAATTGTGTATTATTTTATTGTTTGTCCCAGAAAACACAATAATGTTTCCTGCACAACACATACGCTTAGGATAGATTATTGTCCAGGGGTACATTCTCCAATGTTTTACTGTAAAAGCATTGATAAAATAAACTTTTTATTGTATTATTGTAATGATTTGTATTGTGTACTTTCTGTTTAAAGATGTTTACTGAGACATGAGCTAACCATCTATTTCTTTGGATGGTATGATACTTTTATGCTCTACTGAACTTCAAGGTTTGGCTCTTTTGGAAGCATTCCCCCAGAGCAATATACGTAGGCCTATCCCAAATGAAGGTTACATGGTTACCTTTCATTTCTTTGTATGAATTCATTTCTACTAGTGTAACAAAATTTATATTCTATATTCTTTTACTAGGTGCTGTCCGTGGTAGCCCAGCAGATCCAGAGCATTCAGAGAGCTGTAGCAGAGCAGCAAACAACCTTTGTATTTGAAGGCACAGAGATCTCTTTGGATCCATCCTGTACTATGTTTATCACCATGAATCCTGGCTATGCAGGCAGAGCTGAACTACCTGATAACCTCAAGGTAAGCAATAATAATAATAATAATAATAATAATAATAATAAACACATTGCTTATAAAGCCCTTACCACCCAAGTTTCTAAGCGCTATAACAAACAAAATATAATGATAAACGATAAAATATAGTAAAGTAGCTATTTAGTGTGTCAAAGGTAGATTTATGTCTTGCCAGAGGACATTAGTACCACAGCAGGATTTGAACCCTGTATTTTGTGGTTCACAGTCCGGAGACTTATCCACTAGACCACAACACCTCTAAGTTACTTGATGAACAAGATTAGATTCCATGTGAGGCCGATGTAACATGACTGGACCTCTTTTGATATTCTTCCATAGCCCAAATATATTTTGCATTGTAATTCTTTTGAAAATGATCAGGAACAGAATAACATTCAGAATTCTGATTTTATTTTTTTAAATTTTATGATTCTGGTAATGATAGAGTCATACAATTACTGGAAGGACCAAGGATGCATGATTTGAATCTTTCTTTTACTCATTTAGTTTTGCTATTTTAAGGACGTATAAATAATTGAAATGGAGTTGGTTTTGAGATTGTTCCTGCTTGTACAAAAACCAACATTAAAATTTCAAATGATTAATATTATTATTGTCATAACTTAACTTTAACACTTTCCACAACTCTTCTTTAGGTTCTATTCCGCACCGTAGCCATGATGGTACCTGACTATGCGTTGATTGCTGAGATCAGTCTCTACTCCATGGGGTTTGTGGATGCTAGATCTCTCTCTACCAAGATTGTGGCTACCTACAAACTCTGCTCTGAACAGGTACCTTATGAACCCTTTTAAAAAGCTTATACGGTAACTTTTGTTGGTTAATTCTCTGGAGATCACTAAGTATCTATAGTAGTTATTCAATGGATACTAGTCGTGACTTGCATACAAAACCAATATTGCTCCAGGCTTTATCCTGCCAAAGATATAGGGTTAGGGTTGCAATTAGGTATCGGGTTAGGTTTAGGGTCAGGGTAAAGTGTCTTGGCAAGGGTTGTTATTATTATTATTATTTTTATTATTATTTTATTTGGCAACATAACAAACATGTATTGAGACAAAATCAATAGAAAACATATACAAATATTGTAACAAGGAATTTTAATGATGTAGGTTATAGACCATGGATCAAACTGGATTATGTGATCATTTCAATGCAGTCTGATCAAAATTTTATGATGTAAACATACAAAAACAAATGGTATTATACAAAATATTGGGAGACAAAATCCATAGAGCTAAAAGCCTAATTGCAGAAGATGTCACAAATTTAAAAAAATGTAAGAACAACTAAATGACACATTATATTCTAAACATGCCTTCTACCATTTATTCCTTGTTTTATACACAGCTATCATCCCAGCATCACTATGATTATGGTATGAGAGCAGTCAAGTCTGTCCTGACTGCTGCAGGGAACCTCAAGCTAAAGTTTCCTGACACAGCCGAAGATATTCTCGTTCTGAGATCAATCAAAGATGTCAACCTACCAAAGGTAATATACAGTGGATTTTGTTACTATATTTATATATAGGATTAGCTGTATGTGTAATCTACGAAAAGAAAACCCTGATATGAGAAGAGAAAATATCAGCAAATCCATGATCTAGTTTATTGTGATCATAATCATGTGTCCATTGTAGGTGATGATTGATGAAACTGATGGTTGATTATTGTTTTACCTGACTGCTAAGAAACCATGTATATATGCTTTTAAGTGATTGAATTAATGGTTGATTATTGTTTTACCTGAATGCTAACCATGCATATGTTAAAGTAAGAAGCCCGGGGACCGACGGGAATTTCAGTCATCTCTGAGGGACTTGGTAACACAGATTATTACCCTACCAAAGGGCATGAGCACATCGACTTGGTTTCAAATCCAGGACCTCTCGGTAACAAGACCACTGCTTTACCGCTGAGCCATTATGCCTAAAAACTCTCACTATTATTATAGGTACAAATTCTTACTATTATCATGGTGCAATGTACAGAAGTAGACTGATATATTATTTCTGACCCTCTTCCTCTTCCACTCCCAGTTTCTGTCTCATGATATCCCGCTGTTTGAAGGCATCATCTCGGATCTCTTCCCCGGCGTAGAGCTCCCTCGTCCAGACTATGGTGTCCTTGAAGAGGCTCTCAAGACAAACATTGCTAAACGCAAACTACAATCGGTGCCATGGTTCATTGAGAAAATCATTCAGGTAAGCATTGGACAGAGTGATATAGTTTTAGATGCACGACTTCTTGTACTATTGGTTTATTACAGTTAAGTGAGCTTTCTGTTATGTTAAAGAGATGATTCCAGCAGTAAAATTCAGGTTGTGTTTTTGTCCTCTGTGTGCCCATGCCTTGAGCCATAATGCATGGCTGTACAGAGGATTTTTTTATGTTGGGGACCGGGGGGAAATTCAATGAATTATTGATAATTTATTGCATTTTCTTTTTTTAAATTTATTTGTGGGAACTGCCCCCTACCCTAGCCTCCACTTTGTGTTTTATCTTTAATATAATGTTTGTCCTCTCAGAGGGACTTGTTTTATCCTGAATCATGTGTCTCTTTCAACTTTTTTCCTTTCCACTTCAGATTTATGAGATGATTCTGGTCCGTCATGGTCTGATGATTGTAGGTGATACCATCGGAGGTAAGACCAGTGCCTTCAAGGTTCTCTCGGATGCTCTTGGGGATCTGGAAAAAGCCAAACTCATGGATGAACACAGAGTAAGACATATCGCAGTTCTATCAATGAATAAGAGGGATGCGTCAGATTCAAGTGCCTGTTTTGAAAGGAAAAGGTTTTCATAAAGAGTTATACTGATTTCATCTAGTAAGGCGTTATGATGCAGGCTCGGTTTTATATCAATGTAGGTTAACTCCTTACCATCTTTGGTCAAATAATGAAACATATTATGTACTTCCACACCCAACTAGTAGTCACATGGAAATTGTACATTAATATCATATATTCCCAACAATGTAGCAATGTAGAGGTTTGATCCATATCTAATAAAGAGTATGCTAAACTAAGAGCAGTGCGAAGTAATAGACCTCCAAAAGAAAAGAAAATTATCATATTTCTTTTGTCACAAACAAAGTTTGAACCATTCAAGGTCGGTCTGACTTTTCAGCTTAATCACACAAGATATGTTTAGATAATATATACAGAGTACAGTGCTTCCCCTTTTGACAGGTTTAGTATCACATCATCAAACCCAAGGCCTTCACGATGTCACAAACAATGTTTGGATCATTCAATGTCCGACTTTTGAGCTTAATCACACGAGATTTCTATAGATATTATATACAGAGTACAGTGCTAACACGTTTCTTCCCTTTGTTGGAATGACAGGTTGAGTACCGAATCATCAACCCCAAGGCCATCACGATGGGTCAGCTGTACGGCCGATTTGACCCTGTCTCACACGAATGGTCTGATGGTGTATTGGCTAATACATTCAGAGAACATGCTTCTAGTACATCAGACAGTAGGAAATGGTGTATATTTGATGGACCAGTAGATGCTGTCTGGATTGAAAATATGAACACAGTGCTCGATGATAATAAAAAGGTAGTGTTTATTTGTGAACTTAGGGGAATTCCCAAATTCTATTTTTTTTTTTAAAGAAATGAAGTATTATAATATATATCCTGCTTTGATAGAGTTGTCTATGGAATTTCTCAAAGAAGCCTTTTTCTTTGACTTTAGGTTATATTAGTTTACTGTTCAAGTTGTTTTCTTCTCTTAAAAGGATCATATGTGTGTTAAGGCTTAAAAAATTTGATTGTCAAATGTGACAAACAAAATTTATGACTGAATGTGTAGAAATGTATTGAAATTATGTTTATAATGACAAATTCTTTTTTTTAAATCTTAAATTCTGGATTGTAATTCAGGATGAAGTTATGAATTCTCATTCTGTCACGTGGTTTGGATGTAAAGTCACCATGAAATTTATTTGGTCTTAATTATTTGCAGCTATGTTTGATGAGTGGTGAGATCATTCAGATGAGCAATAAACAGAACATGATCTTTGAACCTAAGGATCTAGAACAAGCTTCCCCGGCTACTGTCAGCAGGTAATACACTACACCTTAATCAGTCACACAAGATCAGTAATTGCAATTATTCTCTTAATGTTATCAAAGCTGAAACTTGTACTGTTCAGCAGTTTTATAATGTACTTTAATGTTCTTTTTTTAATAATAAATGGATGACGTTCTTAATGATAATAGTTTCATTTATATAGCACTGAATACTATGTTCTAAGCGCTTTACATTGTAATTATTATTACCCCGCACGTGAAAGTGCACACGTTCTGCTCTCTTGGGAGTATTCTGGCCAGGTGCCAGAATCTAACCACATTAATGTTCACATCATTCCGGGTAACCATTTAACACCTGGGTAGAGAGCAGAAAATGTAGATAAATGTCCTGCCAAAGGATAGTGCCGTAACAGGACTCGAACAGTGAACCTTACAATCCACAGTTTGGCGACGTATCCACTAGACCACAACACCTCTACTCAAAAATTATTTGTGGACAGTGATTCATATGATTTCAAGAATGAAGCACAGAGTTTTGTTCCTCGTGCCTAGTACAGCTGCCTTAGTTCAACTTTAATTGACAATTATAAGAGCTTATTTCTGATATCTCATTTAAATCTGTATGACAGTGTTCCATTGCACCTCACCATACTCATGCCTGTTTTTACAGTGTATTAAAGTCTCTTAACACTCCAGAGTGTCATTTTTTGCTTGTAACGTTTAATCTTTGATTTGATTTAGATGTGGAATGATCTACATGGAACCTTCTCAGCTAGGTTGGCAGCCATTAGTAGCATCATGGATGGAACATGAAGTACCAGACTTCATAAATAAACAACAGAAAGAAACCATGCAGGTTAGTCATGTCATCATTGTTACAATACCACAGGGTTTCTTTTTGTAAAGTCTTTAAACTCATGAGTGTTGAATTTATCTCTGTCATTGGCACCTGCTGATCATAAATAGTTTCCTTTCCCACACCATAAGTCAGTCCAAATCAAAAACATTAGATTAACTGAAAAAGTATGGATATTTTGTTCTACATATGTTATATTATATATTATATATTTTGTTCTACATTATGAAAGAGTTAACTGTTTATAAATCTAAAGCTGTTTTATCATGAAAATTAATTTTGCATATATTTTGATAGAGGCCTTTATAAACTTGAATGCTCCTTTTTATGTCAATAGCATTGTGATGGAGAGCTACATTCATACTGTGGACATGTACTCATATAATACATATGGTATAGTACGCTGGTAACCTCACTCAGTAGCGACCGTTATCTTTTGTCTTCCATATTTAGCCAAAATAAATCTTACAGTGTAGTTGATTGCACAAAAACAAAACAAGTTATTTAAAACCTAGTGCCTGTAGTCCACCCACTCAAGCAAAGATTTAATTAAAGTAGGTCCAACTTCTCCATTCTGGATATATGAATGTATGCTCACATAGTTCCTGCATTCCATCTCTTATGAATGCAACATTTATCACAGTATCTTTAGCAATCACTTTGGCTAAGCACAGGATAATACCATAATAATACCATAGAGAATATTTTAAATGTATCACATATTAAAGACACCAAGCCTATATGTAAGTGACAGTTAGATCAGCAGGTATATGGATAAGGGCCCCATCTTATAAACAATTATGATTGATCGCAACTAATTTGTGATCAATATCAATCGCAACTATATACATATGAGATAGAAGACTGCACACTTGTGATTGATTGCAGGCCTTGCAATCAATTCAGATCAATCTGAACTCTTTATTAGAGGTACCCTGTAGTACAATGATTGCATTTCCCTTCCCTAAAGATGATGTGATGTGATGTTATTGGTGATGGTTATTCTATCTCTCTTAACGCACTCAGATGTTGTTTGAATGGTTGCTACCACCGTGTTTACTCCATGCTAGTCGTACCTGTCGTCAGCTTGTACCCATGTCCCCTATGCACATGACTATGTCTATGCTCAGGCTCTACAAATGCCTCCTCACAGATGTTGGGTAAGATCACAAACACAATCACAGTTGCACACACACACACCCACACACACATACACGCAAGTCTACAAGTCTTCAATTTGCCTTTTAATGACACTTTTTTTTTGCAGTTTTGGTGATTAACCACTATTTGTTTGTGACTTGAGTGAATCCAAATTTTGTTTGTGTTTGTTTTTTTCGTCAACGATGTGGAATAAAATTGTTACAAATTGTGTAAGTTTATCAATTAAGTGCAATGGAAAAAAAAAATGGAAAATTGGCCATGTAGGCCTACATCTTTTTTTTTTGTTCCCTTTGATACCAAAATTGAAGGAAGGAATTATTATTATGTAATAAGATATTAATATCTCTGATATAACAGACGCTTTGCTTTTTGCTCTGCAGGTTAAAAGAAAAGGAAAATATAATTCTAACATTTTTAATGCATAGCTTTGCCAATTAAAATTATTTTGTATGTGAACTTATTAAATATTGGGTTCAAATGCAAATCATAATTTCATAGTCAGTTACAAACATCTGCATATTCTTTATGTGATATCTGCTTATGTGGGATTTAAAAGAATAGACCAAATATCCATTTTGATTTATATGATATGATTACATTCATGTTTGCTATTTAACTCATATTTTGTGTATATTCACTAAATTCACATTTATGGCTTTAAATTTTTTCTTCAACAAAACATGCATGGATATGTAAGATTGCAAATTTAAATCCTGTTTGTACAAGTAAAGTTACACACACCATATTTTTTAGAGAAAATACATTATGTTTGACTCGTAAACAATAATGACAAATCAAAGGTTTTGCTTTTAAATAAGAGATGAGGTACAGTTGATGCATTAACATTGGGAAAATCTACCTTTTATAAACATTGCCAAGACTAATATTTTGTTTTACATCAGTTTATAAATGAAATGGAATAATGTAATTTTGTTGTTTGCAATTAAACACAAGCATATTCACTGTCACCTTCACACCCAAAAGCCAACGGTTATTAATATGACACCTTGACCATTAACTGTTCCACAATATTTGTTTAATTTCACCATTTTGTCATGATTTTTGTTTTTTTGTTTGTTTTAAAATTGCATTTTTTAATGGTTGCTGTGGTGCTGGTTGCATAACAATTGACCTTTGGCCTTAACCCCATATTGATGGTGACCCCTTGCTGCTAACACAGGGCTATAAAGAGGAGGTATGATATTTAAACAATACATGTGCTAAAGTGAACTAGTCTTCTTTTTTTTTCTTCAAAGGATGATTGGTAGACCTAGTCAGGCATAAGCCAATAGATTAATATGTATTTCTGGTAATTGATACAATTTGACACATTTGTTCTTCCTAGAAAATGATAAATACATTTTCAAAAAAATAAATTGAAATTGCAAGTCAGTATCTCTACTAACGTCAACATATTGTACAGTTTTTTGTAAGGCTGCATCAAAATGAATATAGACATGCAATCCTAAGTAATTGGAAACAGGTTGAATAGAATAAATATCTATGTTTCATTCATTGTATGCACTGAATATATAAACGTTCTTAAGTATAAACATCTTGCAATTAAAATGAAATGGGTGGATTAAATACAAATATGCAGTCCCATTTCTTAGTCTTCACTGAATATCTGGAAGTTCATTCATAAAACTCATATGTAGTCACTGCAGCTGAACTATTTGTTCATATGTTAATATAAACTCGATCACTGACTTTAGGGAGGAGACTGAAAGTGACATTGAGGATCTAGATGAGGAAGATGATCCTGATGCCTCGCTCTCTGATCAGAAGATCCTTGATGAACGTTCTAACATGATGATGTGCTACTTCTTCTTCTCACTCGTCTGGTCTGTCGGGGTCTCTGTTGATGGAGCATTCAGAGAAAAGTAAGTGTGGGTCATGTGAGGTCAAATATAGAGAAGCTGTCTATTTCCTAATTTCAGTATAAATATATATACTGTAAAAGTAGAAATATTTGGAGTACATTAATTTTTCGCGAATTTCGCGCTAAGATCGGCAAGCGCAAGTTTAAGAGCTCGCGAAATAATATGCATGACTTCTTATGCGTGTTTTGAACGGGCTGAATTGCGTGCAACAGGAATTTAAGAACCAGGGAATATGTTTTGGGTCGCTCAGCATGATAAAATACCAGCTTATGTGCTCCTTCTTCCTCTCATTTATCTGATCTGCTAGTGTCTCAGTTGATGGAGCATTCAGAGAAAAGCATGTGAGGTCAAATAAAGAGAAGCTGTCTATTTCCTATGTTGCAGTATATCAGGCCTGATAATTGCCTGATTATTTGTTTTCTTTCCCAATTTTGTTATTCAAAAGAGGGAAATGTCTTTTTTCCCTGTATCCTTTTTTAAATTTTTTTATTCAAGGGGGGGGGGGGGTGATTGAGGAAATGAGGAAAAACAAACCTTTTTTTTTTAGTGCTCACTATCACCCCTGGTATATACATGTACAGTCAGGTATTGAAAACTTTGTTAAGTGCTCCTTCTTCCTTTCATCTATCTGGTGTACTAGACTCTCAGTTGATAGAGCATTGACAGAATAATTAGTGGGGTCAATTGAAGATGATCTTTTCATGATATGACATGATATATGACCCTCTTATGTTTCTTTGCTCATAGTTTCAGTGAGTTCTTCAAGCAGCTCTGTGACATACCACAGGGAAGCACCCTCGTCCTAATGAACTCAAGTTTGCTCGTAACCTCTTGAATCCTAAAAGACGTTCATCAGAGATGATCTAAGATGTTTAAATGAACCCATAGAAAGATTTCTGAACATATGGTACTCTTATGTTTCTTTGCCCGTAGTTTCAGTGAGTTCTTCAAGCAGCTCTGTGACATGGATACCACAGGGAAGCACCCTCGTCCTAAGGAACTCAAGTTTGCTCGTTATCTCCTGAATCCCAAGAGAGGTTCATCAGAGATGATTCAAGATGGTTAATTGAACCCGTAGAAACGGTAGAATCTGCTCTGATATATGATCCCCTTTATCTTTCTTTGCCCGTAGTTTCAGTGAGTTCTTCAAGCAGCTCTGTGACATGGATACCACAGGGAAGCATCCGCGTCCTAAGGAACTCAAGTTTGCTCGTAACCTACTGATTCCCAAGCGAGGCTCAGTCTTTGATTACGTCTACACAAGGAAGACTTTCGGGGCTTGGAACCAATGGGCGACCTTCGTCACTGCCACTGAGATCGCTGATAATACTCAGGTAGGTAGATTGGAAAGATATTGAGATACCGTCAAACCTGTCTTAGTGGCAACCTCTCTATAAAGGCCACCTGCCAATAGTGGTCATTTAGAGAGAGCGAGAGAGAGAGAGAAATGTGTGTTGAAGAACGTGTCTAGAAAGGCCACCTGTCTGCAGTGTCCATTTTTTCATGTTTCCCTTGGGTGGCCTTAAAGGGATCGTTTAACAATGTTAAATATGAGATACACGGCCCTACGTGTTATCAGTGTCTGTGATAGGGTGTAATATTGAAGCCCTAAAAAAATTGCGCTTTAAAATGATGAATAAGTGCTTCAAAAAAATAAAAATCTTTGAGTGACCGGTTTTACCATACTCGTTTTCCCCAATAGACTGTAGTGTTATGAAAACCGTCAGGCGAACGGTTTTCAAAATTTGTAATTCCAATCATAAATATCTTGATAATCAGACAGGCGATCGGCTTGTAAAAGTCATGGGGTTCCTGACTGACCTAAAGGTTTATAATTATCCTTGCATCATGAGCTAAATCCAGAATTTTGTTTCAGAATCTGAGACAAAGTTACCGGATCCCTTTAATAGACAGTCTGACTGTACTACCTATCAAAGTTCTCACATGGAATGGCTTTTATGATTATAGCTTTAGTTCATGACATAAATGATCAATTAATCTTTTTAATGAATAGATATCTACTTTCTCTATAGCATGCTGTCACACGAATTTGGATTATGTAATGTTTTATATCACATTTCTGCTATTTATACATAATGTTTATTTTATGATTATTTAATTATTCTTTTCCTTTTTACATGCATCACATTGGACTATTTATATTTATATCCAAAATTCTGCACACTTTTTTTTAAATAGATGATGGTAAGATATTGTGTGCTGTGCTGTTTTTTTTTTTTTTTTGGTCTCTTGTTCTACAGTTGATATGAATGGCATCTGCAATAATCTGCATTCACATGACTTTATTGTGTCTTTATTTCTCCCCTGTTCTCTCTTTGAATGAATGTCAATTTGTTATTGACATTGGTATTTATTTTAAAAATTCCACATGGCAGCCTCGTAAATGTTGTTGTCTGAAGTAATTTGTGAAACATGTAGGTCGTAAATTGCAATCAAACAAAAGGCTTATATTCTGCTGTATTTAAGATATTATATGTACACATTGTAAGTTACTGTGTTGATGTGTTGTGTTAACTGATACCTGCACCCCCCCCCTATTCTTAAACTTATTAATACTAGGTGAATGAGTTAATCATCAAGACGGTTGATACAGAGCGACAGAACTTTTTCCTCAAGAAGTTACTACTCCAAGGTGAGAAGGTCCTGTTTGTAGGTCCGACAGGTACAGGCAAATCAGCCATCACCAACGCCTTCCTTCTAGACCTGGCCAAGGGGGATTACATCCCAAACAATCTCAACTTCTCAGCTCAGACCTCAGCCAATCAGACGCAGGATATCATCTTATCTAAGCTTGACAGGTGAGTAAGTATTGGTAGAAAACAGCCTTGCACTCTCTCTCCCTTTCTCTCTTTCTCTCTCTCTCTCTGTTTCTCTCTTTATCTTCTCTCCCTCTCTCTATTTCTCTCTTCTCTCTATTTCTCTCTTTCTCTTTATCTCCCTTTCTCTCTTCCTCTTTCTCTCTCTCTCTCTCTCTCTCTCCATCTCCCCTCTTTCTCCTTCTCTCGCTCTCATTCTTCTTCTGTCATTCTTTTCAGGGCCTTGTAACATTAAAATCAACTTACATTCATTCATCAAAATCTCATGTATCTCAATCTAACTGCAATTTATTGAAGCTGACTATGTATTATTTCTAAAGTGTAACATGAAATTTATTTTAAATTACTATTTATTTTAAAGTTACAATTAATTGACGAACACTACAATATGATTAATTGTAACGTTTTATGTTACAGGGCCCTGGTCCTACAAAGTATTGTTACACATCTGCTTGATATTTTATGAAATCATTTGTGAATTTCAGATTGGAAGGATGTCATTTTTTAGTTGTCTTCCACAAGATTGCACAAAAGTGGAATAAAAGGATCATTAAATATTACAAGATAGAGATCATTAATCTGACTAGCAACCCTTTGAAATGTTATTGGCTGGGCCCAACATTGGCTCAAAATTGTGTATACCTAACATGATATGATACAGTGAAACCTGCCTATAAAGACCACCAAAGGGAAACAAAAAACGTTGTCTTTGTAGACAGGTGATTGCTAAACCAGGTTTGACTGTGTATACCTGTTGTTTTTGTGGACCTATGGGTTGTATCCCTTTACAAAATATATGTTTTCTTTTGCTAAAACAGGAGAAAGAAGGGTGTGTATGGTCCCACGCCTGGTAAGAAGCTTGTGGTGTTTGTGGATGATCTCAACATGCCAGCCAAGGAGAAATATGGTGCACAGCCTCCTATAGAGCTTCTCAGACACTGGGTGGATCATGGCTACTGGTTTGATAGGTAATTCAGCTTTAATATATCTCTTTTTAATTTGAACTTGACTTGTACTTGAACAAATACTTTCTGTATCTGCATGGGCATCTTACCTCGAGCACCATTGTACTACCATAAGATATTAAATCTGCGGTATACTTGCTGTATATCAATACATACAGAGTACTGAACTCTTTTTACCATCGAGTTCACATAAAGTAAAGCCCAACTATGACATAATATGTCACAATTTTGATGTACTTCATAAAACTTACGTAAAAGAAATATAGATGTGAAAACTTTAATGCTTATCATACTTGGATGCTCTGGATTTCAGGAAAGACACAAGTGTGCTGTATCTTGAAGACATCATGCTAGTATCAGCAATGGGTCCACCCGGTGGGGGTAGGAATACAGTCACACCTCGCTTCTTACGTCACTTCAACATCCTCGCCATAGACACGTTCAACGAGGAGACCATGAAGAACATCTTTACTCCGCTCCTGGACTGGCATTTCAACCGAGGCTTCGAGACCAATCTCAGAAGATACTCAAGGGTAAAGACTATTACTGAGTAAAAGTTTTTAAAAAAATGTAGGCATTAATTTGATTTTTGTTGAATCAATCGCAAATTAATCAAAAATCATTTTCCTAATGAGACCGGGTCTATAATTGTTAAAAAAATATATGTCGTTGCTTTTGAAGGTACACGTAGTTGTAGGAATAGGGTCCTTTTATGGATATCAGTGATATGAAGAATGAAACATTGAATTAAATTTGATGTCCTCTATGAGACCTTGTTTAAAAAGCTTTTGTACATTGTGAATTGAAAAACATGTTAAAGACAACCCCATTGGGTAAAAGAATGCTTTTCATAAATCATTAAAAAGTATTGACTAGTACTTCAGAGCTTCCCTGTAATTCTTAACCAAGTGCCCACTGAAACCGGGTGGTTCCTGCATTAAACGTATGGGAAATATGACAATTCAGTAGTCGATGGGTTAATTCATTAATCTATGTTCTGTCATGTTTAGATCATGGTATACTCTACCACTGAGATCTACATGCAAGCCATCTCCAGCTTCCTGCCAACCCCATCCAAGTCCCACTATGTGTTCAACCTACGAGACTTTGCCAGGGTGGTGCAGGGCATCCTACTCATCAAGCCAGCCTGTATCCCGTCGGGAGCGGACGGAGCCAAGAAACTCATCCGACTCTGGGTGCACGAAGTCTACAGGGTCTTCTACGATCGCCTGGTTGATGACGAGGATCGCCAGACCTTCTTCACCATGGTCAAGGTACTCATGATGCATCCAATGCATTTCCATTGATTTAATGAACACTCCTGTTTGTAAGATGGTGTGGTCGAATGTACCAATTACTTTATGTTTTCTGTTGAGAGTCAGAAGAATGATACTCATACTTTAAAGTAGAGTTACCTTCCTTCTGGCTCTCAACAGACTATAGAGTGGTGAAGCTGTGACGTCATCAAAAATCTAATTTTTTAGAATTTCTCAATTTTTTCTTCATTTTCCGAAAGAGCATAAAAAATAATGTCCAAATGTTGAAAGCCAATAGAATATGTTAAGTATTGTCTGAGATATGACCATCTGAATAAATATACTCCCCATAGGAGCTTAGTGTTATATGCTCTGGCTCCTAACCACTAAGAGCCAGAGCATATAACACTGAGTTCCCATAGGACATATATTTATTCAGATGGTCGTATCTCAGCCAATACTTAACATATTCAATTGGTTTTCGACATTTGGACATTATTTTTTATGCTCTTTCGGAAAATGAAGAAAAAATTGAGAAATTCTAAAAATAGATTTTTATAACGTCACAGCTTCTATACTCTATATGATAAATCCTGTGTGGCATTTGATGTGATTAATACGATTGGTTTGCCATATCGCACATCCGATACCAAAATTCTTTTTACAAAGCTATGTTGGTGTATTAAAAAAAGGAATGAGAGCTTATTTTAAGTTTTTAGCTTGCTACCATGATGATGATGAGGATTCACAGCATTTGTATGGCGCCATATATCTGTTTAAAAAAACATTCAAAGGCAAAAAAAAATACATATGTTCAAAGAAAAATATATATGAGTGGCTTTGACCTTCCATGTCATGAATTGTGTTTCTGTGAATACCCCCCCCCCCCCCCCCCCAAAAAAAAAAATCTCTCTGTATTATTCACACCTGCTTGTGTATTACTTACCCATACATGCTTTTTGCTGGTTACCCCCCCCCCCCCCCCATTCCATTTTAATGTGATATGGAGTTCTTATACAATGTCCTATTAAAGTGTGTGTCATAATTAATAACCAAAATGCATTGATAAGTGAGCATTCTTGTGCTAATTTTGTTTGTTTTTCGGTTGTAGAGTGTTGTTCAGAGTCAGTTTAAAGAGAAAATGAACACAGTCTTCACTCATCTGACGACTGGTAGAGAGGTGACTGACACCAACATGAGGAGGTAGGTTGTTCCATTCAGTTCTTAATTATCATTATTATTGAATGCTTTATTAAAAATACTGAACAAAGCAGGCCGAGAGCTGAGTTATACATTGAGTTTGCAATAAAAGCACATTAAATACATCGCAATGTTGGAACAGTTATTACATAACGCTAACGAGAATCGATCCAAAGATAAAATGAATAAGATATAATGTTCTACAAAAACTAAGTGTAACCAACACTATTCATTAGTGTACAGTTGACTCACCAACAAGAAGAGCATGTCCATTGGGTTGTTTAGGAACTGTACTGATCCTTGAGACTTGTTTAATACCAAACAGAAACGTCACTTTGTATGAAAAATCATTTACGTACATACATTGAATTTCTTTTACCTTATCCAAAGCAAATAGAATAATATGCTAAGGACACTTTTTAGTCACATTACCCAGCAATAGAGACTTAAAACCTGAAAACTCTATTACAACGATAGAAGTCCCGGTGTTCTTACAAAAACATGAAACAGATTTTCCTAAATATGATATCCTGAATATATTTCATGTGTGGAAGCAGTGGAAGCAGAATTGAGTTCTGATATGTATGTCTAATTTAGACTTATTGTGCAGAGCATAAATTTGATTTTGAGAGTAAAGTGATATTCTTGCAAAGTTTCAAATTTGTTATATATGATGGCCCTGTTAGCGCAAAAAAGTGTGTGATCATGCATGTAGAAAAGTGAATTATTTGTCTGCAAAGAGATAAACCCTGCATTATACCCCCACGTTTGTTGAAAAGCATTAAATCCTGTTCTTGCTTTGGATAGAATAGAGATTTATTATTGTATAGATGCTCGGCAATGTAAATGTATCAAAATGTTGCTTTCATCATTATATAATGTCTGACAGTGTTTGTGCATAGAATATACATGTTAGCTTAGATTGCAAACCAATATGTATCTTTCAAACCCCTTCTTATCATCGAGTATAAACATTATTTGCATCCATTCCACCCCTGCCTTCCCATCATGCAGCAGTAGCGCACATCCCGAAATACGAGATGAACATCTTCGCAGGTAGTCTTCTCACGAATGCAGTTGAATTTGTCTGAACTATTTTAATCATTTCACTTAACATGTTTAATTTTTCCTCTTTCACACTTAATTTTCTATTTTTGCATGAGTATTTTAATAGCTTGAATTCTAGATTGTGTTTTGATGAAAGGAAATTGTCCTGATGCTGGTGAATGGAAATATTTCATTGACATGTGCAATGTAGATGTTTGTGGTAATGGTATGCAGACCCGGAGGATCCTGCATAATAAAAAAAAAAAAATAAATAAGTATTGCACGATTTCTTTATATTAAAAAAAAAAAAAATTTGTGGTTGCAACCCATAACACTTTGGAATGCTTTCTTTTATTTTACTTTAATTGTGATTACTAATCACTTATCACTTTAGGTGTGAATACAGGTAGTTTGATGTAGCTGCACTCTCTCAAAATGTATACAAATTCTAATGTTTCTTGCTTATACCAATGGATGGATTAGCAGAATAGATCATATAGTTTTTGTATATTTATTTAGTGTATCATTAATGCATTAAATCTAGCAGTAGTTTAATATTATGCAGTTTTGTTTGCACGCTTGCATGCTCACATTTGAATTTTGCATGTTGCATGAGCTGTGTTAGTATTTTGCATTTTTCAATTCATTATTAATGTAAATTTGTATGGGTAAGTATATTTTGACAACATGTTCTTATTAAAAGTAGAGAACCCTGCAACCAATTTGCCTATATTTATAGTGAGTAGCTCATTGTAATGCTATACAACCACATATAACTTCATGTGTAATAGCAAATCCACTACAGAATATCTTGCTGCCATCCTCATAGAAATACTCTAGCAGCTGTCAAAAAATATTAAAAATTGTTTGATACAGAAAAAAGTCCGCATTATATGCTATTGCTTAGTGTTCAGAGTCCACTGAAAACTTTTAAGGTAAAATAAGTTGTTACTGGTTTAATAATTTGACATCTAATTTTACCAGTAAAATTCAGAAATATGTGCTTTCTTTCATGATTCTGAGCTGAATTTAAAACAGCTCATTCTAGTTATCAAAGATTAAATTGATATTTGTCCAACTGTATTATCTTGCTTTGTATCCCACTGCTGACATCTTTCATTTCCAAAGTTTACTTTATTCATTATATGCTTTTGTTAGAATGAGATCAAGATTGTTCTTCTCCTTGACATTGCAGCTTGTTCTTTGGAGATTATATGAGGACCAAGGATGAGGAGAAGAACTATGATGAAATCACAGATCTGGAGGGGCTCAGAGAGGTAAACTTAAATCGTATCACGGCTCATTAGGATTGAATCACCAACTTATCCATTAGAAGGGAGGGAAATGTGCTGAATTACCAAACTCTTTTTTTATAGCTCTGCTATCTATCAGTGACTCTGATATTTATAAAAAATCAATCAATTTATCATTATCTATTCACTTTCAACATGAGAACTGATGATTCATACTTTGTATTTCCAAATCCTAATACCTATAGGACATGAAGCGCTACAAGATTCCCTCCCTCCTGCATATATATTAAAAAGTATTCACATATTCAATGAAAATGAATTTGCTTGAATTCATTTTGACTGCTGTTTTACAAGTTTTGTTGTTGTTTATTTTAGAATGTTGAGAAGTATCTAGAGGAGTATAACATGATGACTAAAGCTCCCATGGATCTGGTGATGTTCCGGTTTGCAATTGAACACATCTCAAGGATCAGTAGAGTCCTTAAGCAACCCAATGGACATGCTCTTCTCGTTGGTGAGTCAACTGTAAAACTGCCTCTTAACTTGTCTCCATATTGATGTTGCAAAAAACAGTGGAATAGACTAGTGTCAAATCATGCATTTTTTTGGTAAAGGTCGGTGGAAGCCAAAACCACATAATGTGGTAACCCCTGTGCTAACATACATGTTCATATATTAAGGAGAAATTAAACTTACCGGTACTTTTGAAAAGAGTAAGTACAATTTTGTCATATTCCCCAAGAAATCTGTTATCAAAATTCAATGTTCTTGAAAGGAATTTGTACTTAAATACACTGTATTTATTGACCTTGTATGTAATACAAAGGTTCAAATGTCCAGATCTTCTATACATTATAACTACTTTGCTCTCCCATCATGTAGTCTTCACTCATCTAAATGTGTTTTAATATCATTCAGAGCAGTTATCTAGTCCTTCCAATAAACAAAAAAACATTCTGTGTTAAAAGACAACTTCTGATTGTTAATCCTATCCTCTCCTTCAGGTATTGGTGGTAGCGGTCGAGCTAGCGCAGCCCGCTTGGCATCCTTCATGGCTATGTACGAACTGTTCAGTATAGAGATTACTAAGAACTACACACAAGCCGATTGGAGAGATGATATCAGACAGCTAATGAGGAAAGCAGGAGATGAAGGGTGTAGTACTGTCTTCTTGTTTGGTGATCATCAAATCAAGGTAAGGTTGTCTTTTTAGTAATTAAGCTGATGATTACCATACATTGTCTAAGAGCCGTATTAAACACCAGGGAGGTGTTTCGCATAGACTAAGATCAACTTTAAGTTAGACTTAACTATGGCAGGCTGTTAATGCCACTGTTTGCTCTCACCATTTACTGACATTAGTCTCTCAAGGGACATACAAATAATGGTCACAAATCTACAGAATTTATTTTTCTTTGATAATTCATTATTAAAGGAAAAAATATTATCTAAAGATTATAATGGTGAGAGCAAACAGTGGTATGAACTTCCTGCCATATTTAAGTCCAACGTAAAGTAGATCTTAGTCTTTGTGAAACACTCTCCAGGAGACGATTTGGGTAACCTTTTTAAACCTTCTATTTCCTTTGATGTAATTTTTTTTTTTTTTTAATGTAACTTTATTGTTATAATTCTCTAGGTAGAGGGAACATTGGCCTTTTTTGTAGAGAATATATAAGAACATCAACATGTGTTATCTGTTGCTATTTTCTGTTATATATTTCATTATCTATTTTATTTTGAAAGTTTCCATCATTTTCTCCACATTTTGTGATCTTAGGAGGAATCCTTTCTAGAAGATATCAACATGATCTTAAACACAGGAGACATACCTAACCTGTTTGAAAATGAAGAACGTCTTGAGATTATTGAGAAGGTGAGAAGCGTTGACATCTAGAATGTTGTAGAGGGAGAAGGCATAATAATTTAAAAACAGAGAAAGGAAAACAAATTGTTGATAAAGTTACTTTTATAGGCAAATAAAATATCTTTTAGAGTTTGGACTGGAGAAATCTTAGGGTCATGGGTTAATAGCTCAAATGTTTTTCCTTTGTTATTTTAACATGTTTTCTACTTCCATGAACTCTTATAGGACTAGTATTGTAAGGGGGCCATCATGATGAATTTGCACTTTATTCAAATGCATCATTTCAAGACTGTTTTGTTTTTAGTGCTAATGCACCTTTTGAGAGCAAGTTTACAAAAATCTTATTTACCGTTGTGTAATCACATGACTGTATCGTTATGATCTTATTTCAGCTAAAAATGCAGAGTTGATTTGTTATATCAGGGCTGTGGAAGAACACCTTTTCTTGATGAATGGTGCTTGTCTGCAGAAATTGAATTAATGACATTATTAAAGAAATTGTATGTTATCCTTTATCTATGCAGATGCAACAAGTATGTGTAGCAGAAAACATTCAGATTGAGATGACACCACTCAACATGTACAACAAGTTCATAGAGAGAATCAGACGCAACCTTCATGTAGTATTAGCGTTCAGTCCTATTGGAGATGCCTTTAGGAACAGACTTAGGATGTTTCCTTCTCTTATCAACTGCTGTACCATTGATTGGTTCAAGGTAAGTTGTACACATTCAAAGCAGCTTTGATGTAACTATAAGTGCATTGCATAGGATGTAAATTAGTTCTACTGCGTATTTGAGAGGTAACTCAATGGTAGGATTCTGAATGTTTGTATTCATAATGTACCTTCATCCTGAACAAAAGTATGTTACACAGTTGGGCATGTGTGTTTTATGTAGGCTTTGGATATTTCTGTAACATCAAAGCCCACCGCGCACAACACGATCATCCTGTGATCTGATTTTTGAAGAAATGGCAATTGTGTTAGATATAGGAAATCTAAACAAAATTGTCTCCCTGATTTAGTTTCTAAATAATGAGAAGAATTTATACCAACAACCAGAATTGTTGGTGCATTTAGGCAGAATAAAAGCTGTATTGGTTTCAAATTGTAGACAATCACACTACTGGTCTGAAATCACTACAATTCTGAGCCAATTTAGTTTTTCCTCTTACAAGGAAGCATAAAATCCCTTGTAATTTAGATTTTATGAATCATCATCTATTCGGATCCTTGGGCATTAAGATTTTACATGTTTGATTGGTTGTATCAAATGCTATTGCAAAATATTCCAAAATGAGATTGTAGTGGGATCATATAGTGTGCTTTAGATTACAGACTAATATCCATTATGACTTTCAAGGTTTGCCAATTGCTCAAGCAGTTGGTTTTGATGGTCTGTTAACATGAAACTTTGAAACATGTTTAACTTGAATGTTTTACATGGACATGTACACGTATTGTCCCGTTAACATGGCTCCAATATGAAAGTTGTCTTTGATTTATTTATTAACTCAGGCCTGGCCAGAAGATGCTCTTGAGATGGTAGCCCACAAGTTCTTAGATGATGTTGAGATGTCGGATGAGATCAGAGCGGAGACGGTCGTCATGTGTAAACACTTTCACGAGAGCGTCAGAGCTATGTCAGACAGGTAAGTGCTTTTATACATACATGACCTATAACGACTAGTCACTCTTGATGGTAATTTTCGAGAATTCTTATTGCAATCATTATATTAATAAACTACATGTAGAAGCAAATAAACAGTCATTCTTACCTGACCAATTGGGCTGGAATGCTTTGTATCATACTACTTTCCAGTGAGGCTCTTGCGCTATCCTTGTCTTCTATTCTTCACTTTGATTTTGATTTTTATAAATGCAATCTGGCATACATACCTATCTCTTTGGTAATAGAGGACACACATGTGCTGGCAAACTCTTTTTAAAGTTGGTAGGTATTTTGTGTGAAAATTCTAGGTAGGCCTACAATGTTTAGTTAGTTTTAATAAATAGACGTTAATGAAAACTAAAGAATATTTGTTTGTTTAAACAGGTTTTTCACTATACTGAGGAGAGCCAACTATGTGACACCGACCTCGTACCTGGAGCTCATCAAGACTTTCAAGACGCTTCTTAATCGCAAGAGAATGGAGATCTTTACTCTTAAGAATAGATACATGGTGGGACTTGAGAAACTGGACTTTGCTGCGTCTCAGGTCAGTATTATTTTACGCTCGGTCCAATCTCTTGTTTCTCAAAGAAAGTCTAGAGTGTATCTGTGACAGCTACTTGCATGTTTGTGCAGCTATTTTTGTGTTCTTGTTCTTGTATATGTGAGAAATGGAGGTTCAGTTTATTTTGAAAACCACTATGGTATAATGAAATACAGAGATAATATATTTATATCAAGAACAAGTATATGAATACACTTTTGATTTGATGTTGATCAATGTTTCCTCAAAGTAATATGTTTCCTGCTGTGGTATTTTAATCTTGGTGATGCAAGATGAGCTAACAAGAATATAGAATCAGATATATGTTCTTTTATATGCGAGAGATGGAGGTTCAGTTCATCTTTAATAACACCGTTGCATAATGCAATACAAAGCATAATATATTTATATCAAATACTAGTATATGAATACACATGAAAATTACAAAATAAGCTATTGCCTTTGATGAATTTCTTTCTGACATAAGTCATCATTCCCTGTGATGCAGGGGGGGGGGGGGGGGGTAGTGCCGCTTCTTTTAAAGTGACTCAGTAAAATTGCCTCAGATTCTGAAACAAAATCCTGGACTAATTAGCTCACGCTGCAATAATAATCATAAACCTGTTGGTCAGTCAGGAATCCCACGACTTTTACAAGCCGATAGCCTGTCTGATTATCAAGATATTTATGATTGGAAATCTAAATTCATATTTTTTGTGTTCTTGACGGTTTTTATAACACTACAGTCTATTGGGGAAAATTGAGTATGGTAAAACCGGTCACTCAAAGATTTTTACTTTTTTGAAGAACTTCATGATCATTTTAAAGTGCAATTTTTTTTAGGGCTTCAATATTACACCATATCACAGACACTGATAACACGTAGGACCATGCATCTCAGATTTAACATTGTTAAACGATGCCTTTAACTTATTTGTTGTTCCTAATTCTCTTGATAATTAGATCTCTGTGATGCAAGAGGAGTTGACAGCCTTACAACCCAAGCTGATAGAGAACAGTAAGGAGACTGATAAACTGATTGTGATTGTACAAGAAGAGACTCAGGAGGTTGATGCTAAGAGACAGATTGTTGCTGCTGATGAGGCTGTGGCTAATGCTGCTGCAAACGAAGCTCAGGCAATCAAGGTCAGTCCAATCCTGATACTTTTCTTGCTAGAGGTCTTTAACAATTAAAAAACAAATTAAAATATTTCTTACATGTACACTTAGTTTGTAGGCGTACAGACTGCATAGTCACCCATTACAAGTGTCATTTAATCCACATCTAACATATGAAATTGTAAAAAGGAAATTTGTGGTTAATGGTCAAATTCATTTTGCATCCATGTAGTGTGGAGTATTATTATACAAGTTTGACTGCATGCTTATTATTCCACAGTTGTACAATTTTTCCTTTAGTATTATTTTGTTCAATTTCAAAAATTTAAGCTATGTAAGCTTACAAACCACAATTAATTTCTTTTTTCATCTAAGAAGATTTTTTATATTTTTGCATCTGCAGGAGGACTGTGAAGCGAATCTAGCAGTTGCCATGCCAGCATTGGATGCTGCTGTGAGAGCGTTGAATACACTTAAACAGCAGGATATCACCATAGTGAAAACCATGTTGAACCCTCCGGCTGGTGTCAGGCTGGTTATGGAAGCCATCTGCATCATGAAGGTTAGATATACATCATCATTGTGATGTTGACTATGGTTAAGGTGATGGAGGTGTAAATGATGGTAACAGTTATGATGGTAGTGGTTGTGGTGGTGATTATGATTAGGGGGAGGGGGTTCTTGATATTCTCAAGATAATATCACCAATGTTAAACCCATGAAATATATATCCCCATGTTCGTGTCAGACTGGTTATGGAAGCCATCTACATCATGAATGGTTAGATATGTATGATGATGATGATGATGATGATGATGATGATGATGATGATGATGATGATGATGATGATGATGATGATGATGATGATGATGATGATGATGATGATGATGATGATGATGATGATGATGATGATGATGATGAAGATGATAATGAAGATGAGAGTTGTGGTGGTCAAGGTGGTGTGGTCGTGATGATGTTCATGATAATGAGGGCGATGATGATGATGCTGGTGATTGTAATGACAATTTTTGCGGTGATGGTGATGGTGATGATGATGATTGTGATGATGATAGTTAGGGGTGATATTGATGGTATTGTTGACCATGGTGATGGGTAGGGTGATGTTGATGTTGATAATGGTGATGATGATGGTAGTGATAATGATAATTTAGGTGGTGTTATTGTGTAAATAATAGTGATGCTACCCATGATGATGACAATGAATATACAAATAGTTGGTTCGTAGGGCAGATACACGTAACTTTCTTTGTTTTTAATTTTATGTGTAGATAAAAGAGTGCAAACATTTACTTTGAACATAATATTTTACCATAATAGTCAGTTTCATGATGGTGTATAGCAACCAAGTCATTTTAAGAAATTGTTTTCTTTTTGTAGGGGATAAAGGGAGAAAAGAAGACTAATGATCAAGGCAAGCCATTTGATGACTACTGGCCAGGAGCGAAAAGGGTAAGTGTCCTCGAAGCATGTCTCAAAGAACAATAGATTGGTATAAATACTACATTTTAGAGAAGAAAACTCATTTAAGCAATCAAAGTGATAATACAATGAAGAGGCATGCATTTTAGGGGATGACGCTTAATCTGCACTATTGATATTCAACTTTTACCAATCAGAGCAAAATAGAGATATTGACTGAATTTTTTGATGAAACATTAGATTCAGATTGACAGAAGTATCATTTTAGTAAAAGACTGACCAATAAAACTTTGCATCAATTAATCGCGAGGTCAGTATATCAGAATCATGCTATTTGCGAATGGCTTAAACAAATCCTAATTTGATTGCAGAT
This sequence comes from Strongylocentrotus purpuratus, assembly GCF_000002235.5. Taxonomy (NCBI): domain Eukaryota; kingdom Metazoa; phylum Echinodermata; class Echinoidea; order Camarodonta; family Strongylocentrotidae; genus Strongylocentrotus; species Strongylocentrotus purpuratus. The sequence continues at coordinate 215,700 of NW_022145532.1, read as the reverse complement.
GCTTGGGGATATGAAGTTTCTGGAGTCTCTCAGGGAGTATGACAAAGACAACATCCCTCCTGCAATCACCAAGAAGATCCGAGACCAGTATATCAACAATCCAGACTTCAGACCTGAAGTGGTCAAGAAGGTATCCTCTGCGTGTGAAGGTCTGTGCAGCTGGGTCAGGGCCGTGGAGGTCTATGATAGAGTGGCCAAGGTAATTAATGCACATTCATGTTTCATTTTTTTTTATAGCTCGCCTGAGCCAAAGGCTCAAGTTTTCAAGATAGATCATGAAGTGTATAGATATGATTTCATACGGCAATGTTGGTATGGATTGTGGCCACAAATTGTAGGAATCATTTTTATATTTGAAGAAAACCGAAATTTGTTTGAATGGAATACCTGCCCCTGCAGGGGACTTGGTAGCTGCACCCCTTAATGGCCCTACTGTTCTAATAAATCCTATGTTTCTGGTGCAAAGGAGATGGGAGCTGATCCCGTATTGAGAGGCCTCTACTTTTATTGGCTCAGGTGATAATTATGTGGTGATGATTTTAATTTTCCTATAAAAATAAAAATGAAGGTATATGGACTAAAAGGTAGATCTCTGCTGAAGAGCCTTTGTTATTCGTTGCTTTCATGAATATATAGTAGCTAGATCTAGAGTAGATAGGAACACACCAGCCCCAACAACTTTAACTTTTATTCATTAAAATCATCGGTTGTGAGCATGCCAGATGGCATTTTACCAGTTGAACAGTCTAACAAATTTTGTTTTATTTTCATACAGAAAACAGCAAGTTAAGTTTTCATTTTTGCTACGTTCCATTCGCTAGAGTTAGTATTAAGCCTCTTTTTATAATGTGACCTGGTTATGTAGGTGGTTGCCCCCAAGAAAGCACGTCTTCAGGAAGCGGAATCTAAACTAGAGGAGCAAGAAGGTCATCTCAATGAGAAAAGAGGTGTCTTGAAGGAGATCATGGGGAAACTACAAGCACTGAATGACCAGCTATCTCGTAAAGAAGGAGAGAAGAAGGTACGAAATGTTTTTGCTTTGCTCTTGGCCCTGTTCTGAAAGAAATAGCATATGATCTGAATCAATCATAACTTACCATAATAAATAACATTCCGTTCTTGTTTATCATATTATAACGTCCCTATGCGCTTCCAAAGAGCTTTGGAAATGATTACCCTAGCTTTAGCTCCAACAGCCGTTATTGGCGAACAGTGCATTTCAAGGAATAATCCTACCAGGTACCCATTTACCTCACCTGGGTCGAGCGTGGCAAATGTAGATCAATGTCTTGCCAAAGGACATCAGTGGCACGGCGGGACTCGAACCACAGACCTTGTGATCCACAGTCCGGTGCATACCCACTCAACCACGAACACACTTCGACAACATGATATTCACTGAAAACCCAACCATAACATGTGAGGGATACACTCTGTTACATCCAGATGAATTGATGGTATTGTGTTTGATTCAGATCAATCACATACATGTATCTCTTTATAAGACCCTTTTCAATATCTTGCAATGATTATCCTACTTATTATGATCATGCTTTGCTAGCCAAGTTCAGGTTCATGGCAAGAATGAACATTCTGTCTTTATGTCTCAGTTGATTATTATTTGTTGAGTGATATTCTAGATTATGATTCAAAGCCTACAGATCAAATGTATAGATTGACAAGTTGGATAAATCACTTATTTGCAAATCACTTGGATTCCATGATATATAGTATCTTAATCATGTTCTCATTGTGTGTATTCTGAAGGATTTAGAGGATAATATTGAGTTGACAAAGCTGAAACTGATCCGAGCTGAGAAGCTGATTGCTGGACTTGGAGGAGAGAAAGATAGATGGCTACAGGTAAGATAAAACTCATTAACAACTGTACAATCTAGAAACTTAAATTGTAAAAAAAGAGTAACATCATTTCAAGTTGTGTCATGGTATACTTTCTCACAGTACATTTGATCAAAGTGGATGCAGTGAATGACGAGAGATATATTACGAAGTTAGTGTTGTGTTAGAATTCTACTGAATGACAGTGAGCAGACAACACTTCTGAAAAATAACCAGTTTCAATCTGTTCAAAGGTAAAATTAACATTTGTTTACTTTGTAGTAAAAAGAAATTAAGGCTTCAAAACATATTTGCTGATTGCTGATTTATAGATAGCATTTTCTATAATATATCAATCTGTTTCCCCATGTACAGCTGACGGAGGAGCTGAGTGAGACGTATATCAACATTGTGGGTGATGTGTTGTTATCAGCTGGTGTAGTCGCTTACCTCGGTCCATTCACATTGTCATTTAGACAGGTAAGACGATACACTATCATTTAGAATTATATTAACTACTTTCTTTTCTTTAGATTTTTGTAAAAGTTTTTGTCAATTTTTACAAAAATTTGCAATCTCCTGCATTTACAAACACAAATTGTTCTTTGAAATGCTCAAGTTTGATGCTAATGACAATATTGTACATTTTTTTAACGCAAATTCAGTGCTGTGGTAGCTGTGTTTTACAATAGCACAAAGTTCAGTTGTTTAGTCAAGTATATGTGTGAGGTATATATATGTCTTGTATTTTCCAAGAAGCCATGTAACATCAAGTTTCCTAGCAGTTCTAGGTGAAAAGGAGCTGCTTAATTCTTGTTTAAAATGTACCAAGACTGATGGTTCTAATGTCACTGGGCAGTGTTTCACATGACTGGTGCCACATACATTTTCAGATGATGATCAGTCGGGTTCACACGTTTTAAGATAAAACACATTTTCATGAACAAAAAAACTCTTACTTCTTTCATTTTGATTGCAGGAATGTCTGAAGGACTGGTATGATATGTGTGTGGAGAAGGATATTCCAGTATCTAGCGTCTTTTCTCTCTCTGCTACTCTTGGAGATCCGGTCAAAGTTCGCGATTGGCAGTTAGCAGGCTTACCTGTTGATAAGTAAGTTAGAATCAGTGAGAAACTCATTGAAGATTTCTATTCTCTGCACTCTTTCTATGGTTCAGTTTATAGAGAGTACCTTTCCCCCATATCAAACAATACAATTCATCGAAATACTTGAAAAAAGAATGCTGTCATTTGGTTGTCTGCCTTTGTTGTTTACTAGTTCTCATTTTATTGTGGTCCAAGGAACTTTAAAATATGACGTAGTACATAATGCTTTATGAAAATGAAAAGGAGACTGTTGAAATGTTGAAAGAATGATCAATCTGTCACATTCTAGCAAAAATATCAATTATTGTATGAAACCTGGGCCCCATTGTGATTTATCAAGATAAATCATACGTCCTCTAATCAAGTGCAAGTTTGCAGTCTCTTATCTCTTTATACATGTATGTACATAGTTGTGATTGACATCAAATGCAAATAAATTGTATTTAATCACAGCTGTTTATAAGACTGGGCCCTGCATGGGATATATTAATTGGAAGTTGTGGAATGTGCCACATGTATTCTACTTGACCAAAAGCTACCAATACAGATAAACTTTATGATAGTATCAACTTATATTGTGTTTTTCACCCTCTAGCTTCTCGACTGACAATGCCTTGATAGTGACCAATGCCAACCGATGGCCTCTCATGATTGACCCTCAAGGTCAGGCCAATAAATGGGTCAAGAACATGGAGAAACCCAACAAGCTACAGGTCATTAAACTATCTGACCCCACCTACACAAGGACATTAGAGAATTGCATGCAGGTCAGTCAGAATTGTATTCTTGTCCAAGACAATAAAGCTGTCTTTTCATAGAATATCATTTGTATTATTTAAACAGAGACTGTTTAAAGGAGAACTGGTGAGGTACCTTGATATTAAAAAGAAAAGACTGGATGTTTCTACCTGCACTATATTCAGTTGCATTGATTAGTGGTTGCAAAATAATTCTCTCCCTGATCTTTATCATTTCTTAAATCATGTACACTAGCTCAACCTTGTGCTACAGTGTCATTAAATTTCCATATGCTTTATTTGAATATACTATGTCAAATTACTTTGAATTCCAAGTGTTGCTTGATTATGTGTATATCGCAGTTTGGTCAGCCATGTTTATTGGAGAATGTGGGTGAAGAATTGGACCCTGTTCTGGAACCACTGCTGCTGAAACAAACCTTCAAACAGGTGAGTAGAACTACTGAAATTGAAATAATATCATTCTTTTCTAAAGTCCTTGGAATATAATTGGAGAAGTTGTGTACTTGGGTTTCAAGTCTGTGATTTCTTGGCATTTAGTACAAGTTCTCTGTCTAATCTTAGTTAAAACTGTGAATCTTATGAAATTATCAATGTTTCTTAAAATTAATAGTCAACAATTACAAGAGAGCAGCGATTGATGAAATGATGAATGTTTAAGCATTGATTGATGATGTTGCATGATGCCAATATATTAAAGATTCTTATCCTACAATAAATAATTTAACCAATTTTGTTTGTGTGTGGTTGAGTGGTTTAAGGCGCTTGACTGGATATGCGAAGGTCGAGGGTTCGAGTCCCGACACGGCACTAATATCCTTTAGCAAGATATTTACCTGCACTTGCTACTCTCCACCCAGGTGTTAAATGGGTACCCAGTAGGATGCGAAAGTTCATGTGGTTGGATGAGCAAGTGTGCGCTTGTAAAAGGGCGACTGGCTGGAATACTCCCCAGGGAGTGGAAAATGTGCATATATTGTGTGCGGGAAAGCCTGAATCCGATGACCGGGTAATAATATATCTGTAAAGCGCTTAGGCACATTGTTGTATGTATTGGGCGCTATATTATAATTATTATTATCATTCCTCTGTCTGTTTGTACAGAATGGTTTGGACTACATCCGTCTTGGTGATAATGTGGTAGAGTTCAGTCGAGATTTCAAGTTCTACATCACGACGAGGCTTCGTAATCCACACTACCTTCCTGAGGTGTCTGTCAAGGTGATTAAAAGAGCAACCTCTATGTGTTTTCCACTGGCAGCATAAATTTTGTCCGTTTGAACTGAAATTAAGTGTCTACTTTGTACAACTTGGAACTGCATGTTCTTTCAATGATTAATAATATATCTTTGATTCTTGATAATATGAAGTGATTTTCAGCCTGGGCAGTTCAAATGGAATTGGAAAAATGTACCACTGTTTCTTAATTGGTCTTAAACAAAATGCAGTCACTGATACATTTTGCATTTGGTGTGATAGTTTCGTTTACATTTTCATGAATTTTGCTTTGGCTTTGGAGACACTATATCTTATTTCCTGTTATAAAAGAAAACAGGAATTATCCTTCCTCAGTTTTAACTTTTTGAGATTAAGGACACATTACAGATCTGTAAAAATGTTCTCTTATATTTTACAGGTGACATTGCTGAACTTTATGATCACACCCCTTGGCTTAGAGGATCAGCTTTTGGGCTTGGTTGCAGCTAAAGAGAAGCCAGATCTAGAAGAGAAGAAGAACCAGCTCATCATTGAGAGTGCTAAGAACAAGAAACAACTCAAAGAGATTGAAGACAAGATTCTCGAGGTCAGTATTGTAACACTTAGTGTACTTGAAATGTTTTTAAAATGTAAATTTGACCAAACCAAGCATGTGTGGATATTTCCTCTTGTGTGGCATAAATTTCCAACAGTTTTATTTTTGCTTATCTATGTCAGATCAGTAGGTTTGTTTGGAATTTGAGATTAACCCACATTGTGTTTAGATTTGACAAAGTCGACCAGAACAAGAATGTTAAAAAGCAATAAATTTATTTTTCAAAATCATCCTTCTACCCACAATAGAGCAATTTTTGGTATGATTTAGTTTAATTTCAAGTTCAAATTTTTATTTCCATTTTTAACAAAGATGTACTTATTGATTGAATAACATTTTTGTTTATTCATAGATATGAAATGCATCGATTGAATGCATTACCTTTTTTTAGAGATTATAGATTGAAATGATCTAATACAATTTGAATTTCATATTTTGGTATCTCTAAACGCATACACTTTTTCTTCTTCAGGTTCTATCTTCATCTCAAGGGAACATCCTAGAAGATGAGACAGCCATTGAGATCTTGTCATCATCCAAGGTCCTCTCCAAGGAGATCTCAGAGAAACAGGAGATTGCCAGCAAGACAGAGACTGAGATTGATGAGACGAGAGATGGATATAAACCGGTAAGAACATATGTGAATGGGTCTTATAATAATAATGATGATGATTCTTATACAGTGCATATTACATAATTATCTCTCTGCAGCTGAGATGAGAGAGAGAGATATAGAGAGAGTGAGAAGAGGAAAGACATAACAAATATCACTTACAATTATTATATCAATTACACAGGGTTGGCATATTTCCCGCTTCAGAGGCTTATTTCCCGGACGCCGGGAAATAAGCGGTATTTACCGATATTTACCGCTTTTTACCGGTATTTACCACTTTTTACCGGGAAATACCGGGAAATATTTTTTTACACTCACTTGTTCATAGGGATTGTCCAATTTTGAACATAATAACAATGGTGGTGATTATGGTTGCTCTTGTGTGTACTATTTGTGAGTGTGTGTGTGTGTTTGTTTGTGTGTTTGTCTATGTCTGTAACTATGTAATGCTGGAAAAAAATAGAGGAAAAAGATACCAAATATACACCTAATCTAGATATGATGTTCTTCATTAAAGGGAACCAAAACCTTCATACTAAGTTACTTTTATTGTAAAGTTTAAGATATTTGAATAATATCAGTGAAAAATTGAACTAAATCTGGCAAGGAATAAGGAAGTTAAAGCTTTTTAAAATGACTAGTCACTAGAGGGCGATATTAAATTTGATGACATCATTTGTGGACAACTCTCCATGCCTTTTGTACATCAAATTTCACAATTCTCTCGTTTTTTCCTATTTATTTGTGTTCTTGATCGGATTTCATAACATGTGAAGTAGAATATCATTTTGCATTCTATTATCTCAATCACAAGAAAGAAGAAATACATGAAATGTGATGTACAAAAGGCATGGAGAGTTGTCCGCAAATGATGTCATCAAATTGAATATCGCCCTCTAATGACTAGTCATTTCAAAAAGCTTTAACTTCCTTATTCCTTGCCCGATTTTGTTCAAATTTTCACTAATTTTATTCAAATATCTTTAACTTAACAATAAAAGTAACTTGTATGAAGGTTTTGGTTCCCAGTTGCTAATTACCATATTCATGAATACCTATTAATTAGCATATGAACAAAATGCCATTTGTTTGGGTGTGTACATGTATGCAGTGAGGATTTTATAAATCTATTTGTGTGTTCCTACTATGAGTATTGTGCTGCTAATTATTTCAGAACAATATTTTCAGTTATGAGGCTAAAAACAAGTAAAATTATTAATAAATAGAGAATTAAAATCATATTTCCTGTTTTTTACATATTTACCGGACGCGCATCTTATTTACCGGACGGTATTTACCGGTATTTACCGCCGGTAATTACCGCCACCGGTATTTACCGCCCAACCCTGCAATTACAACATTCACATGTTTACTTTATGATTTAAGACTGGCAAGATCTAAACTTAAACTGATTTAGTGAAGGACAACATTTTAGAGACGCTGGGAGATTATTCCATAGTTCTGGTATGGCATCCTAGAAAGCATGGTGCCCATATGTTTTAGTAGATGTAACTATTAAAGGGCATGAATGAATATTTTGAAGATGAACAGAGATTGCGAGTTGGTCGATGACTTGAACTACTTTTTTGCAAATACATCTAGCAGTTATGTTTTAAATACACGTAAAACAAACAGTAGATGGCTTTTAAGTTAAGTGTTCTTGCATTGTTAGTACTATTTTTGTTACATCAGAATCTCTTTTTTTTTCTTCTTGTTTTCCTATATTACAAAACTCCATTTCCTCTGTTATTTGAAATTCATCAAATAATAAATAATAAATAATTACAGTGCTTATATAGCGCCTAACACTTACATAAAAGATAAAAGTACTAAGACGATTATTTTATTATTTTGTGGAAAGATTGGATTATGGTTTATACATTGTCAGTTTCCACTCCTTTCCATGCTGGTATCGAAAGATCAGGCTTAAATTTCTTCTTTCTCTATTAAAGATAATGGTGTATTTCATTTAAATTCATTGAATTAAATGACATCTAGACTGGCAATGGTGACTTATTGATAAGAATGAATTTGTCTATTTTTTGTCTGCAGGTTGCCAAACATTCATCGATACTCTTCTTCACAATCTCTGACCTAGCTAACATTGAGCCTATGTATCAGTACTCCTTAGCTTGGTTTATCAACCTCTATCTGCAGGTAAGATATATATGCATAAAAAATACACACACTTCAATACTTCAGCTACATATCATAAACTTATTGAATTCTACTTCTTAAAGCCAGACTGCACTACTTGTAGCTACTTGTTCCCTCTAAACAGTCAACAATGCCTAAGCGGTACCCATTGGTCCCCCATGATCCCCTTTTTCTTATGTTAATTGAGAGCTGTTTTGATGAGATATCCACCTGTCAGTGACCATGCAGGGAGGTTTAAAACTAGTGCAGACAGGCTTTAAGTATTCTTTCTCATAGTTATGATCCTTTTCAAATAATGAAATATTACTCTATCATGAACACATAAATAGATTTGGTCATACATATGTATATGCCGCATCTTTAAATCACATCACATGAATTTGTCAATAATTAATTAAGTACCGTATATGATGAATGAATTGATGATGTATATGACATTTCTTCACCTCTCATAAATGCTGCTCAGTCTGTCTATGACACAAAAGGAATGACACCAGAAATGCTAGCGGAGATTCCAGTAAGTCCTGTGTTTCCATGTAGTGTGTGTTGAGGTGAAGGGATCGAAAGAGTCTTCGGTGCTCACTATGCAATGTGACCGACTTCATGAGGTGGCAGACATGTTGGGGGCTTTATCTTTTGTTGTTGCACTAATCAAGCTTTTATTTGTTGTTTAATTTGTCTTATTCACACTCATGACGTTGTTTCCATGTGGTGTGTTGAGGTTGAGGGGATGAGTCACCAGTGCTCAATATGCAATGTATTGAGTTAGATGGCAGACACTGTGGGGGCTTTATCTTTATATTTTGCACTAATCAAGCCTTTACTTGTTTTTGATTTTGTATTGTCAGCACTCTTGATGGTGAAGGATAATAAATTCTTTTTGTGTGACATTAGATGACATGTTGATTGCTTTAACACCTTGAAGTATTTTACTGTTTGGAAACGACTCACAATATATGTTTGTATTCATTACTGAAAATGGAACTGTGCAGTAGATTACATTGAGCAGTCCTTGATTAAATATTATATTTATTTATGTAATCACCTTCGTTTAATTCACAACTGATTTCATAATAGGTATGCCTTATATGCTACATTCAGCTTAAGAAAATGGGAAACATATATATTTCCTGTTTTGAGAAATAAATAATAATTTACTTTTTAACACACCTTCTGAGATGTCATATTGCCGTGTACCGCAAACTCACTGGCTGAAACAGCACTCACTACACAATTTCTAGCATAGTATTTGTGCTTGTTTTTTCAGAACCTTGTTGTATGGTTTTTTGTTTTTTTAGGGGGTGGGCTTAGTTGCTTCTCTTGCGTTCATATTTCTCATTTTCAAGCAGTATGGTGAAGTCAGAACTGCACCTTTTCCCTTATGCCCTTGCACAGACACTTGGCACCATATATTCTACTGCCTGAAACTGATGTATTGACTCGTCTTAATATGTTTACTAAACAAATGAAAGCAAGATCATTTTTAAATTGCATTTTACATCATTTATGGCATATTTTAAGAGGCTTTGCAATATTTATTGATTGTATTGTTAAAACCAAGAAGTATAATTCTATAATCTCATCAATTTTGGTCTTGTTTTTTAAAACCCAGGGTCTTTTTGTGGTATTTGGTGCAATAGTACTTCTAACAAGCCTAATAATTTCCTGATTTAAATCGGTTTCCTGATTATATTTTTACCCAATTTTATTATTATTATCATAATTTTTTTAATCAATTTTTTTTCTGGTTTAAAATTTGGAGGGGAGGGGGGGAGTGGGGTGAGGCGCAGTTTTTTCATGACTTGCTTGAACACCTCGCGCGAAAAACTTTTTTATTTTTTAACTCTCACTATCACCCCTGCACTATTATAAACAATTTGTATTGTACTGGTGTGTTTCACATCAAGTTTAAAAAAGAGTGTAACCGTTTTTGTGTGTACCTTGAGTGAACATCTGACTAGATTGCGAAGAATGGTGACTATTTTGGTTGAATTCTTGACAATTCTAGGAGATAAGACAATGTTATTGTTAGTTATTTCATGTATTTACAACTGTCTTATAATTGATTTTCTTCAGAAATGTTCTGTATTTTGGGAACTTGCTTATATCTTTTATAACAAAAGGGAAAAAAGAAGTAAATCTTTGGCAACTATATTGCCGCGCTTAACATAAAAATGCAGTAGGATTGCAACTTATTCTGGTTAGATTTACATGTAGATACTATAAAACCTCATGTATATGGTTGATATGGTCTGTCATAGTTGGTAGTCCACTATTGTCACAAATTAAATGCCAGAATTTCTAATTCAATGCTGCTAATTATTTCTTACAGTCCATCAGTCTGAGCGAGCCCTCTAATGACCTTGAGAGACGTATCAAGAGCCTCAATGATCACTTCACATATAGCATCTATCAGAACGTATGCCGATCATTGTTTGAGACGGATAAGCTGCTCTTTTCATTCATACTCTGTATTGGCATAGCTAAGGGCAGGTAAGAAAGTTGTTTTATTTTAGTTATATCAGTAATATCACTATCTTTACAAAACAATTTGTTACTTCTGAAGAAGTTTTTGGCCTTCGATGTATAGATGAATTGTAAATGTATATATATATATATATATGTATATATATATATATATATATATAGTGTAGTTATGGAGAAACAAATATTTCATCGGCGTGTCATACATCCAATCACATGCATGAATGCACTAGAAAGATAGAAGAGAAGAAGCAGTAATAAGTGTTTCAAGGATCTCAAGCTATTCAGTGTTCTGTCTCTCGTTTACTGTTGTGGTTTACAAGTTCCAAAGTACAGTTTATGTCAGACATTTTTCTTGTGTCAGTATACGTGAGTTTGTTATGGCCATCCCAATTCCAATTATATTTACGTTTTTTAATTTGTACTATATTATACTGTATATTTTTTAGACTCATATATCTATTTCATGTATTTACCTATATATTTTAAATGTTTGTGCTGGAATAATTACAAATTTATTGAATTAAATTGAATTAAATTTAAGAAAGAAGAGCACTGCAATGCCAGATGGACAAATTATTTGATAAAAAATGGGAATATAATGGTGAAGTATCTACAACGACAATAGCTTTCTTTAGAATCCTTATCTGATATTGAACTCTTTTGTTTTGTTTTCAGAGGAGAGATTGATGATAGAGAATGGAGGTTCCTTCTCACAGGGGGTGTGGCTTTAGAGAATCCATTCCCTAATCCTGCTCCTAATTGGCTGTCGGACAAGTCATGGGCGGAGGTCGTCAGAGTCTCACAGCTTGATGCGTTTGATGATTTCATGCTCAATTTCAGGAGTAATGTAAGTAATACTTGTAAAGTGAACAACTTGTTGACTTGTGTTCGTAGGAGAAGGGAAATATGTTTTGTATATTATTCTGAAAGAAATATAGTTTTTATACTTGTACATGTATGAGCTATGATGTTGTTGTGGCACATATTGCAATTCTTTACAAGGAAAATGTAGCATGATTATAATTTTGTTTTTAACTCTGTATTAGGTTATCCATTGTATGAATGCATGAAGAAGTCAATGACGTATGCTTCATTATCAACCCATCTGTCTTATAATATGCTTGTAAGAAACATTTTAGATTACCACAAGAAGAAAAATAGTTGCAAAAGTGCTGAACAATCGGCATCAATACCAAAAATCATGTTTTAATTTACTACAGGCTAGGTGCTACAATATCACTGAGAATTCACCTATGGTTGAAATTGTCTTTTGGATGTGTATTTTTCCAGATCTTAGAATGGAAGAAGCTGTATGACTCACCATCACCTCACACCGATAAGATACCTGAACCTTGGAACCTTTCTCTAAATGAGATGGAGAAACTTATCGTCCTGCGTATAATCAGACCAGATAAAGTAAGTTAACACTGTTCTAGTATTGCTCACTGGACCTCATCGCTGAATTTGTATAAATAAACATATATATAATGATAATAATGACATTAACGATAATGATGATGATGATGATGATGATGATGATGATGATGATGATGAAGATGATAATCTGGATTTACATAGCGCTTAAATACAAAGTACCATCTCTAAGCGCGTAACAGAAATTATTACCCCGGTCATCAGATTCATTCATGCACAATGTACACCATTTCCACTCTCATGATGACATGATCACACTCAGTTGTATCAAGTTTAGTCTAATTTAATTAGTGTAATTACACTTCAAGAAGCTGTGAGATAATAATCAGACATGTATTTATCAGCAGCAATAATTTGACATGTTGATGTCACACGCTCTATTCATCATTTTCATTACCAGATGGTACCAGCTGTCCAAAACTTCATCATCAAGGCAATGGGTCAAGCCTACATCGAACCCCCGACCTTTGACCTTGCTAAGAGCTATGTGGACTCATCCTACTTCACTCCTCTCATCTTTGTGCTTTCACCTGGAGCTGATCCCATGAATGTTCTCATGAAGTTTGCTGTTGAAAAAGGTAGGATCTCAAATGATACCAATCACATCATTTTGAGCTATAAGACAGATATGAATTCAATCTGGTTTTAGTCGGGTCAAAATATGGTTTGTCCCCCCTCAAATTGCAACAAAAGGTTTCTAGTAGTATTCAACCTCAGGAATAACATACTAAAAGTATACAAAAATGAAAGGTTCAGAAAGATGTATATTCTCAAGATGGCTTCCAAGATGGCTGCCGATACCTAAAAATGGCCATAAATCACTTATTATCTTCTTTTTTTCATTACAAAATGTTATTTTTCAATTTATAAACAATGTCTTTGTATCTTGACATAAGATATGCATTAAGAATATTTATGTACCTCAGTATTTATGTTTCTTAATCAACATTTCAAAATCTTTTTAATTACCCTATTTACAGTACCGGTAGTCATCCCATAAACACAGTAGTCCCCCCTCCCCCTTCACAACACAGAATTTGGTAGATGCACACAACTAATGTATATAATAATGATTAGCCTTAATCAGTAGCAACTAAACAGAACTGAACATTTTAATTCTATTTTTGATACTGACATCAAATTTAGTAACGTATGATATTGTTAATGGTTTTGATTTGTTGGTACTAGATAATTGTAGGTATCTCTTGTGTGGTGTGTGCATGTTATATTTGGAGGGCATGTGTTTTTCATGGTGCATGCTGTAACTAAAATATTAACAGTGGGTTCTGTTTCAATACAAGATACGGAAAGGCTGAAGAGCTGTTTGATACTATGAAGTTAAGTATTGAATTTCATGTTGAGTGATTTAGGAGATGTAGTAATGTTAATCTATTGACTACTGAATTCATTAATTCCCTGAGGCTTAATACAGTAGCCACCTGGTTCCCGTACGCAAAGGGTTGATATGTTTCAATATGGGATGCAAAGTGAAAGAGTTCTTGCCAGGAAGTGTTAAAGTCAAAGTTGACAGAGATGACAAATATGCCAAGCAGCTTCTAGCCATTTGCAACAATAATACATGACATGTAAAAGTAATCATTATATACACAAAATGCAAATCAAACCATATTTCACTCATTTAGTCATTCAGTATATGTCATGATATAGGTCTTATGGTTTAGGCATGCATGAATGCAGACTGCTGTAAGACCAGAAACCTTCGCATATAAGAAACTTTGACAAATTGGTGAGTGGTCTAGATTTGCAAAGGTTTCATGCCCCCAAATAATTATAGAATATCACAAAATTATTAAAAGATTTGTGCCCAGTAAGTGGTTGTTATTTATTTTGTACAAATTTCTGGTTTTACATTAAGTAGATGGACTAAATCGTTATGATTTATTGATTTATTTGATGCATGCCACGTACTATATATATGTGTTTGATGATGACTGTGTGTTAATAAACAGGTTTCCTGAAGCCACCAAAGCAAGACTCCATGTCTGTCAAATCCAACATGAGTCGCGCAACGAGCAGTCTTGAGCTGCTTGCTCACAGGAAGACACCAGATGCGTCTACTCTTCTTGATTCAATGAACGAAGGTGATGAGGGTGGAGAGGAAGAGATGACAGAGGCTGGAGGAGATACATCTTCTTTACTTCATGAAACATCACAGCAGCTAGACAGTGGTAGTACAGAGAATCTAGAGCATGCGCTGACGTATAAAAATCGGCCGCTCCATGTATCTCACACTAATAAGGGCAAAAAACACAAGTTGCTGCACCCTTCTAACCTTCATAGTGATCCCCAAGATGAAAGCTTTGAGCTTGTAGAAGATGATCTGGTCGATGTCATTCCTGCTAGACGTGTCCTTTCAGCTATTCCCGAAGCGGACAGTGTCTTTGACTCTGACGCTGAACAAAACATTGATACCCCTTCACCAAGCATCCCCAATCCTGTACATGCTCCCAACCAAAGCAACACACCCCTCATGAACACCACCACATCCCCAAACTCACCCCAGCACGCAACCCCTTCCCCAAACACGCCCCTGCACGGCACCCCTTCCCCAATCTCACCCTATCACATGCCTGAGAGTAAGGAGGATGAGCCAGACCTTGTTGCTTCTGATCTTGGAGATGGTGAGATGCGGACAGAGGATGATCCCTATAATCCTGTAGAAGCTGCAGGATTAGAGTACCTCGCCGACAGGAATCGTCACCGAAGAAAATCCAAGATCTTCCGATCATCTCTCGTCCGATCTCTCAGTAGTATGTCATGCACAACCTTTCCTCCCACGTACCTTCATCCTATCTACCCTCATATGTTCTATTCAACTTGTTCATTTCTACTTGGGGTCTATTCCTTCTTGAATTTGTGGAACACTTTTGAGTCATCTTACCTTGCAAAGCAACTTTATTGAGATCATTGATCACATTTCTTTCATCATTGAGTTGATATTTCCTGCTCTTATGTATTTGCATGTTTACTTGTTTCTGCATATGATTATTTCGTCTTTATCTTTGTTCAATGTTATCATATGATGTCCTTATGTAAAGTATTGTATTTGATTTGAATAAATTCAAACAAAATAAAAGTATACTCTGGATTAAATTCAAACAGTATTGATTTAACACAACTAGGCAATCTGAAAGTATGCTATATTTTCTAAACAATGCCCATCTACACGTAAAAGTAATATTACCAGTGTGGTTATTAAGCAAAACATCCCACCTTTTCCATGGCAACAGTATTATATAAAGTTATAAAATACATATATGCATAAATCTGCTTTCCAATTTTATCAAAGCAAATCAAAGTATTGTTATGACACATGTGAGGGAATATAGAAATATTTGTTTTCCGAGCATTCTATTGATTTTTTCTTCTTCAATTAACCACATTTGTTCCCATTAAAGTGAAGATATTTAGATTTCTTGAAAAAATATTTTCAGTTCTGTTTGTTTTATATTTCTTGATGATTACTGAATCATAATTAATCAAGGTCACAACTACAAACAATATAAAGAAAAAAGAAAAACAAAAACTTGTGCATAAGCTTGAAGAGATGAACCCATTTAAAATTTAATCATTCAACATCACAGATCGTATATTTTTTTTGTATAAGTCTATATACTTATCGTTATTCTTTTCATCTAATGCAGGAGTTTCTATTCATTTTCTCTTTTCCATTTCTAGTTTTGTATACTTCACATTGTGCATTTCTACGGCAGGCTTCGTATCCTCTTGATGACCAAACAAGTTTACATTTTATAATTCATTTCGTTTCCAATTTCTCTTTTGACTCATTTATCACATCAGCAGTATACTTTGGTTTTATTTTTCTTACAGCTTTATTCTGGCAGAATGCAGATTATCACTTCACTTTTTGTACACGCATATTCTTCAGGCAGGCTTCAATCAAGCTGCATGTTGTTGCATGTGATGATTATTAATGGAGAACTAACGCTAGATATATTGCACCAATAACGATTTTAATCCCTGTGTGCACTAACGTTGTTCATCATCTTTATCCATAGTGTATCGTAACAAGATGTGTGTGTGTGTGTGTGGGAGATACTAATTGCATGGTAGTTTGACCCATGCTTGCACACGCTAGTGCTACAAGTGTGTTCTTACCAAGTTAATGTACCGGTACTTATTTTCTGGCAGTGTGATCGGGTTACTAACATTAGTTTAGATAAAATGTTAAAGTTTACTTGTTATGTGTGTTTAATACGATAGCAGTAGACCAATATGTTTTCATTTATACATTTTGATGTTTATTTATACCTAGTTGTAGTTACTTTTTTCATTTTAATATGGGGCTTTAACTTTAATTATACTTTTGAATGTGTTTTCATATACAGGTTTTTTTAAATAATGAAATTAACAGAGAAAACTGAAAAAAGAGGGAGGGGGGAGTTTGTAATCCTTTTATCTTTTTTTAGAATGGAAACTAGAATATTCAACATCAACATTACAGCCAGAGCAGAATTTAATACTTCTTTAACATGTATGTTATTGGTGTAGGAAAGAGGGAAAAGTATTAGAAGATAAATCAAAGCATGTTTGTACACACATGAAGACAGGTGGAATAATTTATATATGTTGATATGTGGATGTATGAGAGATAGCTGAATGAGAGGTAGCTTTATGCATACTAAAGCAATTTGAATGTTTTCTCTATCTAGGTATGGGCGGTAATGGTATGGCGACTGTATCCCTGGGACAAGGGCAAGGTCCTATTGCTGCCAAGATGATCAATGAGGTAAGATAGATACAGGCGCGGATCCACGGGCTCAATTCTTTCGGCCCGGCTATGGCAAGCCCTTTGTGTAAAAACTATATAAACTCTGTTTTTCTCAGATAAACTCTGTTTATCAACAGATAAACACAGTTTATCAGAAAAACTCAGTTTATCAGTTGATAAACTCAGTTTATCAGTTGATAAACTCAATTTATCAAGAAAAACTCAGTGTATCAATGATAAACTCAGTTTATCAGAAAAACTCAGTTTATCAGTTGATAAACTGAGTTTATCATTGACAAACACAGTTTTTCTGATAAACTGAGTATATCTAGTTTTTACACAATGGGCTTGCCATAGCCGGGCCGATAGAATTGGGCCCGTGGATCCGCGCCTGGATAGATATTCTGAAGGAGATTTACTTGGATAGACATACTTTACTAAACAAATAATAACACAATGCTATACTTCATTCTCAATAAGTCGGTACAGTATATTGATTTTAAAATAGGTGAATTTTTTCTTTAATATTTAAAGAACAGCAGTTGTTATTTACATGAAATACATTTATAGATTTTATAAACTTAAAGATAAACTTGAGTTATGGTAAAAGAAAGAAAATGAATTCTCACAGAATCAAACAAAACTTACACTGAATGTTCAAGATTACAAATAAATGTCATTTGCCAAACAATTTTTGTAGAAAATGTATACTGACTGAAAAATGAGCATAGAAAGATAAGGAAATCAAGGTAAGTAGCCCTGACACCATTTGTGTAGGTAGTCTAATATACATCTTTCTGTGTACAGTGCTTGTTACTTTACCAAGACTGGGCCAAATTTATTATGATTTTGATGACTCCAGAACCTTGCAGTACACACCAATACTTACATGCTACATGATCAACTTTTTTCTGATCCATTCCACACCTTTTCTTTCACAATGCAATGGCATGACTAGAACTCATCTTTGTCTTTAATGTTTCCTTTTCTATTACATTTATCTGTACCTGTATTTCTATGTAGTATGGACGAGAAATGAATCTTCCTTTCAGAAACATGGAATGAATATAACCTCTTTGGCACATTACATTGTAATACTGAAGATGTCTCATTGTGGTTGTGATGTATCAATCCTCATCTTTGATTTGATCCTCTCCAGGCTGTAGAGCATGGTACCTGGGTGGTGCTTCAGAACTGTCACTTGGCGTTGTCATGGTTACCAACCCTAGAGAAGATCTGTGAGGAGTTGATCACAGACAGCGAGAAAACCCGTCCTTCCTTCCGTCTGTGGCTGACCAGCTACCCGACCCCGACCTTCCCTGTCTCCATCCTTCAGAACGGCATCAAGATGACCAATGAACCTCCCAAGGGACTCAGGGCTAACCTGCTTAGATCGTACCTTAATGATCCTATATCAGATCCGGAGTTCTTCAATGGATGCACCAAACCAGACGTAAATATACATTTTCTTTTTACTGTAGATAATTATAGATTAGGATGAGATATGATTAGACTAACCTGGGGAGTGTTTCACAAAGACTAAGATCGACTTTAAGTTGGTTTACCGGTAACTATGGCAGGCCATTCATGCCATTGTTTGATCTCACTGTTATGATCTTCTCTAGATTTGTCACCATGATTTGTACGTCCCTTGAGAGACAATTGCCAGTAAATGGTGAAGGCAAACAGTGGCATGAGCGGCCTGCCATAGTTAAGTCTAACTTATAGTCGATCATAGTCTTTGTGAAACATCCCCCAGGTCAGCTAGGAACACTTTTCATCCATAAAATTATTTTCATTATCTGAGAGTTTTTGTTATCTCACCAGAATATGTGTATATATATATATATATATTTAAGTACATTTAAGTACATTTTATTTGTACGAAAAAGCAGGTAGTAGAAGCAGGAGAAGAAACAAAGAAAAAAAGGGAGGAGACAAGAAAGAGGCAGTTGTTAAATGCATGCAAACTTGATGAAGCTAATATGGAAATCTATTGAACATGAGTGATAGTAACAGATTTGTATGTCTTGTTTTCACAGCTATGGAAGAAGCTACTGTTCAGCCTTTGTTTCTTCCATGCCTTGGTTCAAGAGAGAAGACAGTTTGGACCTCTTGGTTGGAATACACCGTATGAGTTCAATGAATCAGATCTTAGGATTAGTGTTAGACAACAGCAGGTAAGCTTACATGAATCCTGGATTTTGTTATCTTTGTTATTTCTCTTTTTCTTATTTACATTTTTGTGGTACTTTCTGATATTTTCATCAACTTCAAATTCTATTCAGGCCCCTTTTTTTTATTGAGTGATTGATCGATTGATTGATTTGTTTATTTGTTGTTTGTTTTTGTTGTTGTTGTTGTTGTTGTTGTTGTTGTTGTTGTTGTTGTTGTTTTTTGGGGGGTTAAATCCCAGGCTTAAACTGAATTGTGCTATTAGTAAGGATAAAAACCATATTGTAAATGCTGATGAGTCTTAGTTTTGTATATTGCTGTTGAACATAAGTAGGCCTACATGTATCAAATGAAAAGCAATTGGGACGGATGATGTTTTATTGCAAATTTCCATAGAAAAAAAAAGGAAAAATTTCTTTCAACAATGATTTTATTGACAGCATTTTGATCATTTGAGAAAAATGTACACTAATCATTTTATAAAACTTTAAATGATTTCTTGTCCATCCAAACAGATGTTTCTGAATGACTATGATGTGATCCCATTAGAAGCCTTGACGTATCTCACCGGAGAGTGTAACTACGGTGGTCGAGTGACTGACTACCACGACCGCCGTCTGTTGATCAGTCTTCTGGCAATCTTCTACAACGATCAGATCGTTGCGGAGGAAGGGTACAGCTTCTCGGAGAGTGGCAACTATCGTTGTCCGCCTTCTGGCCCTCATGAGTCGTACACAGACTACATCAAGAGTCTCCCTCTGATGCCACACCCAGAGGTATGCAGGATTTGTTTTATTATTTATTTTTTTATGAATTTTATTTAAATAATAATAATAGTCTGTTCTTGTATAGTGCATAACACATTATATAAAGTCTCTTATGCACTTCCAAAGAACTTTTGAAATTATTACCCTAGCTTTAGCTCTGGCAGCCGTTATCAGAGCACACGCAGTGCATTTCAAGGAATAATCCTACCAGGTACCCATTGACCTCACCTGGGTTGAGTGTGGCAAATGTAGATTAATGTCTAGCCAAAGGACATTTAGGATAATTAGTGCCGCAGCGGGACTATACAGGCTCTCTAACTCTCTTAGTATCAAAACTGTTTTCCTGAGAGGCCCTGTACAAATTTTAGGTTACAAATACAGAGGAAATTGAACACAGTTTAAATACATACCCTCCCGTGCCAAAAGTATTGCAACATAGACACACACATTACACAGGAGACAAATAATTGAAAATGAGTGCTGTTTTAATGAATATGTAGTGCATCATTTTTTATCATACTATCAGGCACATTTTATTGATATATCAATAGTCATTTTTCATGTAAGATTCACGAGTCTCTAGTATTTTGTTGGATATCCTCGCCTTCTAATGATGGCGCGCATCCTTCTTGGCATCGTCGCGTAGAGTCCTTGCAATCTTTCTTGGGTGATGCTGCCCCAGGCCCTGAAGATAGAGCGGACCAAACCTTCCCTCGTGGTTGGTCGGTCTTTGGTGTTGGCTCTCTTGATGTCATCCCACAGATTCTCTATCGGGTTAGCATCTGGTGATTGCGCCGGCCACTGCACCCTGTTGACGCCAGTTTCGTCATACCATTGGTCCATCCTGGCTGCCCTGTGTGCCGGTGCGTTGTCATCCTGGAAGACGAACGGGTGTTGCGCGTTGCCAAAGATGTTAGCAATGGATGGAAACAAGTGGGCGTCCAGAATATCTCGATATTTGGCGTTATCAATGTTCCCATCTACACAAATTTAACCACAAATTTAACGAATTTCATCATGTTGCAATACTTATGGCATGGGAGGGTACATACCATATCATTGATTTTTTTTTTTTTTTTTTTGTCTTTATACATCACAATATAAATTATTATGGCTGGAATTCATATTGGAAGTTTATCTCAACGTTGTTTGAATCTTTGTCAATGGTAATTCATGTATGTGCATTAATTGCATCATGTCCAATGGACTGGCAATATACGCTTATGCAAACTTACTTTATAGTCCACAGTGGAACCTTAAAGCATGTTTGAATGCAAATCTCAGTGGATTTAAGCTTTGTAGAATTCATTTTGAGAAGACTTCCTGCTTTAAATTCAAACAGGAATGGGGCTGTGGTAGAAAAATCATATTCTTAAGAAAAATTTATGATGAGTAAGTTCTAACAGTTTACAGTGAGGTATGCACATTTAATTTGATATAGATTGTAGAAAAAATAGTATACAACTTGTTGATATGTGACTATTCATATTGATAGTGGAGTTCAGCAGGCATACCTAGACTTTAGTATTGATCTAAGAAAGAATTGATTATAAGTGAAATAAACCATTAAGATTCAAAATTAACCAGCTTATCAGCTAGACTACTATTTTGACTATAAACCAACAAGAAATTTTGGTTAGCTGTCTGGGCAGTAGTAATTTGTTTTCAGTTGCTGTGATACAGTGGGTAGTATTGGCATATGTGTGTACAAATATTGTGTGTAGAAAAGGATGCATATATTTGCAAGATGCTTTACGAACATGTAAATATTTTTGTTTACAGGTATTTGGTCTTCATGAGAATGCAGACATTACCAAGGATCAGAAGGAAACTCAACAACTGTTTGATGGAATTCTTCTTACACTGCCTCGACAGGTATGCCATTATTCATCATAAACCATCCCTGTTTGGAAGGGAAAAAAATCATTTTAGAAAAATGGTACAAATGGCAAAAAAAAAAAAAAAAAAAGGGAAAAGAAGCAAATTAACAAAGCATTCAATGCAAAAGAAATGTGCCCATCTGCAAGTCATCAGAAAAACATAATGTGAAAGGAAAAAATACAAATAATTCATTTTAAAGTTGTTAAATTTTTGAGTTAACTCATGATATGCTTTTTAAATGATTAAGATATTTTTTTTGAAGTTCACCAAAAATGACAATTTGTATATTCATAACATTTCTTGCATCTCATGTTTTTAGCTAAAAACAAATTGCAAAGTGAAATATTAAACATTGTGGTATCAAAAATTCATTTTACTTTGACGACATTGATTGCAATATATCTTTGTATGCTCTGGTGCTCACTGTATGCAAAACCAATATGTCTACATAAGCAGGGTTAGTTTTTTGTGTGCTTATGACGTAAACTTTAAAAAGATGAGAAAATGTAGCCTACAGATAAGTTAATGATCACATCCAGACTCTCATTTCTAAATTGCTTGTTGCTATGTAAAACTCTCATTGAGAAAGTTGGTTGATCATCATAATTTTGAGGCATACTTATTTTTTTTTCCTTTTTTCTGTTTTCTTCAAATTTCTCTAATTGCTTTAAATGTTTATGCAGTCTGGAGAGGTATACAATCAGGATTTTTGCAATTTTTTCTTTTTTTCAATTTAACATTAATTTGACATTAATTTAACAGCAATTGATTGCACTACACGACACTATGATTTAATGCAGGCAAACTGCCTGTCATAAATATCTGTTTTACTATTGTGGTAGTATAGTTTAAAGGCAGGTTTGCAGTGTGTTTAATCCTTTTTCATTTCTAGCACGTGCATGATATTGAGTTCTGATAACCAATCTAATTACTGCAACTATTTCTATGCATCTTGCCCTGTTTCATAAAACTTGTTATCAATAGCAAGAAAAAATAGTTTTTATAAGCTACTGAAATATTTGCAGTTGATTGGCTCTGAGCAGATTTATGATAGATCTGTGGAACTCTATCATTGTTGATAACAAGTTTTATGAAACAGGGCCCAGTTTTAAATTTAGAAAGCAGGGTAACGGTACTTTGAGAGGAGGTGTAAAACTGAGACATCCATATTATAATAATTGTTTCATCTTTGAAGCTCCAGCTCATTACATGTTAGTTTCACAGATATTTTGTTGTTACAAGTTTACAAGTCCAATTGCTGTTTCCGTAAGACATTAAACTAACGCAAGGAAGAACATTTCTTTGCAGGCTTCGGTGGTGCAAAATAGAAAAAGAAAGAAGAAAGTGAGTTTGTTAGTGGAGTATTATCGTCGTCATCGTCACTGTACTTGTCGTTTAGACATTTCATTTATAGTCATTCCACCACATTTAATATATCCACATGCATCGATATTCAGTTATATTCAGTCAAATGCAGCATTATTCGTGTATTTTCATAATTGATATCATAACCAATATTCAGTTTAATTGTTGGTACGTGTACAGTGCATCTCGAAAATCATTTCATTCATATTTATTCCACCATATCAAATATATCCACTTGCATCAACATTCAATAATTTTTATTCAAATGCAGCATTAGTTGTGTAATTTCATAATTGATATTTCATACAATATTCAGTTTAATTGTTGGTACATGTACAGAGTACAATGTATATCTAAAATCACACTTGATAGATCCGAAAATCATGAAGTAAAAGGTACTATGGGTCATTTTTAAAATCATGTAGTATGTGCATAGAGGTGCAAAGCTCATTTACTCAAATAATGTTAGATTAAATGTCAGCGGCATTGTATTTGCAAAGCCAGACAAAGCAACTGCAAACAAACTAGATCATTTTATCCTGCCATTGCACTTTTTTAATAAAGAAAGGATTATAAAACCATTATGTTCATCTGTCTTACTCTTTGATCAGAGGGTCAGATGGATCTATCCAACACTGTGGATAAAAACAAATTCAGTAGAAATCCTATATAAACCCTTTGATTACTGAATTCTGTCATTTCTATTGAACTTTGTACAGGGACAACCAGGTTCCTATAGGCAAAGGATTAATATATCTTACAAATAATAGGCCTCTGTACATCTTAACCACTGAATATGACTGGCTTTGAAAATAGAAATTGGAATGGGATGATGTATTTGTAATGTCATATTTTCAGGATCACTTTTTTCAACTTTCTAGTTTGAAGGTCTAATCAGTTCGGATCTAGAGTGATCTGACTGACCATGAATTAGTAGCTGACTTTGCTTTTAAAACAATGGGAGAGCTTAAAATATCTAGACACAATTTTGCAAGTGTGAAATTCTATATCAAAGTCCAGTCATAAACACTTTTTAGTTGTAAGGTGTGTATACCTTTGTAATATGGCCTTGCACCATATCATCTTTCAAACTGAGTATGAAGCCTTGATTAACATACAATATAGCATGGTGTGATTTCATTGCATGATATATATAATGAAAGGCATTTAGTTTTTCAATTCTGAGATAATTTCAGACTTATTAGAATTAGCCATGGAAGGCTTACAAACTATGTTCTGTGTGTTTTTTAACAATATGAAGAAGGTACATAGCATAGAGTACCTATATATGCATGTTTTCAGTGCACGTCACACTAACATTTGTAAAATTTCTTAGTTCAGATATTTAGAATCATATTTCTGCTTTATTTAAGCATGGTTTCTATCTGCATAGAAGATATTGTCATTTCTACTTCTACTTCTTTGAATAGAATAATGTTTCATATTTATATATTGCATGCTAGGTTATTTCAATACAATCTTATTATCATGCATATGTACTCAAATTGAATTTCACTTGATATAACATAATAAGATAAAGAAGAACACTTCTTATATCAATATCAAGGTATCTATATATATTAAACTTCTCATCTTTTTCAAAGCCAAACTCAGGCTTCTCATTTTATATATTAAGGTTCTTTTATCAAACCTTATTTATCATCACCCTTACCAGTAGCTAGTGTGTGTGTGCTTGGAGTAATTTAGTTTCTAATTACTTATATTTTGACTTTACTTCAATGCATCATAACAGGTG
This sequence comes from Strongylocentrotus purpuratus, assembly GCF_000002235.5. NCBI lineage: Eukaryota > Metazoa > Echinodermata > Echinoidea > Camarodonta > Strongylocentrotidae > Strongylocentrotus > Strongylocentrotus purpuratus. The sequence goes on along the minus strand of NW_022145532.1, from coordinate 190,792 downwards.
AGGTATGCCTTCATGTTGAGCATCTATATGAATATCTTATTATGAATTGAAAGATCATTTGTTTAAACAAGTAGTAAACAACAATATTGTACCATAACAATATATTGGAAGAGTATAATGACACTCTAAATGACTTCAAGGCAACATCTTTTTCTCAGGCAAGAATTTTAAAGAGATCAAATGTTACTTCAACTTTAAATAGACAAGTATTATTAGCCTGTGTTGAACCCCAGATAATATATAATTTGAATTCTGTATCCTGGATTTTAAAACATATGGCATTGGAAAAACTTTGACATCTGTTCAGGTTAGAGTAGTGGAATGGATGTATGTGCTTGAAATGTGCAAGGAAACAAAGTCAGACATTGCTTGGATAAAGAAGCATCCACTGGAGGATGAAGACAAAACACCAATATGTATCCATGGTGATGATTGTTGACGTCATCTTCATTTATTCATTTCCTCTCATAGGGTGGATGGCCCTTTCAGCACAGCTGATTTTCAAAGGGGTCCACAAACATAAAAATAACAATAAATATACAGTGAATTATACAATAATATTTAATTCATCATTAAAGATGTTGAGGAAAAAATATTACTAGAATTAAACAATCAATATTTTCCCTAATATATTTATAGGCATCAGGAGGGGAAAAGTCATCTCAACAAATCATTGAAGATCTGGCATCAGATATTTTATCCAAGATACCTCCCAACTACAACCTAGAGGAAGTGCAGGTGAGAGTTTTGTTTTTGTTTGATAATTATAATAATATTCCACTTTTATATAGTGCTTAAAGAGAAGGTTGAGTTCTGGGAAGAGGTGAAAAATAATTTGTGAGCGTTATCATTCTTATTATGCAAATGTGGAAGAACATCAGATGAGACATGTTCCCTGAAAAGTATGGCTCTTCAAATGCCTTCATATTCTAAATATGTCATGTACATCGTAAAACTCGGGGGGTAGGTTTTTTACGCCACGTGTTCGTGTAGTCCCATATACATCTTTCTATGTACAATGTTTGTAACTTTACCAAGACTTGGCCAATTTCTTATCATTTTGATGATTCCAGAACCTTGCAATACACAAAAATTCTTATACGCTAGATGATCAACCTTTTCTGGTCGATTCCACAACGTTTCTTTCACAATGCAATCGCATGACCAGAACTCAACTTCATCTTTAATACATCAACACTGTCTCTAAATGCTTTATAGATATGTTATTACCCTGGTCATTGGATTCAGGCTTGCCTTCACACAATGTATGCCCATTTTCTATTCCCTAGGGAGCAGTCGTCATTTTACAGACGCTCACAATTCTGAGCAAACTACATTAACTTTCGCATCCTACCGGGTACCCATTTAACACCTGGGTGGAGAGTGGCAAATGTAGAATAATGTCTTGCCAAAGGCTGGGCGTTAGCGTCGGGCTGGGATACAAACGTATTTTAATACGTATATAACCAGTGGAATTCATACTCCAATAAAGACATATGTTTTGGTATCATTTAAATTGATTTGCTGTTAGTATATTGTAGGCAAGATTGAATCCATTAAAAGATGAAAAAAGAGTGAATTAATGTAGGGTTAATACTAAATACTGCTAAAGATTTAAGTACAGTTTGTGACTTTTTGCAGAGAATTGCTCATATTAGTGAAGAAAAAAAAAACCCTGTACTTAACAATACACCATGCACTGCAGTGTAATTGATTATAAAATCATATTAAATATGCACACAATTATATGTGGTGAAGCAGCGCTAATTGTATGACCATTCATCTACATCAAGTTTGAAATGGGGGGGGGGGGGTGAATTCATTAAATATATTTTTTTAACCTGTGAGAGTGACAATTTTGTATATTTGATCATTTTCCTGCAGAAAAAATACCCTGTGCTGTATGAGGAGTCGATGAATACTGTCCTGGTGCAAGAGTTAATCCGTTTCAATCGCTTGATCGAGGTAGTCAGGTCCAGTCTTCAGGATATCCGCAAGGCCATGAAAGGATTGGTTGTCATGTCTGCAGAGCTAGAAGATGTCTTTGATAGTATGATGGTTGGAAAGGTATGTACCACAAAAAACAGTGGCATGCATTTTGTTTGGTATTGTGTTTGTTTGTTATCAGTATTGTGCAAAGCAATAGTTTTATGATTATACAGTTATTCTGCGTGGAAATGACTGTTACTAAATGGGCTTTGATAATTAAGATTTCAAATTCAAACCCTCTTTGTCCCAGTCGTTGAAAAGAATAAGCGAAATCAGACAGTAAACTAGCAAATTAGTGATATTGTGAAATATTTGATTAATTGTTCTGCATATTATTAATTTTCTTTCTTGATAAACTCCTCCTTCTTAGGTACCAGGTATGTGGGCAGCCAAGTCTTACCCGTCTCTTAAACCTCTTGGTAGCTACATCACTGATCTTCTGGCAAGATTACAGTTCTTCAAAGTAAGTAAAGCAGTTGATACCCGTTCATGCATTTTTTATATGATATTTAGGATCAAACTACCGGTATACATATTATATGATTTATTGTTTCTTAGGCTGATATCATAGAGAACATTCAAGGAATTTAGTATATGTCATACATGTGATTTCATATATTTCCACAATGTGGAACATTTTTACCTCCAAAATTACATGGGTTGAGAACGGCAGTTGTATGAATAAAAAGTTATTTAACCAGTATTAACCTGTTGACTAGTGAATTTTCTCACTCCCATAGGGTTAATATAGGAGCCAACCATTTCCAGAGCTGCCAACCATTCCGTTTTTGCCGGAATTACTCCGTTTTTCCCTCCAAATTACGGCATTACGTTTTTTTTCATAAAATACGTTTTTAAATTTTTTTTTAATTTTTAATTTTTTTTTAAATTTTTTTTTTTAAAATTTATTTATTTATTTATTTTTTTACATACCACACGTCAAACAACTGCCCTAAAATGGTGATTTGATCACAAATTCAATAGAAAACTAAATTTAAAACATACTTGAAAAGAAAAATATTCTCAAAAAGAATGAAATGCCGATAATACCAAAATAACCACCAAAAAAATTCCTCCTTGTATGGAAAAAACAGCATGATGAATGAACATTTCTGCATTGGAAGTGTGTCGGGCGTGGTTGTAACTTTCGTTTCTATGAATTCCTTTTTTTGGCTTGAAATTCCTTTTTTTGCCATCATGATTCCTTTTTTTGGTCGCACAAGGTTGGCAGCTCTGCATTTCCCGTAGGCAACAGGTTAAAATTTGAAATAAAGGATGAATATATCTTCACATATTGGATTAAATTTTGTCTCATTGTTCACATTTTGTAATTTTGTAAGGGTATCAGTCATTGCTTCCAAAATGCACGTACATTCATGCGTCATCACTGTTAATGTATTCTGACTCTCCTTTCTGTTTTCAATTGTAGGATTGGATACGTGATGGGATGCCTACAGTCTTCTGGCTATCAGGTTTCTACTTCACACATTCCTTCCTGACTGGAACCATGCAGAACTTTGCTAGACGATACAAGATCCCAATCGATCAGTTACTGCTTGACTTTGAGGTCATGAAGAATGAGAGTAACATGGATTCTAAACCAGTAAGTGAATTACAAATTGCTCTTGTGGCAGTAATTCTTATTTTTGTTTCGCAGAGTCTATTTTAAAAATAATGCAGGGTTCATGATATATCTTCTCTCTAAAAACAATAATTTCACATTTAAACAAATTTTGTAAGGCAGGTTCGGATTTTAATTCAGTCTCTTGCAATCTTAGTTATTCCTACTTCACTGAGCCATGATAGATGGTTATTTTTTTAGCAGGATGATGGAATGCTTGTCACTGCATGTAGCTCTACCAATATTATGCATATTGATGTTTTTTTTTTTACAGAGTAATGGAGTATATGTGACTTGTTTGTCCTACGTAATTAAGCTGTAATAACTGAACTCCAATAACTTTTTTTTACAGGGTGATGGAGTATATGTGACTGGTTTATTCATTGAAGGAGCTCGCTGGGATAGACCAACCCATGTCCTTGCTGAATCACAACCCAAGATCCTCTATGATACTCTACCTATTGTATCCTTTGAGTTTGAATTGTCATTTTACATTCTAGATGATCAATAATGTTACAGATCTCTGTAAAGGTTTGAATTACCAGGATATAAGGATATTAAAGTAGAGAAGCTTATTATATTTTATGTATCTTTAATAAAAACACTGACAATTTCTTCCTTTCATTCTTAAAGGTATATACCAGTTCTGGTCATGCGATTGCATTGTGAAAGAAACGTTGTGGAATCGATCAGAAAAGGTTGATCATCTAGCATATAAGTATTAGTGTGTACTGCAAGGTTCTGGAATCATCAAAATGATAAGAAATTTGGCCGAGTCTTGGTAAAGTGACAAGCACTGTACACAGAAAGATGTATATGGGACTACATGATATCTATCCAGGCCGAATCGATATGATAATTTACCAAGTATATTAATTAGTAGGTGGTTTCCCGGCAAAATTTTTATCATCACATATTATTAAAAAAATATTCTTTCACATGATTGGTAATAAGAGCTTCCATTTCATTTTTTGAGAGGGGTGCGTTTCCAAAACTGGTCTTCACCTTTTAGCTCCCAATTAAAATAATGTAAAGGGTGAGCATTAATGGTTTTACTTTGGTATACTAGTATTAAGCAATGTAGATACATTAATAGACATTTAGTTTCAACATGCTTATTGTGTATTTCATTGAGTTTATGTATAGTTTCCTTAATTTACATTCATTAGATATGGATCAAACCTATTGAGAAGTCCAATGTAAAGTCTACACCATCATATTCATGTCCAGGTAAGATTCTGATAACTTTTTTTTACATGTATATTTCTCATCTTTGGGAGACAAACAAAGTCCTCTTATTTGTTATTTATTGATACAAACTAGAACCCTAATTTACATAGAAGGTTTTGAAAGATCTTTGTGTATTAAAATGTTTTTGATGTTCCGTGATCATAGCATCCAACAAATCTTTAATTTCTGTATTTCCTTTCTATTCTATTATAGTTTACAAGACGAGTGTCCGACGAGGAACATTGTCTACCACTGGACACTCCACTAACTTTGTCTTTGAGATACAGCTTCCATCATCTCATCCTCCTAACCATTGGATCAACAGGGGTGTAGCTATGCTCTGTCAACTTGACAACTAGATCAGCAGGAGTGGGACCATGCTTTGTAAGCATGACAACTAGATCAATAGGGGTAGGGCCATGCTCTGTCAGCTAGACAACTAGATTAGTAGGTGTGGCCATGCTCTGTCAGATTGACAACTAGATCAAGAGGGGTGTGGCCATGTTCTGTCAGCTTGACAACTAGATCAACATGGGTGTGGCCATGCTCTGTCAGCTTGACAACTAGAACAACAGGGATGTGCCCACGCAGTTGGCTTGATAACTAGATCAAAAGGGGTGCGGCCAACTGGCCATATTGTTGGCTTGACAACTAGATCAGCAAGGGTGTAGCTTTGCTCTATCAGCTTGACAACTAGATCAAAAGGGGTGTGCCATATTGTCGGCTTGACAACTAGATAAACAGGGGTGTGGCCATGCAGTTGGCTTGACAACTAGATCAACAAGGGTGTAGCTTTGCTCTTTCAGCTGCGCTTGACAAGTAGATCGATAGGGGTGTGGCCATGCTCTGTCAGCTTGACAACTAGGTCAACAGAGGTGTACCCACGCGGTTGGCTTGGCAACTAGATCAACAGGGGTGTGGCCACCTAATTGGCTTGAGAACTAGATCAACAGAGGTGTGCCCATGTGGTTGGCTTGACAACTTGACAAGGATGTCTAAGCTTTGCTCTATCAGAATGATAACTATATCAATAGGCATGTGGCCTCTATTAAAATCATATACTTGACACTCTGGAATACTTTTGAAAGCATGACCATTTCTTATCATGGCATCATGTGTTTTACTATTTATTTTTTCTGATGTTGGTTTTAACTAAAATATATCACCTTGACAAAAATGTAGCTTAACAAATGTGGACATTTGTATCAGGAATGCTATGCAAAATTATGTGTCTTAGCAATTGTTTTGTTTGTAAACAGTCCGTCCCATAACTGGTAAATAAATGTAATCATTCATTCAGTATATGAAATGAAAAAATATTTGCCTAATGATTGTGAGTTTGGTTATGAGAGTGCCTAAATACAGTTGTGGTGGGTATCCAGAATCATACGTCTTAAACTTCCTTGACTTTGAAGAATTTATTAAAACATATTACAATAATGTATTTGCTTTCACTTTTCTGTCCGTTTGACATGATGGATTTACTCATGAAAGTAAACAAAATGTTAAACTACAGAAGAAAACTGTATAAGTTATAGCAGAAAATTATTTGAAGACTTTGAAAACGAGTGCAAACAATCAAGAATATTGTGTCTAGGACTGTTTCAAAGCAATTTTGTGTTGTCTGGAAGGAGCTTATTGTACAATTTATTCCTTCCAATATATGATGCATTTCATTATTTCCCTAATCAGTAATGAATTTAGAGAATTAAACGTTTATCAGAACATGTTACTGCTTACTGGATTCGGTTTGGTATATTTTGAAAATGAATCATGGAAAAGGTCAAGTAAATATACATGTGTAAAAGTCAGTCTTCATTCAACGTTCATCATTTCTTTACTTTACATCATTAGATTCGGAAACATACATCAGGAAATATATCATGCTTTTTTTTCTAATTTTGTCCGTGGAATCGCAACAATTGTAGTATAATTGTATATCAGCCACATTCAATAAACTGCAAGTCCATGATAATACATTTTGTAGTTAATGTACTTCTGTTTTGCATTATTTTTTATAAAATTGAAAGTTTAAATTGAATGCCAGCTTTAGCTTTAAAGAATAGAGTCATAGAAGACAACTCAGTATGAACTGTCGAGAGGGTATTGCAATGGCAAGATTTCTATTAATGAATGTTATCAAATACATATGTCTTATATGTACTTTATGTTTGCTAATTTGGTATGCATTTTCATAAAGTTTAAATGAAACCAAGGGATGTAATGCATTTCATTGATGCAGAGAAGATTTATATTATTTCTTAGGGAGCAAAACAAGAGATGGAATTAAGTACTTCAGTTCAGTTCAGTTCAGTTCTATTTCCAAGGTCAAATTCACAAGTCATTGAACCAAATATTATATTTCTGAAAATGAGAACAAAATGTGAACGTTTTTGTTATAATCTGTAAACAAAATAAACAAGACTTGATATATACAATATCAAGGAATGTCATTCATCGCTGTTCTTTTTCCATTGTCAGTTTCCCTCCATATGACGTTACTTCTCATTTCTACAACAAAGTGTGTTCATTTTTCTTTCTCACTGTTGTATTTCATGCAATAGGATTGTACATTTCTGAATGTAGAGCATTGTACATTTCTCTAATACTCATTGTAAATAATTGATGTAAATTAGTGCATTTTATAATCTATATATATATTTGTATATAAACATTTATCAGTATGATACATCATAAGATGTGAAGTGTATGCACTGTACTTTAAAATGATGATTATATGCGTTACCAAATAAATCTAGTTGTAAATAGTTAAGTACATTCACAATCATGTAAATAAATTTATCTATATAGAAATATATTCTTAAAATGCTGATTATCTTCAACTCTATGCATTGCACATGCTGCTTCCAATAATTGGACATACTTGTAGAATACTTCTTTACATAATTTATACTCCCTGTTTGTAAGTTTGTAAGATGTAAGTTGTCTCATGTATGTTTGTATGTATGTATGTATGTCTCATGCTGTGGAAATACTTCAATTTTGCTGCTACACAAGTTGCAATCAAATATTCAAAATTGCTATCAACATTATAGAAGCACTGTAATTCATTGATAATGGTAATATTCTATTTAATTTATTTGTTAAAAGTAAGAATGAAGAATTTGTAATTTGTCAGTGTACAGTTGATGACTAATGATCAAAGAGAAGATGTCTACATCTATAAACTGTTTGTACATTTTTGTAAAAATACAACTTTTGGAGCAACCTTGAATATTTTCTTCTTAGAATTCATAAACCTGTACTTTTTCTTTTGATGCACATCACTAATATGCAGGAAATTCTACTGTCATAATGCGACTGGTAGTATTTATAGTTGTGTGTGTGGATCGATATACAACTGTATAATATAATAGAATGATTCTTTAGTGAACCCATAGCCATTTTTTCATATGTGTAAACTTGATAATTAGTAGTATAAATTGCCAAATTAGCCATGAAAACAAAAGATTACAAGCTAATATTTACATTCCAAAATATGCTACAGTTTTACCTTGAGTTTGTGTTTTCTGTCTCTTACTGAATGTACATGGGTATTTTCTTGTTTTGTTTGTTCCGTATCGTAGCTAAATTGCATGTTACAAAAATCAATATTTTGATAAAATTATTTATGAAAGAATTATGAAAGGACAAATTGATTTAATTTATTTTACAGTTGATCATGAGAGTTGTATACATTCTTTACCCTTTGTAGATAATAAATATATCCTTTACATGATGTAAAACCATTTATCTTGATGTTGGAGTTATATGTATTGTGGTATGGTGAGACAATGAATCAAAGAATTTTACATTATACAAAACACAATTTTGATGAATGAGTTTAGATTGTACATATGATCTGAAAGAAAGAAAGAAGAAAAAATGTGGAGATAGACAAAGGGAGAGAGGGGCAAAGGGAAAGTAGAGAGAGAGAGAGAGAGAGAGAGAGAGAGAGAGAGAGAGAGGAGAGAGAGAGAATGCATGCTTATGATAGACAAATGAAGAATAATATCTTGGGTGCAATGAAGTAGGATAGAGGAGATTATCACAGGAAATAATTGCTCTGAACGAAATGGTGCCTTTTCACATAATATACACTCAACCAAAATGGTAAGTCTCCCTTCCTGATACTTTTTAATGTAACATAAGGAATGTTTGATAAAATTTGTTCATATGAAATATTATCTGAATCAAACTTATAAATCAATTCCTGAAGATGATATCAAAGCATTTACATTTAGTTCAAACTATTTACAATTAATGTATGTTGTACAGGAAGAAGAAGGAAAAATAAAATTTAAAGTAAAATAGAAAATAAAAGCTAAAGAAAGAGCTAACAATGAAAACAAGAACAAAAACAACAATAAAACAAAGCTTATAATTTTCAAATGTAATACATAATATATGCATTATTTTATTTACATAATTTATTTCTATCAAGTGAAATTGGATTTAAAAATGGATTTATATGTAGAAATAATAACCAAGTGGGCATTGACAAAAGACAAAGGTTGAAGTACTCGTTTCACAAAACATCAATACCACTGTTTGGGCAAATAAATTACGAGTAAGTGTGTTAACGGTTAATGAATGCTAAAATATGAATTGTCATCACAAGTGAACTTGACATGTGGTTTGATCCAAGGCTAGGCTGTCAATTGAAACTATCATCAGGTTCACTCAAATCTTTGAATGTAATCCTTTCATTAATAATAAATACCTTGGATTTGCCCATTTATGACTAGTAAATTTATTGCAGCCCACAAGAGAGAAGAAAATGATCTATTCCCCCCCCCCTCCCTCCCCCTCCCTCCCTTTGAACCCTTACCTCTTGCATTTACTGTACATTGCTAGGAACTCATTCCAGAAGAGCTAAGTTTTGTTCCAGTCAAGAAACAATGAATGTCATGTATCTTATCTTTGGAGAATACACATACTGAATAATATCGTATGACCAACACAGAGACATGCTGATGATATGTGCAAGGTAAATACATCTACTATACCAGTATATCTTACATATCAAACCTGGCAAAATATGTTTAGTATACATATTTCCATAACACCATCAAATATGAACCAATAATTCGCTTTTATACGCATATATTTCATTTGATAATCAACAAGCATGATTCACTTAATTAGCTGCTGCAATAATCCAAATGCACAGACACAACAATCATGAATTTACAGATTTCAAAGTCACTTCAAATGATCTAGTTGATTTTTTTAAAGGTTCAATTCATATTCTGACTGCTGTAGTGATATGTGTGAGTATTAAATGCTAACAGATTGTAACATTAACATGTCATCATCATTTTCAATCATGTGAATTTGTGGTGTAAAAACAAGAGTAGTGTTGATAATTATAATTTCTATTTGGGCAAAGTAGACTCTATACATAAGAGTCTCCTGGTAAATACTGCTCATATACATTCAAATAGATACGTATGACATTTTAGCCGTTATTACAAGCATACAAATTTAGATTTCACTTGACTTCATAATATTTTTACCAACACAAATACATCTCAACAGCCAATATAACTTCTTGTTATAGAAAACTGCCGTGCTATAATATGTGCAGGCTGAATACAAGAAAATACAATGAATTTCAAATACTACATGAACATGAGCATTCTTTCAAAGTCATAATTTTCAAATTGGGGCTAATCGAGGGGTAAATTCAAAATTATTTGATAGATCACATGAAAATGAAAGAGGAAAGTCTTAAGTTTAGCATTGGTACCAATTTTCATCAACAATAGTGGAGAAGTTTACTAATGAAAGCTTTTAAAAAAAATCCTTCAAAAAATAAAATTTACTTTTTCTCCATTGCAAATGTCAAGTAATTCAGATGTCAATCGGTTTATGTCACAGTCATCTGTACGGAGAGATTTTCAGCCAATTTGGTTTTATGGGACAAATTTGTGCTGTGTGCTTGCCCAACAATACAGCATGTGATGTTTTGTCCAATTGAAACTGAGTTGTCCAAATTCCGTATAGCAATGGCACTGGGTAATATGTTACATTACAGTGGTATGATTAAGGTCTAATCTAATAATAAAAAATTCACACTGTTATTCTCACATTTCTTTAACAGCTTTGTGTAATCTATTTCGAAATTACATTACTTGTACTTCCCCGACTTCTTTCGGATACCTCTCGATCGATTCTTCCTTCTCCTCCTATCGGGTTTACGGTTCCTCTGCAGCCGTCCTAGTGAGGAGATACCTTGTCTTCGCTTGATGAGGGTGTGTTTCTCTACCAACGGCGCTAGTTTACCCTGCTCAGCTAGCATAGACAGGAATGTGAAGATGAATGGATCATAGTTGTGGGTCCGTCGGTTGTCATCAATCTGCAGAAAATATAATTTCACATGTACTAGTTCATGATATTTCAACATTGCAGAGACTTAGAATGTTGATTATTAATTTTTGCTGAAGTGGCAACAACTAACAACAAAACATGTGTCACCATTAGAACAGAGATACACACAAACTACTACTTCGTCTTCTTTGGCTTCACAAGGATGTATCAAGGCAAATGTTGTGAACTGACAGGCAGGGCCCCCATCTTAAAAAGAGTTGATATTAATCGTAACTTATTTGTGATTGATATCAATCGCAACCATGTCCATAAGAGATAGGAGACTGCAAACTTGCGATTGATTGAAGAACTTGCCATTGATATTGATCGATCACAACTTTTTATAACACAAGGCCCAGGTCTCCTTCTTTGCAGTTTGAAATTAGATATTCTTTTCATCACTTTTCAAATCTATCTAAAATGAGACGAGTGCTTTCAAGACTATCGAATTGTGTCTCTAAAAATTACCTTGTACTTGTTTCTCTTCTCCCGTTCATCCTGTAGTCTCTGCTCATACACACTGATTTCACTCTCTACTCCTTTCAAGACATCGAGAAGCTCCTGCAAAAAGGTTAATTTTTTTTTTTTACAGGAATCATGTAAAGTAAAACTATATGTAGGTGAATGGCACAGAGAAAAAATATATAGAATAGAATAGAAATAAGATAAAGATAAGAGAAGGACAGACAGACCAAGATCGATAGGTAACAATATGATTATTTATTTAATTTTCTGCAAAACACATATCCTGTGAATCATTCGTTTTGTGACCAATAAAACTTATCAAGATAAAAATAAAAATAGGTAATAATAATGGGTGAAAGTGAGAGTGAATGATATATTCGTGGTCGATTGTTGACCTAAAGTGTTTAGTTTATCCTTGAGGAGAGCATAATTGACGGAAACACTCTAATAAATCTGTGGACACAGTACATTTCATTTTTTAATAGCAAGTATCACATACATGCCACATAGCCATATATAAAAAGGAGACAGTGTTCATTAAAGCATCTTACCCCTGGTGTGAAGTGCTGAGTATCATCTTGTTTGAGGGCAGCTTTCTTGATCTTCGTCCAGACAGCTGCTTCTCGTTTGCCCGAGCCACGCCCACCTGATCCATCCTTGTTGAAAAGCTGTCTCTTAGCTTGGATGTCAGTATCATCAAAGTCAATACCCGGTCTCTTTCTCAATGACTTCAACCTGTTTAGGGGAGAAAATGAATAAATATGTCATTTCTGAAATATTTGGTTGCTTTCAGTCTATTCCCCTTTGAACAGAGACTTTAATAATATGAAGCTTCCACATACTTACAGTGACAATGTATTGTTGACCAATTAAACAAAGACTGTTTTGAGATTGTGGGACATAATGTAAATGGTAAGAAATATTTTGCAAATGGAAGGACCTAGAAAGAAAGCGACAATAAATATTTCTAGGCCAAACAGGAAGGTCATTGTCGAACATGGTCTATTATCAATTAAAGTTTGAGTGTGAATTTATAGTTTGAGATGAAGAGCTGAACGAATGATTTTGACAACAACAACAAACGATTGCTTCATAGAATGATATCTGCCTGATACTAGATATTACTGCCTCAAATAGAATACACAAGAGACATGAATATCTCTACATTCATACACTCAAGTTTACCTTCCAATATCCAGTCCTCCAATCTCCCCTCCCTCATCGATAATGGCCTGCTTCCTTTCATCTTCAATCTTGGCGATGGCAGCTTCCAACTTATTCCTCTCATCCACGCTAGCACCGGCTTTCCAGGCCTGGAACTTATTGAGTTTGCTTGTGGTGGGACTGCTCGACCTAGACTGATTAGCAGACTTGATGAGAGGGGAGTTGAAAGCACTACCCATCTCAGAAGCTGTATCCGTGCTGTAGTTGCTAGGCGACGGTGAAGACGGGATGCGATCCGGCGCTGTGTGGATGGTGAGCGGTTGGCATAAATCTGGAGGAATCTTCGCTGTGAAAGACAGAAGCGTCTTGTTGCTAGTACTTGGTTCTGATTTAATCTCTTGTTTAATCCCCTGTTTGATCTCCGACTTAATCTCCGGTTTAATCTCTGAATTAACCACATCCCCTTTGATGCTCTCACCTTCATTACTCTCATTTTCTTTGGTGTCCTTTTCTTGAGCATCCATCATTTCATTGGTGTCACCCTTCATGATATCCTCCTCCTCCTTCTTACATTCTTCCATCTTTGTGCTTTCTACCTTTGCCTCTGTCACATTCTCCACGTCAACAATCTCCACACTCTCTGTCCAACTGCCTCCATCGGCATCACTATTATCTGTCTTCACAACTAGACACACGTTCCCCTCATCCCTCTCTGGTATTTCACCCGCCCCCTCAGCACCTTGCTCCTGCGTATCACTTGGTCCAGCCTTTAAATTTTGGTCCTCTTGAAAAGACGACTTTAAACTCTTGCCCGAACCCTTGTCCAAGCTCTTGTCTTCCTCACTCTCAGATTCTGCCGAGTCTGTATTGGGGCTTGACATTGATTGTTCATCACAAGACAGAGGAGATTTACAATAGTTGTGACTGTCAAGGGCTGCTGGTAATCTAAAAAATAAAAAAAGTAGAGCAAAACACAAAAATTACCAATGAACTCACTAAATATGATTAGATATGTAATTCAGTCATTAAATTTTACATTTAATATTTTTGTAAAAAGAACTTTATGTAATACAACCACTGGAACTGGGACATTATAAGGTTATTATTTGTTGGTATCTATACTGGCTCAATTGTCTGTTTCTGATTCCTTATGTATTTTCTTTATTGTCACATAAAATAATAAGCAGATGCAACAAACATATGTCCATAATTATAGAATAATAGATTACGTGATCATTCTATCCGAACAAGTAATGTACATGATAAGAATCCATTATGGTAGAAATACTGAAACAACTTTTAATCCTTCAGATTCAAACATCCAAATCTTGTTTGAAGACATCAAGGTAACACTTAAGATAAGATATCGATTAGATATCAGCTCTTACTTGTACACCACCGGTGTTGGGCTTGGACCTTTATCCATCTGGACATGTTTCTTCTTCTTTTTCTTCTTTTTCTTTTTCTTCTTTTTGACTGAAGTGATCTCCTCTGCATGTTGTCTGTATGTGTGCTGAGATGTGAAGTTTGGGAGGTTCTTTGCAGAGTCACCTAGATGATTTTCAGTTGATGTCGATTCCCTGTGCTCTTTGGTTGTGTCACACCTTGCATCAAACACTCTGGACAGCTTGAGTGATAGTTTCCCAGATGGAGGTTTTTGTGTCGACTCCACAAGCTGTATATCATGGAAAAAGAGCAGTTCAGTTCCAGTAGAATTTGTAATAGTTGTAAGAATGAATTCACATAAAATGCTCTATTGCTTAGATTGAATAAAAAGCAGGGTGTCTTTATACAATGTAACACAAATTAAATAATCTAAAAGCAGATTCTTATGTGCAAGAAATTTTTTATTTTTTTTCTTCAAGTGGTCCAGATTAGCAAAATCATTGAAATTACAACACTAAATTTTGCGAATCAAGAAAGTGTTTTGATTAATTTATTGTTAAAGGCTGTCATTAATAATAATAATAATAATAATACTCAGTTCTTTTATAGCGCATAACACATTACAGGATAGCATGTCCCTATGCGCTTCAAATAGAAAAGAAAGAATTACAAGAAAAAGTCATACACATTAGAAAATCCACTTAGAAACAAAGAAGTACATGTAGTGTTGGACGCTGAGTTCATGAGTGTACAATTTTAACATTGAATAAATACGTTTTAAGAGAAACCTTAAACTTGTTCAAATTATTGTGATTTCTCATGGAATCTGGAAGTGAATTCCATAAGACTGAGGAGGCGTGCATAAAAGAACGTTCACCGTATGTTTTTGTTGAGGTGGGAGGAACAATAAATAATGATTTTGAGCTTGATCTTAAAGTACGAGTAGGCCGATATAATGATAAAAGTTCACATAAATAAGAAGGGGCAATGTCATGAAAGCATTCGTATGCAAAAACTAATAGTTTAAACAAAATACGGGAGTGGACAGGAACAGCAACACACCTTCACGTAGTCACAGGTATGCACACACATAAATAAAAATATGTTTAACAAAATTTTCAAATCACAAAGTTTCCTCGTCTTACATGTAGCTTCATTCTCATGAATGATTTACTTATCATCAGAATGACAAAGTGAAATGGTCTACCGGGATATAAAGTATATCAAATAATTATTTTGTCAACAGAAATGTTACTTTTCCATGTGAAATGAAAAAGGAAGTTATCTATGATGTAATGTATTTACCTGATTGAGGGTCTGCAGTAGAATCTCTCTATTTGATCTGAGTGTAGAGAGCTTCTGTTCTATGGCTATCTTCTTGTCTGCTACTACAGCCATCAAACTAAACCTGATGTCAGATGAACCACTGGAATGTTATGAAAGATACAAATTATTTTCAAAGAAATATAAACTACTATGAAATAATTTTCAAAGAGAACGAGGTATTCTTTAATTAAAAAAACGCCATAACAGACAAAGGGAATAAGTAAACAGCTTGACACGGTGCACTTGTCTAATACAAAATTATATTTAAAGAAATATATACTAAAACAATATGAAATCTTTTTCAAAGAAAAAGAGTTTTTTTTTAAATTACAAAAACACCATAAAAGAAAAAGGGAATAATCAATTAATTTGATATGGTGCCCTACTCTACAACCATGGATAATTACTGATTGATGACTATATGGTCGGATGTGTGTCACATAACTATAATAACCTTATTCTGGTATTCAAAAATCATAAAAACTGAAAAAGAGAGAAGTTCACGATGACTACTATACAGCCAAAATATATAAAATATTCACTTACCCTTCATTCTCGAGTCTATCAGCGATGACTCTCTGGAACTTAGCAGTCCATTCTTCTTTTTCATCCCAAGGCCCTACAATCAGAATCAAGCATCTTAGCTCGTTAATAACAAAAAACAGTTCTGGCCTTATGAAGAGCATCATTCAAAAAGGTCTTTTTTAATAGTATTATATACCGTAATTATATATCTATATTCTAATGTACATTCCCTCAAAATACCAATTAATAATTAATTTTCATTGAAATCAGTGGCAATATCTCCATTCAGATGAAGAAATTTGGAATTTAACATTGGTTCAAAGACACATAAATGACACATATCACTTTCACAGTAAATGTAAAATTTGGCATGTGGCATATCTGGACATTAATGACATCATACATCATGGAAAACTTAACAATTTAAAGTAAACACAGAATTTATCCTAGAAAGTTTGTAAATGAAGGTCAACTTACCATGATCCAGAGGGCCTCGTTTGAGTCCATCCAGCTCATAGAGCCTTCCTCCTATAGGGACATAGCTGACGAAATGGAAGGTTTCTCTAGCTCTTGTGATTCCTCCGGTAGCTTTCTCTGGTAACCTTGGAGGTTCTGGATGAGCATGGGCATTGTGAGCTTGGGCTATCTCTGGTACATTCCCAATGGCTTCCCCACGATCCTAGCAGGTAGGAAACCAAATAAGAATGTATCCAGGATTTGGTTTCAATAAAGGCATTGTGTAACAATATTTCCAGTTTTACAAATATGAGATGCCTCTACGTGTTATTACGTGTCTGTGATATGGTGTAATTTTGAAGCCCTAAAACAAATTGTGCTTCAAAAAGTAAAAATCCTCAAAGTGACCGGTTTTACCACTCATTTTGGCCAGTAGACTGTAGTGTTAAAAAAAACACATTGGGAAAACGGTTTTGAAATTTTGAATTCCAATCATAAATACATGTATCTTGATAAACAAACATGCAAATGGTTTGTAAAAATCATGTGATTCATTTCTGACCTAAAGATTTATAATTATGATTGCAGCATAAGCTAAATCCAGAATTTTGTTCAGAATCAGAGGCAAAGTTACTTATACCTTTAAGTTACCAAGACCAAAGACAGACTGTTAATTTCTATTCAAAGCATGCACTTGAAAATCAATATAAGGTTAACTGAACTAATAGGCCGACACACTTTTAAGCTAGGAGCACCATAAATGATTGACTGGAGGCAAACCTGTGTAGGTATACATTTCATAAGACACTTGATTACCGGTAATAGACATATGTGAACAACCTTAAAAGTATTTTCTTAAACACTTACAATTCTTTTTACAAACTCTAAAACTTCAGACTGATGGAGGGATAAATTCTTACCTCTGGGCTGAAGTTTTTAGTAAACTCCTTGAAGTTTGAAAGAGTTTTCCCCAAGGTAATGTCTTGGCAGTTGAGCAGTATGCTGAGTAGAGCATGTGTTGCACAGGAATTTGGTACCATCTGAATTCAGCAAATGGAATACATTGTAGATCACAATTAATGGAATGGAAAGTGAAATGGGCAGGTATCATCCACTCAGAACTTACAGATTATGATGGCAAAATATTCTCATGAAAGATGCTATTTCAATAAATTGAGTGGCAACAGTTTTATAAGAACCGGAACATTTTCTTTTCTTTTAATTTACAATTATTGATACTGGAATATGCTTCTCTACATTATTCCATATACAGTCAAACCTGTCTACAGCGACCGCCCAAGGGAAACACAAAAAGTGGTCTTTGTAGACAGGTTCCTTTAGTACATGTTTCAATGAGAAACCATTTTCAAGGGAAACAAAAAATGTGCTTGTTGTAGACAGGTGGTCACTAAAGCAGGTTTGACTGTATATCAAAGATAATGAAATAAATTGCTATTTTGTAATGATAAGATACCCTATACAAAAGACAAAATAATTGACCGATTAAATCATCTTTTTTCCCCCGACTGTTATCAACTAGATCTGAGCTTACCTGATGGGCAAAGAACATGTCTTTGAGCAGGCCTGGATTAGTGACGTATGCATCATCCGCTATTGACTGAACCTTACGTCTCGCTCGACGTTCTTCAATCCATTTAAAGAGAAAGATGAATCCATAGACCGGTCCATCTATAGGCTTTTGAAGGTCATACACCTCTTCAACCTGTACACCTTTTGTTCCTAGAATCGATGAGAGTTTAACACACATATTTCAGAGCTGGATCATGTTTGATAATTCTTTTGGGGTTGGAACAGTTATAATGCCAATGGCAATCAGTCAAGTAAAATAAGAACCAGTACCTACTGGTCAAAAAGCATTAAGGCTGAATTCTACATGTATTTAAATCAAATCACAGAATCAATAGAAAAGGGAAGGTACAAATATGAATTCACTCATGTACTTATATACATTTCATTCCTCTTCTTAGTCCTATTCCTCTTTTGAATTCAAATACAAACATTCATCATTTTTTAGAAGAATGTTAAAGATTGATAATTCAACGATTCTGTTACTCATGTATATGAATGACAATTTTATGGCTATCTATTTTGTCAGTAATGTGGTATAAGATATTCATGTTTTGTCCTGTTTTTCTCAATCAGTATGCAGTATTGTGCTACATGTACTAGACAATTATAATATATCACTTAAAATACTCATAATAAAGTAAAGAAATATGTTTTATACCTATAGTGTATACCTACATATTCTATCTTTATGCTTTGAATTTTACAATGTCAATTGAACAATGTCTCAATTCAATTAAATTCAATACTTATTCTACTTCTTCTGTTGAAGTACAGGCCACCATGCTGTTGGTGTATCTCCGTACTTTGAGGTTGTGCAGATATATATACATGTTATTGTAACACAGGCGCGTACGCAGGATTTTTTCAAGGGGGGGGTTTTAACATTTATAAATCGGTCCGAAAATTTCGCAACGACTCAGCCAGCCGCTGAATAAGCGGGGGGGGGGGGGGGGGGGGTAAGAGGACACTTTTTTTTTTTTTTTTTGGTCTCGAAATTTGGAAATTTGACATTTTGCTCCGTTGGGGGGGGGGTAAGGTCACCTTTTTTAGGTCGGCCATGGGAATAATTTTTTTTTTTTTTTTTTTTTTTTTTAATAATTAAAAAAAAAAAAAAAAAAAAAAAAAAAAAAATCCAAAAGGGGGGGGTTTTAGGTTTTTTTTAGGGGGGTTTACACACAAAAAATTTCCAAAGGGGGGGGTTTAACCCCCCAAACCCCCCCCCCTGCGTACGCGCCTGTTGTAACACCTCACATGTAACAGAAATTTGTTTAAATATTATTGACCATGCAGAACTAGATGTCAGATAGAAGCAGACGAATAAGTAATGTGGTTGATTGATGTTCAAGATAGAAAATCAGCTTACCAAACTCTTGGACAAGAAGAGTGAACACACCTGGAAATTAAATGAGATAAATTATTAAAAGACTTTAAAGATTAGACTCTAAATGACTGGATCAATTTACTTAACAGTTTTTAGACTTACACTGTAAGTAACAGTTAAATAAGAGTTCAAGGGCCCGTTTGGGGCTTCTTGGGCATCCCATTGAAACATGTGTTATAGAATTAACACACGTTTCTATGGGATGCCGTGAACTTAGAGTAGACTCAGCTCAGGACGATTTCAAGAAACTGGCCCCAGACATCATTTCAACTTCAAGAAACCGTCATTAGTACAACTAGTCTACAAGTTCACCGGCATTCTATTAAAACATGTGTTATAAACACTTACATACATTTTAATGGCGTGTTGCCTCTTGGTTAACTTGTATATTTATGAATTATGATAACTTCTCTGATCCCGTTTCATAGATTGAAAAGATGCCCAGCGCCCACGCCCAGACCCCCCAGCTGTCTTTTTCCGTTGACATTTGTGTAGCAACGAGTAAAGGATAATAATTCATTAAAAAAAAATGGTTAGATCTAGACTACATGAAGAAAACATAAATCTAGAGAAAGTCAATCTATGGAAACTCAATATTGTTGTTGTTTCATTTCAGTCATGCACGGGCGTTGCGTCGTATTATATTCGCCGCTCATCATGTTACTCACTTATTGTGGCACAATTATCAATATGTGGGACCATTATGATATCACAAAGAAAAAACAAACTTTGATTACGCTATTAAAAATCATTATAAATAATAAAATACCTGGATCACTTTCAAGTTCAAGCCATTCTCCAGCCATCATTGCTAACAATAGATGGAAGTCAGACTATATTCGACCTCTATTCTCACTCTCAAGTCGCATCTTTTCCACTTCAGAAAAATCACAAGCGCGTATGATCTATGAAAAGCTGTCTGATATTTATTATTGAGTATATAAAATACAAGCTATGAGGCTGTTAGTTTAAAAAAAGTCATGTTTTCGAATATGATCCTCTCAAACCTAATTTGATGGCATTTATTAAGTAATGTAAATGTAATCATTACACGTACATCATTATATTCACTAATCTTGATTTATCTCAATTTTGGCACGTCATAGTCCACATGGTTATTGCATTGCATATCGATGTCATGTACAATTTGTATTGTTTTGTAAAGAAACAGCTGGGGCGGAATCAATGAATGGGGCTAGCTCTAAAGACAAGTGAATTGGTAAATATATTAGAATTTCAAAAGAATGGAATAGACTCCAGTTATTCAACTTTCAACACTGCTAGATATTTTGTTGAAACTTTTGGTCCTCATGACTATAAAGAATAACTTTGGTTTTGTAATTAAATAGGCACAAATAAGGGGGTGGGAAATGGTCATGGGGTTGATGGGATTCGAACGTCAGATCAGCTGCACTCAGCTTAGACCGAAAATTTATGTCTCTTTCGTTCGTTAGCCTCTTAAACAGAGGAGCGACATTCGTTAGCCTCAGTCTTATTTGGGTAGGGTCGGCTCCTATAGCTCGAAGGAGAGGAGAGCTCTAGCCGACGGCGGACCCTACCCAAATAAGAGGCCAACAAACGAAAGAGACAGAAATTTTTGGTCTACACTCAGCTCAGCTCAGTCAGGGCTACATTGATGCAGTAAGGAAAGCTTGTTATTTCCATGCGCATTGGATTCTTACTTTTCTTTCCCGTTTCTGTACAAACTTTACTCCTTTCACCATGGCCTGGCATGATCAGATGGCTGTTATTCAGTGTTAATATATTTGTTGAATTTTTTATTCTTGTTACCTTTACCACAACTGGAAGAATGCTCTACCCTTAAGCAATAAACATGATATCCAACAGCTTCTGTGTTTTGTAAAAGATATTATACCCGTTAGGTGTTTAATTCCCAGATCTTTATGTGCTAAATGGGTGATTTTATCAATGTTTCATTAAAAAACCCACCTGTTACCCTGTAGTTTGTACCCTGTTTGTTTAAACCTAAAATCAAGAAACAAAAATTTAAAGAAGGTCCGCAACTCTGCACAGCCGTTTAACTTTTTTCTCTTGCAATTTGTACAAATTTCAGTTTGTTTAATTTAAAGGTCATTTTCGCGTGTATAAAGAAACCCAACAAATATTGGCTGATAATTTTATTAAAAACTGTCATATATCTTGGAATTTTTTTGTTTGATTACTTAGCAAGGACAACAATCTTTCCAAAGTCTGCAGTTTTCTCGCTAGCCATTCTCCCATGGGATTGTGATCGATGTCAGAGTAGTACTAGTCCATTGACTAGCATAACATGGATAGGGTGTTGCATATAATAATTTGTATTGTACACCAAGAATCAATGATGCAAACAGCAGCCATCTTGTTGCTCCTGCATCTCAAACGAGTGATTTCTTTGGGCTAGCTGTTCTCTGTTCATTTTTGTCACTCTTTTTAATAATTGATGGAGCTTTTTCTGACCAAACAACAACTGATGCATGCCAAATTTCTTGCCTCCATAAACTAAATTGTCAATTTTGCACCCTTGTCCCCACATACTCCTGATGTGACCACATTTTTTTAAACGCCCCCTGCTCCTGACACTGTATTGTATGCAGGATCTTGCTGACTGCTCATCTCTTTGCTGATGTTGTTAGATATTTTTCAATTTATACCCCCCCCCCCCTCACTCTTTGCCCTTGTTCATCTAGTGTTAAAGGACCCGTGATAGTAGCACCTTGTCCAAATCATTTTATCTCACCTGTAAAAAAAAATTTAAAAAATCCAGAACCAATAAGGAAATTTTTACAAAAATATTTTGATTGTATGATCCTTTTTTTTCTGTCAATTATAGATAGACTTCTAAATTCTACTTCACTACTTCTTTGTCAAATGATGTGGAACTTTCATTGAGGCAGAAATGGGGAATGTTCAGCTACAAGTGAATGACTTTACTCCAGTGCGGCCTGATGAGAGGAGAGAATTGAAGCTCACCAGGAAGATAACCAGTGCTGATTATCAGAAAGTAAGGGCCTTGTTAGCGCTCTAACAGGAAAGTGTGGGGAAGCCTTAAAGTCTATATTTGACTTATTCTAAAGTTTGTATAATTTACAGCTTGTCTTTCACATCAAAGGTCACTTAAGTAGTCTAGATACCAAAAGTAAAATGTAACTGATTTCGTATTTTAAAAAAGAAATAAATAAAATGCAAGATGTATCTGCACCAGTTTGGCCAGGAGAGATTAGACCTCCCTGCATGGTCACTGATAGATGGTTATCTCATCAAATCAGCTCTCAATTAACATAAGGAAAAGGGGACCATGGGGGACCAACAATCACTGCTTAGGCATGGTTTGCTATATAGAGGGCGCAAGTAGCTATAAGTAGTGCTGTGGGGCTTAAATATGACTAGTTTATGCTTCTTTTTTTTTCCATCTAGCATGTAGCTGGTGAGGATTTAGAAGGAGCCTTGACTGAATTACCATGGGCTCTGGTAGACTCCATCTCACTCTTTGAACACATGGATGCCAGCTTCAACCACATATCAGTCATTCCACCGGAGATACCCCTCCGCCTCCCGCATCTCTCCTACCTCAACATGGCTCACAACCGCATCCCTGCTCTACCGGACAGCTTCTCTCTTCTTTTCCATCTCAAGACGCTGCTCATTCATCACAATGAACTTGAACATCTCCCGGATTCCTTCATCCACCTTGTGAAGCTTGAAAAGCTGGACGTATCTAGCAACAAACTGAAGTCTTTACCGGAGAATATAGGGGTGATGGAGTCGCTGCATAAGTTGAACGTCATGGATAATTCATTAACACTGTTGCCTTTGTCTCTCGGGAAGTCGGGCACAATAGAAGTGTTGCTGGCATCCAATAATAAATGTGCATCACCTCCACAGAGCGTGTGCGATGAAGGATCAGAAAAGACATTGCAGTTTCTTAGGAAGCAGTCTGAAAATGGGTACATTCTCAAGAAAAGCAATTCTGGAAACATCTTTAAAAGATGTAGAGGTATATTATATTATTCTTTCATTTTATCACATAATGATTGCAAATAATTTGCTTCATGTATCATCTTCAGACTTATTAATTTTTGTTAAACATGTTTGGCATTTAAAGCCTTTCTGCGCTAGTTTGGCCAGGAGGGATTAGACCTCCCTGCATAGTCACTGACAGGTGATTATCTCATCAAATCGGCTGTCAATTAACATTTCAAGAAGGGGACCATGGGCGACCAATGGCCACCACTTAGACATTGTTTGCTATATAGAGGGTGCAAGTAGCTATAGAAGTGCAGTGGGGCTTTAATTACTGTATGTAAGAATTTTTATTTTTTTCTAATTTTTTTTAATTGCCCAGATGATAAACCATAATTGAAAGAAAAGTCCATACCACCTCTTGTACTGGATTGATAAGTTCTTGAAGGCATACAAGAAGAATTTTCTGTCATTTCGCGAGTTGAAAAATTGTTCTACCTTATAAATCATACTTACTAATAGTAAATTTCTTGATATACTGTTTTCCTATAGGAGGGAAAGATCTTATCCACACTTTTTCAGAAACACATTTTATTCCATTCAAGAAAATTGCCACGAGCTGAAATGCCTTCATCACTCACCAACGTTATTTAGGAATTTCATGTAATTTATCAAACTGTACTATATTTTTTGCATTATATCATAGGTGATGTATTGCAGTCACGTGTTGCCAATCCACAGTGTGCACAAGCACAGTATGCCCAAGAGCTGACGGAGACAACCAATACCAAAAGCCGAATCCGTACCCCTCTTCGGCCCCCTCCAGGGGCTACTACTCTGGAAGCAGATGAGCTCATGGATAAAGTTGTTGGTAAGTTTGAGCTACCGGTATTTCTACTGGGTCCTGTGTAGTTTTATATTGTGGTGGTTATTCTACCTGACTGCTAAGAAAGCATAAATGCTTGAAACCAGAGGACCAACGGCTTTAGGTTGTCTCCGAGGGACCTGGTAATAAAGGGCACTAGCGCATCGACTTGGCTCCGAACCTGTGTCGCCGGATTACGAGAAAACTGCTATATACCAACTGAGCTATAGCACCTCCTAGAGTTTAGGATGTGTTGATGTGATTGAAATTAATTCAATTTATTCACCAAATGGCATTTTAAATAGGGAATGTCCTAAGTCAAAGAATACAATAAAATATTTTTTACAGAGTATAGGTGATGATTTTTTTAAATGTAGAATTAATAAATAATAGACCAGATGATCTAATTAGGCTTTTAAGTTTAAAAATAAATAATAAGATGGAATCAGCTTGTGCTGTTAAAGTGTACTTTCTACTGAATCAGAAGGAAACAAAAAAGCTAGTGAATGAATGAAAAATTGGTACATCAACTTTTATTTGAGAGAGTATCTAGATTGATAAACTGCAATGTAATATTCTAATCCAATATGAGTTTCTCTACTGAGAATATCATCCAACTTGCAAAATGTCATCATTTTCCTTGATGTTTATCTCTGTTAGGTCTGCTGTATGGTGCTGCTATTGGTGATGCCGTTGGTTTGTGCACTGCTTGGATGACACAGGATGAATGCAGGTTTCATTATGAAGAAGATACTCTTCATCCTGGTCAGAGGATCAGTGATAAACATAGACTCCAATGGGCCAAGGGAGACTGGACTACTGCCTTTGATCAATTGGTAAGATAGCAGATTTCAGGAAAGAACTTCAGTCATTTTGTGTATTTAAAGATATGCAGTTACTATTTCTTGTAGCAGAGAAGTGTATTCAATCAATTTTGATTTATTTAGAACTGACATCAGTTGCCAGTGATAATAATTGTGAAGGAGATCTGATGATGATTGAAATGATTGAAATGATCTCATTGTGAGATTGAAATTATGAGATTGAAACGATTGAAATGATCTCATTGTGAGATTGAAATGATTGAAATGATCTCATTGTGAGATTGAAATGATTGAAATGATCTCTTTGTGAGATTTAAATGATGTCATTGTGAGATTGAAATGATGAGATTGAAATGATTAAAATGATCTCATTGTGAGATTGAAATGATTGAAATGATCTCATTGTGAGATTGAAATGATGAGATTGAAATGATGAGATTGAAACGATTGAAATTATCTCATTGTGAGATTGAAATGATGAGATTGAAAAGATTGAAATGATCTCATTGTGAGATTGAATTGATGAGATTGAAAAGATTGAATGATCTCATTGTGAGAGCGAAATGATGAGATTGAAATGATAAGATTGAAAAGATTGAAATGATCTCATTGTGAGATTGAAATGATGAGATTGAAAAGATTGAAATGATCTCATTGTGAGATTGAAATGATGAGATTTAAAAGATTGAAATGATCTCATTGTGAGATTGAAATGATGAGATTGAAAAGATTGAATGATCTCATTGTGAAATAGAAATCATTTTATGATGATTTGCCTTTTGTTCTTTCCAGGTTCTGACCTTGGACTCCATTCTCCAATGGGCTGGTGTGGTAGATGAATTAGACTTTGCCAAACGACTTGCTCATTGGTACAATCATGGCTTTCCGGAGCTTGGTGATACCAAGGGATTCGAGGGGTTCAGTAATACTGTGGCTAAGGTAAGAGAAAACTTCCTTTGATCTCTGATCAGTTTATAGGATGAAAAGGAAAAAAAGGGGAAAATACAGTATTGATCATGAGAATGTTTTTAAAGTTAATTAAAGAGAAAAGATCAAGAGGGAACAAAATTAAGTGAAGAAAGTTCAAATCAACAATGACACAAGAAGATGATACAAATGAATGTTATAACTATTAGTAATTAAGGCATATCAATTTTTTAAATTCACTGTATCCAATGTACCTTCAACTTGCAAAAAGCTTCATAGAAAAGTATTAGCAGATGATAAGAAAGGATTAGGTTTTCATCCATTCACCTAAACCATTAAATACCTTGAAGGGAGCTTACATATGATAAAAGGCTGTATGAATTGAATCACATTGGATGGAAACCATATTACAGGGGGGATATATTACAACAAAACTCATGAAATTTTGGTTTAAAGTATCATGTTAAAAAGAAAAATACAAATATCGAACCATTGAATACTAAGTCTGAGACAACTTGGGCTATGGTTCATATATATATATATATATATCTATCATACTTAAAGACCTTATTCAATGAAAATACAACTTGATATCAATGGAAAACTGAATGAATGTAGAGAGTAACAAAAAGTATTTACCCTTTCATTATTGCACAAAAGCAAGTCAAAACCTCATTTCCCGCACCCCTCCAAATTACAGATCAACTGGGGTCAAATTTGCCTAAGTTAATACAGTGACAACATAACATGTGGACTGATTGGTTAACCAATATAGCTGAGGCGATGAGCCGTACTTAATTAATGCAAAGTCATTGTGAATATGCATAGGATGATGTCATCAAGTCAATAGCAAGTTGTTAGGTCAACAACTTCCGGTTTTCAGAGCTTTAGATTTGGAGTTTTGAGAGAGCTGATACTCATCTGACAAACTTAAAATGGCATATAATTGATATTATTGTAATCTTTGGCTTATAAGCTTTCCGTTGATATATATTATTCATCCATTTTATTTTTCAGTTCAGATAAGGTCTTTAAATTAGATTGTATTCCATTTGTTATTGATAGCTTTTGCTTTTTTGTTGTTGTTCATCTCCACCCAGGTGATAGCCAACCCCTTGTTCTGTCAAGAACCCAGTGCCATAGCAAGAGGTTTGTGGAACAGGAACTACGATTGTCATGACTCTGATTCCTGTGAACATCTAGCTGATAACTGTGCCGTAGTGAGAACAGCTATCCTTGGAGTGCCTCATTTCTACAGACTAGAAGAGGTGGAGGAGAATGCTTTAAGGATATGTACATCAACACACCAGGATCCAAGGTAGGAATCTTATTTTAACATTATGTTTTTTATTATTATTATTATGCTTACTTTAAGTATCTCTTGGGGCCTCTCGCATAAAAAAGAAGAAATGTTCAAAGTTTGAAACACACTGTGACTTTCGACCTATCAGTATGTCAACGTTCTTGATGTCCATCCGTTGTGCTTTTCGTTACTGCGATATCTCAAGAACCATCGGATGGATTTTAACCAAACTCTGATCGGGTGTTTATGATCATGCAAGGGGGCTCTTTTAGTACTGACAGGGGCTCTTTTTTAAATACAAATTTCCATTGAATTGGTACCCATGGCTCCTAAATTCTTTGCTATTTCATCATTATCATTTATTTAAATCTGCATTTTCCCTCTTACAACTTTACAAGCACTGCTCTGCGAGCTTCTGTTGTTTGTATCGGTAATACTCATAGAGATGTGGAGATGGTAGATATAGCGAAATCTTGCGGTGAATAAACATACATTTGTTTACAATATGGCGACCTCCAGACATCGAAAAATTTGATCGAGAAATCCAGCACACTAATCTAACTTCCATAATTCCATTTTATTGGTTTAAGGTTTGAAAGTTGAAACTCAATATTTTGTGAAAGTTATGAAAGAAAAGATAATCTTTATGTTATAATTCCACAGGGGTGATTTTTAATCTTGCAATCGCCCCCGTAAGCAATCTGACGGAGGTGATTATGTAGCTCATGGGGGTGAATCGCCCGTCGCCCCCGTGTATTTTGAGTCTTGATTACGATCATTCTGGAGGTCTTGAGTGGGTTGATTTTTCGTCAATATTACCGTAATCAACTTTTATAATTTTTGCTTGAATTTACAAGTTAAGCAAATGAGATATTCTCACTCAGTGTTAGTTTACAATTGCAATGAGAACCTTTTCTTTAAAGCAAACTTGAATGAAATATAATTGAGCATACAAGAATAAATTGATTAGAATTTTGGGCGGAAAAGATCAAATGTAACAGAGGCATAACAATTATCAAAAATGCCAGAAAATATCTGATTACCGGTGATTACTTGTAATGCATTTAGGCAATTCAAATCAAACTTGGATGTATGAGCAACCGTGCAAGAATGAACTGATTATATTTTGGATGAAGGAGGTCAAGATGAAACATCATAGGGTCATGAAAGTGTTATAATCCATCAAAACTGGACTCAAGTATGTACAAATAGATAAATTTAAAAGTTGGGGATCCTTTAAACATTAAGGGATCACTTACCAACAGACACACATGTTAGAAATGCAGTCGTATTCATCTAGTTTGAGTTGAGTTTTGTCTTCTGTGTTTCGCAAAAGGCAGTCTACTTATATTTATACAATTTGAGACACTTGATGATAATGATGATGCTACATATATGTAGCATCATCATTATCATAAAAAAGGAGCATTTCAGCCAGGCAACATTTTACAGATGCTCACAATGTTGAGCAAACTACATTAACTTTCGCATCATACCGGGTACCCATTTAACACCTGGGTGGAGAGTGGCATACAGTGTATGTAGATTAACGTCTTTCCAAAGAACGTCAGTTTCAGGCTGGGATTTGAACCTCGTACCTTGTGATCTGCAGTCAGGTGACTTATCTACTAGACCACAACACCTGTACTATAAAGTAATATCATTGCCCTATCCTTAGGCCAGCTGCCATAAAGTGCTTAAAAGCATTCAAGGACTATCTTCCTACCCATTTTCTGGCTTTCTGCCATGGGGCGAAGTATGGCAAATGTTGACTAATTAGTGCTGGTCTGGTACCCATACCACAAAACATGTATTCCACAGTCTTATGACACCTGAACACCTTGATATGCTCCCTGTATATTCCCTGGGCCCTGGGGAACATTTTTAAGTCAGCCACCATCTAACAGGTGTGTATATATGTTCAAGTTCAAACCACATTGTTCACTTACTATCAGGTTACATATTTATACACCTGGGTCGAGAAGGGCGATGTAGAAAAACTGCCTTGTTAAAGCACACAGGTGTTGTGAACCCACGACCATTGCATACAGTTGAGTGTTCTTACTAAAATTGGACTATCGTCTATATGGAAAAATAAATTGTGGTTAGTAGCAAAATGAAAACAAGAGCATGATGTTAAAGGGGTTGTAAACCGACGAGACTACGGGTCTTTCCCATAGCCTGACTCGGGGCCAATCGGGTATAATACGACTACGGACGCAACCGCAGCAATCATGTGCGTGCAACATAATTATATGCATTATGCAAAACCGAAGCATGAGAAGAACTTCGGTATGTTTCGAGAACGCTGACCATGTAGAGATTAAGTCGCTGACTACCGTTAGTCAAGTCCATTTATTTACGTGCAGTTGTCCAAAAGGAGACGTACATGTAGATGGCGTACGCCTGTATTCATCAGTTTACACCCCCTTTAAAGATTATACTGTAGTATGCTGAAGTTTAAAGGTATGATGTTGTGTTTTCTTACATTTTTTTCATACTTGGTCAATTGCATTTGTATATTTAGGAATTGATAAAAAACAACTTGTTTCTTAATGTTTACATTAAATCTTGCGATGATATTGCGTAAAAGAAAATTAATATGTGCATATTTTTTTATTTTTTTTGGTAAACGGATGTTGCTAGAGAGGAATGCAACATGCTCTTCCTCTGAAGTTTCTGTTGGTTCATCATATCTCTTGTGGTGAATTAAAAGTATACTTAGGAATCTTTTACTAAAAACGAAAAGCCTTTTTTTATACATGTAGTCGAAATTGTTAAAGGTTTGAAATCTGCAACCACCTGACAAATTGATTTACAACTCTGTTTAGTTGCAGAAGAAGAGGATGGTGACATGAGGGGTACTTTTCCTAGAGTTATTAAAATATATGAAATTCTTAGTTGAGAACAACAATTTCTACAACTTAAAGGTACTATGTCCCTTTTGCAGCCAACCTCAAATTCTGTAGAACTTTGCAGGAATTATGAATATGTCATGTATGTCCTATCTGTGAAATTTAAACTTTAGCAGGGTCCTAATATTCAATTTATGCAAGGCAACCCGTTTACTTGCTAGACTTCACTGTCAGACACTATTGAGTGACTGACTGGCTTTTTTTCTTCTTTGGTAATAACATACATAAAATGAGCTGCAAAGAGTACATGAGCATTTGTCTACATTAACCCACTTCTTGTGATTGCCAAAATTAAACTGATTGAATCTTTGCGCAGCATAAAACGTATGACAATTTGGTACTATAGTCTGAAAATCAAGACTATTACTTATTGGCTCTATAGCTCCTAAGACGATTTGATAACTAATAGTCGTTATTTTCCCACTTGAAGACAGAAGTTCTAAATTAGTATTATCTTTCAAATGCCGTTGGAATTTAACCTTTTCATTTTTTGGCCTGAAAATGGGACATAGTACCTTTATTGGAGAAAGCGCACTGTAACCTTGTAGAGCTTTTAATTAAAATGATTAAATTACAAAAGTTGATTGGCTTGACAAAATTAAAGGAAAACATTAATTCTGGAGAAGTGCATTGATGAGTACCATTCTCTGATTTTAATAGAACGGAATGGTGATATAAGGGGTACTTTGTCTCAGATTCATTAAAATATGTGAAATTCTTAGTTAAAGATAAACTTGAGTTCTGGTAAGAAAACACTACAAAATATAGTTATTCAGCTATTATCAAGTCTGAGTATATAAGGAGGGCAGCACACGGACGTACGCATGGGATCGTAATACCCATTGGCTGAGTGGTATGTAGTGATCGCAAAGTTGCCTACTTCACGACATCTATACCATCGCATGAACATCTTTAAATATGATTGCATTAATTCTTCATATTTTTTTCCAGCTAAGTACCATTCAACAAAATGTAACAACCTGTAAACATTGCTAATTAACAATGTATAAAGAAGTTCTGTGCATCAATTCACATGTTTTGGCACAAGCATGAAGATTATATACTCTAGGCCTTTATATCTTCTAATTAAATATCATTTGGATGATTGGTTACATATTGTTATTTTGCCTTTAAATATTAAAGAAAGGAGAGACATGATGAGAGAGAGAGAGAGAGAGAGAGAAAGAAAGAGACAGACAGACAGACAGACAGATAGATACATGTGTAGTGAGGGGGGAGGGGGGAGATGGAGGCAAACTTTGTTCATTATTTCATTTAGACAGAAAAAAAGTACTTATGATTTATTTTGTTTTTGCATTAATGAAGTAGCGTCAGGCCCTGAATTTATACCCTGTCGTTTGTGTTGGGATACATTGCGACATTTAGCGAAAAGATGAACAAATGACATGAGAATAGATACAAACAAATATATAAAATGCAGCAGATAAGGATGTATTGTCACCAGAGACACATTAATGGGTCCCTTTTTAAGCAGCATCTTTTATTATTTCTCGCCCAAATTCTTTGAAAGTGGCGCAGTGACATAGAATTACTAGTCCCCAATGAACCTTACAAATTTGCTTCAATCAAGAGAGTGAGCTATTTTAATGAATTGGATTAAATTTGTACTCCATATTTATTTTAATGATGTGCAGGTGTCAGGCCAGCTGTGCTTTCTTATCATCACTAGTAGCATTAATTCTTCAGAAGGACTGCAACTCGTCATCGTCCGAGGATCTTTCCCTGGAGAAGATCATTACCGTGGCAACAGAGATTGGAAGAAAACATCTAATCCATGATGAACACCAACAGATGTTCAAGAAGTATTGCTCTGTATCAAGTATTGACAGGTATGATGTATGTTTCAAACAATTTACTTTGTATCAAGCATTGAAACTTGACTGATATCATATGCATATAGATGTGTTCAATAAATTCTACTCTGTATCATATCAAAATTATTGAAAGTTATGATATATGAACATAAAATGTTCAATGCTTTTTATAAAATGCTTGAACAGGTTCACTTTGACTGTCGTACATGATAATGTATCATTTGAAGTATTTTCAAACATGAAATCTTACCTTTTATACCATCATCTGCAGGTAGCTAGAAGGGCTATATTTCTAGTTTGGTGTTATCAAGTGGGGAAATGTTGCTTGTTAATGATTTTCTTTTTGCACAATTATATTAATAATAACTCTAACATTATTTTAATTACTTAGTAATTTCCAAGGCAATTTCCAAGTTATTGTCACTCATATGTACTGCTTCTACACTTTAAGCATCTTTAAGCACAAATTTTTCTAAAGTTGAATAGTTTATGTATTTTGAAGATCTGTCAAACCTCAATACACGAATCCACACAGGAATGTCTTCTTTGACAAGTACACGTGCATGCATGCTCCAATAGAGTTTTAGAGCATAATATTTTTCATATATTTTTGAAAGATTTCATTTATCAGATCTATATGAAATCCTCTTTGCAATTTTATAAATGTCTATTTACAAGCGACCAGGGCAGCGTTTCACAAA
Organism: Strongylocentrotus purpuratus; assembly: GCF_000002235.5. Lineage (NCBI taxonomy): Eukaryota > Metazoa > Echinodermata > Echinoidea > Camarodonta > Strongylocentrotidae > Strongylocentrotus > Strongylocentrotus purpuratus. Next base: position 157,957 of record NW_022145532.1, on the reverse strand, counting down.
ACTGTCATAAGTACAAGCTTGTCAACAACCCATTGTAATGCGTGCATTAGATTTAATATGTATTCGAACGGGATGTCTGTGAACTTGTTCTTATGGCAGTTTTGTGAAACGCCCTGAATCTTAGAATTTTACTTGGGCAAAACAATTTTGTCTAATTTCCATAAAATACGTACCGGCACATACATATTATGCATAGCGGTTAAGTGCATGATAAAACATTCAAAACGTGGATGGAATTTTATGATTTGTCTTTACATAAGGTAATTAGAACGCCTCATCATAAAGAATCCTCAGTGATGCAACAACACTTAAGTATTTTGTTTGATGATATTAATTTGAAATAATTACAGTTTGACGTCACTTGATGTCAACAAACCGAGTCATACATTCAGACCAGTGGCCACTTGTTTAGCAGCTCTCAGGATGTCTAGCACTTCAAACTTCAGGTCTGTCAAAACAACACCATTTATTTGTCTGTCATTTTGATAATTGCAAAATAAAGTAGTTAAAGGCATTTTGACTGGCAATTCATATTGTAATTGTATTTGGTTTATTGTTCAAGGTGATTATCTTAAGTATTTTAGGCTTTGTGTTTGAAACACTAATTTGAAAAGAGAATGAATGGAATACATTTTAGCATTTTATAGAATCATAAAACCACCTGTTACCTCAACTCTGTGACATAATATTAAAACAACTAATCTCTAATCACTCCATATATTTTTTCATGATGTGAGCATTACAAAATCCAATTATTATTTTCAGATGCTTAAAAATGTTTTGAAAGATTGATAAAATCATGAAAATAAGTTATGCAATCATGACCTTACAAACAAGCATAACAAATTGTTTCTAGTTGTGTTTCATTACTTCCCCTGTTAGAATGAAAGATTAAGGATTGTATGATAAGGTTAATGTGATAATGATTACCAATTTTGTTGATAATAATTAAAATAATGAGTGAGAGATATTTATATTGCTATCCTCTCCTAGAGGGTCACTGCTTTTGAGTACAATTCAACGTTCCTTGTCTGATACTGTAAATGTAATAGTTTGAAATTTGAATGCATTTTAACTGGGCGGGGAAGGGGGGGGGGGTAAGGAATCATAATCTTTGTCCAGATGAGTCATGTATGTTTTCCCTTTTCACCTAAATATTTTCTGAAGTTATATTGTACTTGAAGTTATACTGTATCATTTCATTTTCTAAACATGTAGGGACTTTTTTTTATCGCACTCAATGCTAATTTTGTCCATAAAATGTCCATTCTACTGTCACTAATTTTTTTTTGTGCAATTGCTTTTCAACAGGTCATTGATAACACAGATTGCCATGCAAGGAGGTGATAGCACCCATAATGCATCGGTGGCTGGTGCTGTTTTAGGCTGTTGGTTCGGCTTCAAGAATCTACCGCCCTCTTGGGTCCGTTGCTTCAAGAAGAGTCACACAGCGTGGCTAGACGTGAAGATCAACGCTCTTCTAGACATGATGGGGCTTCCTTGAATTGGTCTGATGTTGCCAGGATACAGGTTAGGTCATCGTACAGGTCAAAGGTGGTTGCAAGGGTTCGCAGGGGTCATATAAATGAATGTAGAAGTCAATTTAGTATACCACATTTAAACTACATGTATTCACAGGGTATAAATGTATTTTTGATAGATCTATCAATCTTTCCTTTATGACACAACATAAATCAAACAATCATTTTATTTTTTATTTTGTTGGTTACCGGGTATATCATCAAATGACATTAGTGTTTTATAAGTGCACTAAAGGTGCTCTCTATGTGTCAAGTTTTTGGCAATCATGCAGGTTGATACAGATTATCAGATGATTTCTTTGATTGTTTCATGTTGGACAATTTTCTGATGGCCTTTAAGAATGGAATGAGAGGATCCTGCACTCTCTGATTTGCTGAGAAACAAAACAATGCTCACTCAATGCTGCATACATGTAGAAGGTCATTTTGGCTGACAGCAGACAAAACATGCTCTACACACTAGATCATTCAAACAACCACCTACATGTACAATATATACACTATGTATAAATGTACCTCACCTTTTACTTGTGTAAATAAATACAATAATTTCTGTTATATGGTGAAGAGATATCTAGTTTACTGTACAGTCTTTGCATCCAATTTAAATTTAATGCAGAGTCATTCTATTATTATATACTTTAATGTCCACGCATACCATTTAATGAAAGGTAGGGTATAATGTGTATTACTTTGTTTGCCAACTACAGTTGTGCTGACATGTATGATGCTCATCATTAAGCATCGCTTGCCTAAAAATATCAGATCAGAATAACTTCTGTAAAATTTGAGTTAAAACACATATGATGTTCATTCCAAAATGACATGTAATACTAGAATTAAGAGATTCAATTTTGCTTAATGAAAGGTATCCTTGCCAATTGTATCAAATGTAAGTAATACTTGCCAATAAGAAGAAAAAAGAAGCTGTTTAAGAATGCCCAGTATTGTAAACCATATTTCTTTCTTTTGTGATATTTCAGAAATAAATGTAGATTCATAACTAGATAATTAGATTAATATATTTCTTGTTTTGTGAAAGAGTTATCAAAACGTCTTTAGATTTCCATCATAAGTTTTTTTTTTTGTAACTGTCTAACAAGTTGAAGAAATGTAGCATGTTTGAAATGTAAGAACTAATTTTCCATTTATATCTTGCCATTTCTCATGGTTTTCATTCCTGGTTCATGAGCTTGCCAGCACTATCAACGAATTATCTCATGAAATTCATCATTTATCAAGATCAAATTTTGTATATCTATCTTTTTATTCACTTCTATGATTCAATGTGAAGAGTGCATTGATATGTGGGGGAAATGGCTTTTGATTGATGCAAACAAAATCAAAATACATGTACATCTAGTTATTGCTTTATAGCTAAAGAGGCATTATAAACTGACAGTATATTTGTAGCCTAAAAAGGACAATGACCACATCAGGTATATTTCATGAATTTATTTCTCATAGTTATGGAGTTGTGATTGGGAAATCACTCATTCAATTGTTCTTGGTATAAGTATTAGCAGGTCCCACAAAAAGGAATGTCAGATATCCTGGTAGGTCTCGCTATTGGACTTAAAATGTTGTTTCTACCACCTCCTCAAGTAACCAAGTTTGAGTGTTCAGGAAAAAAAATTGTTCATCAGAGAATTTGCATTTCTGCTTTTTTTGTTGCCTAAATTTATTCCCACCGATTCCTCAAGGCAGATCTGATTTTGAACACTTTCTAACACTTCTGTACATTTAACAATGATTATTATAGTTTATGATAGAGTATATGGTTCTATGGTGGGTGCGCAAAAATATATATTCTTACTTCACATTCTAATGCGGCACTAGTTATTTGACGTTCTTTTGATTTTTGTTCATTCCCTTCTTCTTGCTGCATAATGTTATATTTCTGTACATGATTATATTGATATACCTCATTTTAGTTTATTGAATATTTTCTCTCTGAATTATATCTTTTTCAAGCTTGAATACTATGAATCATCCAATAATTGCCATATTATCCTTATATTATATGGTTATAGAAGTGTATGTGCAAAACAAAATTCCCAATATAGCGTAGTGGGAAGAGATATATGAATGAAAGGACCATGAATGTGAAATGATAGGCCACTTCAAAGATTTTGACTGTATTGGGTAATGTCAGGTGCTAAATTATGTTCCTAATTATTGTTTTCTGCATGTGTATAATTAATTATTACTTAATTTATCAGATATTAATTATATTTTTAAAATCTGTTGTAAATAAGTTTGTATGAAAGTAATAATAATTTTTCTTTCTATGGAATTTGATAGGTGTGTCATGTAAACAAAGCTATAACAGACGAAGCTAGCTAGAGTTGGTAAAAATTCATGAAATAAGTGCATTTTAATTTCATCGCTGATGAACATAGCTCTCTAAAACAAACGCATCACTGTTTGCTTGCAAATGACTGCATTACTCATTTAGAACAACTTTTATGATCATACATATATACAATTGATCAGATAATTTGATTGTGCAATATCTAAGTCTTTTAAAATTATTTAAATTATTGATTAACATTTCATTATAATGTTTCTATTATTACAAATGTTAATTGCAGAGTCAATCGATGTATTGTAAAAGAACATTGAGCATGCTTTCCCCTATTGAAATTAATAAGTTTTCTGCTGGCAACTTGTGATTTCAAGACTTACGTGTAGGTGTATTTCTTAAACTAGAAAGATGTGACTAAGCTAAGCATTCATACATGACCATTGTTAGTGGAATTTCAATTTTATTACATGAACCAATGCCTTGTACATTAAACACCCATGCACAGCTTCCTGTAGTCATTTGCTAAAAATATGGTGCTTCCAAGTACTATGAAATATGAAATTTATGCATTGCCAAAGGCTCTAATTTTATTTTTCAAGTGGCTTTCAATTAATGTTTTTTCAGATTTATATTTTGTTTTTGAAGGTAATGGAGATATATGAATCATTAATTAAATCATTAAAAATATTTTAATTATGTCTTTTTCTTTGTGGTTTTCCTGAATGTTGAACAATAAATACACGGTGGTGGTGCAGGGGAGGGGGTTCATGTGACAAAGTTCTTCTTTTAACAACTACTGGGGTTTAATAACATTTGAACATTTGTTGGGGGGGGGGGGGGGTGGGGGGGACTTGTCAAAGACTTTGGAGTAGAAACGTAATTCCAGAACTTAAAGATTTTTTCTGTTTTTGTTTTTGTTCCCTCCCCCCCCCCCCCCCCCTCTCCTCCTCCGACTCCCCTGGATAGAACATCCTAGATCTGCCACTGAAACATAAATGGTGTATTTGAGATCCAAAAATGTTTGAATAGTAGATTATTGGACGGGTTGTGATCATGGTATCTACGTAGTGATACGTTAACAGATAAACACGCAAAAATATATAAATATATATATAATAAATTTTATATATTGTATAGAATTTGCCTTTTGTTATTGGATGATGAATTTTTATTTCAACATCTGATTTGGATGGTTTATCAACATCCTCATGGTTCGATTTCCGTTGTTTATATGGCAGACTGGTCTATCTGTCTAACATAATTATGTCTGTCTGTCTCTTTTATATTTCTATCCTCCCCCTCTCTCTCTCTGTCTGCCTGTGTATGTGTGGGCATGTGTGTGTGTGTGTGTGTGTGCGTGTGTGTGTGTGTGCGTGTGTGTGTGTGTGTGTGTGTGTGTCTCTCTCTCTCTCTCTATCTCTATCTCTATCTCTATCTCTCTATGTATGTTTTCTTTGGTTCTTTTCATTCCTCTCTTTCTTCTTTCTTCTTCATTCTTCTTTTATGTTGAATTTAATTGAATCAAAACATGCATTCGCGGATACTATGAAAGTGAAATGACTAAAATAGGCCTACACATATACAATAACTAAAGTGAGTTCAATATCAAATGCATTGATCTATCACAGTAATACATTTTCCAGGATTTGAGAGTAGGCCTACCTGTATATTGGATTTAATTGATGGAGCTTTGTTGATGGTATTGACCAGTTTGTATTTATCAAATGCACGCTATTGTTATCATCATGATCATTATCATTAGTATTATTAGTATTATCATTATTGCTTCTTTTATTGTCATTATTTGTATCATCATTATGATTATTACTATTATGACTATCATTATTATTGCTAACATCATCATCAATATTATGATAGCAATTTTAATCAAGTTTAGTTGCTCGTTGTAGCACTGTATTTCAAGGTAAAATAGAGGCAGATCTCAAATCAGCCTGTAAGCTCAGGAATAAATAATCTACGCTTGGTTTTTCCCAGCTCGTTAGCATATAAACGTGAAAATTGCAAATTTCGAGATAACTCTGATTTGTTCTCTAGATTAAAATGATCCCTAGTTGAATGATTTTCTTTTTCATAGACCCGACCCAAATCATGTAAGGAAAATGTATTTTCATTGTCTAAATTAGTCAATCTAACAAAGCTTTCTTTTCTCTAAACACCCCCTCCTCTAATAAACCCTTCTACATTATCAACAACACAAATTATGTGTGGCGTTTAAACATGTGTCATCAAGAGTATGTATTGAGATGTAAATCCTGTTCATTACTTTCATCTAGAATAATAGGCTACAAGTCACATTCATCTATATGACAAGGAAAATGGGCGGATATTCTTTTTTTTAATATGATTACAGGCCCGAGTGGTACGATTTTTATGGTTAGTAATACATTTTGCTGTAACGGGAGCACACTTTTGTGTGAACTTAAGGCTTTCGGAAAAGGTTGTTGCCGGGGCATCTTGCCCCTCCCCTGGACACGCCAATTGTTTAAAACAAGAAATAAGAGGAAAATACAAATATTTTAGGAAGTTGAGAGCCGTCCAGTCAGGGAGAAGACCAGATAGTCATTATGTATCCCGTAATTACGTCATACTCATGGCAAAACGAGCTACCGTGTTCACCTTGCTTTTTTCAGACTGGAAATCCTGAAATACCATGCAAAATCGGTGTAAATATCCTTAAGACAAAATGATGAAATAAATCACTTAAAATTTACACTTGTTGTTGTCATTGCCTTATTTTTGCATTAATCTAGACCGCCTTTGCGGTACTTTCAAGCTTACAAACCCCAAGTTCATCGGACAACAAAAACCCCGCCATCAACAAATTGACTAGCGAAAATTCCCGAATCATGAAACAATCTTCTGTACAGGCGCGGATCCAGGGGGGGGGCCGAGCGGGCCTTGCCCCCCCCCCCCCCAAAAAAAGGAGACAGAGAGAGGGAAAAGAAGGGAAAGGGAAAGAGGAGAGAAAGGGAAAAAAAGAAGACGAAGAAGAAAGGAAAAGAGGGATGAAGGAGATCGGGGAGGTGGGGCAAAAGGACTTGCCTCCCAGGCTGTTGTCTCCCCCCAATCAAAAAATAAAAATAGAAGGAAGAAAAGGGAAAGATAAAAAAAGAAGAGGAGATAAAGGGAAGGAAGAAAGAGGAAGAAGAAAACAAAAGAAGGGGGATATCAGTTGCCATTTTCCCGCCAACAGATTGTGGATCGGAGGGGGGGGGGGACAAAAGGCCCTTGCCTTAAAAGAGGAGAGCTAAAAGGGAACAAAAAAGAGAAAGAAGAAAGAAAAAGTAGAAAAGAAAGGGAGATCAGTTGCGGTTAATCCCGCCAACAATGTGTGGAGCGGGGTGGGGCCAAAATGACCTTGCCCTCCTCCAGCAAACATAAAAGAGAAAGAAGGAAGGGAAGGGAAAGGAAAAGAGGAGAGAAAGGGAAAGAAAAAGAAAGAGAATGAAGAAAGGTAAGGGATATCAGTTGCAATTTTCCCGCCAACAAGGTGTAGATCGGGGGGGGGGGGGGGAATAAAATTCAAACGTGGTTTATTTCTAATTCCATAACGGTGATTTACAAATAATGCTGAAATGACATAATTTTAAGTATATTATACTTTTTTAATGCGTTTGTTGGAAAATGACAAACTCCTAAATTTACAGCCAGACAAGGAAATGCTTCTTGAGATGCCTACATGTCAGGGCTCGCGGAACGGCGGGGATCGGGATCCTCGAACCCCCACCCCCCCCCCCCCCACCACCCACTTTTTTGAAAAAGTATATTAAAGAGAAAAAGAAAGAAAGAGAGCAAGAAAGAAAAAAAAATAGTTAACTGCCAGTGTCACATTATGATGAGGTATCAAAATATGCTCATCTGACCATGATTAAATGCCTAAAACCCCGAGGGCTCTGCCCCCTGGATTCCACCTAGGGCCCTAAGGCGGACCCTAAGATGCTCATCTGTTGGTAATTTAATGCCTAAAACCCCTGATTTCTGTGGGCTTTGCCGCCTGGACCCAACGCCAAATAGTTTCCTGCCAGTGTCACAAAATAATAAGGTATCAAAAAATGCTCATCTGGCCGTAATTAAACACCTAAAACCCTGAACTTCCGGGGGCTCTGCCCCCTGGACCCGACAAAGAGCCCTAAGGCGGGCCCCTTGATACTCATCTGACCGTAATTGAGTGCCTAAAACCCTTGGGCTTCCGGGGGCTCCGCCCCTGAACCCCACGCCAATTAGTAACCTGCCAGTGTCACAATTAGTTATCAAAATAATGCTTATCTGATCGTAATTAAATGTCTAAAACCCCTGAACTTCGGGGGCTCTGCCCTTGGACCCCGCCGAGAGCACTAAGGTGGACCCCTGAGTGCTAATCTGACCGTAAATTATTGCCTTAAACCCCTGAGCTTCCGGGGCGGACAAGGTATCAACATATGTTCATCTGACCGCAGGCGCGTAGCCAGGGGGCGGTGGGGTGGTCCCCCAAAAAATGCCGGCCAAAAAAAGAGAGGAGTGAAAAGGAAAAGGGAGTAGACAAAGAACATTTTGAAATTCAGACAAGGATTGAGAGTCGAAAACGTTACAACGATTCGTCTTCTTTCTCTAATAATTTAATGAAACGTAAAATCTTCCGCGCTTCGCGCGAGAGGGGGAACCTGAATTTAGACGAAGATTAAGAGTCGATAACGACACAACGAATCGTCTCCTATCTCTAATAATTTACTGAAATGTCAAAGCTTCCGCGCTTCGCGAAGAAGGGAGGGGGAAAAATCGTCCCTCCCTGCACCCACCCCCCCCCCCAATTACATCACTGCTGGTCACCATTACGTACCAATATTTGGCTTGCATAATTTCAAATTTGGCCCCCCCCCCCCAAGAAATCCTGGATCCGCGCCTGGTCGGCCGTCTGGTTGCTTACTTACAAGCATTTATGCTTTTTAAGCAGTCAGGTAAAATAACCACCTAATAACCATCAATGACGTGGGAGATAAAGTAATACCATATGGCACTTGTGTTTAAAGGAGAGTTGGTTTCTGTGGCCAAGAAAAGTTCTATCTATATGTAAATGAGACAAAATGTGAAGGTATAGAAAATCCACATTTTTAATCACGAGTTAAATTATATGTTGATATGTAATTTAACTCGTGATTAAAAATGTGGATTTTCTATACCTTCACATTTTGTCTCATTTACATGGGAGATAAAATAATACCATATGGCACTTGTGTTTAAAGGAGAGTTGGTTTCTGTGGCCAAGAAAAGTTCTATCTATATGTAAATGAGACAAAATGTGACGGTATAGAAAATCCACATTTTTTACCACGAGTTGAATTATATGTTGATATGTGTATATAATTTAACTCGTGATTAAAAATGTGGATTTTCTATACCTTCACATTTTGTCTCATTTACATGGGAGATAAAATAATACCATATGGCACTTGTGTTTAAAGGAGAGTTGGTTTCTGTGGCCAAGAAAAGTTCTATCTATATGTAAATGAGACAAAATGTGAAGGTATAAAAAATCCACATTTTTTACCACGAGTTGAATTATATGTTGATATGTGTATATAATTTAACTCGTGATTAAAAATGTGGGTTTTCTATACCTTCACATTTTGTCTCATTTACATGGGAGATAAAGTAATACCATATGGCTTAAAGGAGAGTTGGTTTCTGTGGCCAAGAAAAGTTCTATCTACATGTAAATGAGACAAAATGTGAAGGTATAGAAAATCCACATTTTTAATCACGAGTTAAATTATATGTTGATATGTGTATGTGTTTTTACGCGTAGATCATAATCAAAATATTATACACGGTTCAGCATTTGCTCAAAAAGCTATATAGACCATGATTAAAGGCATTACAAAGTTTTGGTATGGGGTTATAAATTTGGTTCAAATTAACATATTGGCAGCATATGCGTTCCTACAATATTAATTGATCGTTGTCGCGGTTGAAATCTAGTCTAAAGTTATGAAATTATAAATAATAAAATCTTTATGTTGTATAGCTCCCTCTCAAGGTCAAGATATTAATTTAGCTATGAAACAATGTTTCTTGACTAAAATCGACCGATTAGCTATTCCCGTTTGGAAATTATATATCACAACTACATATTCTGAAATTTTCATGGTCGCAGCTACCATTGTACGGCCATAGGCGCTATTTGAAATTTATCAAAATTTACCGGGAGCACCGGTAAATTTTTATATTCCATTTTTCTCAAAAGCAGAAGAGTTTTAGGGGCTAATTTTTCTAGTGCTTATAATACATCCACAGGGGCATCCAAATATATCAAAATTGTAAAGATTCACTATCCATCCAATTTTCAAACTTTCCCAAAACTTTGTATTACCTTTAAGGAACAACGTACCATAACTCGACTGTCTCCAATAACATTGATAGCGGCTTCGGAGAGGATCTCCTAGTAAACCTATACACGACTTTTTGTTAGCAATGGAATCCAATGACCGGGGTAATATGTAAGGCGTTTAGACACATAGGAGCTCTATACAAACGTGACTATTATCTTTAAACTTGAAATCCATTTTACATAACCCAAGAAAATGTCAGACAAAATCCATTAAACTATAACTCCAAAGCCTGTGCCTAAATTAAAAACTTTAAAAACACCCACTAGTAGATAGAAACGCACTCTCTTGAATGCTATCATTATTTTTGTAATTAGATTATCCAAAAACTCTGTGGAAACAACATTTCCCATACGATGAGGTAGAGTAATTGAGTGCCTAAAACCCTTGGGCTTCTAAGGGCTCCGACCCCTGAACCCCACGCCAATTAGGGACCTGCCAGTGTCACAATCAGGTATCAAAATAATGCTCATCTGACCGTAATTAAATGCCTAAAACCCCTGAACTTCCGGGGCTCTGCCCTCTGGACCCCGCCTAGGGCCCTAAGGCGGACCCCTGAGTGCTAATCTGACCGTAAATTATTGCCTTTAACCCCTGACCTTCCGGGGGCGGACAAGGTATCAACATAATATGTTCATCTGACTGCAGGCGCGTAGCCAGGGGGGCAGTATGGTCCCCCAAAAACCGCCGGCCAAAAAAATAGAGGAGTGAAAAGGAAGAGGACGTATGAAGAAAAGGGTGTAGACAAAGAACATTTTTGATATTCAGACAAGGATTAAGAGTCGAGAACGTTACAACGATTGGTATTCTTTCTCTAAAAAATCTTTCGCGCTTCGCGCGGGAGGGGGGAAACTGAATTTAGACGAAGATTAGGAGTCGATAACACGACACAACGAATTGTCTTCTTTCCTTTAATGATTGAATGAAACGTTAAAGCTTCCGCGCGAGGGGGGGGGGGACATAATTCAGACGAGGATTATTTTTGGGAACGGTAAAACGAATCGTCTTCTTTCTCTAATAATTTATTGAAATGTCAAAGCTTCCGCACTTCGCGGAGGAGGGTGGGTGGAAACACGCCCCTCCCTGCACCCACCCCCTAATTACATCACTGCTGGTCACCATTATGTACCAATATTTGGCTCGCATAATTTCAAATTTGGGCCCCCCCTAAGAAATCCTGGATCCGCGCCTGCTTCTGTATACCGAAACATTTCCAAATAATTAGTTTACGAATGAACATCGTAAACCACTCTCCTTCAAGCGAAGTGATTAAAGTGGCCATTGATAAATTTCATTCTGACCTTTGCATTGTATCGATACAAATGATAGTGAGAAAGTTCGATATTAATCAAGGATGGAATATAAAAAATGGAAAAATCTACCTCAATTGATTAATGAAGGTTGGTAATTAAATTGATTGATTTGGCTGGGTCTCTAAAGGGCCTAGCTCACTGAGCGGCGAATGCTTGCGAACGTAGCGAATTTGGGGTTTCGCCAGAGTTTGTAAAATGTTGTAAAAGGTTGCAAGAAAGATCGCAAACAGTTTTCTTTGTTGTAAACAGTTTTTCTTGTCGCAAAGAAATTTTGAACATGTTCAAAATTTCTTTGCGAATTTATTTTTCCGCAAACAGTTGCAGGCGTTTGCAAAACAGTCGTTAGCGTTTGCAAAACAGTCGTAAGCCTTTGCAAACGGTTGTTAAACGGTTTTGCTTTTTGTTTTCGTCAGTTCTCTTTGTTTCGCCAAAGCTAGCGACCACGTTACAATTATGGTTCCTTTATAAAATCGACCCATTGAGTACCCAGTAGTTAGCAAAAGGTCTCAAACGTTCACAAATAGTGGCAAAGGATTGGCAAATAGTTGCTAATCTTCGCAAAAGTTGTCGCTAACATTTGTTTACAGTCGCTAATAGTCGCCAACTGCCTTTCGCAAACACTTTCGGAGACATTCGCTCAAATGTTGCTAATTGTCGCTAAACGTCACTTAAAGTCGCTGATTTTCGCCAACATTCGTCAGAAAATTTGGCGAATCCAAATTCGCAACGTTCGCAAGCATTCGCTGCTCAGTGAGATAGGCCCTATGAAACCAATTTCATTATTCCACTTAAAACAATAAATAATTCCAAATTAGGATATTAATGAATTACTTATCCCTGAAACTTTCAACGTAACGAAAGCTTTACCCCCATGGACAAACAGTGGGAAAAGGAAATAATGACGGGGGGGGGGGGGGGTGTTTCACAAAGACTAAGTTCGACTTTAAGTTGGACTTAACTATGGCAGGCCATGCATGCCACTGGTTGCTATCACAATTGGTCTCCCAATTACGATCCTTAGATAATATTTTTTTTTCCTTCAATAATGAACTATCCAAAAAGGTAAACTCTATAGATTTTTGACAACAATTTGTACGTCCCTTGAGAGACCAATGCCAGTAAATGGTGAGAGCAAACTGTGGCATGAACGGCCTGTCATAGTTAAGTCCAATTGTTGCTGTTGTTGTTTTTTAGTTTATAGGCGTTTGTCATTCAGAAGTGAATATTTACGCCTCTTCTCTTAGGATTTTTATTCCTTTAAAATTAGATTTACTCTTTTTGATATATAGATTTGGATAAATTGGATTTTTAACTTAAAGTCGATCTTAGTCTTTGTGAAACACTCCCCAGGAAGTCATTATATAAACATTGGGCATCCACCAGCACACATTCAAATCACATTCTATGATATTCTGTCTTCAGTTTAGGTTCAATGCTTTTAAGGAGAGAGACTGCTGGGGGTATGGAGACAAATTGCGTCTATTTCGTCAACTTTGCGTCACTAAGACAAACGAAGAAGGAGAAGAAACGCATTTCGAATGGTTATACAGGATATGACAAGAAAGAGCGATACGTTTTAACCTTCTGATCTTGGTCGTGTCTTGACCCAAGGCTCGGCATATCAGATGCATTAAGAGCGCGTCTGACGTATATTCTTGAATCCAAAGATTGCAGAGACAGAGAGATAGAGAGGTGTGATACAAATGGCCTTATTATTGTTTTCATGTTTTGTTATTTTTTGGTAAATTAATACACGTAGTTTTAGTATTCCAAACTGGTTTTGGAATAACATGACTGACCTTTCTGAGATTACATATTAGTCGATCAGCCGGAATTCTTTATTGTTTAAACAGTAGCTGCTCTTGTTATCGTTGTTGTTAAGTGAGTTTTAAGAGCACTTAACATTTCGTTTTGTATAAGATACAAAATAACGTTATGTGATTCTTAAGAGCACTTAACATTTTATTTTGCATAAGATATAACAATTCGCAGCCAATAGTACTTCTGAATAGAAGGCATATACATGTATTATTATCAGCGGCGTGTGATGAATTAGGGCTTAATGATTTTTAATATCTTTTCGCATCATTTTCGGGACAAATCAACCCAAGTTCTTGATCCATAATTGCTAAGATGTGTTTATTGATTTGGATGAATTATTCTTGAGCCTAACCATAGTTGAATGGACTAAACTGGGTTTAAGCAATAAAGCAATGTTATAACATTGTCATACAAAATCACTATGCAGTAATTATAAGAAGGTTTATCATTTTAGTATGGAATGTGAATCGTATAAAATATCATAATTGACTTGATCTCAAACTAAAATGACTGATACTATTGTTTGTATTAGACATCTTGCTTTTCATATAAGAGTATACTATTACTATACACGGAATATATTCAGGAACATATTATAGAAATAAAAATATCCTTGTCAAAAATTCAGTGGGAGCTGTAGTGTGGGTTGGAATAAATCTTTCAGCCATCCACATTGGGGCTTGCATGAAATGAAAAGGAATGTATTGGTTTAAAAAAATCATTACACATCCCCCCTTTCTCAGAGTAAACAGATAGTAATTCCCACTCTTCCATTCCACTAATCTTCTTCTAATCTTTAATTTTTCTGAAAAAAAAGAAATCGTTAAAAAAAGAAAACCAACATTGGGGATTGCATGAAATGGGTTACAAGTAATGTATTGTTAAAAACATTTTCATTACACCCCCCACCTTTCTCAGAGTAAACATATACTAACACCCACTCTTCTATTCCACTTACTCTCATGCATCATTAATTTGTTTTGAAGAAAAAGAAATCGTTATCAAACAAAAAATACGGGGGTAATAAATATTCGGTTTCAGCCCATGCACAAGATCGTCGACACGCGAGACATGCAGGTCGGTCTCGTGGTCCATTTGGCAACTGTTCTGAGGGTTTACGAGCCCGGTCCCCGGCCCCCCCCCCCCCTCCCCACTCAGTGTTATTTAGGGTACGCATATGCTTGTTCCCTCTTTTTGAAAGCACCCCCTATCTGAGGACTGCCAACATTTCTGAACCCCCATTTCGCGGGCATTTCGCGGGCTTTTCCTGCCTTGGAGACCCCCCTAAATTCGGAAAAATGCTCAATGTACCCCCCTTAATTCGGAAAAATGCTCAATTTACCCCCTAACTTCGGAATAATTTGTTAGGAGTCCAAAGAGATGAGAGAAAAAAAAAAGAAAAAACAACCCCCTTTTTAAAGAAATCTCCGGGTGAATGTCAAATACACCCCCTTTTCTTACAATTCTCGAGCCGGACTTTGTCGCACGAAAAGTACCCCTTTACCGGACATTTTGGTAACACGCATGCGGTCATTCCGACCCCGGAGTGGGGGGGGGGGGGGGGGGCGGGACCCGGTCCCATAAGCCGTTGGTTTCGTGAGTTGACTGTCTAATGAGATGTTCCCTTGATTGTAATACGCTTTGATCAGTCTTCTGCAAATGTGAAGGCGCCATAATTATAATAACAATAGCTTACATTTATAATGCGCCTAAAACTTTGTTTCTAGGCGCAGTACATATTATTATGGAGAAAGAAGGTTGCTCTTCACAACTCGCAATGTTTTTAGGGCCAGAGATATTATGACGCTGGTGAAGTTCCATATTTACAACCCCCACCCCCTCCAATCATTTTAATATATTGGTTGATGGCCTAGAAACACTGCAAGTCATCCTCAGTGCGTCGGTTCAAAATAAATGCAATAAAACTCTGATAAATGCTTCACATAGGAGACTATAAGCGTATTAGCATAATTATTTCAAAGAATCGTCGCAATTTTACTTATTTGTCTTGTTTCTTTTACCCATCCTGCAGGCGGGTATTATCTTTCTGAAGGATTCTGATCATGAATATCTAATGATGTGAGACACTTTGCACAAAATCTACAAAACTTTGAAGTTAGATTTTACCCGTAATGAGTTGGCTGCGTGTGATCATGCTTAAAAAACAGTAAATGAAGAATAACATGAATAAATTCTTGATCCCAAGTACATTATTGACTTAAATATGAACGTATCTTGAGTAAATCGGCCTTCTAATAATTATACTATTCCATTATCTTCTAAGCTATTGGATTTGTTTATAGAAGTGAAAGAAGTTAAATTTATTATTGTTTCTGTTTCCGGAAAGTCATTCCCGAAAAATTAAAGATAAATTCTCAATATTCAAAAAGAATTTTTTTATTTTGATCATCAATAACAATTCACTGCCAAACTTAAGGAAAATGTCATTACTGGAATACTTTTTCAACAGAAGATGTGTAGACCATTCTCAATAATGTTATAATATTGTTTTTCATAACCATTTGATTCATTTTTATTTTGTAATGTTAGAAGAAAGTTTGGGTCCCCATTTCAATAAATTAATCTAAAATTGCGTTCGTCTTCATGGAATTGGGATTCGCGAGCATCACAAAACATCATGGCTCCTTTATTCTTCACTTTGAATGTTTCCATTTCGGACGGTTCGTAATTTATGTACCGGTAGATGTAAAAGTATTTGCAATTCCGAAATAAAATAGGTTTATTAATTCCGAAAGCAAAGATGATTTAGAATTATTTATGAACCCTGCATATAGGTAACAACGTGGCTTTACAACAGATGCCCCCCAACGACATTTGTTCTGTGGTCGTTTCCTTTCACTAGCCAATGTCCTAAATGCAACCCTAAACCAAACACTGAACCCAGTATTAACCCTATAAACCCAAACTAAACCAAATTCTAACCTTAACCCTACACCTCTGGAAAATAGTAAATGTCGCCGGTGCAAAATGATGTCAGATACCTAACGCGGGATCTCTCATTCATCAGTTTGGAAAAAATGCAGATCACAAGACTTGTAGCCAAGCATGCCAAGTAAACTGCACTGTATCGAGAAAGTTATAATTACAAGTATATATTAATAGTTGATATGGCGTTATTGATATCAAGTAAGCTTGTCTAAGTTTGATATGAATGGGGAGGGAGAATATTAAAACAATCAAAGCAATCTTGCATTGTCTATATTCATTGGTCACTCGAACCTGTTTTTACCTATGAACGAATCTGACCTATCCTACATCATTAAGAAAATGAATAGCCGTTCTTCAAAAGTGCCACGAGCGAAGGCAATGCTAAAAATGGCAATGTTGAGCATTAGTTCAATTGCTTCAATTAAATTATGAGGAAAAAAATTAGCAGTGCAATCGAAATTTCCGAATTTCTTATTTGTTAAAGGAAGAGAGGGGAAAGGAGTGAGATGTAAAAAGATAGAAAGAGATGGGGTGGTGAGAGAGTTGCGGGAGATAGAGGAAAAGAGAGTAGGAGAGAGATGGAGAAAGGGGGAAGGAAAGAGTGAGAGAAAGACAGACAGAGGGAGACAGAGAGAGAGAAAGAAAGAAAGAATAAAGAGAGAGAAAAGAGAGAAAAAGACGATAAAGAGAGAGAGAGAGAGAGGAAGAGAGAGAGAGAGACAGAGGTAGAAATAGAGAGAGGAATAGAGACAAAGAGAGAGGGGAGAAAAGGAGGAAGGAAAGAGAGACAGACAGACAGAGGGAGAAAGAGAGAGGAAGAGAGAACAAAGAGAGAGATAGAAAAAAGATAGATAAACAGATAGATGAAAAGAGAGAAAGAGAGAGAAAGAGAGGGGGAGGGAAGAGAGAGAGGGGGATGGGGGAGGGGAGTGGTATGAATCGATTACATGGTCGTGGTATAAAATTATCTTTTGATTCTAGAGACGCCAGTTTGCTCATGAAGGCAAAGGTTTACTGAGGAAAAAACTAGGCATGCATGCATACTGGATTCCGTCATTTTATTAGAATTCTATAATAAGACATACTCATTAAAAGCTCGAATCCATCCAAATGAGTATTCGTCATTCGTATGATAAATACATTTACGTGGGTAGGGGTGAGGGAAAAGTTACGCTTTGTAGTGGTTTGTTTTTAGTATCATCTCGATTCCTCCTTCACCCAAGGTTTATTCTTTTATGTATTAATTCATTTGATTAGGATCCACGTCATTTCGTTTTAAAGGCTACTAATCGGTTTAAATCCGCGTAAATATGTTTCATCTCAAGCAGTCCATTCGCAGAATAATAATTAGGCTATGTATCATCATAATCTGAAGAAAAGATGATCCTTAATTCTACAGATAATGCAGGATATTTACAAACCTCACTCGTTTGTATAGCAGCTGCGCTGTATCATCCAGTGTCATGTAGTAAGAATCTATTTAATATTTGAAGAAAATGTAAAAGTTTGCACCACTGTACGGGCCTACTGAATTTTTCTTTAAATACACCGCAGAAGTTCTATATTTGACTTGTGAAAATTTAAAAAAAATTGTGCCAGTGACCACCGATGATAAAATGAAGTAAAGGCATACCATCTTTTCATATTCATTGTTTTAGGGGTAACACCATCTTCTATAGAGGGGGTGGGGGCCTAGGGGAGGGAATGTTGTTTATGTCTACAATATTTGCAGAATTCTGGGTAACATTAAGAACCGCATAATTATGAAACGTTCATTGTAAAGTTTTGGAAAGTAAAAATGCCACCATTTTATGCTAAAAACAAACAGATATTGAAAGGAATGACCCAGAGTCTCTTTATAAATTAATATGGGAGAATGAGAAGCGACACGCATTCACTTAAATTTTCTTGGACACAAGAAATTGCATGCAATGACGCTTTTTGACTCAAGGGTGCATCGGTTCATTGAGGGACCAATGATCATGAATAAAAATGATGTAAATTTTGAATGTGTTCCTATCGAAAGGAGTGCTTTTGTTAATTTGAATTTTGTAAATATATATAAAAATTATGTTTTTCTATGTAAATGCAATTCTTAGCTAATCATTATGCACACATTGATGCATGACCTACGTATATAAGAGTCTAATTGCCCCCCCCCCACATTGCTCTGTAGACCCTTGTCTCTAAATTATTCATGCGATGCATACAATAATTCAATAAAAGCTATATTACACAGTGCTATGAATTTATGCTCGTGCAATTGTACGCCTTCCTCATTAAATTCGAAGATGTAAGATATCGTTATTCGTGGAAAGGAGACAAGGTATCGACAATAATCCTATTCATGAATACTAATATTCATTTTAATTACAGTATACAGCGTAACAGAAAATACATCACTTTAACCGTGGCCTGCAAGGCAATCCAAAAGGGATCAAATGAAATGATGAGTTTTGCTCATGATGAACTCTGAATCAATTCAACGTTTCAACAGGTGATGATAGAGCATCTTTGTCAATTCTTTTATGCTTCAGAAAAGACCTGCCTTATCCAGATGAATATTTATGGATTATGCTGAGTTAAGAGGAAAACAAGCTGTTCTTATTACTGATTGAAACTAAAACTGTGCCAAAAAAAATTGCCTATAGTGCAACATTCCGCATGCAAAACCGGTGGATTTCTGTACAAAACTGAAATAGAATTGTCTACCTGATTCAGAAAATAAAAACAAACCTT
Source organism: Strongylocentrotus purpuratus (assembly GCF_000002235.5). Taxonomy (NCBI): domain Eukaryota; kingdom Metazoa; phylum Echinodermata; class Echinoidea; order Camarodonta; family Strongylocentrotidae; genus Strongylocentrotus; species Strongylocentrotus purpuratus. Next base: position 138,903 of record NW_022145532.1, on the reverse strand, counting down.
GCCGTTCTTTGATCACTATCAGCTATTTCATTCCTTTTTTAATGACAAAGTATTTGCGAATCTGATGGATTCGGTAATCGAAATTGATATTAATCATGAATTGATCCGACAAACTCGAATTTGAATATCTAATTGATCACAAAACAAACTGCTGGTTCGTCATCCTTCATGTAAGAAAATCGTTAAATCTTTAGTTTATACAGTCTGTCATGTTCGATACAGGGAGTGAGGAGAAAAGGGGGTGGCCAGGTAGAAAGGAGACGGAGAGAAGCATCTTGATGGTTTTCGATAAAAGTCTCCAAATTTAGGAGTGATGTCTTGATCACGTCATGAAAAAACAATTAAGATCATAAAGAAAATAGTGTTTGGCAAGTATCTACTTTCGCAATCTGATCTTCAGACAGCCAACGCTCGGCTGGAAGAGGGGAAGTGATCCCAAGAAGAAGCACCTCCTCAACTAGTATTCAAGAGGTGGTAGAGTTTCGCATCATCATCTACTCGGCCTTCCAAATCAACCTCCTAAATAACACGTTGTCCGAACCAACAAAAAAGAAGAAGACAAAAAAGAAACAGTTTCTCGGAGAACTTGCTCTGTCGTATCATCTTATTTGATCTACTTTGACGTGGGCTTTGAGATCGGGAGCTTTAAAAAAAAAATTCTCGATCGTTCGATTTTGATTATAGAGAGGGAGATGTTTGAAATGAATCACACTCTTTTCTCTCTAGTATCATCATCTGCGTCTTGTGCTCATTGGTCTCTGATTCAAATGCAATGCAAAGATTTACAGACTTTATAATATTTCAATACAATTTAACAACCAAAATGCATGGCGATTCAAAACATTATTAATATCAAGATAAAAATGAAAACAAACGCTAAGTTAAATAAAGTCTATTTTAATGCCGATGTCTTTATGAGCGTTCATTTTATGAAATAAATAAAACAAATCCCTCTTTGTATCGGTTCATTCAGTCATGCGTTTCACAGATACTTGATTTGATTTCATTCTATACTTTTGTTAACCCTACTTCAAAACTTCAAATTAGAGCGATTTCAATTCTCATTTTCGATAGAACGCTTAAGTGGATGAATCAAAGGCAATTTGAATTATTTATGAATACATGAATATTATTTCTGCTCATTATTATCTATATCTATGTGGGCAACGGTTGTGAAATTTAAAAAAAAGGTACGTGAAAATTGCAAGTAAGCTTGATGAAATATTTAGAGAAAAGTGCAATTTAAAATAACGCTATGAGAAGAGATGGAATAGAATAATAGAAATTGCACACATTCTACTAGAACAGGGAAGTAGAATCAGGCTTTGATAGATTATCTTGCAATGTAAATGGAAAGCAAAGAAGAATTTGTTTTCCAGTCTTACTTCCCCCCCCCCCCCACCCCCCCCCCCCCCACCCAACCAACCAACAAAAAGGGCCCGTCGTCGACTCGCTTGGTGTCAGAGGGCTAAGACTGGTGTAAAATTTCAATTTTCTATATTCCTAATGGACTGGTCTAACACAATTTTGGTATCATAGTGTCTGTTTTATAGGAAGTGTGTGAGAAGCATTAAGTAAAGAGCGTGAAAACGATACCGGCAAATTTACGCGGGCCTTGCACATTCACAAAACCTTTCTCAAGAAAGCGAATTGATATATAGCATGCGAATGTAAGCCTACTTGTGCAATAGAATCCACAGATTTTCCATTTTGTATTTTATATTTTGTACCCTGTTTGTTGTTGATATATATATTTATATGTTTTAGAAATAAAGCTTAGAAATGTCGATACTAGAAAAACAAAACACTGAACATAAAACAATAAGTATGAAAATATGGTATATGGGAAATGGTGTCTGAGTTTCTAAGCATTGAAAAAAAGACAGGTCGCTAAAAGTTTGAAAAAAATAGGAAAATGTTGTGTCTTTTTTTAAAGCTTACTTATTTACTTAAGATTACTTATACAAAAATCATTATTCAAAATTACCAGGTAAACAGAGTGGTCATTGCAGTACGGTGTAGAGTCGAATAGACTCCCAATTAATTTCTCCTTTATGTAAAATGACCAGCGGCGGATCCAGTATTTTCCAAAGCGGGTGGTGCCGAAAACAAAATATGTGTGCGCAAATCGCACTGTGAGCTTGTATCGTTGGATTCTTGTGCGTGGGATCCAGGGGCCCGCCTTAAGGCCCATGTCGGGGTTGTCAAATTGTTACGATTCAGAAACTTCAAGATGGCCGTCTTAAGCATTAGAAACTCTAAACTAACCCTTGAAATTTGCACTACCATTATTGTTTTATTTCGTTGGAAATCATTTTCACACACTCTCTCTCTCTCTCTCTCTCTCTCTCTCCTAAGGGCAATTGTATAGAACAAAGGTTTGACATGGAAGGCGATTTCAAGTAGACAGAATTAAGTTGTCTTTTTTGGATCGCGAAATGTTACAATTGCAAAGACTCTTGAGAAACCAACTGAAGGACTATTATTAACTGCTATGAACATGGCCGTTGATACCAAAGGTGTAACGCCCAAATAAAAATGTGATCAATCCGCAAAATAAGCTAAATCCGAAAGGTTTGTCGCTCCTTAAAATGACACGATAAGAAGAGAGAGAGGGGAAACGGGGAGGGACGGAGAGAGAGAGAGAGAGAGAGAGAGAGAGGAGAAAGAGAGAGAGAGAGAGAAAAGAGAGAAAGAAAGAGAGAGAGAGAGAGAGAGAGAGAGAGAGAGAGAGAGAGAGAGAGAGTGGGGTAAAAATAAAGAGAGAGCAGTAAAAGAAGATTATAACAATTCTGTTTGATCAAAAAGGAGATCAGGACGGATGGTTGGAATTATGCCAAACAAGGGTGTAAAGGGAGAGTAAGTTTACAATTCAGTCTGACCAAGAAAACAATTTGAAATTGCATTGTCAACAAGTAAAAAGGTGTTGGGGACATAGTGGTTGGCAATTACATACATTCCCCTCTCAATCAATATTGTCACTAACTACACCAATTATCTAACCCGATAACTATCAACTACTGCTGGCTTTAATTCTGCACTCGAGTGGCTCTCTCTAATACAAGAGGTTCATTAAATACCCATGAATAAAAGTTTTAAATAGATCCTTTACTTAAACCCTCTTACCATTGCCCAAAATAGACTGTCTATATACACGAAAAGCTTAAGATAAGTTGAATAAAGAATTAGCAATTGTATCTCCACTTTAACAATGAGGTTCACTGTTATTTTTGGCGAGGAGCCATGGTATAACAAAACATTTGCAACTGTTTTCCTGTCAAGATAATGTATCGTGATCGGTTATTTCATACGTACAAATATAGAGGATCATTCCAACAGTAGGAATATGCAGCAAATGCAATGTAAATGCAAATTTTCTATTACAATTGTTAATCCTTCATTGCAAGTCACTCCAGAAACTGGTTTTGTGTTTATTTGTCAAGTACAACGTAAAATAGCACGTGGTACTGGTTTTACGGAGGTTGTACGCTCCATCGACAATCGCTCGAGTCCACAGTCAACTTCTTTAAACATCTATTGCACTCTCAACTTCAACCACGGACCTAATACGTTTTACTACTCTAACCCTAAACCTAGCCTTCAAAGTCCGACTTAGCCCTAGCCCCTCCCTTTTTCGACGAAATGAAACCAGGAATATAAAGAATATGTCTGATGAGCCAATGTCGGAACATCTATGTAGATCGCAATAGTTTCAATCCGTTCTGTGTTTATTCGTCCTTTTTAAGAAATAGGGGAATCAATCTCTACAATATCTAACCTTGTTATCACGAAAAACTTCGTTTTACACCGGTAGTAGGTGATGTATGTTAATTGCAAGATCATCACAGTGACGTCATACCAACACTTAGCCAGTGAAGCGTTCATCTTGCTGAGTTCGCTCCTCCCCGTCGATGATATCCATATAAGTATTCCAACACCTCACTTCAAGAACCCCTTCGACATCAGCATCCCGCCACACCGTATTCTCTCACCGCTCAACACCAATTTGTCAAAACTCTTGAACGCACCCTCTTCTCCCCCCAGAACATTGGTAAGCTTGATCGAGAAAGGGCTCTTTTCCCTCTTCTTCCATTCTCTTTGACACGACTCATTTTGATTTGGTGTGATGGTTTAGCTAAATAATATCGGTGGCTTCTGGTAGCTCTACAGTGGAATTTCGGCTTGCTAACATTTTTCTTACTGAATAGATACCGAACTGTATATAAGCATTAAGGTATTAGAAACAATTTTTCTCGAACTTCCCCCCTTTCTGGTGCGTACAGACAGGGAAAGTCTCTGCGCTGCATCACGGGTTGGAGATTCGCAACTTCTGTGCCTGTAAGTTGGTGAAGAAAACACAATGCTGTCGTATGGACAGGTTGGATTTGTTGCAGTGTCTATGCTGTTTCTACTACAGATAGTTACTGGTCTCAACATTCATAGATTAACCCAATCTCAGGATCCAGTGCAATCAGCAGCAGAGCAAGAGATTGCCCACTTACTCCAACGTTATCCAGAACAACAGGTCCTTGACAGAAATAAGCGATTTCCCAAATTTTTGGTAAGTGAACTATCAATCGTTTATATTTTGAAGGTATTCATGAAGCCCTGTGAAGTGGTGAGCAAACACCCCGCAGAATACAACACACATCTCTTTCTACTTTATCAATTTTGTTTCTTTCAATTTTATTTCTGTTTCCAACAAAACATTACAAATCAATTATAATCATTTACAACAATTAAGGAATACATAATGGAAACACAGTGGTCCACTAAAAGGCAATGTTTGTACAATTGTGGACCCCTCAAATAGGAACAATGAGTAATTTAATTTAAAAATTCGTAACTACAAAAAGGAACTAGAAATAGAGAAAAGGGGGATGCACACATAGACGAAAACGAGACAAGAGAGTACTTAACATGACAAAGATAGGAGAACACGGTCACGAGACAAAAAGAAGTGAGAGACCTGAGAGACAGAAAATAATACAAAAGGATGAGCTGCATGTTGGGTTGAGACAAAGATGAGGAAGGAGGTTTGCTCATTAGAAAGGAAATATGCATGAGAGCACAATGTGATATATCAAATTATTAAAATATCAAATCACGATATATAATTTGTCATAACATGGTGATTTGTTCTATTTTTTAAAACATAACTAAGCAATTGCGAACAATGGCCAGTTAAGGTGTCTGATCATACCATCAGTCCCAGTGTAGGATAGTCTCTGAAAGGCCAATCACTTTGCTTCGCTGCTGCTCAGATGATGTAATGCATTACCAATCTATTTTGTTTAAATAATTAGAAAAACAAAACACTTCTAACATAGTAGCATACGAAATATGTGGAGTGAACAATACAAGTGTCCTTAAATGCATTACACACAAGGACATGTATCAAATAATATTTCTTTATAATTATGTCAATGGTAAAGATATATAAAAGCAAACACCCGTTGTTGCTGAATATCGCATCGAATACTTTATTGATTCTATTAATGAACTTGCTCAAACATTTGTCCCTGATTTGGAAGACATTGAAATAAATACGCCTTCTCATAGTTATTAGCACCGATAATGGAAGTAGTTCATTTAATTTGCCACACATTTCACTAAATTTTGTTTTAAAGGAGATCAAGTTTGCTCTCATCTAACAACAAGATAGGTAGGCCTGTCAGTAATTTGACATATATGTTTGTATTCCTGTTGTAATTGACTTATTTGTGTATATACTTAACTTATCTATAGAAGTGTGTGCGTTCCCAAAAGCATGGGAAGTCGCACGCGCCAAGCCGATTCCAAAAGTGGGCTATAGCAATATCATATATCATGAAGATATGGGTTTCGTACATTTACTTTTATCATAATAATCGTTCATGCATTCTATGTCTTACATTTAAATAGTTTGTGTGTAATTGTTTCCTAGCTGAACAGGTTACTCTGTGTAAAGATGTGATTTTAAATAACTAAAAAGAATACAGAAATAAGTGTAGGTAGCAGTATCATAAACAATGTTAGTTTCCCAAAAAATATCAGAGGTATCCGCCGCCAGCTTGATTACAATTCAATTAACGCATGAATAAACATGTACATGTATGAACTTGTCAAATATCCAGTGAGATAGAGTTATTATAAATATATCATTCATTTAACATACCCCTGGGAATACATCGCCAAGTTTTCTTTCCAATTTCAATCAAAAAGTAATTGCAAAAATGTAATGCATTAAAACTTTCTGTTCTCTTTGAACTTTCGGAGAATTTTTTTTTTGACCTGCTTAATTCTTGAAGATTGAATCTTTTATCCCACTCCTATCTTAAAAATGCATTATCTAATATCAGGTGCATTCGATTATACTAATTCTTCTTCAAACTATTCTCTTTCAGCTAGGCCTAGATGGTTTCGCAAACACACAGAAAAAATATAGGAATTAAAATTGTATAAATGCTAAATATATAGTGGGACACAAGTCAGATCTTCGATCGCATTATGCGTATTTAAAGAGTAGATGATATAGATTCCTATACATCAATTATTAAACTACAGGTACTTACAAAATCGAAAAGTACGTACCCTAGCGCTTATATAATCACAAATTCGAAGAGAATTACAAAAATATACATACATTATTTCATTAAGATTATTCTCATCAGTATTTGAAAATACTATTGATATATACATGTAAGGAAATTCCTATATGGTACCAAATGAAACAATTCGCGTTCTTTTTGTTTTATATGTTGTGTTTCCGAGTTAATACAAGCCAACACTGGCATCTTATTAATAAGGAAAACATTGAAACGGAATCTAGAGTTTGATTCTTTTTCGAAGACCTTTGTTTTTGCCCTTTTAATAGGACAATTTACTTAATGTCATGAATATAACATTTTCCTACTGAAATAATAAGACCTTTTTACTCTTTTTTTTTAACGTAGAAAAAAAGAGAGTATTTTTCATATAAAATTATCTTTTTCTCTTTTTAACACCGAAGGGTGGGGGGGGGGGGGAGGGGAACCGGTATCTCATCTCTTTTAGAATTAAGAACTTTCGTCTTTATACATGTAGGCATCAGTCGGTGCCATTTTTATGTTTTGTCGATTTGGTATTTTCCCCTCAGAAAATTCTGTATCCTGATTCAAATAACCCAATTCCTAGCACAGCGTCTCTTGACTACAAAATAGATTTGCACATGATATTTCATATTTGTATTTTCTCTCGGTTAAACATCTCAGTATCTCTTTGGTCTCTGCCCCCCTCCCCCCAAGCTGGTCTTAATACCCAATTAATTACTCTATAATTCGAATACAATCGTGAATTTATTACTAGGCATGTTTTTATTAAATGTGGGAGTTGGATCAGCATTCTAATTCTTTTCCATATTTCATTCCATTTTCCGACACTATTTTTTCCGATGATCCTCCCCCTAGAATTTATTTATTATGTTTATCTTTGAATCATTTCAAAAGATTTACCAATCATCACACATCTTTGAAGCTTAAGTTCCTATAATACGAATACAAGGGAAGTGCTTAGAACCAGAAACAGAACAAATGACGTTTTAAAGAACATTATTCATGGGCTAAGAATCAAGAAGAAAGAAAATAATTACTTTTGAGAGACGAATTTTAAAATAAGTTATAGGGCTTTCTATATCCCATCTTCATGTTCAATCCAATGTTATGCAACCTTTTAAAAAGATATTTTAGCTCTTTAAAAATAAAGTAAATCTTGTCTGAACATGTCTAGATTATCGTCATTAATATCATAAATAATAGGATTTGCTTTCTGCCTTTGCTCTTAATTCGTTCATTTCTATTTAAGGACATGACACATTCTGTAATCACTTTTAATGAAATTCCTCAGTTCTGTTAATAACAAAAAATTAACATTTACCATAATCCAACGAAATTATTGAATAATGGTACAAGCTAAGAATATAACCTGTCGAATAAATGTTACAAAGCATACTTAATACCTGGAATGTTTGAGCATGGGCGGTGTTATATGGCATTGTATTAATATATACCTTACAATGCTTGATTTAGTATATTGTTCCCAGTGATCGATACAGTCTGCCGAACATTTGAGGGTCAACTATTTATAGAGTAAATACCAATGTACTTTGAAATGGTCACTCGAGTTTATTTTACACCAGAGTAATTTATTGGAATTGATTTATTACATCTAAAACGGGCTTGTAGCAACAGAAATGTGTACTCAGAGGAAGAAAGAATCTAGTTATTTAAATAGAAGGTTGCGTTCTGGGAAGAGGTGAAAAAGAATTTGTGAGCGTTATTGTTATTATTCAACTGTGGAAGAACATCAGATAAAAAATGTTCTCTGAAAAGCATGGTTCTTCAAACGCCTAAATATTCGAAATATGCCATGTAGCAGCATAACAGTTGGGACGGATTTTCATGCCACATTTTTGTGTGGTTCCATATACATATTTCTGTGTAGAGTGTTTGTAATTTTACCAAGACTGGGCCAAATTCCTTATCATTCTGATGATTCCGGAACCTTGCAGTACACACCAATACTTGTATATGCTAGATGATCAACCTTTTCTGATTGATTCCACACAGTTTCTTTCACAATACAGTCGCATGACCAGAACTCAAATTTATTTTTAAATGCATCAATAAAAGGGAGGGATATTGTCCTAGCCGGTGATTAATTGGGCACCTTTATCCACTCTTTTGTGGGTACTCCTTTTTGATGAGTCCTCGTTTAATAATAATAATATTTAATTTTTATATTGCGCTTAATACAAATGTCCCTAAGCGCTTTACAAATATACTACAACCCCGGTCATTGGATTCAGTGCTTGCCCGCATACACTGTGTGCACAATCTCCACTCCCTGGGGAGCATTCCAGCCGGGCGTTACTTGACGCTCACAAGATGTTTGACCAGCAATGACGGCCGCATCCTACCGGGTACCCATTTGACACCCGTTTGTATTGTCTCACCACCCCTGCAAGATTAGAAGCTGGTAGATTTCCTTATAATTGTGATTGAAGAAATTACATTTCAACGTTTCACAAATTTCTTATTTACTTGCCCGATATTTCTTGAACTTTCACATGTTTTTGTTGTATCCCTGCTCCGGTTGAATTTCTATTAAGCGTACATCTCCTTTAAATTAATGAAACAGACTAATCCACTGTAAACTTTGTATGATCAGTTTAAAGAGTTAATAAATAAATGAATCGATGCATGAAAAGATTTGCTTTGAGCCCCGACAAGCTCTCTTCCACCACACGCACCTATCTATATTCATTCCATTTCCCAATTGTTTAAAATCAGATCCAATCATGCCTTTTGCTAGAGCGAGATAATTGTTGAAAGTATTTGCTACAATTAACATTAAAAATAACTTTTCTCTCCGTTAACGCCCGCTTTTGTGGTCTCTCAAATTGAACAATTCCACATAATTTACAGACACGCTACAGTTAGTGTTTAGAGTTATACCTTTACTCGGCCGGGTGTTCATGAAAAGCAAAGGGGAAAACATTGTAAGGCATTGTGACTTTGTGACGGAACAATGTACTTATGATCATTTAAAAACCCACATATAAAGAAGTATTAAACAAACTTGTCGTATATAATGAAGGTGGGCTGGGCAGGTATTAACCTTAATTCGTTGAAGCTCATTCCCACGTTATTTATTTTTAGCGGTGAATTTTTTTACATTATCCAACCCTAACCAATCCTTACTTGGAATAGTAATAACTAAGAACTTTAATGAATATTATCAGCACGCATGATAAGTTATCGAGGACCTAAAACATATGTATTAAGGCCCAAAAAATATTTCATTCGATTTCCTTAATAATTGTAGTTGATAAATAAGGAGGTTTATAACAATGCTTTGCTTTGTTGACCACTGCTCTGCAACAGAGCCTCGCTTTGGATTTCCTTCCAGATATTTACACTTCAACAAATTTGCTAGATGTTTTTTTGTTACAAGCGGAACAATGTTTAGACATGGGAGAGATGCCTGAAAATACATCATTTCGACAATACCAATTTGCCGATTTCATATTCCTATATGATTCTAGCTTTGAAAATGTATGATTATCGGATCTGCTTATTTCATCCGATTTTATTCCATCTCATTCTCTTCCTTCAAGTCTTGCCATCAAAGAAGGATTTTCCTCGTTCATGTGCGAGCTGCCTATATAAAGCTTTCTAAAAACCACTTTAAGTCCCTTCAACGGCTTCAATGAATAATGTATTTTTTTTTAAAGATGAAATAAACGGTGTTGAAAAAAGAGAGACGTGCCGATAATGTGTATCTTACGCCTGTGAGATTGAGGGTGGGGCGCGAAGGGGCTATCCCCCTTTTACTGAACAGAATAGAAACGGCCTTTTCATGGAAGACGATTCTAACTCTCTTCTTCGACCGGCTAGCTAAACCTTTGATATTCCTCTTCCTGAAGATGAAATGTTTTACCAGCGCCCGCCCCTGATATGAATTAGGGACTAATGGTGTGTGGGTGGACTGTATTATATATTCTTTGAACAATAGACTGATTAGGGGGAAAATGCCAGCACTGTGATTATCGGATACAAACCAACAATATTTCAGTGATAATGCAATGGGAGGAGAAGAGGGCTTATATACAATTTATCATAATATTTTATTAGCTTTTAGTGAGCCTCTGTCAGTGAAACCCAATTATCGTGAATCAGTGACGAGAAAAGAGAGAGAGAGAGAGAGAGAGAGAGAGAGAGAGAGAGAGAGAATCTAGTAACAATGTGGTTTGAAATCAGGTTTTTTCATCGAAATTTGTGAAAGTGATTAAGATTGAATTATCGACTTGTTGTTGTTGTTGTTGGGGGGGGGGGGGGTATGTCATTGTAATGTATTATGTCTTTCATGTTGATATTGCAAGCTTTCCTTTAGGTTATACTTTTCCGTATATATTATAAGTCAAGTTTATGTGTAAAGTTTGTTTTCTTCAATATTGGCGTATCCAGCATAGAACGGAGCAAACAACCCTAACCAACTGAAGGCCAACAAAAGGACGAACAAAACAAATTTAAATGGTTTTACAGAACATGTTACTTTAAAGGTGAAGTTTGCCCCCCCCCACGCCCACCCCCATCGTCAGTGAGGATTCCACCCCCGTAAATTAATTTCTGGCGATACTTTTGTTCGTGATGTCTCAATATGACAATAACAATTGGCATCTATCATCTGTTCTGATAGGTAAAAATAAGCCTCGTATTGGAATTTGTGCAAAAAAAAACTATCGGGATTTAAGACGAAATTACAATATTTTCCTTAAGTGTTTCCCATATCGAGAGCGTAGATAATTGTGTCTCTACCTGATTGTATTTAGAATACACACAAAATATGTCGTGAATAAAATATAATATTGGCTTTTTCACGTATCTCCCTTAAGTAAATCAAGAATTAGAATGTGAAAATATGATTGAAGATGTAGGGAAACCAAGTGGCGTATCTTATAGCGGGTGGTGGGGAAGGGGGGGGGGCGTGGAGGGGCGATACTTGAAGGGAGCGGGAAAAAAGAGAAAAAAGATGAAGCGGAAGGAAGAGAAAGGGAGGAATAGAAGAAAAACAATTATCGCTGATGATTACCCGCCCCAAATACGCGGTTAAAGTTAATAAGAAATATAAATTCCGATGAATTAAAATCAAGAATGTTCTAAATCTCTTTGGCCTTGCTCCGTCGCATATGTTGCTTCAGGATCTCGTAATATTGCCCTCCAAAATAGTACTTCTTATTGGTTTGCTCCCTAAGTAATATTTCATTAGCCTCTTGTTAAATATTGTGCCCCCAAATTTTCTTGAATGCATATAATTGCATTTACAAAGGTTCAACATTTAAAAGAAATCTTAAAAATTCAGTTAGCTTGCTAAATTCTTCGCACTATTATGTAGAGCCATGCATGGCCACACAGAGGATTTTTTTTTCTGTTGGAGATCGGGGCAAAATTCAATGAATTATTGATAATTTATTGCATTTTCTTGGTTTTTTGTATTTGTGGGGGCGGCGACGTACCGTAGCCCCCGCTGCGTACATTCATGATTCAATGGCTCAGCAATGGCCTCATTCCTCCTAGGCCCCAGGATCAAAACCGTATCGATCAGCTATTTTAATGCCCTTTTTTGGGGCAAAGTTAATCATCATTACTATCAGTTATGACTTAAGGGCGTAGTCCCCTAGTTGATTAGCATAGCAGCACACACGTGCTTAAGCAGCCACGCAAAACAAACACTCTTAAATTATTATTCAATAAAATCCGAAAATGTATACTATTATCTAGATCTATTAGGAATAAATCATTATCAAAATCATTCCATAAATTGGGGCAAAAATAATTATTCTACCATTATGACCAACAGTGTATATTGTGTAGTGTATTCTAATGCCTAATTTACATTTTTACCTTAATAAAATAGGATGGTTAATAATTGGCCCTCATGACAGTATACGCCTATGATTGCATTGCTCCCTTACGAATTTTTCTTTTGGTAAAATGCATAAGGAATTGGGATTATGAAGGATGAAATGCACCACCGCCCCCCCCCCCCCCCAAAAAAAAAAAAAAAATTATACCGCTCATTTGGGCAGAGGAGGTACAATTAGGCACAATTTCATTGTTTGCCCCTTGTATAATAATACATTGATACATCGCCCGGGTGGGGGGGGGGAGGTGGACCTTAATATATAGAACAGACAACGAAATCAAAATTGTATTGGTATATGACTAAATACATCAATCATTTTAATGAATGAGGAGTGTGAATAATAAAGAAGGTAAGGAAACTATAATTTCATTTTTAAATGCTTTTGGGGCATTTTCCTGGGCGTATTTCATCGCAAAAATGTTTTCATCGAGTCGGATGTAGGGGTATCTATAGAAAGTTCCTGGAATTTGACATTTCCTCCATTACCCTCTGAGTGAACAATTAAATATCCACTCTCTTTGTACACCAACACAAATTCTTCGGATAATCTATCTAAAAGTTTTAAAGAGCAGGATATGTTTATCTATCATTCACATTGCTTCTATAAATACCATCGGTACGTCACGTCAAACGTCATTTTATTCTGCGTGGTTCTGCAAGGAAATATATGTAAACCAGTTTGTGGTGTCGATTCTTCTTTTCAATCATACTTAAAAGGGGTCAAATCCAAATCCCCTAAAGTGCAGACCTAAAACCAATATCGATTGAAACCACATCACTTTTAAGTCTCATGTCACATGATCAGAAATCAAGAAGATGCGTGCGGCTTTCAGTTCACCACATATTTGTTCGTCCACGACCCTCTGGGCGCATTTTACAAATTTTAACTCATATTTCCTTGTTCCGGTGCAGTCAGAGAGAACCGTTCTCTGTTAATCAAGTTCAAGTTCATTAAAACAAATCTAATGATTACTATTAAACAAGTACGCATTCTAAGAGGCTCTGAAGATGTATAGAAGGTCAGAGAAAAATACGAAATAGAATCATAAATTATTTTAATCAAAAAGTCTCTGCTGTTTTATAATATGCAACTTACCATGCATGAAGAGGATACACAAGAATCAGCATATAGAATGAGTGATCATCTCACGCGATACAATTTATAGCTGGTTCTTACACTTTTCAACTTTTGCCTGAATAGTCTTTGACACATGTGTTAGTGTAACCGACCAGTCTTTGCCACGGTTTGTAACCATGCCCTATGGTTATTTTGTTGGCGTTAAAGAGCGTAACAAATCAGCTGGCGCCAATGTTCCCATGCACAATGCGCTTGCTCATAAACGCATGGAAGTAAATATGCATGCTATATCGACGCCATCAGTAAACATGTTACAACATTATCATCAAATAATGTTCAGATAATTATCTTAATACAGAGTGAAATAACAATTAAGTCTACTTTGAAATTATTTGAATTCATCTTCAACCTGTAATTCATTATTTACAGAACTTTGAATTTTTACCCTTCTCGAGATAATCCCCGAAGCGGCTTTTTAAGCTAGACCGGATTGAATTAAAAATTAAATGATGATCCCATTTTTATTTTTGTTGATATCATGTTGAAAATATTCTCATAAATTTCTATTCTAATAAACAAAAAAAATAATGTTTGTAAGACCTGGCAATTAACTTGCTTCCCTGGAAGAATGTCATACGGAACACAGCAGTCTTTTAGTTAGATGGATACACCCCTTTAAAGAAGGGCGGAGGAGGAAAAGAAAAGAGAGAGATCTTAATGTACGTCTAAATGTTTGTCACTACATATTGAAATTAGATTTGTTTCAGACAGCTTTTCATTTTCGATTAAATGTATACGAACCGAGCTAAGGAATACCAAACATGATCGAAACAAAACGTTTAAAATGCAACATGCATGAAATGAAAAAAGCCGGTGAAGATAAGAAATTACAGTTCTCGTTTCATTGGGATTTAACTAATCCGTAATTTTAGTAAAGGTAGCGAATACCTGCTGGATTAACTATTTTAATGGTCTCACATTTTTGTTTGCAATACCACTTCCAATGATCCTCGCTCATGTATTTCCCCTCATCACGTTAACACAAACCACTTTCCCTGTTAACTGAGTTGGATATTGTGTTTTGTCTAAACACGTGCAATGATGATTATCATGTAGATAAATTTAATCTACATCTAAAAAAGTTTCATATAGTGTTATTTACTCTTCTAGTTTATTTCATCGTTTATGTTTACACTTCCATTGCTACTAATTAATGAGTACTATATCATTGTTATACGATATTGAACGATGGCTTTCGCTATCATCTTTTTATATTTAATGGTTTGATACAGGACCCACTTCCTTGGAAAATCTGTCTACGCCATGCTACGTCCATATCATGAACAGCAGACACAGCAGGGAAGCTTGATACATTTTTAGATGAATAATCCTTCCGAAATTGTTGCGTATTACACGGTTTACGGAAGCATTGTCTCGAATGCAGACACCAGAGACAGTTTTCTAATGAGAGCAAAAAGCAACGCTCACAGCAAACTGGTATTGATTTACCATTAGAGTGTTTTTAGATTGGTATGATTGGACATGGTGGCGCGAAAAAGAGCCAAATTATTTGGATAACAAAATGGCGGATTTCCAATCAGGATGTTATGTAAATAGAATGAGGCAAAGCGGTTAGGAAAGAAAAACCCGAAACTGACACCCGAAATTGTTTGCCAAGGCTCGTGAATGCGCACAAGGAGAACAAAAATAGAGAACCTTCTAATAACTGTTGTATTATGATGATAATGCCTTTAGGATATGATGAAATGTATACGATAGGGGCAATGGACATGAAATGTTGACGTACCAAAATGGTAGGAAGTAATTGCCGCTTATGAAACCACGACTTTACACAATTAGTGCACGTAGAATGTAATCATTGTGGACATAATAGAAGGAGAATAAAATGTTTTAAAATATAAAGTTTTTTTTTTTTTAAGTACTATGCTCTATTTTTATCATCAGGTCATTAGGAAGGAGTTTAACAGATTTTGAAAATATTAAGTTTATTGTCGTGTACTATTGTTTATTATGTCAGTAGGAAGGAGAGAAAAGAGTTCAAAACTATAAAGTTTATTTTCATGTAACATGATCTATTCATGTCATTAAGTAAACACAAATTCAAAAGTTTTTTTAAAACTGAATTGAATTGATTTTTCTTTCTTTCTGCAAAACATACAAATCAAATTACATTTTACAAAATAAAAGATTTTTCTTGAACGTATACACAATGTCATGATAATAAAAATGTTCACATTAAAACAAAAATGTAACTGATAACGCACTATCAAGAATATTAATTAAAAAATCTGCTGAAGAAATAGAAGGGTTATCATAATATGCGCTTAATTTCTTCAGTCATTCTCTTTGTGAAGCTCTTACAATCTCTTTACTGTCATTGCCCATTCTAAACACTTAATCACTTTCTTCGTTTGTTTGTGTGTGCCAGACCTATTATGTCATCGCAAGAATGTCCGATTTGGTTATTTATTCTGCTCAAATTATTAAAAAAAATTGATTGGTCATCTGACCTACATCCTAGTGGGACAGATGACACTGGATGAAATTGACCAATCCCTTCTCAGATGTATTTCATTCCAATTAGATCAAACATTTTCTTAGAAACACACGTTCACGTAATACGTCATGTTCACCGTCGTAATAGGTTTTCGGAGTATTTTAAAAAGTAATTCAGATTACCTTTCTTGCGGGTAATTTGTATCAGTTAGGTCGATGAATGGAGTAATCAAAATCCACTTTTCCGATTTATATATAATCTCCTAAGGCAGTGTTGGCGATTTTAGTTGATAGAGAGCAAGATAATCCCCATTCTAAGGGGCTAAAAATGTTTCCTTCAAGCGAGGAGTATTACGAAATTTAGAGAAGAAAGATGACTGCTATACCGGGGCCATGATCTCAATGTCATTCCATTCTCATTTGTTTGGAAATGACTTGGCATTTTTCTTACCCGGCAGATTCAGCTTTTGGAAGTATGTGAAAATCTCACAATGCAAATGCTTATTCTGTATTCCGTTATGAGGTCTGCCTTGACTGTATATAGCCTTCAGTACGAACACTAATTTGTTCGAGTCGATTTTGATTGGCGTTCAACATAATTAAACTGGTTTTAGCCTGAGAGCCACATAAGGACCTTGCGTAATGTCGTAATAGAAATATGACAGATCGAGAGAGTCGAACAAGAGACATAAAGGAGACCAAGTCAGTGCATCAATCTCAAAATTGCTGTCTAGTTACGTCGGCAGAAAATATATGAGCGAAGCCCCGAGGCGGGACCCATCACCACCCGTATAAAATCACGTCCATTAGGATATAACTCGTGCTGAGGAAAATGTTCATGGATGGGATACGGGTCGGTGACATACCCTGGAGGGATATAGGCGTAGATGCTCTTGAGTGACTAGTAACGATCTATACAGGGATGCGATTCGCTCTCAAGTGATAAGGACTTGATTCTCAAGTGCCCGTTATGAATTCGACCAATGATATTCAAGAGAAGGACAGAAGTGGTAATAAAGAAGAATTGAAAAGAAAAAAACTATGTAATAACATGTACACTGTAGTTGGCACACTGTATGTTAAGCCTTCCGGAATTGTTGTCTATAGAAGGTTACATTATCAGGTCAAATTCTGTGTAGTTTAGCCAAATTATCAGGAAGAACATTCGCGGCGTCATCATTTCATATCACCAAATTCTATTTGGGAATCAAGTTTTAAATGGTTGCCTTTAGCGCTGGCTCACCATCAATGATCATTGCGTGGATGTACACACGACGGTTGTTCCTCTCTTCGGAGTGATTTACATACGAAAGTGTCGAGGTCCCGTTCTTTCTATCCCTCGCTCATTCTTATTCTATTTGTGTTTTTTCATTACGTTTTTCTTCAGTTGCCCTACTTGCCTTTTTAAAGTTGTAATACGACTATGCCAGTATTCTACCTTCAGCTAGCCCTGTTAGAAGCTGAGTGTCCCTTGGATAAGAGGATTCGCGTGGATTAGTTTTCGTCATTCGAGATCTTCGCAGGGAAAAAAAAGAAAGAAAGAGAGAAAGAAGAAAAGGCACCACACCATTAAATGTCAAGAAAGAGAAAAGTTAGCTCTCTAAGAGGTCGGCAGTTTTTTCCCTTTTGAACACGATAACATTTATAGTCAATTGAAAACTTCGTTGAAGGGAAAAATCAGTGAACAAAGAGGAAAAGGGAGAGAGAAGAGAAGGGAGAAAGGCGGGAGAAAGAGGAGAGAGAAAGGAAAAGAAACAGATGAAGTGAGACATACATAGAAGAAAAAGGGAACAAGGTATATACAAAAAGTCAGGATTGAAGTAGGTTAATTTTTCAGTATCAGTGCTTTTTAAGCTTCTTTTCTTTCTGTAAGGTTGTGCAATTATATATTATATATTTATTTGAACTTTTTGTCAACTTTATGGCAAAATTGATTGAATAATCTATCAAACTTCCATCCCATAATAGTAATCATGGTACTGTTTCAAGGTGTATAATAATAATAAAAATAATAATGTGCTATATTTAAATTTTTTTCTATTTTTTTTTCTAGTATAATTTTGTTTTTTGCTCACCCCAGGGACTTATCCCAAGTCCCTGCTCACCCGATTCGTTCGCTCTCAAATTGTAGCGACTCAAAGTTGGTATTTCGGCATGCGACACCCCAGGCGCAATTCCAACTGTAGGTATACGTCTATAATAATCCAATTAAGATTTTAAGACATGAAACAACTACAATTGACTAGATTTGTCATGAACGGTTAGGACTCTGTAGGTAATACTCATTTGAATTGTCCTGTTAATATGCGAATGCGAAGGAGGGTGTGATTAAGACTACTACAGAAGTGTTAAAGTTGTGTTAAGGTTGTATGTCTTTGATACCTAACAGATACAAAAAAGTTCACTATCGGAATGGACTATGGAAGATTCCGGAAGCTACGGAGTTGAGTGGGCGGAGAACGTGTTTGAGAAGTAAAAGGGTTGCAAAGGAGGACGCTCATGACGTCGACGCGGGGTAAGGAGAGGGTCAGATTTGGGATACGAATAGAGTTTGATAAGAAGAAAAAAATTGTGTGGATGGTTAACAGACTTCTACTGTATCCTACTCTACTACTACTTCTGCTACTTATACTTCTACTACTACTGCTACTGTTACTACTATTATTACTACTACTACTACTACTACTACTACTACTACTACTACTACTACTATTATTACTACTACTACTACTACTACTACTACTACTACTACTACTTTTACTACTACTACTACTACTACTACAAATACTACTACTACTACTACTACTACTACTACTACTACTACTATTACTACTACTACTACTACAACTACTATACTACTACTACCACTACTACCATGACCACTACCACTACCACTTCTACTATTACTACTACGTACTACGTACTACTACTACTACTACTACTACTACTTCTACTCCTACTATTACTACTTATGCTATATATAAAAATAATACTAATACTAATGATGGTGATGATAATGATAATTGCAACACACTCTGCCTGTCAATGCTATCCAGATACATGTATTACCCGGTCATCGGAGTCTGGCTTTCACGCACACAATGTGTTCACATTCTCCACTCCCTAGGGAGCTTTTTAATCAGTCGCTATTTTACAGGCACGCACGATGCTTAAGCATTATGTGTCGTACCGAGGATTGAACCCAAGACTTTCACTTTTGTTTTACATCCGGAACGGTGTATTGAAAATAAACACCATACATGATAATCGTTAAATTGGTTTAAATTGTCCAATACGCCTTTCAAACTTCATTTCAAAAATGGATTCATGCAGAACATGAGAAAACTTTTCAACTTTAGAAGACAAGTTATATCATAATTATGCAAGACTTAATCATGCCTTCTACAGAAGAAGGCATGATTAAGTCTTGGATAATACACTACAGAAGTGTATACAAGTCATGTCCAAGACATTTTAATTTGCATAATATCATACAAATCATTCAGCGATATGTTATTAATTATAAGTATAAAGACCACTGTAGAATATCATTAGAACATTTGCAAGAATCGTTTTACACAAAGAAGCTGACGATAATCAAGTCGGGGTAATAATTAGTGCACCCCGGAATAGAATTTCTAAATAAATATTATTATTATACATTTTAGGGCAAAGTGATGCTTAATAATCTTTATGATTATTCATTTTGGGTTATTTTGATTGATTTATCTAAGGACGATTTTATTAGAGCATAAGAAGTGCGCTTGCTGGCTTGCAGATGAGATTACAATGATCTAACGTTTGGAAGGTGTTCTCAATAAGTGGAAATTTTCCCACTATTTTGGGGGCTAGATTTCTTTAAATTCTGGCTAAAATTCAGTACATCTCCAACACTTCGTTTTTCCAACACGTCGTTCTTTCTTATAGTTGACTCATTTTACCATTTCCAGTTCCATTTTCACGATATCGTCTAGAAATGCGAACAATCCCACACATTATACTCCAGACGGAAAACCCGAAATGATCGGGTATCTATTTTTAATTCTTCGGTAATGAAATGCGAATCCTCATGTGAAACCATCAGCTCGCAAAAATGGATATTCTCTTTCCTTTTCACGGACACCATATCAAGCCAAGGGCGATATTGTCTTACAGTTACGGCGTCGCGCTAAAAACACAATCCGACGTCGTACTTGGCAATCATGATGATAACACTAACAGTACACATGACACCATCCACTTATTAATATCTTCGAATACTCAAGTCGAGGAAGAAAAAACTTTTAAACAAAAAACACACTGAAAAAGAGGTTAATTTGAAGTGTAAGATGCATAAGTATTTCACAGAAGACACAACTTTGTGAGTTGTCCATGGTAATGGGATTATTGCAGCATCTGACTTGTAATGTTTGACATCGTGATCAAGCTTGTATCTACATCAAATAGCGACAATTTATTTTTGATATCAAATCGAACGTACACATACTCGGCATAAGAATAAAATATTAACAATTAAAGTGATTTTCTCCCTTATCGTCGAATTTCTTATAGATGTATCTTTTTTTCTAAATTTTAGTTGTAACAGGTTTTTTTAATATGTATTGATACTAATGGTAAATATTTACTTTTCGTTTTAAAGAGTATACTATTCTCAATACAGAAAATGACATGACACTTGAAAATATATTCACATTTTGACGACAAATAACAAGATAAAAATCTTTCTTTCTCAGAAAATTGACCACGTTGATATGTTGTTCAATTTATTATCTAAAGCGAAAAGAATGCCTGCTTAGGACCTTACAGTATGAGATCCCAGAAGAAAAAAAAAATCAATTCAAATTGCGAAGTGTCTAGAAAACTACAATGCTGATCAGGATGATAACACCCCCATCGTCCTGGAATGACTCCGCCCCTTTTTTGTGTGTAAATGCTGGATACGCTGCTTGTTGTCTTTTTTTCCAGCTAAACAATCTGAGTTGGAAGAGATAATAGAGTACCATAATCGAGACAGCTTCATGCAAACGTGTATCTTAATTGATCTCCAATGTAAAATACTTATGAATTATGCAAAACACATTAGGCTTTCAAATGTCAGAAATCCAGTTCAGGTTACATTTTCTTCGTAACCAAGCAACACATTAATAACATTATGAAGTTGAGCACAATATAACAAATCTACACTACTTGTTTGCCAGTTAGGTAACTAATCTATGATTGTGAAAATATTTCTTAGCATGGCTTGATCAAGGCAGGACTTTGATATAAGAATATTATTGATTGAAGAAGGGCATTGTAAACATAACCAAATCTTCATTCAGTTTAACCTCCACTCTATGAGGATAGCCATAATGTTAAATGAGCTCTATATTCTCTTCTTTTTATATATGAAATATGAGAAGCATATTATGTGTTTATACAAAACGGAAGAAATTAATTGTGTTATTTTGCACCAATGCAAAAATTATTAGGTACATGTACGGTCATGAAATATAGATATTTGCTCGCTTCATTTGTGTGAAAGTGTAAAAGAATAAAGGAATGATCTCAAGCAATGATCAAGCAAAGATCAAGTCAAACTGCAATGAACAAATGCTATGTATGTTTATACAGGAACCGTATATTCCTAACGATCATTTGAGGGGTCCACAATTGTACAAGCATTGCTTTTTAGTGGACCCCTCTGTTTCCAATATGTTTTCCTTACTAATTGTTGTAAATGATTATAATTGATTTGTTATGTTTTGTTGGAAACAAAAATAAAAATGACTTGAATTGAATTGAATTGAATATCTGACTAATGAAATTCAATTACTAATTGTTGTAAATGATTATAATTGATTTGTTATGTTTTGTTGGAAACAAAAATAAAAATGACTTGAATTGAATTGAATTGAATATCTGACTAATGAAATTCAATTTCTTTGTTTCCCTTTCTCCCTCTCTTTCTCACTTTACACACACACATCGTTGCCATGACGCCTTAATACGACATCCACAACATTCTAATTGGTGCCTTCTCTCGCTGATTCCGTGATGTCATCGGCGCAGACGTGTGAAACAGACGACGACTGCGCAAGGTTAGATCGGCCGGCTTGCTGCGCAAAATCAGTCATGGGTCCATTCTGGGTGTGTAAAGCTTTGGGAGAACTCAACGCTGCTTGTAATTCCTATAGTATGCCCCATATGTGGGGCGGACAGAGGAATGGGCACTTCTGTCCTTGTAAGCAGCATCTAGCATGTGTAGGACATAGACGAGGAGGGTGCGATCTAATAAGTGATAAGTAGCTTGGTGTGTGTCCATGGAGATGGTGCACATGAAAAGAGTCCTTTGTGACACAGAACCTTTGAAAAAATAAAAATGTGAAATAAAAAAAAACAATTCAGTGTGAAATCGATTTGATATATTGGTTAGTTTATCAACTTTATGTTGATAAGAAACGAAAAATTAGGCTTCCTTTTAAGATTTAAAATAGAATGAACGGCCCAGCAATATATTTAATAAGGTGATAACACATTGATTAGGGTATCAGGAGTTATTTTTGGTCTCAGTTATAGAAATTCAAATTATTGATAATGAATTTCATAAATGTTTAGCTCATGAAAATATACGAAATGTATTCATTTAGTCAATGAATAAAATCTTCAATATAATAAAGTATCAATCAATAATAGTGACCTTCGTAAATATTGGCATTTAAAAAGTCTAAAATATTATGTACATTGGTGTTATTATTTTCTTAAATATTGTTTGATTCCCACCATGCGATCATACTCAAAATGGAATATAGTCTAAATCATAGAAGATGCATTCATAGCAATCCGTTTATAGCACTCTAATTACTGATCATCTTGAATTTTTATGTCTATTTCGTTGTTGTTGTTGTCATTGATTTTAATTCATTAAATTGAATGTAAAGTGAGCTCCAATAGATATATCGCGAGAACATTCCATTTAATTTCAAGCATTTTGAATTGGTATTAGGGTAATGTCATGGCATAACATTAAGCAATGTAAATAATGAAATACACACACTGTACCTAGGAGAGAGTGGCATGCATATGAATCATTTTATGAAATAAGAAGTTCAATACAAACTGTTATTACTTCTGTTATATTAGCACTTGAATATTTATCATTTTTTATATTCAGCTCTAGTAATTATTTCCAGAGGAAATAAGCAAGTCCTACCATGCTCAAACATTACTTACGTCATGGTTGTTGTTCTACCACTCATTGAAAAATAAAAGTAATTATAAAGATGTGTACTATAGTTATTTTAATTAACGCCACCATCGCCCAAATATAGGCTTTTGAAACTGTGTAAATCCGACTGTGTCGTTCATCTATGCTATCAAAAGATATTTAACTATATCCCCGTTTCATATATTCATATCCATCACCGAGACGTTGGATTCTAAAAAAAAGAACATAATTCTCCTGACTCGGGTATGAGAACGTTTATTGTCCACGTTCTTGATGAGTTTTCATGTAATTACTAGCTGTAAGGATTTAAACAAATCCGCCTTTATCCTGTCTTTATGATTCAAATAAAGGTATAGAAGCAGAATAAGGAGGGGCAGTCTGAGAAAACTCTTTTCTTTGTAGTCCACCTCAATAGCAATTATATCCCAAAATTATTTCAACAAAAGTAACCCCGTTTTATCTATAATTTCACCAACACTGTTCATAACATGTAGTACAATACCAAGCCAGAATTGTTGCCATCTTCAAAAGTCTTTACTACGACTACAACAATAATTGCCTGTCTATTCATGAAATCTACAATTAGGCCTTATATTAACCAATATTTTGTTAGTACATGTTAGTACAGAAGGAAAAATAATTGACATAAATTATAGCATCTGTATCTTTTTCTGAATATATGCACTTTTTTTTCAATTAAATTATTTTGATACGCTTGAATATCAATCATGGTAAAACAAAGTTCGCATCATGATGATAACAAACGTATTTTCTTTATGTTGCGTGTTCTGTATTATATTGCTTTAAAAAAATATTTATTTCTAGTCGATTGAAATTAAAGTTTAGATGTATATTTATGCACCCGGGCGACTTCTGTCTATATTCTGTTCCTATTCAGCGTTCGGTGAATGCCGTTGTATTAAAAAATAGAATCTACTGCATTATGGAGTGAAGTATATTCGATTATTTTTCTAAACTGTTGTATACATTTGGAAAGATATTGGATATTGAGCAATGTTTTGACAGCTTTATGTAAATTATGTTGGATACAGACTACCGGGAAGAGGAATCGAAATCGAGCGAGAGAACGAGAAAGATAGAAGCAGAAAGAAAGAGAGAGAGAGAGAGAGAGAGAGAGTGGAGGGAGGGAGAGAGAAAGAAAGGTGAAGCATGGATACATTATAATAACATTACATAAAGTTAAGTTATAGAAATGACTCGTAACTACACTGTCGCTCATAAAGGTGGAATATTTTAGTTTTACCCCAATTTATGGAATTATTTTAAAAATCATTAAAAAATAATAGATATAAATAATAGTATACATTCTCAGATTTTATTGAATAATAATTTGCCAATGTGTGTTTTGCGTGACTGCTAAAGCATGTGTATGCTACAATGCTTATTAATTAGGGGACCTACGCTCTCAAGTCATAAATGACAGTAATGAGGATTAATGCCCCACAAAAGGGCATTAATATAGCACATCGACACGGTTTTGATCCTGGGGCCTCACATTACGAGGCCATTGTTTGTCACTGGACCATGACTGTACGCAGCGGGGGCTAGGGTAGGGGGCAGTTTCCATAAATAAAAAAACCCACAGAAAATGCAATAAATTTTCAATAATTTATTGCATTTTACCCCGGTCCCCCAACATAAAAAATCCTCTGGACGGCCATGCATTATGGCTCAAGGCATGGGCACACAGAATTTTTTGTTATGTTAGGCACCGGGGTTAAATGCAATAAATTATTGAAAATTTATTGCATTTTCTGTGTTTTTTTTAATTTATGGAAACTGCCCCCTACCCTAGCCCCCGCTGCGTACAGTCATGGTTCAGTGACAAAACAATGGCCTCGTAATAGTGAGGCCCCAGGATCAAAACCGTATCGATGTGCTATATTAGTGCCCTTTTGTGGGGCATTAATCCTGATTACTGTCATTTATGACTTAAGGGCATAGGTCCCCTAGTTAATAAGCATAGTAGCATACACATGCTTTAGCAGTCACGCAAAACACACATTGGCAAATTATTATTCAATAAAATCTGAGAATGTATACTATTATCTAGATCTATTATTTTTAAATTATTTTTTAAATAATTCCATAAATTGGAATTAAAAAAAAATATTCCACCTTTATGAGCGACAGTGTAGTAAGGTACTTGTCCGTGGGTGTTTTGCATCAAATGAAGGATAATATTGAGGCACTATATGACACATTATCAAGAAGGAATGAAAGTATATGACAATTATTTTTCCAAAATTATCTCAACTACCTTAGAGATCTAGAAGAGCTCCGATCAATACAGATATCTGCACGTGTTTTAAAACCCCTGTTCACCCTTTGTTTTCTATAACCCATGACAACAAACTCGTTTTTAAAAGTTTGAAAATTTCATTTTGGGATACACTGTACATCGGATGTTTTTTTTCTTTGTTACTGCCATGTATTACACCTTGGATGGATGATGTGTCGTAGTCGCATGTTTAAGATTCCATGGAAGAACAGAGCAATTATCATTCTATTATTGTTATCTAAGTCTTTGATGCTGATATACTGTATTATTGTTTTTTAAGATTTTTCGGAAAAAAACAAAAAACAACAACACACAAACAAACAAACAAGAGGAGCCAAACGGCCAAGACATTTCTAAATTAGGAAAGGGGATTGGGACGTGGAAATAAAATAAAAAGAAGGAAGTTAAACATTGGAAAATCATATCGATAATTTTTTCTATGAGAGGGCATGTATCACGAAAGGGGGGGGGGGGCTGCTCTTACCCAGGCGCGTACGCAGGATTTTTTTCAAGGGGGGGGGGGTTTAACATTTATAAAACGGGTCGAAAATTTCGCAACGACTCAGCCAGCCGCTGAATAAGCGGGGGGGGGGGGGGGGGGGGGGGGGGGGTAAGAGAACACTTTTTTTTTTTTGGTCTCGAAATTTGAAAATTCGGCATTTTGCTCCGTTGGGGGGGGGGGGGGTAAGGTCAGCTTTTTTAGGTCAGCCATGGGAATATTTTTTTGTTTTGTTTGTTTTTTGTTTAATAAAAAAATTTTAAAAAATGCAAAGGGGGAGGGGGAGGGTTTTAGGGGGGTTGAGGGGGGGTTTAACCCCCCCCCCCTGTGTACGCGCCTGCTCTTACCAACCATACATCATGAGCCCAACACATTTAGATACAGGTGTAAGTTTTACACTTTATACGTTCTTTATGATAAGAATTAAAGTTAAAAACCACAGCAAGACAGTTTCAGAACCTGGATTTAAACAAGTGTAAAGTAGTGCTGAGGGCAGGGCAAATGTTCGGTGCGACAAAATACAAATAAAGTCTCTAAAAACTTCTATATAGGAAATACGGGAGCTGGCAACTCGGGGGCAAACTTACGGGAGTGGCCCCTCCCTCACCAGAATTAAGACAAACAAATAAGGTCTATTTAAACATAAAGACACAATATGAACACCAGGAAACAAAAGAATATAACAAGAAGAGAAATATATATTGTTAAAGGGACTTGGTAAACATTTAAGTGTTGAAAGATTTTGAAAAGCCTGTTTTATATCTTATTTCTATGGAAAAATGGTTGGGAGAATTTACTGTTAGAGGGTGTTGCCCAGTGACGTCTGCGAAGAAAACCATAAATATCTTTGTGGCTTGATTTTTTCAGGATTGTTTTAATGTTAGAGGGTTAGTACAGTAGAAGGAATATAATAAGTAACATTTCATATAAAAATTACGCAGTATTTTCATCAACTTTCAACAATGTTACCGGTTCACTTTAAGAGCCATAGGAAACCTTGGTTGCTATAGGAAACAAAAAATAACCTGAGTTCAACCGAGTTTATTGGACTTTATTTGATTGATTGGTTGCTTTTTATCATATCCCACGCAAACATTAACAAAACATAATACATTTGACAAAACAAAGATATTCCTTTAGGTAATATGGAAATTGAAAAGATTTGACAATCATTTTGAGATCTTCTTAAAGTAGATGCTAATCTGAATGATGATTGCATGCTACAAACAGGTAATAGCTCTATCCACTCTGCAGATTAAAAACACTCGTTAAAGAAATACATAATTTATTGATTTATGGAAAGCCTATAATACACGCCTACTCATCTGCGCTTTAAAAAAAGACCTCATTGTATTTGAGTTTCATTGTTTTTTAATAGATATTATGCTTTTTTCCACATTTTCCCAAGAAAATTGACTCATGATATTTTTCGAATTCATAGCTGCATGCCTTTTAGAGAAGAAAATTGTTTCATCTTATCCCATCTTAGAGATTTATTAAACGTATATGAAAACTATTGACTAACTTTCCTTTGAATGCACTACCTAGTATTGAGAAGATGTAATTCGTTCTGTGTTCTGGGTAGTAAGTATTTAAAAAATAAAGACCAAATTGGGGAGGAACTAACCCCGGATAGAAAGATTATCTCTTTTTTCATTCACTCTTTTGTGTAATGTACAATCAAATCATTTGATTTTGACAAAGCGCATTCTTCGATGAGAAAGATTATCAACATTATGGTCAAAGTAAGTTTAAAGAATAAAGGGATGAGAACTTTGGAAAGAGGCTCTCAAATTATACCAGATCGCACTACAATTCTCTTTGTACTTTAATGCTCTAAAAGAGCGACAGGACGTCAGTTTACAAACAACAGTCTTAAGATGGAAAAACTATCAATATTTTGTAGGGAAATATTTTAATACCACATATACAGTATATATTATATATACAGTGTGTCCCAAGAATAAAACGAAACCCCAAATACAAACGATTAGGCCCCCAAAAAGATGTTGTATTTTTTATTAACTTTTTTTTCTTGTTTTTTCTCCTTCTTTGGACTGATATTTCCCAGTTTTGAATGCTTTAATATTTTTTCTCTAAAAAACGGTAAAAATTAAAAATTAAAAAATTAAAAAGCCGACCGTAGATTCCAAGATTTTTGGGTCGGTCGCAAAGGGCAATACAACAATTTTTTTAAAGGCCTTATTGTGAACAGATAATGAACGGTATATTGATATAATTCCTTGATTGCCATAAACGATTCACTGAACATTTTTTGGGGAAATTTCATGTCCAAATCCATTTGTGCCAGATTTTGGTGAAACCATTAACATGATATAGGCTTTCACGTGAGCATGACCGAATATGACCCGACGGAAGTAATAACTTTGACATCTAATGAGAAGGTTCTTTTCACGTGCTTCTGTTAATAATGAGGGCAATTGTAATACATTGATTAAGGTAAGCAGGATATTACTTATAGAGATGACATCATACAAAAAATGACATTAGCATTTTTTAGAACTGCAACTTGTTATATGAGCAAAGAGGACAATCGGGTTATATGTCCACATGAATCGTAGTAAGGGGCATCATTCCTTTTAATAAAGCGAAAAAGGTGTGGTCCAATGGGTACATACCCTCAGAAGATGCTATTTTTTCTCATTGATGACGTGCACCATTTTCAATCAATTTTGTATTGCTTGAGGTTTATTTATTGTTTGGGGGAAATCTGAGGGCGTACACCGCTTTAACCTCGGATTTTTCAAATTTGTTTTTCAATGCAATCCATCTCACACTGGAAAGCTTCCTTTACGTCATTGATCCTTGTTATACTAGCGTTTTCACGGTTTTACCCAAATCTGGCACTAATGGATTTTAATATGTAATTTTCAAAACATTGTCGTCAGTAAAGCGTTTGTGAATTAATGGGATCGATGTATCATTTGAAAGCATATTACTTATACTCTATAACAAATAAGGAATTATATTCATAAAGCTCATATTTTCCTCACAACAATGAATTGTTTTCGGGTTTCGTTTTTTCTGGGACGCACTGTGCGCTGATAACAGCTGCCGGAGCTAAAACTAGGGTAATAATTTCCAAAGCTCGTTGTTATTATTATTCCATCTTCCATTCTTGAGTTACGAAAAACACAAAAACATTAAATTTACAAAGAGTATGAATAATTATATAAGCTGTATATAATTTAAAAGCTCGCACATGCTCATCTGACTCGACATCTTGAGTTTGTTTGTTGCGGGGACAATATTAGTTGAACTCCTCTTTTAATTCTTATCTGTATCAAGGTAGTTTCCAAAGGCAAATACAATTTTCTATTTAGATGAACTCATTCAAAATAAAATATATGTTACAAAAGTCTGAATATGTGTACAGGTGTCTTAAAGACCCCTTTGATTCCCCAGCAATCTTAAACTGTAAATTTACATCTGTTATTTTCTTTACTTGGTGAAAGTTTGGAATGGGGAATAAATCATCTTTTTATTTGGGCTACACACATTCTTTCAATGTGTCTACAAATGCTAAGAAATGCTAGCACTTCTTTTTAGGAGAAAAATGGGTCGGACATAGCCACATTAAAAAAATGTAATTCGAAATCTGTCCACATGAGTTGAAACAATTTACCAAAAAGCTTTATTATGTCGGGCATTGCGTATTTCAATGTTCGACTGTTTATATTCATTGCCATCTAATTGTAGACGAGATTGCAAAGCGAGCCTTTAGGCTGCCTTTCGCACTATTTGTAAGCGATCTCCATCAGCACGACATAAGTTTACCAATTCAATTATTCAAGTAAGGTTAAGTACGACATAAGTACAGTCACAACAATATTAGTCAGTGGAGTAGAGCTGGGGAGAGGTAACATGGAGACACTTGTGCCTCAATTAAATGATAAAATAATTTTAATAAATGTAAGAAACAGAATGAAATAATTATTGGAATACGGGAAAGGTAAAAGATTATATCATGTTTTGTGTGGTTTTGAATAAAATGAACATGAAAGGGAGTAGGAAAAGGAAAGGGGGGAAATAATGCGAAAAGAAGACGGTGCGATAAATAATTATCGGTGTATAATACACGTGTACCTCTGATTCAGAAAATTAAAACCCTCCCGATGACCGATGAAGATTAGTGCCCCCTCCATAATGGATCTAGGGCTACGCCACCGGCACTATAATGTTTAGACGGTGGCGTGGCAAGCATGAGTGTCAATGAAAATATATAGATGCCCAGTGTGAGAGACCATGTAAAAGCAACACCTGTGGATTTGGGATACATTCCCGACCTAGTACATTTTACAAACGAGGGATTTTTAGTGGAAAAGGCATAAAAGGGAGGGGGTGTCTCAAAGGAATGGGATGCCAGTACATGTATTTTGGAATTATAAAAAAGACTAGAAGCGAAACAGCTTCATGACTATACCCAACCTTATATTACCCCTTTACCAGATCCATAATAGAAGAAATATGGAACAAAAATTATACATAGTATAAATATCCATGTATTGCTCAATGAGCACTCAGTATTTATGATTAATCATAATTCATCTTTCATTTTTATCATTGTCAAGTTTCAATCAAAATTTGCGAAAATGATAATCAATATGTTTGTCACACTGCAAAAGGAACAACCCTTTCATGCTAAATAATGTTTTTCAGGTATGTCTTTTAGTAGAAGAAATGACGAGTGAACGATTCGTCGTTTTATACTCCGAATTTTACGGTGTAACTGTGATTATACTTTTCCAACATTTTCGAGCAAGTGATGGCGCTCGACCCTCAATATCCACGTACAATATTGAGCTGTCTCTGAAGGGGTATCTTACTGAGCGGCAAATGCTTGCAAACTTAGCGAATTTGGGGTTTCGCCAGGAGTCGTAACATTTCTTTGCGAATTTATTTTTCCGCAAACAGTTGCAAGCCTCCGCAAACGATCGTAAGACAGTCTTGCTTAAGTTTTTTTTATTCGCCAATGCTAGCGACCACATGACCATATGGCTCCTATATAAATCTGAATGCTAGGGAAGGTTCCTCACCCTTTTTATAAGGTTGTTGGTCAATAGATACGCCTGGTACTTTACCAGGAGTTAGCAAAAAGTCCCAAAGATTTACAAATAGTGGCAAAGGATTGGCACATAGTTGCTAATCTTCGCAAAAAAAACTGTCGCTTACATTCGTTTACAGCCGCTAATAGTCGCCAACTGCCTTTCGCAAACATTCGCTCAAATGTTGCTTATTGTCGCTAATGGCAGAGACGAACCCTGATTTTCGCCAAAATTCGACGAAAAGTTGGCGAATCCAAAATTCACCACTCAGCGAGATACCCCTTTTAAAGGACCAATAGTATAGATGTGTGATCTCAAACTGACTTTAATTCGTGGTTTTATTGTGAAATGCAATTATTTCCAGCAACAGAATTAACTCTATGACATGGATCACAAACAAAAGAAAAAATATACTGAACACACGAAATCATATAGGGCTGCACAATGTTTTAGATGATTTAAATATAAATTATGATTAGGTGTTGATTTTGGTTATATGTAAATACAATTAAAAAACAGGTCGGACCACAAGTGCTACTCGAGACTGTCTCCTTTTAATATTTTGACGGTGAAACATTTTTTGTTGAAATGGTCAGTATGTAGCGCACTATGGAGAGTGTGTACTGTAAATTAGAGTATACTTCTCAACAGTTTGAACTCTTATTTAAGCAAGGGTCTATAGTTCTTTACCGAGCACCTTCTTAGTCTATGTGAAAGATGGTTTCTTCATTTTGTCATGTTATTTGTCTCTTTGATAAATAAGACAAATAGATATGAACAGAATGATTGATAAAGCGTGTCGACGGTAATCACATATATATATTTTCCCCGGTTTTACACACACTATTTTGTTGTTGTTATTGTTTAATTATATTTTATTTCCTTCCTCATATATTCACTATGTACAATAAGTTATCACAAACTTTTCGTTTTGTTCACACGCACTCACCCACACCCACCCACCTCTACACAAATTAAAAAAATGTTATTTTTGAGAAAAAAATAACGCTTTCGTGTTCTTTCCCCCACCTTGAAGTCTGGACACTATCTGAGACTGACATTTTGAAATGCTGACTAATGCCTTTAAACAAATCAAACATGGTTGACGGAAGTTTAAGGATGTGCT
Organism: Strongylocentrotus purpuratus; assembly: GCF_000002235.5. Lineage (NCBI taxonomy): Eukaryota > Metazoa > Echinodermata > Echinoidea > Camarodonta > Strongylocentrotidae > Strongylocentrotus > Strongylocentrotus purpuratus. The sequence goes on along the minus strand of NW_022145532.1, from coordinate 106,664 downwards.
TTGAACGAGACGACAAGATGACTGTACCCACACCTACCTGATACTGAGCACACATCCTACACCCTTGCCTTTCCGTATTTGTTGAGATATTTTGAGCCGGGGGCACTAGACACACTTGACACGTTAGCTCGCTTGCAGAGCTGGGCTAAATTTGGGAAATCAACAACATGATTTATTCAGGTGTGTGATCGGAGGAAGAGGATCCGTATGATTTGCGAACGGTCACTGCGTCAGGCAGCTTTCTTCCAAGATCATGATATATTAATCACATAAGGATTTCCTGGTTGGTTAAACCGCAATTTCAACATGCAGACTGTATATTTTTGTCCTTAATAAGATTCGACAAAGCATTATTTTTCTTTTCTTCAAAGGAGCTTTAGTTACAAAACGATTTCTCATGATGGAATATTAATTCGTTACGAAAAAGGATTACATTGTTTTAAATCTAAAACGGTCTTACCTTTGGACGACAAACTAATAAACGCAGCTTGGATGAACATGATGAATGAATCATACTTATTATAAAAAGAAAGTGCATTAGTTTAATAGACAAAACGAATAGAAAATGAACATTTTCATAAAGGGAGATACAATTATGTTGGTTACTTTAAAATCGATAGGGCTTCTAATTTCATTCACAATATATTTCCGTCAGCAAAACAGGATTAAAAGAGGGATGTGACGTCAGAGGAGAGGCTGTAAACCATGAAATCAATAGCTTTAATCAAATCTGCCTCTCTTATTTGCCGTCGTGAAGAGAAGTTGTCACGCATGCATAGTACATTGCATGGAGGAGGACGAGGGACGAAAGAACCCAGGTCATGTAATTAGCTAATCGATTGGCTGAGAGAATGGATTTTAACGCATTACGGCACTTTCATGATATAAATGGAACATAGCAGTGCGCCTCTTGCGTCTTGCGAATGAGCGGAGTTCGATCGGAACGATCAGACGGCGAGCGGAAGATTTGTTCCTGTAACGTTTTCGAGGAAATCTACGCAATCAAATTTTTGGTATTGAATAGGTATAATTGGACGCGCCGACATGTTCTCGATTGATAGGTTTTGCGATGGATACTAAAGACATTGGTATGACCTATGGGGAAAGTAGATATGACGTAGGGATATCCCTTTTATAATTTGCTTGATTAAACTCCCACAAGAATGCAACATTACCTGCTAGAAGCAACATCGCCCCCGAGGGGTGAAGAAAATATAGCGTTTCAACACCCCTTCAAAAGTTTGCAATAACACTGGCCTACTCAATACTACTGTTAAATTGTTAAAAAAAATGTCAAGGAAAATAAGAAAAAGAGGAAGGAGAAGATGGAAATGGAGGAGGAGAAGAAAGGGAAAGAAGAAGAAGAAGAAGAAGAAGAAGAAGAAGAAGAAGAAGAAGAAGAAGAAGAAGAAGAAGAAGAAGAAGAAGAAAAGGAGGAGGAAAAAGAAGAAGTAGTAGAAGAAGAAGAAGTTGGGGAAAAATATGTTTCTATATTACGCCCCACTCTACCAGTGGTTAAGTCTCTTGCTACGCAATGGATCCAGCAAAGAATTAAAATAGCGCCACTTACGAAAACAGCAAAGTATCGAATTATTTTTTCGATCGATGATAACTACACGTTGTAAAATCTGAATATTACAGTTTGGGATGTATTAAGACATTTCTTTCAAAAATGTTTGTTTAAATGTTTGCATTTAATTCAGATTAGGATATTCACACAACCTCTCAATAGAGTAGCAAGGGGTATTTTAGAAAGACAGGTGCAATGGAGTAGTGTCGTAGAATAGTAATAGTAATGAAATATTGTAATGAATTGATTAAAGATACATGCATTATAATGGTTTGGTTTGTCCAAAGGGTGAAATCTATCAAAAAAATTGTGAGGAAAAAACCCAACACTATTTGAGAGTCAAGTACATCTTGCATCTCCCAATTTTATATCTGGCAAACCTCCAACATTTTAAGTGGAAATAATTTCAAATGTATTATCATTATAAGAGAAAGATATCTGTTCTTAATGAGCTAATCTTGCCAGATTGGATTGATAATACTTAGTGAATTTGTAAAATAATTTCCCTGGCAGGAATTTATTCCTTTAAATGCTAAAGCGCCGTAATAGCAGCTAGGTTTAATAAACCCGGGGTAATAATTGATTTGTGCGCTTCGGAATAGAATTGTCTAGATAGACGGCGCTATATAAATGCCCATTATTATTATTATTACCTTCAACAATCATAACAAGAAGTGTCCTTTTTTAATAGGATTGGCCTTGCGAGTGTCTGAGAAAATACAAGGGTAGTGTTGTTTTCATGGCGGAGGGGCGGGTGTGACCCCCCCCCCCCCGTGATGTTTCCAACAATGCCAATAATATGCTAAAAACCTTTACTTGCTTACTTTTCGCGAAAAATGCCTTTTCGAAAAATTAATGAGAACCATTTTTCTTCTTTAATATCTTCTCGTCAGAGACTTTCCTTTGCCCCTTTGAAGTTGCATATTCCCTGGCGCCGCCCCTGAATGTTATATACATGACACCGTATGTATGCAGCCTGATGGGAGACTAGAGTGGTCTTTGGCCCAGCTTTCGTGATATTTACCCTTGTATCCCCTTCTACTATGACGCCCCTGGAATATTCCCTGGCGCCGCCCCTAAATTATATACATTACACCATTATGTATGTAGCCTATAGTGGGAAACGAGGGTGGTCCGTGGCCCAGCTTTCGTGATACTTACCCTTGTACCCCCTTCTACTATGACGCCCCTGGAATATTCCCTGGCGCCGCCCTGAATTATATATATATACATGACACCATATGTATGTAGCCTGATGGGAAACGAGGGTGGTCCTTGCCATGCCCTAGCTTTCGTGATACTTACCCCCTTCTACTATGACGCCCCTGGAATGGTATCATAAGACGCTGATATAATATGATGAAATGCCAGTGATCAATGTCACGTCGACCGAGCGACGGAGCGAGTGGAATTCGACGTGTCACACTCTTCGAATGTCAGTCAAGCTCGCACGTAGAGCCTATCTTTCATCAAGTAGGGGGCACCTCTGATCCTCTGAACACATTCTCCCCACGGTCACCAATGGCTCACCATGAAATAACGGACTTTGTGAAGGAAGGTGTGAAGCGCCTCTTAAATCTTATAGATAAACTTGAGTTCTGGTAAAAAAAATAAAATGAATTCTCACAGAATCTAACGAAACTTACACTGAATGTTCAAGATTACAAATAAATGTCATGTGCCAAACAATTTTGGAAGAAAATGTATACTGGCTGAGTAATGAGCATAGAAAGATAAGGAAATCAGGGTAGTACTAGCCCCGACACCAGTGTGTTGTCCCATATACATCTTTCTGTGTAAGTGATTGTTACTTTACCAAGGCTCTGCAAAATTTATGATGATTTTGATGACTCCAGAACCTTGCATTACACACCATTACTTACATGCTATATGATCAACTTTTCTGATCCATTCCACACCTTTTCTTTCACAATGCAATCGCATTACCAGAACTCAAGTTTATCTTTAAATGCTCCGTCCACAATGCGAGGCATCCCCAATCGGAACATCAGTTATACAAAAAGACACAGGTGCAATTTCAAATTTTATCGAGAAATTTGTTAATTTTCTTCAGGCAAAGTTTAGAATCACTCCTAAAAAAAGTATTCCTAAAAAGGTATTTTATTTTCAATAAATTACTATTTCCAGGATTAAAAAAAATACATGTAGGAATACAATAAAAGTAACAGTAAATAAAAAAAAATCGCCAAAAAGGAATATTGCAGGTCTGTCCATATTCATATCAAATCTATTTTCAGTTCCAGAGATTGGAAACAAACCTCATTGGCAATACATTCATTTGTTATACCTTTTTTTAATAAGTTTTACATTCATTTCCGCAATCTTAGCTTAGATGGCGATTTGCCTACTTGGATCTGGGTAGCCTTTTAAATAACATTTGCATGGGCACTTTGTGAATGAAGATACTCTTCCGAGCGTGGTTCAAGTCATTCAGACAACTGGAGTCATGGAAGGGGGTATGGAAGAGGGGATGAGGAAAGGGGGTGGGGAAGGGGGTGGGGAAGGGAGGAAATATCAGGGAGATGAAATGCGAGGAAACAAAGCAATGGAATATGAGGAGGATGGAGGAGGGATTTATTTAGACGTAGTCTTTATATGTATTCACGTTACCTCCACCCCTCCCTTCTTTATCTTTCTCCATCCATCTCTGTATCTTCTTTTCTCCTTCATTTGAAACCTCTAGTAGACACTCCACTGTTTTCTAACTACCATCAGACGATTCACTTTGTATTAGGGTGTCATGGAACATCCAAGGCTTCAACCACACTTGGAATTCTCGCGCCTCTTTTCGCGCGAATGCCGGACGGACCGATCGTCCACCATTCGGAGAAAGCTGGGTTCTCACGCGAGAGACTTGGTGGATGTTTGATTGTTGTTGAAGACATTCCATTCTCCTCCATCTTCTCATCATGTCATGGTATGCCACTGGTGACAAAACAATGTCATCACCTCCATATCCTCCCTCGTTCATCTTACTCTCTCTCCCCCCCCTCTCTCTCTCCCCCCCTCTCTCTCTCTCTCTCTCTCTTTCTCTCCACCTCTCACCACTTGACTTCATTCAGTCATAGACTATATTTATCTCAACAGAGAGGTATACATGGAGAGCAGGGTTCTCCAAACCATTCCAATCATGTTATAAGATAATCCTAAATCAAATAAAAAGCATATTTATTTCTCCTCTTATAGACGTTTTACAAAAGGTCAAATTCATCAGTGTGGATGTAGAAACAGAGTGGTCGTATTTTGCGTTAGGATTTCTAAACGCATTACAAAAATGAAGGCGACTTGGTATAGTGGTTCATTCATTTGACACTCAATCCAAGGGCCGAGGGTTCGACTCTCAGCCTGGTACGGATCGGATGTCCTTTGGCCAGACATTAATACACTTTTGCCACTCTCCACCCGGGTGAACAGTGGGTACCAGAGATTTGGCCGCCAGTTATGACCGGGGTAATAAAGATGGAACGCCAGGAGCGTCACGGCGTGACGGACATGTGCGCTATATAAGAAGCCACCATAAGTATCAAAAGACTACAGTTATCTACAAGATTGATATTTTTCAGCAATGTTGAACTTTTTAATCCTGTTGTCTGTCTGTGATAATATTGGGATGGGTTTCGTTTGTGGCTGAAACGAGGTCAATGCGTAACTTTAAAACCAACTCTCTTGGGTTTAACATATTCTTCTTTACCTGAGCAATTTAGTACAATTCAAAATTAGACGGAAGTCAATATATCACTGACAATTATTCCCAACGAATCTATTTATCATCTCGTGTCTACAATTTTCCGAAAATTCCGCGGGGTGTAAATCTATCAGTAAAGTTATATACAATTTCCAATCAAGCAACCACCTAGTCTTGCACTTTGCTAATTTAACGTATTATTTCCATTTCCGATATAGCACTGGAGGCCATTCACGTAGATGTATAATGGGTATTAAGTAATCAATCTCCTCCCCTTCCCATATCATTTTCCTCGTTCTGTATCACGGTTACCTCACAAAATAAGATTTAGGTCTTATGTCCTGCCACGACAAGATATATAGGACGGGTCAGGTTTACAGGCTTCTTTTAAAGCCCGTCTGTACTAGTTTCGCCAGGAGGGATTAGACCATCCAGCGTGGTTAATGACAGGTGGCTATCTCATCAACTCAGCTCTCAATTAACATAAGAAAAAGAGGATCATGGGGGACCAACGGGCACCGCTTAGGCACTGTTTTCTATAAAGATGGAGCAAGTAGCTACAAGTAGTACAATGGGGCTTTACAATAGTGCACTGTTTGATGCATATATAGAGGGTAAAGCCTTATTCAGACTGAACTCAAGACTAATCTTGTTGCGTAATTTTTCAAATATCATAAATATTCTAAACTGAATGACAAGCGCCGTAACATCCAAAATCAACTATAACAGCTAGACGGCGGCGCCATGCAGAATGGTGTCATGAATACTAGCTTTGTCTCATATCCCCCTTTCTCTCTCTCTCTCTCTCCCTCTCTCTTTCTTTCTCTCTCTCCCTCTCTCCCTCTTTCGAATGAAAAGTGATAGGAGCAGAAATATATACTTGAACTTGAAGAGGATTTGTTGATACATCCCTGTATGCCATCAGAAGCAATTATTGATGAATCAAATACACAATCATACAATCATAATGTTCATCAACTCACAATATTTTAACTTTAATAAAGAGTTGACCTTCCAAACATTTATTTGTAGTGTTTCAAACTACCGTGGTATAGATATGAGAAGCGTCCCTATGTTAATATCTTATCCTACTAATCGTCCTGCCATATCGTGTGCGTTGACCATTGTAGACCATGATGTGATACAACAAAATAACGAACGCAAAACCCAACAGATTATGCATTGTATCAGCGGTCATTTTGAGTAGCCAAATTAAAACTTAATCGGCGTAATTTTTCCTGATATTTTTCTAATACTTTCCAGTGTATTCCCGCTATCAGTCAAACAAGTTAAAATGTTGACTGCTGTCTTTCAACATTTGTGCAACTTTAAATAACGAGTAAATCGACCATCAGTGAGTCAAAGACCCCACTCCCAAGAAAGAAAAAAAAGAGAAGAGAAAAAAGTGTATGGAGTACAGACCACCTACATTATTTTAAGCAACACACCTGCACTGGGGAAAGGTACATCAACATCCTCTATTCCTTCCAGAGAAATGCTTGAGGCGGTTTCATAATCAACTCATTATTTATTCATCGGTCATTTTATTTTGTATTCAATCCATCTCGCAAATCGGAAGTATCCTAACCTAACTCGGAAGAAGCAAAATATTTGTAGTTCTCACGAGGAGGTAGAATGATGCAGGAAGGGGAGGAAGGAGAGGGGATTGATTATTTGTCAGGTTATTAGCTTTTTCGAAAGAGTAGGTAAACAAGAAATACATTTGCCTATATAGATGGAACCGGATGGAGGGGAAATGTTCTTCGAAATATTGTACTCCCATGAAAGGTACATAACAAATTATTTGATAAAGTACAGCTCAGCACCATACTCGCTTAATTTTTAATTGATTTGGAAATCTCACACACCACTGGACTTCTTTGAACGATACAAGTCTTGGGGAAATATGCATTACAGCATTTCCATAATTAAGTGAAAAGAATTATAAGTGATATTCTACTTGGTTTGTTTTAGAACGAAAATAAAAATGCTTTTACTGTGGAATAAAATTGCCTCACGTCTTCATTGCGACGATATATCGAGGAATGTTCTCTGGTGAGCGGAGATGGTGCATATATTGATGCCTGGTAAATTTGTGACAATGGTAAAAACAAATATTCAACGGTGAGAGAATCGTATTCAATAAAGATATTCAAATCTAGATTCTTATCTTCACGATTATTCTCTTTCTTTCTTTCTTTCTCTCTCTCTCCCCTCTCTCTCTGTGTATGTCAGTCTGTTTCTGTCTGTCTGTCTGTCTCTCGCTCCCTCTCCCTCTCTTCTCTCTTTCTCTCTCTCTCTCTCCCCCCTCCCCCCTCTCTCTCTCTCTCTCTCTCTCTCTTTCCGATCTGGTGGCATTACGATCACGACTAATGTAGCCTGGATACTTACATTTCATTTAAAAAATAGTAAGTTCCGCATGCCTGCAACATATCAAACCCAAAGTACCCAACGAAGAAATGACAAGTTACGAAATCACGTGTACCCACTCTCGATTCTTTGAAATACCCTTCACAATTGACTAATTAACTTTCTTAAATATTTAAGACGTGTCTTGCCACTAGCACTGACGCATGTTGTGCTACCGGTCAAACACTTCTCAGAGAGAAAACCGTATACTTGACATAGTTCGAGCTTCAATTTCAATTGAATAAATACCTGAAGCTGGTTTACGGTATGTTCTACTCCAGTTTATTTTCTACTGTACTTGGGGTAAGAGTTGGTTTTGATTTTCATTCGTCGATTTGTGCAGCTGCGACCAACCGGAGCGCAGAACGTCAACATGAAAAATAGAACACGTGCTCCATGAATTCCTGGAGACGCAAGATTCGGGAAAACATCACATAGCAAAACAAAAACAAAGTTGGAAATAAAACAAGGCCACCCAACCATTCCTGAATTCTTTTTCTTTCTTTTTTTAATGACTGGGAGGAATTTCAAAATCTAGGTTCCTTCCCATTGAGCATTCTCCAGAAAAGCTTTTTTGTTAAAGACAAAGCCAGCAGATTGGAACACATGCTCATTTTAGAGAAGGAAATGAAAGGTTTGCAAATTATTCAATATCTATCCTAACATTCTAATTGTCTAAAATTCTATTATATTATTGTTGTAGAATCCAAGTTAAACAAAATATAAAAATGAATGTTCAAAGAATGGACGATGTCTGTCAGGCGAATTTAATAGAGTAATGGCCCAGAACGATAGGCCTAAATTAAGCTGGAACTAGTTCTACCGCTGGAAAATAAACGTTTGTCGGATTTGAACAAGTTTTTTTCTCAACTTGTTGAAACGAAGAATTAATAATGGTTACTTTATGTTTCTCTTGGACTTAAAGAGAAGGCTGAGTTCTGGGAAGAGGTGAAAAATAATTTGTGAGCATTACTCATTCTTATTATGCAAGTGTGGAAGAAAATTAAGACATGTTCCCTGAAAAGCATGGCTCTTCAAATGTCTTCATATTCTAAATATGCATGTAACATCGTAAAAATCGGGGGGGGGGGCGGCTTTTTACGCCACGTGTTCGTGTAGTCCCATATACATCTTTCTGTGTAAAGTGTTTGTAACTTTACCAGGACTTGGCCAAATTTCTTATCATTTTGATGATTCCAGAACCTTGCAATACATACAAATTCTTATATGCTAGATGATCAACCTTTTCTGATTGATTCCACACCGTTTCTTTCACAATGCAATCGCGTGACCAGAACTCAAGTTCATCTTTAAGTTTGAATGTATGACTGTTTAATGCCATTACGTTTCTTTTCTTTTTTTTAACACCATGTATAACATTGGTTTTGGATTCATTCATTATGTACCTTTAATAACAAAAAATAGGGTAATCCCACTTAAAGCCAGGGATGGCCTGCTTCAAAAAGGAGCTTTGTTATGAATGAATATCAATAAAATAATAATAGTAAAAAAACCTCTAGCTAGTAAAGTTGAAAAACCTTTTCACTTTATTTCCCAGCAGAATTGGGTCATTTCTTAGAGCCATCTTTCTTTGGCTTACAGGGAATATCATAAGAGTATCCATTTAGCCCTTTGCAAATTTAAATACACATATTTGGTAAGTCGTTTGGCCTTCAACAATCAACGCGTGTATCCCACCCCAAGGAAGGACACTTTCTTTCTATCCTCCAAATTTTCCTTTTTATCGGATTTGAAATCGCATTCCCATCGACGAACTTGAAGCTTAATCTCCTGATGAAAGAGCCATACCTCTGAGTTATGTTCAGTTTGCTATTACAGGCTTTTACATTAAACCCCCTGTTTAGTGACAACACTTAGTCAGAACAAATGCTGGAATGTACTTTTTGTTCACGGTTGTTTGAATTCGGTTGATTTGTATGCGACAGGTAGAACCAAAAATGCACCAATCTTCATCTGGCATCAGAGCAAATATTTTCAGCAAGTCACTGTTTTAGAAAGAATCGACGAAAAACGTCTCTCTGTGGTGATCTACATCTGTCAACTGTACGTCATTCATATTGTGATATGGAAATCAATCTGTCATCTCATAACTCCTATTAATGAAATGATGTTTGGCTGCGAAAAATAGAATTCCCTGAAAATCATGAAAATGCAAAAGGAAAAATTACGTAGCGGTGTCGTGGTCGTGATTTACCGGTGCTCCCGGTAAATTTTGATAAATTTCAAATAGCTCCTACGGCCGTATAATGGTAGCTGCGATCATGACAATCTCAGAGTATGTAGTTGTGGTATATAATTTCCGAACGAGAATAGCTAATCAGTCGATTTTAGTCAATAAACATTGTTTTATAGCTTAATAAATATCTTGACCTAGAGAGGGAGCTATTCAACATATTTTTTTTTATTATTTACAATTTCATAACTTTAGAGTCGATTTCGACCGCGACAACGAACACCGAATATTGTAGGATCGTATATGCTTCCAATATGTTCATTTGAACCATTTTCATGACCCCATACCAAAACGTTGTATTACCTTTAAAGACACAAGGCCATATTACGACTAGGCAATAAGTTAAAGTGTGACCGCACCATATAACACTTAAAACCCCGAGGATAATTTTTCAAACAGAATGAGACGTGGTTATCATATCACATACCCGTGGCAATTAAGGAATAAACGTTGTCATGGAGGTAGTTACGGGTTTATGTAACATAAGTTGCAACTTGCAATGGAAAACCATGGCGCCTGCGTAACAGCAAGAAAGCATTTATGGTACTATGCGGGTTAATGACGCAACATTGCGTTTAGTCATAAATGTGGCGTTGCATGGCCATTACCTATAATTGCATGGCCTTATATTAGTCGTTTCGGAGAGTGAGCTTTCGGGGACGATCGTAGTTACTGATTATTTATTGCGATCTGTTCTATACTTCACCATCATGACCAGAGGGGAGCCTTACGATCTGGCTTTATGTGCGAGTGTGCCTTCTTCATCAAGAAAACAAATCAAGTAACCAAATTCATCACTTTTTTCACGCCCAAACTCCTCTATGATTCATCGCGACGGCCTTCCTTGAACATGGGTTATAAAACAAAATATCAACTTGGCGTGACGCACTCTATCTCCATGTTCTTGATTTATAGTCTCTGTCATACCAATGTTTCTTCGCTGTTCGTAATTAAGCCATTGCCAGTGTGAAACTAACGCTACTTTAAGTTGTGTTAAGACGTGTATATTAAGCTTGATCGTATCTTTACGACATTGTATAATAAATCAAGCAAGATAATTCACCGACACCCTCGTGTCCCTTATTATCAAGAATGACCTGAAGAACCTTTTCTAGAAATAAGGCGTTGAATGAAATGTGGTGGGGGAAAACCCTCATCTGTCGTGATTCGATGTGAAGTCGTCCGTTTGATGAACCCCTTAGGAAGTCCCGGATGTGACCCGTGGACAGGACTTGATTTTCTGACCAGGGTAGGTGATTTTAATGGCTTATGACAATGGGAATATGTACGGAAACCGGGCGGAAATAAGACTATAGGAAGGCGACATGAACGGGAAAAGGGGGAGGGAAAAGTCTGAGAGTTACACCCTCTCTCATGGGCTGTTTAAAACATGTTGGCACCACTTAGACAATCAATTTATAGTGGGCGGGGGAGGGGGGGGGGGGCAGCTTGAGATAGCTTAAGATAGAAAGATGGATGTGAAGTTTAACCTTCCTTAAATATTCTGGTATGAATCACACTAATGATGATATCAATAATTCATTTGAACTTGCTGATCGTAGTTTTCAAATGCGTAATTGACATGAATAAATATATATCTAGATAAATCAGACTTAGTGAGTGGGTTACCTACAGATTAAGTGAGTGGGATATAGAGAAAGATATGGAAAGATAAAGTTTTACAAAAACTAAGAGAGAAAGAGAGAGAGAGAGAGAGAGAGAACAGAGAAGAGGAATGAGAACACATGCCTTTTGTGGATGGAAAAAAGGGAATTTAAAGAAAGACAGTACGACATTAAAGATAAACTTGACTTCTGGTAAAAAAAAGAAAATGAATTTCTCACAGGATCAAACGAAACTTACACTGAATGCTCAAGATTACAAATAAATGTCATGTGCCAAACACTTTTTGAAGAAAATGTATACTGGATGAGTAATGAGCATAGAAAGATAAGGAAATCTAGGTAAGCTAGCCCCGACACCATTTGTGTAGTCCCATATACATCTTTCTGTTTACAGTGCTTGTTACTTTACCAAGACTGGGCCAAATTTATTATGATTTTGATGACTCCAGAGCCTTGCAGTGCACACCAATACTTACATGCTACATGATCAACTTTTTTCTGATCCATTCCACGCCTTTTCTTTCACAATGCAATCGCATTACCAGAACTCACCTTTATCTTTAAGTAAACAAAAGGAATGCTAAAGATTGAGGATCTAGACAGATAGAGGTATATGTTAAACTCGTGCATAAGTTCTCTCTTTTGCAAAACCTCATAATTGATGAGAACCCTTTCCGATCGCATGACTAATTTTGAAGAAATCAAAACCCTGAAAAAAGTGAAAACTGAAAAGTGAAAACTAAAAACGAACTCCATACGTTGGAGAAAGAACATCATCGATTCCTCCAAGGGCGCCATCGAAATCCACCATTCTGTCAAACTCTAAATTCTACTGACACTCAGACTTGATTAAAGTGTGTTTCCTCTCCGTTATGTTTCAAATAAAAATTTGATAGTTAGGTGCTTATCATCTTTATTTAACCGTATTTCATGTGTCGAGGAATGATGCCCAAGATAAAACTTCACATTCGTTGAATCTTGTTCTGGCTTCCAACTAATATTTAAGCCTCATTTTAGTTCCCAACCCTTTTCATGAAATACAAATATCTGGTACTATACCCTTAAAGGTAAAATGTACATCGGCCGATGGGTATTGACTTCCAAACGACCTACACTAAATATGTTTAAAGACTTGACATGTCGCAAATACAAAGAACTTTTAAGAAAAGGTGCTTGCCTCTATTTGGTTTTGGAGTAAGTCGATATGTTTCGTGCAAATTTCCTTGAGCATTCCTTGTCTGCAAGCGACCGATGAGCAGACGACATGGACACGCATCCTGTGTTCTTTAGAAGTGCGTGATGGAAATGCTGTAATTTGTGCTAGAGTTGGTCATATTGGTAAGTATTTGGTTCTCTGTAGTTAATGCTCAGGTTTTATCATAATTAAAGGCGATGTGGATCTCTGGAAAGGGTTTTATGTAGCAAATATGTTAATTTCTAGGCTTGAGACTAGTCACACGTTTTTTTAATGGTTTTTGAGGTTAAAGAGTTGGTCATAAAGTATTTGGTTCTCTGTAGATAATGCTCAGAGGTTTTATCAAAAATAAAGGAGATGTGGATCTCTGGAAAGGGTTCTTCGTAGAAGATAGGGATGTAAAAACTGTAATTTGTGCTAGAGTTGGTCATAGTGGTAAGTATTTGGTTCTCTGTAGTTAATGCTCAGGTTTTATCATAATTAAAGAATTATGTGGATCTCTGGAAAGGGTTCTACGTAGAAGATAGTGATATAAATGCTGTAATTTGTGCTAGAGTTGGTTAATTGGTAAGTATTTGGTTCTCTGTAGATGATGCTCAGGTTTTGTCGTAATTAAAGGAGATGTAGATCTCTGGAAGGGGTCCTACGTAAAAGACAGTGATGTAAATTTTGTAATTTTTCCTAGAGTTGGTCATATTGGTAAGTATTTAGTTCTCTATAGATGATGCTCAGGTTTTTGTCATAATGAAAGGAGATGTGGATCTCTTGAAAGGGTTTTACGTAGCAAATATGTTAATTCCTATAGGCTTGAGGCTAGTCACACAATTGTCTTTAAAATAGTTTTTGAGGTTAAAGAGTTGGTCATATTGGTAAGTATTTGGTTCTCTGTAGATAATGCTCAGGTTTTACCATAAGTAAAGGAGATGTGGATCTCTGGAAAGGGTTCTACGTAGAAGATAGTGATGTAAATGTTGCAATTTGTGCTAGAGTTGGTTAATAGGTAAGTATTTATTTCTCTGTAGATGATGATCAATGTGGATCTCTGGAAAGGGTTCCACGTAGAAGATAGTGATGTCAATGCTGTAATTTGTGCTAGAGTTGGTCTTTGGTACTCTGTAGATAATGCTCAGGTTTTATCATATTTCAAGGAGATATGGATCTCTAGAAAGGGTTTTACGTAGAAGATATGTAAATTACTATATGATTGAGGCTCGTCACACAAGTTTTTTTTGTATAGTTTTTTTTTTAAATAGAACTTTACATTTTCAAGATTCGAGAGAAAATAAAAATTAGACGATATTAACGGTATTGGTCAAATTGTTATTTAAGGAAAATATCTGCAACACACAAAATCACTTCACATTTTGAAATCTTAGATATTCTTGATTCATATTCTAATAGTAGCAATACTAAAACAGAGCAAGCCTTACATCGATTTGCACTTAATTTTAAATTATACTTTAACAGAATCAAAACATTGAGTCACACGCTTGGGAAGCATGGACAATTACTTCTGGCATCGTTTGGTACACTGACCTGCAGGGTATGGAAATCATATTAATTTTCAGCGAGAAGAACTAATCTCTAGCTCATAGACGCTCTTGTTATGAAGGCGATATTGAAACGTGTTTCTGTTTAATGATGTCCAGGGCTGTCCATCCCTATCAATAAATATATATATATAGGACACTTTATAATTTATGAAAGAACGCCAATGTCTAGGGTGAATCACAGGCATAACACTTTTATTATCGAACTTAATTGTTATTACATTCCCCCAAAAGACAGTCTCACAGTTTTCAGAGATACATCTGTCATGAAGTCAGACAAAAAACTAATGACCATGGCAACTCAAATGGGAGTAATATCATATTAATGAAATACATGTTGGGTAGGAGCCATTAGTCCGATCCTACCCGGCAAAATTAAAGCCACGTGACAATGTCAATTTACCGATATGACATCAGAGGTGAAAAATGTCACTGTAATTGAAAGTGAATGGTAAATGGAGACATCCTGATACGCTTTCCATATGAGAGCCAACCCCCTTGAGAAGTGCTCTGAAATCCCGCCAAAGCTAGTGACAGAGTGGAGCCGTAATAGAGAACAACGCATCACCCTTGCACACAACAAGGACATAGGATCCATAATCAAGGAAGATTTGATTCGAATTTGGTTCAAGTTTGCCGAATGGTAAATCCATTATATTTCCTCTCATCTCAAGCACTATCCTCTCTCTAAAAGACTACAATACCTGAATATATTCTGATGGATAGTCAGAACCCCCCCCCCCCCGATGCTTTTAGCCGAAAATAGTCTTATCAAGTTTACTTTCAACTGATCTTAATTATATTGTTTATTTGTAGCCACTGATGTTCATTCCTGTTGTCTCATGATATGTGTTGGTGTATACATCATCAACTCCTTCAGGTGTGTTCCTTCTCCATGTAATCCACTATTCACAATAATATTTGCATTCGTATCTCTTGATGAAATCGATCCTCATCCTAAGAATTTATTCATCGTTTATATTCAGATTTTGTAGAGTTGATATCTATTTTGGGATAATAATTATAATAATATGAATGATTTGTTGTATTTTTGTAGGCATAGAGGATTGACATACTTCCGGAAATATCTGCCCATGAGCTCTGAACTAATTTCATGAGTAGTTATAAGAATAGTATATCATAATATTTTCCGTTAAAATCTTGAAAATACCCAGTCAGGGCTGGTCATTGTGATGACATTACTGGTCAGGGCTGTTCATGTCATATTCCATTTGCATGGATATTAACAACTCTTACTAGCTCAACACACACCCAAATCAGCTATAAAAAGGAAATAGAAGATTTGTTGTTAAATTCATTTTCAAGTTTAAAAAAAGAAGAAAAATGAATGAAAAACTCATTTGGTAGTGAAGTCAATGACATGAATTGTTAGTAAAAACCGAGACAAAGAGTGTAAGTTAGATTGGTTGTACTCTTTTGTTTTCTATCTTGTATAAGGCTTTAGTATGACACCCCCTTAAACTCCAAAATAGGATACCAAATCAGAAAGACGTCTTGTAATCAGGCCAAGTTGGACTAGCTTGTATGATATATTAATATGCAACACGTTCTTTCCATTATTATTTTGATTAGACGTCGACAATGATGGCCTGCGCGGTCGCTTAGATCATGGTTTAAACTGATTCTGGGTCGTGTAAGACATGATCTAATTCATTTGCATCACCCCTCATCATAAAAACCATACTATATGTTCCCTAGTTTTACATCATTAAAAAAATAATACAGGACATGAAGAAAGAAAGAGAGTACGAGAGAAAGAGATCGAGAAGTGATAAGGGTCGACGGATTGCGTATGAAAGAGATGGAGGAGGAGGGGAGGGGAGGGGGGGGGAGGAAGGGGATGGAAAGAGAATGGGAGAGAGAGGGGGTGAGTGGGATATATAGATAGAAAGGGAGTTAGAGAAGCTAGAGTTAGATAAAGATGGAGAGAGAGAGAGAGAAATATAGAGAAAGAGAAAGAGAAAGAGATAGAGAGAGAGAGAGAACGACAAAGAGATAAAGAGAGAGAGAGAGAGAGAGAGAGAGAGAGAGAGAGAGAGAGAAAAGGGGGGGGGGGGGGCGGGGGGGGGGAGACAGATATGGAGGTGGTACAGTAACTTGGGGATCCATGATTGCCAACTACTTTACTTTTCATTTAGCAAAGGGCAACATTCAAATAAATAAAAAAAAAAACAGCCAAGCGATGAAAAAAATTATTAGTTAGAAGAGGAAACGGTATGAAAAAACATCGGAGAGTTCGCTAACCTTTAACATATCTATTGATCGTCGATGCCAATAATCCCTTAAAGCACAGGATTTCGTTTTTGCAAAGGGCAGCATCGAAATTAAAAACAAATATTCTAAGCGATGATAAAGTCATACCGAACGTATCAATCATGAACAAACTATCTTTGTGGACATCAGGATAGAATGCCCATCGAATGTTTCGCTACCCTTTCATAATTATAGTAGCGATTCAGATATACTACACTCAAAGGTTGAAGATGATGACGAAATATCCATTTATGCTTAAAGGTAAAGACCAGTTTTGGAAACGCCCCCCTCTCAAAAAAAAATGAAAATGGAAGCTCTTATTACCAATCATGTGAAAGAATATGTTTTGACTAATACGTGATCATACAACATAATGTTGCCGAGAAACCGCCTACTAATTGATATATTTGGTAAATTATTATATATATTTGGACCTGATAGATATAACGCACGTGTCGCGCACGTGTGGGGGTAGTCCCATAATACATCTTTCTGTGTACAGTGCTTGTAACTTAATTTATCAAGACTGGGCCAAATTTATTATCATTTTGATGATTCCAGCATCTTGCAGTACACACCAATACTTATATGCTAGATGATCAACCTTTTCTGATCGATTCCACAACGTTTCTTTCACAATGCAATCGCATGACCATTACTGGTCTGTATCTTTAATCTTCTATATTCAGTTTGCCAACAGGTCATCTTCCTTTCTTCACGCCCCTCACAAGTCACCTTTACACAGATGCATATGAGAAGGCACGGACGACAAGCTAGATTTTTAATCGCTTGTCAGATGTATTTGCCTGACGGAGAACTACGTCAGAGACGGGCGCATTTGACGTGCCATGCATGCTACTGTGATATTACACAAAACGTCAAATGCAAATCAAGCAGTGCACATATTGATTTGATTGAATGGCGTAAGTACGAATTACCTTCACAGGCGTAATTAGCGCAGGGATTATAGTAATCATAATGACGCCTCGTGTGTTATGGTCATATTGTCCATGGCGCACCAGGCGTCATTTGCCTGACGGAGGACTGCGTCAGCGACTGTTGCGGTCTTTGAAGTACCATGTGAGGATAAACATCGGACAGAAAGATTGCGCATTTACCTGGGGCTTTCAAGCCTATGAAGACAAACAGCCCATACACCAATGTTTGGACTGTTCACTTTGCATTAATTTTTGGTTACCATTTGATTTCTCAACGACACGTCAAAGGCTGCATCAGTTGCCGACGCAGTCATACGTCCGGGAAATAATGACGGATCATGTGCCTCAGAAATCCCCAGAAATAGTATCTTTAACGTACCTTTGAAGATTGAGAGCACTTATCACCTGTCTGTAATAACAATCTCTACCACAGGGTTGTTTCTTAAGGTTGAGTTCATTCAACGACGGGAATAATCAGTCATCATTCAATCACCGGTAAACAACCACGTACGAATTGAAATGTCCTTAAGGGTTTTCTTTTTTACGTGATACCACTAAGTTATGCATGTATTTTGTAAACACTGGTAATATTCTGTTCATGGTACCTTGTGATTTTTTCGTTCTTATTTACCATGTCCCCTTAGGGTTCGGTAGATGTTGTATCAGGTTTGCCCACACCGAGTGACCAATCTATCAGCGTAACCCGACGGGGAGGTAAAAATTCTAAGGATCACACAATCCGTGTCGGAGACAGAGAAATGTGAAGATTGAAACTGTGGATAATGGTGGGGGAGAATTCATCGTAATCCTGCAAGCAGAACAATTCTTTCTGGCCTTGGTGACAGAAGCTCTGTTGAGTGACATCTTAGACAAGTATCTTTATTCAATTTAATACCTGTAATGATCTTGGGATAGCTTTAAGGGTCAAGTTTTTTGTTCTTCACATCCACGACCAGGTAACAGGTGCGTTTGTTTATTATTATTAATATTATTTTACACTGTTCCTTGTGCCTCCCATGCATGCTGGCTCTATCTTGACGGTCAAAATAATACGCAGTGAAGTATCATAATTATGACACTGATAAAACCCCTTTTAACAAACAACTTTTAATACATGTAGTTGGAAAATCGATGTTTCAGAGAAACACATATAGAAGGGCCGTGTGATGGTGAGGGAGAGCAATTCAATTTAAATTTCGCCTTAAACAATTTATTTTAAGGCCGCCATCCTAGTCAAGCATCGCTTATAACTGCGGTCTCCTGCACTTTTTTCCACAAATAGTTCGGATAATACTTTTATAATTTTGTTATGATATGTTATATGAATATTAAGTTCCGCCATTATGTTTATGTGTAAATAACAATATATTGAGATGAAGTCATTATTGTTTGTATTTTGTATTATACCTTACGCTTATATGTATGTTCTTTGTTATTCAGTCAGCGGCGGCGATTTCTTTTCATGACCCGGGGGGGGGGGGGGACGAGGGAGCAGTGGCGTAATGAGCAAAAAACTTTTTTTCGGGGGGCAGAACAAAAATCCGCATCACCACCACCTTTACATATTACGCAGGCCCTGGGAACGTTTTTCGAAGTGGGGGGGGGGGGGGGGGGGGGGAGGGGGCTAAAGTATTTACGATCAGGTAGAGCAAAGCAAAGTAAAGTGGAGCGTAAATTGGAGTGGGGTCCAGGGGCAAAGACCCGGCGGAGCCCCGTGAACTTGAAGCTCAGGGTTTTAGGCATTTATTTACGGTCAGATGAGCATATTTTGATACCTTATTTGTGACACTGGCATGCAGGTCACTAATTGGAGTGGGGTCCAGGGGGCTGAGCCCCAAGAAGTTCAGGGGTTTTAGGCATTACATTACGATCAGATGAGCATCCAAGGGGCAGAGCCCCCGGAAGCTCAGCAACAGTTGTAAATCACTGGTATCGAATTAGAAATAAACCACGTTTGAATTTCATTTGGGAGAACTGCCCCAAGCCCCCCCCCCCCCATAATTACGCAGGTGCGATGGAGCAATAGTGAATGAGAGGGGTGAAGGTGACGGAACTGACTACCCCCTCACATGTTTTTGAAGTTTTGTTGTATTAAAAAATTACAGTCCAAAACTATAATATAAAAACAAGCAATATACTTTTTTCACACTTCACTTTTCTCGGTATTTACTTGTACATTTTAAAGGATATTATACGAGGGAGCGTAGCTACCGAGTGAGAAGATTTTTGCATTTGTATTTGTCTAAACGCTGCACTCTTAGGCCCTCCAGAGCCTAAAAGTGTTTTGCAGTCTTTAGTCAGGATTTGCTATACATTTTTGGAGGCACGTTTTCGAATTTTGTGGGGGGATGTGTCCCCCGTCCCCCGGGATCGCCGCCTCTGTATTCACTTATTGTATTTGAAAACATGCAGCAATCAAATCAAATTTAAAAAAAAATGTGTGTCAAACGATTTGTTTGAAGTTTTGTTGCCCTATAACCTGGAGGCTGCAGTTAACATTTTAAAAAACTCGGGGTTTTGAATCGGCATCCAAACGAAGAATGTTTTTCTTCTCCAAAGCGCATCTAAATAGGGAGTGACGTGAAGAGGCTATAACATTGAAAACATTACCAACGGTAAACAAGAACAAATAGATTTTTTTATTTCATTATATATCCTTCCTCGATTACTAGAAACTGTATATTTTCAAGCACGTTTACTCAATCTTTTACAGAAAAAAAAAATAACATCATGCGTTTTCATTTTCCAGGTACCTTTGTGTCCAACAGGTGTGTTTTCATTCCCGTCAAACTCCCTCCTCCAGCATGTCATGGTACCTACCCTGTAAGATTTTATGTTCCTGTTTAATAGCGGCCTTTCACAACCTTGGCACAAATATCCATGGACATGAAATAAAATTCAAGTAGCGCGTTTCACATGTCAGAGTGAAATTTCTAAACGTATATCGTAAATAAATAATAATTGGATGAGGGGTAACTAGATTGTCCCGTCATTATAATCACGGCAAGGAGTTATTAGCGTTATAATAACTCCCTGGTCATGCAATACAATTTGGTCATTATATTGCAATCTAAATTTGGTCATTATATTGCAATCTAAATTGGAAATTTTAAATGAAGTTGTGATGAATCAATTGTGAGCTTTGTTTTGAGAAAATTAACGACATGAACATAACACCTGCAATCTCTCAATGATTTACGCAAACGTTTATGAAATGCAAATCTTGAGTAAATGTCAATGCAGGTTGTAAAAACGAGTTGGCCACCCAAAAAGGAATTTACTTGGCTATGTTTAGCGGAAATTCATATAATCATGCTTTTCTAGCTACGGGGCTAGATATTTCTCGCCTTCAACACAAGAGAAATTTCATTGATTTTGAACCCTTGGTATTTAAACACCTGCAGACTTTGACAACTTGCATTTTCGAAAGTTCAACGACCCCACTTCAGTAATTTTGAACGCGAGCTTCTGGGAAACAATTCAACAATCTGTTTCTCGTTTCATATTGCCGTTTCCATGGCAATGTTTTTCTTTGATTATGCATCATTTTGATCGAGTTTATGCATTATAAAAGATTAATGTGATGTCCAGAGGCATGTATTTGACGGTGTTTACAATGGAAATATAAAAGAGGGTTGATTTGCTCTTTGGAGGGGCCTGCTGCCTCTAAGAATAATCGTAGAGTAAGAGGAGTATCCCTTGATGTGTGTTATTCTGATTAATGAGTCCAACCTCTAATACGTTTTGACCTTTGTTGTTAATTATGTTTCTATTCATTAAACTTTTCAATCCTTTTTTTTTTTTACTTGAGAAAGCAAATGAATTTTTTTAAAAATCAATTCAAAAAAATTATAGTCGTTGTGTCTAGACTTATTATTCACATTCAGCGTAATTTGTCTACCTCTTATGGCATCGTGATACACATTATAGAATGATAGGTTATGGAATCTCTTGAACTAAGGTTCAAGTACTGATGATTTATTAAAATTAAGGACATTCAAACAATTAGCTCCCGCATAAACAGAATTTATAGGCCGGTGGCTGTTCAGGTTTTAAATGTAAACGTAAACCTTTTTTTAAAGGTTGACAACCTTTTTTGCTGTGATCATTATCGATGATTTGCCGTTTTGATGATGTATTCGCTATAAGCTACAGTCACACCGAAGCCGGACACAACACGGAGCACCCCGGATTAAGAGATATCTTGATCGTGGGTGAAATTGAGTCGACATCTTCACCCCGGACCAGCCCGGACTTTAACACCGCACCACAACGGATCAACAATGAGCCAACACGGAGTACCCCGGTACCACCACGGCAACTCCACGGACCGCCCCAACTGGGTCTGTGTTATGCCTTGTTCATTCGTGCTTGTTCCGACATGAACCGTGTATGGTCCGTGGTGCTCCCGGGTGATCCGTGTCCAACACGACATGCCAGATCGCCCCAAGATAAGCACGGTGTCACTACGGACCTTCCCGGAGCCACACGTTCGCCACACGGACCATCCCGGACTACCCGGACTACCCGGACTACCCGGACTACCCCGGATCGAAAATCTTCCTGGACAGTCCCAGATGACCACGGTAATTTAACAGTTTACAAGAATCGCCGGGGTGGAGTCCAGGACCATAATTATGACGGAAAATCAAGGACCATCCCGGACTGTACTGGACTGACCCCGGATCGGCCAAATTTCAGTCCGGGAGGTCGGTGTGACTGGGTCTGATGAAATTATTTGAAATGGTCAAACGCAGACTTATAGAAACCCTCTCTTTCCAAAATAAGATTGAATTGGTTTCTCTCTAAGCAGGTAATCATAGTTATGGAGTATAAAGCCTTAGGTAGGAGTTCATTATCCTCGCTGGTGGGTTTTTCAGGAGGTCATTTATTGAAGATTAGTCCTCGGACAGTCATGTCCAATATAGCAATGGTCATTCCTGTCACTTAGTACTTGCCACTGCCTTATTACTCGCATCATCTTACAGCATCGATGTTGTTAAGGCGGTTGAAGTAATGATGGATAAGTCCAATAGATCTACTTCGTGGAGGCTTAAATTAAAACATGCGATTTGTGAGCAGATATATTTGAATGTGAATTAAATTTGAATTTGAATTTATTAACAACAACACATCATAATAACGACAGTATGTGGATAATCATACAATGCAAAAAATAATACTGATACATGTATACATAACAGAAAAGTAACGATGAGTGAAGAGTAATGGTTTTACAATGATATTTAGACACAGATCTGCAAACTATTAAATATACAAAAGACAATCACGTAAATATGTGTATTACTAATATTTAGGTGAAGTTGTTATTGGGAACTAGATGTTAGCACAATTTCTAGTCGAGCCTATTCCATTTTTTTGGCGGGATCTTTTTTAATTTGTGAATATTTATGAATATAAAACTTGTTTGTTTGGTTACGTCCTATATACTATGCATATGAAGAACAGAAATATACACAATTGAATAAGACATTTATATAATTCAAAACCAAAAAGATGCAAAAGACAAATCATGAGATCATAAATATAAAATACTCATATGTTGTTCAGGTAATAAATAAGAGTGAGCCGAGTTAAAAGATGGACCCCTAGGCATTCGGTGATGGATTTTTACCTGTTATTGTATTTACTATTGTAGTTCGTTTTCTTGTGTTCTTTGTTATTGTTATACTCCTTTATGTTCCTGGAAATGAAATAAAGTTTTATTATAAAAAAAACATTACAGTCACACAGTATATCATGCAAGCAAGCTAATTTTGTGAGGTGAGAATAGAAATTTTGGCCGATATGCCTATGATATAGTAGAGGTGTTGTGGACGAGTGGATAAGTCGCCGGACTGTGGATCACAAGGTCCGTGGTTCAAGTCCCGCCGCAGCACTAATGTCCTTTGGCAAGACATTGATCTACATTTGCCTCTCTCCACCCAGGTGTTAAATGGGTACCCGGTAGGATGCGAAAGCTAATGTGGTTAGATTAGCAAGTGTGCGCATATAAAAATGACGCCTGGCTGGAATGCTCCCCAGGGAGTGGAGAATGTGCATACATTGTGTGCGGGTAAGCCTGAATCCAATGACCGGGGTAATAATATACTTATCTGTAAGGCGCTTTGTGAGGGCCTCCGGTCCTGAAAAGCGCTATATAAGAACGAGCTATTATTATTATTTTTATAATAATTGTATATGTGTGTTTGGCTCTTGTGATAATGAACAAGCTGTCGTCAATGTGGAATGTTTTCTTTCTTGTATTGTATGATTATGTGTTATTGCCTAATATACCAACCAACATGACAACACATAGAAATACAAAGAAATGGAATAACATGACATTTTATGATTTTAAAATCAGATATCACGCAATTACTCCTATTGAATTTCAAAAAGAAATTCTTCAAATTCACCATTTCTTTCAAATACACGAGAAGAGGCTGGATAAAAGCATTGTAAAAGGATTTGGGTGTAAGGTTAAAGGTATTATAAGTCCCATTTGCAGGCCAAAACAAATAAAAAAGTTAAATTTCAACGGCATTTGGAAGATAATACTAATTTTGATAATTTCCTCAAAATGAAAAGGCTTGAAAAAGTTTTTAAGTGGGAAAATAACGACCATAGGATGTTGAATCGACTAAAGTAATTGCAATCAGTAAAGATATAGTCTGCTTTTCAGACCCTTGAACCAAATGGTCGTGCGTTATGTGCTGCGCAAAGATTCAATCAGTTTAATTCGGCCATTACACGAATTGGGTTATTGATGTACACGAATGCTCATGTGCTCTTTACAGCTCATTTTATGTATTTTATTACCCATAACAAGAAAAAAGTATGTCAGTCACTCAATAGTGTCTGACAGTGAAGTCTAAAAATTAAACGGGTTTCCTTGCATAATTTGAACATTAGGACACTGCTAACGTTTAAATTTCACAGATAGGACATACGTAACATATTCATAATTCCTGCAAAGCTCTAAAGAATTTGATGTTGGCTGCAAATGGGACATAGTACCTTTAAGGTACTAAAGGTAATAATATAAGCGTTCTGGAAAGAAAGAAAAACAAGGAAAAAATGACACTCGAACAAGTTTTTCAGGTAAGAAACATCAGAAAACCACATATGACTTTGAGAAAGTAAGGTGAGAGCTTAGACTTCTGACCTTGAATATGTAATGCAGAAATATGCTATCCACTGAGATTCAATTTGGATCAGACCGCCTTTCTTTCCAGGCACGCAACTCGATGTAGACATTAAACCGCAGCAGTTTTCAAGGAACACGGCATGCACCAAGCCGGGAGTCGAGAACAGAAATTGGGTCTATTGTCTTAATCGGTTGGGTATCGAACTGGCAATGCTTCCACGGTACAAATGCAATGGATTGTTTAAGAATAGTATAGTTTCATTTTGTCCTTGCAAAATATGATTATATTCTCAGGACCCTTGTTCTTGAAAAGAAGAAATATTTTAAATTAGGATAGATGATCATGACGTTAAGTTAAAGACTTTCTTAAAGGTATTACAAAGTTTTGGTAGATTTTGAAAATTGGCTGGATAGTGATTCTTTACAATTTTGATATATTTGGATGCCCCTATGGAAGTATTATAAGCACTTAAAACTTTAACCCCTAAAACTCTTCTGCTTTCGAGAAAAATTGAATATTAAAATTTACCGGTGCTCCTGGTAAATTTTGATGAATTTGAAAAAGCGCCTACGGCCAGACGATGGTAGCTGCGACCATAAAAATCTCAGAATATGCAGATCTGATATATATATATTCCAAACGGCAATAGCAAATCGGTCGATTTTAGTCATATAACACTGTTTTATAGCTAAATGAATATCTTGACCTTGAGAGGGCGCTATACAACATGAAGAGTTTATTATTTACAATTCCATCACTTTAGACTCGACTTCAACCGCGAAAACGATCTCTGAATATTGTAGGATTGCATATGCTTCCAATATGTTCATTCGAACCAAATTCATTACCCCATACCAACACTTTGTATTACCTTTAATGATCATGTTCAATTCGTCTAAACTGTGCAACACGACAAACAAAAAGAAGAAGATAACGATTCGATGTTGTTGTTGGTGGGAGACGACATTTTTCTTCTTCTAGTTACTCCAATTGGATAGGATCCGGGATGATCTTATTTACCTGTAAATACTTTCCCAGGAGTATAGATGTGTCGTGGTGCAACAACCTTTAATAACATCAAGTGATGAGGGTACTCTGTAATGTATCAAGTAGAAATTAGAAATATTGGAGCAAACAACGTTCTGATTTGGGATCTACGGTTTGCTGGTTGGATTTAAAGCCTTTTAAAGCAAACTGCTTCGAATGGTATCTTTGAGTTGACGTACCTGGACAGGTGAGAAGGAAAAGGAATGTGGCATGCAAGCCAAGACAAACACACCACCCCCAGGAGCCTTTACCTGCCCGTACCCTAGCCGTGTGATCCATGCAACATGCGGGGCTATCAAATTGGTCTACCTTTAGTTTAGAGGCCACACGGTGTACACGATCAATTTCAATCCGTCATCATATTATTTCATCACTCAGGCCATAATTTAAGACCCAAACTAAGACCAGTTCATAACTCTGTCTTCATCAAGATTATGTTCTTTCAACCTGTTAATAATAATAATAATAATAATAATAATATTGATATTAAAATGATAATTCGGTCTTATCTACAGGGTAGTCACCTCGTTACCAATACCACACTTTACCAAGTGATGATGAACATTTGACCTGTTTGCTACAATTCCAGTGCTTTATATAAAATACAATTAAATGTAAATACTCTCATTATAAATGAAATACACGCTGAACCGCTCGATGTGATTAAACCATTCAAATGGCGACTGAATGGTATAGACTAGCTACTAGCAAAGGTCGTAATACACGGGCGGCCCCTTTGTTCATAGAGCGAAGCTAATTAATGGTGACGTCAATATATATAATTTAGTAGTGTCATATTTTAAGATCACTAGTTATACTCGTGGGAATAAAAAGGGAATTTAAATTCGTTTATTTCAGGTCATGGAACTAAAACCAGGCTACAAATGTTGTCACAGTGGATTCAAACACGAGGTAATTCGAACATGTCAGTATGGATATGTTTATTGTATATGCCAGCCAAATCAAAGGTATATTCGTACATTTTTACAATAATGAACCCATTTTAAATAAATAATAAGCAAATCTTCTGCTATTTCATTATATGTTTTTAAGAGTGACGATTAACACATTACATAAATGTGAATACGTTTACAGGAAACCCTCAACGTTAAGGTGCCAATAAAATGAGTAATAATAAAATAACTTGCTCTTTCATATCAAGATTTGAACTTGTGTAGCCAAGCTGATATAAAACGTTCTCCGAGTGACAAGTTTAAGATAACATGCCACATTATTGAAATATGATTAAGATGAAAGAACAGGGCACATTCCAAATTCATCATTTTATGTCATCATTTGGTGATATTTTTGGTCGAGTGCTTTGTTTGTCTTTCTAGAACGCCCGTGTTTATATTTGTCTTCATTTCGGCTTATGAATTGAAAACGTGGGAACGAGAGATGTTTGATTAATGGAGTGAAGAGCAATGGCGGATCGACGGTTGTTGCACCACGACACATCTATACACCTGGGAAAGTATTTACAGGCAAGTAAGATCCTTTGGCAAGACATTGATCTACATTTGCCACACTCAACCCAGGTGATGTAAATGGGTACCTGGCAGGAATTAATTCCTTGAAATGCTAGTGCGCCGAAGTGGCTGCCTTGCTAAAGCCAGGGTAATAATCGGGGCAGCGACAGCAGCGTCACAACGTGACGGACATGTGCGCTATATAAGAAGCCACCATTATTATTATTATTATTATCATCCCGGATCCTATCCAATTGGAATTACTGGAAAGATATCGTCTCCGACCAACAACGACATTGAAAAAAAAAATACTGCTCACTATCCCCAACCCCCGCTTACTTACGAATTAGGCTCCCTCTTTGACACCCTCCCCTTCCGCCGACTGGATGCGCCCCTGGTGAGGAGAAGGGAGAATGGCAAGTTATTTTTGGTCAAAAATATCTAGGCTTTTTCATTGAAAATGCAACTTGAAATCAAAGATATTTAAACAACTGTATCTAGTTGATCGATGAAAAATGCGGATAATGTTGGTAATAAATGGATTACCTGCTAGAATTCCTTGAATGTTTTTAACGCCTTCCGCATCCTCTTTTTACGATTTAGATAAAGCTTATGTTATTATAATCGTTGTTTATTGATCATTAATATTATCATTTATTAATATTATCATCATCATTATCATTATCATTATTATTTATAACATTATTATCATTAACAATCTTCTTCTACTTCTTCTTCCTATTATTATTATCTTTGTGGTACTTCTTATTTAATATTATCACCATTGTTATTATTATTATAATTATGATTATTAGCAATAGTAGCAGTAGTGGTATATATAGTATTTATGCAACCGACGGTTCATTTTAACGTTGGCTATTTACAGTATTATATCTTTAACAGTAATACTTCGTTTTCATGCCAAACATTTCCTGATAGTGGAAGTGAATTGATTGGTTTAATGAAGTACAACTTTAAAGCAAAAAATTGCTATGTTCAGCAAAGACTCAAACTGTATTAATTCTATGATAAACAACCGTCTTGGGGAAACCCCTCCCCCAAAAGAAACAAATAAACCAGATACGTATTTGCATTTAATTATGTTTTCCTTTGTTTACAAATAGAAATGAAAGAAAGAGCAGGTTTCTCTTTTAACACGCTTAGAAATAATCACGTAGATCGATGCTATTAAATATGTTTTTCCTTGAAATTTAAGACTACACAATTGAAAAACAAAACGAAATAATGAGATATAAACGAAGAACGTGATGAAGCCAGTTACGAATCGATGTTCCTGTAAAAACCAACAAGACGTTATTGGAGTTGTCTTTCTAAGCAATCAATACTCGGTTGATATGAGCAAACAGTAGAACGTGTTTGATCTATGTAGCGCCCCCTAGTTTGCTCATTGATTATCAAACGTCCTACTAATCATTATGTTGGTAGACTTTCAAAATCATTTCCATTCACAATAAACGTGATAGCCCAAGTTTAGCAAAATCATGTTTTGTAACGCACAAAGTGTTATGATCAGTTGGAAATAATTTGATGCTAATATGTATCACTCAACAACATGTTTTAAAAGAGATTTAACAAAATTAAATACCCAGCTCTTACTTTGCGGGAATGGTGGGAATGGAGTTCCTTGTTTTTGTCAAGAAACAGAGTCTGCAGGATCGCGAGTCGAAGAGGATGGTAATCGATAGTAAGACATAGGATAATCAAATCAGATTGATAAACGAACAGATTACGCATACACGCACCCCACACATACACACGCATGCGCACACACACACACACACCATACGCACACAAACACACCTGACACGCACACACCCGTTTACCACACAGTACACACCCGCGCGCATCTTTAAAATGATACACGCGTTTGTCACTTTTATCGCCCCGCTTTATCATTGTCTGTTGTAATAGTCATAATTATATGAAGTTTTTATTTTTAAAAATCACTTAAATGTTATGAATAGCGCAGGGTTGTTGCATACAAGTCCGTATAATGACCGAGCAGAAAATAAAAAGTCGACAAAGGCCTGTGATCTAAAATATTGAGACTTCGACAGAAAAATAATCGTTCTTTTAATCACAGAGATTTTTTAAATTCCATTTCACATGACACATAATATTATACTTTCACTTGAAACAATCGATTGAAATCATACCAAAACAAACATATGATTTCAAGAGAGGAAAAGTCGTGCCCGATGTTAAGACTAGTATGTTGTTGCGTGATCATTAGCAGAATATTTTATGAATTTTGACAGGCGAGTAACGCAATAAGCGGATAATTCTTTTGATTTCCGATGTAAATAAACCAGTGATATGTAAATGAGAGAGTTATTTCTCGGAATGATCTCACGAAAAAAGACATAACGAGGTAAAGAAATGTGAACCCTTTTCCCCTTCCCTCTTTTTTGCTTTGATGTGTGCATCCGACGGATGAGATAAGAGCAGGACCCGCCCGATCCGCGCCAATTTCGGAAATGAATTTAAATCTGATTTCGCGAACGAATTCTTCATGCATTTTCTACATTAGAAAAGGAATCGACTTGGTTTTCGGTGAGGTCTGCGGAAGTTTGAATTTGTTCTGTGGTTTGGATGACTTAGCCCTTATCACGCTAAGGACTTATTCACGAAGAGAAAGTAATCATGATTTTACGAATAACTTGCATGTTGTATCACATAAAATGAGAACTTGATTGAAAATGTGAGATCAAACGTTAACTGAGAAAACTGTTGGAGAAAAATGAGAAAGAGAGAATGAAATGGAGCAAATTATATGGAATTATAGAACTAATATCTGATAATCATCAAGATTATTATGAAATAGACAT
This sequence comes from Strongylocentrotus purpuratus, assembly GCF_000002235.5. Taxonomy (NCBI): domain Eukaryota; kingdom Metazoa; phylum Echinodermata; class Echinoidea; order Camarodonta; family Strongylocentrotidae; genus Strongylocentrotus; species Strongylocentrotus purpuratus. The sequence continues at coordinate 76,627 of NW_022145532.1, read as the reverse complement.
ATGTATGCAAATATTTCAGTTGACAAATACAATCATTCATATTTTAAAGAAAGGAATGAATCTACATTTCGAAAAATCTGATTGATGAATAGAAGGAAAAAAGGATTCCCGTTCCCCTTTTCCATTTTCACGTTTGCTCCCAGTTTACGTCCCTCTTTATGTATCCTTTCTCACTCCCCATACTCGCTGCTACTGTTTATAATAGGGAGGGATATCTAGTGGGTAACACAGACGGCTTCAACATGAAGATTGTGTTCACCTTTTTTCTAAACTAGAAAAGTAGCTCTGTCTTGAAGTCCTGTGCAATCTCACGCACTAGACGCTGGAATGGCAGTTTTCGGATGAGAAGCTCAGTGCTCTTCTGGTATATGGATTCTTGGGTAAAATATAATTCTAACAAACGATGCCACCAACTGATATTTGAAAATCGGTGCCCAAAGTGCCCAAATGCAATGTTTTAGGGGCCCACCAGTATTGGTATGCTTTTCAAACGAATATTTTGCCCGAGAATGTTCGTTTGGTGTATAAAACCCACACTATGAACGACACAGTGAAATGTGGTATAGGTTAAGATCCACAGAAGATAACAGGGGCCCACAATAAGTGTTAGGTATTAAAATGCAAGGAATATTCAAAGTTCTTCCAAAAGCGCACAAAGGACCAACAACTCTAATTTTTGTTTTAAAATGGGTGAAATCGTGTAGTTTACTGACTAGAATGTTAAATCATAAGCTATGTGATTTGTTGAACACATCGATGAGAGGCGTGAATAACGAAGTATAAACAACGGGCACCTACTTTATTCAAGTAAGACAATTAAACCGTATGGTTGGCCCGTATTTACGATTTCATCAACGAAATGGACCTTGATGATTGTGAAAGGAATGTGTAGTTGCCCGCGGTGTATAATTTATTATCAATTATTATGATCGATGGGTTCAACATATAATAACGCACATGTTTAAATATTCTTGTCTTGTCCTATTAGGCTACGATGAAAAGCTTCAGGACTCCAGGGTCCCCTCAGGTGCCCCAAAATGATGCTATATTGGTTGAATTAATGAATAGCTTTAGAATAGAGCAATGACACATGTAGGCCTATGTAGAAAGAAAATAAATAACATTATTAAATGTTGATGCTGTTGAATCTTTTATGTTACATTTGGACCCTTAGAATTAGATTGTGGCTACCTGAGACATATTCGGCTATCAAAGCCTCGTAGCCACAATGTATCATGATTGTGTTTTGATACCGAAATAGAGATTTAATGTGATCCTATTATTCCCATATAAAAAGTTTAAAGCAAACCTACTCACTGTCTAGAATTGCTTGTCCTCTGTGGGCCCTTTTGGAGCATTTCAGGGCGCCTGTGGTCTTATGTGTGTCTTAACATATGTTACATTTCACTGCATTGTTCAGGGTTGGTTTTCTACACCAAATGCGCATTTCCAGCCAAAACATTCGTCTAAATAGCACACAAACAATGGTGGCCCCCTAAAGCATGAAATGCGGGCACTTTGGGCACCGATGTTCAACAATCAGTCGGTGGCATCGTTTTTTAGCAATACATTTTCCTTAGGAATTCATATTACAAGAAGATGAACACCATTTCCTGTTGGAGCCGTTTGTGTAACTAATTAATGTTATCAAGCGAAGTTCTCACCCACGGTGTTGTGAAGGCATGTGACTCAGGTGATTTAAGAAGGTTACATCAAGCTTTTACATCACCTCAGATAATCGTTCGCTTCCTAAGTTTCACTTACGCCTACAGCAACAAATATTCAATATGTTCCTGATGTATTTACCCTATTAAAAGTAGTCATGATAAATACAAGCAATAAGTTAATCTTATTAATGTATCCTGTAAGATGGCTTGTCATCAGAGGACAAATAAGAGGATAGCAATAATCCTCCAAGAGACATTCAGATCACCTCCTTACATTGTGTAATACGGACGGAAAAAGTAGAAACTGTCTGGCTACTTAAATCATAATTCCCTGTTAACATTTGGAAATTCCCACTACTTATATTTTTAAATCTTGAGATTTTAAAGGACATAACCTGATTGACAATCATAAAAAAAAACCCTGAATATATGATTTGATGAGAATGCACGGGTGCCAGAGCGACTTTCAAGTGACTGTGTTCTGAACTCATAGGAACATACAATCATTTCATACAGAACGATTCACTTTAAAACACCTACATAGAAAGAAGATACAAACACCAGGATAAACTGTTAATTTGGATCATGGTAAGTGATAAACGATAATCATCTCTCGTTGAATTATTAGTCAACACCACATAGGAAATCGGCCCTAGGCCTGCGCAGATTTGGTATATGAATATTTTTCTTATATATACAATATTTTTGAGAGCACCATCCAAATTGGGCACGGACCATTGAGATTGATAAATACAGACATTACGTCCAAATCATTGTTTAAAATGCCTTATCTAAGTTCCTTTTATTCAGTAAAATGTCGAAAATTCAACCATCGACAGGCAGTCATGTAACCTGTAACAGACAGAATTTCAAGCGAATATTTTAGCCCTTTTTCAATGATATCTAAAAGCCATTAGCATTAAAATTGACAGATTTAAACATGGATAATCTATGTTAATGTTACACACAAGAACAGTAGATACGATTTACAATGCTCCGTAAATGATCTCTCTTCGTAAGAAAATGAAATACTTATGATTTTTTTTTAAATATCAACGTGGGGTTCCAGACTTCTCAGGGTGTATCTCACTGAGCGGTGAATGCTGATGAACGTTGCGAATTTTGGATTCGCCAACTTTTCTGACGAATGTTGGCGAAGATCAAAGTTCGCTCTTGCGACATTTAGCGACTTTTAGCGACGTTTAGCAACTTTTATCGACAATAAGCAACATTTGAGCGAATGTTTGCGAAAGGCAGTTGGCGACTATTAGCGACTGTAGGCAAATGCTAGCAACAGTTTTTGCGAAGATTAGCAACTATTTGCCAATCCTAGCTTTGCCACTCTTTGTGAATGTTTGGGACCTTTTGCTAACTCCTGGTACTCAATGGGTCGATTTTATATAGGAATCAAAGGGCAACGTGGTCGCTAGCATTGGCGAATCAAAAATAACTTCAGCGACACCGTCTTACAACCGTTTGCAAAGGCTTACGCCTGTTTTGCAAACGCTTACGACTGTTTTGCAAAGGCTTACGACTGTTTTGCAAACGCTTACAAATGTTCGCGGAAAAATAATTTCGCAAAGTAATTATGAACATGTTCAAAATTTCTTTGCGACAAAAAAAAAACTGCTTGCGACAAGAAAAACTGTTTACATCAAGAAAAACTGTTTGCGAACTTTCTTGCAACCTTTTACGAACATTTTGCAACCTTTTATGAGCCCTGGCAAAACCCACAATTCGTTATGTTCGCAAGCATTCGCCGCACAGTGAGATACACCCTTTAAAGACAATGAAATACTTATGAAAAAAATCTGCTTTTTTTTAAAAATCTCAACGTGGGGTTGCAGACTTCTCGAAAGGTTGATTGTATGTCCTTTGTTTAATTCGAATCACGCAGGAGATTGACCCGAGGGGGCAAACCTCCGCGATGCCACCTTATCTATCAAGGGTACTCGACGTCAGATGATCAAACCCATGATCAAACTATTCTACTAACATACATACCCTGGGAAATAGCTCTCCTTTACTCTTCTTTTGTCGTCTTGTATACACAGCCAGTCATTCAGCCAGTATTAACTCTAATCCCTACGTTCTGTCTCTCTGACTTTCTGTCTCTTTATAATCTACTTTTCTGTCTTTCTGTCTCTCTATTGTCTACTTCTGTCCTTCCAATTCTTCAAATCAAGATCTCCAAGGCTCTGTCGCGATATGAATAATTTTCTAAAAAAAGGTTTTGCAACTTGTTGATCCTTTGGTTATGCTTTACTATTAGTTTATCTAATTCTGATGCATCCAGGTCAAACATGGCGTCGAGCTTAGCTGTTATATATACGATGTCATCATGAAAGCAAACATTACTCAATCCATGTATAAAATATTCTTCACTTTCCCCTCTTATTATATGAATTACAACTAATCATCTGAATTAGTAGTGGGGTAGTTTTTTGTATCAATCGTAATTCTAGTTAGAGGAATCATGTCATGTGCACAATCTCCACTGTCTTTTGAACATTATGTGATTTAAAAAAAGTACTGAAAAGGTAACTGAAATGTCGTTCAATATATCTTTCACGTATTCAAAGTAGTTAGGGGGATTAATGTAAGTCTTTTCCCAAGATTTTCTTTACAATCAAGACAAAGACAATTAATTCCAAACTTGTATCACACATTGCCATAATAACTTTTTGTCATTCCTTTCTTCGCCATCATGCAGTAGATACAAAATATCATGCGGATGGGGAAAATGATTTAAATCACAAAGGCCGTCCAAGTTTATGGAATGAGTGGAGGAAACCGGTTTCATGAAATATCTTTGTAGAATTGGGTCAGGATAACTCGATGCCAATACCCAGGGAATGATCAGGTATGTCTATTATCAAACCGTTAGATTGGTGATGAAAGCGCACAGCGTGTTCACATATTATAGGGCAGATCACTTCTGCAAGCAACCTGTATTCATATTATTATGTTTTATCCCAAGTTTTATGAAGGTAACATAATGTTACACTGTGGCGTTCGGAATAATTTCAAAAGGAATATTGGAATGATAAGAGAAATACGCATGCTTGTTGCCATTTCTTTCTTTGGGGGGGGGGGGTGGGGGAGGATGACTGATTTGGCTTTGCTAATTACATCTTATTCATGTTTTTTCAATCGAAAATTATCACAAGGTAACTAATTATGCCGAGTAGAAACTGACCCTCTCTTCACCTGACTGCTCTTGCAACAGAACCATTCCACCATCAGAATCCTGATCAGATTGGAGAGCTTGTATTACACACCACGTTCCCAACCCAGCTGGATACCAATTTCACTTTGCTTTCGTAAATAGGACCTCTAGTATATACATAGCATTTACTGCCCGCTTTCTAAAATTAACCTCGCGTGTTCTTGTTTTTTGTTTTGTTTAAGAGTTGGGTCGATGAAAAATAGAAATAATAGTGTCTAACGTACATACCGAGGGCCTGAAATAAATCAAATTTTCTACCAAAGGTCCTCTTACCCCTTAGATGTTCTGTTATGACGTCATTACAAATTGAGACGGACAAGTCTTATAACGGGAGGTGCTGATGCTCAGTCAGCGGTAAAGGTGTTAGGTACGCATGTGCACTTTCCCTTATGATCTACCTGAAGGTCAGGGCCAGCATGGTATATTCATATGTAAGACTAATAGGTATTAAACCAAAAATACTTCTCACCTCTTCTTGCCTCTGAGGGGTCAGATTAAGACCTGGTAGACACACCAAAGTGCCAAACGTGTCAGGAGGGAAGCTATGTGGTGTAATTGATTCATCTCACGAAGACAGCAGATGTAGAAGGCCCTTATAAAATGATTGTCCTTCTAGTGACCATGTGAAATTTGTCTCTCATTATTTCATTACCATGTAAATGAAGCACATTGTCCCACCAACATATTTATACCGTTTTCGCTGTAGGGATATCAACAAGATATCTTCAGCACGCCTGTGTTGTAATTTTGAACTCGAGCTGATTGGACTGAGGTGATATAGGTGAAATAGGTGAAATATTTTTGTTTAGTGTACCATCTTTCACAATAACAGGTGGAGGTGTCGTGGTCTAGTGCATACGTCAACTGACTCTAATTCACATTATTCTCGGTTCGAGCCCCGCCGCTGCACTAATGTCCTTTGACAGGACATTAATCTCTATTATAATAATAATAATAATAATATTTAATTTTTATATAGCGCTTAATACAAATGTATTATTATTATCTCTGTTATGCCACTCTCCGCCCAGGAGATTTAAAAGTGTACCCGGTAGAAACGCATTCATTAAATGTGTAATGGCCTTATTACAGCTAAGTGGAGGTAAAAACTATTAATATTTTGTAGTAGAAGTGCCGTAGTCGAGTGGTTTAAGCACTTGGACTTGAAATTCAAAGGTCGTGGTTCGATCCCCGATACAGCACTAAATCCTTTGACAAGATATTAATCCATATTTTGGCACCCCATACCCAGGTGAAGAAAATGGGTACCAGATAGGAAAACATTCCTTAAATGTTTCAGCGCCTTATTACAGCTACAGTGGAGGTAATAATATGAAAATGTTGTATTAAGCGCAGGAAAGTATATTCATATACTAGCTGCGCTATATAAAAGGACCTATTATTGTTATTATTTCAATAATTCATTTACAAAACTTATAGATGTTACATATCATTGCACATTAGCATAGCATGAATAAGAACACAATCGTGCATTAAGAGGTGATGGTACAGAAGGGCTACATCCTAAGCATAGTTTGATATGCTTGCAGTCCAGAGACATTGCGTAACACAAAGGCCAACAAAAAAACATGCTTAGCGTCCTGTTTTTTTTTAAATAGGAAGGAGGAGGCCCTTTTTTTTTCTTTTTTCTTCCAAAATGGCCGCTCGGTACATTTTCCCTGACAATCGGGCTATTTTTCAAGATGGCCGCTGACATTTTTTTTTTTTTTTTTTTTTTAAATCAGAAATAGATCCATTTTAGCAGTGTTTTTCATGTTTTTTTTTCTTAAAAAAAAATAGGAGGCGGCCCCCAAAAAGGAAGCGGGCGGGGACGCTAAACATGTATATTTTTTTTAATGGCCTTACAAGGAACAGAGGGAGACAGATAGAGGGTATATACACAGAGGAAAGGGAGGGGGGCTGCGAATTTTCTAGCTATCAATGAAACTGTTAACATGGCTTTCACATCATTAATACGACATATACAGGTTGCAGAAACTGAGGCCTAAAACCCGAATTCTCCTTCACGCAACCCTCCGGTATATTTCTCCATGTTCTTTTTTCCTTTAATTACTGGCACATTTCGTATCTTATGTCGCTGTGACATGTTTCTTTTATGTACAATTTGTAATGTGAAGTCAGATATGAATTGCAATCCAAAGAACAGAATTATATCACGTGGTCTAGATCTAAAAGAGATATTCATTGTGGGTGCGTGCATGTGCGCGCGCGAGTGAGGGAGGGTGTTATGTGCGTGTGTGTGTGTGTAAATTAGAGGTAAATTATGACAATAATTACAGAATTCACTCGGCCAATCAAATTGCAAGAAAAGTTCAGAATATCATGCAAATGATAGTGAAAGAATCGAGGATAGGAGGGTCGATAAAACTCTATCATCCATCATTCACTGTTGATGTGATAATAGCCCGTGTACACATCGCATTAAAACCAGCATCGTATCTGGGAAGTTTGATATTAGATGACTAGTGTAATATCCACGATACGAAAGGATAGCAACCTTTTTTAAAATCTAAGATGGAAAAAAAGAAGAAGATAAAACAAGCAGTCATTTAACTTTTGTTTTTATCCATTATTGACATGGAAAGAGCTCGCGTAAATCCTAAAAGGCATTTTGTCAGCAAAGTACCTCGAGCCGGGATGTAAATCATCTTCTAATTCCTTTCTTTTTGTGTTCTCTGTCACCTTTTATATGTATTCGATTTCAACGTTTTTCTGGAATAAACAAAATCTAAACTGCTTATTTTAGATCGGTTGTGTATTATGACAAACAAAGAATAATACAAGCTAAGTTTATATCTTAGCCGTAGGATGCAACTCATATTTCCTAATTAAACATTGGTTAAGATGATCACGTGCTATTTGGTTACTATTATTTACCTTTGCCATTGTAATTGTAATTGTAACATCGCTAAATAAGAGAAAATAAACAAAGTGAGATTTATCTCAATATAAGTCTTCCTCTGTTCCACCCCCTCTCTCTCTCTATCTCTCTCTCTGTTTGTCTCTCTGTCGCTCTGTATATCTCTGTCTCTCCCTCCCCTCTGTGTCTCTCTCTGTCTCACTCTCTCCCCTTTACTCTTTCTCTCTGTTTCATAATTTTGCTTCAGCATAGTCTTATATAATTCTTCTTTATCAATTTGTATTTATTTGAATGATCATTACCGCAAGACTAACGGCCCCGAGGAAATACGGGAAGGCGAGGCAAGATGAGAATTGACGGCTATCTGTTTAAAGCATCACACAATGTATGCAACTAATTGTATATAAATACTATATATATTTTGTTGATGAAAATTTGAAGAAGAAAAAATTCTAATGAGATGATAAGAGGTGTCGTGGCCGAGCGGATATGTTACCGGACTGTGGATCACAAGGTCCGCGGTTCAAGTCCCACCGCGGCACTAATGTTCTTTGGTAAGACATTGATCTACATTTGCCACTCTCCACCCAGGTGTTAAATGGGTACCCGGTAGGATGCAAAGTTAATGTGGTTGGATTAGGAAGTGGTGCTTTTAAATGGCGACTGGCTGGAATGCTCCCCAGGGAGTGGAAAATGTGCATACATTGTGTTGCGGGTAAGCCTGAATTCGATGACTGGAGTAATACTATGTGCTGCGCCTAGACACAAAGTATTAAGCGCATCATAAATGTGAGCTATTATTAATGTTATGGTTTTTCTAGCTTTCTAATATTCGGTGTAATGGTTTCGGTTGAAATAAAGATCATCGTCGACAGTCAATGTAAGTATAGGAGTAGTGCTAGGCATTGACACGATGGGTACAGCGATAACTATCATATCATCATTGCATCACAGTCAGTCAAGATTTACAAAATTAGTACGTTGATCACATGATTTTTTATAGTTTCTCTAATAACAAAGGAATATAATCTTAAAATAAAACTTCAGCATTCATAAGTGTGTTGGCAAACCTAGATCAGAGAATATTACTCTCATTCTTATTTAGTACAAAGAATACACGTAGTTCAGCTACTCCAAATGAAACGAGCATAATCTTAATCTTTACATTTAGTGTCTTCAATAAACCCGACATAGGCATGAGTGCATTATAATGATTCGTTCTACCCGTGGTTTTATCTGCTCTGCTTGACAAGCAAGTACATAACTACTTATCCACAGGCAATCGGTGGGTTGGGGGGGGGGGGGGGTACGATCTCAGGATAATTCATAAGGGAGATTCCCCCCGGAAATGTAATGGAACAAAATGCAAAAAAGGGTAGTTAATGAGTCCAATTTAACAATCACTAGAATGTTTGTTTTTAATTACTAATAATTTTACGCCGTCGAAACGTGGATATGCACACATGGATCTGCCTGAGTGATCAAAAGTGTTCATGAATGGAAAATTGCAAATGACTGCAAAATGCAAAATATAAAAATCGGGAGGGGGTGTATCCTTTGAGGCATTTCCTGTTCGGACGTTGAACTTCCTCGATTGTCGGGTCCCCCCCCCCCCCTCCGGTTCACAGCCATGACACAATATCGCCACGGCTTCATTTGTGACTCCCGCGCATTTTGTATGAAAGTAAAGTGTTTACCCATACCCATTAAGATATAGCCCTCCCGCAGCGATTTCCGCAAACTGTTTGTCAAATATTATCCACCATTTGGTCCCCAAATATGCAATTAACGTCAATCGTACATAACATCTCAACGATAAGCCAGAAAGGAATAACCTCTTTCTGAAAATCTCATAATATGCCAGTGGTCTCAAAACCCTGTGATCTTTAAAAAGGAGAACCTGGAATGTTCTGAATGGTAGGCAACAAAAAAAGTCGACAAAAAGCAGAAAATAGAAAAATTAAAAAGGAACAAAACTATTTGTTCTCCTTTATTTAGATTTACCAACATGTGGAGTACCTGCATGGTCCTTATTTTTTTTTAAAGATGATCGCAGAGCAAACAAGGAGGGAAAATAAGAATGGAAGCGTCACACCATACCAGCGACATCCCTACAATAATCCCTTCAACGGTTGAGGTTTCCACTTGAATTCGTTAAGATCGCTTGTCGAATGCTACGGTCCATTTCAAATGTGAAACGCCAAAGTAATCATTTCTGTCTGGGTCCGGTTACGCTTCGTTTAGAGCTCATGAAAATTGTTGACAAATGAAGGAGGATGCCCGGCGCTGGAAGGAAAATATCGATTTAAATAATAGCAGTCTATTTCCAAATAACTTCTGTTTCAAAATAATTACCGTGACATTTTCTTTACAATTTAATAATAATACAAAATAAGTTTCCTTTTCATGGTTGGTTTGTAATAATTATTATTTAATTGATAATAAACCTAAAAACATCATACTCCTCATGTCAATAGAATATGAATGATTGTTAATTAAATGCTAATACCCTTAATTATACTCCAAAGTTAATATTAATTTTGCTGTTTATCCAAATCACTTCCCATTTAAATTGATGAATCGGAGACGTGAAAAGCACGATATAAAACTAAGTATATGAAATGAGTAGGAAGTTAAAACAGATTAATTTTATAAAAAAACGATTCAATGGAGTTTGTTCGGGATAAAATTCAACAAAGCATAATAGAATGTCTGACTTTATTTCAATCTTTATTTTCCAGTTTGTGAAACTAATACACGAGATATGTGGGCGTATATGGCAACTACCCCTTGCGGTGTGTCTTAATATATCTCTTCTACACGTATAATCAACTGTTTAGTGTTAAATAAACCCTGCAATCAATTGTTCTTAATGTAGTTACCGCCTATACTCAAAGAAAAATATAGTTGATACATGTATATATAGATTGTTTTCCGGTACCGGTGTAAATATTTTGACAATCTAAACAAGAAAAACAGCATAAATTTGTTTACCATACACAAAGACAAATATCGTTGATGCATGTATATATAGGTTGTGTACCGGTACCGTAGCAAATATTTTGACAATTTAAACAAGACGAACGGCATACATTTCTACGAGTGTGAAAGTGTGAGATATAATGTCAGATCAATATTTTGATAAAAATATTATACATTAAAAAGAAATATATATAGCGCATGTAATTGATCATAAACGTTAATAACTCAGAGTACTTGCAATAAATTGACTTTATAGGATTAAATTGCTATATCATTTAGGTTTTTTTTTTTTCTTCATTGTAACTAAATCAGTTTTGAGAAAATTACAATGATATACAATGAAAAGTACAATGATATTTTCCTCTTTTTTCGAAAGAAAGTTATTTATATACTACCATTTGAATTCGATCGTTATACTCTGAATTGCATCGTTAAACGTTATCATTATGCTCAATTGTACACGATAACGTCACAACCTATTAGAGTATAAGCCAATGATCAACATAAGGAGGCAGATACAAGCCTAGTTGACTGAATGACAATATTTATTTGTCTGCTTTAATCATCATCAGTTTCCATTCATAGATACAGTCAGGCGATTGAGAAGGCTGACTAGGCGTTGTGGCGTGCGCCTGTAATCCAGCTAAAAAGTGGAAGTTACAAACTGATTCAGCCGAGGACGCAGGTTCGAAACTGAGTCACGTCTTTCGGATGGTGACGTTTAAAGGTCGGTCCCAGACGTAAATAATCATATCTGATTGATTGATACACGTCTGTAAAAACCCAATACACACACACGCTGTGGTGTGCGTGCGTGTGTGTGTAAGGGGGTGCGGGATGTGACCGAGATGATACGCGGATGATGTAATACAATAGAACAAACCATCTAGTAAAATAATGGTATGGAAGGGGTTCGTATTATCTTATTCCACGTCGTCTTCCCCTCTTCCCTTTTACTTTTACTTCATTTTTGTCGCCACTCAAATGAAGGGGCACACACATGTACCCCTGTTTATCTACGCCTCTGTGTTAATCTATGCATGAAACTCACAAAATGCTTTATAATAGCTGGTGCAAATTAATTTGTTTTTAGCTTGTTTGTTATTGGTATACAATCAAACCCCTTTTCACCGATGGAGATATGCAAATAAATATTAAGCTCGATGCGTACGTTTCCGCTTCAAGTAAAAAAATAGAAATGCCATCGTTGTAGAACATTTACTGCAAATTTGCTCTAATTACATCGTCGTTCTCTGTCTCTCCATTGACCCATACACATTGACCTCACATTGCCTGTATAAAGTGCAATACTTCGAGTCAGTACGTGGGTGCAGAGTATCGTGGAAAATATTATTTTTTAAATGTCGTTTAAAGGTCATGATGTGAATATGTGATATATTACGAAGGTATATCACACTCTATTAAAAAACATGTTTTTAAATATGAATAAAATATATTTAAATTTGAACTGTAAAGGATGTACGACGTACACTTACGAAGATCTATTCAAAATTAATAGATTCTCACTAATTTGAATTTTCTGATGTAAACAGATCATTCGGATCTTTTTTTAATCTACGGTGATAACGATTGGATTGATTTCAAGTCAAATAAAAGAGTTCCATGTGCAAACATTATTGAATAGCTGCTACATTGAAGAAGGAAAAACACACAATCGGCTGTCACAAGAGTGCGAAACAAACTAATAGCAGATTTCGTGATCAATTTTCATTTCCGATTCCCAAGTTCCCCATTAGTATTTCACGATATTATTCATGTAAATCACTTTAAGTCGTACCCCCTCCCACTCCCCAGCACAACCCCTTCTTGATAGTGAATAAGAAAATATAGAAAATAAAGTGTTGGTAATTTTTGGGGGTATGTTTATCATTTACATAAAACAACGATATACAGAATGATAACGATAATCAGAATACGTTATTCAGATTTGTAAAATGTCCTACTCAACTTGTACGCCTTTCCTTCGTATTTATATCATAAATACAGTTTTCTCTGACTACTTCTCTTTTATTTCATAACCGCTTGCCCTTGATGGGAAGATTGATCATCAGTCATTCATATCTATCGTCATACCAACACATAAATAAATACCGATTGTGGAATGCAGACAAGTTCATCATTTTCTCTTAAATTGTTCATTTCATGCTGTCAGTGTTGTTATACTTGTCCAGCTAATCATTCATCAAATCGCTGGACTCCTAGTGTGGAAGTCTTTCAAAAATAGAAAAATATTTATTATTTTCATTTGTTTGGTTTTCTTTTATGGGGTCTGGAATGCGCCGAAGAAACAAAAACACTTTGACATATCATGTCGGTACCAGGGACTTACTGGCAAGTCAAAATAGGCGTCGTGAAATTCGAAGTGTTATGCAAATGATTTGACATATGTCATTATTTCTCTGTCGAATATGAGACGTAAACGAGGGTTAGGCCGCGATTGGATATCGTTTGGTGATGCGTGAACGTGAACGTGTTCATGTTTCTCCATGTTGACTGTCACTTTAATAGGCAGGATGAAAACAAATAACGTGGGAAATTTTGTTAAAGGAAACAATGGGAGTAAATGATGGGAATAAGGACTGGGTTTCAAAGGCAATAAGAACAAAATTATACAAATATCGATAAAAGAATGGATTGAAAATGGCAATATTTTGTTTTTACATCGATGCCAATGAAATAAAAGCCATGTTTTACAGAATGAAAACAAAAAGATTATAAATATTTCTATGAGGTGATAAACATTTAACACGGTAGCAACTATTTTTTTTCGAAAAATCAATGTAATTTCATGCTGCGTCACCTATTGATGTATGCGATTGTGACATTGATGTACATTACTTCAAGGGAACCTCACCCTAAGAAATAACTTGACTTAGTCTGAGAGCGTTATTATATTATTGCCCATTATTCTACATTTATTCTATATTTCCCACTACTGTATGAGAGAGGCATACATTAGGGATAATCTACAGTTTCTCAGCACGACATGGGCATCGTAATTTTTGTTGGATAACGTGACGTACTATGTGAAGTCGTTTATCAAGTAAATGTAATCAAATTTATGGATGCTTCCTTCCCAGTTGTGTGTAGTGATATAAAATTTCATTCACCTGCTATTATCCTTTGTACTCCAATTGCCAAAACGCAAATTGCATAAACAAGTTGGTCTCTTCTGGCGTAAAGGTTTCTCATAACTGAAATAGCTCTGTCAACTGCTACACAATTAACGAATCAGTTAAAATGGTACCTCTGTAATATATATTTTCAGCTTTTATTTTTCTTCATTGAAAAGTAAAGGTTTTGTTATTTATTTAAAAGGTCTTTCTAGCTAAAGTTTGGTGCATGATGCATGTACAATTGCAACTGGTACGTTACATTTCCAAGTAAATGGCTGCGCCCACGTCACGCTAAAAGGCATCAGATCATGCCAAGGATATCTTCATTTAAATATCTCTTGTATATTTTCGTAAGGAAAATTGTACAACAAAGGGCAGGAAGACATCTCATTTTTCAGAATACCTGCACTTATTCTTTTGGGTGAGGTTTCCTTTAATCCGAATATGATTTCCTTGGGACATGCAATATAGTATACACATTGATCTATAGTTGATTTTTCAATAATAGTTTCGATCGTGTTATTTGCCCTCTATAAAAAGGGGAGGTTTAATTGAATTGAAATGAATTGGCATTAGAATTCAAACACGTGTTGTAATTAGAATAAAACAAAATCAAAACCTACATGAAATCCTAATGTAAAGGTAGATTTTGATAGAAACGAGACGCTGTTCTAAAAAGAAAAGGAGAAAATAAAATAAAAAATCTCCTTTTTTCTCATCTCAGTGACCAGGATCGGTCACGATTCAGTCTTGTCAACAGAATTAACGATAAATTCAAGACCCGTCAATGATATCACGTTTTGTATATGTCGATGTTGATGGTATGAGCTCGATTAAAGTCGTAGTAAACTTGTCCTACAATGAAGAATCACCTAGACCTACCTTACACACTGAAATGGAAGGAATAAAGCACCATCCCCATAGTTGAGCTTCTTTGAACTGAAAATACAAATAATGATAATGACATTGATTATTTGATAGCACTGAAAACTATGATTACCATAAAGCGTTTACGAAATTACAGAATGTGGTGTAGCGAATGTAACATAAATATAAATATACTTTAACAAGAGGCAAGTGATACACGTTTACAGGTTTTGGATGGGATTACAAAAGCCAACGGCCTGATTCATGCCAAGAAGGAACTGCTGAAGTATTCTGATTACGTATATTTAACATTTATCTATCCAAAGTTTGTGAAACGATATCATTTGATTAGTTTACATGTACATGGGACTTCTCTAACAAAAGGAAGTAAAATCATTCGAGAAGATGACGTTGACCACTTTCCCCGGGCCACTTCCACTATAACTTCAGAGCAACTTCAAGACAAGCTCTCGAAAGTAATCTGAAAGTAGAACGTCAGTCGCCTATACCTTGCCAGTATTAATTACACTTAGGGTTATTATATTGCTATGTTTGGAAGGATCTGGTATATAGAGAAAGCTGGATGACACAATACCTGGTGGCGTGTCTTTTCCGCAGGTACAAATGGGGGTGTTGGGGCATTAATGATCGAATCGTGTTCGCAAGAATGCCGCACTTATCGCTCCACGTAATTACTCACAGACGTTGACAGTACTGATGCTCACTTTGATACAGTTCTGATGAGAATATATGAGCCCAGTTGCTACTATTCCGTTTAATAGCATCATATACTAGAACCTAGTAGCCAAGGGCTATGATGGGCGAAGGCACGCTTCGTTTGTTGAATACCATTTTCGACCTCCAACGCTAATTGAATATTTGTAATAACCCCTGATAATCACAGGGTCGTGCTATTCAAAGTGTTTTTTTCAAAAAGATAAGTTTCCACCAAATTAGTTTGCTACTCAGATGAATCGTAATTGTAATGTTTATTTATACGCTTCCGTATGACAACGGAATTAAGAAATGTCACGAGTGTCAATTTCCCTAGTATATAATTGATCAATACGGGGGTGAATTTAAGGCAATCTACGAAGATACTTCATGACACATTTGCAGCCATGCAATCATAAACAAAAATATTCATAAAAGACAAAAATTGACTAATGTCCCCGCTGGATTTAGAGGAATAGTTAAATTACTCATTCTGGGAGTCGGAAAATTAAACAAAAAAGCAATTAACAAACAAAGAAAACCATTTGCCCCTCCTAATAAATTATCGCTGCGTGGAGCCTCTCACGCTAATTGCATTTTCGCCGTCATTTCTTCTTCATCAGAAAATAGTAAGCATCTTTTGGGGTTTATTAATATATCTATAATTCCAAGATATGTCTTATTTGAACGGTAATATCATTTTAATGTCAAATTTAGTCACTTTCTTGTCAGTTCAAATCCACCGTCAAAGCTGCTTTGTCTTTACGTGTCCTTAACAACTCAGTGGTTCTTACACGCTCCTACACATATTTAATAAACATGATATGTGGCAGGCGCGTACGCAGGATTTTTTCAAGGGGGGGGTTTTAACATTTATAAATCGGTCCGAAAATTTCGCAACGACTCAGCCAGCCGCTGAATAAGCGGGGGGGGGGGGGGGGGGGGGGGGGGGGGGGGGGGGGGGGGGTAAGAGGACACATTTTTTTTTTTTTGGTCCCAAAAAAATCGCAACGACTCAGCCGACCGCTGAATAAGCGGGGGGGGGGGGGGGGGGGGGGGGGGGGGGGTAAGAGGACACTTTTTTTTTTTTTTTGGTCTCAAAATTTGGAAATTTGACATTTTGCTCCGTTGGGGGGGGGGTAAGGTCACCTTTTTTAGGTCGGCCATGGGAATAATTTTTTTTTTTTTTTTTTTTTTAATAATTAAAAAATAAAAAAAAAAATAAAAAAAAAAATCCAAAAGGGGGGGGGGGGGGGGGGGGGGGGGGGGGGTTTTAGGTTTTTTTAGGGGGGTTTACACACAAAAAATTTCCAAAGGGGGGGGTTTAACCCCCCAAACCCCCCCCCCCCCTGCGTACGCGCCTGATATGTGGTAATGTATAGTGTTCCCCACCCATCTGCAGATCACTCCTGCCCGCAATAGAAGTTCCGTTACACCTGGCCCTTCAGCCCATTGAACAGACGGTCGATAATATCTCTGACGTCGATCACGATAGTCCATTCGATACTTATAAATGGCGCGAGATTAATATACATGTAACGGCTATAGTGCAAACTCAGTCCAACCGTGCACCAAGCTTTTCGCATTATCCTGGGCTCGACTGAGCCCGGTGCACGCCTGCTGTTTTCTTTTTAAGTATAATACTGTTGAGAAATAGGTTATTGTGTTGATATTTACTGTTATATCGTGTTTCGAGAGAGAATATATCTGTATTGATTATTTGCTGTAATATCATGATGTAATGTTTCATTGTACAGGATTTTCCACAATCCTTCATCACTAAAAGGCGTCAGTTTTTTTAAAGAAAGAAAAGTCTAACCCTGCTCCAGCGATACTAAGATCTGTTGGTTTTTTTAATAAGCAAATATTTGTCAGTTTGGTATGAATAGGCAGGGGAAAAGACAATTACAGTCGAACCTGCTTTAGAGACTACCAGTATAGAAAGACCACTTTTCTACAAAGACCACATTTTGTGTTTTCCTTGAAAATGGTTCTCATTGAAACATATACTATAGGCACTTGTGCCTAAAGAACACCTGCTCATAAAGACCAATTTTCTTGTCTCCCTTGGGTGGTTTTTATAGACAGGTTTCACTGTATTAAGTTCCACAAAGAGCTACATTGTATACAATATTGCGTTTTACTTCATCAAATGCTTTTGAGGCCTACATACTCACTCGCCTACTCAATGTTATTGTAGAATTAGTGTTGGCAGATAAATATCACATAGATCTTAGATTTAAGAACTTGGAACACAGTTTGTAAAAAGTAATGTGTAGATGCATAATGTATCATTGATCTACTAGATTACTGCACGCGCGATCGAATAAATTGAATCAAAGGAACACTTACAAATATCCAGTGCTACCGTTTCATTTGGTTCATTGTTTCCGATAGCAAGTATCATTTATCAACATGATCAAAAAAACGATAATATATTGCAAGCAAAACAAAGCTTTAGTTATTCCAGCCCGTTTCGGAGAAGAGTAATCTCGACGTCTTAGCTGGCAGAAGAACGATCTAGGGTAGATGACAACCTCGCATAATGGATTAGGAGGTAGAGGTGGGTTGTTACAAACGAGGGTGGTGATTTGAGGAATATGAAGAGCTAGTTAAGATCTCCTCGTATATCCCTTCTGGTAATCATGCATGGAACGTCATTAATCTTACAACCGACAAGTATAAGTAATATCCGTAATGACTGCGAGAAGGTTTAATGGACCTAATCGCTCGAGCGGGGCGGAAGTTACAGGGATATGCAGAGTGACCCCTTTCTCTGTCTTTTTTTATCAGAAAGCAACAAAGTAAAAACCTATAAAATCACTTATAAATAGTATTTCTTTTTGGAAATAAATGTAAGGGAAATTCCACGAATTACAGATTGATGAATTTTATGGGAAAGTCCCTTCCTTTTTCAATTAGTTTCAATTAGACCTTCACAAATCTTTCCTTAAAGAGCTTAAAAAGCTACTTCAGGCTAAAAATAATATGCTGTCGTCATGAATAATTATGTGTCCCTTGGATTTAACTGAGATCTACCTACAACATAGAATTAGGCCTATTGATTTATTCAGGCTAAAAATAATATGCTGTCTTCATGAATAATTATGTGTCGCTTTGATTAAACTGAGATCTACCTACAACATAGAATTAGGCCTATTGATTTATTATCTTCAAACAGTTGCTAGCTTTTTTTATTTCTTGAGGTTTTCTTACAAGGCTAATTCAATATCCCTGGTGTTGTAATAAATAATCAAGTTTCTGGGATAAAGTTCTTACATGATTTAATAACTATGTCACGCGTGGTTCTAATATAAAGTAATTTACGGAGATTAACAAGCACTATCATGAATAGGTAATACATTGGTCTATTAAAGTACACATTATTTATATGTATGTAATCTATAACGTGTAAAGCATCCAGGTAAAATTTTAACCTCTGTTGGAGAGGGAGGGCGGGGGGGGGGGGGGGTAAATTATTTTTTTTAAATCGGGAAACACACTGAGGAAGTACCTATACTATACATGATGTATGGCAAGAATAAAACATTTGCTTTTGTATAGGGCAACGTCTACCTTATGCCCCAAAATCTTCAGAATCCTTTAATTTTTCCCCAGAAATTTAAAGATATAATATTCATTCCAAGGTACCCCAATTTTTTTCATTCTAAGATGGACTTTAAACAAATGTGAGAACAAGTTTGGAGGTGAAATTGATCATATTTTTCTTTTGATTTTTGAACTCATCTACACGGCCTTTAATGTTGTATATATGATTCGTTATCATCTCAATTCATATGTGAAAACTAGCGGTAGTCAAGGTGACTTAACGTGTCTCCCGTCCGCCAAATCGCATCACACGAAGCATTTACATCATCCGGTCAGATCAAATAGGATTGGATTCTAAAGGGCGCATCGTATTTCTATAAACATCCAAATTTGAGACAATAAGCCAATTAAAAGCTGCGTTCATGCTACACCCTCGCTCGCCCGCTTTTCATTAAATTTCACAGTAGTGCACAAGGGGGACCCCCTTCTCCCATAGGAGTCGAAGTTTGCTTTGCACGATTTACCCGCGTCGTTCCCCGAAGTGATGTGGGGGTGAAGAGTCTGAAAAGGAGGGAAAATTGGATTAACTCGAGTCAGCGTGAAATTATTTAGTTCTCTAATCCAATGCGTTTATTTATATAAATAATTTCCTTCTTTTGTTCCAATTATTTACCCGAGGGGAAATTTGAATCTAGCACCTATATGAGAAGCAAATAGCCAAGATTTGTTGGTGCAGTACAGACAACTGACGGAGAATATTAAATCATCGATACGAAAGGTGAATATACAAGAGGGCTTTCAGCTAAAGAGAAAACAATGGAATCTGTATACAACACAAGATGCTAGAAATAATCAGACAAGGTAGTGATATAATATGGTAGTGAATGATACATGCAACAATAATTTTTGTTATAAACGTTTTAGCCCTCCATATATGCTATTTACTGAGTCAAACAAACATTTTTACAATTCAATGAAATTAAGTCTTTCCTTAACTCAAACAAAACAGAATACTTTCACATTTCTCTCCTTGTGTGCAACAAAAATGGTTTGATAGGTTATCAGAACGTTTTCAATTACTTCATTTTTGAGAGGTAAGTGGCGGCGAGTATTCTTTGCGAGCACCGAGGAAAAAAAAAAGGAATCTTTAGCATGTCAAGAGTGAAAAGCCTGTATTTTTGTTCTTAGCGCGTTTGAAAATGAAAATAATTTCCGAATCAGATTGACGTCTGAAATAATACACCGCCCAAAATTTGCCGTGCTGGATGACGTCACATGTAGGATTATTAGCTGGCTGATAGACCGTCACTGAGCTATCCAATTGAGATGATGGGATGGTCTGTCTGACTATATTGAGATGCTACCTCTGACGTCACTGCGTTTGATCAAAGAGAACTTTCTTCATTCTGCTATTGTGGTATATGTATTATCAACTGCTTCTAAACGGAATTTTTGCGTGATAAAGCATGTCTTTTATACCATAATGGGTGCTCACTTGAGCAAAGACACAGACTGTAATATGATTATGCAGAGAAGCGATATCAAGGGAAGAAATAAAGGCCTAATCAGACAGCTTTTCGAAAACCTAGAATACAAAGGATGGTTCTGTAAGAATACCCAGCGAACACACTAGTGGATAAACGAGAAAACGAGAAAATGTACATTCTTGTACAAGTTCTACGAGTCCCGCTCTTTTCAGGTTGCATTTGCAGAGCTTTGGTATCATCAGCGAGAATTTATCAACAATTATGATACTGTTGAAAACTTCAAAACTCGTCTTCAATTTTTGTGTTTAGAAACCATTATCCAATTTAAGCTAATTACTTATAAAGGTAGTATGATATGCGTATATCACTCTTCTCTATTCTTTCCTTTTCTTTTCTTTATTACATCGCAAAGGGTCATACTTGTGATATGCGCTTTCAAAGTATGGGACAATATTATTATAATTAATGATGTTATTATTATTATTATTATCATCATCATTATTAATATTATTGTCATATTTTTTATTATTATTAGAATAGAGTAGAAGTACAGATCATACCGTGGGACTTAGAAAGGTACTCACATCGATCTAGTTATCTAGCGTTGTATAAGAAGCTTGAAAATACTGTGAATTTCATGTTCAAGAAACATTGGAAGTGAAGTGAACAAATCATAAACGATTTCATTTTAATTATTACTTTCATACCATTAAATGAATTTTTATGTCATCAAAATAGGAGTCATTTGATAATATAGTGTAACATATTTTGCAAGTGACGTTTTGTGCTCCAAATAATAAGGATAGTATATCAGAGAAAAAAACATGTGATTTCAAAATTCCTTATATGGATTTTCATGAAAAGTGATACTGGAGAATGCACGATGGAAATGCTTAGATAAAATTTGAATTTGAACTATCAATGCGACATGCTTTATTGTGTTCAACGGCAAGTAGAATTGATATCGAACAATCTTATCCGCAAACATGCGCACTAAATTGAACCTTTAAGAGTTTGTTTTCAAGCTTGCCGTGATACAAAGGCACTATATTTGACAACGTCATCTCTACATGGTACACGTACCTCAGGCAAGAATTGAATTATGTTATTAACAAATCGAATTACTCCACAATACTGGGGGTACCTGAAATTAGTTCTATAAAAAGAACGCTTGATGGAGATCCGTGTTTACATGTTTGAGCTGACTTCCTGCCATGTAGCCTGGATAAAAAAAATGTAAATTAGCATAGATGTGGTATTGTACAGTAAGTATTGTATTTGATGCCCATCTTCTCCTATACGCAGTCAATCTCTAGGGAGCTATAATGAGCGCCATGATCTGAAAGGTGTACGGGATGATGTGAATGGCTAGAAGGAGCCCAAAATAGGTTGAAATTCAAAAGAAGAGACAATACGAAAAAAGGGGAAGGATTAAAGGGGAATGATTGCTAGAAAGACATCGTTATTTGTTCATTTATTCATTTATTATTTATTTACTCATGTATTTATTTATTCGTTTATATATACGTGTATTTATTAAATTGTTTAATTATACGCTTGGGAGAGAGAGAGAGAGAGAGAGAGAGAAAGAGAGAGAGAGAGAAAGAGAGATGGAAAGAGACATAAGAGTGTTTTCTACCTCGGAATGTATCTCAGAGCAGATTAATATATTCTAAATATTAATATTGAACCATCCAAAGGAGGCACTATCAAGTAATTTTTCAAGATTTTCAAATGATTTTCTTTCTCATGCAAAACATAATGCGATGAAATTGCAATATTATTTACAATTTGATATAAGTATATTACAATTTTGTTAACAAAGAAACGAAACAAATGGAAAGTAAAGGCACGAGAAAAGAGGACCCGAATAGAAGCAGAGCTTGTTGAAGTATTACTTCCTAAGAGGCTGTTCTACAAATTATACATAGAAACTCAAAGTATGATTGCTTCTTTCTACGCCATTATCTTACTATGCCTGATAGAAATATTTTCCATTAAGCTCTATACTATGGAATTGTCATTACTTTTAATCTAGCAATTAATATTACATAGTCTATTTTGTCATTAATACATTTGATTTCGTGATGTCCTGCTAAAACTTATTCATCAGTATACAACACAAATAAGTAGACATTCTCCATCTCCCGTTAATTTATCAGGTTTTTTTGTTTCGAATAGCAGTTTGGATTATTTTGAATAATTTCTTGGAAGTCTTGGGAGTGTGCAATTTGAATTGAGTTGAGGGATAACAGAATAGGGTGGATTGGTGCGCATATCATTGATAATCATTGTTCAGATGAAAAGACTAAAAAAAACAACGATATTAATGCAAAAGAATATTCTATCCAAAACATTTAATAGGTAAAGTAGGATGGCAAATTATTTATTAAGAAATGCAATTATGAACTGGTTATTGTTGAACATAGACAGACTAAAAGAGGGCAATATCATCACAACAAAACAACCACGAAAATCATTGAGATTTTCAACAACACGAAGCATCTAATTTCAGAGATGATGCTTGGCCTCATTTGAATTCACTATTCTTTTGGAAGCATATGCCCATTAGGCATGTAAAACACTTCGTTTGCGGTTGGTTAGAGAGATGCTGTTCTTAACTATGTTAATGAACTGAACATTAATGAGCCGAATTATCGATTTAAAGGATATAAACCAGCATTTCCTTACCACAGCCAGTGGATATTCTACTCCTTCCTGTCGGCTGATCAGAGTGATTAGACACCGGATAGACGGGGCGTCCCGTCCCAATATCCCTAATTAAGTTCCTGCATAATGTCCGCCGTTCAAATATCTTCCTGTAATGGGCCAGGGTCGCCGGGGAGGCATCGTAACCTAGGGGCGAGCCTAATTATGTTAATTCTTCCTTCTTTCAATAAAAAATGTCCAGGTTTGTTTTGAGGTTTTTGAGGGTGGAAATGATTGTGTGTGGGTGTGTGGGTGATAGTGTCATTGTTGATGCTGCACTTCTCTTAAAGAATATGAGCAAGAGCTCAAAATCGATGCCGTCTAGATAAAGGTACGTTTTTTTTCTTCTTACAAGCATACACTAAAAGCTTATTCCACAAGGTTGAAGAAAGCTATCTGGCTCACGGCTATAGAACTTCGAATACCATGACCGGCAGACCCTGTTGAGGGAAACCGGCTGAATATTCGATTTCAACCAAAGAGCTAAAATCGATTGGTGAGGGAAGACACCGACGTTCCTCCGCACACTTAATATCGGGGCTAATAAGAAAGTGGCTTTAGTGGAGCTAGTTGCTTGTACTTATTTGTTCTATGTCCTCACTTGATCGGTCGGAACTCACAAAGTGATGGGTGATACCCTACCCCGGGCAAAGCCATCACCTGTTACAGACTGGTAAGCAGATCAAACCAAAACAACATCGCATTTCTAATATCGTTAGGATAAGCTAATCGATACAGGATCTCGTGTTCTAAAGCCGCTTCGCCACGAGGGTTGGCACGGGTCAGACGAAGACGAGGAACACACGATTAGACATCGATGAAGAAGCTCAAAGCTACTGCTACCCACTTCCGAACTGGAGGTTTGTTTACAAAGTGGTTCGAACCTTCCAAACACATTGCATGTTAACCTGTTTAAAGACGCTCGGTGGGTAAATTCAATTTGAGAATTTAGGATAACGCGAGGAGCATCTGTACTGAGATAAAACAATTACAGACCATGTTGCTTTAGCATCTGTGGAGTCAAAGTTCGTAACTCATACATGTAACTTGCATCCCCCGCCTGTTTGATCCTCTTCCATGCACTTCGTACTGAGATAACAAGACCCTCCAGGTATGCTCAAGCTTTTTGCGAACGATCAACGAACTATGTGAATTGAGACATTTATCTTCTTCACGAGAGAATAAAACCTTCTATAAAACGCTATGATTAAGAGCCTTTTCGCGCATTTCTTATTAAAAATACGAACGTCTGATGTTTGTTTTTGTTATTCCTCTTTGATTAAGGAATCCGCAATGGCCGGATTACGCACCATACTTTAATGCGTTGCTACAGAATTGAGATTATCATAATGAACGTGTCTTAGAGAGCGTTCTATTTGACCCAAAACAAAAATTTCCAAATTCTTATTTTATATGAAATACAAGTATAGTAGTCGATGTTCCAGTCGGTGTTTGATATAATGATGTTGGTGCTACTAATAAGACTTTACGCGTCTTTTCGGTTCATTGAGCTTGCAATTGGGCGACACTAGTGTAAAAGTAAAGATATATTTGAAAATAAATAAATAAACGTGTAGATTTATGTAACGCTCAAATCGTTTTATGTAAACTTTGAAAGGTAACTTTATACTGAAAGTTGCTAGTTTAACGAACGGTTTTTAGAATTTCTCATTAGAGTGCTTTTAAAAGCCATGCATACTAAATCTTTCCAATAACCCACAGCAGACCTAACGACTTAAAGTTAATCTATAGTTCTCATAGTAATAATTTAGAGACCTAATATTGATGGATTCATCGGAAGGGCAAAATGATTGTGTATCTACAAGCTTTTAATAACGAGGATCATAACCAGGTCTCGAAAACGCCTCGTCAAAAGCACTTTTTGTTCCTAATGAAAACTTTGTTCTAAAATAGATATAAGTCTAAGTCAAACTACTTCTATACTAGTATATTTTGATTGTCTCTAATACCAGGGAAAACCCCTCCCCCGTTCTGTTTGGGCTTTTAATCAAGGTGGCAGATCACCTGGTATTAGGTGCAAACTGCCTTGTATCCTTGCGTAGGCGTTCTAAAATCCTATAGTGAATATGAATTTGCTCAATCGAAATTGCAGGACGTTGCACTTGGTTGCCGCCTGAGACGCTAATACACTCCTAATAAAGTTGTTTAACATTCCTCTGGGATACCATGTGTGCTTGTCACCTGCTTTCATCCGAGAGTAAGAACTTCATGAACCGATCTGGATAATATCATGAATATCAAAGACTACAGATCGGCAAAACATTTGTGTACCACCTGCACATCCATTTGCCCCTTAAGGCACACTCGGGAGGACTAGTTTCATTGATAGCTTCATTCACCAGGTTACTTGAGTGTTTCCTCCTAAATACGCCCCGGCACTGAGTATCAGGAAAGGTTTAAGAAAGACTAATCATTATTCCCGTCAAGAGGCGATGTGGAATCTCTTTTCATCACCGGGAGTACCGACCAAGTATTGATATCCATCATGATGAGGAGCAAAGTTGTTATATCGGGGGTCTTTACTCATGTTACGAACGTGATCACTCTTCCAATGGTTTTCCGCCTGGCCGTGGGACGGACCACCTGAGTCATTATTATTCATTTCATGGTCGTAACGACTGATAATGGTTACCATGAACCAGGACAGGTAGCGGAAAGGCACGTACCCGATCTGATAGCAACGATTGTAACGGTTCCTGTTCAACTCTGGTCCTACCTTGACTTTGAGATAATGCTGCTCGTCAACTTTCCCGATAAGAGCGACCAATACGGCTAACTAGATATGGGTATTTCTTATATCGCAGGTATATGAATCTGCACCCCCAAAGGGTTATTCGTAGACACAGTGCACATCTGAACAGAACTATCATCTGTTCAATGTCATTGAATTAGTGAAAAGGTATCAAAAACGAACTTGGTCTCTCTTGCAATCTATAGCGAATAAGTCGTAGTTCTTGCAGTGCCGTCAAGGTTAAGATGTCGTAATTATCGGATCTAGCAGTAAATACAGTCTCATGACAAACGTATTTCCTGCTTTGCATGATATTTTTGTCAAAAGATCTTTCAAAACTGGACCGTCCACTTTCTTAAAAATGTTTGTGATAAATAAAATGAACTTGGGCCCCGTTTTATAAAGAGTTGATATCAATCGTAACTATGTACATGAGAAACAGGAGACTGCAAACTTGCGATTGAGTGGGGAACTCACGATTGATTTTGATCAATCGTTACTCTTTATAAGACGGGGCCCTGATGAATAGAATACGTTAAAAATTCAGTCACAAAGTAAGCTAAAGAAACCGCTCTATGTCTCCAAGAGCAAGGCCTTTTCGACAATTTGCGATTATAAGGGGAAATAATTTCGTATGATTTTTCAATTTCAATCATTTCATCAAAAGTGAGATTAAATATGACAGAATTAATTCACATAAGATAGTGTCATCGTTCTCTTGAATAAACTCCTACTACCATTGCTTGTGTAAGGGTCCCGACAAAGCATTTTCCGGGCAAGTCGATGATATGACGAGCATCTTTTGATGGCTCTTTCAAAGCACGAACTCAGATCATGAAAATTATGACTCCATCATGCCTCAAGCTTTACCCAGAGCTGTAAGAATAATACATCTAGATAAATCAGGTTTAACCTTTACAGTTTTATTGTACTTGCATTGGTTAACACAGAAATATCTTTTTCATATAGGTCTCATCTATGATTGTGATCACCATTCGTTCCTTTCGTTTCTTTTCATTTGTACTTGACTGGGGGCAAAAGTTTAAGACATGCTGAAGTGAAAATGGCCGAGAGAGTTAGATATGAAAAATCAAACTACTGACTCCTTCATAACACAGGGGATTTCTTATACAGTACACCCTACAGTAATACGTTATGTCATCGATCTCCCTACTTACATTATAAAATAATCTTTACTCTGCTTGATTTATCAGATCCGTGGAAATTGAAATGCCAACAAATTGAAAAAAATTCACTCAATTTCAATTAATTCATCAAGTACTAATCAGGGTTTAGGACTAGTCATGAATGTCATGAATATTTTGAAGAATATCGCGTCAACTTGCTAAAATGAAACATAAGGTAATTCATCTTCGTCTTGGATGCACGTCATACACGTCGGTGTCGAGGATTCTGGAAGATAACCTTTTAATTAACATCTTCCTGACGGACAAGTCCATCCTAAAATGACAAAGAAAACCTCTTTTTTTTAACGTAAAACGTACGTATACGTGCCCAATGAATAAACGTAAAACGTACGTATACGTGCCCACTGAATAAATATTTAAATTGAAGATGGGGTGTCCATATTTTGCCTGACTTCTTTTCAATTATCTAAAATTGTGAAACTTTCGATAATTATACTTTAAGCAGAGGTGTCGTGGTCAAGTGGATACGTCACATGACTGTCGATCACATGGTTTACGGTTCGAATTACATTTGCAACTCTCCATCCAGGTAAACGGTGGGAATAATTAATTCCTTACACAATTAGTATCGCCTTATCACGCCTTCTACAGCGGGGTTACAATATTGAATGAAGCGCAGTAGAGTTTATTTGTAAAATTTACGCTGTATAAATAGCAATATTATAAATATTATTTTTATTACGATATTATTATTATCATTATTATTATTATTATTATTATTTTTTTAATAATTATTGTAATTATCACTATTAATATTATCATTATTATTATCATTATCAATATTTATAGAAAATCTTAATTAGCACTTTTGGCTACGCAGATCATTTCATGGTCAAGGTGAAGTATGGTGTCAGGAAACATTTATTTATCATGAGACTTTCATTCGACTTTCGCATTCATAACAGGATGTTCTTATAATCTCACATGCTTTCAGTCTGCAAAAAAATGACTATCGGGAAGAAATACACTACGTCTTCGGGGAGTGATACACTTCCCCATTTATATTAGCTCCATAAATAAATTGATTAACGAGTATTGTGGTACTCGTACTGCGGGATAAGAAGATTCATGGAGAAAAGAAAAAAAATCGTTTCAGAAAAGGGTGCTTGCTAACCTTGCCGAGTAATTACCGATGTGAGGGCCGTTAAAAACATGCAAGGAAACGATATAATGTAACAGGGAAGGATACATGCTTTCTTTTCACTCTCACGTACGCTTCACTTCGAATATGTCGTTTGAGATAAGCGACTGGAGGGACCTTATATTTTCGATTGGAAGGGGTGGATTGGGGGGGGGGGGGGAGGAGGGAGGTGGTGTTTGAGGCTAACAGGTGCGATATCAGTCCAGGATCTCAAAGTTGTGTTGGTGAATTCTCATCTTCCTGTTTAAATTCAGTGTCTCTACTCTCTGCAAATGAAATATAAATTTGCGTTTTAGGCGCTGAGGATGATGTAGTTGTTAATGCCCGTCGTCGTTCTTTCGCATAATTGATCAAGTGGTTGGTTTTGACCGCACATTACAGCGGACATCTAAGACCAAGGAGCTTCTACAATCCTATACCTCCTTGGTATTAAAGACCAAGGTGTTAGAAGGGGCTCTCCTTGCTAAAACACAGCTCCACCCTTTAATCTGAATTTGCCTTGACACAGAAAATTTGACATAGACAACTATCTGATAGAAGTTTGATGGCCACGCTTGAATTAATTAACCTGTATCGAAGTTACCAGCTGGGATGATAGTATCGGCAATGGACTTCAACTTATAAAACGTTACGAAAGTTGATGCAATTTGGCAAGAGGATTTCATAACTCTGTCTTTCTCCTCTTTGCTCTCCTTTTCTCCCTTCTCACTCCGTTCTCTTTCCTCACTCTCTCTTCACGTACATACTCTTCCCTTCTTTACCTGTACCTCGTCCTATATAGGCCACATCCTTCAGCTTATCCATCATACTAGGCATGTTAGACTTGACCTACATGAATAAGAGATTATACGATTCTTCAGATTGAATTATTTCTTGCGTCGACATACTTCAAAATCTCCTAAAAACTTGATAATAAGTTAATTATTTAACATCGGCCAGCGGTATGATAACGAAGGTTATGTTAAATCGTGAAAGAAAAAGAGATGATTGTGTAACAATGTATGTCTTAACTTTGTCGAGTGTGACGTCTTTCACTCTGCTCTTCTAGCTTCCCCCATCCTAATTCTTTCTCCCATTGATGGTCGCGTTTGATTGGTATTGATTCCATCTACCCAGCTCATGGCTACGTAAGGTTGCAATGGAGATCGTGAAATGCTGACACCTCGGTAAGAGGACTGAGCACAATATTCAATGTTCAGTAATCAAGTTCGTTTTTGAACCCTTAAGATAATCCTAAAGCCTCATTGATTCACTGAGCATGCTGAGACGAGAATACAAGACTATAACTCGAGGGCGATATGCCTTGAGTGCGAGCAATTGTGATAATTCACTATCTGCCCAAGGTACTGGCTAATGAAATGAGTAGGTGAAGAAAAGATACACGCCTAAGAGTTTGTGTTACCCGGGGGTGCTGATTAGATCAGCTTGAGTCGAATTGCAATTACTTAACATAATCGTTAACCAGTCTGAGGCTTTGGATTGAAGAGTAACTACTATTATATCGGTCATGTGTCTCCGCGAGGGATGATGTTAACCCACAGGCAATATTGCCATCAGGTAACACAAATATTTCATCTTGGATAAACTGTTCAATAAAAAAAGTAGATTAAAAAAGTTTCCAATGTAATATACGTTTAATATATTATACTTCTGTGAATTTTCTAGTCCATCGTCTATCACAAAACGGTGTCAACAGCTGGTCAAGTTACCACGGTCTTGAATGCACAGCAGTACTCCCTGAAACTAGCATTCATGATTATCTCATATATAGGCAGCGTCGATGCCATCAAACCCTTGGTTTTACAAGCAGAATTATATATTAATTACTACAGAATAAATTATGTCATACTCCGGCTGGCGTATTCAGAAATGAATGAAGAGGGGGGGGGGGGGGGGGAAGGGGCAGCCTCATGTTTTGACCCATTGCAAGCTGCGTTGCAGTCCTTCAAAGGGAAGGGAGTGATGCATGTATCGATTATAGGCCCCTGGTCATATTATCAGTAATTAGTTTTGATAATCAGAAGTTATCATATTTAGACAATTTGTTTAATTTTGATGCATATCGTTGTAGCTTTGCACGGCATGTCATGCGAAGAAATCCATCATTAAACCAATAAAAGCAAGTTTCTCGATTAATTATTGTCTTTGATAAATTATCCACGACCAATTTCGCTTCCTCGTATATTGCATTGATTTATTTCTTGCATACCAGATCTACGAAATTTCAATTTTGGTTGATAAATGTGTCTTCTGAAAAGCTACTTGCATTCCCTTTCTAAAGAAATATTGGACTTGGTTTGACTTTGTTCGATGTCGTGTAGCAAAATCCAATATCTCATTCCGTCCAGCAAATTATATTGGGTGTGACTAGCTACTTTGATTGTATTTGAAGACGGGGTCCTGGGAGTGGTTTTTCACAGGGGCTGCTATGGGTAATTGGTTATACCTATCCGGTGGTGGAGCCGGGATTCTCTTGAAGTGGGGGGGGGGGGGGGGGGGGGGGAGGGGTGTCCTGGGCACAAGTCGGAAAATTCCTCCAGGGTGTTGTTCGTCTGTTTTGGACACAATCATGCCTAGGCGGATCGGTTGAAGAAAGAGAGCGCTGTGTCTCCGAAGGAACACTATCTAGATTATTTTGTTAGCTCAGTAAAAAGGGCCGCCTTTTCATTGAGAAAGGAAATTGTTTCTGATTTCGTTTGGAAAAATGCTTGCATTGGTGAGAACGGAGCACTTGAACCCCTGGATGCGAATAGAATGGACATTTTTGGAAAAAAAGAAGATCTAGAAAGGTTTTTGATTTCGATCAAAGTGACCCATGTGGTAAACGATAAGTAATTTATTAATAATTAGTAGTCATAAAATTATTCCCCCATGTATTCAAATATGTCTTGGTTTGTTTCTTGGCAAGGTAAGGGGCAAGTTTACTTCCGTCTGAATTTGATTTGAATAATTCATAACAAACTGAAGACGTCCGTGCAGGTTTAGCGGGGTGAGTTTGACGAGCTGGCGTTTTATTTTGAAACGAACTAAAATACCGGAAAACGAATTATTATAAAGGCCAGATGTCTACGAGACCTATATTGCACGCATGTAGAAAGACTGACAGAAGATCGTTGCCATAGTATCGTTAATGAATTTATAGATTATAATTCATTTTTTATTACCCATCTATTCAATAAATAACTTGAAAACCACTCCTCTTACCCGTCACAGGATTTTGCAGAAATAAGACGGAGAACAATCGTTTATAAAATAAACTTATCTACGTATTTGGAAGACAATTAAATTAATATAATTTATATATACTTGATATCAGTATTTAAAGTTCCGTAAAGATAAGGATTGTGATGTATCGGTACTTAAATGAATTCCTCCTTTTGCCGTTTACACTTGGTGATGATGCTATTAGGAGTTGACCTTTGACAAAAATTTGATTGCATTGACCTGCATAATCGAATAAGATGTCAGTACAGCATGGTTCAATGCACAACGTACCATCCTCTGTGCAAATGATAATTGATATTTCAAGCTTGCAAGTTAAAACCCTCTAGGACGTACTCCAAACTGGGCTACGATAATTGCCATGTGAATGAATAAAATATGTGTGGATTGAATTCAATTTATTCGGCTATTATCAACGAGAAGAGAGAGAAAAGGAATTCGACTTCACCAATTTCATCGTCTGTACATCATATTAAATATTTAATATTTCGCCTCAACAAAGACACGATGTCGGTAGCCAGGAAGCATTACCATTCCTTATGGACATTATTGTCAACTGAAAATTGATTGAGTGAGACCGCCATGGCATCAATACTAATACACTGACCATGTGTCATGCCCAGACAATACCGGCATTTACGGATACAGATTCGAATCTCGCTGTTGGAGGGCTGTGGTAGATTAGCAAAACCTCTAAACCACTCATTTTATCAGAGGCTCTGGGTTCAAACCTTCCTAAGGACGTACAATCCTTGGACACGTTATTTTACCAACATTTTATCCCTCTCGACTCAAGTGAATAAAATGGGTATCTGGCAATGCTGGTGTTATACTTTCAGGGCCCTCAGGAACAGCAGTATAATTATGATGATTAGGCTATACCCTCCGTAGAATGCTCCGATTGTCTCATTTTCGCTCGCTCGATCACTGCAGCACATACATAGCTCGTTCGGCGTCACTACCAAACTAGCCAATCAGCTGTCAATGACGTCATATTGAATGCGGCGGCAAATATATTTTGTGAAATTATCGAGAAATTGACTATTTCTAATTGCAAACTAGTTTTATTTTTGGATGGAAAAGCAGCCATTGTTATCTTGACATTCATTGAAGTAATCAGAATAGGGTAAGTTACTTCTCAGATGATTTAAGAGGTCCATTTTGTAGATAATTTTTTAATTTCTTAGAATGTTCCACTGTGTTGCAGGGTACCGGGTGTATGCCATTGGGTGTGATGTGTTCGCGCGCTATAAGTACAGGCCACCGCGCCGTCGGGTGTATTCTCGTACTGATGTAGGTGCAAAGCTAGAATGGCTACCACGCCCACTTCCCTCTCTATGCCTTTCTGAACATTCCTTTCCTTCTCAATACAATAACTTTCACCTGCCTAAGTTATTCAAACCATACCGCCTCGCCACTTCCATTACGTAATCATTAAAAGGATCCGCATATACAACATTTTCCTGCTATACGTTGTACTGCAGGAAAATACAAATCTCCCTGGTATACCCAGGGAGGTGAAAGAAAAGGAGGCGAAACTCTTGTAATTTATATAAACGCATTCTTGAGTTCTAAAGCGTAACAATAGGATGTGTAACATTCCACTTGGCTTTGAGGTTCCATGTTCCGAACCGCGCTTCCACTGCGGCGACTTTCGGAAGCCAGGCACCAGTTTTACATTTATTACAAAATATTAAATTGCCGGCAAAATTTCAGTGTAAATCAAAACATGTATATGGGGATTGTATTGGGAATAGTGAATCAAACAAATTTTCAAATTTAGAACTCCGTCCTTCCTTTAATTTGTGTGCCAGAATTGGTAAAAGAAAAATTACATCCTGTCAAAAACTCAATATTTTAGGATGATGCGCTAATTTGTACATGCTTTAATGTCCCGTTATTTGATCCATGATTTACAATCTTCAATAACATTAAGTTTGCTAAGGCGTGTTTTCGCGTGTTTTTTGTATTTTTCAAGTTTAAAAAAGGATGAAATTACACAAGTTTGTGTTCGCTTGTTCTACTCTTTACACATTCAACAATGGATGGGAAATCATTGAAAGGGACAGCGAACAGTTGCTGTGATACCATTTTCTGATGTAGGAATTCTAAATCCTGAAATTTCATGCGCTCTTTTATCTCACCACCTGGTCAACAGTTGCAGATTAGCGCATAACTTTTCGGCGGCTTGGAGCATGGGGTCAAAGGAGAGCGGCTTGATTCCAGTCCTTCTCTATCACGTCCCTGCTTTAACGAAGCAGGCGACAATCGGCGTAGCAGACGACAATTGATAGTAATTTTGTATGTGAGATTGCTTTGCTAAATATAAATTACTTTGTTAATAAATATCAACTAAAATTTCTTTTACATTTCTTTAAACCATCATTGATATTTAATAATTCATGAGTGAGTAAAAGAAACATACCAAACTATATAATTATATGAAATACTTGGTGGCAATTAGGGGAGTTTGACGTGATGACCGATTGCACCCCTCTGTTAATAACCGAATAGTCCATGGTGTGTCATGAATATTCATGTTTTTGCTTACCTCGGCTAAATGTTTGCTTTTACTAAATTGAAAAATTACGGTGGGGGGTTGGATGAAATGGACATAATGAAATAGGCAGAAGTGATCTATGATAATTCATGCTTTATGGCTCGAATTCACAAAGCAAGGTTTGAGCTCAAACCTCAAACCTCCTTTTGTTTCGCCAAATCTCCTTTTGTTCTTTACAAACCAGGTTTGTAAAAAACGCGTAAAACGCGTCATATGACGTACGAAAACCAAGGTTTGTCGACAAACCTTCTTTGTGAATTCGGGCCTTTATGTTTCGTGTGCTCGACCTATAATCTTCAAATCGCTTGGCAAACCGAGTCCAAAGTTAGACTTATTTCACATGTGTATTATAGGCAATGACGAGCTTGCAACCTATTTTGAAAAATTACGGTGGGTGAACTTTCAAAAGTCAATGAGACATGAGGGCTCCAATGAAAGAGCTAGTGATAACGTACGTCGGGGTGGATGTGCTTTTCGTTTAAACAAAAAAAAAGAAGATTTTTAACGATTTTTAAAAAAAAACGTCCATAGGCTAACATGCTAGGCTGCTGACTCGGACCATGCTCTGACGATAGGGGGCGTTGTGAAATGAGACTAAACGGAGCAATATGATAATTATATAGATATTAACTGGTATAGTACAGATATAATGACTGCTATGAGAGTGATAGTTGCTTTTCATAGGCTCAAGGGAACGTTACATCCTGCTATCGCCCAGAGGCGTGCCGAGTAGGGATAGCAGGATGTAACGTCCCCGAGAGCCTATACAACTATTTATGCCTCGAATTTTAAAGCAGTCTTTATATCTTTTATATACCGAATTCACAACAAATCTACAAAGAATTCTTACAATATCCTTGTCTTGAGTAAAGACTGGTTCAAACATCACAGAAAATCTGAGACACTGTCTGTAAATCTTCGCTGGAAAGTTGCCTGAATGTTACAATCATTCGGGAATCGCACACATACTGCACTGTATTTTACATTCGCGCTCGCACAAAGAAACTTTTTACACGTAAACCAATGGGGATCACACCACAATGTATTTATCCGGCCCGTTAACCGGGGCATGCGGGCATCTTTTAAAAGACTATTGACCGGAAAACGGGCATGGCTAAAACCACGACTCCAATTTTGACTACCAGATGGCTAGATTTCTAAAGAGAGGTATATAAGGCGCCTTGGATTAATTCTCATGTGCGAGAAGCTGCAACCTTTTAACCTAAGAGCGCATGCGTGAAAGCTGTATTGAGTTAACCCGGATGCGCGATTTGCCCACGAAAAGCCGCATTGTGTGTGTCTGCAGACCGTGACGTCTTTTTCAAGCCAGAAAAACCGCGATTAATTTTTAACCCATTGAAAGATTCGTCATACTTGTTTAGCTCCCTCTGCGGCTAAACTAAGTTATTTTATCTTAGCTTGAGTTCGTGTCTAATTAGCACTATGTACTCTGTATGTTTGGAATGGATCATTATGCACAATCAAAACACCGTTTAAAGGGTTGTTTTACAAATAATAAGACCTGTTTAAAAAATTCAACAAGCTGTTGTATTGTAATGAACTGTAAGCATTTTATACAACGTTTTATCTGTGTATGTATATAACCGAATGAATATTTAAAAAGTAGATTTTTTCGGGAAGGTAACTTGGAAGTGTCAATCTAGACACACGGGTTATTGGAGCCCCATTCAAATTTAATTCTCCAGCAATTCATGGAAATAAAGACTAGTGTTTTTTTTTCTCTCTCGCCGGTATAAACAATTGCGTGCTGGCCATAAAGCCAATGTGTTGATTCATGAATTCCTGTTTGGAGGCTATGCTTTCCATTGTCATTTAACTCATAGAGGCAAAACACATTTTACGGAAGGTTTTAAATATTTTTTTTTTCTTTGAACTTGGTATAAAGCCCTCTCCAAAGAAAATATTTTCTCTTGCTCCTGTTCATCTCTTTTCCTCCCTCTCTTCTCTTTCTCTCTCTTTTCTCCCTCTCTTTTGTTTCTTCACTGGCCACCCATTATGGGTGCAGTCTGCCTCCCTATCCGCATTCTGCCCCGTGCCCCCCCCCTCCCCCCGTACGCTAGTGTTTCTCCAGCTTATTATTATCATTATAATCATCATCATCATCATCATCATATTATTATTATTTAGATGGGGAGGGTGATCAATAATGAAAGGAAAGCAATGAATTATAAACATTCGTTTATAATCGTTTAGAAATTTGGGTTGATTTTACTCTTCAATAAATCTCATTAAACTGTGAAAACTGCACTCATTATTTTTTCTTCCTCCCTCCCCCAAGTATACTAATGTGTATCCGGTTTTTGGTTTGTTTTGTTAGGTGGGGTAATGGAAGGAAGGTAAAAAAACATTGATTGACATTCGTTTTGAAATTTGCGTTAATTTTGCTCACATCACAAATGAAATCTTATTAAGATAAATCAATACTCTTGCACAAAATTAAAGATTACGATTCAAGATACTTTATTTCTCCAATCGTGCAAAATATAAACTAACATTATCAATTGCTCCTGTTTGTTGTACTTTCATATTACTCATTATCAGCGCCCAAAATAAACGGGGCGATGGGCAATTCGCCCCCGTGGGCAACCTGACGGGAGCGATTGCAAAATTAAAAGTCGCCCCCATGGAATTATAAAATAAAAATTATCTTTTCCTATATAACTTTAACACAAAATGAGTTTCAATTTTCAAACCTTAAACCAATGAAATGGAACTTAGATGGCGCTTTTTCTCCCATCTCTATGTATTACCGATACAAACAACGGAAGCTCGCAGTGCAGCTAATGCGGCCGTCAGCAGTGGCTATACTGCGCCGGTAGTACCGATGTGCACGCTGACGCCCAATATCTGCTGGAGCTGGAGACGATCGCGAAAGGACTGAAACATGGAGAAGTTTTTCGTTGTGAAAAGAATCCTCTGAAATGTGGTTGTTCTAAAAGAACAACAAATAATGTAACTCGACCAATAAATAAATATTGAGAAGAAGATCAGCAAAGATGTTGCAGGGACGTTTCGTTGTACCGTTCTCGAAAAATAATTCTCGTCTGAATTCATTTTACCCCTCCCCCCCCCCCCCCCCGTCCGCGCGAAGCGCGGAAGCTTTGACGTTTCATTAAATTAGTAGAGAAAGAAGACGAAAATATGAAAATAATATTTTGCCTTGATTAAGAAAAATTGAAAATTGTATCAGTATTAAACAGGGAGAAGGAAAGGGGAGGAAATTAATCAAAACAAACATTGAAGAATCCAATCAGTGTTCTTTCGTGATGCATAAGAATGAAAGTACAAACAAAGGTGAAATAATAAATTGAAGGGTGATGATAAATCAATTCTTTGACGTTGATTGATTGAATAAAAAAAAATGAAACAATATGGTCTGGAGGTCATATTTCTTCGAATATTAGAAAGTTTCATTGTTGAACACTATTTGCAATTTAATTTTAATGCGGTTTCAGAGAAACATGAAACGTATTGCGGTTTCAGAGAAACATGAAAAACACTGCTAAAATGGCTCTATTTCTGATTTTAAAAAAAAAAAAATTGTCGGCGGCCATCTGGAAAAAAAAATAGCCCCGACTGTCAGGGAAAATGTACAGAGCGGCCTTTTTGAGCGGCCATTTTGAAAGAAAGAAAAAAAAAAGGCCTCCTCCTTCCTATTTTTCGAAAAAACAGGACGCTAAACATGTTTTTTTTTTTCATTTGGCCTTATTTTTTTTTATCATATTCATATTCTGAATATTTTCAGCGAATTGAATAATATTGAAAAGGATGCAATTCATGGTTGTACTCGATAATTCTCACTTAACATATTCTCTCTCTCTCTCTCCCTGTCTTGCATAAAGAAAATATGAAAATAATATTTTGCCTTGATTAAGAAAAATTGAAAATTGTATCAGTGTTAAATAGGGAGAAGGAAAGGGGAGGAAATTAATCAAAACAAACATTGAAGAATCCAATTCAGTGTTCTTTCGTGATGCATAAGAATGAAAGTACAAACAAAGGTGAAATAATAAATTGAAGGGCGATGATAAATCAATTCTTTGACGTTGAATGATTGAATAAAAAATAATGAAACAATATGGTCTGAAGGTCATATATCTTCGAATATTAGAAAGTTTCATCCACCATCGTGTTGTTGAACACTATTTGCAATTTAATTTTAATGCGGTGACTTGTCGGTTACGAGCAGAAGGTCATGCAAGCACCTACCTCATAATCCGCCCTTCTATTGTTCGAGTTTATAACCATGACAACGATCTCTAACCTTTGGCCACGTTCATTGTTTCTCTTACGTAACATAGATGTAGATAGGCCTCAGACATAACTCTTTTCGTATAATCATTCTATATACCGGTAGGTCTAAAATGCTTTCAAATATTTTGTGTCGTTTTTGTTTGTATATACTTTGTCAATATACTTACACACTATTATTGTCAAAATTTGCCAATACTACCAAAACTATTACGTTTTCCCTATCATCTTCCGCTCTAGAATCCTATTATTTATTTATTTTTATTTGTTGGGTCCTTTTCATATTTTTCTTGTCTCTCTCTCTTCAAGATTTCTTCTGTTTTTGTAGGGGTATTTATGCTGTTAATTTTTGTATAAATAAACGAGAAATCGTTATTCTTTCTCTTATAATGTTGTCCACCTTCTTCTATAGATAACCCTTTTGGGCTAAAGTATAATGTCCGATGTATATAACTTCTGTCAATAACATACAATGAACGGATAATTTTATTTTGATGCAACAGAGATTTTTATTTAGGAGTACGTCGAATTGTGATCTCATTTAAAACCTTTGTACACGGCACGCGCGGGTACAGCGTACGATGCATGAGCCTTGGCCTTATATGGTCATTGACGCCTATTCATGGTAACGGGCCTATTATTGAAAAGCTTATGATTTCCCAGCCAAATTCGCGCGTTTGTCTTTCGAATTCATTTACTTTGCATTTAAGTTAGCGCAGATCGGCTTTGCTATGCCATTTATCATTCAATTTTCCAGTTTTTGTATTTAATTTAGGATTTTAGTCGAAGGGTTTCAAGGATCTGTCATTCAATTTAGAAACTGCTCAACTAGCATTAAAATTAATATTCACTTGTCAAAGCGTAATTTTTATCATTCAAATTAACACCTGTCATTCGTATTCGTAATATTTTATACAAGTTAGGAATGTTAGGGGGAAGAATTGCAACAAACTTTTACAGTTTTTAAATAATGCAGTTAAAATGCATGATTTGCCATTAGGGTCTAAGCTTTTATTTATTTTTTTTTAATTTTTAGGACAATGCAGATGGATGTAGTCAGTCATAAAGTAAAGAAGGGGTGAAATCAAGGGATATGGCATTTCTGCGCGGACATGTTCATATACCGGGAAAAGGTGGGGGTACCCTCAATCGCCCCTTTTTACTACAGACTCGGAATTTTACAAGAGTAATTCACATCGTCTCTTATACCCAGCACACCCCTCTGTTTTTCTTAAAGAGTTTCATAATTTACTTGCCCGCCAGCAGATCGATGGCTAAAGACATGGCTAAATAATGAATCATGTTCAAATTGTTGACTGTAGTCCCTACCCCAGTCACAATATTGTACCCTTCCTCCATAATTAAGTTATGATGAAATTATGATAAATTTATGATGAAACATAAGACAAACAACTTCCTTTCATGAACATTTACAAAAATATTGAGACCATCAGGTCCATAGATGGAAGTCGTTTTTTTCTTCTTATCAATCAAACTTAAATGCTGATGAATATCAGATAAATCTAATAAGTATAAGTGTATAAATGCAAGAAAATGAAATATGATGAAATACACATGAAAAAAACAATCTTGAAAGAAAAAGAATGAGCTATAAAAAGTGTGTAATAA
Source organism: Strongylocentrotus purpuratus (assembly GCF_000002235.5). Lineage (NCBI taxonomy): Eukaryota > Metazoa > Echinodermata > Echinoidea > Camarodonta > Strongylocentrotidae > Strongylocentrotus > Strongylocentrotus purpuratus. The sequence continues at coordinate 36,621 of NW_022145532.1, read as the reverse complement.
ACGAGAAATGTATGTTGACCATCAATGTAAGTGCACAGAGTGCTAATTTGAATGCTACAAATGAATTAGAATGCTAGAAGTACACCGTCACGTTGTCAGAAAATCGTGTTGCGCCAAATCGAATGACCAAATAGCGAAAGAAGCACATTGTCATTAATTTGAATGAAACATACGTAGATTCTAACGAACATTCCATAGATTTGAAAACTAGAAAAAGGAATATCAACCCGAGATATACCTGACTGCACTAAAACCGTCGAATTTGAACGCAAGACAAATTAATTTGAATGAGTAACTCGCGAATTTGGCAGGGAAATCCTATATTATGATATTTTTCTCACCGACTCCCCCCCCCCAGCTCAGATTAGTTTCTTTTTTGTCTGTTTTGTTTTGTTTATATCTTTGGGCTAAAGTATAATTTTCGACGTATAATAGTACCGTCAATATAGCATAATAGTTTTTTTAAAAATATATATCAGTTTGATGCAACAGAGATTTACATTCAAAAGATTTACTTTGTATAAATATTGTACAGTAATATTCTTCTCATTTCGACATTATCAGCCGCTCGTTCTCTACTTCGTTCCCTATACTAAATATAAGGTATATGTTAGAGGGGTATATGCGAGAGGGGAGGGAGGGGGGCTATATGTGTGAGAGAGGGGGGAAGAGAGATAGAAAGTTGGACGTAACCTGTATACTGTATTTTTTTAATAATGATATTTTTCTCTTCGATCACCCCCCCCCCCTGCTCTGATTTTCTTCTTTAATTTGTCTCTGTTTTGTTTAATTATATCTTTTCGCTAAAGTATAATGTCCGATAACATCAGGGATATGTTTTAATAATTAATCTCAAGGAAGGGATGATACCGGCATACAAGCAAATGGCGAAAAAGACAACATTATTAAAGGTGAAGATGGAAAACGACATAGACAGAGAGACAGACGGACAGAGAGAGGAGAGAGAGAGAGAGAGAGAGGGGGGGGGGGAGAGATAGAAAGTTGGACGTAGTCTGTACTGTTATTATTATTATCATATTTTTCCGACTTACGTTATGTTTCACCCGTTTCACGCAATCATTGAGTTATTAATGTAAATATGGATTGAAATTATGGAAATAAAAACCTCGTTTAAGGATAAAAGAAAAAATGAAGGCTGCTGCTGTTGTTGTTGTTACTTTTTTTTTAAATATTTTGGCCATTCATTTATAACTATTAAACAATCTTTTCATGATTAGTCAAGCGTATTGCCCATAAGTTTATAAATGTTCCAGAAGTCAAATATTGTTTAAGATAACCCAACACAGATTAATGAAGTTTGGAAACGAAAACGAGACAAATGAAGCTACAACAAAGCGAAACATATTAAAGGAAGAAAAAGCATTAATGTATGAATTGTATAAAATAATGTGTGATAAATAATTTTCTTAATAAGTTATCCCTTTGAGGAAGGAAATCTGAAATCTGACCCTAAATAGCAGGGCCCGTGGAGCGTTTTTGAGAGTGGGGGGGGGGGGGGGGAGGTCTGAGCATGCGAACAGTCTATAAACCGCTTTTTCGGAGCTTTAATGAAACGTGTCTACTAAAAAAAAAGTCCCAGCCACCCGCTTCCGTGGCCCCTGCATAGTTTGAGAGTTACATGGCCTATCGAGGGTGGTCAACTGGTATCAGTTGAAAGCAATATGAGATGGTCGCGCTCTGTTCTTAAGTCGTTGGAGCGTACGCTCCTTTATGCGGGATTTTCGCATGGCGTTTTTTGAATAGAGGGTTTCGGACGATTGTGGCTTTCACGCAAACTAGGCCGCGTTGCATAAAGCCGCGTGATTACTGTCACTCGAATTGATCCAAGGCGCCTAAGTAACATAATACTCTTTGAACCGCTGAACAGGGTTATATTTTCACAAGGGGTTATAAATCCCTTGCGTTCCAAAAGTTTTATATTAAAAAAACCTACCAATATCTGTTATATGAGATGGCCTCGATTATACTTTGTTATATATATAATTGAGGATTATTGTGATCACATACCTCGTTTTTCTTTTTTCTAGCAGCTAGGCTTGCGCGTCAAATGCTCAAGGTTAAAACAATGCAAACAATGGGTGCGCGCAGGTTCGCTCGGGTACGGTATGGCGCCAAAGTATACTCATTTATCCAGCTAGTCAATTTGACCTGGCGTGAAATATTCTTATTACGAAGGTCGCAATCGACATCACGTGAAGAGTTGTGGACCAATCACGCCTTTGTATCTGTAAGAGCTATATAAAATTGCATTATACATAACTTTATAAGGCAGTAAAGTTGTAAGAAAAACCGGATTGATTTGAGCGAGAAAAAACCCTGAAATTACATGTACATAACAGCGCTCTAAAGCTACAAAGGGAAAAAAACGGAATATATGTTTCTTTTCTTATTCCTGTTCTCCTCACTACATTAGTCGCATGAAGGCTGTTTTACACATCACTTCTTATCTGGGCTTCGAGTTAACAATTTAAAGGTCATGTGGTAGGAGTTTCATAGCTGAGGAAACAGGTTGATCGCTTTCATGTTTTGGAATTAAATTTTGAAGAGCCGTTTATTTTGAAATCATGCTGCAACAATTTCTGGAATATTGTAATCTTACCCTACCCTCCACCCAAAAAATAAATACTCAGCTTAATGCAGGATATAACGTTTGTAGCTAGTCAATGCGTCCACAATTTCCTTTTTTCTTTGTTCATTTAATACTTTATGATAATAAATATTTCACGGCTTGTGTGCCGAAATGTAGATTGTTTGATAATATTCACATTATAATGGAGAAAGAAGGAAATAAAAGGGTAATAATACAAAAATATGATGAGCTGTATGGCAAATAAAATAATCAAATTTAAAGATCCAAGATTTCATCAAAATATACGAATCATTAATTAGGCTAATTAATATCAAGTAAAAGAAAAAAAAGGCTTGTTGAAACAGTACAGGGTTAAAAATCACATGACCATGGTATGTTACAGAAAGTGAACCATTCAAATATCGATCGTCAGAGTCATCATCGACTGACTGGTATGATTTTTTCTCTCTTTCTATAGGATTTCATTTCTCTCCTGCTGCTATATAATAGCGTGTATACGTAGGCAAAGCAAATGGATTATTAGATTTGCACGTCAGACAATTGATTCGCGTGTGAAGCCATGCTTGTAATTCAGTTAAAGGCAAAATTCTCAATACATTTGTACAAAATGAAAAACCGCGCACTGTCCGAAATTTTATAAATTAGACAATAATGCCTGTAACTGTCTCTGAGCTATACCCGCGGCAAATAATTCCTCTTTCAAAAAACAAATGAAAAATAAACACACGCATAATTTAATTCAGGGCACACTCACATGTGAAGCCATTCTTACCAGCTAGAAAAATGGCTATCAATTTTTTTCTTCCCAAATATAATTAATGGCATAGGTGGTTTCGCAGGGGAGGGGCGTTTCCCCTCTTTAAGGAGAAATGAGCTGAAATATGACTAGGGTTATTAACGAAATTGTGTATTCTCAGGCTTTCGACTTTCTGGATCCACAGCTTTAATGTTACTAAGGTCTTGATAGTATTTGTGTTGCTTATACCCGGGACACGTTTACAAATCTTCATAACTAACTAAAAATCTTATGGACTTTGCAGAGCAGGTGACGCGATCGAACACATCTGCTCGCTCTCGTTCTTCAAGCATACTCTTTACTTTTTACTCTAAACCTATATGTTCAATGCGTGCAGTGAAATGCAGAAATAGAAATGATATTTTTCACCATGTTCAACGGAAGTCTAAAAGGACGGTGCAGACATCATGTTTTGGTTGAAGCTGTATTGATCAGATTCTGAATCATGCAGAATCAGTCTTCAAAGGCTGTATCTAAGAATCGATGCCATTCAATAGTAAACATACATTTTCAAAACATTCAATCCGATTTGAAGTAATTCATGTAAATGCATACATGCGCCCCGTCGTACAAAGAGTTGCGATTGATCCAAATAAATCGCAAGTCCTCCAATCAATCGCAAGTTTGCAGTCTCCTATCTCTAATGTACAGTTGCGATTGATATCAACTCTTTGACAGCTATAGCCCAGGTCAACTATTCATATTGTGTCCATTTTTCTTTAAAATGTTTTGTTTCTCTTCCATATTTGTAATAGTTATTATATCTATGTATTGTAAAATAAAATACACGTGAAGGAATTTTTCTAATATTGTTAGTACAATACTTCCAATATCTGTCAGCGGTACACAACATCACAAGGGATTTACAATATAAATAGTGTACGATATTCTTCCAACCTCTATGCATCCATTCAAGATTGAGAACAGGAAATGGAATAGAATAATATAGATTCAGAACCTGCTAATTTTCTCACTTTCCATTTTTTAAATCATAAATTAGACCTGTTTGGCTATTTTCCTCGCAATCTCAATTGGCATACGGGGACCTTATGCGAAGTGCACTTTATAAGAGTGGTAGAGTTGTAAACGATTGTGGGCACATTCTTCAGTATTATTAACTTCCCTCATATATTTCTGTTCTTACCCATTCTCGAGCTCGTGATGGAAATTATGAATAACGTACACTCTTTTAAATGCTTGGCAGAAGATATTTAGAATATCTGCATCTGCATGATAACCATCATACCCATATTTATTCACGTGTCCATAAAGGCTTTAACTTGATGAACTTCAAAGTCAATTTGTCCCAAACACATGCACACGTTCAATCGCTGAGGTGTCACGTCGAGGAATGGATTTGACTTGTCACGTCACGTGACACTCCCAACCATTCGATTATTGTCCATTGGACTGAGTGATGTTGAACATGATTAGAAGCAAACAAAGCTTGCAACATAAACATGAACTACACAAATATTTGGTTCATGAGGTTTGATTCTCAGAACCGATCGAAAACATGTATTTTTTCTTCAATTAAAATGATGAATGCAAAGTAATGCATTCAGACAAATATTAAGAAGACAGTGGACGATACCTATAGCAACAACGAACGAAAAAGAGACAAATTTCTCTTTGTACATAATACGATATTAAACCATACGTCTTCCGATTTCAATAAATCAGCTTTATGCATATATTCAACCAGATTCTTAGGAGAAAACTTTCAAAAATATTTTTATATTGTTGTGCGATTTGTGGTTGTATAGAGGGTCCTTTAATGGATACCACCGGGGTTTACCCGAGGGTATTACCGCCCATATCTATTGCGGCATGGACAGCTCCGATGACTAATGGACAAAAAACCATACCGAATCAAATAATTTGAGCATGACATATTGGGTAGGAACTAGGTACACCAGATTTAGGTTGAAGGAGAAAAATTGAGAGGATGAAATAGAAGTTTCATGAACGATTAAACCACCGACCCGAATAATTGACTTGGATCGTCATGAGCAAATAACCACACGCGGAGATGGGAAATCAAAAGTTGTTTGAAATGCACCGAAATTGCTTTTCCTTCATTGCGATACTGATAGACATGATACTGATTTGCCTACTTGTAATTCCGTTTGCATAATTAAAGAAACTTGTTGGTTATTAAAATTGTGATTGCCGAACCCCTCTCCCCTTTCTCCCTCTCTTCCTCCCCCTCTCAATCTATCAAGTACCCCCTCTCTCCCACTTGCTCCTCCCTCTATCTCCAATTTCGATCTCCACCAACCGTCTTTGTTGACCTTATTACCGCTCATTATTCGATCTTACCTTCGCTCGCGTGAAATAATCTATTTGTATTCTGAAATCCCCGATTCTGGGGAAAAGTAGATGAATGAAAAATGGATATGTCATATGCAACGAGCAATATTATCTCTCTATCCCATTGTGTTTCATTTCAAGTGATTACCCGTCATCTTCTGACTAAAATTGGGCTGATTTTCTACAGCTGTTATGTCGCGGTGTGTCAATAAACTTGACAGTATGGTTTAGGAGCTATTTGAGAAATGCTTTTGAAGTCTATTAGTTGAACAATGTATCCGTGACGCCAAAAAAGAAAGATTCGCGAAGACGGTCGGATGAATCAGAAAATAATAACCACCGTATGAACCTGATTTTGATTTGTCAATGGCAATGTTTATCTTGTAACATACCATGCCACCGGTTGCCATTCTTATATGCAACCGCGACATCATACATCGACAGTAAGAGCATAGACCTTTGTGGTAGGAACACGGGGCAAGGGGGAAATCCCCCCCCCCCTAATCAAATTATGGAACAGAAGGAAGAAGAAAGAAAAGGAAAGCGAGCGTAACCTCCTCCGAATCAGAGGACCCAGTAACACCAGTGGCCGCTGCCGCCGCCCCCACCACCTCCCCCCCACATGATTCTAGTCTCCCATCAATGCCTGGACTCGCACTTCACCACTGTATATCGACATGTTTCACGTCATATTCAGGTTTATAAAGTGGATAAGACAAGTTCACTGAACGGAGTCTTGCAAGTTATTTGTTTCATTTCTCAAGAAGATATTCAACAGTTCAAGGGATTTACTTAATCTACATTTAACGTAAAATACTGAGCAAAAGTGAATGTGATTTTGAACAATTTGTTGAAATTTCATGCGTTAAATAATCCCCATCTAAGCACAATAATCTCTGCCTGTCTTGATGGGAAAATAAAATGAAAACATTCTTAATCCGAAGAATGGTAATTACTCATTTTAGCTAGTTGCTGTGACAATAATGAAACTATGATCGCATTAAGAAAGGGGGAGTTATTGTTATTTTTTCAATTAATTTTTCATCAAAGGGATTCAGTAAGATTTCATTTTGAATAAAACTTGTATTAATTTAAGGGATTCAGTCAGATTATCATTCTATCTCAGTCCTGATGATCTTTATTTCATAAAAAGAAAATGATTCTTATAATTGTATTCAAATTTGCTGTGCATTAAAAAATGTACAGCAGGTGCATAAATGAATGATGATTACATAGCTTTCATGAACACGTATCCATCAGTTGTCTCGATAGGTTTTGCAATTTTGCTATAAATGACCTATATCTGCCCATGCGCAGATAATATCCGAAGTGGACTATTTTGAGTGAAAAAGCTTTGAACATTGTTAAAAACTATGTTATGTCACTGCTGTACGTGGTAAATCGTAATTGAACGTAACCTAATCTGCCCAATTCTGACTGACAGTGCCTTAGTATATTCAAAATAATTGATTAATGGTCAACGAGATAATAAAAAATAAAAAAACATTTTAGGGTCGTAAATTGCCGATTTTATTCTTCACCCATAGTAACGTACATTAATGAGCTAGCGTGATAGCTGTGGTACAAATGTATAGCAATATACCTATAAAACGAGTAGCACCCTGATTAGTATTATATTCAGTGAGCTTCATTACACATCTCAATATTATGTTCCCAACAATGACATCTAATCAAGTTGAATTAAACATACTAAACAAGCAGTATACAGCACTGTTTTTTATCTGATAAATGTAACACACAACTTTGTAGCTGCTCAAGTTTATACAAAAATTATTGATAATTATTTTCGTCGTTTGCGCCTTCCCAGAATCAAATTATTTACCCATTTTTTTCGGACAAGACAGAAGAGAACGAGGTATTATGTTGATATTTATTTGGAAATATGGTCCATCTACTTTGAGTCACTTGAAAGTTTTCATTCTACCCAAGGCACTAGTAAAATTCTAGATTCGTAGACAGTCTAACCGCAAGTTGAAATCTTACCACTATCGGTCTGTATTGGAACCATCTTTCTTTTTGTCTGAACTTCATCATTACACGATACCAAACAATGCGGGGGATAGTAATGTGATACAGAGCTATTAAAGAGATTTCGTCCCTAGCATACTACTCATGAGATACAAGTGAATCATCCTTTAACATTTATTTCTGTCTCCTAGGGAATTACAACATTGATTGTAGTTACATATTATAGCCCTCGCAACTCTTCTCTCTCTCTCTCTCTCTAGCTTGTAAGCATGCTCTATAAAGCTCATTTGAAGAAAAATCCCGGGGGAAAAACTCCATGATTTGATTTTGTCATGTATTGTCTGAACGTCAATTTTTAAATGTCCTAATGCTTCTTGGGTAAAAGGCAAATTGTTTGTAAGTCTGTTTCAGCTAAGCATATCCCTTATGGAAAAATCACAGTGTTGCCACACTTTGTTCACATAGTCAACTATGTGTAAGCTGTGTGGACATTATGTGTTCAGATCGTTGTCACAGTGTGGAGTTTCAAACCACGTGGTTTACCACATAATATCCACATAAACTGACATACTTAACAAAGAGTACCACACATTTACCACAGTGGTATGTACTGAACTATGTGTTAACTCTGTGATCACAGTATTGTCACAGCGCGGGGTTCAAATTATGTCGTTTACCACAAGGTCGTACATATTTCACACAGAGTGACACATCTTTATCACAGTGTGGTATGTATTGAACTATGTGTTAACTCGGTGATCACAATATTGTCACAGCGTGGGGTCCAAATCATGTGGTTTACCACAAGGTCGTACATATGTAACACAGAGTGACACATCTTTACCACAGTGTGATATGTACTGAACTATGTACAGACTCTGCGCTCACAATATTGTTACAGTGTGGGGTTTACATCATGCGGTTTACCACATAGTCGTACATATTTAACACAGAGTGACACATATTTACCACGGTGTGGTATGTATTAAACTCTGTGAAAAATCTGTGCTCACAATATTGTCACAGTGTGGGGTTTGGTTAACCACATTATCGGTCATATTTAACACAGAGTGACACATATTTACCACAGTGTGGTATGTATTTAACTATGTGCAAACTATGTCACAGTGTGGGATTTCAGATCATGTGGTTTACCACGTAGTCGTACATATTTAACACAGTGTGACACATATTTACTACAATGTGGTACGTATCACTATGTGTAAACTCTGTGTTCACAGTATATTGTCAGTATGAGACTTTTAGATCATGTGGTAATTATCGACATAGTCGTATATACATGTATGTATTGCAGAATGCCAAATGCTTACTTCCTCTGTCTCTATCCATATTTGTTCTTGTTTAAATTTGCCTGGAAATGAAATCAATAAAACCAAATGCACTTTCATAACTTAAAAAATTACGAGAAATTGTAAAGTGAAACCATTTGTTAATCGGTAGAGATATTTTCACTCTGTTTTTTCATTTAAATTGCTTTACTGATATCAAATGCATATTCAATGAGTCCGTGGGAGGACCCTTCCCAATCCCCCCCTCCCCCACCTCTCTCTCTCTCTCTCTCCCATAAGATCCTGGTTCCACCACCGGGACGATCGTAAGCACAAACAAAAGTTGCACTTTATCAGTTAATCGTCAATTCTTACAACGCCTCTTCAAAGATAGTGGAATATTGTTATACTAAAATGAATAAGGTCAATTTATTCAGTTAATTCAATAAAAATTGTATAGATTCTAATTCAAACAAATATATGATCATTCTCATTTGTTTATAACCATGGATTACAAAATTCCAAATTATAGTGTAGCTAGGATAATTGAGTGCAAACATCAACATTACAGTAATCAGGGATGGCAAAAAACAAGAAAACCTACTACTACATGTTTCTTCTGAATACTGAATAGATGTTCCAAAATAAGACCTCTCCAACAAAACTTAATTTGATTTGGTTTGATTTGATTTGATTTGATTTATTGGTTTCTGCATCTTCTTTCTTTTTTTCATCATACATTTTCATGAACATAATATGGTTTGATACACTATTTTAAGTGTATATAATTTTATACAGATAATAAAAGAAATTAAACAAATATATTGAATGCATTATTAACATACATCAGATGCAGGAGGGCTACAGAAATAAGCAAAGTAGCTTGACGTGCCCGCAGCCCTCAACTTAGGTACAACAATCACAATAAAAAAGAGTGATATGCAGAGAAGAAAAGGAAAGGAGAGAAGGAGCGTTGGTAATAATACAATAAATGTATTACTTCTGCTGATTGAATGCAGGTTCATTAATTAATTAATCTCAAGTTTCTACTAAAAAGAAAGGAGGGGGGGGGGGTCGTTAATCCATGACAATAAAGAAACAGGAAATAATACAAGTAAGTGTATTAAAAAAAACATTATCTTTAATTCATATCTTCGTATGCCAGATATAAGCTCTCTGATCCATAAAAACCCTCTATTTTGTAACCTTAAACTTGTCTCCTTCCGGATAATATTCCATAAAGCGAGCATCAAAGATTGCTATTTGTGGACGCCGCATAACATATTTGTGATGTATCTTTGTGTGAGACATGGTGGCATTTCTCGACCACTAAACGGAACCGGGGACTCTGGCCTTGCAGAGGAGTCATGTTATTTGTCGCATGTAACCGGAATGTGTGGTTTGTTGGAATGGTTTCGGCGGTTTGACCCTTATCACACGACTACTTGACATGATTTTACTATTGAACTTGAGATGGTTGTAAGAACATAACAACCGTCTAGACTGGTCCATTATGATTTACTTTCACAGCCGTGACACATTATTGGCAAACAAGCTAATCTGACAGTTTGGTGCCTAATATGTAGCCAAATGGTGTCAACCATTGTAATTAATGTTAACGATGTCTTAATTACCATATTCTTTTCAACTTATTCCTGCATTCCATGTTCTTTAAATGGCATGAGAGCAGATCACAGCCGTGACACATTATTGGCAAATAAGCTAATCTGACAGTTTGGTGCCTAATATGTAGCCAAATGGTGTCAACCATTGTAATCAATGTTAACGACGTCTTAATTACCACATTCTTTTGAACTTATTCCAGCATTCCATGTTCTACAAATAGCATGAGAGCCGATCGCACTGCACGGATGAAAAAAAAGGAAGAAAGAGAGTTTAAAAAAACCACAGGCTATTAATTATCCATGAACAAAGCGTGGTCGGGTAGCTTTATATAGTAACATATTAATACCATTATACAAACTTTATGTTTGTGGTAAAAAAAAAGGAATAAAGGATATTACATTTTTTGACTGTGATTATTCCTTCGTTATGCATTAACTATTTATGTGACTGAATAGTTAATACTAAACTGCATCCAAACCAAAAGCAAAGAATTCAACCAGTACCTCTGGAGAAGAAATGACCCAACATTGCACTTTGCACTTGTGTATACTGTATTCAGGAGCGACAAATATGATGTAACCGAACTTTTAGCAAATATTTCCTTTCAATAAGGTTTCTAAAAATGACACCGGTATTTCATTAAAATGTAATGACTCGAATGATAGGACTGACGATTTTCATTAACCCTGTCTCGATGCCAAGTGAATGAATGATGTTAATACCATGGTGATCAGAACCGATATATCTCTTTCTCTTCCAATTATTGATGGATTGTTTCTCTCACCCATGGACGTCATTCATCCATTCTCAATTCTTTCATTGCTTTTGTCAAGAGTTATTTTGAGTTAGTTGTTGCTAGGTCAAACAACCCCACATAGCTATTACGGTTACCAAGGATAACCTTTTCCACAAGAAAATATAAGCTTAAAGATAAACTTGAGTTCTGGTAAAAAAGAAAATGAATTCTCACAGAATCTAACGAAACTTACACTGAATGTTCAAGATTACAAATAAATGTCATGTGCCAAACAATTTTGGAAGAAAATGTATACTGGCTGAGTAATGAGCATAGAAAGACAAGGAAATCAAGGTAGTACTAGCCCCGACACCATGTGTGTTGTCCCATATATAGCTTTCTATGTGAGTGCTTGTTACTTTACCAAGACTCGGTCAAATTTATTATGATTTTGATGGCTCCAGAACCTTGCAGTGCACACCAATACTTACATGCTACATGATCAACTGTTTCTGATCTTTTCCACACCTTTTCTTTCACAATGCAATCGCATTACCAGTACTCAAGTTTATCTTTAATTTAAAAGAACAAATGACAGAAAAAGCATTTATCAACTACAAATGTTTTTCTTCAGATTGTCTATTAAAATTAACGAGTAGAAAGATTAAGTAAATCAGAATTTTACTTTTAATTCAAGATACTAAACACACAGGGACCATGACTGTTATGTCGATCCTTTGACAAACCTCGAGTTTCGTGTTTTTCCTGCTTGTTTCCTGCTTTGTCAATATTCGTGACAACTATCACTCAGGATAACCTTGGTGTCTTGACACTGGACTTTGTGCTAACCACCAGATAGATGTCATTAACGAACAAAAATCACTTTTCCATCACCCACTTAAGTTCTGAATCATGTTGGTTGTTGGTGATTTTGTTTCAAGCCACAAGTTTAATGGATTGATTTCCAAGATGACGGAAGAGAGGGTAGCATTGTCACTGTCTCTGAATTTTCATAGCAGATTTATAAAAGAGAAAAACGCTACACAGCTAGACAACCACGTGGGACTCTAGATGAAGTTTGGTCCTCATGTGGAAAGTGCAAACATTCTATGACCATATTTGGGAACAATATGACTGACTGATATGAGATTGTATTTCGATTTACGAGACATTCCAATCGGGTAAATGGGGATGATTTATTTGTGGTGGGCTCAGTCTAGGAGCCCTGGGACACTTCTGGCCCGTGCGCGGAGTTGTCAACATATTCAATTCTAAATCAATTGTTAGGATTATGAGCTAGTTTTGTCAAAACATCAGTTACGGTTTGTGAATAATGTAGTAGCACATGTACAGGTCACTCCGTCAGCTCATGTTCTCATTATAGATTTAGAGGGGAGTACGTGATCCAATGCTTTATTCGTCGTATGTCCACATACTAGACTGAGCAGAGCATCGTGGCAAACATTATAGGCTATGATCATGTTTCAAGTTGAAATCAATGAAATATGGCATACACCAAATATTTTTGAAGTCATTATACGTTTGCTTGTTTATGAACTTGTTTTTGTTGGAAGGCATTTTTGTTTTGTTACTTTGGACGAATAAGTCATAAATCTTACAATCATGAATAGCTCAAAATGTATTGATGAAAGGCGTCTAATAGTATAAAATGCACAATCTATTTTTCTTACTCATAGTGCGAAATAGGTGATCATAGTAATACAGGGGTAGTCTTTATTTCATGCAAATTATTTTCAGTCATGTTCATGTATATATGTTTGGGGTCTTCATGAAGTCAAGTCTCTAAATTCATCCACGCAGATGTCGTATCGTTGCCTTCTGATCCTCGTGATCACTCAGTTTAACTTTAAACAAGGTTCTGTATAATAGATAAATATTTTCAGCATTTTACAGGAGAAGTCAGGAGAATGTGTTTTTTAATAATCATTTTTAAAGGTTTCAAACAGTAACTAAAATCTTTTAAAATTATCAAAAACTGATAGTTAAATGGGAAAAGCTATCGATAGTGGAGGACTAAAACCTAATTACGCAAATTGAACTGTGCAAGCTATTCAGGCTCTATTTCGTCCACAATTAGGCAATCTCCCCTCTTTTAATAATTATTATACTAATGAAAATAATGCCTTTTTTGTATCTAGGTTAGCCTAGCTCATCAGCATTAATACTTTACTCCCTAAGGGCCCGGCCATCATGCTTTGATGAAAAAGGTCGTTTTTGTACGAAACAAATCGAGAATAACTCGCCAAAGAAGGCCACAGAGTTGCCAATTTATTTTGAAGCTTTGCAAAATGTATAACTTTCCTATTCTTTATATCATTTTCCTCAAATGTTCCCAAGCCAATTTGTTTCTCTTTTCTGCGTTTATTGAAACCAACCTTGATTTCTAAAGTTGAGTATGCCTTTAAAGGTACTATGCCCCATTTGCAGCCAACATCAAATTCTGTAGAACTTTGCAGGAATTATTATGTCACGTATGTCCTATCTGTGAAATTTAAACGTTAGCAGTGTCCTAGTTGTCAAATTATGCAAGGAAACCCATTTACCTTTTAGACTTCACTGTCAGACAAAGTGAATGACTGACTGACTCCTTTTTTTCTTTGGTAATAACATACATAAAATGAGCTGTAGAGAGTACATGAGTTTTTGTCTATATCAATAACCCTCTTCTTGTAATGGACAAAATTAAACTGATTGAATCTTTGCGCAGTACAAAACATACGACCATTCGGTACAAGGGTCTGAAAATTAGACTATTTACTAAAATGATTGCATTCACTAAACTCGATTCGACAACTAATGGTCGTTATTTTCCCACAAAAAGACATTTTCAAGCCCATTCGTTTTGAGGGAAGTTCTAAATTGGTATTATCTTTCAAATGCCTGTGGAATTTAACCTTTACAGTTTTTTGGGCCTGCAAATGGGACATGGTACCTTTAATGATGAAAACTCTCTGCATGCGCAAAATATGCAGGAGAAAGGGATGAAATGGTTGTTGTTTTAAGCATGTATCACGTGATAGAGTACAGACTGTCAAGGTCGGAGTGCTATAGTGCACCTCAAAAAGGTTAATAGAATAAGGATCACTAAACTGGTTCTCCATATTGTAGAGAAGGTTGGAAGATGGAATTCTGTACCCTTTTAATAACCCTTCTCCCACAGTCTTTCTATACCTCGCGTGGTAGAATTCGAATTTCATCCTTTTTGTTTTTCCACGATTCCTTAGATTGAGAAAAATGTATGAATTAAGCGTAATTCAAAATCACCAGGGTAGTTGAATTGACAGTGATTTCGGTAGTGAGGAACCCCACCTCGAATTCAGACCGCAAAAATACCTGTGCGTACTACTCGAAGCACTACACTTCAGATCAGTGTGAGAGTGAGAGAGTGAGACTGATGTATATAGAGAGAGAAAATAGAACGGGCCTCGATTCTGACGTCAAAATAACATTCCATTCTTCCTGCAAATGCGATTAAAACAAAGTATATAAATATACATCTTGAGCGACACAATGCGCTACTGTAGAATACAATAGGGTAACCCGATTGTGTAATGAGAGAAAGAAAAACACCACTGCAAAAGTTTCTAGATTCTCCGCTGCTGTTACAAGCCTTTGTCTCGAGTGTTTGTATTACCAGCGCCGAATCCCTCTTTCATCTTTGAAATAGATGTTATTTTCATACAGTCACTGACATTTGCTTAAGATACCATGCAGGCTCGCATGAAAGAGGTTAATGTGGCTCTTGATAATGCAAGAGGAAAGTGGCTAATTGTTTGTTCGGTGCACAAGAGCGATACTAGTTAAAACCGCTTAAACGCATAATCGAACTTCACGAAGCTCTGACGTGGAAGAGGCAAATCTTAATATAGCCGAGTCATATGGACGAGGCCGACACCAGATCGACTACAGACCGAACAAACAAACACACTCTCCTAAATAGTTTATCGGTTATCGGTGGATTTGGAGTCGGTTTGGAGGTGGGACTGGGACTAAGTGCGACGTAATTGCGATGTCTACCTCTTTAATCTTCAATCTTCAATTTCAGAAATTCTATATATCTGCTCAATTGGATTTGATTTACAAATGACAAAGTCTTCCTTAGGGGAGAAGACAAAAACATGACAAATAGCCCCGAAAATTGAACATACAAGGGGATATAAAAGAAGGTGTTATCTATCGATCGTACAAATCAATGTTCCATTCGGGAATTCCCAAATAAACGTGTTTTTTGAAAACAGAACATTTTTACCTTCGCTAAAGGCATCCAATGTATTTTAATAAAACGTTCGTCATAAAAAGCATTAAAAACACATTGTTGTCACTCGAATTTATTATTTGTTATTCGAATAAACACGCTAATTCGGATATCTATTTTAAGGCGTCTCGTAAAAACGGAAAACATTTTACATTTGAACATAATACGAGGATGCTTTTATTGTGTGGTTGTGTAATGAGTCAAAAACTAATGTTATCGAATGTCGTACCCGGGGATTTTCACCAAGAAAACAGGACAATATGAAAATAAGAAGGAAGGGCAGGCTGATAGTATTCTTATTTTGACAATTTTGTTTCTATGGTCAGGGTGTACTGTATCGTGTATCTTGTGTTTTGCCAAGAAAGGTCATTGATAGTCATTAATGATACCATACACTTGCGGGGGATCAGGATTTGATGTTAAGGAAACAACACATTTCCCTAGTAACAATACATTTCCACAAACACAAGTAGAGGTGTCGTAATTAGTCGAGTGGTTTAAGCACTTGACTTGAAATGCAAAGGTCCTTGGTTCGATTGCCGACACGGCACGCAGGTCCTTTGGCAAGCCATTGATCTACATTTGCCACTCCATGCCCAGGAGAGAAATTTGGACCTGGTAGGATATCGCAAGCCTTTAGTAATTGCAATATGCCCTTACGGTCACCATTATGGTAGGAATACTCCCCAGGGAGTGGAGATGGTACACATTGTGATTGAATCCAATGACCGGGGTAATAATATCGGTGAATCGCTTAGAGACGGTATTTCGTATTTAGCGCTATATGAATCCAGATTATCAACACCATATCCCATGAAGAGCAGATACAATCATCATATTAAAGACTACAGCCCCCATAGAGACTGAAAGCTCACGAGAACGAAACTTTTCTGAGGGTTCTCGTGGACTGTCGGTCTGCCTGGAGCTCCCTAAATGCTATCTACATTGGTGTATGAACTATTGTCACTAATTCAATTCGTAATACTTATATAGATATATTACATACTATAAAAAATTATACTGGTGACAAGAATCAATATTCATATGGGCAATTAATTTCTTCTACTAAAACATCCGCATGTGAAGGAGGTATAGGGGTTGTCATATGCGCCTAATAACACAAGCAAATCTCTATGTATTATGTTGCGTTAACTGGCATAATTTCATAGGAATCGAAAATTCTCATGCGCAGAGTATTAATGGTAACAATTATTTAAAGCTGCTGTTTAAAAAATGGTTAACCGTCCATTTGCCAAAGTTTGAAATAACAGGAAGCAACAACAAGAACAACAAAACAAAGAACAGGATTTGAATGGCACCAGAAAGGAGATACATATCCTAAATACTTCCGATTAGTCGAACTACGTAAATAGAATTTGGATAGCCGATCTCAACTTCAAAAAATATATCCTGAACCTCAAATATTGAGAAACCAGATAATGATGGTAGCATAATAGTTTGGTGACCTCTTACAGTGCCAGATTTCTCTGTTAATGCCGCGATTAGATATATTTATTCAGGGTAAAAGCTGGCAAAAAGTGCCGTTTTTTTAAATTAAATACTTTATTAAAGGCACCCATATTTTAATGTATTAACACGTATTAACGAAAAGTTAGGCTAGGTATCTTCCTGCATATTTGGAGTTACGTAAACATTATCATACCCCCCCCCCCTCGCTTTCTCAAAACACGTAAAAGTCTCACGTAAAATGTTAGACTACGAACGGTTAGGCTAGATATAATACTTAAAGTTACGTAAGCATTATCGTACCCCGCCCCCCCCCGCCTCCTATTTGACACCTGTAATCGTTGCTACTTTACGTTGATATTTACTTAGAAACATTATTCCCTTTGTCACGTATGGACAAGATAGAGAGAGACTTAATCTAAAATCTTTTCCGTTCGTTATCTTAAAGTTGATATCATATCTAGGTCACGGAATTTATGGATGTTTGATCTCGTGGTTTAGATTATATTGACCAGACCCCCTGCTCAGAGTCAGAATGAGTGAATAGTGTTGAAATCCTGAATTTCTCTCTCTCTCTCTCTCTCTCTCTCTCTCTCTCTCTCTCTCTCTCTTTCTCTTTCTCTTCGATCTATCTATATATCTATCTATTCCTCTTTATCTATACCCCCTTCCCTCTCGTTCTCTTCCTCTTTCCCCTCCTTTTTGTCTAATTCTCTTCCATTTTCTTCCATTAGAACCAATCTACCCCGGCCTTTTAATCTCGCTTTTTCGCTGTGAATTTGTATAAGCTAATATATATGCGAAGGAACTTTGCAAAGTCATCACCGTTTTTTCAGATCTGGACCCGTTTTGTAGAGATTTGCGTTCATGGCTCATTCCAATCAATTGCAAATTCACAGTCTCCTGTCTCATGTGTACGTAGTTGCGTTTGATTTCAATCTCAAATAATTTGCGATTAAAGATAAACTTCAGTTCTGGTAACAAAAAGAAAATTAATTCTCACAGAATCAAACAAAACTTACACTGAATGTTCAAGATTACAAATAAACTACATGTGCCAAACAATTTTGGAAGAAAATGTATACTGGCTGAGTAATGAGCATAGAAAGACAAGGAAATCAAGGTAGTACTAGCCCCGACACCATGTGTGTTGTCCCATATATAGCTTTCTGTGTACAGTGCTTGTTACTTTACCAAGACTCGGTCAAATTTATGATGATTTTGATGCCTCCAGAACCTTGCAGTGCACACCAATACTACATGCTACATGATCAACTGTTTCTGATCCTTTCCACACCTTTTCTTTCACAATGCAATCGCATTACCAGTACTAAAGTTTATCTTTAATTGCAACTGTTTATAAGACAGGGCCTGTATGAAGTAGTTATAGAGCATGCCGAGCGCCACTTGGGAATTCAGGTAAAAGCAAAAATCAGGTAGAGGTTAGAGAAGCAGAGAGAGAGAGAGAGAGAGGGTGTAGGGGTTGATGGTTGGGGGATAAATAACAATGTTAGAGTGGGGGGGGGGGGTATAACCCTGATGAAAATAGTAATATCACACTCCTTGCCTAAAATTGTTAATCCAATTTCCAAAATTCAAATTATGTTACGCTTTGGAATGATATTTGATTGATAATTTAATACCATATTTTTGTATTCGTTAATGTGATACACCTTCAAAATATACTATCTCAATTCCTTTCGACAGGGTATATTAGTGGTTTTTTATGGGCAGGAAAAATAAAAATGAGATTGAGCTGGTTTCTTGAAAAGTGTACCTTTTAGAGGTCGGTATCTAGGGGTTCAAGGTACGAATATCAGGTATTTGTGTTTACCACCCGCATTTTGATTGATTAATTACTATATGTGTGGTTGAATTGACCTCGGTAACTATAAAATTGATTCCCCACGCAAGGCTTGTGTGAACAGCATTGATAGAGATGACAGCGATGAAAGGACTTCTTCAATGATGATTAATGTTATAATAATCTTTATCGGCTTGTCGTGTCTAACAAAGTTATTTTGATGCCCCACACGAACACAAGGTAAATATTTTGGTATTGTGTTTTCATAATAGGCAAAGGTTTTAGGAATGTTGATGGTTTGTGCTTAACAGATGAGGCAATCAAAGAATGAAAAGATGTTTGATTTAAAGCGATTGGTAGGCGACGAAATAATGAATCACTCCGGAGTAATGAAAGTGAGGTTATTGACATCGTTTAGGAAGGTTCATGGTCAAGTCACACTTCATGGTTCATACCACCTGTTTCTGTATGTTTTTTTTCTCAATATGATGTGCCTCTAAACATGTCTGTATCGATGCAACCTTTCTCCCTTACTTTTTGACGACTAATACAAGCGACTGATCCTCCTTCCCATGAAGTCCGCATTCTCCTTCGATCTTTCTTGATCGTGATCCATCAACTCCAGAGTCTTGTTTTATGGCGCATACCACTTAGCAATCAACTACCCATGCATGCTTCAAGAAAATATTGATTTTTCCCTGATATGGATCATTAACAAATTCATAAAAAGTCTTCATAAGCTGGTTCAAAGTACATAGTACAAAAGTTGTCATATTCAGGGATAATATTACAACTGTTTTTTTAATTATTCTACAATTTGGCTCCAGATATTTTGTTTACCTGGTGCAGAGAGAAGAGAAGGTCGCCGGAACTTGATTTGATAGAAAATTTCCAGGTGGTAGAATAAAGGTAACCACGTGGATAGAGAAACGCCCCTCTTAGTGAACATAAAACCTTCTGGAATGACAGCAGAAATGTTAATAGAACAAACATGAAGAATGAAAAAAAAAATCGAATAGGGGGCTATAATAATGATTTTAAAAAATGGAAATGTCTTTGTAAACTTAAGAAAGTGCGCGCATTTTGAATATTACATACATCTCATATTGCCTTCTCAAAATATCGAAGGCAAAATTCATTGTGATCTGTAGGCAGTGACCTTTTGAGTTATCTCGTTGACCCTCGTAATCAGTTGACTTGTACCCCCAAGAGGCAATGGTATGTTCTACCGTTTAGGTTCAGGACTCCAAATAATATTGGATCATGTCGGTTTGTTCAGATGGAAATAATGTTTTTTGCAATGTTTTCATTGGTAAATGTATAACAATCTTCTACCCCTCATTATTCCCCACGTGGTTTTGATTCTGTAATTTTTTTGTTTCTATACCTTGAATTCCAAGGCATCTTTTTTCAGGGTATTTATTTATAGTTAGGTCGAAATTCCTCAGTTCTTTTTCAATCGTAGGGAAGTATTCTCCCTTTTTTCAATCATTTACTTTACCTGAACGTTGAATCCACACGACACAGTATCTGTGTCCTTATGTATTCGTCCACTCCATTAAACTAATTAACCTCTCTCTCTCTCTCTCTCTCTCCCTTTCTTTTCCTCTCACTGTCGTTCTCTCTGTGTTCTTTTCTCTCTGTCTCTATTTCTACCTTTTGCTCCCTGTTTCTGCCCCTTTCTCTCGGTGTTTGTCTATGCGTTTATATCCGTCTCTCCCTCCTCCAAAACACACACACACACACACACACACTCTCTCTCTCTCTTCTCTCTTTCTCTCGCTCTCTCTCTCTCACTCACTCACTCACTCACTGACTCACACTATCATCTCACCCTCTTTTCCCTCACGATAGGAAAATCCCTATATAATGATGGTACAAGTAGGAGGTTCTAAATTAATTTTCACATTTGACATGATAAACCAGCGAGTGACCTATCGAACATAATTTGGTATCTATGTAATAATTCCGGGCAAATCTTCCGATTTTAATAATATCGAAATATTCTAGGTAATCGATATTTTACTAAGACAATGGGCAGGCACCAAGCGTAAATTAACTATTGACCAAATGAAATCGAGTAAAAAAAAAATATTTACAGGGATGCTTGTAGATGTAAATTATATGGATCAGGCCCATATATGAATCGAGACTGGAATCATGTTTACAACGAAGAGTTCGGATCACAAGACATTACAGTATCGTTAATGTGAGCATTTTCCTAAACCCTGTCCTTTCCTAGTAAACTCTATAATCTAATAGCTTTGATGTAAGCATCTCCCCTAACAATGTTCTGAGTAAGTAAAGTGATGGGTAACCGCTCATATAATCTAATACTTTTAATGTGAGCATTTTCCCCTATCCTAGCTCTGCATCAAGGCGGGAAGTAGCATCAAATTGGCAGATCCTACTCCCAGATAACTCAATTTTAGCGGGTTAGTTCGCGCTTAGCTAACTCGGCCACCAAAATCCGCTTTCATTGCTTGCGTTTTGCCCTGCGTGTTGGCTTATAAGTAAAATGACTCCAGAAATATACCTCTCGTTCCTCGTACAAAATAAAATCAGGAGTATGGCAAGAGCAGTCTGCTATTTTCCAAAAACACTGCCAACAAGTTGAGATAAAGACAAAATTCGTCTCACGCCATAATTACTGGTGCATAAGAAGCTTTGACAATGGTTTGTGCAATATTGCGGTTAATTTCGATGAAGCAAAGAACAGGTCCGTGCATTCTGTGGTGAAGCGAACGTGGCCTAATTTGGTATGGGTAAAATAATGCGCTACGAAAAGAGAAACAAAAACATCCTGAGAGATTTGATTTTGGTCAGATCTATGGTTAAATGAATAGTCTATCCGAAAATCTGGTAGAATTAAGGCGTAGGAAATAAATCAAGAATTGAGAATACATAGTTTAGAAGAAATAAATCAAAAGGCGCAATGACCGCGACAGATATTTCAAAAGCAGGTTGTATATAAAGGTATCATTCATTTTCTGGTGTGATTGAACAATAATTAATCGCTCAAGGAATGCTTGAGGTTTGGGGTGTAAAGCAAGAAATTAATTTGCCATATTTTTCGATTCAACGCCATACGTAGAAATTAAGTTCTTAGAATAAAATTCAATACAACAATACAACATGATACAATAATTAACATGGAAAAGAATGTCTAGTATCTGGAATTTGAAGTAATCATTAGGAAACTATGGGTGATTTTTTATCCAAAAATATGAATCTATTGTAAGTGGAGTTCATTAACGTTATCATTCATATATACACTGTTCTACGTATCTATATTAATATATATTAACCTGCTGTAGTTCACCAGCTTGCCGCCGTGTTCATGCATCAATAAATTCTTTCAAAACGTGTTTAAATATAATGGACCAAAATATGTCAACTTTTGTGTACCTCATTCAAGACTTTTTATATGTCTTTTCCGGAGAAAAACTTGCGGACAATTGGCACCTTATTTATAGTAGCCACACCTACGGGTCTTTTATTTTATTTTCACTAAACAGTGAGGCATTCCATTCAGTCGCTTCTGAGGGACTGTCTAACTATTTGCTGCATCACCCTCAATAGTTTCTTTCTAAACGTGTCCGTTTCTATGATGATATTTATATCACAGATAAAAAAACAGATTCATTTTTTTGTGGTCCGTTTTGATGAGCGAGACATTATGTCTATCATAAATACGTCAGCAAATATTTTACGCTTCTCTGTTTTTGTATTTTTCATTTCAAGGTCAAAAAGACAATTCTAATGCCATTTGGTTCACTGAACATTTATTGTGCAGGCACGCGAGTATTCGGACGTACGAAGTGACTCTGAAATTTAAAAAAATAATTGATACAAGGTTATCGATACTATTTCTCCGTTCTCTATTTGTCCCGTTTTGATATAAATAGCGATATTTTGTTTCTCAATAAATACAATTTTTATTTATTTCACAGGGATGGCTAAATTTAGATCTTGTTTAAACATTGTTTTTAATATATTTATTGTAAATAATGGGACGGACGATAGTGAATGACACATTATCAAAAAAATAAAGGAAAATAAATTACGACACAAAAATATAACAGGTGATTGACATTTCTTGTAAATTGTAACAAGAGGGGAAATTTCCATGGCAACATCGAAAATATAACAGGGCGTTGGTTCTATCTAAAACAAACCATTTTTCTATGGTTCACTATGAATAATTAGAAGACAGGTCCCACACAGACGACACATCATGATGAACTTTCCTTTGTCTAGTACACCGCACAGTGTTTTTATACAAAAACCCAGCCCATTTTAATAATAATTAGTCAAGCATATTTTCAGTAAATCATTATCGTCGCGACATAATTATTTTAAGGTGTACTAGTTCCAATTTTTTCTGAGAAGGTGATAAAGGTTCCGGTGAGATGACTTCCCCCGGCTTCCCTTTACAACCATTTCCGATGTCGGATCAGAACCAATCGATTCACCTCTGTATATCAAGATCACCACTACCGTCAACCCCAGATAGTAATTGCCTTGTAACACGAATGGCCATGGCAGGAATAAAGACGGAAGCTAGATGAAACGCTTCAAAGTCATATTATTTCCACACTAGTATGTCGAAGGCATGCAGACGATTGATATCGAACTCGATAGCAGTTCCGCCTAAGTTTAGCGCCATCACCTATTGGGCAATTTTGTGCGCAGCCGCAGTAAGTTCCTAAATACAGTAGTGAGCTGGCTTCGTGTGGTGGACTCTGGTATTTCATTCACGCAACATCGAGAGAAAAGGAACTGTACGAACGTCGCTCGCCTACGCCAACTTTTATTTATTTTTGACGTATGATTTGTTCAACATTGTGGAGAGCTCATATCTTTCTGGAATAGATAATGGTGATATCAACATTACTCAGCTCATTTCACCTTCATAATTTCAAGCGAGAAATTTCTTTTGCCTAGTCACTGCAGAGGAGATAATGCGTTTTTAACTGAACAAAATTAGAGGAATTCTGTCTCGTATCGGAAAGCAATATTCATCTTAATTTTCATCTTGTGGTTTTTAAAAACCAAATCGTCATCACTAGAGGGCGAATCGAGCATTATAAAGCTGGTGAGGAAGCTAATCCATGTCATTATTCTGGAGATAAAATGAGATGATGCTTTTCAAGCTAATCACAAGCTTCTTGTGACATCCATCAACTGACAAGTAATCGTTTTTTTGTTTTCTTCCTTGGAAGTTCCTCTCGCATCACCATCATCATTCCTCCACCGGGTAGGGACACGGTGGGTCGGCCAAGTGTCCGAAGTGGGTATCTAGGGGAGTGGCTCCTAAGCACTCGGTGCACCTCTTGGATATTCAGGCTCCATATCATCAAGGGATTCCTTCGAAGGAAGATGGAAAACACGAGACTATGTCTAGCGGGAATAACAATATCAGTAATCTTGCTCAGTAGTGTGGTACTCAACGGCGGCTCGACTCTTGCGTATGAGCTGTCCCCAGCCGCCTCGTCAACCAGGCGAAGAGACAATGGCGTGCAAACAGTTTTGGACTTATTGGATTTTGCTCAGGAGGAGGAAGAGAGGCATTTACAAGAAGAATACGCAGACCAAATACACAATCACCAAAGAGTGAAAAGATTCCCAAGAATAGTAAGTTTCTATGTCCTAATTTAGTATTGAAATGTATTATTGATTAACTGTATGCCACACAGTTATGTACATAAATGTTTCATATTATGGATTTGTTCTTACATACTCTAATAAGGCCAGAAACATGTTAATTATATTAAGGGCAAATTCATATAATTGTTAAGAACATAATAACTAAGCTGTAATATTCAAACGCACGTTATGATGACTGTCCGGTACACACACGATTGATTAATACGCATACTAGATGACTGTGACTCTAGCAATTTTCTTCTCATTATCGATCTTGCCTTTCTCTGGCCTCTGTCTGCTACTACCAGTAGTCTTTATTGATTTGTTTGTATATTATGTCTTTACATTGTTACCTACAAAAGATAAGCATACAATTTGATCTCATATTTCTTGCTTCACGTCATCTGTATCGATCGGTTTGAGATCTTTACCGGATTATATTTCATCCGTCGTTCTCTACTTTTATGGTGTCGATGCTTTCATAATATTCCCATAAAGTTAATACATGACATTTAACCAGTGTTTCTGTAGTAAGCATAAGGTGTATGATCATTTACCTGGTAATGTATAGGTTTACAATCGATACGGGACCTGAAGAAACAAGACAATAATATCATTCCAAAAGTCATCGTTTTATTTGAAATGCATAGAACAATCTCATACCCTTGATCAAAAAATAGACTGTCGTGATAAAAGGCGATTATCCTGCATCGTGACAGTAATTAGTCTTGCAAACAAATTATCCGCGGTAGCTGCCTTGTTGCAGTGGTATTTGAGCACCTAATTCAGCGCTTAGATTTATGACACGGGGATCATCTGTACTTTGTGCAAGATTTAAAGTTCAGAAAGAGTTTGTGTACTTATTGTCAATTATTGGTTATCAGTTATCATTCTAATTGTGGTTACACACGACTTGTCAATGAGGGTTTTGTTGACAGCTCTGAATACCTATGCACACGTGTCAGAGCGGTGAAGGGCAGCTATAGCTAAGGGGGCCGCGAGGCAGGGTAGGCAGACATGCAGACCAGGCCAGGGTACTCACAAACGCTATTTCTGGTCTTACATAGCAATGGGCTCTTAGATGTAACCTGTGACAACGGGTAGACAACAGACATCCTTGGGTCGCTTACCTATAACCCTTCATGTCAACCGCGGTATGCGGGTTTATCCCGTCCCCTTTCCACCAACTTTCTCTTCTCTCTCTCTCTCTCTCTGTTTCTTTCTTTCCCACCCCACCCTCTCTCTGTCTGTCTCTCTCTCTCTCTACCGATCTCAAGCTCTGTGGCTGTCTCTTTCTCTCTGTTTCCGTTCTCTCTCTCTCTCTCTCTCCTCTCCACGCATTTTTCATGTACCGTTGTCCCTTTTGTCTCTCTATTTTGTTCTTCTAATTTTCTTGTCTCTGTCTTTGCCTATATCTATATATTGCCTAAAATAACATTGCTTTTTCCTTTTTTTTTTTTTTTATAATTCACAACTTCAATCTATCGTCCGATCCCCATATCTGTAGATTCATCGCAATGTCTGTTGTACTTTTGGTTAGGACTTAGGGCTTTTAAAAAGGCTGCACTGTCTTCTTCCTTCGCCTCGAGTTTAATATGCGCCGTACTTGGTGGATTATCTCTACATAACTCCATTAATGACTGGCTCACCGATTTTCATTCGGCAATGTTAAAGATAAACTTGATTTCTGGTAAAAAAAGAAAATGAATTCTCACAGAATCTAACGAAACTTACACTGAATGTTCAAGATTACAAATAAATTACATGTAACAAACAATTTTGGAAGAAAAGTATACTGGCTGAGTTATGAGCATAGAAAGATAAGGAAATCAGGGTAGTACTAGCCCCGACACCATGTGTGTTGTCCCATATACATCTTTCTGTGTAAGTGATTGTTACTTTACCAAGACTATGCCAAATTTATGATGATTTTGATGACTCCAGAACCTTGCATTACACACCATTACTTACATGCTATATGATCAACTTTTCTGATCCATTCCACACCTTTTCTTTCACAATGCAGTCGCATTACCAGAACTCAAGTATATCTTTAAATAGTTATAGACTGATACAGTATCAATGTTCGGTGATACTAGTTGTTATGAATGTTCATCAAATACGCAGACAACTGCATGATATCCCTCTTGCTTCTCCCCCTCCCACATTTACACATGCTATTTTTCCGAATTGGAAGTGTGTCTAAATATTGACATGAAGACCTTTGTGTTGACTGTCGAGCCCACGGAATTTTGTTTGATGTAGATTAGCGGGTAGAGAAAGAAAGAAGGAGAGAGGACAAATGTAAGAGTTAGTATTTTAGTTGCATCGGTGTTATTCTTTATCTCATCCTGAGCGCACCTGCTTGAAGTTAAGAGCAAATGCTTTGTCTCGGTGCGATGATATAACGGTAAACCGTTAACCGTAGTACCTCTGTGATGTGATGCGGCAGGTCTTACCGCACCTGTCGGAGCATAGTCGGAAGATGGCATGTTGTTTGGGTGAGAAGTTTGACAGATAGACTGCTTCCTTTCAAGGCGGGATAGTCTTCTCGTTATCTCACATACGTCATCCGCATTCATAAATCAGTCTGCGTGAACCTGTCAGTGCCAATCCAAGCTAAAGGATATAAATGTATGAAGCAATAAACATCACAATGTTTATAATGTTATTTTTGTTTTACGCCAGGCTCGTACCGCCTCTTATACAATCTAAGACAGTGCCGGTTTCGATTAGGTTTCACCCTATGAGTTATGTCTTCATGATAGTTGACACAGACTCGCATATTGAGGAAGAGTTGAAAGCCATGATTTAGCAGTTCTGAGGTAATATGGACACATAATCACCGAAGATACAAACATGTCTCTTGATTGAATTATGAAATATTCAATATAGAGCATTCATGCGGTACACAGGGTGAATAAGAGCATACATAACGTTAGAGAGCCTTTCCCCTTTTAGCCATTGAAGTTCATTAAAATGACACGTGAGTTCACATGGTTAACGTCAAGAGCACCCATGCAACTCACGCCCCGAAACCAAATGATTCCCTACAGCTAGCTCTCAATGTTTGCCGTGATGTCAGGTCCGTAAACGTGCCATCCATATCTATAAAGGTCATAAATTGAGACACACATCAACGGGACAGTGACCAAAACATTTGTGAGGGTGAAAGATCGGGGAAATTGTCGAGGCAGTGTCGGCTGGTGGACTTTAATCTTAACCACCAGAAGAAAATTAATGTTTTGCACTTCAAAATGTGTTTGTGGCTTTGCTGAGAGACGATTGGTTTAGTGGCGTATAAATCTTTACCCTTAAGTGCCCCTATCTGATATTTCAATCACATTACTATACATACCTGTCGGCTGTTCCTTCCAAACATATTTTGGTAAACATTAGGCATTGCTCGTGAATCAGACCATCTTAGAACATAAAGTACCAGAGTGTCAGATAGTGCTAGAATTTAAGACTTTGGTGCACTTTTTAAAAGTTGAAAAACCTCAGTTAACCTGATCGCACCGCGAGTTAAGGAACAAATACTATTATATCATGGAAGTCTTTATACAAAAGGCAAATTATGTTCTCATATATTAACTTTCTATTATATTTCTTTCCCACCAATATGTATTTACTGTAGATGACTTTCTGCCATGATGACCTTTTGTAATACTCACGATGACGTTTTTCTTAGGTAAAATATTCAAAGTCTTCTTTGACCAAGGAACTCCTTGCTTTGACCAAGTCGGCAATGGACCTGCCAAAGAGATTTGTCACTCTTAGAACACAAGAGATTGCGAAGAGTCATATTTGAGATAGTGATAAGATGGAGGGATAATCCTGTTTACAGGACACACACTCTCTTTAGCGACCAGAGGCTGTCTGAATCCGTTTCAACGATCACTCACCCGGGTGATGTTTTCGTCCTCTGCAAATCTGAACAAAGGCACACAAACAATACCCACCTAATTTACTTTTCCGATATCAAAATGGTGCAATTAAACGTGAATCATGATGTTTATGACAAAAATTTAATTTGCCATGTGGCCTATACAGAATCTAAGAAGAAATGATAATTACATCTAGTTTCCGCCGCTATCAAAGCAAACTTTAAATGACGACATTGCTTCAATTGAAAATGAGACGAGTTCTCCTTGGCGTCATCTAATTGTTTGCCTTTTAGGGTACGCGTGTAGGTGGTAAGATGGATTGAAGAGAGTCTTTTATAGTTTGTATGTGTACATGGGGTCCAACTGGTGGATCAGGGCTACTTAATAGACATAATTAACCCAGACCATTGCTACTAAGTCGATTGACATACAGGAGTCAAACGGCTTCTCTTCCAAAAGACCCTTTACTTAAGGGCAGGTCCATTGTGCACTTTGAAAAGTCAGGAATGTTTGTGGGTTTTATTAGCCCATCATCACAACGCTATTCAATAACACAATGTATGCCTCACGCAGCGACCCACATAGAAAGATAGAGACGTCGAGAAAACGAAAAGAAACGCGAAACAGAGCGAGTTAATGCGAAAAACCCAGTTTTTGTATGATATCTCGAAAAAATAAATATCTGCAGATAATTGTGACTAAGGGTTTGCGATAAATGACTGCGCGACTGAACAAAGGCAGAGGAATGTGACCGTTCTCTCGACCTCCTATCCCGGACTATTGTCCTTTCTCAAACTCTGTGTATGAATCGAGTTATAATGATTGCAAACCTGGTGGTAAATCATTTGGAAAAACCCTAAGGTAGACAAGTAACTGCAGGTGGATTGAAAATAATAGCACTCCTGGGTTTTATTTTTAAGTTGTTTTAATTCGAGGAACTAAATCATCATCCTCGTCGGTTTCACTGCCTCCCAGACAAGAAGATAGCGGAAAAACAAATTAATGTCCAAGGTCGTAATTTATGAGGCATTTATCGGTTGAAGATGAGCCTGTCTAAAGTCACATTTACGACTACAACTATTCATCACATTTAATAAACACCGTGAATATCACCGAGCAGTTAACACAGAAAAGGCTTTTTTCATTCTATTTTTTATCGTCTGACAAGTTTATCAGAACCACATTCAAGTTCAATCGGTTATCACATTTTTCTTTCTGAAAAAAGAAAGAATAATGAACACGAGACAATGTGTGCTTGTTCTGTTGAAAGATTCCTAAAAAGTGCATTCATTCAGAAAGTTCAAAGTAAATGTCAGTTGAAGCATGCATGATTCCTTTAAATGCCGACCATACGAGGGAAATTATTTACATCAAGCCAGATATAAGTTAGTGAGTTTGCAAGAGAATAAAGTTGCTGAGAAGGAGAAGAAAAAAAAGGTACGGATGTATTAAACTGAACACTGTGTACAGTAGGTTCGTTCAAAATATTAAGGGTTCAAATCCACGCTCGGTGGGTGTTGCTACATAAAATAATAATCTTAGCCAAAAATATCCGGCTTCAATATTAATTCATTTATTGCATCAAGCAGCAAGAGGAAATGTGGGAAGTGTTTTTAATCTCTAGAACGAAATGGCTGTCAGGAAGTAGGCTGATAAAATGTTTTTAATGTTTCACTTTTCAGATCCACTTTATTTACAGTTTTACAGTGTCAAGCTGAAAGGCTTTTCACCACTTTATGTTTTAAAGTATTATGCTGGGTGCTTTTGCTTGAAGCTTTAGTGTATATGGTTTTACATGTATATACAATGGCATACGCTTCATTCGAGTTCTAGTTTCCTTTGCGGATATTCTTGCATTCTTTCATGAATTTGTGCGTGATTCATTCATGTGAGGAACAAGTTTTGTATGACTGTCACCCCACCACACCATGAGGAACATGAGATTCACACATGAATGGGAACTTAGGTGATTACTATACGAACGTTTTAAGAATGACATGAGCGAGATGAACCAAGGTATAGTGACAGATGTCCAGTGACAGGCTATCATTCTCAAATTAAACCACCAGCTCATATTGCATGTTCAAGGAGCGTGCGTTCCCCTTACAAATTCCCAAACGACATCATGTCTTGGGAAGATGGCCTACACGAACCTCCTCCTCGACTTCTGTTAACGCTAAAAATATATTGCATTTGTCTTTAGCTCTCGTGTTTATCTTTTTTGTTTGGCTCCACCCTCGTGGGTGATGTGAATTGGAGCTTTTTGGTGTCAACATGGTCAATGCCACATCAGAATCAATTTGTCTCGTATCAACCAACAATTATTTATTTTCGATTTGGGGATGACACCAGCATGGGTCTACCGCAGTCCCTAGCGCACGGTAGTGGTAGAAAATTGTATCTCCTGGTCTAGAATAAGACATCAACACCCACACAGTGAAGGAGAAAGTGAAAATCTTAAAATACCTTCTCTCTAGTAGGTTATCAGAGGTGCAAACGAAGATCTAGGGGAGATATTTGAGATTCGGTGTGTGATAATCGTCACGCTGGTTCGGTGCGATGGGCTATGAACGATGCGGTTTCTCTTTTATGTAACAAGTTTAAAGCGGTTAACGTCATCAGCGAGTCATCTCAAATAAACATGGTGAAAAACAAACATTGTACAAGGTTTGAAACCCAATAAATATTAATTATTGAAGCCACAACGAATGCTTTTCAAAAAGAAGAGATATTATGGTTTGGCCATGCTAAATCGTATGGAGTCTTCTGACCGGCAAACGGCGAAGTTTCAAAATATAAATCGGGAACTGGTTACGGGACTGGTTAGCGGTATGTCTTCGGAAGGAATTGAGTGAGGATGGGAGGGAGTTTGGGCGTATGCGCACCTGTCCCTTGAGATACCAAGGTAGGGGGTTGAATAGATGGCCCCTGCATACTCTATGTACTTCATAACAAAAAACCTCAAATATGCGACAGGCAGACGCCTGGCCTTGTATTCTGAAACTCAAGTTCACTGTAGTCTTCGTCCTCGAACGTTATTGGTTTCAGACCCACTGCGTATCGTTCGCTGCTTCATCGCGTTGGTATTCTAAACTCATTGTGAGTCCACTGAAAAGCATCCTCGCTGATGACAATAACATTATTATCATCAATCATAATAGTAGCACGACATTCAGTTTGAGTCATGGAAATAACAGTTGCATTTCGCATAAGTGGATATCGTTGCCCAATGTTGTAACGTTCACTTTGGCATTGCAGAACTGTACAGCTTTGAATGAATTCCACGCAGAGGCTAGACTAGGTATGCGCTTTGTGGACTTGATCTTGAAACACGTTTATTACCGGGAGAAAAATGGCATAAGTGGTTCACCATTCTCTATCGAGCGCGATGTCAAGGTTGCTGTAATAACTGTCAAATGGTGTCCATCTTTCCACTAAAACTGACAAACGTGAGCTGACACTGCAGAATTGGACAAAACACCGGGAATTTTTGTAGAGATTATCTGTTGAATTATAGCATTGTACTTGACTGTGTAGATGTCGTGTATTCAACAATAGCATTTTCTTATGATGACAGAAAGCGCATTATGAGTGGCATCAGGAATTTAGCGCGTTGAGCTACAACAACTTACTGCTGTAGTAGAGTAAACAATGATGATTGTCTCCCTTGTTTCGTCTGCCTTGACACAGGTTCAACGTTTATGAATATAATCCCCAGGCCTTGAAAGTTATAGCCCAATGAATAATACAGGCATTTAGCCAAGATCACCAAATAATGATTATCCTGATTTTGACAATGCCCTATAAACTTTCGAAAGGAAACCTTATGATGCAGCTTCGCTTGTTTGTTCATTTAACTCGACTGACTAATTTAAAGGGGAAACTGATTGGTTGATGTAGGTAGGGTAATGGAACAATACTCGCATCTAACGGGTGATTGGTATAGTAGAGCATCGACCCCAAACAGTGTTAACCTGCATTACGATGAGGATACATCCATCGATTAGCAGAGATTAGGAACGAGTCCCCTAAAACGAAGACAAATCTTGCTTTTCAGCTTCCCAGGGACGTCAATATGGTGAAATCTAATTTTAGAGTAAGATGGTTGCTTCAAAGCGTGGTTCACCATGGGACCTTGTTTCTTATATTAACTCCAAACAGCGACTTCATCTTAAAACAAATTACCCTTCGCGTAACAAAGAACACACTGAGCTCCCAGTCGTGACGATTTAATTCGGCCCATTTGCCTCAAATTAAAATTTTAAAAAATCTTTAGTCACTTGTTCAAATGAGTTATAAATTATTATTAATACACATACAATATAAGCGATGCAAACTTCATAAAAACAAGGAAATATTAATATTTACATTTTGATCATTTATTTTCAAGTTCAAAGATAGCATGTATTGACTTCGCTCATGCAGTATGAGAGCATAGCCTATGGCCTACGGCTAATCCATTCCGTCATCGATGATATAGAACCGTGTACAAAGGGGAACTGAGATACTATAACAGGGCTTTTATTTACACGTTCAATGTTTGGCATGGCAGAGATATTTCATGATGGGTACATCGAACCTCGCCTGTCACTCAGTGAGAGGGTGAGCCAGGAATGGGAAGCATCGGAAAACCGAGCTCAAGAGAGCGTTAAGAGAAAACTCCCTATCCAGCTACATGCCCTGTAATAACCCATCTCCATCACTGGCTCGAGTCCGTCGATCCTGCATGCCTGCGGTATATGGTCTCATGCGAGCTGGCTTAATACTACCCACCACCTCCTCCAGACGCACAGTGTGTATTTAAACTTTAATTATTGACAACTAACCTATAATATTCTTCAAATGCCAACCTCTATTTCTATATGATATCACTAGATATCGTTAGCAAACACGAAGTCGCTTTGGAAATATATTACAAAACACGTAGCTGACTTTGACGTTCTGTGTAAGGATGTGAATAATGAATTCAGCCTATCAATACTGTATAGATACATTATATGCCGTGCATGGTATTAATGGGGAGAGCTAGTAGAAGTGCATTTCGCAGTATATTTGCAATTCTGTACAGAAAACTTTAAAGGGAGGTGAAGCCTTCGCCCCTCATTGGAGATGCCATCGACGGAAGTGGAAGTAATTTCTTCAACTCTCGAAGGCGAAAAGCTATTCATAGAAAAATGTTCTCACAACGTCCGATCATTCCGATGGAACCATCTCGTGTTAATGTTGAAATGCTGAACGACCTCGCCAAATTAAATTGCCAATTTCCACGTGTATAGAAGGTAGTTTAGGACACAGCCCTTGATCATCCTATTCAGCACTCCTTGAAAGGATACCCATTACAAGTTGTCTTGTCCTGGCCTAATTTTGTTGAGGCCATTTTCGTTTCCAAAGGGCGGTCATGAAAGTCAATTGTCCATGCATGGTTTATGAATAAATAATCGGCGAGTGCCTTTGATACGAACCGCATTAACTGTGATAACTGTCTCCGTTAGTCATAAACCGATGATTTTATTGCAGGGAGTCATCATCATCTCTGCCACTATTTTATATTGAACCGCGCCTCTTTGGTATTTTAATTCAGTTCTTTGCTAATTCATTTTGGAACTTAAAGCCAAGCAGTGTGATTGGATGACTAATGGAAAAAAGAAGACGGTTTAGATACAGTTTTTTTTTATAGACATCTTTACATTACAGAATGTATCTATATGTAAATGGTTACCTATATAGACTCGGGCTATGACATATATCTTTAATGCTTGTGGAAGCTTCTTCATATCTCTATGGTCTGTTTCTGATGATATGCAAGTTATGCAATTAGACAATAAGAAACCAAGAGTCATTAATTGTGGGCGAGAGAGATGTATAATTGAAACCTCCACCAAAGGAAATAAGACTGCCCATGAGATGGCGCTGTCGATACTTGTGTCGTTACCTTTGTCGCTGAGTGATCAAAGAACTTCTTTTCTTATTTCATCTCTTCTGCATGGAAAAGGTAATACAGAATAGTTGTTCCTACCCAGATGCTTCGTGTTTGGTTCCTACACAATCTAACTTCTTGGGTTATATTCGGTATGTGACTTTTCAAGTTTATGTTTTCATGATTGTTATGAAACCAATTGATTGTTTGGCTAGCAAGTTCAAATTGGATAACGCCTCGAGGGTGGATTATAACATTAATGTGCTTTACAAACAGTAAGTTTGGACTTTGGACCTCATTCATATTTGGATATGCAATGGCTATCGACACATTATATCTTGATTATGTATTGTTTTATCTCTGTCAACACTATTGATCGATGGCAAAACTTGTGGCAGCATTCACGGTAACCTCTTCTGAACATTCTTGATTTCTACACTTTTGTATCCCACCACACTAGAAGGACGAACGAATGGTCAAGCCCAGTTGTCCTCTAGAACGAGGGAACCGCTATTTGACCACCTGCTTTTCAGCTATGCCATAAACATTCAAGTTCATAATTTTTAAAGCTTGTTATAGAGTGTTTTATTGCCAGGCGCGTTTCCGACAAGTGAAGGAAATGGTTGACTGTCGATTTAAATACGACCTGTCTTATGCTGAGAGGCTTGTTATTGCCGCTTATTTATTTCTACCCCCACGCTGGTTTCCTCTCCGTTTTTTTCTTCAAAGTGCGTCTTTTGTTTTTGGAAGGCCCGTGTCAGGTGGAATAAGAAGTGTGCGTATATCTACTCGTGTGGATAGCATCTCCTGGGGGTTTGGATGGTGAGGCGGTCGCATTCTCAGCTTTATGGACACGCGTGAGGTACTATTCTCAAGAGGTGGATCAACAAAGACCCCTGGGTGTGGCTCAGCTGGTAGAAGACCCTGGGAGAGCTAAACTCCCCGTCTCTCCCCTCCCCCTCTTTCTCTCTCTATTTCTGTCACAATGATATCGCAATGTCCGTAGTAAATGTGTAGGTTAAATCAAGGAGCATTACCTGCCTCCTTGATTTGTTGCTCTTCAATTGAACTATGTACCTGTCTCTTCCTTTGTTGATTCAAATATGAACAAGCTTGGTTTTAAGTACCATCCTGAAATATAGCCCTACAACTCGATTTCAAAAGTGATTTGTTTCATTTCGTTGGCCCTTTTAGCTTTGTTTTTTCTTCCGCTTTATTTGATACTGTATTTTCGTATACAATGTATATGTCCGTTTCTTTAGATTCATTATAAGCTGTTAGTGTAAGTACGGATAGTCGGACCAGTCCACATAAAAAAGTAAATTGTAACCTGACTGAAATTATTCGAAGAGGGCGATTTGTCAATGAAAAGACAGGGATTACACACAGTGATGTGCATAGAGAGCGTCTTGCATTATGTTAATCGAATTTAATTCACTTTCTGTGATTAAAGCAAACTGTGCAGGAGAAGGACTGTTTTAAACCAACGGAAACCAAATCAAGGGAACGCCCAGCAGTTGTACGAATTATAATTAAGCTGCCCCAACCTCCAGTGAATTCCCCAATACAAGTTTTCTCTCCATTGAGTACTAACACCATGCCGTACCCCACCCCACTTGCTATATTGACTCGATCTCAATCATTTAATCAATTAGAATTCTACGAATGACTGCCAGGGGACTCAAGCTAAGCCGATCAAACCCTAGCCAAACCTAGCGAGCCTCACCCTCATGCTCATGTGCCACCGAACTTACTTCCTGCTTTTTCATCGACTAACAAGCTTTCCCCCTAATTCGGGAAGAAAATGTCCAAATTGGCTAATTGGTTCGGCGTCCGAAGTGCCAGGATTAGTTTTTTTTAATGTATATGTTACTAGACCTTTTTTGTGAATAGTGAGATGCGATGTTGATAAAAGTGCAGTAGTAGCTGTATATACGAAATATACTTTTACGAAACTGAGACACATTATGTAGGACATAGAAACAATGGCGTATAGAATACAAGTAAACCAGTCGTCATAACGTGCTTCGTTAATGATTAATGAAATTTAAATCATTTTCACCTATTAATACAATTATATGTCATATTCTTATATTAATTTTTTTCTTTCTCTCTCATTTTTCTTTTCTTCAGCCAATGGGTGAATCGTGTAAAACATGGAGGACTGTTCACATACGCATTGTTGCGCCTCGAAGTTCGGCAGACCAGTAGTAGAGTAAGACCAACATTAGGCCAGACGTGTCGACCCAGAGTTCAACCAA